>NC_068379.1:14609300-16047595 GCF_023724105.1 Carassius gibelio | reverse complement strand
GCTGGTTCTGAACAGTCCCTCAGGTTTGTTCTCTTCTGCCTTTCTCATTTTGAGTCACTTTCTTTAAATCGGTTCATTGGTTGAGTCCATAGAGAGGCACAGTTCCAGCTGTGCCAAGAACATCTCCGTGTCACCACTGAGCACCACACAGCATCTGGATGACAAGTTCCCACATGATTAAAAGCAACAACAACCACATGTGCACAGAGAACAAGGACAAACTTTGAGAACTGAGAAGGGAAAATGAGTCTTCAGAGGGTTTGTTTTTAAACTGTGAATTTGTTGTGTGAATTTAAAATAAAGGAGTATATACATACATATACAAACAGTATATATACATACATATACATGTCACCAGTTCTGTCAGCTAGTCTGAACTTAATTTCTCATCATCCCTTCTGCTTCTCACCTGCACATTGTCACCAATCATCTAATCACAAGCTGTCTCTGATTCCACCTGCACTGGTTAAAAGGACTCACCACACACACACACACACACACACAGAGGGCTTTTACACTGGGCTCGTTTGCTGCTGTCCGAGCCTGAGCGCGATTGTTCCCGGCGCCGCCTGCAACATTGGTCTGCTTTCACACTCAATCGTTGTATCGAACCCAGGTGCGTTTGCAGTCACCTTACGTCATCACAAACACACAGGGAAAATGCATGGAGATCACAATGCAACTGAGCATAGTTAAACATTTTTGTTATTTTGGTGCTAGTATGCACAGCATAATAATTATTTGTGTGGAATCAACCTCGGCTCTCTCGTGTGTTGAGGAAATGTCAGTGAGCGAGGTAGCCAAGACCCAATCATGAGCTTGGCAGACCCTGAGCCCATAATGAGAGAAAAATGCCAAAGTCACTAGTGAAGGCATGTTTGCTGCAAGCCTCATCTACATTATTGGTGTCATTGATATTTCCCAATGGGCTATTGAATATAGTGACTTTAGGGCATGTCTACAAGCTGACCTTGCCAGTTATAGGAGGCAGAGGTGTGAAACGTTGAATCAGATCACACGCAAGACATGAAAACCCTCTTTCAGAGCATGCGCTGTCCTTTCCAATTGCCATTACAACATGCAATGATCTGTGTGTTGCATGGAGAAAAAGCAACAATAAATGGTGTTCAAACACAGCTGTGAAAGATCCAAGTGCCAGAGAGGACAGCTGCTCATGCATAATTTATTCCACTAGTACCTGAACCAAGAAACTCTCGTCTGCTCTCATCTCTCTCCCAGTAATAGAATCACTTTGGGGCCTGAAGAAGTTGCCCTGTAGTTTGTGAATCTAGTTTTGGTCTTAAACTTCACTTTAGATTTTGACAGACAAGGTCTGTTTTAGATTGATTTAAAGGTATAATATATTTTTTTTTAGCTCGAGGCTAAAAGCACTGAACCACTTTCAGTCAAGCGAACCACTCAAAGCACTTTTCTATAGGTTCAAGACTAGGCTAAGACAAATTATTATTATTATTATTATTATTTACTGTCTGCAGATACACTTATGACTGATATCCGCCTCATGGACCTTGAGCAAGTGAGAGATAACAAATTATTCTAAACTAATTTACTTTATAAGTGGAATTCTATAGAAATGGCATCAGGTAAATAATTATTTTACTGCAGGAAAACAATCAATCAATATTAACTTACATTGCGCTAAATATAGTGCTACTGCCATTGTCAAACAGCAGTAATCATCAAAATGTATTGCTGAAACAAGTGTGATGTTGAACACAAATCCACAAACCAATCAGTGCCAGCAAAACAGGAAGGGGTAACATTAAACGGTAAGGTCACTTGGCACAACTGCATCAAAGTATGTGACAAATAACCATTACTTTGAGCTCTGGCCATAATGGTTTTTTTTTCTGGCTGTCTGGTTCAATTACACTCCTCACACAAAAATAGAAAGTGACACCCATCCATTTCTTGTTCTTTAATTACAAATCACTGCTACCATGACGACTTTTCAAGCAGTCAGAAGAGAGCAGAATCTCATCTAAACTAAGACACAGGAAAATAAATAATTTAAGAATTTAGCCAATTAAAAAACACTCTACGACAAGGTTCTATTGTACAATTAAGGACTAGTTCATAAAATACTCACCTTTTATTTGACTTTCACCGTATACCTTGTTATGTGTTTGATAGATTTGGAATGACATGAGGGTGAGTAAATGATGACTGAATTATCATCTTTGAGTGAAATATCCCATTAATGTGTTCACTATAGTGAACCTACTTTTACATAATCTGAAAGCCACACTTAAGTAAAAGTACAGATTTCTAACTAGAAAATGACTTTGGTAGAATTTTCTTTGGTAAAACGACTTCAGTTTTAACCCTCTTCCATTTTGTATCTTTGGGTTAGCATAAGAGCCACTTCATCTCTTTCATTCCAAAATAAGAAAATATTTCTGAAATCTTGCAGTTACAAATGGATAAATAATGCTTTGTTTTAAACATGTTAAACATGTTAAATGTTGAATACTGATATTTGAAATTATTTCATAAATAGTTGAACCGTGAACTTAATACTGCAAAGGTGGCAGAGAATTGATTCATTCAAATTGCTGATTCATTCATGAATGAATCATTTGATTGTGTTAATGAGTGAATCACTGAATCATTCAGTCAAAAGATTCGTTCAACACCTTCCTGTGTGTTGCTCAGGCACACAAAACAGTGTTGTGATTTTTGTGTGGAACTATTTTCATAAAATTGAGCAGCTAAGTCACTTAATGCTAACTTTATTAAAATTGTATAAAATCATTGTAACGATACAAACTTCCTATTCATCGGGAAGAAGGAGGCAGGAACCGGCGCACAATCAAAACATAATTTTAATATTCAAAAATAAATACAAAACATAAATAAAAAGCAAACACATAAAATAATGTCCCAGGCCTGGTCCTCTCTCGTCCTTCACTAAAGTCGCTCCAGTTTTATCCTTCCATCTCCTACCTGGGACTCGATACTGGCGGTGGGGCGCAGGTGCAGCTCATCTTCAATCACTACACCTGGCCTCACTCCTCGTTCCCACGCCTCTCGGCCCCGCCCCACTCGCCACAATCATTTGTTAACATACTGATATTTGGAGAAAAATGTCACTCTTCGCATGACATAGATTACATTCATACACTATTAAATTATATAAATTTAAAAGACACACAGAAGCATTTTGCCATCACAATTAAGAATGCCTTGAATTTGTATGATTCTTAATACATTTGAATAGACTAAATCACGTAATGTATGCGTGTACTCTCTGTGTGTTTTTGTGATATACTAGATACTGTCAGATTGCACATCATTAAAATACCACTTACATTATCATCACAGACGATACTGTATACTGTATGTTGCACAGCTAAGAATTGAGTAGAAAATAAAATCAACAGCAGTTGTGCGAGCACTTGTTTGCACATAAGTAAATGTGTTTTTTAGTAGTCTACACTTGCAAGCGCCAGACCAATGATTCGTCAAACCTGCTTTCTTGCAATCTGTGTTCTTCCAACTTAATTTTGTAGTACGTAACAAATAGTAAAAGTACACATTTTAATTAGGGAATGAAGTGAGTAAAAGTGAAAGTTGAAAGAAATATAAAAACTCAAGTAAAGCACAAATTCTCCCAAAAAATACTTAAGTACTGTAAAAAAGTATTATTACTTTGTTACATTACACCACTGCACAAACACACACACGCACACAATCTGGTGCACCTTGAGACAATTTAATATATATAATATATCACATTCATATCAAATTACAGAAAAAAATAGTTAATGCTAATGCAAGGGTGTTTCTAATCCAAGAGTCTTTGGGAGGGATGCTAAATTTGACATTGTTCTCTCTTCTGACTGCTGTTATCAGTCTCTGACAGATTATTTTCTTTGATTGAAAGTTGTGAAAATGCTATTGTAGAGTTTTTCATTTTGCTATTTGAGTAAATAAGAATTAACCCAACTATAACCACTTACGCTGCTGAGAAACTGGTTTATTGAGCTAAATGCATCTATCTTGAGGCTCATCAATTTCTTGAAATGTCCTGTGTGAATTCTCCCAATCAGTTACCACTATTTAGAACAGGAAAGAATATGTTACTATTAATTGCATTGTGTCTAAAATTTAAATCATTGTTTTAGGTACATAAAATGTTTTTTTTTTTAAGTTCTAAGATTATTGAGTCACATTTATTTGTTTCTAATTTTACCAAGGTGTAAATGCTTTTGTTGTTGTTGTTGTTGTTTATAGCAGTATTAACACTGATGTTGCCATGAATGGGATTGTGATGTGCAGTATGTGATTATGGATATTGAAACAAACAAACAAGTCCCCATATGAGTTGGTGTGTATTCATGTTTCAAATCTCCACATAGAAAAACCTGTACACACACACATTCTGATCAGATTGAAGTGATGTATGACTTCATCTCTCTGTCATTTGAGCATGAAGAAACCCTGCTAGTTTGGAGTGAAATTACACAGACAGTTCATTGCACCATTTCAGTGAGATGGATTGTGCCTCTTGGGCTTAGTTTATTTTGGTTGAAGTGTTGTCAGACAAGGGGCCCAACACATTACGAGGCCATCGCGTTATGACAAGTGTATTCAGCACTGAGACGTTGAGACAGAAATCGCCCAGACCATTTCGATTTGATTTATTAATTTGGTCTGTTTGCTTGCTTAAAGACATCAGGTAATATATACCCTTTGAGTGTCTCCATTCTCAATGCATTTCATAGTTCTGATGTTCACCTTCAGTCAACACAAAATATGTAAATAGCAAGTCAAACCTGTCTTCCCATTGTCATCAAGTGATAAACTGCAATGTTTCATGTATTTTTTTCTCCGCAAGAATCACTATAAAATGTAGTCAGTGTTAATGAGTCACCCTTGAGAAAAAAGGAAATTTCTCTCTCTCTCTCTCCATATAAAAATTATATAATATCAAGTTTTATTTTATCGCATATATTTATAAAAAAGGTGAGTAAATAGCACACCGATGACAATTAATTACTAACATCACACAAACGTGTTAAAGTAAGAAGTGTGCATCACTTTGATCATCACTTAAAAAAAAAACAACAGATGATATGTTAAAAATGATGCTAATACTCTCTTTGTATATTAAAGATTTTACAAGGGAACCTGAAAAATGAAACTAAAGTTCATAGCAGGAAGTCTACATGCTATCATTTAAATATACACAACATCATTTAAGGGAAATGTAAAACAGCGGCAAAACCTAATATGAAATTGATGTGTGAAGACTTTGCAATCCCATTAAAATTTTATCAAACCACATAATTTACTGTTCATGCGCTATTTTAAATATTTGGACATTTTGGCGTAAGTGTTCACACATGAATTCATGACTATTCATGTACTGTCATTGTAAAGTGTTACCAGTAAGTAGAAGATGCATATTTCTAAATTAGAAATGTTATGATGGATGTCTTAACATTGTCTATTGTAGTCATGGTGTAACAGAGGTTCATCTATGAACTGATGTGAAGGCTCATAGATACCATTAGTTCAGACCCACACACTATTTCAAGAGCACTTAATCTCACGTCTCTTTCAGACTGTCATGCTGGAATGGATAAAGACCACAAAAGAAGACCAAATGAATGGTGCCAGGATGATTGGATTTGCTCAGTGGACCATGTGAACAGACTCAATGATTATCTATGTTTGAATTAAACAAATCCAGGTCATAATGGCTTTATTTAAAATCCCACTGCAAATGACTTTAAATGTCCACCTACTCAAATTGGAAATCCTGTAAAGTGTGTTTTTATTATTTTTGTCACAAGTTACTATGAATGAAAAAAAAAGAGATCTGTAGATCTGCTTCACTGAGTTGTGTTGATCTCATCTAATGTTCATACACAGCTATGCAAGATGATTGACAACTCTTTGTATGATGAATAACAAAGAGATTACATGTTGTTTATCTAAAAAAATATATCATTTTAAAAGTTGATCATACCTTTCCAAGTTTGTGGTCAGTACATTATAAATGTTTTACTGTACGTTTGAACAATTTCAATGCATCCTTGTTGAATAAAAGTATTCATTCATTATTCTGTGTCTATACTTATTATCATTTGATAGCCAATGACATTTTGCTTCCCCTTCATGAAAAGTATATCAGTTGAATGATCTATTAAAGGTCATCTGCTCCAGCTCTGTAATATCACTGATAATCCACTAACGCAGCTGTAAAGCAAACATTCTCAGTACTCTGAATAAATTAGAGAACACTGGTTATGTATGCTGCTCACTGTCTCTGGGTTATTAGCTGTATCCTCCATCTCAGCACTTCTTTAGATGACAGATCTGCCAGGTGGTGGTGTTCTGTGAACAGACTTATTTCTGCTGATTCATACTTCACTGACCTTAAATATAACACACTCACTGACTGAGAGACAAACAGCTTTGGTTAATGAATAAACCCAATAAGCTTCCAATGATATAATTATATAATATTTATTCTTATTTTAGTAATTGTTATTATGCGATATGCTTGATATGAGAAATGTGATAGTCTCAACCAGCAAAGACATGAACAAATGATTAATAAATGATTTGTAAAGATGAGTAAATAGGGTGAATTCAGGTCATCCGGGACGCTTTTTGCTGTAATGATGACTGCTCATGGAGGTACTAATGATTAGTAAACATGTATAAACATTTACAAATGATAAACAGTTTTAACTATAGATTTGGTTCTGCAAAAGCATGAACATTCAAACAAGCGCTGCACTCCCCCTAACAATATATTCTCATCATAATAACTCCCTCTGTTGTAACCTGTTTTTCACCCCATTTTATCTGTTCTTCTTTACCTCCTTCTTGGCAATGTTTGGTTAATAGACGCCATAAAGATGTTTTTTTGTGTGTAGTACTGATGTAGAACTAAAGCGGCATGCTGACCCCATGGGCCAAAACAATGGAGATAAAATAGATGGATTGGAAATGGTATCTGAATCTGTCACGGCTTCCCTGGGAATAGCCTGAATGACTCGGCTGTCCTCTCCATACATCTGACAACAGGTCAGACATGGCTGCCTCCTGGCTCCATCTTAGCTGACTTAACTCGTGCAGACACTTTTTATCACCCGTCTCTGCTTATTCATGTATTTTCTGTGGCATACCTCCCTGTGAGACACACATTCACACAGTCTCTTATAGACTGAACAGACTGAACATCTTGCTAAAAAAAAAAAAAAAAATATATATATATATATATATATATATATATATAGAATATAAATTATATAAACATTTTATACATTATTAATACAAGGTGGGGGGGGGGGTTAATTATAAATAAAATAAAAATATAGAACATTACATTCCATATTATTATCAATGTTTAAATTAGGTAAAAACCATCCAAATTTCTGGTTTAAGTATACAAAAATAAGTAGTACATAATTTAGTACAATGTACTGATTGTGTACATACATGTTTTTACATTGTACTTATATTTAAAAAAAAAAACGACATGTAATTACATCTGTATTTAATTTCTGTAATTACATTTATAATTACACTGTTGACCCATACTTTACACCTTAACCCACCCTTAAACTTACCCATACCTCCAACCCTCTCCCTAACCTTACCCCATCCCACCTCAATAGAAGCAAAAGTGTTTTACAATACAATATGAACACAATAAGTACATTGTACTTATATTTTAAGTACATAGTAGTTAATGCCACCTAATATAAAGTGGGACCATACTTTTATTTAATTAAAAGTTTTAGAAAGGAAAGACGTTTAAAATGTTACAAAAGATTTCTATTATATAGTTTTATGCATATTTAAACATATGTAAACTACTACTCACAAATTAAAACACATTCAGCCATAAGATATGCATAAATAATAAACAATAATTTTTTTGTAAAATCTAATTATTAAAAAAAAAATGTTGTAATATTCAAATTAGTGTCATCTCAGGTAGAATACAGAATCACGTTGCTGTTACTATAACTGGTCTGTCGAATTGGCTATTCATATCCATCTAATTACTTTCTGTTTGTTTCAGCCATCTACATATGACTGAAACAGAGTAGACAATTACTCAGTCATGGATCTGATGGGGGGCAGATCCTGTCAGTTAATAAGCACGGATCTACATGGTGTCAGTTGTCATGCGTTTGGTGTAAACTATCATTTTGAAGGATATGTTGCTTAGTGTCACTGAATACTGACACTTTGGTGGGTTTGATTTTGTCCCAGCAGCTGTCTGGTCTAAAAATAACCCTCATCTGCCCAGTAAAATGAATATGGGGTTTTCATGCATCTGCTGCCTCTCATAACAATTAATCAAAGAGATCATGCTGGAGCTTTAAATGAATTCTCCCTTCCTTAGAGAGTCACAGTGCTTTAACTAATTGTTAGGAAATGTGTGACTGAAAAATAGGCACAATCTCAGGAGTGATAGCATTGTTCACAGAATTCAGCCTGTTACTAATTTGCTGTCCTCCTGGATTTGAGAGTTGCCATCATGAGAAGACCATTAAGAAATAAAACATCCCTTCATGATGCAAACAAAGCCCTGTGCTACAAATAGGTTTCATTTTGTATAATGCTTAACAGAACAGATTGTCTTGCAAAAGAACCCATCTTTATTTCCCATCTGACCGTACAAATACGCCCTGAATCATGATCAGGGCAGCATTACTGACTGGACATCCTCCAGTACAAAGGCCCATTTACATCCATTCTTATTAACATCCTTGACTCAGATGGAACAAAGGACCAAATCATGTGATAAGTGCTTGGTGGCTATAAAAACAAATTTACGTTGACTATTATTTTATTTTAGCTAGTTTTTCAACTATAGGCTCCAGCATTCTTGCAAGCACGCAGGACAAGCCGTTTTGACAATGAGTGGACAGATGGACAGAAAAGCATATCAATTACTGTTTTGAGGTTATTTATTATGAGTTTACAATAAGGTTATGTACGTAAAGGTCAGTTATTGGAAAAGTTGTAATAACATGAAAAAACTAATACTACTTTTACAGCATGTTTATTATAACATGAAATAACAATTATTTTTTATCTTTACAGCATTTATCAATGTAGGTTAATGTTCATAATGTCACATAATGTACTATGATCCAACAAGAAAATATAAACATTGGTATTAAAAGATAAATAAATAAATAAAATTGTTCATTGTTAGTTCATAATGGCTAACCCTTTTAATATTACTGAATAGTATAACCCATTTGTTATTAAATCGATAAAGGAGCTTGTATTTTTGTATTTCTGCTTTAATGAGAGGCTGATCTCCAAAGCCAAGAAATAGCAATAAATGCCGCAGACTTCCACTTTTGAATGAAACCCATCAGAGGTTAATCATAATTTGGAAATGCTAACAAATTTGAAGGACCAATACATTAATAATTTAATAAATAATTAATTGACTTTAATGCTGTTTTTGTACCAAACAATGGGCAAAAAATGCTTTGATATAAACATATATATAAGGAAAAATGTGTTCACAGTTCCTTACTATTGTCAGAAGTACCTGCTTTTTTGCACAACAAGAAATGAAAACTGTCCCCATTGTGTTGATTGATTTCATTCCAGGTGTCCCCTGTGTAATTTATATTGATCCCACGTATGTCTTGTATTCCTATTTTCCTGTTCTGTGTACAGATAGTGTTCCCTGTGTTTAGTCCAGTGTCTGGTTTTGAATGTCATTCTGTGTTACCAGTGTTCCCTTTGTGTTTGGAGCAATAAAATATGTTATTTGAAGAATTCCTAGTCTCCTCGTCCCCTGCTCAAGTGAAGTGTGACTGAAGATCGGACCATTAAATGATGATGGCTGAGGATGAGCTGTGGGGTTTGCAGCTGGCCGGTCGGAGGTTGGAGCAGTATGTGGAGGATTTCATTGAGCCAGTTAACCAGCTGAGCTGGCTCAGTGCCAGTCTTAGGCCTGGTTCACACGGGACGATTTTAAAATTGTCGGCAGATTTTCCAAACCTGAGAGACCCCACACGGCGATAAAAAATCACGGGTCTAACAGTTTTGGTCGCTCCGTGTGTGGTGTGCAGCCACACGGCAATATCAACACATCACACACGAACCGATTTGACTCCCGAGCATTCCCAGGTCAGACGGGAAATCTCGCAAAATCCCTCGAGATCAAACGTGACTTTAGAGTAAACAATCATGGCGGACAAAGAGGATGCAGTGGCCATAGTTTGTGCTTTGTTTTTAACGGGGAAAAAAACATAAGAAAAATAAGAAAAGGCGATGGTCAAAGAGGTGGAGACGACGCGAGCATGGACTATACTTGCTATATCATGATATGGAGATAAGTTGTTGTTTTATCTCATAGAAATGTTGTTACGTACTACACAGATTAATAACCGTTGAAATAAACGTTCATATATTAGTTTCCATGTACTCTGGTGGACTGCAGTTGTGGATGTAGTTATGCCCATCGACTTTATTTGTATTTGTTATATTATATACGCCGGCTGTTTTGATTTTGTTTCCCGGTACTATCACTGCCTCGTCACCTCGCTTTCTGATTGGCTACACGCCACAGTCCACAGGCTGCGTGATTGTTTGTCCTCGGGGGACACCACACACGAGAAGAAATCGGGCAAAATAAATCCAACATGTTGGATATCCCCGATTTGAGATCGGAGCGGTCCCGACATTCTTCCGAGCAGAGGAGATTAGTCTTAACACACCACACACGGCAGGAATATTTGATCAGATTATTTTACGATAATCGGAGCATCCTAAGATTGTCGGAAGGGCTGAATCGGGGCTAAAATCGGCCCAATTATCCTGCCGTGTGAACCAGCCTTAAGTGTGTGCTTTCTGCTGGGACTGGATGATGAGATGATCCGCTGTGATCTTCCTGTCTTGATGATCAGCTGTGATCTTTTGATTTTCCCCTGATCGAGCTGATTAATCTCATACTCCTTTTGAATGGTTTTAATTTAGAAGTTGAAGTTAAGGAACCTTTCAGCCCCCTCAGAAGAACGCCATGTCTCGCCAGCTCCCCTTACACCAGGAGCCCCACATGCGATGCCAATGGCTCAGACCACCTGAAGCCTGTTTGAGAAAGTGCTATTTCACCACTGATCTCACTTCTGTACTCTCCTGACAGAACAGTTTCACACCTTTAGCACTGCTCCTGGCTCACCACAGTGCTACTTCATATGCCGTCTGTGTGCATCTGAGGACATGGCCTCTGAATGCAAGTTTTCCACGTTCACAGTTTGTAGCAGTAAATACCTTGTAAATTTGACAGGCTGTACTTTACCGTTAATCCAGCATAGTTTTTTTTTTCAATTCCACTCTGCTGGAGTTCAGAGCCAAACCAACAAAAACAGCATCACTGTCCAAATACACTGCACAAAGAGTGTGGGGGGAAAAAAAGATTTTAATTTTCATCAAAAGATTTTAGGGGTGGATTGCAGTGCTTGTGTGGGAGGATTTATTATTATTACTGAAACGGAATCATGATTGTCATATTACATTTAGCTGTTTAGCCATAAATCTCACTTATGAAGCCACAGGGATATCTTTGTTTCATTATATGCACAAATCTTCCTGCATGCATTTTCTGCAAAAAAAAAAAAAAAAAAAAAAATATATATATATATATATATATATTTTTTTTTTTTTTTTTTTATTACAGTGCCTTGTGTAAAATTCATGAAGATTTCAGCCCCCTCATTCTTCCGGCACCTGAGTTATGGTGTAAAACAGGTCTGGCAGTGAGCTTTATTACTCAGCTACTGAAGGCTGCAGGTGAGAGCTAAATATCAAGCTGAGATCTCCAGCTCAGAGGAAGCAAAATTTACCCAGACCCCCCCAGGGGCAGGAATCATTTTGTTTGCTACAGACTCCTCACACAGTGGAGGTCAATGTCTAAAAATAAACCTGGCTTGAGTTACAGTTGAGTTCAGTTCCGAGGAGAAATTACTGGGATATGGGGAGAAATTATAGGGCTTTAAGCAGCTGTGAAGCAAAAAAATAAAAGATGATCTGTCAGCTCTAAATACCCTTAAACATTTGAAGGTTTCATTAGAAACAGGTGATATAAGCAGCACCTGTAACATCACTCAACATGCATCAGTATGTAAAGAGTATCTAAGAGATGCTAAAATACTCTTTCAAAGTTTCCTGAACTAATATTTGAAGTCGTCTTTATACATCCAGGAAGTTGTCTTTATACATCCACCCTTCGTCCACATCCAGCTGCTCACAAAGGTGGCATGTAATAATCAATCTCTGTGTATTCCTGCCTGAGCAGTTTCACTAGTGCCGTTTGTCCACAGGTGTTTCTTCCAACTGAGCAGTACTCTTGATTTATCTAATGAACTGGTCCTAGAAGGATGAATCAGATGGTGCCATTTATGGTTGCAGAAAACATCTGAGGACAATAGAGCCCCAGAGATTAACAACATTGGAGCAATTGGGATTAGAATATTTTCTAACATCTGGTGAGGAAAATCACTTCCTTTCTAAGCCCACAGGACAGGACAGGACAGGAAAGGAAAGGAAAGGATCTACATGTGCAATTTAATAATGTGAGTATTACTGCCAACAGATATACATTAGTGCATCAAGTTAATAAACTCTATGATTATTATACCATGGGCAGAAGAAACTGGCACTTCTTTTCGATTACAAGCACACTGCTCTGACATACAGTAATACTAAAACCTAACCAATGATAATAGCAAATAGAGTCCACCTCACAATGCAATTTCACTACTGTCTCTGTAAATGGCTGATAAATGTTCAGGCATGGTTTCTGGTCTTGGAAATCAAATCCCACTGGCAATTTGACTACCCACACAATTGCGGTGCATTCCACTACTTTTTTTTTTCTCGGCAGTACATATTTCATTAAAGGGACAATAAGTAACTTTTTAGGTATTTTATTATCTAAAATCAATATTTTTATTCATAAATATGCCCTCAATGGTGTACAAATACCTATGCCAATGTTTAAACTAATCCTTGTAAATGAAGAATTTATTATCTTTATATACATGGGACGGGTAGGTCGACGGTGGCTTCCATGTAGTTCCGCCATCTTGCAAAACTATAATAGCAGAGAGGGACAAAAAGTACTAAGCCAACGCGTTTCCACAGCGCGTTTTCGGTCAGAGCCAGAAACGCAGGTGCAGAGCAGTGAGAGGCGCTTGAAACTGCACCGGCAAGTTTAAAAGTCTGGATTGCATTCTTATTATGGACCATACATATGCCGCGCCACAGGAGAAGAAAACATTGTCGCCAAAACAGTAAAAAATAGAACGTAAAAGGAAACGTGACCGTAGATTACAGAAAACAAGAGTTAATGTCGGGGAAGCTTTTTCTAGGTGGAAAGAGCTAATGCTTGATAAAGATTTCAAAAGAGATGCTGAAGTGGCCAGTTTTCTTCTCGACAGGTAAGTCAGTGTTACAGTCTATATTATAATATTTTTTTTTATATCTAACAAAGAATATAATTAAAAAAAAAAACGAATAAATTAGACATAACTACTAATTACAATATTTCATGTTTTCCACAGTCAGTAATTCATACTGTAACATTCGTTTGTTAGTTGTCATGTTGCAGTTTGTTTGAAATAACACAGATGCAATGCGCATTTGAAAAAGCGAGGCGCTGGAGAGCAAAATTAGTTTGAATGCAAAATACAATTTCACCACTAGATGGGAGTAATTCCTACTCAGTGTCCCTTTAAGTCTTTCTTTCATTACTTTGACAAAATTCTCCTTTCAACAGATGTTATCAGAAATGGAGCACATTTTTCTGAAGTTATTAATATGTTTTTGTTTCTCTAAATGTCAATCAATGTCAATGTTTTTCTTTTATTCTTTTGTCACTGTTGATATGCTTTTCAAGATTCTGGTTCAGAGTTCAAAATAATCCAACAGTCATTGCTGTTCATCAAAAGGCTTTCTCTCATAGAGCACTTCTAACGACACCCGTCAGGGGGTATAAGAACCAAACCTGCATTTGACTTTTATATTATGACCTCAAATTTCATAATATATATTCAGTGAGCATTGATCTGCTTTCTTCTAGTCTGTCTTGCAGGGCAACAAAAGCTTGACAAGGTAAGCATGTGAAATAAAGGCTTCACAAAGAGTGTTTCAAATTATCAGAGCAGCTGCACAAAATCAATGCTCTTTAATTATAAATGAGCTCATTAATTGAGCCCTTAAAAAGAAAAGCAGAAAGAGTGTGTCTGTTTCAAGAGATATATGTCAGTGGCTAGGATACCTTCAGGTCCAAAACTTTTCAGGTTTTACTGGCTAAATTATTTGATTAAATAATTTAATCAGTTGATATCGGTTATATTTTGGTTTACTACTCATTAAAAGCATGGTCAAACTAATCAAATTCAGTAACAATGATTTAAATAATAATAATAATAATAATAATAAAAATAAATTAAGTTTTATAATAAAATATGAAAAATATTAGGGGGAAAAAACATCCTAATTTTAGATCAAGAAGCTGGCTCAACTTTAGTCTGACAAATGAGAAAAACATATAATAATTAAAATGACCATTCAGATCAAATACTGAACAGAACAGACATATTCAATAGTTTTTGTTTGTTTGTTTGTTTTGTTTTCATTCTCCAATACATGATTAACATTTACCTCAAGATTTCACTTCAATTGGCTTACGAGAAATTCATTACAGGGAAAGTGAGCTGCCCAGTGTGTCAACTGAATGTGATCAATTTCATGTACTCTATTAATGTTAAGGTCATATTTCAAATAATCCAACACATTCCAGTGTCCAAAATGCACATATCTAATATCATCATAACATAAAAGACTGTCCAACAGCATAACAAGAACTTGTATTTTAATTTAATTTATTTAATTTTTATTTTTGCATACAACGAGAGAGAGAGAGAGAGAGAGAGAGAGAGAGAGAGAGACAGAAAAAAAGAGTTCAATGACAAAGGCAAAAAAATCATATTAGCTTGTTTTGGATGACATCTTGTGGTCGTACCTATCTGTGCAACTTGATAGTTGATTATTAAGCAGGGCTGCAGATCCTGCTTAATAATCTTGAAGTTTTTAGTTTCACATGAATTCAAACACAACAAAATCAACTTAGCATTTGAGCATGGTGTGTAGTATTTTCGGGGCTCGACATGTGACATCCCCCTGGTTGAAGAAAATGGCAAAAAGCATCCCCTCTGTAAAACCACAATCCCCGTTACCATCCCCTTTATATTAATAATGTTGTGTGTTATGTTTTACTTATCAGACAAATTAATTATTAATATTATCTGCGTATAACCATTTATAATGAGCAACATCTCATTTTTTTCAGAAAGAAGAGAACTACGGTATGATATTTACCTGATTGCAGTTTAAGGACAATCCTATGTGTGACTGCGAGGACGAGGGACGATAGGCTACTGAGAGAGAGAGAGAGAGAGAGAGAGAGAGAGAGATTTGATTTTGAAAAAAGCTTTATTTACAAATACTCAAAACACATTGCACAAATGACTTAAAACAAAACATACAGCAAGCACATTAAAGAAAAGAGAACACTATGGGATTATAAGAAAAAACCCAACTCATCTTCGGATAATGTGCACAAAGCACCATGACTACACCAAATTTGTTCAAACGTTGAAAGATCATCCATGGCTCTATAAAAATTAAAGTCAATCAATACCCTCGATTTGACCAAAGTCAGAAAACACACATAAACATCATTACCATCCCTTTGCAGAATCTTATTTTTCCGGCTAATATACACAGCCAGCTTTGCTTGTCCTAAAATGAAATTCAACAATTGACAAACAAACCGTTTTTTCTGGAAATATTTAAAACCCAAAATAAAAGTCTCAATTGAAAAATTTTCATTAAACCTACCAAACAATTCTTTTAGCTTCACAAATAAAGGCTGTAATCTATAACAGTGCATGAACGTGTGAAAAATAGTCTCTCTTTGGAACTTCTGGGTTCATCACGGAGATAAAAGAATTAACAGCAATGGCATCATGCAAAACTCGCCATTGTATATCACCTACCCTCTTTGACAATGGGGGCTTATACAAAGATCTCCATTCGGGTTTTACATCATTTTCCAAACTGAAAACAGAACGCCATGGTGTATCAATTCTGCTGACCAAAGACTTCTTGTTAAAAACCAAAACACAAGCTCTATACAGTTTTTTACCTTCACATGATAAGAAATCTAAAACCAAAGATTAATATGATTTTAACAGAAAATTAAAGCCTATATTCTCATCAAGAAAGGGTTGCACGAATAAACAAGGAAAAGGATCCTCAGTATCAGGAACACTAACCCCTGCAAAAAAATCCTTAGAAGTTGCAGTAATATCCAAACGGGCCCCCAGAATCAAAGGCTCCAGTAATAACCAGTGAAGAGAGCAAAAATTCTCAGTCTGCCGGACCCGAAAAAAACTCCACACTTTAAAGAGATTCTGATAAAAAATAGGCAGTTCCGATAAATCCAACTTTGTAGGATCCAGACAAGGAACAACCTTGTCTGACACCCCTAAGAACCCGAAAAGGAGCACATAAGCCACCATTTATTTTCAGTGCACTCTCAACATCACAATAGAGTACTTTGATCATATTTATAATTTCTTTACAGAAACCAAAAGCAGCTAATGTGTTCCACAAATAAAAATGCTCAACTCGATCGAAAGCCTTCTCCTGATCCAGAGATAACAAGCCACAATCTAGATTTAACAATTTAGAAACATGAAAAATATCTCGAATTAACGAAACATTATCAAAAATAGATCTACCTGGGATACAATACGTCTGGTCTGGCTGGATGACCTGATCCAACACTCCAGCCAACCTATTAGCCAAAACCTTGGAAAGCAGTTTGTAGTCACTGCAAAGAAGCGAGACAGGGCGCCAGTTCTTAATGTCAGTAAGGTCTCCTTTTTTGGAATAAGGGCGATAACTGCCCTCTAGCAACTCAGCGGCAACCTACCCTCTAACAAGCTGGCACTGAGTACCAGATCCTCTCCCAGTTTCAACCAAAAAGCCTTATAAAAGTCAACTGGGAGGCCATCCACTCCTGGAGCCCTCCCAGACTCCATGCTTTGAAGAGCCTTAAAAAGTTCTCCCAGTGTCAACACTCCTGAAAGCTCCACATTAGCCTCCACAGAGACTTTAGGTAAGCTTTCAAAGAAGACACTTTCCACACAGCACCCTGAATCAAGCTCGCTTCTGTACAGATTTTGATAAAAAAGAACTGCTCTCCTCCGAATATCAGCAGGGTCAGATAACAAAACGCCATTTTCAGAACGCAGTGCATAAATAAAATGCCTCTGCCCATTCTTTTTTTCCAAGCTGAAGAAGTATTTGGATGGTGCATCCATCTGGTCAAGGCTTTGAAAGCGTGAACGAACCAGAGCCCCCTGCGTTTTATACTCCAGTAGATCTGCTAACTGTGCTTTCTTCTTAGAGCAATCTTCCATGTGTCGGACTTCACCAGTAGAGTGAGCTAAGTTCTGAGATTCAAGTATTTCTCTTTCCAAAAGTTCTAATGACCGAGCCAACTCCTTAGTGACATTATGAGTGTACTGTTGTGTAAACTGCTTTATCTGGATCTTACCAAAATCCCACCATTGTTGTAATGAATGAAAAGAAGACTTCATTGTTTTATAGACTTCCCAAAAAGACTTGAATGATTCCTTTAAAAAATTATCATTTCGTAGTTTAATGTTAAAATGCCAATATGCACTTTTGGGTTTAATTGAGCTTAGAATAAATTTACATTGCACCATACTCTGATCCGAAAAACTTACTGGTGTAATATAACACTTGCTAAAAATTTTAAGATGAAAATTAAAGCTATAAAATCTATCCAGTCTGGCCAAAGAAATAACATTATCACGTGTGTGAACCCAAGTGTACTGCCTTTCACTGCCTTTCAAAGATCTCCAGATATCACATAATTCATATTTTTTTATAATATGAATAAGACTGTTACGAGAAGATAAATGAGGCTCAATGTGATTCCTGTCTAAATTGAGCGCAGTACAATTAAAATCTCCACCTAGAAATAAAAAATCTTCAGTGCAACAATTTTGCACTGAAGTAGAGCACAATGTGTCTAAAAAAACTAATCGTTCAACTGGTACAGCAGGAACATACACACAAATAAAGACAAACACATAATTTTCAAAAACTGCTCGAACTTTCAAGAGCCTACCTTTAACAATTTCATCAACTACGTAAGAAACAGGACTAAAATTCTTTGCAAATAAAATGGCCACTCCCCCACTGACAGAAGTATTATGGCTTAGCACAGCAGTGCCATCAAACTCTCTTAACCAGTCAACAGCATTTTTCACATCGCTGTGGGTTTCTTGTAAAAAAGCAACATCAATATTTTTCTGTTTGATTACTTCATATATTGTTGTTCTTTTTCTGATATCTCTAGCACCATTGACATTCAAAGTGGCTAAATGCGCTTCACTCATGACTAATAAGAAAGAAAAAAACAAACCAAAAAGCAAAGAAAAAATAGCATTCCTGCTGTTAATTATTCAGGGCATTGTTAAGATTTATCACGATTTTCTTTAATCGGTAGACTTCATTGTTCGTGAAGGACCCCTCTGCCATTAAGCCCTTAGCTTTTTCCACACACTGTTTTAAATCAGGAAAATATTCCTGCACTTGCACACCTCTTTTATTTTTAGTCGACCTGAGAAATAACTTTGTGTCATCAAGCTCATAACGCCGTCCATCAAACCAGGTCCGTTTGAAGGAATTTGGGGGCCCCAAGGAAAATGGACATAGAGGCCCCCCGACCCCTTCACGCACGCAAAGCCTACAGGAACCACAGCATAGCCATACAGTTTAAGTTCATCCACACTTTATATAAATAAAAAAGGTTTACAGTGCAAATACTGCTTGAAAAAATAGTTTGGTGGGAATTCAATAGTGATTTGCAATAATATGACAGCACACACTTATCAGTTTAAACTCTGGGCTGTGCAGGATATCAGCTATGATTATATATTGTACTGTGAACAATGACAATAAAGTTGACAGATGAATTAAGTGCATTTAAGTACCATTCAATTGGGGTTTTAAATAAAGCATTTTCTGAGATGCACATTAAACATTAAACACAAAATATTAATTTAATTTATATTTAAATTATTGAAAATTAAGCAAACTTAACTTTTTGGTAAACAAAGGGGATTTACTATTAAAAATAAAACATGGAAGAAATTTTGAGTGATTAAACCTTAAAAAAAAAGTTAGATTTTTTTTTAGCAGTAGGTTATGTTCTGCTGAACAATAGTAATATATCTCTGGCAAATACTTGTCTAAAACAGGACTTTTATTTTGACGGGTTGACGTACCATTTATTCAAATCAAAATGTCAAATGCACATGAAGTGACTGTCAGAGCAGTTCTGGAGATGTTGTTCATGTGTTCACGTCTTTAGTGAGACAGCAGATGCTGAAATTACTGCGAGCGTCACGTGCGCTTCAGTGTAAAGGAAGTCGCGCTTTTGCTCCATTCATTAACAGAGACGAGCAGAACATGCAGGATTCATATTTAAATAGACTGTTCCAGCTTAATATTTACAGATATTAGTACATATCGTGATTTGATGTAAGTGCAATGACCTATTTTTAATTAATTCATTCAAAATCGACACACCACGACGTTCTCTTTACATTTGCCCTCGCCCTCAAATCAAAACACTGCCGACTCCTTGCAGTAAGTTACGCGATTTCTGTTCTGTGTCTTCCTTATCCCGTTAAAAAACATGTTACAGTAACCATATTCCTTCCTTTCGAAAAAAAAAATGCACTAACTGTTCGTTACAAGCAGCATTTGCAGTCAGGCAGGTAGCTAACATAAACATATTTTTGCTAGCCTACCTGCTGCAAAATTACACCATTTGTACAAGACTGACAAGGTAGAGCTATTATATCCAGTGTAATTTATCACTTACCACTATCTTTTTTTTCTCTTCCTTTCACTTCTGGCTTCCTGAAGCATAAATCCGCTTCATGACTGGCGAGGAGGTTTTGTATTTTACCGGCTGCAGAGATCACGTGTTGGCTGGCTGCTGTCCGCGACTACTGAGTGGGGCCCCCTTGAGGGGGATCACGATAACAGTGTCATTGCACGTTACTGCATTGACAATCAAAGAGGCGCTCAAACAGTGTCGTTGCATTTTATTCTTAACCAGTCATTGTCTTGGGGGCCCCAGGCCAGCTCGGGGCCCCAAGCAATTGCTTGGTTTGCCTGCCTTGTCGCGACGGGCCTGCATCAAACTCGCATTGAGAAAGAGACACACTAGAGTCAGAAGACTCACCATCACTCTCAGTATCCTGCTCTTCATCTCTAGGCATTTCACTTTTTTTGCTTATTTTAGCATCAAGTACTTTGTCACTTTCCTTCTTTTTTTGGGGGTATTTTAAAAATGGATTTCTCTTCTTCCGTTCTTACACAACTACTCTCCTCAGACATTTCTTGCAATGCAGCTGAATAATTTCCTGAAGCTCTATCATTTTGCTCATCACTACAGACTGTAGAGCCTTGTGACACACCTGCTAGATCCTTCACACCCACATCCGAAAGCGTGTCAGTGTGATCCGAAACTGAAGGCGGTTGTGACAAGGTCGATCCAGTCGCGATCTCGCTGGAAAGACCTGTAGCCGTCACCAGCGCGCCTTCCTCCGGGGATTCCAGCGCCGCTGCACCGGCAACATCAGCCGCATCACCACTATCAGAATTCTCAATTACATTCCTTTCATTCGCTGCAAGTTTATCTGGACAGTTGCGAACTAAGTGGCCAAAACTGTTGCAAGAAAAACATTTCATCTTTGCAGTGGTGAAAAAAATAACAAGTGACATATCCAAATCAGCGTCATCCTTAATAATCATTTACACAAAACGCCTAAAGGAAACAATATGTTTCAACCGAGGAGACACACTGCTGTTTGGGATTTTTTTGATCGGGGAAACTAATTTACCATACCGAGATAAAGCTTGGGTTAAAATATCATCGCTCACAAATGGTGGGACATTTGACAATGTAACTCGCTTAGCCGGTAGAGAAAGGGGCAAGACAGGGACAAGTTCACCTTTTATAATTATTCCGTGCTCAACTATTTCATTAGCCTTATCAATACTATCAAGAAAAACTACCATGGCACCATTCATTCTCGAGGCGGAAAGCACACTCTCGTGCCCAACCACCTCTCCAATTGCCAAACAACAATCTTCCACGCTCACCGCGGACGCCACCTTTACACCGTGTCGCCGCGTAAGTGAGCTCAACACCTGCATGCGTGGGGCCGACATGCTTCCTCAAAAGAGCGGATAGCACGCGGTCCGAGAAAAACTCAAAGAACCAACTATAAACACGCCGTCAGGGATAGATATAGTAGAGAGAGGGAAAGAAAAGGGGGGAAAAAAGTTTGACTCACAGCACACCACTCCGCCTCTACACGCTCACGCTCGCACCAGAAATGACAGTGACAGAGAGAGAGAGAGAGAGAGAGAGAGAGAGAGAAGGGGTCCCATTTTGTAGGCTAATGATCACCCTTTTCTAATATACATTATGAATTCAGGGGCGTAGGCAGCGAAAGGGTAAACAAAAAAGGGTAAAACAGCGAAGAAGGATGATTTTAAGGTTGGAGGAGAAAATAAGATGGGCGTTTTTTAAGGGGGATTTGGGATGGGCTCACCTTTGCCCAGGTCTGCCCTAAAAAATTATTTTGCCATATACCACTGTTATGAAGTGTGAAAAACAAAATCCCCAAAAGCACTATTTTCATGATGAAGTCTATTATAATGTTAAAATCAGTGATACACACAAAGTATACAATTGTTTGTTTTTTTTTGTTTTTTCTGAAATCTGTATATTGTTATAAGTTCAACAATCACCTTATTTTTTTATGCAGTGTGCGAATTAACGTATGTACAGTATATTGGTTTACATGGACAGAAAAAGGGACTCTTATTTTGATATTCTGGCCCGGGAGTCGTGAACGGACTGGTGAACTGCGCATGCTTCCTCATACCAACAGAGGAGCTGTGAAGGAGCAGATGTGACTCTCCCGGTTTTTTGATTTTATACTGTTTTTACAGGTAAAAGCACGAAAAGTATAAGGGAAACCGTTAAATATAGAACAGTGATTGCACTAGTGTGATGTATGATGAATGTGAAGTGTTGAATTTGATTCATCTTATGACGTTTAGTTTTTCATAAACTATGTTCTCTCTTTAATATGAGAAAAAAATGATCTAATATGCTCCAGTGATCTTTATATCTATCTATATAGATTTATTAATTGCGGTTTGGTTATAAAATGTTTATTTGTTCAAGTTGATGTTTAAAATAGAGAGAGAAGCTCATTCTGTTGTCGTGTTTGGCGGTTTGTGGCAAGGAGGGAAGATTAGAAAAGCACACAATTTTTTCTTCCATTATAGATACTCGCCTGTGAGGGGTGAAAAAGTAGTAAATTGTGTTAATATTTACAACATACCATATATATTTACAATGTATAATATTTTTAAGTAGACTGTGGGTTAAAAAAAAAATATTTTACACTATAAATATATATATATTGAGTAAATCTAATTCTAAGTTATATTGTGTTTATAAATATTAGTATTTATGTGTATAAAGTGTATATAGAGTATTCATGTGTCAACAAAAGTGTAAACAGAAGACGAAAAATGGTAATAAGATTTTATTGTGATGACAGTAACATTAAAGTGCTGTCTAAAAGAGACACAACAGAATCTAAAGCAAAGCTTTAAAAAACAATTGTATGTTGATTTTGTATGATTTTGCACTGAATAAAGCTACCAACAGAGGAGCTGTGAAGGAGCAGACGTGACTCTCCCGGTCTTTTAATTTTATTCTGTCTTTACAGGTTACAGTAATTTGTCTGACGGGCCTCCGGAGGCGGGGCCTGCAACACCTCTATGATTAAAATAATGAAAGATAAATATGCCTCTGAGTTGTTTTTTTTTTTTTTTTTTTTTTCGTTAGCATAGGCTAGTTAATCTCAGATTGTGTGCGTGATCGTAAATGTTAAACGATTTCTATACAGCCGTTCAACAGACAGTAAGTTAAGTGAGTGATTTACATTTTAGACACATTTAGTCTTTTTTACTGTTTAGCAAAAATAAACTTCTTCCAAACAAAGCTGGAGCAGATCTGCCGTGTGTCTCAGGGCATTTGTTTCTTTCATGAATATATCCCTTTTTGAAAGAATCAAGTGAGCCAATTATTTGGTGATCCATTCACAGTCAACTTGCATAGACTATAAATTAATCAGCAGTTTTGAAAGAATCGTTTATTGAAGAATTCAATGAATCATTAATTTAACAGATACTTGTCGCCACCTATTGGTGGTTTTAGAATTATATTTCTTTATCCATGACAGGCTCAAACAACGCTATCTCACGAGCAATTTGTTCGTATTTTACGAGGTGGCTTATTCGTAGGAATTTGTACGACCACTCGTATGATTTTATACAATTTGTCTATTCCCCAGTGTCGGTTAGGTGTAAGTCATTCGTAAAAATTCATACAAATTGTGCAGATCGTAAAATATGTGCAATTTGGCAAAAATCGCATGAATTTTTTTTTGTATGAGTGTGGTCGTATGAATTCTTACGAATAAGACACCTTGTAAAATATGTGGGGTTGTTCCGATTCTGATACTAGTATTGGAAATACCACCGATACCACAACAAATTCTGGCATCGGCAAGTACATGAAACCATATACCGATCCGATACCAATTTCTTAAACAAGACCTAAGTTATGACCGCTAGCTTTGTCTAACCGCTGCACGGTTCTTCTTCTCTGCTCAGAATGCATTGCAAACACAGGAAGCTGTGCTGTCTTACCACAAGCAACCCCTGTTTAGAACAGCGAAGAAGAAATGAAAACGCATTAGCAGCACTGATCTGTATATGACTGGATCGCTCATCGCGTTCTAAACTGCCAACAGACAGCCGCTTCTATATTATAGATCAGTGGTTAGCAGTATGTCCGCTGTTGAGCAGTATTTCAGGCTGGACAAACCAGACAGTAAAACGGCAACTAGGGATGCCACAAGTACTGGCACTTCATTACCAAGTCGGTGCTGAAAAAAAAAAAATGTGATGATACCATTGTCTCTGTAGTACCGGTAGTAAGTTATCGACTCCTGAGTATATTCGTAACCTGCAGCTGCGTTCAGTCACTTCAGTGGTAGTCTAAGCACAGGGCTCCAGACTGTAGTCGTATATATACTAGTGTCTGTGAATATTAAACTGCAAAAAAACTATTTAAATGTTACTCCTGCAAATTCTACATCTCTGTGGGTGATGGGCGCAGATGCGTGGGAGCTCGCTGTTTTGTAGTCTCTGCCATGTGTCAAGAGTAAATACAGTAGTTCACCATGTATTTGTTCATGTTTTATTAAGGGATAAGTCTGAAGCACACCATAAAATTATTCTAGCAATTTACACAGGGCTAGTAGTATATACAGCTGTATATATAGATACACACCCAGGTATCGGATCAGTACTCGGTATCGGCCGATACCCTGAGCCCAGGTATCGGAATCGATATTGGGAAGAAAAAAAAGGGTATCGGAACATCTCTAAAAATAGGTACGAACTGCCATTAGATCCCAAACCATCACTCAGGAAAATATTAATTATCGTTATTGACAAAAAGAAAATACACCCAAAAGTATATCATTTTTGTCAACATGCCACACAAGGGGCATAATTTAGGTGATATGGCACACAGACACACAGAGATTGTGTGTGTGTGTGCGCATGTGCGTGCTCGTGTTCGTGCATGCAGGCCACAGGCATTGGTTTAACCTACATTGTGAAGATGACCCCATCCCCCCCAAAACAACGTAAAACTCTTGACACAAGGAAAACAGCTCGTACAAACCATAGTTCCCTTTCAGTCGGTCACGTTCGACGTTACGAATGGGATCTCGCCCGAGAGCCCAATCATCTTCGAGTGGTACAAAACGAGCCAATGGTACCTTGGTCTGTGGGATTTGCATCGCGAGCTCCGCCCCGTAGAGCGGGTATATAAGGAGCAGCGCTAACAACTCGCATTCAAGCTTTCACTACGGAGCTGAGCACTTGCTTGCTGCTTTCACCAGAGTGCTGCAAGCAAGAGTCACTGGTGTTGGTGTGACGACATGATTCAGCGGTTCTTCTGGGTTTCCTGCGACAGCTCCCGCTTTCCTGAGTGCTTCAACACCTCTTAAAGAGCTATTTCCTTTCACAAAAGAGATACGGGATTTGCGTCTTTTTAAAGATTTTTTCATTTCGCCCGTGAGTTTCTGGGTGCGGTCGATACATCGCTCCTCGTGACGGCCACGATCAGTGTGTCACGTGTCTGGGCTTCCAGCCCGCTGAGACTGCGTTTGTAGATAGCTCATGTTCTCATTGCAGGGACATGACCATCTCGGCGTTGAGATCGAGACTCGATTACCTTAAAAGGTATAGCGTCTCCTCTGCCACACCCCGTTCTAGCTCTTCTCGTAAGAGGGCTACTTCGGCTGGTGGCCAGGGTAATCTGAGGGTTACTGTGTGGGCTTCCCCGACGAGCCAACCTCCTCAGGCCACACCCCCCTTACATACGCCGCAGCCGGTTGAGTTTCCGGATGAGTTTGCTGGGACCTCTCAGGCTCCTGACATCTCGTTCGGGGCTCACGAATAGGACCGTATGTCGATCCCTGCATCACATGGCAGGCTTGAGTCTTTGGGAGATGAGGATTCGGCTGCGTTGCCTCCCTCGGGAGTGCCAGCATTGTCCGAGTCCGATCTCGAGCTGACGGCCGTGCTTTCCCGGGCAGTGGAGAGCATCAGGCTTGAGTGGAATCCTCCGCCCTGTCCCGAGCGCTCAAGGCTGGATGATAGGTTCCTGGGGGCTGTTCATGCGGATCGCCAGCAACCCCATCTGATTCCTTTCTTCCCGGAAGTGCACCAGGAAGTAACCAGTTCATGGAAGGCACCTTTAACTGCCCAAAACCGTTCTGGTACTTCCTCTGCCTTCACTGCCCTCGATTGCGGGGCGGCCAAGGGGTATGCTGGGATTCCCTTGATGGAGCCTTCTGTTGCGATGCAACTGTGTCCACAGAGCGCGTCCACTTGGCGTGGTGGTCCCAAGCTGCCCTCTAAGGCCTGTAAGTTCTCATCCACGCTTGTGGCCAAGGCTTACAGAGCTGCAGGTCAGGCCGCTTCTGCCCTGCATGCCATGGCCTCACTTCAGGTCTATCAGGCCAATCTGCTCAGGGGTTTTGCAGGGGTTTGGGTCAGGTTATGTCCACTTTGGTGGTCCAGGAGCGCCACCTATGGCTGAACCTTTGGCAACACGGTAGAGAGCTTTGCCCAGCAGTTCTCTGCCACCCAGAAGCAGTCTTAGGCCATCAGACACATCGTGCCTCAGCAGCCCACTGCTGCCTCCATCCTACCGCCGGCACAGCCGCCTCAGCCTGCTCGTCGCCGAGGGCGCCCCCCTGCAGAGCCGGATTATCCATAAGGGCACTTGGGCCAGTGCCCAGGGGGACCAACCATTCACAACAACTAGGGGGGCACCACATGACACAAGCTTTAAAAATATTTTTCGTAAATTGTTTTATTGTTAACTTGAAATTCTTGAAAGACCACACATAACTCGTTTATGAACACTAACTTTACAACAACAATAATAATAATAATATTAAACTATAAATAAATAAAGATTACAAGACCACTATCAGTCCCCCCTTCCCTCCCCAATCTGTCAGAGTTGAGTTGGTCCACAACAAGTACATGCAAATGTGTAATTTTTGTAACTTGCCTCTTTTGATCTCAACCGAGTGTCAACTACTGCTACTCACAAATCACGCAACCAACTGGACCTTATTTATACACGAAACTGCTCTACTGATCATGTTTTGGTTTCTCCACTGCACACATCGGATCACTTCCTCCTCACTCTTAACCTCAACATTATCCCTGACACATCACACATCACATGTCATCTTTCGACGTAACCTACGCACACTTTCACCCTCCCGGCTATCTGCAATGGTTTCATCTTCACTTCTTTCCCCTAAACTGTTTGCATCTTTGGATGCTAACAGTGCTACTGATACTTTCTGCTCCACTCTTACATCTTGTTTAGACACTGTTTGCCCCTTATCTTCCAGGCCAGCCCGTAACACCCCTTCTGGCCCTTGGTTATCTGATGTTCTACACGAACACCATTCTAAGCTTAGAGCTTCTGAAAGGGTGTGGCGCAAGTCCAAAAAAAAAAAACTACTGATCTTATTGTGTATCAGTCACTCCTATCTTCTTTCTCTGCTAATGTTTCCTCTGCTAAAACGACATACTACACATTAGTGCACAATTTTCCACACCACAATCAGTCAAGCTCATATCACCAGCAAGCTTACACTCATTTACATCCTTCTCTTCACTCTCTGAGGCAGAAGTGTCAAAACTCATCCTTTCTAATCACCCTACAACTTGCCCGCTTGATCCAATTCCGTCTCATCTCCTTCAAGCCATTTCTCCTGAAGTTGTACCTGCACTCACTCACATCATCAACACTTCCCTCCACACTGGTGTTTTTCCCTCATCATTTAGACAGGCACGCATAACTCCACTACTTAAGAAACCTAACCTCAACCCATCTCTTTTAGAGAACTACAGACCAGTTTCCCTTCTTCCTTTTATTGCAAAAACACTTCAACGAGCTGTGTTCAAACAAGTCTCTACATTTCTCACACACAACAATCTCCTTGACAGCAACCAATCTGGCTTCAGAAGTGGACATTCAACGGAGACGGCCATGCTCTCAGTTGTTGAAGCTCTAAGACTGGCAAGAGCAGAATCCAAATCTTCAGTACTTATCCTGCTTGATCTGTCCGCTGCTTTTGACAGGAACAACACTTCAATGGTTTGAGTCTTACCTACCAGATAGGTCCTTCAAAGTATCTTGGAGAGTATCTTCCATCTTTATTTGACCCTCTAACTTTAACACTCACTATTCTAATTCTATTCTTTAAAAAAATCTAACTACCTTTCTAATATTTTTGTATTCTATTTTCTTTTCATTTATTATGCAATTGTATGTATGTGTAAAGACCTCTAACTAGCTTGCTCTATTCTTTTATTTTCTATTCTATCTGTTTTCTTTTTATTTATTATATTAGTTAAAATCCCATGCTACGTGTACTGTGTTAACTTAACTGAGACTTGTTATAGCACTTATATATCATTGCTCTTTTTGTTGTTTTTGATTGCTTCCACTGTCTTCATCTGTAAGTCGCTTTGGATAAAAGCGTCTACTAAATGAATAAATGTAAATGTAATTTTTTTAATGGCTACAGAAAATGAATCAAAATGGACAGACGTCAATTGAGTGGTTTTGCAAAAAGAAAGTTAAAGAAAGACAAAGAAGCTAGACATTTAGCGACAATTCAAAATGTTCCAGGGATCAGGTTTTTTTTTTTTTTAAACGAGTGAAGAATGAGCTCAGGATGACAATGACACAGAAGCGATTGACTGCACTCTCCCTGTTTACCATTTAAGTTAAAGTTAAAACATTACCATCGCGAGAGGGCGCTCTATGCTGCTCAGTTCTCCTGTAGTCTACCACTGAAAACATAGAGCGCCCTCTCGCGGCTGTAGACAGTAATGTTTTCTCCTGGTTCTTGGTTTTAAATAAATACGATTTATAGTCCAGTGTGACTTATATATGTTTTTTTTTCCTTGTCATGATGTATTTTTGGACTGATGCAACTTATACTTAGGTGCGACTTATAGTCTGAAAAATATGGTAGCTGGAAAAGGTAATAAATGACATTTGAGAAATCACCTTAATTATGGCTTTGGGGGGGGGGGCTTTTGAGGTACCACGCTGTCTTAATACGGCCTGCCCCCCTGCGGCTTCCTCCACTCCCGCTCGGCCACAGCAGTAGCCTTCACCCCCGCTGCAGCGAGGAGTTGGCCGCAGAAGGGCGGCGCAACCCGTCTCTGCCCCTTAGCCTGCCAAACGCCAGGCCAAGCGTCGTTCCTGAGACGGACAACCCGGAGTTGGAGTCGTCAGCTCATCAGGAGATGGTAGCAGGAGGGCCGGGGGAGAATCCTTTGTTTTCATTTTCTTTTTGTTCTGCCACTGGCCCTGCGGCCGGTGGTACCCAAACCTTCACTAAAATAGCGGTTTCCTGTACCTCCGGGTCCCAAGAAGCCACGAACGACAGTTGGCGACGTGCTTCCTTGCCGCTCTCGTTCTCCTCTCCCCTTGCCAGTTTCCATGCAAAGCCGACTCGAGAACGCTTCACCTGCTCATGCCCTCTTTGCTACTTAGAGTCAGACAAGTGCCCGCACTCCGCCCCTGCTAAGGGATGCTATGCCTCCCATGCCGGGGCTGCCCCACCGTGGGTACGCCTGTAGTCCCATTGACTCCACTGGTTCGGTTTCTGGGAGCCTGTCTAGAGCTAGAAAACTGCACTCCTAATGGCCGGGGACCTGCAGGCATTTTCAGTTGACGAAGCGTGCCTGGAATTCAGACTGGCAAACTCTCACATTATCTTGAGACCCCGGCCTGGGTACGTGCCCAAAAGTTCCCACCACTCCTTTTAGGGATCAGGTGGTGAACTTGCAAGCGCTTCCCCTGGAGGAGGCAGACCCATCCCTGGCGCTGCTCTGTCCAGTACGTGCGCTTCGCACCTACATGGACAGAACTCTGTGCCTTAGGAATTCAGACCGGCTCTTTGCCTGTTACGGAGGCCAGCAGAAGGGAAATGCTGTCTCCAAGCATAGGTTATCCCACTGGATAGTGGATGCTATTGTCCTGGCTTATCAGGCTCAAGACCTGCCATGCCCCCTAGGGGTGAGAGCTCACTCAACTAGGAGTGTAGCTTCCTCCTAGGCGCTGGTGCCTCACTAACAGACATCTGTAGAGCTGCGGGCTGGGTGACACCAAACACATTCGGGAGATTTTATAATCTCTGTGTAGAGCCCTTGTCCTCCCGGGTACTCGCTGCTTCGGGCCAGTAAGGACCTGCTCTGTGTCAATCCGCTTGCTGCGCCATTCCACTCCCGCGGACTGGATGCATGTGCTATTCCCCTCAGGTGAGTTCCTCAGTCAGAACCCTGGGTTCCTCCAGCACTGTTAATGTCCAATACTTGCGTACATGCCCTTTGGTCAGCCCTGTGTGGGACTAGGTGTCTCCATGTGTTGTGATTCCCCTTTTCTGGGCAATCCCACGTATGTATGTCCACATTAAGTAACTCCGCAGCATGTGTCTTTCCCTTGGCAAGCCCCTTGTTAGCTCTGTCGTTGAAACTTCCACCCTGCGGGCTGGGTACCTCAGAGTTCTTATGTATCACCACCTTGGTGGATACCTGCCTTCTGTAAGTTCTCCCACGGGCAGGCAGCCTGCTGTCATACGGTATATGCTACCCAGTGTATTCTGTTTAAGCTATAGGCCCTCACTCGTGCTGGCCTTATGACAGTGTGCTGTCACTCACACGGGTCACTGAAATGTGGCGTTTTATAAGGGACCCCATTCGTAACGTTGAATGTGACGGAATGAAAGGGAATGTCTTGGTTACGTATGTGTAGCGTATCTGACCCGAATCAGACAAATTAGAGTGTCGATTAGGACTGTGGTTGAAACACGAGCCAAATTCCTCAGAAAGGCAACAGGAAGTCATAAAACATTCTGTGCTACAAGTTCCAAGCAAGATAACCAACCAACTCTTTCACAGAACAGCTTTCAACATTAACACCACTAGAAAAATTATTGACAATTTCAATTCAGAGAAGAGATGCTGGACATCACATGTAAACCCATGAGAGTTATACAAAATATCCTTAACCTGTTAGCCAGCACCCCCCATTATGGGACTCACAGATGAAAATGCTGAAAGAAAAATTTGATTAAGAAAAATAAGAATAAGAAAAAAAAGAAAAAAAGATCTAACTTTGTTTGCCAATTATAGAAAATCCTGAGAATGTTAGAAATGCAGTATTTACAATGATTTACGATGCAAATAAGTGCTGAAGTGCTGATGGCCACTTATACAGATGGTAATAACACAAATGTGCCATAAAATAGATAATCCACTCTCTATTCATATAGACGCGTTCACTTTGATAGCCGTGATCATACAGTAATTTTGGGCTGATTTGCACTCAAACAGATGGTCATCACGCAGATGCATTCACATTCAACATAAAACACACTCTCACATATATAAAAACTGTCGAAAAATAAAAGAAACAAAGGCGATCGCTGTAAGTTCCACCTCCATCAGCTGACAGATGTGTCAGACCGCGTCACGAGGGAGCACCAAATTCAAATAAACTATCTTTCGCCTATCTTTCATTCATTCTTTTTTCCAGTGAATCGCCTCATTCTGTTTGTGACACTGTACGCTGCAAAACCATGCCGTGTTTTTACTACCAAGACGCAGTTTCCGACTGTGAGTTATTCCATAACGGACAAAAACAGTTCTGTCGCTGAAGAACTGAAACGTAAACAAAGGAATTATGATCCATATTACAATGGTATTGCTTCGTTGGACTAAACATGCCCCATGAGATGTCGTTCAGTGGACCCTTACCTTTCTAACTAAACTGGGATTTACAGCTGTGGATGTGTTTATGTCTCGTTATTACAACGGATCTGGTATGTACAGCATTTCTAATGTTCATGTTTTTTATGTGTACTGCACAAATGTAGCAAATACAGTCTTTATAAGCTTTCCATTGAAAAACAGCAATCTGTAGTCGATGCTAGAAGCTTAGATCTTTATAATGATACATAGTTTGTCAAGATTAAATTTGTCCCGTTTCATTTAATCTATTTATAAACACTGACACGTGTGAGTTGAGTTGCTTTGAGGACGAGGGCGTCGGGGTGCAGGCTAAGTTAAACACTTCCCCCACCTAGCAGAACCAGACTGAAATTCCTAAGTGGGGCCTTTGAACCTCTGGTCTCCACAGAAATCTATGTCAGAGAATGACAAAAATAAATAAATGGACCAAAATGACTTCTAAATGAATATCAGTCCATCGCTTAACTCTATATTCATTTATATGTAACCCACATATTTGACTATCATGTTTAATCACTTATTGTGTATGTCTTTTAATAACTATTGGATAGCTTAAGGATACATATTCATGTTTCATATGTATGTGCTTGAATCTGCTTGCTTGAAACAGTCATGGCCATCAGTTATTTGTCAAATGTATCATATCAAAATTAGACCCAGCAGGAGCGGGAAAATTCAGACCACATGCTTGATAAGATAACATGATTTATGATACCCCCGTGCCAAGACAATATCTTGAAGTGTGGCCAACAGGCCAGTTTAAATACTCAGGAAACCATAAAATTTAGCTTTTAGCTTTTGTTAAGCTTTTGCTATCAGTCATGTCTGCTTTAGCTTTTTTCTTGCGTTTAGCTTCTGCCATTAGTCATGCCTGCTTTAAGTATGCTTTTAGCTTGTTTAGCTTCTGCTATTAGTCATGCCTGCTTTTAACTTTTAATATGCTTTTAGTTTGTAGCTTTGCTTCTTAGCTTTAGCTTTTAGCCATGCTTTTATTCATCACTGTTTTTTTGAGTGCGGTTCCAGCGTGCTTTGGCCTGCACGCCTGCTGCTACAGGAGACGCAAGCAACTTTAAATCCAGACGGTGACCTTTACTGGTGTATCTTATATAATTTTAACCTCATTGAGGAACTCAATGCGAGGGCTAATTAAGTGATTGATGGTTGTTTATGTCTATGCAATTTAAGGTATTGATGTAAACTTGGGATTTCACATTTCCATTCTCTTAAACTCATTCTTCCCTAACTTTCGATCTTCCTGCAACTTGTGTGAATGTGTGAGTGCGTGGGTTTATATGTTAGATTAGTTTAAGTCTTAGGCTTGTGTTCACACCAAACACGGATAGAGCGTCTGGCGCGAATGATTTCAATGTTAAGTCAATGCAAAGGTGCATTGTCTGGAGGTCTCGCGGCGGGAATGAGGCATTTAGCGAGGTGCGGAACACGCAAATTCGCCTCATTTCCGCGTCTAGTTGGCGCAAATTGAGCGTCTGGCGCGATAGGCACGTTACAAGCTAATTGTACTTTTGTACATTTATGTGTTTGACACGAATTCGCGTCTGCCGCCCGAGTTGAAAAATTTGAACTTTGGCGTCAATTCGCGCCGCCTAAACCAATCAGGAGCCTGCTCAGGAGTCACTCATTCAACATGGAGGAACGACTGATGTTGTCAGTGAGCAGTCAACCGGAGCTTTATGACACAAGTATCACACACAAGTTCATATTTCAGGAATATAAAGGAACTCGCTTGGATGAGTGTGTTGTTAATACACATTTAACTTTTGAGTCACGAAAGTTACACATTTATCGACCCGCGGCCTTCCCGCTGTTTTTTAACAACTATTTTCCCCCTAATATAGGCTACAGCTACTTTTCGCTAACAAGATAATGCGTTTATTCAGAGGACGTGTGCAGGAAAAAGTGGAAAAGACCCGAGTGCTCGATCAACATCAGCCATCTTGCAAACAGACAACCACTGGCACTTGCCCCTCCCACAAGAAGCGGATTTCACCTCAGACGCATCAATTTCGCTTCAAACTTTTGCTTTCTATGCGCGTCTATTTCGCTCTAGACACGCAAATGCATATAAAATGTTCAAGTGGCAAACTAGACGCGGTAGACGTGAATTTGACGCTCTATCCGCGTTTGGTGTGAACACAGCATTATATTTATCTAATAAAGCCTTATTCATATTGAAAAGAGAAGTATCTTGTGTTTTGTGCTTACAAGTTAATGCCATAAACTGCCGATCTTGTTACTGTGCTAATTGATAGTGTTTTCACTATACTTTGGATATTAATATCCAGCACAGATTTGATGTTAAACGGCTTGTTCAGTGAATCGCAGGGTGTCTCAGTGATCAGCCGTGAAACAGTGATTCTGTTCAAATTCCCTTTAAAATCTTAAATGATTCCCTTTGAGCTAAATGGACCTGTTTCCCTTACATATGTAACCCTCGTTCCCTGAAGGAGGGAATGGAGACATTAAGTCCCCATGCCATATCGCTGTTCCGCTGAACGGCTGGTTCACTGGCTTGGCTCCTCAGCGAAGACTTGAATGCGAGTGTTTTGTACCACTCGAAGGTTATTGGGCTCTCGGGAGAGATCCCATTCGTAACAACTCCGTTCCCTCCTTCATGGAACGAGGGTTACATACGTAACAAAGACGATAATTTAATAATGCTTTTTTTGTTTGTTTGTTAAATAAAAACTAACTAAATAAATAAAAAAACAAATTTGTAATCATTTGTAATCACAGGATTCCCCGTTTTTCTATAATTCAACCACTGAGTATTATACTACAGGAGTAGAGCTAAATGATCCTGGTTTTGGAGTTATCATACAGAGCTAAACATGCCCATAAATGAAAACAGTGTCTAAAGGTGTCTTTTCACAGCAGAGTTAAATGGCTGGTCTGTGCCTGCCCAAAAATTAAGTGTAACTTAACAGGTTCAGACATACCTCAACCATCAAAATATACAACACAGTTGTAAATGCATTTATGCCACTTCTGAGCAGCATTACCCTTGTGAAAAAGAAGTGCTTAACTGTATTAAAAATGTACTTGTGTACTTCCAATCATAAAAATATATAGTTTAAATTAAAGGCCACTTACTGTAAGTGTACTTAAAAAGATTACACTTTAATCACAATAGGTCTTAACATACTTCAGTGCACTTAAAAAAAAAAAAAAAAAAGCACTTTATGATAATGTCTAATTAATTGCTTAAACATACATTTTACATAATTGTATTATAAGTACAATTATTTTTATGTATATCAATATACTTAACCACATGTAAAATAATTGATTTTAATTACAACTTGGTGGGTGTTCTCCAAAATTACAGTTGTGTATTTTAAATGCATTACTATTTGTGGGAAGTCGTGGCCTAATGGTTAGAGGGTAGGACTCCCAATCGAAGGGTTGTGAGTTCTAGTCCCGGGCCGCACGGAATTGTGGGTGGGGGGAGTGCATGTACAGTTCTCTCTCCACCTTCAATACCACGACTTAGGTGCCCTAGTGGTTAAACTAGTGGTTGAGTGGTTGAGTCTCAGCCCAATGGTTGATTAGTCAGACCTGTAACCTAAAGCTAATGCATTGAACCCCCAACTGCTCCCCGGGCGCCGCAGCATAAATGGCTGCCCACTGCTCCGGGTGTGTGCTCACAGTGTGTGTGTGTGTGTTCACTGCTCTGTGTGTGTGCGCATTTCGGATGGGTTAAATGCAGAGCACAAATTCTGAGTAAGGATCACCATACTTGGCTGAATGTCACTTCACTTTCACTTTAGACTAATATATAGCCTACTATGTGCATTAATAAAAATAAAATTTCAATACAGTATACTCCAATAAAACTTTGAATTATTGAAATTTAGTACTTCTTCAGCAAACCACTTTTACTCTCGAGTCATTTTCCAACATTGCCGTCGGTATAGCATAATATATAATATTATGCCCCAGGGTGCAGGTTAGACTTTTATGCATTAGGAAATAAAAAGCCTCATTTACTGAAATGTATTGTAATTTGTTTCTTGTCAGAAGGATTGGGTACACCAGGATTTTCTCCTCTCAGCTAAACATGCTAAGGAATCATTTTACTTGCCAAAAAATCACTTGTGTGATGTAAAAAAAATAAATAAAAAAAAAAAAAAGCCCACTCACACTACTCTAAAAACCAACACTGACCTGACAGCAAAGGCAAAGTATGGCAACCCATACTTGAAATGGTCCTCCAATTTTAACACTTCCAAGTTACTACACACACACAGCAGTTTGCAACCAGTCACTGTCGTGCCTGGGGAGCAACTGGGTGTATTGAAAGTGGAAGGGAGCACGTTCATTCAATCCCTAACCCGCATTCCCTACTGGTATTGGGTATTAAACCTTTAGGTCACAGGTCTGACTCAATCCATTTGGCCACAACTGCTCAGCTTGCAACCAAATCTTTCCCCATACAGGCAAAAAGTACTAGGATGAATGACAGCGGCATCGAATATAACCCACAAGACTAGTGGTTGAGTCTCAGCCCAATGGTTGATTAGTCAGACCTGTAACCTAAAGCTAATGGATTGAAGTCTCAGTCCCAGGTTAGCAACTGGAGGATGGATAAAGAATGCACAATCTTACAAAACAGAACCTTGGTTTGATAGGGAGGAAGAAAAATAAAACCTGACAAGATGGGCGTTTAATATCAGATTCTGCAGAACAAGACAATATACCTCGGGGTTCTGCAAAAAGTTTATTAAAAACTAGATTTACATGACCAGAGTAACTGCTCCACTAGAAACCACAGTCTGCTCCCCAGAGACAGCCTTGATACGAGTATCTCTTCCTGAAAGAGAAGTGTTAGTGAGAACACTTCTAAAATGCTCCGTTCCTCTTGTCAAGAGAAAGCGAGAACTCACGTTTCCTGGTGCAGCTTTGCTCACAAGAGCCAGATGATGGATGGCACACCTCTGTACTGCAATGGATGAAGATCTGACAGGGAAGAAAGAGGCTCAAGTCATAGAACCCACAAGTAGTAGATACAAATGTTCAAGTAAAGGGGGGGGGGGGGGGCATACGGTTTCCTGCAGAGCAGCCAGTGAGGCTGGGTCTACAAATGTGAACATCTTCACAACAAAACGCCTATAGTGGGTTGGAAACTGAAGACCAGATGATCCAGTCACTGGAACCAGTGTGGTCAGATAACGGTCGTCCTGGTAAGGGCATCTGAAGACAAAAGAGAAGGCTAGAAAGGGTCTCCCAGCAGACTAACAGGATAAAGATCAGCTGTACACACCCATTGATCAGAAGGTCCCACTGGGGGAGACTGAGTGGACTGGGGGTTGAAGTAGTCCAACAACGTCCCAGCATCAGGACAATGTTGGGGTCAGTCCTCTCCATAATGTGCACCTCAACATACACAGGCTCTCGCAGGACTTTTGTGATGGGATAATCAGCATCACTGTAGTAGGACGTGTAGGCCTCATCACCTGAGGAACACTGGGGTTTAACCAGACTCAAGTTTGAAAGGCTTCAGGCAGACACAGGACAAGACCTTACCTTCAGCACATCCTTTGGTGACACATTGGCCATTGGCCAGTCTGAGCTCCACCCGGAGAGGCCCTGGAGCAGCTACTGGTAGAGGTGGAGGAACGGAGTTGACCTCCACAACCAGAGCTTCCACAGAAGTTTCAGAGTATCTACACTGGAAGAGGAACCTGGACAACACACAGCAAGCTTATAGCATTTATTAGGGACTAATATTCACACCAAGTCATAGATCACCTACTCAAAATGACTGTCCCTTGTGATGGAACCATATGGTCCAATCCCCACTTCATAGGAAGAGGTCATTCGGTTTTCATACACCACATATCCGCCGTCCTCCTGTGAACAGAAACCGTGGCAGCATCCAGTCCATCATAAGCAAATGCAGAATAAAACCAGTAGCAGCTGCTCACCATCACACTCGTGCCACATGCGGTCACAGGGAACTGGTATATGGCAAAAGAAGGTGTGGACCCCACAGGAGCACAAGGTGGGTCGTTTCCACCCAGTAGATGAACCGAATCCAGACTCAGTCGAGGCAGAGTAACGTCTCTAGATACCACTACCACAAACTGACCATCTCGAATACACTGGACAGTTACTAGAACAAGGTACAAGAGCAGGTTAATGCAGAGAATCAGTTTAACATGAACAGAATAAGATTGAGAACATTTACCCGCTCTCCCATAGTAACACTGCTGTGCGTTAAAGCAGCAGTTGATAGCTTCACACTCAGCACCACTGATGCCAGGTAGACCACATTGGATCTGCTCAGAATCAGCTACAGCACATTTATCAATAGGATCTGTCTGCACTACTGGCTTCTGAAGCGGAAACTGTGGTTTAGGTTGCTGAACTGGCTTCTGAAGCGGAAACTGAGGTTTAGGTTGCTGAACTGGCTTCTGAAGCGGAAACTGCTGGTAAGTTGGTTGTTGAACCGGCTTCTGAACCAGAAACTGCTGGTTACTTGGTTGTTGAACTGGCTTCTGAAGCGGAAACTGCTGGGGAACCTGCTGGTTACTTGGTTGTTGAACTGGCTTCTGAAGCGGAAACTGCTGGGTCATCAGAGATTGAACATCCTGAAGCGATTTACTCCAGTGTGGAACAGCATGACAGAAAGCACAAAACAGCAAAATCTGAACCAAACACCAACTTCCAGCCATTGTTTAACAGCTAAACACAATGTGGAAATACTGCCCTTTGGTCTTTTTGTATTCTACAGATTTCAGCTAATTAACGATAGTCCCTCCCTCTTCATTAACACTCATGGATCTCAGAAAGGGGAGCTTATGCAGCTGGGTGATTCTCATTGGATCTCAAGATAGAATTCATTTTTTCCCTATTTTGAACATAAATGCACAAACTGAATTTGAAAAATCTTACTAACTTATCTGATTGTAATTGATTCTCAAATTCTGTTAACATGGTGTTTCTTGAGTCCAATGTCATATTGACAACAAATAAGATTGGTTCAAGTCCAATGTTTACCGGAACTTGCCAAAAGTAGATGTTTTTCTTTGGTGCCATTGTCCTTACCACTCCCCGCAGACAAGTGTGCTCCTACAAATATGAGGAAAACCCTATATTAAGCAGAAAATGATTTTAAGTATATGGAAGCTTATTTCCACCACAGAATAAAAAATAAATAAATAGAGAAGAAAAAAAAAATCATTTTGACTATTTATGTCACGACTGATCTATCTCACAGTTCGCTAATATCTCAAGGTTGCTGACTTTTTTTCTCCAAATTGACCTTTTTGATTCCTTGGGGGAAATAATGCCATAGAATCCAAAGAAGTTTGTCAGCAAGTTTATTGAAACCACAAAAAAAAAAAAAACATTGTTAAAGAGAAACCCTAACAACCTTTTATTCTTTGTGATCAGACCTTGAACTTTCTTTAGTAAAACATGACTGCAAAATGAAAAAGCAAAGAGCAATCTGAGTTAACATGACTAAATTAGTTGACACTTAAAGGGTTAGTTTATTGAAAAATCATAATTATGTTGTTAATAACTCACCCTCATGTCTTTCCAAACCCGTGAGAGCTCCGTTTATCTTTGGAACACTGTTATTTTAGATTTAGACCGAGAGCTCTCAGTCCCTCCATTAAAACTGTGTGTACGGTATACTGTCCATGTCCAGAAAGGTAAGAAAAAGATCATCAAAGTAGTCCATGTGACATCAGAGGGTCAGTTAGAATTTTTTGAAGCATCAAAAATTGATTTTGGTCCAAAAATAGCAAAAACTACGACTTTATTCATCGTCTTCTCTTCCATGTCCGTTGTGAGAGAGTTCAAAACAAAGCAGTTTGTGATATCCGGTTCGCGAACAAATCATTCGATGTAACCGGATCTTTTTGAACCAGTTCACCAAATTGAACTGAATTGTTTGAAATTGTTCGCATCTCCAATACGCATTAATCCACAAATGACTTAAGCTGTTAACTTTTTTAATGTGGCTGACACTCCCTCTGAGTTAAAACAAACCAATATCCCAGAGTAATTCATTTACTCAAACAGTACACTGACCAAACTGCTGAAGAGAGAACTGAAGATGAACACAGAGCTGAGCCAGATAATGATCAAAAGATTGGCTCATCGGTTTTCGGATCACCAGTAGTTCTTTCGGACAGTTCGATTCAACAAACCAGTTGAAGAAAACAGTTCACCGGTTCTTTTGCGCTCAACATAATGGCGTCACTGGCGATAATTGCCCTTCGTTCAAGCCTCGGTTTACCGGCGCTCATAACATTAGCACAGAATCAGTTCAGAATCATTCACCAAAAGAATCAGTTCGGTTCAGACACTCTGTGTGTCAGTCTGCTTCACGCTGAATCACAAATGCCCAGTATCATCAGCTCCTTGGTTCTCGAATCAGACACGTCTGACAGAAACAGTTCTTGACTCGAGTCAATCTTTTGTTCATTATCTGGCTCGGCTCGGTGTTCATCTTCAGTTCTCTCTTCACAGCAGTTCAGTCAGTGCACTGTTTAACTTATCAGACAAATTAATTATTATTATTATTATCTACATATAATAATTTATAATGAGCAACTTCTCATGTTCTTCAGAAAGAAGAGAACTAAGGTATGATATTTACCTGATTACAGTTTAAGGACATTCCTATGTGTGACTGAGAGGATGAAGGACGATAGGCTACTGAGAGAGAGAGATAGAGAGAGAGAGAAGGGGTGCATCCCATTCAGTAGGCTAATGATCGCCCTTTTCTAATATTCATTATGAATTCAGGGGTGAAGGCAGCGAAAGGGTAAAAGAAAAATGGTAGAACAGCGAAGAAGGATGATTTTAAGTTTGGTGGAAAAAGTAAGATGGGCGTTTTTTTATGGGCCCAGGTCTGCCCAAAAAATGAATTTTGCCATATCCCACTGTTATGAAGTGTGAAAAAAACATCTCCAAAAGCACTATTTTCATGATGAAGTATATTATAATGTCTGAATGCCTCTGATTAAAATAATGAAAGATAAATATACCTGTGAGTTTTTTTTTTTAGTTTTTTTTTATCGTTACCATAGGCTAGTTAATCTTAGAATGTGTGGGTGATCGCAAATGTTAAACGATTTCTATGCAGCCGTTCAACAGACAGTAAGTTAAGTGAGTGATTTTCATTTCAGACACATTTAGTCTTTTTTACTGTTTAGCAAAAATTAAATACTTCCAAACAAAGCTGCAGCAGATCTGCTGTGTGTCTCAGAGCATGTGTTTCTTTCATGAATTAATCCCTCTTTGAAAGAATGAAGTGAGCCAATTATTCGGTGATCCATTCACAGTCAACTTGGGTCGACTCTACATGAATCAGCAGTTTTGAAAGAATTGTTTGCTTGAAGAATTAAATGAATCATTAATTTAACAGATACTTGTCGCCACCTATTGGTGGTTTTAGAATTATATTTCTTTATCCATGACAGGCTCAAACAACGCTATCTCACGACCAATTCATACGTATTTTACGAGGTGGCTTATTAGTAGGAATTTGTACGACCACTTGTACGATTTTATATGATTTGTCTAATCCCCAGTGTCGGTTAGGTTTAGGGGCGGGGTTAGGTGTAGGTCATTCGTACAAATTCATACAAATTGTGCAACTCGTAAAATACGTACGATTTGGCAAAAATCTTATAAATTTGTACGAATAAGCCACCTTGTAAAATATGAACGAATTGCCAGGAGATCCCAAACCATCACTCTGGAAAATATTAATGTTATTGACTAAAAATACACCCAAGAATATATAATTTTTGTCAACATGCCACACAAGGGGCATCATTTAGGTGATTTGACACACAGACACACAGAGATTGTGTGTGTGTGTGTGGGCGTGTGTGCTCATGTTCGTGCATGCAGGCCACAGGCATTGGTTTCACCTACATTGTGAAGACCCCGTCCCCCCCAAAACAACTTAAAACTTTTGACACAAGGAAAACAGCTCTTACAAACCATAGATCATTTAATAAAGCTTTTTTTGTTTGTTTGTTAAATAAAAACTAAATAAATAAAAATACAAATTTGTAATCACAGAATTCCCCGTTTTTTTTTTTTTCAATTCAACCACTGAGTATTATCTAGGTAGATCTCCAGGAGCAGAGCTAAACGACCCTGGTTTTGGAGACACCATACAGAGCTAAACATGCCCATAAATGAAAACAGTGTCTGAATATGTCTTTTCACAGCCGAGATAAACGGCTGGTCTGTGCCTGCACAAAAATTAAGTTTAACTTAACACGTCCAGACACACCTCAACCTCAAGTATCAAAATATACAGCACAGTTGTAAATGCATTTATGCCACTTTTGAGCAGCATTACCCTTGTGTAAAAGAAGTGTGCTTAACTGTATTAAAAATGTACTTGTGTACTTCCAATCATACAAATATCATATAGTTTAAATTAAAGGCCAATTATTGTAAGTGTACTTAAAAAGATTACACTTTAATCACAATTGGTCTTAACATACTTAAGTGCACTTTAAAAAAACAAAATGCACTTTATGATAATGTCTCATTAAATATTACTTAAACATATATTTTACATAATTATTGTATTCTAAATTAGTACAATTTTTATGTATTTATCAATATACTAAAGCACATGTAAAATAATTGATTTTAATTTCAACTTAAGTGTTCTCCAAAATTACAGTTGTTAATGGATTTTAAGTGTATTACTATTTCAACTATAATATATATATATATATAGCCTACTATGTGCATTAATACAAATAAACTTCAATACAGTATACTCCAATAAAACTTTGAATGGTTGAAACTTTCATCACCAGCTCCTGCTGGTGTCTAGTACTTCTTCAGCAAACCACTTTTACTCTAGTCATATTTTCCAACACTGCCTTCGGTATAGCCCAAAATATTATGCCCCAGGGTGCAGGTTAGTCTTTTATGCATGAGGAAATAAAAACACCTCAAATGTATTTGAATTTGTTTCTTGTCAGAAGGATTGGCTCCACCAGGAGTGGAAGGGAGCACGATCATTCAGTCCCTAACCTACATTCCCTACTGGTATGGAGTATTAAACCCTTAGGTCTCAAGTCTGACTCCATCCATTTTGCCACAACTGCCCAGCTTGCAACCAAATCTTTCCCCATACAGGCAGAAGGTACTAGGATGAATGACAAAGGCATCGAATATGACCCACAAGCTGTGATGGTTGAGTCTCAGCCCAATGGTTGACTAGTCAGACTTGTAACCTAAAGCTAATGGACCTCAACTACAGCTGAGGTGCCCTGAGCCAGACACCACACCACCAATTGCTCCCCAGTAAAATGTGTATGTGCACTTGGATGGGTTAAACATGCGGTTTACATTTAACCCTTTAAAAAGGGGAACCTTGTTCTGCTCCAGGTTAACAACTGGAGGATGGATAAAGGACTCAGAATGCACAATCTTTACAAAAGGTTCTGGAACCTTGGTTTGATAGGGAGGAAGAAAAATAAAACCTGACGAGACAGGAGTTTAATATCAGATTCTGCAGAACAAGACCAATAGACAAGATACCTCACGGTTCTGCAAAGAGTTTATTAAAAACTAGATTTACATGACCAGAGTAACTGCTCCACTAGAAACCACAGTCTGCTCCCCAGAGACAGCCTTGATATGAGTATCTCTTCCTGAAAGAGAAGTGTTAGAAGTGAGAACACTTCTAAAATGCTCCGTTCCTCTTGTCAAGAGAAAGCGAGAACTCACGTTTCCTGGTGCAGCTTTGCTCACAAGAGCCAGATGATGGATGGCACACCTCTGTACTGCAATGGATGAAGATCTAACAGGAAAGAAAGAGGCTCAAATCATAGAACCCACAAGTAGTAGATACAAATGTTCAAGTAAGGGGGGGAGGGGGCATACAGTTTCCTGCAGAGCAGCCAGTGAGGCTGGGTCTACAAATGTGAACATCTTCACAACAAAACGCCTATAGTGGGTTGGGAACTGAAGACCAGATGATCCAGTCACTGGAACCAGTGTGGTCAGATAACGGTCGTCCTGGTAAGGGCATCTGAAGACAAAAGAGAAGGTTAGGAAGGGTCTCCCAGCAGACTAACGGGATAAAGATCAGCTGTACACTCACCCATCAATCAGAAGGTCCCACTGGGGGAGACTGAGTGGACTGGGGGTTGAAGTCGTCCAACAACGTCCCAGCATCAGGACAATGTTGGGGTCAGTCCTCTCCACAATGTGCACCTCAACATACACAGGCTCTCGCAGGACTTTTGTGATGGGATAATCAGCGTCACTGTAGTAGGCTGTGTAGGCCTCATCACCTGAGGAACACTGGGGTTTAACCAGACTCAAGTTTGAAAGGCTTTAGGCAGACACAGGACAAGACCTTACCTTCAGCACAGCCTTTGGTGACACATTGGCCATTGGCCAGTCTGAGCTCCACCCTGAGAGGCCCAGGAGCAGCTACTGGTAGAGGTGGAGGAACGGAGTTGACCTCCACAACCAGAGCTTCCACAGAAGTTTCAGAGTATCTACACTGGAAGAGGAACCTGGACAACACACAGCAAGCTTGTAGCATTTATTAGGGACTAATGTTCACACCAAGTCATAGATCACCTACTCAAAATGACTGTCCCTTGTGATGGAACCATATGGTCCAATCCCCACTTCATAGGAAGAGGTCATTCGGTTTTCATACACCACATATCCGCCATCCTCCTGTGAACAGAAACCGTGGCAGCATCCAGTCCATCATAAGCAAATGCAGAATAAAACCAGTAGCAGCTGCTCACCATCACACTCGTGCCACATGCGGTCACAGGGAACTGGTATATGGCAAAAGAAGGTGTGGACCCCACAGGAGCACAAGGTGGGTCGTTTCCACCCAGTAGATGAACCGAATCCAGACTCAGTCGAGGCAGAGTAACGTCTCTAGACACCACTACCACAAACTGACCATCTCGAATACACTGGACAGTTACTAGAACAAGGTACACGAGCAGGTTAATGCAGAGAATCAGTTTAACACAAACAGAATAAGATTGAGAACATTTACCCGCTCTCCCATAGTAACACTGCTGTGCGTTAAAGCAGCAGTTGATAGCTTCACACTCAGCACCACTGATGCCAGGTAGACCACATTGGATCTGCTCAGAATCAGCTACAGCACATTTATCAATAGGATCTCTCTGCACTACTGGCTTCTGAAGCGGAAACTGTAGTTTAGGTTGTTGAACCGGCTTCTGAAGCGGAAACTGCTGGTAAGTTGGTTGTTGAACTGGCTTCTGAAGCGGGAACTGCTGAGGAACCTGCTGGTTACTTGGTTGTTGAACTGGCTTCTGAACCAGAAACTGCTGGTTACTTGGTTGTTGAACTGGCTTCTGAAGCGGAAACTGGTGGTAAGTTGGTTGTTGAACTGGCTTCTGAACCGGAAACTGCTGGTTACTTGGTTGTTGAACTGGCTTCTGAAGCGGAAACTGCTGGGTCATCAGAGATTGAACATCCTGAAGCGATTTACTCCAGTGTGGAACAGCATGACAGAAAGCACAAACCAGCAAAATCTGAACCAAACACCAACTTCCATCCATTGTTTAACAGTTAAACACAATGTGGAAATACTGCCCTTTGGTCTTTTTGTATTCTACAGATTTCAGCTAATTAACGATAGTCCCTCCCTCTTCATTAACACTCATGGATCTCATGAGTTGCAGAAAGGGGAGCTTATGCAGCTGGGTGATTCTCATTGGATCTCAAGATAGAATTCATTTTTTTCCTATTTTGAACATAAATGCACAAACTGAATTTGAAAAATCTTACTATCTTATCTGATTGTAATTGATTCTCAAATTCTGTTAACATGGTGTTTCTTGAGTCCAATGTCATATTGACAACACATAAGATTGGTTCAAGTCCAATGTTTACCGGAACTTGCCAAAAGTAGATGTTTTTCTTTGGTGCCATTGTCCTTACCACTCCCCGCAGACAAGTGTGCTCTTACAAATATCCACCACAGAATAAAAAAAAAAACATATAGTAATTTTAATAAACAATAGTCATTTTGACTATTTGATCTATCTCACAGTTCGCTAATATCTCAAGGTTGCTGACTTTTTTTCTCCAAATTGACCTTTTTGATTCCTTGGGGGAAATAATTCCATAGAATCCATAGAAGTTTGTCAGCAAGTTTATTGAAACCACAAAAAAAAAAAAACCTAACAACCTTTTATTCTTTATGATCAGACCTCGAACTTTCTTTAGTAAAACATGACTGCAAAATGAAAAAAGAAAGAAAAAGAAAAGAGAAATCTGAGTTAACAAGACTAAATCAGTCGACACTTAAAGGGTTAGTTCACCTGAAAAATCTTATCTGGCTTGGCTCTGTGTTCATCTTCAGTTCTCTTTTCACAGCAGTTCAGTCAGTGTACTGTTTGAGTAAATGAATTACTTTGGTATATTGGTTTGTTTGAACTCAGAGGGAGTGTCAGCCAAATTAAAAAAGTTAACAGCTTAAGTCATTTATGGATTAATGCGTATTGAAGACGCGAACCATTTAAAACGATTCAGTTCAATTTGGTGCATGAACTGGTTCAAAAAGGTCCTGTTATATCGAATGATTCGTTCGAGAACCGGATATCACAATATCTGCTTTGTTTTGAACTCTCTCACAACAGACACGGAAGAAAAGACAATGATGAAAAAAATCATAGTTTTTGCTATTTTTGGATCAAAATGTATTTTCTATGATTCAAAAAATTCTAACTGACCCTCTGATGTCACATGGACTACTTTGATGATGTAACTTTCTGGACATGGACAGTATACTGTACACACAGTTTCAATGGAGGGACTGAGAGCTCTCGGACTAAATCTAAAATATCTTAAACAGTGTTCCAAAGATAAACAGAGGTCTCACGGGTTTGGAACAACATGAGGGTGAGTTATTAATAATATTATTATGATTTTATGATGAACTAACCCTTTAACATTCTCATAACCAGGAAAAAACATAAAAATAAAAAAAAGCTGGACGTCCAGTGAACATTCAAAAATACAATTTTAATAACTTCATGGAAAAGCTTGCAAAATGATATTTGAACATATTTCTGTTAAAGGTGCCAGAGAATGGAAAACTGTATTTACCTTGGCATAGTTGAATCAGAGTTATGTACATGAAAATGATTGTGAAATATCGTGAGTCTCAAACACCACTGAAAATCTCGTGCTGCAATAGTCCACTGAAAAAGAGGCGAATCCAAACATAGCACCAACTGTGACGTTACAGTAGGGATCATTAATGTTTACACCCCAACATTTGCATAGCGTTTTCCAGCCCATGTTCTAGGCCAACCAGACCTGCACATCGATGCAATGTTGCCAGATATTGCTATTAAAACTGATAAATAAATAAAAATAAACAGAAATGTTTTCAAATATTTAGCAATTAAGATAGATAAAGATATCGCAGACCCCTAAACTGCAACGTCCTACTTTATTCGTTCAACGTCCTATACTGCAACGTTCTAAAGTGTCAAAAAAAGTGGGAAAGATAAGTGCAAAAATGCTTATAACAGCAACACAGAGGCTGCGTCCACATCTTCACCGACAACTCTCAAGCCTCGTTCACTCGGACGCTAAACATTCTTTCAAAATCTCTTAAAATCTGTATCTTTGTCTGATACAGGCTCAGACATATCAGGTTGGTTGCCTAATCTCTCCATCATTCACGCTGGACTGAAAAGATTTGTGCTGTGAAACAGCCAATCAGAGCAGAGCTCTGCAAACCCGATGAAGTAACAAACTCATCCTTATCTTGGATGGGCCGAGGGTGAGCACATTTTCAGCAAATCTTCATTGTCACTAATGCTTTATAAAACTCTTCTCGTCCAATGCAGAGGACAGGAGTCTCAAAGCCTCGGCCATGCCTTTCTTTGCTCACCTCCTAACCAGGCGGTGCAATTGGGTTTAGCAGGTGGGCTGTGGATTTGGACACTCTTGGTAGCCAGAGCATCGCGGTACTTGAGTTTCTCCACAAGCGAGCAGATCTCAGACAGGGTCGGTGCAGGAACACGGGCAGCATGGACATACTGTCAATTATCACACCGCTCTCTGACAAAACCTTACGAGTGTCAGTGGGACACTGGTGAGGGACAAACACAGAATGAATAAGGTGAATGATGGGAAAACTGTGTCACAGTGTCTGGTCTGTTTATCCCTGGGTGTCCACTAGAGGTCTCACTTCCCCATATCCTCACCCCACTTCAGTACTGCATTTCTCACAAGCATTATGGACTAATCACTTCACTGTACACAGCTGTTCCCGCTCACATTGTTTGCACCTGTCTATTTATACCCTGTTTGTTTCTGTCATTGTCATGGAGTTCTTGGCTAATGCCACCCGTTATTTTCGTGTTCCCTGGTTTTTTGCCGTGTTTCTTGTTTTGGACTGCTTTTCTGGATTTTGACCTTTGCCTGGCTGACTTATGATTCTGGATTACCCTACTAAAACACTGCTTTTGGATCCTCTTGTTTGTATGCAAACTGTTGCTTCGGTCTCTTCAGTGAGGCAGAAAATATTTTTGATAAAATTCTACAGTCTGCATATAGATACCTAAATACCACTTCAGAAGAACTTCTGTGCCTCCTTTATAGTGTAAATTTGGCAAAAGAATCAATCATTGGGGATTTTTTTTATAACCTACTTACAATATACTGTATGAGAAAAATCACCACACCATAAAAGCATGTTGCTAATTACAAATGATATGGATCAAACTAATTTACTCAGTTATTTGGAAAATTTGTTAAGAAATTAATAATTTGCATAGAGGACAACGGACATGATATTATATAAAATATCAATATGATTGTGATGAATCTTTGTACAATTAAAAAAAATCCTTCAGCTTGGCATTCTGCTGAGGAGTGACAAGCTACAAGAAATGAAGAAAAAACTACTGTATAATGTAGAGGAAGTTTGAAAGCGTAGATCTTAGTAGAGTAGCGGCATATTTAATTTCTGACAGGAATAAAAACGTGGCTGTGAGGCATGGAATGATGTTTAACCACATGTCAGTTAGCTGCGTTTAAGTTCAAATTTTAGGCCTCATTTGCGGCAAGGCACAAACCGCTTTGTCATATGTTAAATCCCCAACAGGTGCCGCCAAATATTTATATTTAGACATAGTCCTCAAAACGGTTGAACTTGGATTACGTCTGATTTGAATGTCACGCAATTTATGTAGACTGACTGCCAACGTAGGCTATTAAGAATGCGGTCGAAATTCACAAAGCTCCCTCTACACGAGGCCTACTTAAAATGAAATCAAACTTTACAAAAAGTATTTTCAATTAAACTTGATCTAATGAATGCAACGTTCATCTTCAAAAAAGAAAGTGAGATAAAATGGCTACAACTACAAATATTTAAGTACATTTACACTATGGGATAATGAGGTATAGCTGTACCTTAACACAATCAATCTTGGCGTGTAAATTATCATGGCAGTTGAAAAGCAGTAAAGAGGGATTGTCCATGTTTTCTGTCCGGGACGCCTCCTGGATGATGACGTCACGCAGCTTCTCCTACTGTACCAATAGTAATAGTATGTTCCTGCACAAGCGAGACGCGCGCTCACGGCAGCTGCACATAACGGTCCATACTCAAGAAACTGACCGCATCTTCCAAAAAGTAAGTATAATTTATATGTTTTGGCTTTTATCCCTTCCATCCGGCTTTCATCGATTAGTGGGATGTAACGTTAGCTCTGTTCGCGTCGCTATTTGCCACTGAGTTGCCACTTTTCTTGCTGAACTCACAAATGCTGTTTCTGAAACTTTAGCTCGAGTTATTTGTCCATTTTCGCCGTGTTTGACACTTGAAACTTGCTAGAAATTGGAGACTGTGTGAGTCTGTAGGTCTTCTGAATGTCTTCATCTGTTTACTGGAATTTCACAATCCGTTTCAACTTGTTCATCCAGCCACCGAGGACAGTATCTTATCTTACAAAGAATCTGAACTCACTGTTTCAAAGTGAAACAGTGAGTTTAGCCCTAGAAAACTTCATAAAGGCAAATGTCAGATAATGTCCTTTGCGCCCTAATTTAGACTGACCAATGTACCTGTAACCGATAAAAATTGTATCAGTTACAGGACTCAAACCTTCAGGAATCATCTCATGTCAAACTACTAAGTTCATCTTAAATAATATATACTAGCTCCGCATAATTAATGTTTAATTAAACAGGCTGAACAAGATTTTCTTCCTAATTTCTCCTCACAAGTCATCTACATTGGCCTATATTTTTTAGATATATGGGAAAAAAAATAAAAACGTGGTGCAGATGTTTTGAGCTCTGTCTGGAATGTACCATTCTTCAAAAAGTTTTTTTTTTTTTTTTTTAGGTTTTTATTATTATTATTATTCATTTATTTGGCACATTATTAAGCATTACTGTAGTATTTTAGCAGTTCATATTGTTTAAATATTGTATAAAGCCATGTCACCAAAAAGCAGCCGTCATGCTTCAAAACTGAATGCTCGTAAGGCAAGTTCAGTCCTGAAAATGTCCAATGATGCATAAAGGTCTTATGACATTATGACAATTAATTTAACAGTTAACACTGGGATTCTTTTGATGTCAATAGACCGGTATGTTCTGTCATACCCTGAAGGTGTTTGCTGAAATATGATTGTGCAATGGAAGTTTTGGGAAATGCAGCACATCCTTATTTTACAGGCTCTTCCTCTGTATTTCTGGGAAAAAAAGGTGGTACAATGAGTTTTTCACAGAGCAGATGCTGGAGCCCTATAAATACTCATTACTATTATTATTATTAATATTCCTGTAGCTCAACTGGTAGAGCATTGCGTTAGCAAGCAAGCAAGCGCAAAGTTGGAGGTTCGATTCCCTGGGAACACATGATAGGTAAAAATTGATAGCCTGAATGCACTGTAAGTCGCTTTGGATAAAAGCGTCTGCTAAATGCATACATTTATTCAATTTAAATTTAAATACTGTACACCATACTATTAATACTGTTACCATACTATTTTCAGAGACATTTGTCCATTTATGAAATAATAATAATAATAATAATAATGTTTACTCCATATTCATTTCTAGTAATATCTTTTATATAGTTATTTACAGAGCAGAACATGACTGCTACCCATTTGCTATATATATTTGCTAGATAGATAGATAGATAGATAGATAGATAGATAGATAGATAGATAGATAGATTGATAGAAATTTACTCCTTATGATGTACATCTGTGTGAACAGTTTCATAACATTGCATATGCAACTGTAACCCTGATCAATAAAGCAGCCTAAGTGGCTTTGCTTTTGTAGTTAGTAGTTTTATAATATGTCAGACTGTTGTGCATGAGACATTCCCAGTAGGCTACAGGTGGGCATTTTCTCTAAAGGCAATTCACTGTGTGTGCTTTCTTCCCCAAGGTGGTAGCCATAGAAACCATTGATGTGTATTGCTTTAGAGCCTTTATAGTTCATGATCAGACTTAAGAAGATGCCGAGTTTCACTCAAACACTATCCTACTCTTGATTACTAAAAGCCAGCAACGTTTGATCCTTAAGCTTTCATACTGCAAAGCAGCTCAGATGGAACTTCTATTAATAACTGAATAATTCAAACACTATGCACAATTTTTGAAGCAATCATTTGATATGTTACTGCACAAAAATAAAATAAATAGAAGTATAATAATTAACATAAAAGATAAACAAATGTAGCGACTTTGATTTCAGGCTATATGGGCAATTTATTGTGCAACCCTTCATAGAGACCAGGGCCTTTTATTCTCTGTTTATGTGCTAGAGGATATCATGAATAACGTAGACGTGTCTGGACAAGAGCAAATATTTCTGCCCTTATTAGCCTTCCTTCAAGACAAGTTGTGGCAAAGTGTAGGTTCTCTTAGGTTTAGGATAAGTGGGACGAGGCCATAAAACTGAAGTTTGCCTTATACATCTGATATAGACCAATATGGAAAGAGTTATAAAAGATACTTTACAATCTTACAGTGATTAAATTACTGATTAACTGAATGGAAAAGAATATATAAAGTCATCACAGCCAACAGCATATAATCCTTGTTGATGAATGCTTGTTCTGATCATTTCAGAAAAGGACTGATACAAAATTGTATTAGAATTTTTTTAATGTTTTTTTAGAAAATATTTGAGAACTAAAGATTTTTTTCAAGAATTAAACTTATGAATATTCTTATGAAGGTTTTTTTTTCATTTTCTTGAACTCATCTCTGTTTTTTAAATAGTGCAAACAATATATCAACAATATCAAATTTCCTTAAATACTATATTCTGCCGAAATAAAAAAGCAAACTTATAATGTTCTTTCACCTTTACTTTGTGACAGATGTTATGGAAGGCTATTGATTTCTCACACTGAAACAAACATGGGAAGAGAAACTTGAGACAAGAAGTGGAGTTTGGTAGAAATACACACCATGGCTGCCCATCGCATTCGATCAGCAAACAACAACACTGTGCTCCCTCGCTGCAGATCTGAGGGTGCACTTATTGATCTCAGTGAAGGAGTGCCAGAGGCCACCCTTACAGATGTTAAAGGTTTCCTTTCTTATTTTTACCTCACAGTCAGCATAGTGTTAGCTTTTAGTTTTAACCTCATTCACTTATTATTATTATTTTTTTTTACAGTGCCTTCAGCTAGTGCCTTACGACTGGATGCTACTGCCTCATTTGGAGCTGTCAGGGAAGTGATTGCCATTAAGGATTACTGTCCATCCAGCTTTACCACACTCAAATTCTCAAAGGGAGACTGTCTTTATGTTATAGACACATCGGGTGAAGAGTGGTGGTATGCACACAACAGTAAAGAGATGGGATATATCCCAGCTGCTTACGTTCAGCCGATCAATTATCGAGATTCCTCGTTCAGTGATAGCGGCATGATTGACAGCCTAAGTGACATTTCTGAGGGAGTGAAAGAAATGGATATCTCGGGGGAGTGGACAGGGTCCATCAAAACCACAGAATCTAGCAAAGACCATCCTTTTGTTAATAAACGGATGTCAACTAACCCTTTCCTAAATGGCACGCTGCAAGGTTCCCCTGACCAAAATAGCAACCAGAATTCTGCAAATGCTTTGTGTTTAGATAATCTCTCACCTCCAAACTCAAACAACAGCTCTACTATTAATATTAATGTCTTTGAAAGTGGGCTATTTGACACAAACAATATTAGCCCTTGCCCAAATTTTCGCAGGGACAATCCATTTTTTAGGAGTAAGCGTTGCTACAGCATGTCAGAACTGTCTGTCCTGCAGTCCCTGTCTGATGGGAATCAAGGTTCCTTGAGTTTTTTTAGTGGTTTGAAGTCTCCTAAACCTGAGCATTTTCAAAGTAGAGAGGATTTCAAAACGGCATGGCTAAATCACCGTAAACTTACACGATCCTGCCAAGATCTGGACTCCATTGAACAAAACCCAGGTTGGGGGCAAACCCAGCCAATAGAGACCGATATTGTGTGCAAACTGGACAGTTCTGGTGGTGCTGTGCAGCTACCAAACACCAGTATCAGTATATATATTCCTGAGGGTCACGTTACACCAGGTGAGACTCAACAGATATCACTGAAGGCCCTTCTGGATCCACCGTTGGAGCTTAACAATGATAGATGTACTACCGTAAGTCCAGTGGTAGAAGTAAAACTCAGTAACTTGGAAACCAAGACCCGGATCACTTTAGAGATGAAGGTGTCTGTTGTAGTAAAGATAGAGAGCCGCAAAACCACAGAGGTGGTGTGTGTGAGAAGCAACTTCAAGGAAGGTCCGTATGTCCCGATTCCACATGTATACATGTATGGAGACACAGTTCAAGTAACTCTGGACAATTTAGAGCCTTGCATGTATGTCTCTGTAGTTGCCCAATCACAAACGGTGGCCCCATACAGCACAGTCTGGGAACATGTCGTAAAAAAGGTCACTCTTGGGGTATATGGGCCAAAGCACATCCACCCATCATTCAGCACAGTAGTGGCCATTTTTGGTCATGACTGTGCCCCAAAGACATTGCTAGTGAGCGATGTAAAAAAGCACTTACAGTCAACTCCACCTGTCGTCCTCCAACTCTGGGGGAAACACCAGTTTGTACTAACAAAACCTCAAGACCTTCAGGTTGACATGTATTCGAACATGTCCAATTTTGATGTGAGAGCCAATGAAGATGCAAGAACCGTGAGGGGATTTCAGATCAAACTTGGCAAAGTGGCTCGCCTCATCTACTTGATCGCGGCACGTGATTCAACTGACATTTCAGACTTTACTTTGCGTATTCAGGTCAAGGATGATAAGGATTGTATCTTGGCCCAGTTCTGCGTTCAGACCCCAACTGCACCACCAAAAACAATTACAAGAAGCTCCGTTCAAAGGCGCTTCATAAAGAAAAAGGAAGTAAACAAAATCATACTGTCTCCTCTTGCACCGACCACAAAGTACCCTGTGTTTCAGGACAGACTAGTCAAAAACCTAAAATTTGCTAAGTTCCTGAAAACTGTTGCAAGACAGTCCAAAAGCCTATATTTGTTAGAGTATCTTAAAGGTGATGCAATGGCACTTTTGAGTGAGGAAAAAATAAAACTTAAAGGACATCTATGGACCAAAGAATGGTACATCGGATACTATCATGGAAGAATTGGGTTGGTGCATGCAAAAAACATTCTAATCATGGGAAAAGTGAAACCTGTTCATTTCAAAGGGCCTGATCTTACAACTACAATCCTATTAGAGCAGATCCTAAAGCCCTGCTTGTGCCTGACGTACATCTACGCATCAGTGCAGACAATACTGATGGAAAACGTGGCGAGTTGGAGAGTGTTTGCTGACGCTTTGGGTTACGTCAATCTGCCTCTGACACATTTCTGTCGGACAGAGCCAGAAAGTGAGCCTGAAAAGGTGGCTTCTGTTCTTGAGAAACTTAAGGAAGACTGCAATGCAGCTGAGGGCAATGAGAGGAAGTCTTTCCAGAAGGAGCTCATGAAGGTAAGCTTTGACACGGAGGTCAATCTTTCAACTAAACTTAGTTGTGTACTGAGAAAACCTTTAAAGAAACTAATTTAAAAAGGTATAAAGCGTGTTTATTTGATTAATTTATTGGAGGTTTTCTTAAAATTGACAAGCTGATAATAATTTTCTTGTAATGTTTGATAACTAATAAATGACCAATATGACTATTTCATTATATTTTGAGACTGGAGACTCAAAGCAAAGACCAAGTGCTAAAGATCTTAAAGTGCCACCTTATTTGCAGAAACCCTACCTGCTACACCCCCCCCCCCCCCCCCCCCCCCCAAAAAAAAAAAATATATATTATGATCAATATAGTGACCATTCCTATAAACTGACTGAAAATCTTTCAATCTCTCAAACAAAACCTTATCTCTCTCACTTGGTCTATGCTACGATGGTGGATAATATGCAGGTTTGTCTAGCTGTCACCTGCTTAAACCCCTTTGTGCCACTGTTTCAATAAACCATGATGTTAAAACTTTGTAAACAGGAACCTGAAGTAGGATGTTTCCCAGTGAAATATCAAATTGCATTTTAGCTACTTATTTTACAAACATTTAAATAAATCTGCTCTATGATGCATCAGTCATTCTGCAACAATCACCTAAAAGAAACCTCTCTGTATAAGAGAGAGCTGACACAGAAGATTATCTAAATAGCTCACACTGAAGATTATCAGACACTTAAATCATATACAGTACTGTGCAAAAGTCTTAGGCCACTAGTTTTTTTAACCAACAAAAAATGGTTTTAAGTCAGTTATTTCTATATTTTGCTGTAGTGTGTCAGTAGGAAATATCAGTTTACATTTCCAAAAATTATATTTCTGCCATTAAATGTAATAATCCAGTTAGATTCTTTTTTGGACAAAGTCTGACAACAGCCAGTGCTCCACACCGAGATCTGATCTCACCTTCCTCCATCCTGTCTGGAATAGCATGAAGAAACAGAATAAACTGAGACAGACTCAATCCAGAAGAACTTTGGTAATGTCTTCAAGACACAAGCTACAGTACTGTGCAAAGTTTTAGGCACTTGTGTAAAAATGCTGTAAAGTGAGGATGCTGTCAAAAAAAATTGAAAATCATGACATTTGCCGAGAATGGTAACCCATACTCAGAATTGGTGCTCAGCATTTAACCCATCCAAGTGCATACATACAGCAGTGAGTAGGGAACACACAAACACTGTGGACACACAACCGGAGCACAATTTTATTGTAAAATAAATATATTTTATTAATTCACTTCTATTAACTTAACTAAATTAAATCAACATTTGGTGTGACCACACTATGCGTTAAAAAAGCTTTTGTCCTAGGTGCACGCACATTGTTTTGTAGGTAGGTTTCTTGAAATATCTTAGATACATTGCCACAGTTCTTCTAAATTTAGTTTATCTCAGTTCTTTTTCTTCATGTTATTCCAGACAGTCTGGATGAAGGTGAGATCAGATCTCTGTATGGAGCACTGGCTGTTGTCAGACTCCTTATACAAACAAACATCTCACTAGATTATTACAATAATGGCACAAAAAAAAATGGAAAAGTAAACTGATATTTACTACTGACACACTACAGCAAAAGATAGAAATAATTAACTTAAAAAAAGAGAGTGAAAATGCTGGAAGAAGTGATTGCGTTGAAGGAGAATGTAAATTGTGCAGATGTTTGCATTTTTATTATTAACTTCTAGACAGAAATATCAAATATGTAGCAGGAGTCACACTAAACTACACAAACCCACTGGACCTACAAATCCATTGCCAGGAGATTGCTAACAGACATCTATCTGCAATTCTCTGCACATCTGTATAAAGAACTTGCATTTTCTGTATAGAGAAGAATTAGCATTTTAGAGCAATGGGTTCCCTCTGGAATTTATAAGGAGTTTTTGATTTATGAATAAAATGAGGTCTGTGGTTAACATTACATGAAGAGACCATCCTGTTTTGTTCTACAAAATAAATTACACACAGTCAAATGTGAATTTGAAACCAAGAAAATTCCCAAAAGAATCCAAGGTGAATTAGTCTTTCAGACTTGCCTACAAATTGACATGATGACTGAACAACATTAGAGAACTTTGTAATTCCGTTTTTAATCAGTAAAAGTTCCAGTTGTAATGCTGTCATGGTAAGCAGTTTTTTTATTTAAACATTTTTTTTTAGAATTTTTTTTTTATTCCTTAGTATCCTCCCTCCTTTAGCCTATTGTTAGAGCAGAAGAACTTCCCTGTATAGACTGTCAGTGATTTCTGACAATAGTTTATAAACAGAAGACTAAATGGTCAGCTTATACAAAAGGAAATCACGACGGACAGGCAAGAAGGGAAGATAATGAATTATAAGCACTATCATAAAATCAGATGTTAAAGAAGAGGAATTCAAGAGAAAAACATGTAAAGAATAAATCATTTTGTGCTCAACTGTCTTAATAATGTAAGATGCATCTTACTGTGATTATGTCTCAGGAGCTCTCAACAGTGATAAATCAAAAGCTAAGCAAGTGTCATGATTCTGCCCTCGTGTCCTTGATTTTTCCCTAGTCTTGAGGCAGGATCATGACAGACCCATGTTTTGTGTACAAGCACATGGCCTTGTCTTTGGGCCATGTGCTTGTGTTGTCTCGTTCCCTTGCCCCGCCCCCCTTGTTAACCTAGTCGTGTCTTGATTGTCCCATCTGTGCCACCTGTCGTGTCTTGATTGTTCCCCCTATTTAGATCTCCTAGTGTGTTCTGTCTTGCGTCGGTTCATTGTGATTTGTGATTGTTCCTCACCTGTGATTATACCCTGGTAACCCCTTTGAGATATTGTGTCCTGTATAACCGTGAGTGTTTACTCGTAGTTAGTGTTCTCTAGTTTTGAGTCTTTGTTTATCTTGTCTAATCAGTCCTGTTTAGTTATTTTGTATCTACCCTAGTCCTTGTTTCCCCCCTCGTGGGTTTTTGTTTTCCCTTTTTGTATTAATAAATCCTGTGTGTAACCCGATTCCTGTCTGCACCTGAGTTCCTCCCTTACCAAAACCCTGACAGAATGAACCGACCAAAAGGGAACTCAGCAGACAGGAGGCAATGCTGGATGTCATCAGCCAGCAAGCGGGATGGTTTTGAGGGCTCTCGCCTAGTGGTGTTCCGGGGGACCAGGGGAGGTCGCTCCGGAGCAAGCGGTCGAGAGGAGGAGCCACAGAGGTCCCCTCCACCTACCCACCTGCCAACGATTCCAGAGGGTCGTGTCCTGGCCGTAGCAACCCTGGGGGATCAGGCAAGTCCCTCCCAGAGCCCTGAGGCGCCTTCCACAGCCTGCAGTCTCCCCATGAAGCGAGGGAGACGATTGTCGTGGGAGTCAGCCTCGGAGGCGTCGGCGTCAGAGTCTGCCCTGCCCGAGACCGAACTTCCCCAACCCGTCTCTGTCCCAGCGGTGACCTCTGCACCGCGGCCTAGAAGGAAGAGGAGGAAGAACGGGTCTCCCGGTCCTGCGACTCTGTCGCCTCCTGCAGCGGTGAGCGTGCCCGAGCCAGCAGCGGTGAGAGCTGGCGTGCCCGTGCCAGCAACGGAGAGCGCTGGCGTGCCCGAGCCAGCAGCAGTGAGCGTGCCCGAGCCAGCAGCAGTGAGCGCTGGCGTGCCCGGGCCGGCAAGGAAGAGAGCTGTATGCAAGTCTGCAGTCGTGAGAGCGGAGGAGAGTGCCGCGGCCGACTCTGCAGCAAAGACTCTAGTACAGTCTGTCTCATCTCGTAAGGAGATGCCAATTATCCTAGCAGCTAAAGCCTTCTCAGATTATTTGTCTAGTCTTGTCCGGATCCTAGAAGTCCCCGTCAGTCCTGTCTTGTCCCCAGACCCTGTCCCCAGAAGTCCCGAGTGTCCAGCCGTTGTCTCCCCGTGTCCTGTTGTCCCCCCGAGCCCAGCTGATGTTGTCATGTGTCCCGTTGATGTAGCCCCGTGTCCCGTGAACGTTGCCCCGTGTTCCGTAGATGTCCCGTGTCCTGTTGTCTCCCCGTGTCCAGCTGTCGTCTCCCCGCATCCCGTAAGTGTTGCCCCGCGACCCGTGTCTGCTCCCGTCATGTCCTCTCTCAGTTGTCCAGAGACCCCTTCCCCCCCCCTCACCACCCATACCTGCCCGGACCCCTCGTCGTCAGCCTTCGGCCCGCCCTCCTAAGACTCCTGCCCCACCCACCCACCCTGGTCTGTCCCCCATGAACTTTGTGGTCCCGCCTCCTCCCCTTCCCTGTTTGTTTGTTTTTTTTTATTTGTCACCCTAACCCTGCCATTGTGTACTCATGTTTGCCTTTGTTGTTATTTGTCATGTCTTGTTGGTTTGTGTCTGTGTCCCAGTCTGTCATGTCAGTCATGTCCCGTGTTTGATGTTCCCTTGAGGAGCGTCTGGAAGCCGCTCCTTAAGGGAGGGGTTCTGTCATGATTCTGCCCTCGTGTCCTTGATTTTTCCCTAGTCTTGAGGCAGGATCATGACAGACCCATGTTTTGTGTACAAGCACATGGCCTTGTCTTTGGGCCATGTGCTTGTGTTGTCTCGTTCCCTTGCCCTGCCCCCCTTGTTAACCTAGTCGTGTCTTGATTGTCCCATCTGTGCCACCTGTCGTGTCTTGATTGTTCCCCCTATTTAGATCTCCTAGTGTGCTCTGTCTTGCGTCGGTTCATTGTGATTTGTGATTGTTCCTCACCTGTGATTATACCCTGGTAACCCCTTTGAGATATTGTGTCCTGTACAACCGTGAGTGTTTACTTGTAGTTAGTGTTCTCTAGTTTTGAGTCTTTGTTTATCTTGTCTAATCAGTCCTGTTTAGTTATTTTGTATCTGCCCTAGTCCTTGTTTTCCCCCTCGTGGGTTTTGTTTTCCCCTTTTTGTATTAATAAATCGTGTGTAACCCGATCCCTGTCTGCACTTGAGTTCCTCCCTTGCAAACCCTGACAGCAAGTGTGTGTGTACAGTGACTAATTCACAAATTATGTTTTATGTATTTAAAGATTTAATCTCAGATAAACTGATTTGCTCATGCAGGCTTTGGGTGTAATAAATTACAGTTTAAATTATGTAGTAGGTCAACATGGCAGATCATGACGCTAACAATTCTGGTAAATTAGAGTTCAAGGAAACTTGTAGCCTGAATTTACTGCAAGTTGCTTCGGATAAAGGTGTCTACCAAGTGCATAAATGTAAATTAGTAATATAAAGCAAAGTAAATGCCTTTTAATGTGTGGTTACAGAACAGTATAACTGAGGTATACCAAAGACTTTTTATAGTTGAAATTAATGAATCACTTTAGAACTTTAAATCTGCAAATAAACTTTTCTGTACCAAATTTAGCCAGGTTTACTAGGTACATTATGCAAAACGAATGTGTCGTTAGTCACAAAGAATATGCACACCAAAAAAAAGAAGAAAATCCTGGAGACAAGAGCCTCACAGCACCGAGGAAAGTCAAACATTTAAACAAACAATTGCTTTTTTGTGCAACTGCACAATTTTTTTTTTTTTTTTTGCATGTGCACTTGTTGATTTTGTCAAAAAACATTTTAGTCAAAAAAAAAAATTATAATGGACCTCAATTAAAAAGCCTCTCCTCTGAAATTGTTTGTTTTACTGCATTTTATTTTATTTGCAGTTATCTTGTTACTGATGCAGCATATTAATAGAAATGTACTTAGGTGTCTAAAGGAACAATGAAGAGAGCATTACAATGGAACCAGCTTTGTCATATTTGTGGGCAAAATATTGGAATGATCACAACAGCATTAAAATAATAATTTGCCTTTCTTATTGGATTTTAAAATGATAACAGAAACACTACTGCTAATTTCATTAATAGATGAACTTGAAGCTTCTACAGTAGTTCTGTTTGCCCCACTTTACTTCATTTAAGGCTTTACCAATTGGTTCAGGATTCTGTCAAAAGTCTGAGCAGGTCTATGAGCATGGTTTTGTTTGGCTTCCTATCACTTCCATGTTTCTGAAGGATTTACTTAAGTTCCTGACTGTGACAGGGGTCAAGGGTGAGACACCTCAGGAAACATGTATATTAAAAGCCTTATCTTTCTTTGGCTAATGCACACAATCAATGTGTACACAGTGTGATACATTCACACACAATATGCTTCTTTTTCACACAGTGACACTGTTAATGCTTGTACTACAGGTCAGGAGAAGAGTGAAAATCTTACTGATCATGATTCTTTTAGCACTGCTTAATGGACAAGTCAAAAACATACCTTCCTGTTTGTTTTTAGATCTAGCATTTTAATAAGAGGGAAACCATCCAAGACTCCCACTATTTCATTGCACTGTATTGAGCCAGACCTTTAACAGGTCTTCTGGGGCATCAGCGCTGTGTTCCTCCCCCTCTAAGCAGACTTCCTGTCATTCCAAACATTCCAAGCTATGGAACTGGAATCAGAGATTAGTAGGTTCAGGGTGTGTAACTTTTGTGGTTATGTGCACTTTAACATATTTGAGCATATTAAGAGTGCCTGCATTTTTTATTAATTTATATTTGGAAACTGATTTGAATTCAATGATGGCATGTGTATAAAGATTGATTCATTTCTTTCTTGTATATATCAAGCAAGTATAAATGTCGAATCTTATCTTCATCACATAACAGTTTCAGACATTTTGTAGATCAGTGAACATCATATACTCACTGAACATCATATATTCACAAGGCGCAGTGAACTTAAATCCTTATTCAGTTTTTTAAATGTCACGCCAATCTCTCAGGGGAGAAAAGAAGGTCACATTAATAAGACAGAACTCTTGCCAACAGAATGGCCAGATATTCTTCCCTAACATTTCCCTTGTCCAAGGGTCCCGGAGTCACTCTCATTATATTGTGCTCACAGGAGCATACACGTTGTTTCCTGCATATCGCCACATGTGGCCAGCTTGATGACTTGCTTTTGTATAAATTTACTGAGGTGGTGCTTAGAAAACCACTGACACTATCTCAGTTTTGTAGTTTGTGTTTTGGTGTACTCTTGTTGAAGTTTACTAAGAACAGGCTTTACTTTGCAACCACTTGGGGGGGCGCAGTATTTATAGTGTGAGATTGTGAAGGCAGATATCAACAATATACACAACTATACAAACTATTAATTTGATTTAATTAAGATTTTATTTGAAGTCTCTTAGCTAAAATTTCAGTGTCGTATATTTTAGGCATTTGAAGCAAATCTGGTGTAAATGAATTGTAACTAGGGATGCACGTGTATTAAAATTATAGTTGTGGCTGATATACTGCTAACTATTTTAGGGCTGGGCGATATATCTAACGATATGATCATGCGCATCTAGTCAGTAGATCTGGTTCCTTGATTACCGCTAAATCGCCATCACCTGCTTTTAATCGGAGCGGCATTTAATAGACAGAGCCGTAGATCACTTACAAGCTACGCAGTATCGCGTTCATTATCCCAGATGAAACGCCTTCGATAATGAACGTGATATTGCGTATTGTCAGTGATCTACGGCTCTGTCTATTAAATGCAGCTCCATTTAAAAGCAGGTGATGGCGATTTAGCGGTAATCACAAAACCAGATTTACTGACTAGATGCACATTCTCATATCGTTAGATATATCGCCCAGCCCTAGTTATAGCTGATGTAATAGCCAACAAATGGTAACAATTGAAATTCTTAAATTCTTCCCAATTCTCTAAATTAGGCTAAAACACTTTAAACTAAAAACCGATAGTTTTATATGTTAAAAGATAATTTTGGCATGACAACATTATAACTTACATTATGAAAAATGTGTGCTGAGCGATATACGTGGTATACGTTCTGAAAGAATTTGCACTGGGTTTATAAAAGCTGTTTTAATGCATGTTTGAGATGAGTTTTTGTTGCATTTACACTGGTTACACAATGCTGGTTTGTTTACAATCAGGGAAACACTTATTCTCTGCTGTGCCATTAGCACCACCTGCTGTCAGAGAGTGATTTTCCATTCTCGTGCAGCCTGCCTGCTGTTTTTGTTTTGTGTAGTTGCTTTATGTAGCATAATTTCACAAAGCTATGGTCAGATGAATTAGTTTTTGCTCTAAATTGTGAAATTATACAATCTAATTGCAATCAAATCTGTTAATGCTACATGTAGCATCTCTGTTTGGATAGTGATTATAATGCAGTGATTCTAAATTTCTTTCATGCATTCTGACTCATATAAAGGCACAGTCAGGGAAACCAAACCAACTGTGAAAGATTTTTGGTTAAACCGCCCAGCACTATAAAAAATTATTATTAAATTGTAAAATTAAGATTTAATACATTTAGGAATATTTCATCAAAAAATTAAAATTCTGTTAACATTTACTCACCCTCATGTCATTCCAAATCTTTATGACTTTCTTTTTAAAGCTGCAGTCGGTAACTTTTGACGCTCTAGCGGTTAATAAACATAACTGCTTGCGTCTTGCGGAAGAACATTGTAGCCGGAACTACTTCTCTCTCTCAAGAATCACAAAGGTACTGGGGTACCCCCGAAGCAATCTAAAATAGTCTGAATATAAACACTTATTATAGGTGCACACTAGTGATTCAGGACAAGCCAAAAACACGGTTTGGAAAATGGATTCATGGTGTACTCGCTTATTATATACATTTTTCTACATTTTGAACACAAACAAAGTTACGGACCGCAGCTCTGATTGGTTGTTTCTTACCGGGAGTGGTGTATTTCTGCAAATGGCAATAGGACCACTGGGAGGAGCCAGAGGAGCTTGATTTTTTCTCATATTCTACTGTCAGGACATAATGACAGGTTTAACAAATATGTAAAAAATATATTTTTACAAAAGTTACCTACTGCAGCTTTAAGAATGAAAGTCAAAGAGATCCAATGTGGTTTCAGACCCCAGTGATTTTCATTGTATCGGTAACAGCTGAAACCATCTTCAAAATAGCTTCTTTTAAGAAAGTAAGTCATACAGGTTTGGAAAAACATCAGGGTGAGTAAATGAAAGAATTTTGGGTATCCCTTTAACAGTGTTATTAAATCATAAAAAGTGCTAGATGATCCCAAAAGTAAAAAAAAAAGAAAAGAAAAGAAAGCACAATTAAACATCCAAAAAAAGCCAATATCTACCAATAAAATTAAATAAAAATCCCATATTTTGTGCATTCCAAACTATAACCAGTATTACATATGCTTAGACCTCTCCCTGAAGTCATACTTCTGAGTGGGAATTATTAGTAATCATTATCTATAATTTTTTACATTACAAAACTGGCATGTGGGGATTCAAACATGTAGCATTATAAAAATTTTGACTACTAACACAGTGACATAAAGCTGAGATATAAACTTTGCATTACTCGTGGTGTAACTGTATATCTGTCATTCAGGGTCTTCTGAAGATGGACTGTCAGGGCCTGGTGGCACGGCTGATTGTGGACTTCGTACTGTTGACTACAGCTGTGGAGGTGGCGGGTCGCTGGAGGGAGCTTGCTGAGAGACTTGCTAAAGTGTCCCAGCACCAGATGGAAGCATATGAAGCTCCACACAGAGACAGCAGGGGACAACTGGATAGTGAGGTAAAACAAACACTTAAAGCATTATTATGATGATTATGCTTATGCTTATGACCTGGCTTAGATTGTAGAGGAGTGACCGTACAGACAACTGTGTAAACAAAACACAGAGAAGGTAAACATCAAGTTAAGCAAAATATTGACCAAATAGATATGGAATGTTAAATCCTCTAAATTATAAAAATGAGTGAGGTGTGAGAGAAAGAAACTTACACTTAAAACTGGCATTTAAAAACTGGATTTTTATTTCAATTACAGGAAAGCCACAAGTCATGTCTATAGTGTTTTGTGTCCAGCTCAGAAGGGGAACCTAAATGTTCTACCAATAATTGATGAGATTATGAGCTTCCTCTTGCACTTACGGGTTTATGGTATTTGTACACGTCCACTCTAAAGGAGAGCATACAGATTGTGTAGAAAGTATTTTTAGGGAACAAAATTCAGGGCATCTTAATGTCACATTCATGCAGGTTTACATGTCAAACTCAAATGAATTTATACTGTTCTGTTTTGTAAAGGCCATGTGGAAACCTGCCTTTGACTTCCTGGTCACATGGGCAGCCCAGATCGGGGACAGTTACAGGGATGTGATTCAGGAACTTCACACTGGATTGGACAAAATGAAGAACCCCATCACCAAGCACTGGAGGCACATCACAGGTTCCCTCATACTAGTCAACTGTCTGGATCTCCTACGGAGCAATGCTTTCAGCCCCTGCTCTCAAGATGACTGTGCCATATAAAGACTGCCTACATCACCTGACTTTTACAAGACCCAGATACACCTGGTTTCACCTGATTTATTGTTAAAAGCACTTTGCACAATAGATTTGTTAGCTGTGGTGTTGTTGCACAGTAAATTGAACCAAATTACTGAAAAGTGTATTGCTGATGTTATAATACAAGCAAAGGTCTCTATCTCGTGTAAAACGCTAATGTAAAATAAAATATGATTGTTCAGATTTTTTTTTAATCATTGCATATCATCATGATTTTATACATGTACATTTTGTTCAGTAATAATGTAACAACCTTTCTCTTTTGTTTTAAGTATTATTTTGTAATGCCACTGTATGCTAAACTGCCTTTTTTACTTTGCTCTAAGTGTCTGCTGTTTATGTTTTTCAGATATAAGTTACCTAATGTTTTTATAAGTGAGAGTAAATGTTAGACTGAAAGGTAAAATGGACAAATAAAACCTTATCGTCTTAATAAAGAGACACCAGAATTATTAGTGAGTAATATATAATGATATCACTTTTATTTCACCTTTACATAAAAAAAAAACTCATCAGCACAAGTCCTATAACTAAAGCATCTAATCTTCAGCTTACAGAAATTAAAATAATTACTAAATTAAAATGTGCCAAATATATATGAAGATATCATTCCAGCACTTTAGTTACTAAAGATTAGAGTAAAAAAATTAAGTCCATATGATTGTGATGCTAATTCCAAACAGCACATGCATGGTTCATAACAAGTCGTTTTATTATTTATTATTATTATTTGTTTGTTCTTATTTGAATTAAGAACAAACTGCACATTATAATCATAACTTTTAATTTGTTGTTGCAAGTGATGTCCCATATAAATTCGGCTGAACACTTTGTAGATGTGTAGATGTCATATCCTTGATACGTTGATAGGATGAATTTGTATGATAAAACTGACTCCAATAAAATATATTAAACTGGTTGCAGTCAAAGTACAACACTGAACATTATTTTAAGTGAAGTATTCTTGCTGTGCCCAATAAGAGTTTTACAAACCTACTTGCTATGTGTGAATTCCAGTCTTCTCACTCCAGCATAATATTTCTCACTGCTTGACAGGATCTCCCAACAAAAATTATGACCAGTGTAAACAGTCATCTCTGTGGGTCTTACAAAAATATGCTTACATCTTACCCTACTCTAGACAAAGGCATGCAGGCAGCATTTTTCATATCACAAGCCTTTCATCAGTGCCGTCTCTCACTCTTTGGGGGATCCCACAACTACTGACAAGTGTGTGTGTTTGTGTGTAAAATATAATGTAAAATATAACATTTGTGGCCAACTATGTAGATTTTATACAGTTTTTAACTGGTGTTCCAAAGATACAGCCAAGCAAGTGTGTGTGTATCAATGTGTCTGTGTTTGCTGTGATATGCCTTAAATAAACTGTGTTCTTTCTTGGGTCAGTGAGTGCTTACATTTTTTCTCCTCAGTTCTTTTGAAGACGACAAAGACAAATGGCTTGCCTCAGCACAGTGCTTTATTTTTCTTTCTCTCCATGCTAATGCTAAAAAAAGAATAGTGTTCTGAAATAGTCTATAAATTTTAAGATTTCAATTAGAGCAGTCAATGACTGAATGTTGCATTCTGAGTCATTTTAACTGCCTAAATAGATCAAGGGGAAACTAAATAAGGCCAATAATCATTCCCAGTCATTTATCATCTAAAATTTCAATTACACATCTACCATCTAGAGGACAAACAGTTAATATAAAGGACAAAGTTTTACTCAGTGTAAAGAAAGTCCCTCTAAACATCCCAATATAACATATATATTTTTGACAAAGTTAGCAAATGATGATTGTATAATATCTAGAAACCTCACATTAACGATTGTCATATGATAAGACGTCTGTGAGTTTTTGATCAATATATATCAACTCAGCGCCTAAACATTTTGGTTAAACGGATGGAGACCACAACTGCATCTGACATCACATTTAACTGAATACAAGTAAATTCATTAATACTGAGTATAATTTAAAAGCATTAATAGTAAATTAAATAGTTATGTACTAATGTAACAAGCAAATGATGTACTCAGTCTAGTCTTTACAGTACATCTTAGAAAAGGTTCATCAAAGCACCTTAAACATGCTAGGTTCTAATATGAACCTTTTTCCACAACAAAGGTTCTAAAAATAACTGCCAAATAACCAGTGGATCATTATAGAACCTTTAAGTTCAACTTTAAACCTTTTTGATAGCTAGAAGTTCATATTTGCACTTTAAAGTTCTTTAAAGGTTCAATCTCTTCTAAGAGTGTAGCTGAGTAAATTCTTGTAACTTTTCAACATGTGATAGGCCTATTTACCTCAGTACTCCTTTGTTTAATAGTAACAGCACTGACCATTGGTTTTGACTACTTTAAATTACTTTTCCTATAGTAAAAACTGGATATAGAAGAAAAAAAATGTGTATGTACTATGGACGCCAGGTGGCGATATATATCAAAAAATAGCCACAAAGTAAGCCAGAGATGACTGAAATTAAATGAGAAATAGAAAAGATTTCAGTCAGACGATTTACCAAACTGCCTTAGACACGCAGTTATTATGCTTTTTTAAGGATTTCAGATGAGAAGTGGAAATATTAGCAGCTTATTATAATGATTTCAGGAAGGTGTGAAAATGCGTGTCTAAAAAGTTTTTTTTTTTGTTAAGTTTTTTTTACGTGTTACAAGACAAATTTCGTTGACGAAGCCTAGTTTCTGGACGAATTGCCTCCCATCTTCCACGAAAACTAGAGAACTCTGTAACCTGTGCACAAACTGCTGAGGGGAGCTGTGTGGAAAGCCATTTTAACATTTAATCCGTTAAACTATACAACTAATTATATTACTGTTACTTGAACTTATTTTTATTACTTCAGTATAATTTTCAATATTGCTATAGGCAAAGCCCACTAACAATAATTTCAAAACTATCCCCAGCCTGCATGTGACTGACCTTCAACTTTGAAACACGGTTGAAATGTCAAGTTGTTGTTTCAACGTTAATACAACTTTAATGTTCAAGTTCAAGTTCAAGTCTGCTTTATTGTCAATTTCCACATGTACAGTACAAACATACAGATAATCGAAATTGCGTTACTCTCAGACTCCGGTGCATAGAGAAAACATTAACATTAAAGCCTAAAAAATAACTAGATCAAATATAAAATGTAGATACAACTATACAATAAGGGAATGATAAAAAAAGACATATAATAAAAATAAAAGTTAAAAATAAAGTTAAATAAAGCAGCGCAAGGTAAATGACAGATATAGTGCAAATCAATGAAGTGAACAACAGTGCAGTTAAAATATTTTTTTAGTAAAAAAAAAAAAAAATCACTTATTAAAAATATCTTAAGTCTGATTAAAGTGACAAGTGACCAAGAGCAGTTATTTAACTGACTGATGAGGTAGTGGAATGACGTCAGTTCCATGCCGAATGAGGTAGTGAGCGGTGAGTGAGCAGACCAATGCTGCTCAAGTGACTAGTGCATGTCATCATATAATTAGTGGGGGGGGGGGGGTTCATAGTTCAGTGGTGCCTGGGGAAGAAGAGGGGAGGGAGTTCAGCTTCCTGACAGCCTGGTGGATGAAGCTGTCCTTCAGTCTGCTGGTCCTGGCCTGGAGACTCCGCAGTCTCCTCCCTGATGGTAGCAGGCTGAAGAAGCTGTGTGATGGGTGGGTGGGATCACCTGTGATGCAGAGGGCTTTGCGGATGAGACGTGTTCCATAAATGTCCTGGAGGGAGGGGAGAGAGACACCAATGATCTTCTCAGCTGCTCTCACTATGCGTTGCAGAGTCTTTCGGCATGACGCGTTGCAGGCGCCATACCACACAGTGATGCAGCTCGACAGAATGCTCTCAATGGTGCCTCTTTAGAAGGTGTACATGATGGGGGGCGGGGCTCTGGCTCTTCTCAGTTTGCGGAGGAAGTAGAGATGCTGTTGTGATTTCTTGGCCAGTGCTGAATGGTTGATCAACTACACTAATCAGCAAGGTTACAATGGGGCTAATAAAGGAACACATTCTTTTCACTACTCCCATAGTGTATGATAGTAGAAAATGTATATGTTTTATTGAACATTGATGGAACAACTAATGTTTGATAAAAATACTTTAGCTAAAGTAATACTCTAAAACGTAATATTGTTTGTACTTTTGGTTAGTTAGTTTTAAGAATACAACAACAACAACAACAACAACAAAAAAAACAATTTAAAGGAAATCCCATATAGCTTTGTAGTTATAACAATAAATATGATTTGTTTCACTATATGGCGAAGGTTTTTAAGGTGGACACAAAACGAATATTTAATTGTTAAGTGATAATTGGCTTTATTATTGGAAAATAAAAAGATAGGCAGGGCAACAACTTTTTAGTTGAAGGAATAAATAGTTTGCCATAAGAGGGGTTTGTTTTTTTCAGTTTCACACGAAATGCGGGCGGAGTTTCTCCAGTGTGATGAGCAGCTGCTTGCTTCCATTCATTACCATATACTCGCTCGCTTGTGTCCATCACCGATCGCTTGAGTAAGTGCCCTCATGCTTAAAAGAGATCTCTGATCACATTCATTCATCGCTGATGAGGACGAGCTCCTGGAGAGACTGAACGCTGAGCCGTCAGAAGGAATTTCCAGCAGTTTGTGGTGGGGAATATTGATGTGAGCGGTTACTGCGGAGACTCTCCGCTCATAGAGGAGTGTTTACCGAGCAGATCTCACGGGCACTGCAATGATCGCTCCATCACATCCACTCTGAATTTGGTCGAGTCGCTGGTGCCGACGGGGGCTGCATTGGTTATACCCCTACTGACGAGGAGATCAAAATGGGGAACAGTTTCTCCAACATATCTGCGTTTCAGTCCCTCCATATAGTGATGCTTGGCTTGGACTCTGCAGGGAAAACAACCGTCCTCTACAGGCTGAAATTCAACGAGTTTGTCAACACTGTGCCTACGATAGGATTCAACACGGAAAAAATCAAATTGAGTAACGGCACGGCCAAAGGATTAAGCTGTCATTTCTGGGACGTTGGTGGGCAGGAGAAACTCCGGCCCTTGTGGAAATCTTACAGTAGGTGCACGGATGGCATTATTTATGTGGTGGACTCTGTAGACGTGGATCGACTGGAGGAGGCCAAGACGGAGCTGCATAAAGTGACCAAATTCGCTGAAAACCAAGGAACGCCGCTCTTAGTAATAGCTAATAAACAGGACCTGCCGAGATCTCTGTCTGTGGCGGATATAGAGAAGCAGCTGGCGCTCCAGGAGCTCACGCCTGCAACCACCTACCACATCCAACCGGCCTGTGCCATAATAGGCGATGGGCTTCATGAAGGCATGGACAAACTGTACGAAATGATAGTCAAACGACGAAAAAGCCTCAAACAGAAGAAAAAGCGGTGACTCTCTACAAAGCCTCCACCTGCCTTTTTCCATTGCTTATGGCCTGAGTCACTGGATTTGCCATTTCAACATTGCACTGCTGACATTCATCTGAACGGTTGTTGTTTGTTGTTGAGGTGGATTTATGTTGCATGTAATCTTGATGGCGCAGGTGAACCAAAATGGAAAAAACTAAATGGAAACAATTTGTTAAAAGGGCTGGTCCCCTATTAAGCTGCCATTAATTTGCATAGTCTGGTCATCAGTTTGAAGGAGTTCTCTACTGAATCACTGTGAAAAATGCTGTAAGATGTCATGGAATGCATGATATCTTATTTTGACTCTTATGGAGCATCGAGAGAACTGCTGAGGACATTGTCAAGAACTGTAGCTTCAAAATCCCAGAATGAAATTGGGGTGTGAGGACCTTGTAATTCACAAAATTACTGTAACTTCACTGGGTATGAAGTCTCGTGAAGACATCTCGATTCACAGGAACTCTGAAGAACTCAAGTGATTGACTGGGCATTGCCTGGGACACAGTCCACTTCTAAGCACTTTTTTTTCTTACCAGATAGTAGCTAGTGTACAACACTGTCGATCAGATAATAGACTGTCAGTGTATTACAAAGTCGAGATGAATCCTGAACTATTTTTCAATTAAAATGTGTGTTATTGCAAAACAAACATCTTATCTCATGTTCTTTATCACGAAGATCTGAGGGTTGAAGGTATTTATGGTGATTGCAGCTGTATCATGGATGAATCTCTCACCAGTGTTCTAGGATCATTAGAAAATTGTACAAGTATGAACTAAACATTTGGGCTTTTTCAGGTTCTGTTAAAGAGGATGTAGTTTTGAGTTTTCCAAGCTTTCTGTAAACACTGAAAGAAGCCATAAAGCAACCGACTGTTGAATTTTCAATTGAGCTAGCTTGGGTGTTTTACCTTCAGCACAATTGAATTGAAAGGACTCAATTTTATCTACATTCATCTTATGGTTTCCTACCAAAACAAATATATTTAACTTACTTTTTGTGCATAAATTTTGTGTTTGGATAGCCATGCCATCTTTGTTATTTAAGCTTAAGTTAATAAGCCCCCTTTCCAGCCATGCTGACAATGGTGTCTTTCTATCCCATATAGCCTAACTCTAGGGTTTCATCCCAAGAGGAGAGAGATGGTCAGTCAATACAAAACCCCCATTTAAAAAACCTGTCTGGTCACTTACAACCACAATTATAGTGAACGGTTGTGGGCTTGCCTGAAATTTCTGAATTTGACCAAATTTCCAGGGAATAATTACATATGTTAACATTATATGTGTTTGTTTTTTGAATGTGGTCTTTATTCATTACACTCAAACATCAAACCAAAGTCACACTAAAATATATACTGTATATAAGTTTAATGATACCTTTTTTGTAACAAACTGAAAAAAAAAATATTCAAAAGCCTTATTTAAGGGGGTATTTGGTAAGAGTAATTTGTCATGATTTGATATGCGAGGTGATAAGAGCCTCACTATGCATGAAACTTTGATGAAGATCAGATTTCACATGGGGCTTTTGTGGAGACAGAAGGCAATTCCCTGAGCACCTCCAAATGGACAGCAGAAGATGATGCCATAATGAGGTCATCAAGGCAATCTTTACATTTGTCTTGTCTAATAAAGACTAACCTAACAACTAACTTTCGCAATTAAAGTTCAGTACCATGTTATATATTCATAGTGAATTAACAGTATCCAGTATATGACATATTTAAAAGAATCTATGATGTGGATGGGAGGAATGTTTACTCAAAAATGTATAGTATTTTAAATGCAATGTTCAATATATTGGGATATATTCGAGTCAATTAGGATTAAACAGACCTTCATAAAGACAGAAACAGGTCAGCACTTATGAGGTCAGCAAAAACCCCGTTAACAGAACTTTTGCAGAGATTTCAGGCAAGATGTATTCTTAATAGCTACTATCTTGGACACACATGATAAAACCATATAGGATTTCCCCTAACAAAGACTGGAACGGTGCCAAAAATAAGAAAAATGCCACACACTCTCACATTTCTATTCTGAATGTTAACTAAAACTGTTGCCAGAACAAACAATTGTTCTGAATATGGTTTAAAGCAAAAAAATAAATAAATGTCAAACTCAGTCAAAATCAAAAGAAAGCTAAAGATTGTTTAAGAACATTTGAGATTTTCTAAATGTGGGTATGCTCTAAGGAGTGTGTTTCTAAGTGTGTGGTCATTCACACATTGAACATGCTGATGGTCTTTATTCTCAGCTGCAGTTTCTGTTGGATCTTTTATATATATATATATATATATATATATATATATATATACAGATATTTTATATATATATATATATATATATATATATATATATATATATATATTAATTAATTAATTATATATATATAAAACAATTGGATCTTTTATATATATATATATATATATATATATACAGATATTTTATATATATATATATATATATATATATATATATATATATATATATATATATATATATATATATTAATTAATTAATTATATATATATAAAAGATCCAACAGAAACTGCAGCTGAGAATAAAGCAGCAAGCTAGTATGTATATAAAAATTCACATTAAGCAGCCCATTTTGCCCCCTTAGTCCTCTTGTCAGTCAAATGCATACTTCTGCCCCATATGTGTAAATTGTGCTTAGACTGGAGGGCCTTGAAAGAAAGTGTGAGATGTGAGTGAGAGATCTACGGAGGAGGGGAAAGCTGTTTACATTTCCCTAGAGAGGGGGATGGGGACAGAGCCGCATAATGGCTGAGTGTCTGTGCTTTGGACAGGGGTTTGTGGCTGGAAATCTCCAGGATCCTTGAGGGAATATAGCCCAACAGAAAGAAGAAACCTTCAGTAAATGGCTGCAAATCAATGTCTGTGTCCTCCCTCTCATGGGAGAGAGAAGTACAGAATGAGAGCCACAATCATCAGGCCTGCAGTACCATAATTCAAGTATCAAGAAGCGTTATTGGCATTTAGCATTATTAAAGCATTATAAAAGCAAGTGTGTGCAAAAATACTCAATCTAACAGTCTCTAAATGGCATGTTTTATCATGGTTTTAACTGAATGTCAGTACAGTGTCAGTAGAGCTGCAGAAAACAGTGTCAAAAAGTCTGAACAAGCATTAACAATCCTTAAACAAAAAAAGATGTCAAACCACTTATTATGTCCTTTATCTTCTTAAGCTCTGCAGGTGTGGAGTCTCCCACTGGATTTAGGGTCAGGTCACCCTCTTTTCCCAACATGCTTGACTGCACATGCAGGGGCGGTTGTGTGATTCTGTGTAGAGGTTGTACAGTGCTTATTTATTATCCAATACCATAAGCGACAAATGTATCAGATTATCTGAAAAAAAAAAAAAAAAAAAAAAAAAATATATATATATATATATATATATATATATATATATATATATATATATATATATATATATATATATATATATATATATATATATATATATATATATATATATATATATATATATATATATAAAGTAAACTCTTAACTTCAATGCCTTTAAATCACATATATTGTGTAACATCTAAGTTATTACCACCTCTTTCAGAAGTTTGGGCTCAGTAATAATTTTTTAAAGAATAATTCAAATGAATGATTTTGCTTAGCAAGGACGCTTCGTTTGGCTTGGCTTGATGAACATGTTGCTCTCCTGCTCACTGTTGGCAGCACAGAGAGAGGTTTCTGGAACACTCCTCCCCACCCCCACACCACAAAATACAGCATAATTAATCTATGAGAAACAAAGTGTGTAAACAATCTAAATCACATTGCACCAGCAGACACAAAGAGACAAATTAATTAGGTCTTTAATCTAGTAATGACAAAGCGCATCTGTCAGACTCAGAATAAACAAACAGGCGTTTGACATCAGCAGACCAGTGCAACCCATGAGCAGTACTGAACCACTGGAGATCCATGCAACTCTCAGGAAAACAGAGCAATGAAGAAACTATCCATGATACATGGCTTTATTCTTTATTCAGAAGGCTGAATATGAAATATTAGCTCATGTACATGCTTCAGGCATAACAGGCTTTTGTAAAGCTTCTGTCTCTTATGTCTTGACTTTGTACCATCGTAACAGAAACCACAAATGGATATTTGATAAGTGTGAAACAGCAGCTACACCCAACAGACTTTTTGTTCTGAAGAGAAATCTGGGTTGCATCCCACACCCACCTCTTCTAACGTTTTATCTTTTTAGGCCTTTATAGAATCATTTAATTGTTTGTGCATATTGCAATGAGGCTGACTATAACTTTGGGACAATAGTATCAGGTGATTAAGCTGAATTGATTGAAAAAGTGAAAAAATGGAAAAAGGTACATTTCAACCCTAAGCTAAATCAACATCACTTTTGGCATAATATTGATTACTGCAAAAAAAAAAAAAAAAAACATACAGCATATACATATATACATCCCTCCTTTTTTTGAAAGAAAAAAAATCTGTGTTACAGCTGTGAGTGCATGCATGCAGATGGGGCCAATCTGTAAACATTAAAAGACCCACTAGATATAAATGAAACAATGCATGTTAACAGGATTTAAGCAGAAAAAAGAAAAAAAAAATGTTTCTGTATGTCGTTTTATCCAGCTTTGATATTTTGTCACCATGGTTTAATGCCTAAAAGCTTAAAATCACCTAAAAAATTATGAGCCCATCTTTTCAGCTCAAACAAAACAGTTTTTGCAATAGGATTAATGTAATTACTTTTACTAAATTATAAGCTTCCCAATTATTTCCACTGCAAGAGCTTCACTTCAACAGTGCGTTTTTGTAATCAACAATTTGCCACAAATTCTGTCGATTAAACTTAACATATTGAATATGTATATTGAGTTTTAATTGAAGAGAAGCTGTAGGCCTCTATTAGTTTCAGCTGATAATACTGAAGAGCATCATCTTAAATCTTATCTCATGAACTGATCAGTGACAGTTTCTATGAAGACTTCGTGTCTTGTTTTGTTCTGCTACTTTCCTTAATTAGGAGACATTTCGATGCCATGTCCACTTTCCTTGAGAACGAGAGACGGCCACTGATGTGCTTCAATTCTCGGCGGCCCAACCTGGAGGACTTCTTTCAGATGGAAATGGAGCAACTTTCTGTTGCCCTGCTCTCTATTGTTTCCTCTCTCTTTTTCTCTGTCCAATCCTATCTGACTCTCTTGTTACTCGTGTGCCCCTGTTCTACTGAATATAACTCAGCAACACAAAATTTTCAGTTCATTTTTTGTAGCACATTTTCTTTACACTAAAATAGCATTTTCCACACTGTATTTCTGAACTCTAGGCTGTACAAATGTATACATATATGCCCTTAAAAGTTGATTGTTCCATTGTTTAACAAGAACTTCCTTTCACCTCTTTCATTCATTATTAGAAACGCATTATAATGAACGTGGGAAACCAAACCAATCGAATCCAGCTAGAAGTTGTGCTGGTCCTGGTTGTTATTAAATGATTACCCTGCTATATAGTCTAAAACTGCATTATTTTAGTGATCAAATGCGTTGTATCAAAAATATTTTTTGGGCAAACATGATACATGTTATTTTAGTATTCTTTGACAGACAGACAAAAGCCCTACGTCCATGCCATTTCGCAAACACCAGTGTGTTAGATTTCCCAACAAAACCACCATTGTCTAGTTGGGGTGATGCAAGCCTGTATGTTGTACACGACATGTACAAGATTCTTTTAGATATTAAAAATAAATAAATAAAATAAATTATATATATATATATATATATATATATATATATATATATATATATGGTAAAATATATACTATATATTATATATATATATTATATCTAGTATCTCTACGTACATATAATATATATATATATACTGTATATAATTTTTTTTATCTAAAATAATCTTGTATCTAGTAACTCTAGTATACTGCTGTGCGATCAGCTTAATATTTTGAGTAGACAAGTATGAATTGTTATGTAGCATAATGCATATAATGATCATCATGACTTCCTCTTATTAGCAGGCTCTTTTGGTTGCCTTTCCCTCAGCTCATCACAGTCATCCAGAGTTAAATGTCTAATGTTAGTGTTCAGTACCTGTATTCAGCTTCTTTTTGGAACTATAAATCTGGATTTGAGTTGAGTTTAAGCATGGTCAGAGATCTGCATTATTTGGCCAGGCAGCACTATTTGCTCGGCGAAGACTTTTTTTGTGAAAATTGTCACAGGTCAAAGGTTAAAGTTAGTCTAAGCATGGTTGAGTAAACAAACCAGCTCTAAATGCATAAGTCACACTAATGCATGTGGGAAAGACACAACACGACATCCTGGAAAAATATAATCTAAAATATGATGAATATAATCAGTCGTTAAATAAAAAAAAAAAAAACTAAAAAAAAAGCTTTAAAGAAAAAAACTAAATGAAATAAAATGACAGAGACAAATTTGAAACATCAAATCAGGATTTTCATTTAGTATTGTGTAAGTGGTTTAAAGGTTTGAAATAAATTGAATTTTATTTTAAGACTGCATAAAAAAATATGTATTTTTCTTGGTCTGCTTATGTTACAAAATGTTCAGTAATGAAATTCAGTACTTCACTTTTTTGTTGTTGCTCTATTTAAAGGTAAAGGACAAATTCTGGGTTCTTTATTGCCAAATGTGAATGTTTTTTTTTTTTTTTTTTTTTTTTTTGTCATGACAGGATGAATAACAGAAGCTGACATTAAGCTAGACTAAGCTCAACTTAAAGAAAAAAGTATCAGGTATAACAAGGTGCGTGTGTCTCTTCTCTTGGTTAAAATGCCCAGAACAAAACATGAAAGTTTTTATGTATAGGCTCCATGTTTAAATTCTAACAATTATTGGATCTTACCATACCATACCATAGTTGGGATCACAGTGTGACTGGAAATGATAAGACAGAATTCAGCACTGGAGAGAAAAAGAAAACATTATAGTCATTGCTTGTTCTTCTTCAAAAGTGTTGACTCCATGACATGTCATGCATACTCGTAGCAGTGTGTGGGCTGAACTGCTGAGCACAGTGTTCTTCTGAGAATCCCACAGCTCTGTCACCCTTTTCAAAATCTAAAGATTTCAAAACCTGTTCACAAACACCTAATAAATAAATAGTGCATACCATATAACCGATGGAACGTTTTTGGAACGAAAGTTGCCTAATTTAAAACCACTTCTGCTTATAAAGCGTAAGCAAGAACTTAAACTAAATGTTTGGTGACCAGTTCTAGACTGGCATGGAGCCATAAAGCGTCACTTCTCCACAAAATCAGTTTTAAATGCATGATTAATGACTGCGCAGGATCAGTCTGCCTCATTGTCTTCATCTAAATTCTTCCACATGACCTCACAGCATGGTGCAAATTGAGTAAAAAGCTGTGCAAGTGTGCAAGACAAGACACTTTGATACAGAAGCCTTTGATTGTTTTAAAGGGGAGGAGAGATGATGTTAGTAATAAAGATGATCTGAGATTTCTTCATCCACAGCATGAAATATTTAAAATAACACTAGAACACAAAGTATGTGTGGAGATTGAATCCTTCACATACGTCTCAACTCTTTGTTTTAAAAACCATCCCCAAAAAAAGGAAAAAAGATCAGCTTAATACAGATACAGGATGTGCTAACGTTTCTCAATATGAGTGTCTCTGAAGGTGTGAAGTCAGCACTCACACCTTTAAAAGCTGCTTCTGGCTTACTATTCCTTGCATTTCCACATCTACAGGACGAAAATTGCAAAGAAGTTGAACCGTGGCATGTTACATCGACATACTACTGTTCATAAGTTTGGCACTGGTAAAAAAAGAAAAAAAAAGAAAAGAAAGAAAAACACACAAAAAAAATTTACCCTAAAATTTATTTTAAAATGCATATAATATGCTCACCAAGGCTGCATTTATTCATTTAATACAGCAATAGAGTAATATTCCTAAATTCCTAAATTACAATTCAAAACGTTTTCTATTTAAAAATGTAATTTATTTATTTAAAAAGCAGCAGCATTACATATCCTTCAGAAATAATACTTATATCATGATTTTTACTGTTATTATCAATGTTTAATAAAAACCCTATATATATATATTTTATTATTATTATTATTATTATTATTATTAATTATTATCAGTAAAAAAAATCTCTAAATCTTTTGTAACAATATGAATACCTTTACTGTTACTTGATCATTTTAATTCACCCTTGCAGAACACAAGGTTTTTTTTTTTTTTTTTCAAATAAGTGGCCCATGCAGGTGACTGATCTATGAGTGGCATTTATTCTTTTTGACCAACATGATTCCCCTCAGCTGAAATGTGAGAGAGAGGCAGAAGGATCTCGTAATGACATACAGCTTTGTTTATGATCAGCCCACTTTCACAAAAGTGAGATGGAATCAAGAGGTTGACATGGCAACCGGTCCATCTGGTCACACTCCAGCTGTCTTGAGAGAATCAGAGGGTTTCAGTGCATGGGGGAAACTCTTCACAAGAACTCTACTTCTTCTGAAGCTGCAGATAACACTCTAAAATAAGACAAGACAAGTAAAAACATAATCTATTTTCTTATCATCTTCTTCCTAAAACATCTCTGTATTATAAATTAAATGCATTTGGTTGGACAGACTTGGAAATTAACATTTCCTTTGTTTTTCAACTGACTGAAAGTCTTTTTTGGACATTTTGTTTACTGTCAAAATTAAATTCCTATTTATTTACTCAATATGATTTTCCTAAGTTTGTAATATGTCACCACATGCTTTCGTTTACACTACTTTCAACTTTTCTTCAGCAAAAAAAAGTTGCTATATAGTATTCTGCCACTCTTCTAGTGGCTGTTCTGTCAGGAAAGGTCTAATGTGGTCATGCCATCTTGCTTCCATGAGCGCAGATTACATCTTCACACAGATCTATTGACTCTTATATGATTTCCCTGTTTTGTTGGTCACAGTTGACTGTTGTTTCTTCTGCTCCAAGCTGAACAGATTGAAGTTGTTTCTTTACACAAAGAAAAACAAAGTGTTTCGCATCAAAGATTATAATTTCAGACCAATAGAGACACACTGTCTTATTCCTACACTCTCCGATACAAAAGCTTTCACTGGGGTGCTACTCTTTTAGAAGTTACTGATGTGTATTATTTAGGTTTTAATTCACGCACTTATATGTACACTTTAGGTTCTAATATGTAATGCATCCTTAAGGGATAAATAAGATTAAAAGGTATACCTATTGAAAGGGTATCCTCAAATGACAGCTTTTGTACCCTTTTTTTTTTTTTTTTGAGTGTTTATAGCTTACAATGTGTTAAGATTTAAACATATTCCCGTCATTAGATTGTTTTTTTTTAATTTTTTTAATGAAAAAAGTATACATATTCTTAAATGAAGTAATCATGCAACAACAGTTTCTTTTAATTACCTTTTCAATTTAAAAGTACAATTCATTTAAATGAACAATCTATTTGGCTCAAAATTATCTGGGCTGGGATTTCTAAATGCTTTTCCAACCATTTTTATTCTCCCCCACTGGATGTTTTTTTCTCTCCATCATTTAAAGATAAACAAATTATTCATCATTCGTTATCTTTAGCCATGGCATAATTGTGTATGGGAATGTGATTCATTTGGCATCTTAAATGCCATTAGTCAAATGCTGACCATTCATCCACACTTTTTGATGACTCTGAAGTTTATTTAGCATATTCTGTGTAAAATAGTGAGAGCGTTAGGCTGCTAGCATTGCTAAATCAATAGCATGAGTCGGTGGATCATTGCTGATGCAGGTATTGTGACTAATCTGTGTACTTTAAAGATTTCGACATTGTGCAATTGATTCAAAACTTACTATTGGTTAACAGGGTATCTATTCAGATAGAAAATATTTTTAAAAAAAATCCAATAAACCTAATATCAATCAATCAATCACCTTTATTTATATAGTGCTTTAAACAAAATACATTGCGTCAAAGCACTGAACAACATTCATTTGGAAAACAGTGTCTCAATAATGCAAAATGATAGTTAAAGGCAGTTCATCATTGAATTCAGTGATGTCATCTCTGTTCAGTGGAAATAGTGTTTGTTTTTACTTGCAATCAAGTCAATGATATCGCTGTAGATGAAGTGACCCCAACTAAGCAAGCCAGAGGCGACAGCGGCAAGGAACCGAAACTCCATCGGTGACAGAATGACGAAAAAAACCTTGGGAGAAACCAGGCTCAGTTGGGGGGTCAGTTCTCCTCTGACCAGACGAAAACCAGTAGTTCAATTCCAGGCTGCAGCAAAGTCAGATTGTGCAGAAGAATCATCTGTTTCCTGTGGTCTTGTCCCGGTGGTCGTCTGAGACTAGGTCTTTACAGGGGATCTGTATCTGGGGCTCTAGTTGTCCTGGTCTCCGCTGTCTTTCAGGGCAGTAGAGGTCCTTTCTAGGTGCTGATCCACCATCTGGTCTGGATACGTACTGGATCCGGGTGACTGAAGTGACCCTCTGATCTGGACACAGACTGGATCTCGTGGCCACGGTGACCTCGGAACAAGAGAGAAACAGACAAATATTAGCGTAGATGCCATTCTTCGAATGATGTAGAAAGTACGGTGTTATGTGAAGTGTTTCCGGTTCCGGTTTACCTAATTAATGCAGCCTAAAAATCCTTTAACGGATTTGGATATTAAAAGCATATTAGTATGTTATGTGTATGCCAGGTTAAAGAGATGGGTCTTTAATCTAGATTTAAACTGCAAGAGTGTGTCTGCCTCCCGAACAATGTTAGGTAGGTTATTCCAGAGTTTAGGCGCCAAATAGGAAAAGGATCTGCCGCCCGCAGTTGATTTTGATATTCTAGGTATTATCAAATTGCCTGAGTTTTGAGAACGTAGCGGACGTAGAGGAGTATAATGTAAAAGGAGCTCATTCAAATACTGAGGTGCTAAACCATTCAGGGCTTTATAAGTAATAAGCAATATTTTAAAATCTATACGATGTTTGATAGGGAGCCAGTGCAGTGTGGACAGGACCGGGCTAATATGGTCATACTTCCTGGTTCTAGTAAGAACTCTTGCTGCTGCATTTTGGAATAGCTGTAGTTTGTTTACCAAGCTTGCAGAACAACCACCCAATAAAGCATTACAATAGTCTAACCTTGAAGTCATAAATGCATGGATTAACATTTCTGCATTTGACATTGAGAGCATAGGCCGTAATTTAGATATATTTTTGAGATGGAAAAATGCAGTTTTACAAATGCTAGAAACGTGGCTTTCTAAGGAAAGATTGCTATCAAGTAGCACACCTAGGTTCCTAACTGATGACGAAGAATTGACAGAGCAACCATCAAGTCTTAGACAGTGTTCTAGGTATTGGTTGATGAATATTATGGTGAATGAACTGGTGAAAGAACTTGCTAACATTTAGTGAAGTATATTTCTAAGTGTAAACAACTTGGTTGGACATATTAGTGAGTTAAGCTAAACAGAACATTCTGATTGAATCAAAGGATTGAAAGGCATTTATCCAGAATCAAATAAATACAAATCTAAAGCTGTTGACTGCTGGCAAACATTTCTCATGAAGGAAAGGACTGAGCCATTCATTGTTCCTTCTGAAAAGGTAGAATGGCCTTTCTTTGCACAACCACAAAAACAGCAAGAGTGAAAAGTAGACGGAAAGAGAGAGAGACTCCTTGTACAAAGGTTGATTCATGGCTGAGACACTATTAGTCAGTAATAAAAGAACAACTTCACCCTGATGTAAGCTGGGACATGGTGGGGGTGGAAGTGATCAGGAAGGTTGGAGATTCTGCCAGTTCAATGCAATGCAACTTAAGGAATTGAAGAGTTATGTAATATTTCAGTCCTTATTAAATTTGGGGTGGGGGGGTGGGGGGGCTTGTAATAGTGACTAAGCTTGGAAAAGTCAGGAAACACTCTCCCTAATCTTAAATGTACACCAATATCCCTGAAAAAGAAAAAAAAGAAAAAGAAAAAGAAAAAACACATTAGACATCAGAGAAAAAGCATCTTGCTGCATTCGATTAAATGATGGGTGGTTTTAGGAATTACAACAAAAAGTTCTTTGTTCTTCTCTTTGTTCTTCTTTTTTTTCATCCACTCCCTCTCAGGAAACAATTCCCACACACAGACAGCCTCACTGAGACTCAGTGGTCTTTGTGGGACCAGAGGGTCAGAGGTGGTCCTGAGGGGTCCCCAGCTGGAGAACATAAATCCAGACAAGCTTTGACTGCATGTCTTCTGGGCTGCTTGGTTAATTAGCTTTTTCTTTATTTTGGCTTGCAATGGGCTAAATGTTCTCAATTAAATAAAAATGCTTCAAATGCAAATCAGAGAATGTTGCATATTTTGACCATGTAACATGTAAATACTATTTGTAAAATAGATTCACGTCATTGCAGTGAAATTGTGAGAGCACTCGGACAAGTCTTAGCTTGCTCCTGCAATGTTTGTGTTCTGAGTCAAACATTATCCAGTCTGAACAAACCACTGGGTGTTTCTCAATGACAGGGTGTAGCAACAATAAGAGCTTGACTTTCATGAACACATGTGTTGTTTACATTTGACAAACAAACCTGAAAGGCACACAGCTGGCATTTCATCTAATGTAGAAAACAGTAACTAAGTGCACTACTGTGATTCATGATGTATGGTTTCTGAAAAGATTTGCCCTTTTAAATCAGAATACAGCTTATTAAATAGCTGGCTAAATTTTAGTTTACAGTTGTTTTAAATATAATTTACCACTATTAAAATTAGGTTAACAGTTTAACTTTTTTTCACATATATAATATTTATATTAAATGTTGTCAGATTTACATAAAACATAGGGATTTGTATGAATGTGGTTTATGAGATCATGTTACAGCAGGAGATCCAACCATAATAACATTAACCCCACAGCTCCTCTTTACTGTAAACCTTTCTAAAGGAGGACTGGATGATAATGCCTGATTTATCTCAACCTGTTGTCTATCCAAAAATAGCTGGTATATTTACAGATAAGTATAACTGATAAATCCGATAATCCCAAAATGGCACGTTGAAGCTAAAAATATTTTGAAAGAGATGGAAAAGATTAAAGACAAGAAGACATACTAAGTGATAAATCCATACAAGCTGTTCTATAAATCCCCAGCAGAACAGATAAACTATTTTTGACCTCTTTGTATTTTTTTTTCCATTGCAGTTCTTGTTAGCTTGCACACAAACTCACAGTAACATACATTCTCATGGCTAAACTGAACAGAAAGCATGTTTCAGTCCTGGTAGGATTGTATCAACTGGTTTGTCTTGAATAGGAGTAAGTTTGGACAGCCTCTATAGTCAATTATCTGTTCGTTGCACCATTGACGCAGTAATTTCAATGGCATGTCGTAACACACAAAAGTGTGTGTATTTATTGCGTATAATCCAGACTCACCACACCTGTTTTCTGTACAAAGGAATTCGGCCAGTAAAGTCAGACTGGAATCTTTTGGGTGTTTGCCAATCATTTAATTACTCAAATCTCTGTGCCTTCATTCCATTTTATTTTGTTTGTAAACAGTGCTTTGCAACCAATAGCTACACATACTCTATCAGCCATTCACATAGAAAGCATTATTGCATTCCACTTCCACTTTCTTTTAATTGTTTTCTAGGTTAGACTGACGTGCTTGACAATGTCGCTGGTGTAACATTTACTTAATGATGAAGTTTACACATTAACATCCCCAGAGGTGTACGTAAGGCCAGATCTGTAATCCTTTTCCTTCATGACATTTCCCCACACCACTTCTTGTGCCTTTATCTATATAATTTCATGGCACTGCTCCATCAACCAAATTCTGTTTTAATTTGACCATGTTGGAATTTTATTCTAAAACATGGAAACATGGAACAACTTTGTAAGTAATACAATTAAGCATTATCACTTGACAAGAGCAACTACAATATTAGACGTGCTGATTATGAGTCTTGATAGTATGGTTTTATGAGTCTTGAAGTATTGATAGTTGTTTGTCCACCAAAGTGTTTTATTTATTTTTTTTGAATTTATTTATACATTATTTTTTTCAATTGTTTTCAGTGGTAGCCAGTAGTGTGGTGAGGTGCTGAGCATTTATTTCACTGAGCGCTAGGTATTATTCTTCTCGGCGCCTGGAGTTGAAGAATTTTAAACTTGAAATGCTTTAAACTTTAAACTTGGCTGAAATGCAGCACTCATCACTGTCACTTTTTGGTCAGCTAACCGATCACACTTGAGGAGTGGCAGGATTATCAGTGTTCTTGAACGAATTGTTTTTGTGAATGATTCAGTATTTTACTTGTATAATCTTAAATGACTCACTCATTAAAATATTGTTTAAAAAAAAAGTATTTACTTCACGGTCATTAAAAATGTATGCTATGATATAATATGATTTTGTGCATTATGAAAGTAATTCAGAAGGACTACGTTCGTCATTGTCATGTGACCTATACAGCATCAGTTGTGTTGTTTAACTACCATTCACAAACCCCCTGGCCTTATGAGATATTAAATTATCCATTGCATACGCACTTCAGAAACTCATCAATAGTAGTATCATCTGGGTACTTTTTGGCACCTGGTTTATGAATGCTTTAAAATTTGGACATACTACTCAAATACTGTTTTTTGTATGTAAGTATGTACATTATATTCAGATGCTGTCTGAATGTGTGTTTTTCCCTCACTTGCTTCAGGTGCTTTTATTTTACATTAAAGCTGAACAGAAACCTCTCAAACATTTCTCAAAATACTTCAGCAGAAAAGTTTTAAATATCTGCCAGTAATATTTATTTTCTTTTCAGCATCGCTTGTGTCTTCCTCTGCATCCAGGACCATTTTTCTGACAGTAAAGCCGAACAGTTCTCAAAATATAGCTACTGGTACTTCAGCAGAAAAGCTTTTATTATCTGCCAGTTAAATAATTTCTCGGGTTCATATCTGTGAATGTTCCCTGTTTAAATTGAGTCCATCTGCCAACATTATAGATGTCTCCATCCACCACTCATTGGCATTTATTAGATGCCTGCTTTCTCCCTCCCCCTCCATACGCCAAGCTTATGGCTGTTGTCATGGCAACAGCTGCCCCCCCCACCCCCCACATCCTGAGGTCTCAATCAATCAGTGTCACTGATGGGTGTTAAAAACATTTCTGTGTTTGTTCATGTGTCTGGACCACTGTAAACATTAATATGTATACATTTAGTACAGCACAACACCAGTTTCCATTAGCTTGACCCTGCAGGACTTTGATTAGATACGGTCCTGTCTTCCATCTGTGGTGTAGTCCCATGATGCATTATTTTTTATCATTGTTTGATTGTTTGGTTAAATAAGATGGACGACTTGACCTACTTTTGACAAAGAACACCTCACTAGAGGGCAAGTGGCCACAAAGACTCAGCACTTACTAAAGCATGAACTGATCTTAGTCACTGCGCTAAAACATAAACATGAATGCTTACTGAATATCAAATTACAGTTGCAAAACAAAAGAAGTTGTGAAGACCTTTTATCATGATAAAAAAAAAAAATACATTTAAAATTAATAAAGGATGAGTGTTTGTCCAAACAAGTGACTATGTAAAAAAGATAATGAATTTATTAGCCACAACTGATAAAACAGACCTATTAAGTTTTCATTTTGAATTAATTCTTGAACTTCTCTCAAAATGTCCAAATAAAAAGAAGGCATGTTTTTTTAATGTATATATTTATTCATATGTATAAAGATTTCAGTAGATTTTTACACAATGTTTTAATAACCACAAAATATTTACAAAGTTTTTCCCAGTGTGTCAGTGTAAACTAAAGAGTAAAAAAAACCTTAATAATTTTTTTTTTTTGTCATTTAAATAGGTTTATGGTTAAAAAATGCTTAAAAAGGTGAAATTATAGGCCTACACACACACACACACACACACACACACACACACACACACACACACACACACACACACACACATATATATATATATATATATATATATATATATATATATATATATATATATATACACACACACACACAAAAATGTGATGAAAATTTTTAACTTAAAATAATGAAATGAAAATGTTGGCTTGGCATTTGGCCAATATAATATAACTGAAATAAAAACAAAATAAAAAATACAAATATTTTAATAAAAACATTGCCACATGCAGTAAAGGTATATCACTTGAGTACTCAAAACACAAGAACTGTCAGTATTTATCCCTTTATTTTAGATTATCATGGAATAATAGAATGTCATGGATTGATTGACACACTGGCATAAAACAGATTAATGTAATACAGTAAGAATGAATACAATTGAGAATGAAACACAGTTGTATTTCATACAAGACCCTGCATTTAGAAGTTAATACTCTGTTGGTCCTTGGCCATGGAGGCCAAAGCAAGGTCGAGGATATTAAGATCTGCAGCTGTGAGCTGTAGCTCATATGATCTTGTATTGTGGTATGCTCACATCACCTCTGGAATGCTGCTCCATTCAGTGAACAAAGCTTCACCCCTGCTTTAAGGTTCATACACCTCGGAGGCGAGGAGAGTATCGAACATGCTCTGAGTTACTGGAGCAGCCTGACCAGACTGGGAACATGCTGAAATGAGAAATGTGAATCACCTTTTCATTAGTCAGATTCAAAAGCATGCTGTACGTAAGAGACCTTCTTTCTTTCTGGTTTGCATTCATTCATGGAATCTGATGGAATCTGGATATGTCCATTTTACATATAGACTCAGAGTCCAAAAACAACACTGAACAGCTGTAAATGTCATTTCAAACATGTCAGTCTGGGATTTATACTTGAGGCGGGTCTTGTGGGGGTGGAATGGATCAGGAGATTCCAGCCATTCCCTCCGGCTTTGGGGCAACATTTGAAAGCTCGACTCCCCTCTGAACCCCACTTCCAGTTGCCTTTCGGCTGTTTTGGTCTGTCTGTCACCATGACTCCAAGCTTGAGTTTGACTCTTTTCCTCCATTAAGTGTGAAATCTGTTCGTTCAGCACAGTCTGACTCCTGTGTCTTGCAGTCAGAGTTTCTCGTGAAAGTGCTCTGTAAGCCAAGTCACAGATGGTAGTTTTCACAAGTTGTGTTTATTAGATAAGACTTAAATTATAGTGAATCTGATGATGTATAGAAAATGATGTACTTATACTTATGTGACTGACAACAGATCTTACTGTAAATCATCGTTAGATGTATTTTAAAACATGTCTGACTCTGAGATTATCTTCACCATCAAATAGGTACCAAAACACCATGGTGTTGCTAATGTTTTCCTGAACAGCTCACATGTGAGAAACAAATCATATCTATTTTCTGCCTCCTACTGGTCGTATGAAGTATTACACACATTCACTTTTCCGCCAACCTGCATCTAAAAACTTTCAAAAAGTATGCTTATTGAACATAAAATCACCACAAAAAGCCCTTAATTACAATAAAATAGTACAATAACCTATTTGTAATTATTAACCTATTTAAATACATTTCGGGCTGGTTCTGCTGTGTCCTGTTGTATTATCAGTGTACTGTATGTAACTATCTGTTAACAGCTCGCCATCTAGTGGACATAAATAAAATGTGCAGAACACCTCCTTCAGAAATAAATCGAAACTGAAGTTATAAAAGCACTGATTCTGTTGTTGAAATGGGACGGGTCAAGTTGTCACACATTTTACTTAAGTGTATTTTTGCTAAGGTAGATTTAGTTTCTGTTGATATTCACCAGGGCTTCTCGGAAATTCATTTACATTAAGACTGTACAGCTGTTACTGTAACAATAATGTTACAACAAATATGTCAAACTGATAAATAGTAGACCTACTAAACAGTAAGTAGCACAGTACACAATTCAAAATTATGAGATTTTATTTTTCCTACAAGCCATATTTCACATGTTCTACAGAAATAAAGATCAGTATCACTATTGAAATGAATGTACATTCAGAACCTCGTCTATGTGCCAGACATTAGAAATGTGTTGCCTGTGCATTTGCTTGTGCATGCGTGTGCTTGTGTAACAGTGTTTGTGCAGCGTTTTGTAGATATGTGGTGGTTTTTTCATGCAAAGCCTAGCAGTGAGTATTGCTTAAGACTAAACTACACCATAAGTACAGACTTCAAGCCTGAGCTAACTAAAACAGGTTCCAGCTGTCAGCTTGTCTTTGGAATAGACTGATTTTTACAATCGTCACAACCTCAACTAAGCACATGTAACAATTTCACCCATTGTTTGGACAAGCAACTACAGTCACTGAAGTCTATGAACAGACAGTGCTGTTCTCCTATGTGTCAGCTGGTGGTACATTACAGTCTAACACATGCTTAGATTTACAAAACTAGCACAATATACCTGATGAAAAGGAATGAATAAAGCAACTGACTCATAACAAACAACCTGCCTGTCTGGCAGTTGTGACCTGACATCTGAATAATACAAGTACTCAATACCAGATTTTGTAAAAAATAATACAGCATTAATTCGGCACATTGAAATATCAGTTACCGTGGGCAGTCTATACATATACAGTCTAGTCAGTACAGTTTATATAGGATTATGGAACACTGAATTTGAAAAAAATATTCAGGTTATAATGCACTGATACGTACATGAAATGATGCTATTTTATTGTGACACAAACACTCCAATGGCATCACCTGAGCACAAATCAGTAATAAATAAAAACAACATTGTTATGATTATTGAAGGATCATAAATATGAAATGTTCTGCTTTAAAGTTTCCCTCTTCAGATGAGATCACATTGAGCAGTAGACAAAAGGCTTTGGGAGTCTGTGCTGCTGTTATTGTTTGACTCGTGATTGTCTGGTAATATCGGGGAGATGCATGCATCAGCAGGAGCGCCACTGTGGTTTCTGGACCCCCTCTCCCTCGTGGGCCCCTTGGATTCATCCTAACCCCCCCAACACCCCCGTTACGGCGCCCCTGTACATCAGTAGGTGTGCAGCAGCTGAGCTGTGAACTTATCACAGTCTTTTACATTCAGTTACATTTATATCCTAATTATTTGAGACTATAAAAAATAAAATAATTAATACAAATAAGAAAAAACCTGTGAGAATGATAGTTGGTGTACTTGGAATTGTCAGTGACAAACTGCATTTTGTAAGAAAGCATTACATTTAAAAACATATCTCTGTGCTTCGGGAGTCGTGTAAAATGTGTTAATTAATAATTCATGTTAATTCAAATTAATACGCGTTTTTATTTTACACATATGGATAAAAGGAATTTAAAATACACTACTATTCACAAGGTTGGGGTGGGTAAGAATTTTTAATGTTTTTAAATTTAGGCTGAATATATTTGATCACAAATGCAGTAAAAACTGTAATACTGTAAATTATTATTACCATTTAAAATAACTGTTTTCTATTTAAACATTACGCTGAATTTTCAACATCATTACTCCAGTCTTCAGTGTCACATGATCCTTCAGAAATCACTCTAATATACTGACATTCTAACATTTATTATTATTATTAGTAGTAGTATTATTATTACTATTTTCAGTGTTGAAAAGTTTTTCTGCTTAATATTTTTGTGAAAACTGTCATTCATTTTCCAGGACCCTTTGATGAATAGAAAGTTCAAAAGAAAAGCATTTACAAAAAAAATAAAAATAATAACAACTTTTGTTATTTTGATCAAATTAGTGCATCTAAATAAAAGTACTTTTATGTTTTTGTTTTGTTTTTTATTATTGTTATTGTTATTTTAAACACTCACACAAAATCTTACTGACCCCAAAGCTTTTGAACAGCAGTGTAGATTTGTAGGTCAAAAATTAAAAAGATTTGGATTAATGTCTCCGTGGAGAAACAAATGAAAGGTGAAAAACTCATTATATTATAGATTAGTTTTGTTACAGTATCGTATGAAACTAAAATGTGCTTTGTTTTTCCAACGATTCGCTCTTTATTGTGGAATAAGCTGCCCTGCCTCACAGACCCTCCATAATACAACAATAATTCATTCTGTCTGCTGGAGCCCAAATCAATCATTTCTACGTCAGACGATACTTCAGGCCATTCTAATCTCATTCAGTCTTGGCACGAAAAGAATATCTGATAAATTCATTAGCAAGTGGCAAACAGCAAAGCAATGCATGCCACAGAAATCACGGGCAAAACACAGTGGATCATCGCACGGCAAAGGTCAGATTAATTGATTGCTTAAAATAAATACAACAGTGCTGCAAAAACATTAATTGAGATATTTTGCATTGAATTGCAAAGTATGCAGATCAAGCAAAAAAGACAAGTAGTAAAGGACTCAGGAATTTTTCTGTAATTCAGTTTGTGTCTTTTTCCTGGTTGTGGTGCTAGAAATGGTTCAACATCAGGAAGCTATAACCTTTCAAGAACCCTTACATCTATAATTTTGAGGGGGTTTGTGCTGATTAGTCATTTTGACTATTGATTCATAAGATCTCAACGTGTATGAAAAGATTACTAATGGATTATGGGCCATTTCTGTCAATTCTGAAGCTATTTTTCAATATGGATATTTCATAATTATCTTACTGACCCTGAACTGTGGTCTTTAACCTTTAGTGTAATTGTGCCTAATACAGTACATTTCTGTGTGCTTTCTTTACTGAAACGAGTGTTACGTCTACACTGCTGGTCTCTAGCTCTATTATACTCTAAAATATAAACATACAGTATAATTAAATCATTTTGGAGGACAACAGGTGGGATGACATGATGTAACAGAAGGATGATCTCTAAAACTGACCTAAACGAATTATAGGCATGTGGTTTCAAATACACATTCACGTGATTTTTCATTAAACAGAGTATAATAATATAGTATAAATTCATGTTTTCCTCCATAATTTAAGAGAAAGAACGAAAAAAAAAAACATAAAATGTGGCATTGTAGAATTTCATGGATGTGACCAGTAAATGCTGATCTCTGCTTAAAACCAGTGACTCCATCCAAGATGATATCTTGAGTGCCAGGAATGACACCGATCCACTGACCAGCTCATTCTTCTTCCTCCTTCCTTCTGTTAAATGTTGTGCTGAGTGAAAGAGGACATCAGGATCTGGTCGGAGTGGGGATTCTACAATACATGATGCTGAACTGGCTGCCAGCAGACATCATTCCTGGATGTATTTGGGTATCATTTGAGTCGAGAGAGCAGCAGGAGCTAAGAGGGATAACTGGATCCATATGATGCCTTTTTTGTTCTTCTAAACCAGCATTATTCAAAGCGCTCATAGTTTCGAGTTTGTCTTACTCGTGGTACCATGTCGATCAACAGCCTGCAGGACAAATGAAGAATGGAAAGATTCACATCAGAGACATTTTAGTGCAAATGACTAATGTCTTTTTGAGAAAGCATCAGTATATTCTCAGTGAATGCACTTACTTGACCCCATAAGCTAGAATGATGAGTCCAATCAGGACCCCAGTGGTTCCGTCCAGGTACCAGATGGTGGGATGATTTCTAAACACCTCAGCACTGATGAGGATGGAAAACCCCATGACGCCTCCAACCATAGAATTAAAGCCTTCAGAAAAAAATAAATAAACAAAGCAGTTACATTTAATGTGTTATTATAAATAACAGAAATGTTGCCTTGGCAAATAACTTATGTATAAAATTACTATAACTAAAATCAAATGAAATAAGAAAATAATGAAAACTAAATAGAAACAATATAGCATAAGAAAATTGAAATAACCAAAATTAAAATGAAAACTGGAAATATAAAAATAAAAGGTCATTCAAAATATTACAATATGATTTTTTAAAAACGTTTTTTAAACGTTTATTTCTTTCTTTTTTAAGACTCATCACACAATGAAAATAGTGAAAGTGAAAGTCGTGACATTTGCCAAGCATGGTAACCCATACTCGGAATTGGTGCTCTGCATTTAACCCATCCAAGTGCACACACACACAGCAGTGAGTAGGGAACACACACACACACACAACATGAACACACACCCGGAGCAGTGGGCAGCTATTTTTCCCAGCACCCAGGAAGCAATTGTGGGCTGCTCAAGGGCTCTTCAGCCACGGGTATTGAGTGTGGAAGAGAGCACTGTTCATTCACTCAATTGTCACTCAAAAAACAGGATTTCATTTATTTTTATTTTTTTAGATTCAGAATACATTTCAAAATGGTATTGCTGTAGAAATTTAACAAATTGAATTGCAATTAAATGCAAAATGACCACATAGACCTTTGGTGATGCTTGTGTCTAAATGAGAAAATATTTCATGTAATTTAACAGATTTAGTCAGTGAATGCATATTTTATAAAAAATGATCCACTGTTGTGCTCGCGTTGAAAAAATGACCAAAGAAGTGAGAAATTGGTCCTTGCGACTGTAAAAAATATTATATTCAATTCATATATTCAAAATCACAGAGGCATGTGGCACCATGATGTTGTGAGCTAATAATATAAACTTAATCGAAAACAGTAACATGGTATGTGCTAATGATGTGTGTGTGTGTGTCATACCATCAGTGATTAGGGCCCTGCTGGTCAAAATCCTTCCCAGCATGAACTTGGCAACAGCAAGAATGGTACACATGATGCCACTGACGATAGAAACGCTGAACAGGAAGTCGTCCTGGCAGAGAGACAGACAGTTACAGACAGAAAGAAGAACTGCTCACAGTAGAAATGAAGCAGGGTCCATATGGTTGAATCATGAATTGGGAGGTGGGTACAGGCAATACCATCATGGAGACATTAAAGCCAAAACCTTAAAGGCCTGTGAAAGTAACAGAGGGATAAATGTAAAGCAATATCAGTGGGTCTTTCAGTTATGTCTAGTCGGCTCTTGAGGCAATACAAATGAAGTGCAGTTCATTTTAAGCACAAGTGAAAAGTAGCCAACTTAATATTTAAAAAGTAATCGAATAAGCATGATAAGAAGATTAGACTAGATTATATACAAAGACTAGATATGAAGACTCACACAAACATCATGGCTTCTCGTAAGTACACAAACACAAATAACAAGTTAACAGAACTATTCTAATAGCTGTGGAAAATGAACACGTGTGTATCAGAATATGGACATTTATCTGAAAATATGTAAACATGCATGGTCAATGAAACTGATCACAAAAGCTTTATCACAAAGATTCACAATAAAAAGCCATGACAAGACGAAGACAAATGAAAGCAGATCTCCAAACAAAGCACCAAAAAAAGGAAAAACAAGAGGTACATAAATAGCTTTTACATATAATAAAAATGCATAAACGACTAGTTTATGAGGACATTTTCAGGTGCATCGTAGATGAACTACAGCTGGTTTTGCTTCTCTTGCTTTTCTCTTTTCTCTCCAAACTAAGAATGTCTGCTTTCCACCCACACAACATCCAGAAGCACTTCTACTACATTTCTAACAAGACAGTTTGTTCAGAGATCCTCATCTCTGAGGAACAGCTGAGAGTCAAAGAATGTGTTTCAATTCAGACTTTCATCTTGTAAGCTGTAGACTGGCTAGTTAAGACTGACAGTTTGGATTAATTGGACCACACAGTTTTCAGTAAGGCCACCTTAGAGATTCAGAGTGATGGGTGCTGACATGAAGAGTCCAGGTCTAATGAATGTGGAACTGCAGGCCGACAAAATGAAAAAAAAAGAGCACATTAAAGAAGGTGGGAGCTCACTTCTAAATCATCCATCCTAATGCAACAGTAGATTGCTGACAGAACAGATGTCTTACGGCCAGCAGAATTCCATCATTAAAGTGATGTTTCATTAGCACTTAAGGGCTGAAAAAGGCTTGAATGAACTTGTTTTTTTTATTTCTCTCTCTCTGTCTCTCTCTCTCTCTCACTCTCTCTGTGTGTGTGTGTGTGTGTGTGTGAGCTTTTGTTTTTGTGACATATCAGGACACAACTCTGTATAATGACTTGGGCATGACACAGGTATTACAAGTAGAGGGTTACTTATGAGGACATAACTCATGTCCCCATTTTTCAAAATACTTCACAGTAAAATCATACAGAATTATTATTATTAATTTTTTTTTTTTTTTTTTTTTTTTTGAGAAAGTAGAAATGCACAAGTTTCCTGTGAGGGTTAGGGTTAGGTAGGTTCTATTACTTCTGTGATGCTCATACTCTGTGGTGATGCAGATCTGGAGTTTTTGTCCGAGGGCACCCTCCAGCTTCCAGTATAAATAAAACATACATTGCATGAGTTTATAACTCTCCGTAATGGCCCATCCATCCTATTTTGGATAAAAGTAGGAAAAATAATACTTCTCTTAAAATACATTTTAAGTAGATATATAATAATCCATGTCCTTCTCCAGTGTACAGAAGTGTAAAATTAGTTTTTTATTGTTCATTTATTTTAAAAAATCCCATTTTTAATTGCAAAAAAAAAAAAAAAAAAAACATGAACAAAACACTCCAATGGCAATTCATCAGAACTGAACCAAACTGGGGGAAAAAAACAGTATGTATTGAACCGTGGACTAACTGCATTGTTGCATCCCATAAATATATATTATATATATATTATATATATATTTACTATATCCCTATCCAAATAAACTTAAATAAATAAATATATATATATATATATATATATATATATATATATATATATATATATATATATATATATATATATATATATATATATATATATATATATATATATATAGAAAGAGAGAAAGAGAGAGATTTGTTATTTTAGTATGCTATTATAGCATGTATTAATATTTTAAGTTAGTATTTATTTTTATATTTTCAGTTTTAATTTTAATTTCACTTTGTCATTTTTAACTTAGATTAAGTTTAAGTAAATTTAGCATGTTGAACTTTTTTCATGTAGTTGCCAAAGCAATATTTTTTCAAATTTAGGTTTTTCATTTAATATTTATAAATTGTTATATTTTAGCTTAATTTCAATTGGTGGAAACTATTTTTAATAGTTTTAGTTTTACTTAACAACAACAATCTTGGGTGCAAGTCACTCAATCCACTGCAAATTTTATTTACAACTAGTCAGGATCTTGGCAGCATTTTCCTTCTAAAAATAGACATATTTAATATAATTTTCTGCACATTAGAGATTCATCAAATAAACCGCAGAGGAAAGTGATAAAAACTCATTCTTGACCCTCCCGCTGTGCTGCTGGAATGAACCATAGCAGATCTCTGACACCTATTATTCCTGTCAGTGGCATCCTTTATGTGTGACTCCAGACTCCTCACACTCATTAATATTTTATAGTGTAGGAATATGAAAAGGGTGTGAACTGTTATTTCCCAGCCAGAAAAAAAAAAAAAAGTGAAAACACTGATTTACATTTAGATTTTCTTTAATTATCGTGGAAAGGTGATAAGTTTATATATAGCCATTTTTTCTCTCTTTCATTGTTTCTGCTATCCTTACATGTTTCACTCTCCAGATCTGTATATCAGTTTACATTTTGTTGGTAAAGGATCATAAAAAATTATGTTCAGTAATATCACAGTAGGGATGTATCAGAGATTTATCAGAGGCGTAAAATAGATGAGAGTAAAGTCGCAATAGCATTAATCACCACCTCTGAAACGATTATCATGCAGCTCTTTAGAGTGGTACCAGTCTTTGATTAATTAACGGATAAAGACTGAACACATTGCTGTTAGCTGCGACTGCTGGAAAAATCCACATCTGACCTGTGAGATGAAATACATAGATACAGTAGAAAGAGGTTGTCAGGTAACCTAAAGTCATTTTTATGGGTCAAATGAGGTAGAAATAGGTCCTTCATTGAACAATTACGCATTTGATATGGTGTGAAGATGACTGTGAACTCCATCGCTATTTGTCTAATTCACGATTTATTATATTCACTGCAAGAAAATGTTACCTTAAAATTATGAATTTGATACACTGCCATCGAACTCACCACTTCAGGAAGAAGTTTGGTGGCCAGATCATGGATCGCCTTCCCCAAGATACACATAGACGACAAGATGAAAATCACTCCCAGGATCACACATGCTCTGTTGATGGAGAATGCAGAAAACATATGCTGATAAAATAACCCATTTAATCAAATCTCAGATGGCTTTATATGTTTTTGAGTTCATATTTAAGTTACTTTATCATTCTAATGATTGGGGTCAGTAAGATAAAAAAGCTGACAATGAAGACAATGAAGACACTGAAAATCCAGCTATATCATCACACAAGTAAATCCCATTTCAAAATATATTCAAATAGATAAGAGTCATTTTAAATTGTAATAATATTTTACAATGTTATGGTTTAATTGCACCTGGGGAACACTGGCCTCGATAGATTAAGAAATTATTTGTTTTTCATATGAAACCTGCAGAAACCTGATCCACTCTGAAAAACATGAAATTTGCCCACGATACATGTTCAGATTCCCTGTATGACAAGCGGCCACCGGTACACCTACAGAGACCTGCAATTCCTCTCTAGTATTGCACTATAAATCTCCCTTTCTGACACATCGACCAGAGAAATGAGATTCGCAAGCCCCCACAGACTGAGGATGAAACCAGCAGCCAAGGCCTTTATCAACATAATACGTCTCGAATTGAGACAGTCAAGGTGAAAGCCAGAAACATGGCAGATCACTCAGCAAACCTGATAAATCGAACATGTTCAGACTTAAAAACACGTCACACTAAATGTTGGTAGGAACCAGTCGAAAGAGAAAAGATTTTGTGTTCTACCATGCTCCACCACAATCCCAAATGTATAGCTTTACTAAGAATAGGACTGACAGTGAAATGTTGACTTATATTTTAAAATGTCTGAAATATTTTTTGGTAACACTTTAGTATAGGTTCCAATTCACACTTCTAACTAGTTGCTTATTAACATGTCTATTATTAACATATTGGCTGTTTATTAGTGCTTATTAAAGGGGGGGTGAAATGCTCGTTTTCACTCAATATCCTGTTAATCTTGAGTACCTATAGAGTAGTACTGCATCCTTCATAACTCCAACAACTCTTTAGTTTTATTATATTCATAAGAGAAAGATAGTCTGTACCGATTTTTCCCGGAAAAACATGACCGGCTGGAGGCGTGACGTGTGGGCGGAGCTAAAGAATCACGAGCGCGAGTAGGCTTTTGCGTAGAGAGCGTTTGGAAGCTGTGACATTACCGTGAGGGGAAAAAAACATCATCCAAAACAAACCATGGCTAACAGTCAGATTCAGCGTATATTTATGATCCAGAATCAGATCCCGAGGCTGAAACTGAACGAGAGCAGCAGCAGCAACGACTCGCTCCGAGCGGTGCTCGAACCCGGGTCTCCGATGGGAGACGGACGCACTAACAAGGAGGCAGAGATATTTGAAGCAGTTTTACTCACCGCCTGCGGTTCCAACACATGATCGTGACCCTTTTTCGTTGGGACTGCATTATCTTTAAGAAATAAACGATGTGCAAATCCGTCATCAAACTGGGCTTTGTTTGTAAAACAAGCATCTTCGAAATGCAGGGAACAAACACAAACACTTGCACAACTCCGTTGATGCTCTGTAAAAATAAACTCCATCCACTGGTCCCTTAATGCTGTTTTTTTTTTGGTAATCTGTGCAGGGTTGTCTGGCCCTGGCAACCAAAAACACACTTCTTTTGTGACAATTCGCGACGCTCTCGCTCTGATCAGTGAATGTCTGTGCTCAGCCTCTCAGTGCTCTGCTATACGGGAGCGCGCGCTCTTCCGGCAGAAGTGCCCTTAGGACCCATATAAGGAAATTCCGCTCCATCTAACATCACACATAGTCATACTCGAAAAAAAACTTTCCGAAACTTGTTCCAAAAATACTCCTTCAAACGTACAACTTAATTTTTGAAACTTTGTCCATGTTTAGCATGGGAATCCAACTCTTTAACAGTGTAAAAAACTCAGTATGCATGAAATAGCATTTCACCCCCCCTTTAAGTACATATAATGCATGACATGCCTAATCCTACCCAATACCCTAAACTTAACAACTACCTTATAAACTATTAATAAGCAGCAAATAAGGAGTTAATTGAGGCAAAAGTCATAGTTAATGGTTAGTTAATAGTGTGAATTGGACCCTAAAATAAAGTGTGACCTATTTTTTTTTTTTTTTATGTTGGTCACAAAGGAAGCATTATTCATCCTTGTTGGTAATTTGCTGAAGGTTTTTTTGTACTAAGCAGTGCCCTACATACCACAGACAGCTCATCTTTTGTTTACTTACATGTATTCTCTATGGGCAGAGTGAACCGCTGCCGCGTTGCTATAGCGCCACAGCACTATAATGGAGGAAAGAACATCTAACGTCGCGTCAAACTGAAAAACAACAGTGAATCATCAGTGCTATAGAAATGGTGATTATCTCACTAAGTCACAAACTGAGGTTCAGTGATACATTAAAACACTCCCAGTGCTGCCTTGAGCACATGAATGTAATGAAGGTAAATGTAATAAATCAAAAACAAAACCTGCGTCATAAAAATATCCTTTTAAGCAGCTCATCATCTTTTTGTTCCCAGTGTCATTAGCAACCATCTTTCATATCTTACATTAGGTTTATGGATAATATAAAACGGACACCATTTCTATAATATTTACACATAGCTTGACGAGTGAACATTAAGCAGAAACAAATACACACTTTTCCAGACATCTTTGCCTAAAAATAACATGTAATTCATTAACACTGAAGATTATACTTACGGCAAACCCAAAAGCTGATGCACTGTGTCTCATGAAGGATACAGCTAAAGGGGGAGAACAAAACAACAGAGAAGAAGAAGAGAGAAAGATGTATTTATATATAAGCTGTATTTATATATTAAATTACAAATAATACACAGTACAGAATTTACAGCGCTGACCAATGTAAAGCAGCTTCTGATGGATATTTCTGAACTACAGTCACTATCATTCTGAACATTAAATAAAAAATAACACAGTATCACCATTGTTTTTTTGAAAATGGTACAATGAGAATACTAGGTATTAAGCACATAAATATCATCTGTATTATATAATATGTATTATTCTATTCTACACCACAGTATGGTTAAGGGAAAAGCAGTCACACAAAAAACAAACAATGGTAATAAAAAAAAAAATTGCAATATAATATAATGTAATGTAATGTAACATAAACCAAAAGCTGGGACAGGAAAGGTAGAAAAACATTACAAATGGAATAAAACATAATGTCTTTTGAACAGACAAAATCATAGATAAGTCAACAGAGGGCAACAGACAAACTGCTCTTGGAAAGTCTGGTGAGGGGATTGTTCCTTTTGTGAAACATCAGTGACAGGAAGTGCCTCCTGTACACGTTCAGCTCTGAGTCCAAACTAATGGCTCATTCAAAGCTCAGGTCTGTTGTACAATGCCAGCTATTGTTATCAGATGAAAGTGCAATTGTCAAATCCCATATTACATTTATCAGTAACAGAATCCACAGTCAACTCACCCCTCTATTTGCATCTATTAAAATGTGAATTGAAAAAGGCTTTTTTTTTACTCTTTTTGACAAATCTCACGTCTCTACAAAAATTCTCCATTTTATCAAGCGTGAGCTTCATTTGAGAGGCTCTATTTGCTGCCTGCCTCTTGAGTGGAGAACTCTTACTGTTTATTGATCTCCAACTTTAAAGACAGACTCGACCACCACGTGTCATAGCAACAGAGGGCTTGTGCACTGCACAATGCACTGCCCTTGAAACAGAAGAACACCTATTGTTATGCATGGAAAACAAACAATGTTTTGTTTATTAAATCAAATGATAAAAACTACTGAGGATGTTCCCATAACTAATTTTGATGCAGTCAGTGCATTGTAATATATAATATCCAACAATGTCAGAGTGATGGCATTGTGGTCAGTACAAGTGTTAATCAGTGGTGAGATCCGACCAGGTCCAAGTTTGGCCAAGATTGTGTTTCCATCACATTCTATCTCTTCAGCTTATCTCTCGGGCAATAAAAATGTGGCAAAAAAGCAAGAAAAAAAGCTACTTGCACAACGAAACAAGTACATCTAAAATTGAATTTCTGCATTTAGCAGATCAACAGTGGCCCAAAACTATGGCTGAGGGGTCATAATACTAGAATGAACATATGGATTACATGTTTAATAATTATATGTGCAGTATGATGGCTTTTCTGAACTTGCCAAAATGAGCAGATTAAAAAATACAAGTCTATCTGAGAAAGATAAAATCCACATTCTTCCTATGCATATGAAATATTCCAGAAAAAAAAGAAAGAAAAAAACATGCACATAGGAATGAATGTGAGGATCAAAGATCCCAGTGGGTGTAGTTACAGCAGAGGAAACAGCCAGAGGAAGTAGGTCAAAATGAGTGTGAACATCTCCAGTCCTGCATTACATCCGTATTAGTATTATCAAGAAAAATCATTTTTTTCTGCTGATGTACAGTAAATACATGGTTCCATAAGAACATATGGCTGTAGTGTTCAGGTGTCAGTATACTCTCATTTGTTTAGCATATGTTTTAAAGGCTCAGGTGGAAACTGGAGGTGGGAAGTGAAGGTTGGTCCAGATCTTTTGACAAACAGCAGGTTTAAAATGGGGAAATGTATGCATACTTCAAGTTTCCAAATCAGAACACAAAACGAAAACACTGTGGAAAAAGGGAATTTCACCTGAGGGCAAATGATTTCACCACACAGCTTTCACAACAAGCTCAAAATGGTTACACAGATTATCTGTTTTGACCATCAGAACATTGCTTGTTTTGAATGTAACTTCTGTGTGTTTGGCACTTTTTACATCTCTTCATGCATGTGAAATATTGCTGAAATTGCCTCTAACTTGGTTGTTTCTAAAGCCACCACATTGTGCATTGCAGTTTCTCACATCATCCTTTTAAATTAGTCTTGATTTTTTTTTTATGAATCGACTAATCCAATTAATAACACTTGTCTGAATATGTTTAGTTGAACTCACTGAATCAGTGATCATGTTGCAACAGCTACAGAATTACAGTCTGTTTATCACACAAACCTAAAATGACTTTAATAGCTCCAGAATTATATGGACAACACTTGTATGATCATCTTATACTTGATGCACTATTTGAAGCTTCAAAGTCCCCATAAATGTACCCATTCATTAAATTAAAAAGGCAATTCGTCAAACTTTGTGTTCCACAGAAGAAAGCCACATTGGTTTCAACTGACATGAGAGTGAGTCCATGATGATACTAATGATGAGGACTATTCATTTAATTACGGTAGACTGACAATTTTATATAATTCAAAAACATTAATCCTACACTGGTCAATAAACTATTAAAATAGAATTTTAATTGCTACAAAACAAATACATATTGATTTGAGCTCAGGAGAAATGACAATTACGTATGAAATTCCTCTTTGTAATAAATGAGGAATGGTGGGAGAACCCCTCTCTGAGGGCTTCGGGCCGATAATGGCCACCACTCCTGCTTTTCATCACACTAATATCCGTCTCACAGGAGCGGAGCTGACTGAGAATGTCGTCCTCCTGTAAGACTGTGTGTGCTATGAATTTCAAAGAAGGACAGAGACGTCAGTGAAATAAAAAGAAGAATTTGCTGCTTCCTGTTAATCAGATTTCGCTCTTTAAAAGCTTTAAACTGTCACAAATATACACTAGAACTTCAGTGTTTATTTAAGTCTTTGACTTGAGATGTCACCAGTAGTCCCTGGTTTCCCTTTTTAATGCTTTATTTGTGGTGCAGTGCAGCTAATCTGTTGTTATGAAAGGAAGAATCTTCCATCCATTTTCTGCAGTGGAAATCCAGTATATTTACTGTGCAAATCAATCGTCAGTGTCTTGTTAATTCTACTGTAATCTATTTGAAATCAATTTTAGGAGCGCCACAGAAATCGTCACTTTAAAAGAGTCAATAGGCTTAAGTGAATATCAATAACATGCTCTTAATATCTTAGTGCTAGGTTAGTGACTAAGTCATCCCACATACCTGAATAATCAACATTTACCTCATGAGAGAGTCTGTGTGTTTATGAAATGGACTTAATCGCCAATTCCAATGCAAATTAATGCAAACTCCTCAACCTTATTTAGCGGCCACATTAGGGAACATTGGCTATTACAACAATGCTCTTCCTCAGCTCTGCTGCAAAATGTTGTCTTTAATAATTCACAACCTCCAGTGCTGGGCTATTTGCCACATGCAGAGTGGAGTTTACTGCACTCCCAACCCTCAGTGCAGCTCACCAGCGCTCCCATTATAGTTGGGGAATTTAATTCAGAAAAACGGTGGAGATTAGGCTTCATGTGAAATATGATCATCATACAGTGCAAGACTTACAGGGGAGCTGAAGCCATATGCTCTGTGGGTAAGACTAACATTGGATAAAAAAGTTTAAATGTGCACCTTAAGGGTCTTACAGCTTTTTTAAAACTACAGGATAATTCACACAACCTGATTTCCAGAAACTTGTTCTCACCGCAAACAAACAAATAAATCGACCAACCACAGACTTCCACAGTCTTAGAAAGAAAGAAAAAAAATACTAAATGAAAAAAACACATTTGCATTATTATAATTCCAGAAGAAATAAGGCACTTTGCACATTCATAAAGTAAGCTGTTTTTCACACCATTATTGGACTTCAGTAGAATAGTTGTAATGCTAAGAACTTAGTCAAAGAACAAATGAACATATGGAATAGTGAAGCAGTATATCAGTGTCTTGACTGTTTTCTCAAATTAGTTTTTTCAGCTTTGTGCTGGTGGAAAAGTGTGACTTTAAAATTGATGTTTATCCACACAAGAATTTACACGATGCCTTGCACACAGCTGCACACAAAATACTTCCATACATCTCTAAAGTTTTTTAGCATACAAAATGTGCAAAAAGTGCAAGCATATTTGTTTGTGTTTTATAAGACTATAAAACAAACAAAACACTTTAGTTTACTTATAATACCAAATTTGAATTTTATATGGCACTTTTTATTTACTTAAAGTAATTAAATTATGTGAATAGATGGATGCATTTAAAGGACTTTGATGCCCTGTATAAAACAAGGGTTTAAAGGAGTATTAGATTATGTCTATTAGATTAGATTATAAATGATGCTCTTATAATGTGGAGATGTTATATAGACCTGTGACAACAAACAAAATAGAATCCTCCCAACATTTTTATTGGATGCATTTAAAGGAAAAAAAATAATTTCATGCAATAGTACATTCCAAGGAAAATGCATCAATTCCATTATTTTAACAAGTTGGATATAAATCTCTTTTATGCCTAATACCAAGAAGGAATTCCATTTATTCCCTGAGTTATTCTCAGGTTCCAGGTATTCCCTCCTGTGGGACCAGCCACACGCCCGACCTGCCTCCTCACCCTCAGAATCTCTGTGGTACCGCATCCATGTTCCAGAGACCTAATCTAGGTTGATTTATTGAGGTCACACTCACAGCACATGCAGCTCACGTCTGAGCTCAGCTTCCAGGAGCCCCTTGAGACCAGAGGCTCCAAGCCAATATGGCTGGTCAAGCAGATTTGCTTGGCTGCTGTTTCGCTGTTAACAGAGAGAGGGCTGCACCTGCTTTCTGCTGCAGAACGCTATCAAATATATACTGATACAGGCTTCAGGACATGCCAGACTGACAATGCTTCTAAGGAAGTTTCATGGTTTGCATGCATGTTTCAAGGCATGTAAATATAATGTGGTGTGTGAGAAGAAGCATGTGACAGGATTGACATGCCCAAAGACACATCTGATTCCCAGTCAGTGCTCACGTTTACATAAACACCCTATGGCGTTCGGCTGACTGAATAGCTGAATCAATTCTGCAGGACAGAAAATAAAAATTAATGTCGTTCAGTACATGCAATAAATGTAAATATATTTACATTTTAATTATTTAATACTTAACAACAGAAGCTTATGATTTTTATTGCATGAGGCTGAAATAAAATAAAAAAGACAAAGAAAGTTTAACCAGAAAATACCAGATTTGTTGGTATAATGACTTTGTATTACTCAGAGGTCTCTCTGGTGTATTTTAGAAGAGTTTATTAGACTGGGGCACAGTGGAAACTATAATAACTTAACTAGATAAATATTTAATCACCTTATAAATATATTTCAAGATAAACGATTTATTATTAAAAAGGATAACATGTTTCGACTATGGTGAATTGTAGGAGTTTTTATGAATCTAACAATCAGTTATGCTTAAAGTTAAAGTGTGTAAAATCTGAACCAAATAACGTCACCAAATAGAATAATGCAAAAATATTGAATGTTATCAAACGGATGTTCTGAACACTCCCCGTCTGCCACTGGACAAACAAACAGGTAGCCCCACCTCCAAACTCATGTCTTTGGTTGAGCCAATGTTGCTGTGTCGAGCCAAAGTCCCTTTCAAGGAAACTCTGTTCACTTTGCGGCCATATTTGCATTGCTTTTGGGGAATAATTTTGAGCATGCAAGACAAGGTCCTATAGTGGGGAAATCCTGAAATCTCAAAGACTGCTTGCCACACTCACATGTAAATAACATGACATGAACCACCCATAAACATTGTTTCTTATTCTCAAATAGTTTAAAAAAAAAAAATTCAGCTTATATTTCAGGCTGGTCCTACCAAAGTGCATGTGAATTCCTAAGCACCCGTCTAAGGACACTTACTGCTTATATGGCAACTAGAGTTTCTAACAGCAGTTGCAGTGATGTACTTACATTACTAATTGACCATTGGCTCTTTTATTTAGAGACCGGGATTCATTTTGCCTTATTGCACTTTTTCCTATTGATATTTATATAATGCACCTTCCTGGTATTTCTAAAGTCTTTGGTCAAGCTGGACAGAATTTGCAGAGTAATGTTAAAAGTGCCACAGAAGCTACAGCGTTTACACTTTTCAAGCTGAATCATCCTACAAACTCTGGCTGCATATTAAAAACAGTACTCAAACATTAACATTTTTTAGCTTTAACATCATTTTCCCTCTGCATTACAGTTGCCTGCAGACTGAGGCACAGGTTGAAAGCTGACCTGTTGAGCTGACATGCTTTAGAAACACCTGCTCAGCGTGTGTATGTTTGCTGTACATGAACACATGTCTTGGCAACAGCTAACCAGAGCAGCAGCTGTACTGTCCATATTTTAACATGAACAGCACAGGAGTTCAGATGAAACAGACTGTATTGCCCTAGTGTTAAATATGGTGTCCATTCATGCATTCCTAGATGGCATATCCAGTTATATTTAACCAAAAAAAAAATTTCCAGTGCAAAAGAACTTATTTTTTTTCACAGTCTACTAAAATGCTCTTAACTAAAAATTTTCTTGAACTTGGCCTTTTTCCAGCTGTATACAATTTATATGCAGCTTTACTCAGAAATAGCATCATTCAACCTCAATCCAGGCTTTCTTAACTGTAATAGCCAGAGGGAGTTCAGGACCATGGACAGCAGCAGCACACTAGGTGATAAACAGCTATTCTCTAAACTTATATGTAAACAGCATTAGCATATTTTTTGAGGGCTTACATTGGAGCATTATGAATATCAGTTGTTGCTGTTGCACAATAAATCTGAACTTAGAAAAAGCCCCATAAGAGCAGGCATGAGAAATTAATTTAAAACCTAATATATTATCCATATTTAACAAATGGACACCCACACTCTGCATTCCATCAACAAACACCTTAACGCACTACTAGAGACTTGAAGGAGGGAAGGAAATAGCAATTTTTGTAAGAAAGATCAAAAAAAAAAAAAAAAACATTCGGAAAAAATGAAAATTCAATAATTACATATATTTCAGAATGAAATGCAGAAAGAAAGAAAGAAAAAAAGGACAAGCGTGCAAAGTATTGCAATGTTTATAAAGAAGCTCAGAAGACAAATTATATTTTCATAAACAAGACTGAAAGAAGTGAGTATTGCTAATTTTATAAAGAAACTCAGTAGACAAATCATATTATTTCAGACTGACAGATAGAAACACAGACAGGTAGATAGGAATAAAAACTGCAGAGTTTCAGAGTGACTGATGATGTGTCCCATAAACACCGGCAGGACACTGGTTCCATTATTAGAGAACAATTTTGTGATGTCGGTCCTGTCTAAATGGACTGGAAGGAGAACTCAATACCGACACTTAATGTGTTTAGACAGGTTCCTAATGGAGAAGAACGGCAGACGTCAGCAAAGCTCTGCTCAGGTTACAGTGCCAGTAAAATACATGCAACCCATTTAGCCAAACCTTCTTGATGCTTCAAGCAGGTCATGGAGAGGAAGCCAAAAACATTATATACTCAGCTAACAACACGGGGATGAAAAAAAGAACAAAACAATAAATTATCATCATCTTATGACAACATGGTCAAAATAGCCTCAGGCAGCACAGCACATTGATAAGGTGAGAGAAGAACATTCAGTAAGTGCAGAAAATGAGGAGCGACTTTAGGTGAAATGTGTTTCCACACTGAAAATGTCACCAACCACGGTCTTTTAAAGGTGATGTCACATCTCAGTGATGATTCACAAGTGAAAAAGTGTCAGATAATTTTAGAGAACTGAAGAAACCAACAGGGATAAAATCAGCTGAAGTACTCATCGCAGTGTATCTGAACTGAAAATGTTCTCCTAAATGCTTGGTTGAACTTGATATAAGATGCCCGTCTTCAGGAAAGGAATAAAGACAGACAGCTGGGAATAAAGTTCAACCGCAGTGAATAAATCTTCTGTCTTTTGGCACTTGTGTGTGTGGATATAATCCATTATACTGAGAAACGTATAGCTATAGCGCATGTCAGCATGAGGCTGATGAAGACAGTCCCAGTGTAAAGATACTGAACTCAAGTGGGCGATATTATATTACACGCACACACTTTTTCATAACCATTAATTAATACTCACTATATTGGTGAGTGGATCTGGAGAACTTGGCCTCAGTTTGCTTAATGTCAGTTCAATTAAACAATGCTAAATTTGGATCTGATGTTGCCTGGAATCCCATTTGAAATGTAACATTAACATAATGATATATTTAATATGATCTATTATCTGTGTAAGTAATAAAACTGAACTGAAGATGCTGATGAGGTTGAAAAGCATGGCGACTACTGCAGTGATGAAGCACCACATGTTAGTTCAGATCACTAAATAGTCTGAAATGACAGGCTAATGACTCATCACTATCGCTTCTCACATTCAGTATTATTTTGGTAGCAAGCAACATGGGTGCACATTGGAAAGCCTGCATTAAAATAGAAGTCTCAAGGATCTAGTTATTATGCCACATATCATGATTTGAAAACTGGAATACTGATTTCCCATGAGTGCCACATTCCACCAGTGTTGTCCTATGTCCAATGAATCCAGTTCTTTATGTAAAATCATTAAAAACTCAGTTGCACACCCAACTTCACACATTCATACCCCATGTTCAGGAATGATAAATTGATGTGAGTGTACTTTAATTCAGGTACTTTAATTCTGAATTTCCTCCCTGCCTGCCTCTTAAATTAGTAATTTATACAAATAACAAAAAAAAAAGTAATTAAAAATATATATTTATTTACGAGAATAGATCAAACTGTTTTCTTGAAATGTATCCAATGGAAACTAAAATTGATTTTTAAAGAATTTTTAGAAGATTTGAAATATAGCATATGAATTGTATAAAATACTTTTATGACACTACCGTCTATTTGTGATTATTTTTTTAAAAATCCTTTTATAGTTTCACCTTAAGGAACAATGCTTTAAAAATCACAATACAATTTCACAATACGAAATAAATAACCCATTGTTTTTTGTTTCGTTTTTTTGTACAGCCAATGTGATGTGTGAATATAGTGAATGTAGCCACTGCGGTATGAGGAAGGTGACACTGAAGGAACAAAAGAGATCATTTGCATAAAAGGCAATTGTTCTCTGAGCACGTCTGGCATTTAGCTAGTGTAAAAATGACGATTTCATTTGTGCAGTGCTGTTGCACTTCACCTGAAACTAAATGCAAAATACTAATGTTGCTATGCCATTACCAAACCCTACAAGCTGTTTAAAACACAAAGCATGTATCACATCACCAGCTGAATTATAACAGTACTGACTCTTCATTAAGCATTAAACAAGTTATTCTGCTAGCTGTGTCGAGCTTTCCGACAAACACACATTCTGCTGTCTGCATTGTTGAATTCAGGAATGAATGGATAAGTATTTAATAACCATGCCTGCTAATCATGAAAGTAAATGGTATAACAGAATAATAAGAATAAGAATAATAATAGGACAATAGGATAAGTCCTAAAAAATAGAGTGCAAATCAACATCCTTATTTTCCACACTGACCTGATTGAATGAAAAACTTCACAGATCCGTTTCTCAGTACAAATACTGGATTGACTTAAAAGTCATTGTAAAGTACTGCAAGGCACATTGAAGTTATTTACACTACCATTCAAAACATTGGACTGAGTATGATTTTTATAAAATAAATGAATAATAATATAGATAATAAAACAAATTATATATTTTAATTCAGCACGGAAGCCATTTGATAATAAGTGACAGTGACAACTTTTTTATAGTTCAAATAAATGCTGTTCTTTCAAGCTTTATTTTTCGAAGAATATAGGAATATTAAGCAGGCCAACTGTTTTCAACGTTGATAATTATTTAAATATATATTTTTTTATAATAAAAAGTTATTTAAAATTGTAAGAATATTTTGACAATATTACTGTTTTACTATATTGTTGATCAAATAAATGCCTTGGTAAAAAAAAAAAAAAAAAAAAAACTCAAAGACTGAAAACATTTTTACTCTGTGACCATATATTTTTGGGCTTACAATAATATTCTGAGTCATGCATCAGATATTTGCGAAGTAGTTCAGGCGACTAAAATCAAATTTTCTTAACCAAAATGTCAATATCTCTAACATCAACAACTAGAAATATTTAATCTTCTAAAAATCATATAAAATCAACACACTCAGTGAAATGAGAAGGAAATCTATAGCCAGTGCAAGAAAACCACATCTACCAGAAGCATTGGTATCTGACAGGTCCTTATTGTGAAATCACTGCCGGACAGAGATATCTAACCACTAATCATGACAATGACTGATGAAAGCAGAAATAAAACGTCAAGCTCTTTTGCTGATCGGTGCATTACATTGTAAAATGTAATTAAGTAAGTAAATTTTGCTCATATAACATCCATCTTATGCAAAGTTACCTGGCCATATTGATAGCACAAATGTCTCTTTGACAACATAAATCGTTTTCACAGCATCTGATTATGCAGTGTCTGACTGAAGAAACTGCGCAAAAATTACATTTCATCTGTAACTGCCAAAAATGCATTATTTAGCATTAATAATCCTTTATGTCAAATATACAGGCAAGTAAAGGATTGCACAAATATCACATGTTAAAGGCTTGTTATCAATGAATTTTCATGCTAGTCTATTCAGCTGAACTACTGAACAAGACTGGAGTAGAGAATACAATTTCCTAATGAGAAACATCTTATATATTCCACCAAATCTAAAATAAGTACAAAGCAAGAATTAAATCTTCACACAAATACTGCCCTAGATAAGAGTTTTTCAGCTCTCTTTAGAAATATATGAGAACAAATGAGACACTTAGGAGAACACTGGGCTTTATGCTGCTGTAGATGTGTGTAACATAAAGGATCAAATAAATCAGTCATGAAAAACTGTAATAAAGGAATTGTTTCAATTAGTGTTATTTAAAATTATTTGAGAGAACAAAATATCTTATTTAACCCCTTCCTTAAAAAAAGATGAAAATCACTCAGATTTTGCCATAACTTACTGAGAAGCATGTTTCAGTAAAGAGAATTTTACTTAAAAGAGGTAAAAATATCCAATTCAAGACAAATATCTTTCTTGTACGTCAGATCTGGTCAATGAATGGTCTATCCAAATCACAAAAAAAATCAGTTCTCAAGGTCATTTCACTGATTCAATGATCAACAACATACCTCAATGTGGTTATCACTGAATAACAACTTTGAAACTACAGTCTGTTCATCACACAAAGCTATCGTTTAGTTTAGGATGACTCTGAATATATAAGACGGACCACATTTATGATACTGTTATGGTGCTTGTTCATAATTTTTTGAAGCGTGAAAGCTCCAGTGCTCATATCAGGTCAAATTATTTTGTGTTCCATGGGAGAAAATCATAGTTTGATAAGACATGAGAGTGACATGATGACAGAATTTTTATTTTTTAAATCTCTGAGCTTTCCAAATACGATGCATTGCCTAAACATATTTTTTTATCATATATTTTCCTATGAGTTTCAGTGAGAATGTTTTCAGATCCAGCATATCATATGATTTCTCAACAAACTCTTGCATGAAATATCTGAAAAAAAGAAAGAAATAATTTGAAGTATTCCTAACCACAGAAACAAAGCTGGTTGTTCATCTGCTCAGAATCCAAAGACGGTCACAAGCCTGCACCGCTGGCATCACGAGAATCATGATGTCTGTTCGGTGAAGAACGATTCTTTCCAGTGTAAGTGTGACTGAACAATATAAGAGCGACAGTGTAGTGACTGCTACATCATTACATATTACAAAACACAGAGGACACACTATACATTCTGTTTCAGCATGAGACATTCAGACTGCTCGTGGACAGCTGTGCCATGGGCTTTACATAAATTAAGGGTATGAAGGCAGAGAATATCAACTGGTACAAACTCACAAAAAGTCACAGTCACTGTTGCATTTAAAGCAGCTTTTGCAAAGTTCACAGTCATTGATAACACAGTGAGTATTGTCATGTGAAATGTCTGACAACCATACACGTTATTACTAAAGACAACTCGTGATAAACACACTGTCTACTTCGTATGCCAACTTCCTTTTTCCTGTTAGTCATCCTGTTATGACATAAAGATTAAAAATAGACAGGGATGATAAAATGACAACGCATGTTTAAGTATGGTTTCATGTGTGTGTTTTTGAGAGGTAGAGGGGATAAATATAAAAACTTAAAGCTACAGTCCCTCTGGGATGAGAAATTGCTCTTTGCCTTCATTACAGGGCCATGGTATACATCTTCATTTCTCTCAGCTTACACTCTCAAACAATTCCTTCTCAATTCAATCTTACCTGCTCTTTTTACAAGACATATGGTTTTATACCAAAGCAGCTTTACATAGAATAATGGCTTGCAACCTTTAATGATTGAGACAAAGGCAAAAATTAAGATGATTAGATAGAATGAGCAAGAAACCTTGGCAGGAACTAAGACTCAGCTGGGGGGTCATCGTCATCTGGCAAGCAAAAACGGAAACTTCCTGTAAACCCTTTTCATTTACTCCTTTGCTTTATCTTTGTGCATGTGCAAAAAGGAATTATCTTCAAATTCTATACTGTTTCAATATGATATATTGAAACCACATTTTTTTTTTTGTCCTAGGGTTAGGGTTATCTCTAAATCAAGAGTGTGAAGACATAAAAAAACAGGGTTGCTTGTAAGTTCTGAGATCAACTGTATAGATGACAGTGAGCTTTGATATTTTAAATGAGCATCTGCTGCACAAATGCTACACCCCCTTTAAAATGAGCAACATTCCTTATCTGCATTTTTCCTCAGTCTCATGAGGAGTTAAGAGGCTAAAGTCAAGAATGTTTAAATGCCAAGGATCCCACTGAGAATGTCACCCTCCTATGTTTTAAAGGCAGCTATATATCTATAAGGCATGTGAAAAATAGTGTGCAAGATATTATCATTAAAACATTCATTAATAATGATATGATAATAATATATTGCCATAATTGAAATAATTATAATTGAATTTTCATTATAATTAATTTTGAATTTTAAAAAGAATCAATGCAGACCATCATTGAACATATTTACTAAAAAGATACATACTAAAAGACCTGTCTGTGAGTTTTTGCCCCTGTGACCCAGTTTCTGTGTCCGTGGTTTGTTAATTTAATTCCTGGTCTGTTTCTTTCCCATGTGTTCCATGTCCCTGTTAATTTAGTCATTCCATACACCTGTGTTTCTCACATTATTGTGCCTGTATAAGTCCATGTCCTTTCTGTTCAGTTTTGTTGGGTCTACCAGTTACATATGTGTGTCTTCCTAAAAATAACAAATGTAACTGTGTCTCTAATATTTTCTAATATATACATATATATAAATATAAATATATATAACTCTGCTATGGAAGCAAAAACCTATGCTCCATGAAAACTTTATCATTAAATTTTTTCTTCTAACTAACATTATTAATATAATGGAATAAAGGTTTCCTGTATCAAAACCACCTCAACCACTATTAAAACCCAAAATATTTAAAAACTACAACTCTGTAGTGCAAACTATTCTGACAGCCTACACTTGACCACATTGGCCAGTTCTAGCCTAAACTTGAATTTACCGAAAGTCTTAACTAGTCTAAACTAGCTGCCCATCCTGAAGGATGGCTGTTGAAGCTAGCCAGGGCTTTGACTCAACAGCATAAGGTCTGGTCCACGCTGCAGCTTATTTAAGCCAACAACGGCCCAGTTAGATAGGAAAAGATTTAACTGAAATGTAATGTGCCATTTAGGGATCATTTAATTTATCTTAACTTCTATATAGCAAAGTAATAGAATGAAATGTAACTGTGAGGAATTACTGCAAACGGTTGTTCAGAAAATGTGTAATCAGAGTAATCATAATTCAGTCAGCCAATCAGACTGAACCTTGCCAGACTGAGAAAGTAGTATTTTCCACTTTTGTGTGTAATAAGCACCAGACAGTCAGTGAACAGACTGTGGGCGGTCTGTGGGTGATTAAGACGACTTCTAACCTAAACCAACTGAACATCCAGAAGGCTGCCTGCCTGTCACAGCCAGGAAAAGCATCACCGTGAACTTACTGAAGCCTGCCACAGCCAGGATGAGCGTCACCACAATGGAGATCCATGACACCCACAAAGCTTTCTTCCTGTAACTCTGAGCTTCATGAGGCTTCAGGCGCATGCTGCTCTCCAAGAGGCCTGTCAAAAGAGTAAATAAAACACTGGTCAAAGGCCATACAATTAAATCAAGTGCACTAGGAGAACAGACAACAAAAGCTGATTATTTACTCACTGGACCATGACAGGCATTGAGCCTGCGGTGGGTAGCAATGTTAAAGAGCTTTATGTCAGACACAAAGATGAGCAGAAATGAATCTACACTGTCAGAGGGGCATTGACATGTGTTTAATTAGCAGAGCAAAATGGTTTCAACAAGATTTATGTGCCACTAATAAATTATGTGTATCATGTATTGAGTCACAAAGGATATGACTTTAAAAGCTGTTAGCTAGCAGCCCTAGGAGATATTTAGCTATTGGAAAATCCACCTCAGAGTGAAATAAAAGAGTAAATTAAACATATTAAAATGTATTTGTGACTTTATATATCACAATAAATTTATATCTTGCCGTTTGACTTTCCACACAATGTACAGTATCATTCAAAAGTTTGTTTTTGTTTTTGACATAAGTATTTTATGCTCACAAAGGTGTTCATTTGATCAAAAATACACAAAAAGACTAATATCAAAATATCATTGGTTGGCTGCAGTTCTAAATATGCTTTTTATATATGCTTTGAAATTAATTTTATTCCTGCGAATGCAAAGCTGAATTTTCAGCATCATTCCTCCAGTCTTCAGTGTCACATGATCCTTTAAAAATCATTCTAATTTGCTGATTTACTGCTCAAGAGACATTACTAATCATCACCAATGTTGAAAACAGCTGTGCTGCTTAATATTTTTAGGAAACCATAACACTTTTTTTTCAGGATTCTTTTATAAAATGGATGTTCAAAAGAACAGCCTTTATTCAAAACAGAAAACCTTTTGTAATATTATAAATGTTTTTACTGTCACTTTTGATCAATTTAACGCATCTTTGCTGAATAAATTTTAAAAAATCTAACTGACCCCAACTTTTTTAAACCATAAAATATTTCACTCTGAGGTAGAAACATCCTTGACAGAGGACACTATGTGGGTGTCCCTCAGCAGAGTCTTTATCAAGGCATTATTAGAGATAAATTCTACACCACAGGTCACAAATTAAATCCGCAAGTGTAATTATGAACAAGACTAGATGATCAGAATCAGCAGAACCTGTTGAGTGTCTATTGTGTAGCATCCAAGCAATGTTCATATTGTGCTGTGTTTGCCAAAGTTGTGAAATTCAAATATGCCTCTGTCATCTGTTTAAAATGAATGGCAGCTATGTCATGGTGACAGTGGGTGGCTGTGTATATCTTCCCCCACGCTCATCAAACTGATCTGTCGGCCTGTGGAAGTCACATGCTGAGGGTTATAATGAGCACAGAGTCAATAGGTGGTCAGTCAGTGTGATTGCAAGAGCTGAAAACAGAGCTGGGGAATGTGGCCACTCACATGATTCATTTCATCGGTCAAGATCGTGAGCATGATTTGCTCTCACACAAATGTAACCCATAAGTTCCAAACTATTTCATTTCTGAACAAAAGCACACTCCAGTCAAGCTGAACTTTATTCATCCAGATCTGTTACAAAAACCTTAACACACAGTGAGTTTGCTCAGTTTGTACTAAGCCTAACCCTAACCCTAACTTTACCATTCAAACTCTAGACTACAGGCACATAAAATGAGCCGAAACTCAACATAAATGTCTTGCCCCCACTCCGTCTGTCTGCTAATCATGTGGAAGCAGGACATCCACATGACCCAGCATTTCTTCCATGCTTAATAGGGTTTGCATGAAAGCGAGGGAAACATTCCTCTTAATGGCTTAAAGAACATCGGCTAAAAGATTTGCCTTTTCTTTAACTTGTAGGAAAAGCTGTAAGTGGAATTAAGCCACTTTGGCATTAATGATGTAACTTAGAAATACAGGATATTTTTCTCTTTAAAACATATGCATTATTTGGGACAAGGCAGCTGCATGTCCAAATTAAATTAATAAATATATAAAAATGCTTTATTTTGTTTAATAATCAACTGCAACTACCCTTTTGTACCACAAAAAATCTTTTTTTTTTTTTTTTAAAGTCAAAGACAGCAGTGCCAATTGGCCATGGCAGCCTGAAGTTTATACTTGCTTTAAGTGCCAAGAATTTACTGAAGGCAATAAATGCCAGTTTTATTCTAAACTATCTGTCCATTCTTTTGGCTGACACTGCTGGTAACTGCAATTCTTTTAAAATTACTAACCACAGACTGTATTATATTATGTGCCAGTTAGGGTGGGGTTTATCTGAAGTACATTATACCAAAATAGTAGACTATCATGAATTTTCAAAATACATAAATAATCCAAGCACTCAGAATGTAAACAACAGACTGCTATTTTTAACTAAAACTCCTGTTTCTGCTACATCGTTAATTTGTGTTTATTCTCATTCTAATGCCCCCACAATTTCACCAGTGGAGAACTGAAGGGTCTTATGAATTATTCAGCGGCTCAAACTGATTGCACAAGAGGGTGCTACAGCATACAGCCACACTCAGATCCAGCAGGTGCAGAGAAAGCTGCTTCTAGAGCAGAAGTGCTGATATGAGATCAGATGCTCCTCTAAACAGCTCACCTGGAGGTGCGAGTCAGATTCAGTTTGAGTACTAGCAGACACAAAGTTTCTAGTCTTTTACAGTGGGGGCATAACCATCATGGCCAGATTGTAAACTATAACATCTGTTCCCTCCAAATGGTTAGAGTCTTGTTTTGCAATCACGTACAGGTTAATAAGAGCTTATGAATGTCTAAGTCGACTGCAACTGAAAAAGATTGTCCAATAATTGTCACATATTTAATTAAAACACACAGACTCACACACACACGTTTGTTTTTGTGAAAAGTGGGGACATCCCATAGGCGTAATGGTTTTTATACTGTACAAACTGTATATTCTATCGCCCTACACCAACCCTACAGCTAACCCTAACCCTCACAGGAAACTTAGTGCATTTTTACTTTCTCAAAAAAACTCATTCTTTATGGTTTATAAGAGTTTTGAAAAATTGGGACATGGGTTATATCCTCATAAGTCACCCTCTCCTTGTAATACCCATGTCATACCCATGTCATTATACAAAGTTGTGTTCTGATATGTCACAAAAACATGCACACACACACACACACACACACACACACACTATTCCAATGGTAATAGACTGGAAAAAATCGCTCCGAATACACACGTGGAGAGTCAGAGAGTCTGACAACAACGTTGACTTTATATAGTAACAATGTTTATGATAATAACATATAAACAATATGTGATACCATCGCAGAATCCCAAAACAATCTTTTTTTTCTTCTTTTTTTTCAAACATGAAACACCGCTCTGTGGTGAAGCAGAATCAATGCGACATACAGAGAGCGACGTGACGAAACTGAAATGAAACAAATGAAGCTGCTCCATTGAAACAAAATATTTTATATAATAAACAATGTCCATCTATTCATCTAAAATCTAAATGTATTTTGTTAAATTATACTCCTAAAAATGTGCAACTCAAGAAAGGCTGTTTAGTCTCTGGTCTGTTTCTTAACTTAAACTGTGTGTTTTGTGCTCACCTGAATTATTAATAGCTTCTAGAGCGCCTGCGTGCGCCACTGAACTGCAACCTTCTCCTGCTTTTAAGTCTTATTCACAAAATACCCCAAATAAATTACTTTGAAGAAGTACATTGTGTTTTAAGTGCATTTCTGAAACAACTATAGGAAAAGTACAGCTAGATCTGTTGTATGTTAAAGAGATGAGGTGTGTTTACCTTGGCCCTCAACGCTATCTGTGATTTTCATCTCCTGGTCCCGGTCCACATTGAAAGGATCGTCCTGGCTCCCTCTTTTGGGTAGGTTCGGATCCTGGGCAACGGCGCATTGTCCGTTTCGTACAGCCGACGGGTCCACAATAGTCGGATTGGGAACAGGGCACGGATCAGAAGTGGTACTGTCTGTCATGTTTGTTTGCTTTCTTCTTTTCTGAAATCAAATGAAGCACTCAATATATGATATCTCCCGTCGAACCGAGACGCGCAGCCATCCAGTGGCAGCATTAAGGGTAGCGGAGCAGAGATGCGGAGATAAACGCAATCTGCCCAGCATCAGCAACGGACCCCCACCCAACTCCACCCTCCCACCGAGAACAACTCCAATCCGAGCGCAAGAACTGCAGCCAACCAAACTGTAATTTGACATGGGGATGAGTCGATAGTGTCGCTTTCTAGTTTCAACATATCTTGACTTATGCACATCATCTGATCTTAGGCGATAAAGCACAGTGCTGCCTTAAGAAACGATCTTGGCAGGTGTCAAAGTCATTTCACAAATAGCTGTCCTTCAGTCAGATGACAAATTTAACCCAAAATGGGTTTGGTCACATATATGAGTTAACCAAAAAAAAGCTGCTTGGTTTTGAAAGTGGTTTCTGTGTGAAGGGTGATATCTCTAAACTACTGATAATGGAAAGGGGCCTTTTTTTTGCCCGAAATTTATATTTCATTAAAGTGGTCGCGCTTATTGGCTATTGATTCAACCTCCAAAACAATCAAATATAACGAATTAAGCCACATCCCCTGCTCAAACCTTTCTGAAATCTTTTTGACTCATGATCCAGTCCGGGGTTTCCATTTCCTCACTAGATAAAGAAACCCGCTTCGAGTGATCATCAGCATGGTTCGAGAGATTTTTGGCGTTCCATCATCGCACATAACATAACTTTTGTTAACTCTACAAGTAAACCCACTCCACCAGCGTATTACTTCATTCTATCAAGAGCTAAAGCAAACTGAAATTCACAAACAGAATTGGATGCGCGCAGGTTTATCTACGCATAGCCTACGAGGGTCGGTCTTACGAAAATTTTAGATTTTATTATTTTTTTGACTAAGAATTGAACCAGCCCAATTAATGATGCCCCTTATGCTCTCTCTCTCTCTCTCTCTCTCTCTCTCAAACGAAAAAAGATGTGCATAGACTAAATAAATTTTAATTAAGCCGTTTTCTTTAAAGTAACATTTTTCTGTTACGTTAACTGATTTATCTCTATTTATAGTTTACATATTTTAAGATTCCCGCCTGTAGCGTCTGGCGCCCTGCCTGCAGCAACCGCTAGAGGACACTGTTGTGCAGGATGTGAAGTAAATAGAGGCCATCAAGGCAGATATTTCCTGAATTCGTTGAAACACCCGTCAAAATATTTATTACCAGCAGCGGTCTCTTCTTGTACATTTTTAAACCTTATTTTTTGCGTTTATTCTTTTTTTTTTACCAATGGTTTTAACCAAAAGTCTTCCATTGCATAAGTTACAAATACGTACTTTTGTTCAGTCAATTCATAAAAATGTATACGAATTCATGCAGACTAGTCACAAAAAAAACTAGTACTGCTTGGTGTGCCTCTTCTCAGGGGGTTTTCATTGGGCCATTTCAAAAGACAGGACGGGGTTGGAATGTTTGTTTTCTGTTTCACACACTGCTGAACATTAACAACTGCAGGAGGGGTGAACATTACATTAACAAGTCTGTCAAATCTTCAGGGCAACTATTCGAGCTCTTAATGTCAGCAGCATGAAGATTGATATTCATAATCATATTTTACCAAAGGAATGGCCCGACCTGAAACAGGTAGGTTGCTTAAGATATGAACGTTTTCTTTAAATAATGTGTCATCATAGGTAACCCAAGATTACCTGGTTCGTATTTGTCAGCATTTTTACATTGTTTCACTTGGACATTGCCTTGTTGATATAAACAGGCTAGGAAATTGGATTTTGATGTATTTTGGTCAGCTGTACATTTGTACTCTTTTCCCCAGCATTTAATATACAGAAAATGTCTAAATATAAAGAAAAATCTGCATGTCCGGTTTTAGATTATCAGATGTAGATGTTAACGGCTAAACCAAAAATGGTCTTTACAGTGCTAAAAGTGTTCAACAAGACACTATAGCTACTTCAGGTTTACTCTTAAAATGTGTACATCTGTTAAACATTAATGAAAGGGTTTGATCACCAACCCTGACCTTTATTGCTTGCTTATCTGAGCGAGCTGAGGAAGACTCTATCAATCATTTCTCGTGTCTCAGCATGCAAATAAACTAAGTTTATTTAACATTAAAGTATATAAATGTATTTATTTATATTGCCGTAGTAAAAGTGTAATGTTATAATGTAAAATTACATCTTAAAATTCATCTTAGCGTTCTCTTCATGTTTCACAGAGATATGGATATGGTGGATTCATTCAGCTCCACCATCACTGCAAAGTAAGTTTAACAATCTAATACACCCTTTACACACCTGATCATTGCTCATGGAGAAAATCAGCTGAGTCTGCAATTTAGTGTGACGATGGTGGAAGAACACCAGCTGGGCGGAAAGGGTTCTGCATGCTTGGCATTAGATCTACAGTAGCTGGCATGATCTCTCTCAAGCTCTTCCAGAGAGAAAGTGTGAGTGTGTGAGAGTATGTTACGACCCCCATGAGGAATGAGCGGGCAGCAGAGAAAGATCTGATCCTCCACTCAGAGCAGGAGGATGCTAAAGCACCTGCTAGCCTCTACCTGCAGTCCTTGAGAGTAATTGGATTGTTCTGTACTGCGCTTTAGCTTGTGTCTCAGGTGGTTTCTGGTCTACTCAGATGCTCAGCTTATTCTGTTCTTTGGTGCAACAGGAAGATCTCTACAACAGAAACACTCAAACATACGAATAATGCACTGCTCATTAAAACATTTTGCTGTGAGTCCCTGTAGCAGCCCAGTTTTTTTGCATTAATTCTTCTTCAGGCTCCACTGCTTTTCATTTCAAACCAAATTAGCAAGACTTCTAAGAAAGCACACATTCTTGAGAATATCGTCAGGATACTCAGGAGCGCTTGTGTGTGTGGAAAAAGAGGACAGCAGGCCTTCCCTACACTCCCTGTCTGAGCAGCTGTAGAGCTCCACATGGGGTTTAGCTTCAGTAAAATATCAGATTGAAATGTTCACCTTGAGCACAACGATAGGACTGCTGCATATATAAACACACCCACACAGACTTCAGCTGTGCCTAATACATAATGTACCTTATAATAAGTAAACAGGAAGATAGACTGAATGACTGCAATAAAGATAATTGTAACAAATATTTTCATCATAATTTACCACTCTGAAATTAAATTCATATTCTCTGAACTGCAGATGAACATTGATTGCTGATGTAAAATGTGCTTGTCATGCTAAAAACTTTGCACCTCCTTTCGATCTAAGGTCCACTCACTCCATCGAGGAACTGTATTTATTTGACCTTGCTCTCCACTGCCACCAAGTGGTTGAAAACACAATTTGTCATGTGGCTGCATTTTTCATGTAAAAAACACAACAACAAAAAAACACCATGGGTTTGTGTGTACCAGGGTGAAGCTAAAATGATGAAGGATGGAAAATTGTTCAGAGTTATTCAGGAGAACTGCTGGGATGCGGAGGCTCGGATCCGGGATATGGACAAACATGGTAAAGACAGTAAATCAGTAGCTATTTCTCAAGGAAAATGTTTTGTGGTTTTGTTTTCAGATAATCATTTATCTAATAAATAAACAAGTTTTACATTTAAAATTCTTATTTAAATTATTTGTATATTATCTGCAGACCAGTTCAATTTTATTTAATTGTTATATATTTATTACAGAGATTTGTTTTCATTTTTCAGGAGTAACAGTACAGGCTCTTTCCACTGTGCCTGTGATGTTCAGTTACTGGGTAAGGTGTAACATGAAAATTAAAATGAGAATTTAAGTGACACTCTCAGTCACTCTCAGAAATAAATGGGACAGTTTTTCATTGTGGTGGTCAAATGGTTCTAATATATACACTTTAGAGACCTTAAGGTATACTGGTACTGGTACCTTACGGTGCTATATATAGACACTCACCAGTTTTACCTCAATATTCTTTTTGATGTTCCACTGCATTTCTTAAGGCCAAACCCCATGACACTCTGGACCTGTGTGGGATATTGAATGATGATCTGGCTGCTACAGTGAAGCAATATCCAAAGCGTTTCGTTGGGCTGGGTACTCTGCCCATGCAGGCCCCTGATCTGGCAGTACAGGAGATGAGACGGTGTGTGAATCAGCTCGGATTCCCTGGAGTGCAAATTGGCTCTCATATAAACACATGGGACCTCAATGCTCCAGAGCTATATCCTGTTTATGCTGTAAGTCCATTTGTTTTTAGTGAACCATCCCACAGTCACACTAAAGTATTTGGTCTCTTTTTCAAGTAGTCATTCAGCTTTGTGTTAGTTTGTAAGGCATTTTAAACCAGAAATATTATTATCAATATTTTGCCTCTTACTACAGGCCGCTGAGGAACTCAACTGCTCAATATTTGTGCATCCATGGGACATGCAAACAGATGGTAGAATGGCAAAATACTGGCTGCCCTGGTTAGTTGGTGGGTTTGACTGAATGTCTTGCATGTGATATCCAGCAGCTTTATATATTTAATATCAGATTCTGATTAGTAAATTAAAACACACACACACATCTGATTGCAATTGTTTTATTAATATACATTTTTATGTCATGTTTTTAAATACTTTTGTGATTTAGTGGAAAATTTGTATTGTACAGTATGTCATAATCTTTGTTTGACTCCACTTTTTGACAGGTATGCCAGCAGAGACTACAATGGCAATTTGTTCCATGATTTTTGGAGGTGTTTTTGAAAGATTTCCCAAACTTAAGGTCTGCTTTGCTCATGGAGGTAAAAATATTCATATTATATTTAGATAATAAAGGTAGCATTTTGTGGAGAGCAATACAACCTTGAATAACCTTGAAAAATTATGATTTTTTTTGAGGGATGTGGGAGGATTTGTCTTGAGGGATTTGTCTTGAGGGATGTGGTATCACACTTTGGGTTCTAGGTGGTGCTTTCCCATACACTATCGGCAGAATTGAGCATGGCTTTAAAGTGAGACCTGATCTTTGTGCGATCGACAACCAGATCAACCCACGCAAATACTCAGGATCTTTCTATACCGATTCTCTAGTGCATGATCCACTTTCACTGAAGTTACTCATGGAAGTCATAGGAAAGGTAGTTATTTTAATTTGTATATCAACAGTATATATAATGAGCTACCTAATTGAACTCTAAGTGGTGAAATAGCAAATCTAGATGTTTCATGTGCAGGAACTTTCTGTTCCGGTAATAAAAAGTGTGCAGCAATATATGTAAATACATCTCTGAGAATTTTCAAATATTTTTGGTATTGTGATTTTTGCAGGATAAAGTGATGCTAGGCACAGATTACCCATTTCCACTGGGGGAACTGGAGCCAGGTGCACTGATTGAATCCATGGATGAGTTTGATAGTTTGCTAAAGGTAAGATCTACCTATCTGAACACAGGTTTTATTTTAAACATCAAATTGCAAATACACTGTGCTTGTCACTTTACAGCTTATCATTATTTTACTCTTTTGTTTAGGATAAACTGCTTGCTGGGAATGCTCTGGAATTTTTAGGACTGTCAAGAAAACAGTTTGAGTGACTGATCCCTCAGTGTGTCACAAGTTATCAGAGAACTGGATCATGAGAACTAAACCTTACTTGATTTGTACTTTTTATTATTATTATTGATTTATATTCAATTAAGGATGACACCCTTCTGTCTATTTTTATTTTATTTTCAGATTCTAATTTTGAATCTTGTGTTAGACAATCAGATCTACAGTTCTCTAAAAAATGTTTTCTTTCCCATTAAAAAAAAGAAAAGGTTTGTTAAATGGTTACAAATAGTTGTTTAAAATAATTATTTAAAATAATAATTATGGCATTAAGTTAATTTGTTAAACCACAAATAATATGCTATATTTTATTCATACACCTACAAATAAACATCTGCCAGGTGATACAAAAATATGATGTTTGCTTTTAATAATTAACTCAAAAGGATTTCAATAAAACATTAAAGTATTACTCAAAGCAACTGGTATTTGTACACGCATAACATTCTAAAATTCTCCTTCATACTAAACAATATAAGCGAAGAAAGCTATGAGCGAAATTAAACTACAGTTCCCAGCAGAACCATATTGTAGGACGTACGTCAAGAACGTGGCTCCGCACGTGCGTGACGTATGTGAAAATCCGAGACGCTCGTTCTCTCTTTTCTGTTCATCTGCTGGACGGTAATGGCGGAGTACCGGGGATCATCGTCCAAATGGGTTTTTACCCGGGAACAGCTCGAAAACACCCCGTCGCGCCGCAGCGGAGTGGAGCCAGACAGCGAACTGTCGTATCGACAGCAAGCCGCGAATCTTATTAAGGACATGGGCCGGAAACTAAATGTGTATCCTTCAGACGCACCCATCAACAACAGGCCCGTTTCTGTCTCTCTGTGACTCTTTGTGTTGCCTTCACAATTTCTATCACTTTTGCGTACCACTTATATCTGTAAGAACTGTGAACTCGGCTGAAATTATTTGAGGTTGTCAATTAAACCCCCTCGTGTTAGCAGCGCGCACATGTCTCGGACAGGCGCTTACTGATTAATGTTAATGTTCTACAAATGATTAACGTGCAATTTGTATATGTACGAGCTATCTATCTAGTCTGTCTTATATATATAACATAATAATGAGCTGGTTGTGCCATGGATTTATGTTGAAGTCACTCGGGCGTGTGTGACAGCACGCAGCTCCCGCGCATCTCACGGCGTGCGCCGGTTATATTAAAAACCCTGTCAGGATATGAATTGTGTAATTGTTTTAAATTATATAACGTAGACTAACCATGTTCCGTACACTTTTCGCTATTCACCGCATGCCAGTGACCACTCCTCCGGTGTTGAAAGACAGACAAGCATGCTTGTATGCTAATTCCCCGGGGGAATACCCATAGACGTCATATGATGTCTATGGGAATACCCATAGAGTGCCGAAGTTATGACGTCACTTTGTAGGCCAACCCGGAAGTTAGCGGCGCATGGGTTCCCTCGATCGAAAAGCCATGAATTTTTCCCATAGACTTTTGGAGAATCGCAAAAAATAAGATCGGTGTTCAACAAAGAGTTATGACCCTTACACGTTTTGTCTATCAAGATAATCTTAACAAATTACTCCAAAATGTATACATTTTGAAGCTTAAATAAAACCGTCAGATAGAAAATGCTAACGGTAGGCTATAAACGGACTACAGCACACCATGGTCGCGGATTAACGTCATAATCAAACTTCCTCAAATTTTATTTACAAAAAACACGCTCGCTCATTATGATCTGCGCTGTGTATGAACACTTAACCACGTTTCCATGAGAATATTGCCTATTGTTTTTTGTTTTGTTTTTTAATGTTAGAAACTAATTTAATGTATAACTCTCTGAGACTTTTTTAAAATCTTTTGTTAAAGTTTTATTTTTCGTTCATTATTTTGTTATTTAATATAAACTTTAACATTATTTTCTTTGTGATTAAGATTATTATGCCTTATCATTGTGCCCCAAATAAAGTGTAACGATTATCTAAAACTAGGGAGGGATAACGTTAGATGAGTTATAATAGTGTTCTATGTATTTAACATAACTATACACACAATCTCTGAACAAGCATAACACGGTTAAATTCCAAACATTTAATATAATAGTTGTATATAATTACATATGTTGAATTTAAAGAGAATTGTCCAATAGCATAATAATATAATATAAATAAACCATATATGTTCCCTGAATAAACCATATATACATTTTCTATATATTTTTACCTGGTAATCCACAAGCTCCAATGTGAGAACTAGTGCAGTAAATTTTATCTCACATTCACATTACTGTGAGCTGACTGGAGTGTAGTTACAATAGTATACAAGTAGTATACAATAGTTTAACATTTAATTTTTGGTATTTGTCAAGACAGACGACTTACAGTGCATTCAGGCTATACATATCAGCATGTTCTCTGGGAATTTAACTCGCCACCTTTTGCACAGTTAATAAAATGCTCTAATAACTGACCCACAGATTCCTTAAAGCAAGAGTTGTAGTAAACCTCTTTATTTTCATAAAATAAGTAAACTGAAAAAAAACGATATACTAATTGCAAAAACTCATAATTCACACCACAGGTCTCTACAGGGAAAGATGGCATTGTTGATACAATGGGTGGTTGAACATTTTTAGGCACATCAGCGCTATCCTGTCTCAGGGAGTATGAATGATCTTTCAAAATTTGTCCAGTGGGAACATTGTTTGTGGATAAAAAGAAAACAGGGACATTTTTTCCCCTGCAGGAAAATGACAGCTGCAGATGCGAGAATGGACACTGGGCTTCCGGTCAGCTCATCTAAGGATAAATTCAAAATAACTAATGTTAGTTTTATGGAAGTTACACCTTTACAGATTAAAATTACAAAGTGGGGTGGGGGAAAAATCACACAATAAAATATTTGTATTATATTAGAATGGAGTTTTTCAGCATTTACAGACATCTTCATTGATAGGTCAACGTTTATATAGCACATTAAACATAGTTTACATTTACTACTAAAATAACAAAGATTAATATCAGCTACCTAATGCCTTAACTAATGCTGTTTACAAATACAATCATAAGTGGGTAAAAGCCAAGTTCACAAATATCAGGGTGCAGGACCCACCCTTTCTTAATTATATCCAAACAAGTTACAATAAGCCAATAAACCAAGTATTATTTTGAATATTTTAAACAAACACATTAATCGACGTAACGTTGGCCTTTAATAAAACTGTTTATTAAACAGTTGCAAAGTAAACAAGGATTTAGATATTTTAAGAGAAAGACAAAGGTATTTTAGCTGTTGATTTGGTTATGAAAAACTTTTATTCTTGCTAGCCTTTTTTACTCCATCTGACCGTCAAAGTAACAATAGCGTGATAATCACATTAAGGCAGTAAATACGGTGTTCACATGGAAATCATCGTTGTGTGAGCTTACCTTACGGCACGAACCCAGAGTCTCCGCTGGGTAACATCGGATGGACCGCAGCTTTAATATCACAGAATTATGTGTTCAATAATATTTGTAAAGACTAAATATATAACGTTGTGTATATTAACTGATGTAAACTTCTAAGAACGTGAGGCTGAAACGCCGGCTAGTGAGAGATTTAATGACGTCTAAAGTCCCCGCCAAAGGGATGTAGTCCCTTTTAGCAACTTGTTAGCAACGTTTTTAAGACACAATAAAGTTTAAAAAAAAATCACAAGCAGGTTATAACCAGAGATTTCCATTCGGCCCCCAGAATAATACTGAATTCAGGAATAGCCTTGTAAGAGGAAAAAGTTTAGGGCTGGTCCGAATACCATTTTTTGAGCTTCGTCACCTCGCGACTCTCCCGGATAATCGAAAATGGGCAAAAATGCGGGAGCTGATTGCTGAAGCCACGCCCACCTAGCGCGACGGCATTGTCAGCAGCGGCAATCCACCTGTCGCTTTAGTGGCCACGCCCTTAATTATGCAGAAATTTAAGGCTTAATATAATTTAAACGGATGAGTTATAAAAAAAATTCACCCCCTCACAGTTGTCATGAAGGGCAAAATTAGCAATATAGACCAATAATAATTTTTTTGGACCAGGCTGTAAACGTTTTTTTCTGCTGTAAAGTTGGGCATTTTAACCTGGGGAGTCTATGGGACTGACTCCCTTTTGCAGCCAGCCTCAAGCGGCCAGTCGATGAATTGCAGTTTAATTCACTTCCTTATTGGCTTCACGAGAGAGAGCAAGAGGTTGCTGCTCATATAAAACGCACACACACAGGTCTGTTAAATTAAGCAATACTTTTAAGGTAGTCTAATATTTTTCTGACTAACAAATTGGCACAGTAAGGGTAGATTTAAATAAAGAAAAATTACATTTAAATAAAGAAAAAACGAAATTTAAATCAAAGAAAAAACGAAATTTAAATTAAACAAAAAATGAAATTTAAATTAAACAAATACGAAATTTAAATAAAGAAAAAACTAAATTAAGTTAAATTAAAAATGAGATTAATTTAGATTAATAATAACGGGTAAAAATGCTAATACATTTTGTTTCTATTATTCTATTTTCCACAATGTCAAAGCAACAAAACACAAGCTCAGACATGCACTTCGGTCCATACAAACTCCGCTGTTCTGCACTCTAGCCAAAGAACACTCCCATGGCTGGAACAAGCGTCGGTTCTATTTCTAGCATGCACGCGTTTTCCGTGTGGCTCAAGCGCGCCTGAGACGCGCGTCTCAGTGTGCAAACTCCAACTTGTTAAATGGGAGCTGAAATAAAAACGGACACGCCACGCAGCTGAGACGGTCACGCAGCCAGTGTGTCGCCGGCCTTATTGAAGAGGGAATGAGAACTGTTTCGCGGGGGATCCCAGGTGTGCAAAAAAAAATATATTTAATAATATTCGAATGTCAAATTTTCAAATTGAATCCCAACCCACCGAACGAATATTCGGGTCCGTTCCATATTTATTTATTTTTAAATATAACAAGAAAAAAAAGCAAATGAGGCAATCAACTTTTCGCTTAAGGCTCTTTGAGAGTGCCATTGTTTCATTTAAATATATTCAGAAGGCTTTTCTATAGTGTTCTCCACAAACTACGACCTGCATGTGACAGTGATGGACAGCTTGACAGCCTCACAAATATGAAGCATAAAATAACGCTATCGCCCCCTGGTGGCTCACTGCAGTACAGGTAATATGTAAAAAAAAAAAAAAAACATATAGGGGTTAACGATGTTCCATACAGGCTTATAATGGTGTTCCGTACAGCACTCATAACTTGATTTTATCGGCAATAATTCACATTTAACTGATCAAAAGTGAACTGTTTATTTATTTTAACCGAAAGAAAACATAATTTCAATGAATATCAAAGATTAGTACCTTTTTATTTGATTAAAATACAAGTTAATTGCTGCTTTAATAAAGGGTGCATGCGAGTTAGGCATGATTGTGTCGTGATATTAATTATGACATGTGAGTTAAGCATGAACCATGTGAAAGGTTAGTGAAAATCATTTCCATGTCTTTCTGAAGATGCAGAAGACGAGAATGGCAAATAATTTGCACTGATTAATAATAAAAAAAGGTTAACCAATGTGAAAACTTCATAAAGTAAGAGATCTCTGCTGCCTGTCTCAGGTGAGGGTGACGATAGGTGGTCATCGCCCGCAATCGATGCTTAAACATTCCCATTTCAAAGCATTTATTCAGCAAAAGGTAATATATTTAACAATTTGTGATAACATAATATTCATTTAATAAAGGCTGTAGTAATGTGGGAAACATAAGTGGAATAGAAATGTACATTTTCGCTGCTCTAGTGCTACCCTCCCAAGCTGAAGTTTTGAAGTAAATCTTCCCCAACGTCCATTTTCAAGCACGGTGGGCGCAACGAGCAAACTAACTCAAATCTTACTGAAACAAACAGCGGATGGGTCTCTGTTTAGATCGGAGGTGAAAGAGAGAAACATAAGGATGACACAGATATATAGTTTATGTACGAACTGTATTTATTCTGCAATCAGCGCTAAAACGTCACCTGTACAGAACATGGTTAGTCTACGTTTTATATATATATATATATATATATATATATATATATATATATATATATATATATATATATATCTCGGTATTTCGGGTAACTTTTCTCACTACGGAACGCGAATAAGTAATTTGGACTGTAATATGGCTTAAGTTATGTAATCTTTACATTTTCCTTAACCGTAAACATCAGTTCTCAACTCACAATAAATACTGCCATTGTTTACATGCACAGATTTTATATGTACCACTCTTTCTCCAAGTTCAACAGAAATGTAAGTGTTTCCATCTGCACTGCCTGCATCTATTACATATACCCTTTTCAACCATATGAATATTCATGAGCCCATGATAATAACTGGTCTACCCAACTGTGAGAACATTTTTCATCAGTTCTGGTGATGTTGATGTTTTAAAGGGACACTTTAACCAAAATGTACAATTCTGTCATCAGTTACTCACCCTCATGTCATTCCAAACTCTTTTAAGACTTTCATTTATCTTCGAATGAAACCTGAATGAAGATATTTTTAATGAGACCTATAAAGATTTCTGTCCGTCCATTGAAAGTCCATTCACCCAAAACACGTGAGAACAAACCTCATTGGTTTTCGCAAGTCAGGCAGTCATGTTCGAGCTTCCTTTTACCAAATCTGATGTATGTGCTTCGATCAGTGTTTCTATGTGAATAAAAGCCTAAATTAAATATTTTTATTCTCTTCAGTCTCTTCAGAAGACTAAACTGCTCAAATCATATAGTTTTTTTATGATCTTAATACATTTTAAAAGAAATCTCTCAGGTTTCATCAAAAGTATCTTCATTTGTGTTTAACAAGTGAATGAAAGACTTGTTGGTTTGGAATGACATAAAAGCGAGTGAATTATGACAGAATTTTAATTTTTGAGTTAAAAAAAAAAAACTTTTAAAGTAGGCTTGCATCTTTTGACATGACAGTAAAAAAAATAATTCTTTCATCTCTAGACCATCTCCCCAACGGCATTATTTCTGGCTGCAAAAGTTGAAGAGAAACCACAGAAACTCGAGCATGTCATTAAAGTAGCTCATCTCTGTTTAAACCCCCAGGAGCCTCCGCTGGATACAAACAGTAATGTAAGTCCTGGTTATTATTATTGTTTTAATTTTCTTCTTCATTTTCCTCAACCTTTTCATCACATTGAGTAATTTATGCTTCACGTAATGGGGCAGTCACACTGCACTTTTCTCTCCATTTATTTCCATTCATATGCATGCGAATGCGTCAGACCGGAAACGCAAGCTTATGCGAAAAAATTTGCATTTCACTGCGTTCCAAAGTTCAAGTTTGGTGAACTCTGACCTGCGAATTCGCATCACGTGAAGATGTGGGACCAGTAGAAGATCGATACGTCACTGCGTGACCTCTCTGTACAGAAATTCAAAAATGAAGGAAGCTCTATGTAACTTTAGCTGTAGAGCAGCGTCCTATTTTATATAATACATATATAAAGGATTATAAAAATAAAAATCCATGTTGTGATAATTGAGGAGAGACCGTTTTATCTTGCTTCCGCCCATATTCGCAGCGGCGTCCGAAATAATTTCGCACGTTTAAAGTCTAGTGTGACCGCGCCTTAAGTGCGTTTAGATTCTGTCACTACAGAATTATGTGTCTTACTAGTCAACTCCAAACAACTTGATTTTCGTCAGGGGTTTCTCACCTGCCAACTGTTTTTAAAAATTGTGTCCTCTTCTATCACATACAACGATTAAAGGTTTAGTTCACCTAATATATATATATATATATATATATATATATATATATATATATATATATTAGGGGTGTAACGGTACGCAAAAATACTAAAAATAATACGCAATACTGTTGACGGTGTCCTTTATCACTAGGCTTTATATTTATGCTCAACATGAAGTATAGATATTGTTGTCGTGAAGACAAGATCCTGGTCTGTCGGCGGCCTCCCTCTATGTCACCTACAGTAGCAGCAGCGTGCCAGCGCCGCGTCAGGCACAATGGGCTAGTTGCATATCTCCACCATCTTGGATTTCCGGTCTTGCGAGTGTGTGCGTAGATATTTCCGGTTGTGCTTAAAGTCAGTGCAGAAAACTGGAGAAATCCAAATATTACCTTCTATATGTTTACAGGATTTATAATATCACTTCATATGCAAATAAGATATACACTGCTATTATCACTATACTACAAATGTTAACTGAGCCAGTGGATTTGAAACTTGTGTATGTTTGGGTCTGGTGAATTAATTAAATACACTAATGTTCACTACTGTTCACGAAATGAAAGTTGAACTCATGGCGTGTATACACAGCTATATAATGTATTTTATCTTACCAAATATGTAAATGTACAAATTACTTATTTCTCGAAAATGTTTGCATTATTATTATTTTTATATTAAATATTTACCTCGTGAGACGTGGTCTGCGATATATCTTCAGAAATATCTATTTCTCAATTGTACACATACATCAGTCTGTTTCATTTTCACAACATATTTTATTATTTTACACAGTAAAAAATACGTGACTAATTTTAATATTTTTAATCTGATAATGCAAAACAATAACAATATACATAGACAGATAATGATTTATGCTACAGATCTTTCACAAAACAAATAAAAACCACACATGAATGCAAACAGCGATCTTTTATTTAATGCAAACATACCATAATTATATTACGTTTAATTGTACAGTTAGTTATAAATTATGTTATCAAAAAGTTAATAAAACATGCTTTATCAGAAATCTCTGTGAGTCGTTTGACAGTCAGAAACATGTATCTTACATAACAGAACAAAACCAGCTCTTCGAAAATGAAAAGTATTGCATATTTGAGTGGTTTGTGTTTGAAAGAAGAAATCCCTGTGGTCCTGACCTGACGCTGATCCGCATAATCAACAGAATAATAAAGCAATCTCCGCGTTGTATCTTGATGAATTTCCACACAGAGGTACGCAAAATATAGGGAGGATGTTTCCCCATGTTTCTGATATACAACTATCGGCTGTTAAATTTGAAAATCATTAATTATATACATCTAGCCAAGATCCGTGTGCAAGTTTCCATTACAGTCAATGCGAGCGTCGCAAGACCGGAAATAAGTACGCACACACTCGCGTCGCTGAAGCTCACCGGCGCCATCTTGTGCACCTAGCCCATTCTGGTGTGTAAAGATACAGAAAACGTGAAGCAGACATCACGCAACTGACACACAGCAGAAACGCAATGCTCATGCCACGCAGCCAGTGTGTCACCGGCCTTAGAATCAGCTGCAGGACAGGATTTGCGCTGAACGCGGGGACTTCCGCCACTTAATATGTTCGTTTGGAAACACGAAAATGTACCTATGTTCCGTACACAAAATATTGCATTCGGTCATTCGGTACACACGTGCACCGTACCGAAAGCCCTGTACCGAAACGGTCCGGTATGAATACACGTACCGTTACACCCATAATAAATATGTATTATTTTTTTTTATTATTATTTATCAATTGTGGTTAAAGGAAGATCAAACGTGTTTGGTGGCAAACAATTAACGTTGCCTGTAATTGGAAGGGTGCAGGGGTGTATTCCAGAAAGCAGGGTTAACTTACTGTGAACTAAACCCTGAACTCTCGGTTGATTAACCTCAACAGAGCGACGAATCTACGAGTCACTATAGAAACGGACGCTAAGAAAAAGCGCGCTAAGCTGCTTCTTTCTTCTTCTTTTGTTCATGCATATATCTGTCACGCCCACTGAAGTCTCGCTGAAGTGAACTTACCCTGGAACATAGTTACGTTCAGAGAGTGAGTTGCTATGACTACTAACATACCCTGAAAGTTACCTCCGTTTTTGGAACCGAAATTTGAGGTTATCCGCTTGCTTACTCTTAAACATAACCTGCTATCTGGAATACCCCCCAGATAATTTAGTTTATGGGTTGAAAATAAAGAAAGACACATTACAAGCCTCATGTAATGATTGTCTATTGAACTTCAGGCATACCTCCAGCAAGCAGAGGAGCTGGTGATACTTGAAACCATAGTGCTGCAGACTTTAGGTAAGTCTATGGAAGGAGGTTTCTTTCAACTGAATAATAGTCAACTTGCTGACAGTGGTTCAATTCTGAAAAAAATCAAAAAAGCATTTCCACTAGTTATGCACTAGTTACATAATCATGACTGAATTGAACAGAATGGTGATTTTAAACCTTGTTCCCAGCGTGCAGACATATGATGATCCATTTGTGCTTTTTGTATAATAAAAGTAATACAGTAAGTAGTATACAGTGTGTGCAGATCCTGCTTTTTTTTCTTTCCTTTTTACATTTGAAGTCATTACGTTTTTACTGATCTGCACACCCTAAGTGGAGGATGAAAACAGTGATTTCACTTTTTTTTTAACCGTTGCAAAGAAACCAAACTGATTTTCAGTTAATCTGGGATATTATTTTGCCACATGATACATGGTTATCATCTCATAATTCTGCATCGTTTTAAAGGCTTTGTTCTAACTAATGCATGATTATCTTTCATGATACACAGGTGTTGACAGCAGTTTGATTCAGCTGTGAATGAAATTCATGTGCTTTATATTGCAGGCTTTGAAACAACAATTGAACATCCACACATTGCTGTGGTGAAATGTTCCCAGCTAGCGCGAGGTATAGATTTTCCTTCATATGCTTACTGCAATCAACTCTAGATACAAAAAAGTGCTTACTTAATCTTTGAATCAAACTATTGGCTTTTGAATTATGGCTAAGCATGCAGTTCTCCGAGAGGTAAATCTCACTGTATTGAGCGTTACTGGGGTCTCATTCCTATTGTATAGCTTGACTCATTCTCATTCTCTCTTTGTTTACTTTCACAGCAAGCGAGTATCTGGCACAGACTTCCTGTTTCTTGGCTACCAACAGGTTGTTATCCAGAACCTCATTTGTTGCACTGTGACTGCACACTATAGCTTCCTTTACTGCAGGTTACCCTACCAGTGTCCAACACCCTCCTTGCACCGGTGGCTACTGGGACACCCCCCATCTCTCAAACATGCCCTCAGAAAAGGGTGAGGTGGGGTTTGGTGGCACCGGCCCCGGTTGCAGTGCGGTGTATTGTACGAGGGATCATTGTTGGCACAGAGGGGTTGAATGCACAATGTGAAGTGTAGTGGTGCTCTTGAAGCTCACGTTTGCTCGGTTACAGAAGTGCATTTGTCTAAAAAAGACACTTTGGTAGCCTGAATACCAGCTAAAGATTACACAGATGTAAACATTACATAGAAGTCCTCACGGTAAGTACCCAGACCCCTTTGTTTTTTGCTATGATTTGTTATTCTCAAAGTGACAATTGAACCTTTGTTTTGGTCTTTCGTATTCAAACTATTTATAAGTACTTTTTTCTATTTATTGCGGGGTTTTTTTTGTTTTCATCTTCCTTGCTTCCATTGTGAAATGCCTTTGTTTTAATGCAAATAAACCCATTAAGGACCTGTTTTTTTATTGAAATAGTTGTTTCATTTGGCTATGTATTTTTATACCCATTATAATCCTGAAAAATTGTTAGTATCAGGTGTGTAACAAAAGGTCCTTAAAGGGTGTAGTCATCATTGTAATTTAATCAAATAGAGGTTTTTCTTTGTGTTCGTTCTCCCTAAATGTGTAGTTATTGTCTTAATTATTCTTAAATCAGGTTACCTGTCATTGGTGTTTGGCCCCTTGTTTGCATAAGAATACTGCAGCATTGTATGCAATGTCTGAACATGGGACTAGAGCGGCATATGGTCTGCATATAATGTGACCATTGATTTGTTTTTTTGTTTTGTTTTTTCTTAAAAGCAATGTTACCCAGAGAATGTGGACTTTTTCAGGTTTTGAAACTGAATTACAAAACTTGATTGATAAAGCACAGATGTGTATGGCCAATGTGTCCGATGATGAATGATCTTCTAATGTTTATTCCCTTGTGTATTTTCATTGCTTTTTTTAATTATTATTCTTTTGAATAAAAGTAGAGGCTGTTTTTTTTTTATTTATTTTTTTTTATAGCCATCATCTTAATGCAATTAATGAATTTTGCATTCATCAATTGTTTGTCTTTGTTCCATTAGGATTTAAAGGCTCCTCTTACCCCATGTCCAAACACTGATTCTGTTCTGTAGCACAGGGTTACCATCCAGCTTTGACTGAGGCTTCAGTTTATTGTTATTTGTCTCAAATGTCAGTAAAACACTACTTTGTTCAATGTAAGACTGTTAAAAGCTTACTAAAAGATTATTAGCATTTTGGTAGAGGAATCTTTGATTTCTCATGGCTTCTTCGGGGATTACTGATGCAGTTTAGATGCATTTCCATTTATTTCCTTTTTTCCTAGCAAAACAAGTAACTACCTTCCACATTAAAATACTAAAATTGTTTTTAGAGATGTAGGCAATTTTACAAAGATTAAAGAATACGCACTTGATGAGGCCTAACAGTCAGCCCTGCTTTGTTTTTCATAACATGGGCTTGCAATGTAGTAAATACGGATGGTAACCATATGCTTGTTTGCTTTACTGTTAGTAGTTATTATACGGTAGCTTATGCCAAGATGATTTATGACTTTGACCTTTGACCTTTTGACAGGTTGAACTTCCGGTAACCTTATGATGGATGGGCGGAACTTTCCGACTTCAAGGGTTAGCCTATGACCTTTGCAATCATCGATCATGTGCTTTTGACAGAAAGTTTTACCCTATTGACCTAGTTAGTTTTAAATTAAAACGGTATATGAAAGACTCCCCAATCATCGATCATGCGGTTTTGACAGAAAGTTTTACCCTATTGACCTGTTAGTTTTAAATTAAAACGGTATATGAAAGACTCCCCAATCATCGATCATGTGGTTTTGACAGAAAGTTTTACCCTATTGACCGTTAGTTTGTTTGAAGTGTGTGCCAGTTGTTTGAACTCTGCGTCAGTTAGCTTGTTTGAAGTTTATCACAGTTATAAGGTTATGTGTGTGTGTGTGTGTGGTTATAAGGCTTCTCCCCCTCCCATTACATTTATGAGCGGTGTATAAATGGGGTCGGTGTGTTCTACATTTTATATATATATAAAACATTATATAATTTATATAATCTCAAACAATGAAAGATTGAAAACACATTTTAATTATTTCACATTTATATATATATATAAAACATTATATAATTTATATAATCTAAAACACATTTTAATTATTTCACATTTATATATATATATATATATATATATATATATATATATATATATATATATATATATATATATATATATATATATAAAACATTATATAATTTATATAATATACATAATCTAAAAACAATTGAACTAAGGTTGAAAAGCTTACTAAAGCAATCCACCTACCTTATTTAGACAGAAGCTTCAGCTTTGTGAGAAACGGGACTCCAGCTCCATCTGTCGGACTCTCTCTGAATGATAGCACACGGTTGATCCGCGCTCGTGCCTCAGGAGAGATACGGAGAGAGCGCGCCTGCAGTCGCGCGCTCGTGCCCCAGGGAGTGAGACAGAGACTTTGTAGTACAACAGTACAACAGACTTTCAAAACACGTAGTTCTTTATATAATATACATATTCTAAGGTTGAAAAACATTCTGTTCTTTTAAAAAAAGGTTATAAATGAAACCGTTATAAAAAATATACTGAAACCGACTGTTTTCAGATAAAACGAGATCCATGTTTAGAGAGCTGAAAGGAGTTGTTTTCACATCACCTTCCTGACCCGCAAGTATTCACAGCGTCTTCTTTTGCACGCTACACTTCACTTTCTTCCGAATTTACTACAAAATCATAATATGTTCAAAGACATTGCTAATTAAAACTAACGTATCTCACGAAGGAGTACCATGTTTTTGACAGTTTTCTGACGGCTGCATCTGTGAATTACGGTGGCCGAGCGGCTATCATCTCTTTGTACCCGTCTAATTTATGACGACATGTGCGACCCTGGTTCAGTTTCCCACCTTTTGAACAAGTTCATTCATAGAACAAGGATGACACCTAGTGGTCACTCAACACCGATTTTCTTTCACAGCGCCCCTTATAAACCTATTTATACGCGTTACAAACCATCACTTTGAAGCAGAAAAACTTTTTGGACGACTCTCCAAGACATTTGCTTTCCAAGACAATGGATCAAAGTGAGTATTTTATCATTTCATGTTATCTGATGGTAGTGATATTAATAAAATAAAAAAACAATTCATTGATCAAATTATGTTATGCTATCTTACAGTCTATGATGGTTTTAAACCATATTTCATGTCATTCCCCGTAATTTTCTTCATGTTAAGCATGATATTAATAAAAAAATTCATTGATCAAATTATGTTATCTTACAGTCTATGATGGTTTTAAACCATATTTCATGACATTGCTGTAATTTTCTTCATGTTAAGCAGATTACGCAGACATCTGCTGATAGTGATATTTAAAAAAACTATTCATTGATCAAAGCCTATTTTACAGTCTATGACGTCTTTATGCCGCCTTAATATTTCATGTTAAGCAGATTACGCAGACATCTGCCGATAGTGATATTTAAAATAAAAACTATTCATTGATCAAAGCCTATTTTTACAGTCTATGACGTCTTTATGTCGTCTTAATATTTCATGTTAAGCAGATTACGCAGTCATATGCTGATAGAGATATTTTTAACAATATAAAGTTTGTGTTATTTGACTTAATATCATGAATGAAAAAAAAATGAAAAAATACTTTTAATTTGCAAATATCACCATATCCTGTTGAAAATACTTTTATTTTGAAAATATGACGCCATCCTGTTAAAATACTTTTATTTTGAAAATATGACGACGTCCGGTTGACGCGCGCTTAGTTTTGCCTGCTTCAATGCTACGTATAGGATATCAGAAAATACTATTCTGCTCCGTTAAATCTACGTTTTGCCACTCCGTTATCCGTTTGTCATCTATGAAGACGACATCGCGGAAGGTGTAAGCGTAACTAACCGTAACTCAGAAAAACATTTTTCCCGTTTGCTAACTCTTCACAGTGAAACGACATATGAGGATATGATGGTGAAATGGCTCCCCCCGGTGAGTCTGGATGAAATGACGCCGTTATAGTGAAAATTGCGCCATCTGCGTTGATTTAATGTTACGACACAGTGTTATAGTGAAAATTGCGCCATCTGCTTGCGGTTTAATGTTATGACATCACGATTTCTTTGTCACAGTGTGTGTATGTGTGTGTGCTCCATTAAACTGTAAAATAAAAACCCTCTCCATGTGTTTGAAATCATAACACTTTTTATTTTTTATCACAGGTTCAAATATTGAGCACCAAGCCTTTGACGCTATTAATACACGTAAGTACGTATTAACTATTCTTTTTATAAACTAAAATGAATGTATTTTAATTTTGTATATTATTAATTAATTTAATTTTTATCGTTTTTTATTTATTATATATATAATTTTATATATATATATATATATATATATATATTTTTATTTATTTATTTATTTTTATTCACAGAGGCCACGATTGATCCAGACAGCGCAGTCGACGGTAAGACAAGATCCATCTCCATAATTTTTTATGAGAAATCAAAATTGTAACTTTTTTATGTTTATGAGGAATCTAATTATTATTTTCTTTAGATTTTATCCAATTCATCACACAACCCGCCTTTCAGACAGTTATCGATCTCACGCAAGATGGCGACGAAGATCCCACCGTCAACGTAACAGACAACATCCCGCCTGATTCCGCTCCGGCCCACATCGAGAATCCAATAGGATCCTGCGACGAATCACTCCCTGGACCCGCCGACGAACCAGCGAGAAAGAAGACTAGAAAAACGAATCGCCCCACCTCTCCGGTCAGTCCTGGACCGTGTGACGAACCACCAAGAAAGACTTATCGTTTTACACCGGTGGTCCGACCTGAATCGAACGGCGAACTACCGAGAAAGGCTTATCGTTTTACCCCGGCGATCAGTCCCGAGAGCCCTCCAGAGAGGAAAACTCTCTGTCCGGTACCACCGAACAGCCCGGCGACCAGTCCTGAGACCGATCTGTTTTATGGTAAGACTAACTACATTATTTGCATTTAAACCAGATGGTGTCAAACATTAAGATTTTTTTTTTAACATCCAGCAGACTCGAGTAGAAGCCATAAGGACGACGTGACTACCTGGGGCATGTCTCAAATCGATGCCTGGGACCAGAGTTCTTGGACGAGCGAGCGTGACGAGGTGTCTACCACCAACGTGGGTCAAACGCCATATCCTTCTCCCTCACCGTCGTCCGAAGAAGTAGAAGTGGAAGAAGTGCCGGCGCCTCAGCCGCTTGATGAATCATTCGACGATCTGCCTCCGTTTCATAGCCCCATTAATTCGATACAATCATTCGGTCAAGAGTTTCGCGACGCGCAGGTTGACATAAACAACAAATACGTCGAACTCCGCAACGTACAAGATGATATTAACAACAAATTGATCGCGTTGGGCAACGAGTCTCGCGACAGACAAATCGAAACCCTTAGCAGATTAGACGCGTTGCACGGCGAGCTCTGTGCGTATCACCTCGAGACACGCAGTCGATTCGATGCTCAGGATCGCTTTATTCAGGATCTGGCCAATGAAATATTCCAACGCGTCAATGCTATGAGATCGACGATTGATCGCCAGTTTGATAGAAATGATCGTACGGTGACTCAATACCAAAGGGAATTGATGCTAATATTGCACCACCTCATTCTCACCATCGTAGATGAGTCCGCGGAGTCAAACTGAATATAGACGTATTCAGAGTAATTCTTATATTCCGTCTATACTTTGTTTACATATAATCAGATATTTCAAGTATTTCTTATATCTCACGTCTGCTATGATTGTTTAAATATTTCATGTATGCTTTTTATACTTTGTTTTTACATATATAATCCGATATCTGCTTTTATACTCTGATTTGTCATATATGCTTTTGTATTCTGATTTTGTAATAGTTCATGTATGCTTTTTTATACTCTATGAAATGTGTAATAGTTCATGTATGCTTGTTTTAACTCTATGATTTTGTAATAGTACGTGTTTTGGTCTGAAATCTAAAAATGGACGGTTCAGACGACTTACGTCAATCCTCCACAGAACTGACGCCGGACGAGATCGAAATGCTAAGTTTACTTCCGGACTCTTTAGAACAGTATTTGTTTAATCAAGAATCCCCTCCTATTTTGGATCTTTTTGAATTAGCCGTAAATCCAAATATGAATTTGTTCGATCCTCTGCTTAGCCTAGACACCGATCCCGTTGTACAACACGGCGGTGTTTTAAACAACCCACCGGCGCCGTGCACCGATCCTGATCCTGACAACACAGAGCACCCCACCGGTAATGAAACACCGCAAGCGTCCACATCAGGTAACGTCGACCCTACTACACAGACTCGATTAAGCCGTACAGACGTTGACAGGTTGATTCGCGAGGGTGGCGACGTAAACGGATATCATGTTTTACCACGACCTCGTTTCAATAGCGTGACATTGAGAAGGACTACGAATCTGAGAGAGATTAACTCTACAGATTTGGCCTCTTACCACGCCCGCTTACATGACATGCTTACCGGAATTGTGAATTTCGCTAGGGAGTTTGACCAAAATTCTCCGGTGATCAATATCACATTGACGGCTCCCAGTTTACAGACCCCCGTTAGCGGGATTTTAACCCGCGGTAATAATTACGACGTGGATGGGTTTATGGATCAAATTGAAAAAGTTTTACAGAGCAACGACCGGTTACTATCTGACCAAACCGTAGAATTTGAAGCTTCCGTAGCCATGAACAGACAAGGCGGGGGTCGTCGTCGGAAACTCACGGACTTGGCTGTTGACGAGGTGATCAAAAGGAAAAAGACGAGTTTATTTTGTCCGATCAATATTTCAAATAATTTGTGCTTCTCCATCTGTCTCGCCCGTTTTCTAAACCCCCAGAGCCCCGAGAGCGAGTTAGAAAAACTGGCTTCCGTCATCCAAAACAGCGTCGGCTTCTCAATCCAAGACCGAATCGGTCTCGGCGACATAGCCTCGTTCGAACGAGCGCTAGACATTAAAATTGTCGTATTTCACAGATCTAACGCCATGATCTTAGAAACCTACAAAAATTCTGACGAACCCCATCCAAAAACGGTCTTTCTGTATCTCCACGACGACCACTACTACATGATAACGAGTTTGAATGCGTTCCTCGGTTCAACATATGTGTGTCCATTTTGCTACAAATCTTACAGCAACCGCAGAGACCATCGATGTAAGCACGCCTGCAACATCTGTTTCGACGCGGAATGTTACAGGTTCCAAGCGAGAGACCTACATTGCCCCGATTGTTTGCGTTACTGTAAATCGGCTTATTGTTTCGAAATGCATAAAAAAAACCCGCCTCCCGGTCAGGAATACCCCGCCTGTGATATGATCAAATACTGTAAACTATGTAACCGACGTTACGACGTTAAACCGGGCAACCAGAAAACCAAACACACATGCGCCCCAGACAAATGTGTGCATTGTCGAGAGTCTCTGACGGACGATGGAGCACATCAATGCTTTATACAGCCTCTAGAGCTTAAGGAACCGTGTGAAAAGTATATTTTTTACGACTTTGAATCGCGTTACGAAAACGGACGCCACGAGGCTAATTTTGTCTGTGCCATGACGTTCAAAGGTCAGAAATTTACCGCCTACGGCACGGACTGTATCGCTAAGCTAATCAAGCGCTTCAGACAACCCCGATACAAAGGCTACTGCTTCATCGCTCATTACGCCTCCAGATTTGATGCCTTTCTAATTCTGGAGTATTTTTGCAAAGTGGGGATCGCGCTCGAGGTCATAATGCAAGGGTGCAAACTACTCCTGATGTACGACGACGCATTTGCCCAACGATACATCGATAGCTACTCATTTTTCCCATTCGCTCTCGCCAAAATGCCCGCTGCGTTAGACTTGACGACGACTGAAAAAGGCTATTTCCCCCATCTTTTCAACAGGGTGGAAAATGAGAACTACGTCGGACCGTACCCTGACAAAAAGTTCTACAACTACGAGAACATGTCGGATAAAGCCCAAGAAAAGTTTGACGCGTGGTACAGCACGGTCAAGGGTGAGCTCTTTAACTTCAAGAAAGAACTGTACGACTACGGCGTTAACGACGTCGTGTTATTACGTGAAGGCTGTATGAAGTACAGGACGTCATTCCTACAGTGCACCCAACTCGACCCTTTTGCGTTCACGACGATCGCCAGCTGCGCAATGGGGGTCTTCAAAACACATTATCTCAGCAGAAACACGCTAGCCCTGACGCATAACAAGGCGTACATCCATCAGAATAAGTCCTACTCGAGCGGTTCGATCCAATGGCTCGAGTATATAAAAAAGACTCGAAACGTGGACGTTCATCACGCCGTAAACCACGGCGAGGTATCGATCGGTAAGTTCTTTTTAGACGGCTACTACGAGCAGGACGGCGTCAGGCACGGTTTAGAGTTCTCGGGGTGTGTTTTTCATGGACATTGCTGCCGCTTTGAACCCAATCAGACGCACCCCCTGTCCGGAGTACCCTACGGGGTTCTCAGGAACCAGTTTGACGATAAGATTGAAATTCTCCGGAAAGCGTACGGTTTGCAAATCGAGGTTCTGTGGGAATGCGAATGGAATCGGATGAAAAAGACCGATCCCTCCGTGATAGAATTTATGGCCGATTATTCCGCCCCCGAGAGACTGAATCCGCGCGAAACGCTCTATGGAGGCCGTAGCAACTCCTATAAGTTATACCACAAAGTGAGCGGCGATGAGAAAATAAGATATCTGGATTTCACCAGTCTGTACCCTTTCTGTCAGGCCAGGAAAAGCTACCCGATCGGACACCCCGAAATCATTTTCGCAGATTTCGAACCGATTGAAAATTATTACGGGCTTATCAAAGCCACCGTGTACCCTCCCCGCAACTTACTCCATGCAGTCCTTCCTTTCCGTTCGAACGGGAAGCTGACGTTCGCGCTATGTAGAACCTGCGCTCAAGACCAAAACCAGACCTCGAGCTGTACCCACACGGACCAGGAAAGATCGCTCTCGGGCTGTTGGGTCAGTATCGAGCTTTTAAAAGCCATCGAGAAGGGCTATGTGGTAGCCAAGATAGACGAGGTTTGGCATTTTCCACAACGGTCAGACACGTTGTTTGCCGAATACGTAAAGACCTTCTTATGTTTGAAACAACAAGCTTCGGGCTACCCTCCGAACGTCGTCACGGATGCTGAGAAAGAGGCTTACATTAGTGACTATTTTGAAAAAGAGGGTATTCAACTCGACCCGGAAAAAATCAAGTACAACGCCGCCCAAAGGGCGATCACTAAATTAATTCTGAATAGTTTGTGGGGACGCTTCTCTTTAAGACCAAACTTACCTCAAACGATTCTGGTGCGCGAGCCCGAAGATTTCACCAGAATCGTTTTTGGCAACACCGACACCTTGTCCTATTTCTCATTCGTCTCAGACGACGTAGCTCTAGTCCAGCATAAACCCGACAAGGACGATGTTTGCAAGGCGCGCGACGTCAATGTTTTTGTAGGCGCTTTCACTACAGCGCACGCACGACTGGAATTGTACGAATTGATGGACAGACTAGGCGAACGACTGCTATACTCTGACACCGACAGCGTCATATTCGTGTCTAGGGACGGCGACTGGGAGCCTCCTCTGGGTGATCATTTAGGGGAGCTGACGAGCGAATTGGACCCCGACGACCACATAACGACCTTCTGTGCCAGCGCTCCCAAATCTTACGCGTTTGAGACGGTCAAAGGTAAAGTCGTCATGAAAGCTAAGGGCATAACTCTGAATGCTAAAAATTCCAAAGCTATCTGTCTCGAATCCCTGATCGGTCTGGTCGACCGCGTCGTGATAACACTCCATAAAGTATTTCGTGTTTCCGGGGTACATTTGACGACCTAGCATCGCCACTTGATGGACGTCCCGAGGATTTTTAAACAGGATCATATAATTGGCGTTTAAGCTGATGGTTCGACTCGACTTTCCCTGCGCGAATAAATTTTGCACTATGTAAATAGAACTGAGATTACGATGGTGACAGTATTGAGTGAACACGCGCTGCAGTTCGACGTTAGCACTAGCTTGTTCCATGAGATCGTCGACGACGAGAAGGTTGGCGGTGGTAACAGGCAGTAAATCATCATCATTCAGACTCTGGGGTATTCCTTGTATAAATTTAATGTCATACAATTGAAGTAAATCATCGTACAAAGTTTGCCAACAATCATACAACCAAACAATGTTTTCAATTTTCTTCGAAATGATATTCAAACCTTTTTCCAACAAAAGTTTCACAAAATAAGACTTTCCGGAATTGGACGGTCCAGATACAACGCAGCTGAAAGGGTGTTGAAGTCTGAAATCAAAATCGGACACATCCTGAGAACCTCTGTGCATCGCCATCTGATCAGTAGCCGTAAGGAAGCGTGGTATAATCGCTTAAAAGCCGACGTTTATCGTAGACGACCTTAAACCTCTTAACGACTGATTTGTTTTGTAATGTGAGAGTCTTTTTATCCCTCACAATGTTTTCCGTATGAGCCAGGATGTATTTGGATCTATCGTGAGACGTCACATAGCTGTCGACCAGACCGATCAGGGATTCGAGACAGATAGCTTTGGAATTTTTAGCATTCAGAGTTATGCCCTTAGCTTTCATGACGACTTTACCTTTGACCGTCTCAAACGCGTAAGATTTGGGAGCGCTGGCACAGAAGGTCGTTATGTGGTCGTCGGGGTCCAATTCGCTCGTCAGCTCCCCTAAATGATCACCCAGAGGAGGCTCCCAGTCGCCGTCCCTAGACACGAATATGACGCTGTCGGTGTCAGAGTATAGCAGTCGTTCGCCTAGTCTGTCCATCAATTCGTACAATTCCAGTCGTGCGTGCGCTGTAGTGAAAGCGCCTACAAAAACATTGACGTCGCGCGCCTTGCAAACATCGTCCTTGTCGGGTTTATGCTGGACTAGAGCTACGTCGTCTGAGACGAATGAGAAATAGGACAAGGTGTCGGTGTTGCCAAAAACGATTCTGGTGAAATCTTCGGGCTCGCGCACCAGAATCGTTTGAGGTAAGTTTGGTCTTAAAGAGAAGCGTCCCCACAAACTATTCAGAATTAATTTAGTGATCGCCCTTTGGGCGGCGTTGTACTTGATTTTTTCCGGGTCGAGTTGAATACCCTCTTTTTCAAAATAGTCACTAATGTAAGCCTCTTTCTCAGCATCCGTGACGACGTTCGGAGGGTAGCCCGAAGCTTGTTGTTTCAAACATAAGAAGGTCTTTACGTATTCGGCAAACAACGTGTCTGACCGTTGTGGAAAATGCCAAACCTCGTCTATCTTGGCTACCACATAGCCCTTCTCGATGGCTTTTAAAAGCTCGATACTGACCCAACAGCCCGAGAGCGATCTTTCCTGGTCCGTGTGGGTACAGCTCGAGGTCTGGTTTTGGTCTTGAGCGCAGGTTCTACATAGCGCGAACGTCAGCTTCCCGTTCGAACGGAAAGGAAGGACTGCATGGAGTAAGTTGCGGGGAGGGTACACGGTGGCTTTGATAAGCCCGTAATAATTTTCAATCGGTTCGAAATCTGCGAAAATGATTTCGGGGTGTCCGATCGGGTAGCTTTTCCTGGCCTGACAGAAAGGGTACAGACTGGTGAAATCCAGATATCTTATTTTCTCATCGCCGCTCACTTTGTGGTATAACTTATAGGAGTTGCTACGGCCTCCATAGAGCGTTTCGCGCGGATTCAGTCTCTCGGGGGCGGAATAATCGGCCATAAATTCTATCACGGAGGGATCGGTCTTTTTCATCCGATTCCATTCGCATTCCCACAGAACCTCGATTTGCAAACCGTACGCTTTCCGGAGAATTTCAATCTTATCGTCAAACTGGTTCCTGAGAACCCCGTAGGGTACTCCGGACAGGGGGTGCGTCTGATTGGGTTCAAAGCGGCAGCAATGTCCATGAAAAACACACCCCGAGAACTCTAAACCGTGCCTGACGCCGTCCTGCTCGTAGTAGCCGTCTAAAAAGAACTTACCGATCGATACCTCGCCGTGGTTTACGGCGTGATGAACGTCCACGTTTCGAGTCTTTTTTATATACTCGAGCCATTGGATCGAACCGCTCGAGTAGGACTTATTCTGATGGATGTACGCCTTGTTATGCGTCAGGGCTAGCGTGTTTCTGCTGAGATAATGTGTTTTGAAGACCCCCATTGCGCAGCTGGCGATCGTCGTGAACGCAAAAGGGTCGAGTTGGGTGCACTGTAGGAATGACGTCCTGTACTTCATACAGCCTTCACGTAATAACACGACGTCGTTAACGCCGTAGTCGTACAGTTCTTTCTTGAAGTTAAAGAGCTCACCCTTGACCGTGCTGTACCACGCGTCAAACTTTTCTTGGGCTTTATCCGACATGTTCTCGTAGTTGTAGAACTTTTTGTCAGGGTACGGTCCGACGTAGTTCTCATTTTCCACCCTGTTGAAAAGATGGGGGAAATAGCCTTTTTCAGTCGTCGTCAAGTCTAACGCAGCGGGCATTTTGGCGAGAGCGAATGGGAAAAATGAGTAGCTATCGATGTATCGTTGGGCAAATGCGTCGTCGTACATCAGGAGTAGTTTGCACCCTTGCATTATGACCTCGAGCGCGATCCCCACTTTGCAAAAATACTCCAGAATTAGAAAGGCATCAAATCTGGAGGCGTAATGAGCGATGAAGCAGTAGCCTTTGTATCGGGGTTGTCTGAAGCGCTTGATTAGCTTAGCGATACAGTCCGTGCCGTAGGCGGTAAATTTCTGACCTTTGAACGTCATGGCACAGACAAAATTAGCCTCGTGGCGTCCGTTTTCGTAACGCGATTCAAAGTCGTAAAAAATATACTTTTCACACGGTTCCTTAAGCTCTAGAGGCTGTATAAAGCATTGATGTGCTCCATCGTCCGTCAGAGACTCTCGACAATGCACACATTTGTCTGGGGCGCATGTGTGTTTGGTTTTCTGGTTGCCCGGTTTAACGTCGTAACGTCGGTTACATAGTTTACAGTATTTGATCATATCACAGGCGGGGTATTCCTGACCGGGAGGCGGGTTTTTTTTATGCATTTCGAAACAATAAGCCGATTTACAGTAACGCAAACAATCGGGGCAATGTAGGTCTCTCGCTTGGAACCTGTAACATTCCGCGTCGAAACAGATGTTGCAGGCGTGCTTACATCGATGGTCTCTGCGGTTGCTGTAAGATTTGTAGCAAAATGGACACACATATGTTGAACCGAGGAACGCATTCAAACTCGTTATCATGTAGTAGTGGTCGTCGTGGAGATACAGAAAGACCGTTTTTGGATGGGGTTCGTCAGAATTTTTGTAGGTTTCTAAGATCATGGCGTTAGATCTGTGAAATACGACAATTTTAATGTCTAGCGCTCGTTCGAACGAGGCTATGTCGCCGAGACCGATTCGGTCTTGGATTGAGAAGCCGACGCTGTTTTGGATGACGGAAGCCAGTTTTTCTAACTCGCTCTCGGGGCTCTGGGGGTTTAGAAAACGGGCGAGACAGATGGAGAAGCACAAATTATTTGAAATATTGATCGGACAAAATAAACTCGTCTTTTTCCTTTTGATCACCTCGTCAACAGCCAAGTCCGTGAGTTTCCGACGACGACCCCCGCCTTGTCTGTTCATGGCTACGGAAGCTTCAAATTCTACGGTTTGGTCAGATAGTAACCGGTCGTTGCTCTGTAAAACTTTTTCAATTTGATCCATAAACCCATCCACGTCGTAATTATTACCGCGGGTTAAAATCCCGCTAACGGGGGTCTGTAAACTGGGAGCCGTCAATGTGATATTGATCACCGGAGAATTTTGGTCAAACTCCCTAGCGAAATTCACAATTCCGGTAAGCATGTCATGTAAGCGGGCGTGGTAAGAGGCCAAATCTGTAGAGTTAATCTCTCTCAGATTCGTAGTCCTTCTCAATGTCACGCTATTGAAACGAGGTCGTGGTAAAACATGATATCCGTTTACGTCGCCACCCTCGCGAATCAACCTGTCAACGTCTGTACGGCTTAATCGAGTCTGTGTAGTAGGGTCGACGTTACCTGATGTGGACGCTTGCGGTGTTTCATTACCGGTGGGGTGCTCTGTGTTGTCAGGATCAGGATCGGTGCACGGCGCCGGTGGGTTGTTTAAAACACCGCCGTGTTGTACAACGGGATCGGTGTCTAGGCTAAGCAGAGGATCGAACAAATTCATATTTGGATTTACGGCTAATTCAAAAAGATCCAAAATAGGAGGGGATTCTTGATTAAACAAATACTGTTCTAAAGAGTCCGGAAGTAAACTTAGCATTTCGATCTCGTCCGGCGTCAGTTCTGTGGAGGATTGACGTAAGTCGTCTGAACCGTCCATTTTTAGATTTCAGACCAAAACACGTACTATTACAAAATCATAGAGTTAAAACAAGCATACATGAACTATTACACATTTCATAGAGTATAAAAAAGCATACATGAACTATTACAAAATCAGAATACAAAAGCATATATGACAAATCAGAGTATAAAAGCAGATATCGGATTATATATGTAAAAACAAAGTATAAAAAGCATACATGAAATATTTAAACAATCATAGCAGACGTGAGATATAAGAAATACTTGAAATATCTGATTATATGTAAACAAAGTATAGACGGAATATAAGAATTACTCTGAATACGTCTATATTCAGTTTGACTCCGCGGACTCATCTACGATGGTGAGAATGAGGTGGTGCAATATTAGCATCAATTCCCTTTGGTATTGAGTCACCGTACGATCATTTCTATCAAACTGGCGATCAATCGTCGATCTCATAGCATTGACGCGTTGGAATATTTCATTGGCCAGATCCTGAATAAAGCGATCCTGAGCATCGAATCGACTGCGTGTCTCGAGGTGATACGCACAGAGCTCGCCGTGCAACGCGTCTAATCTGCTAAGGGTTTCGATTTGTCTGTCGCGAGACTCGTTGCCCAACGCGATCAATTTGTTGTTAATATCATCTTGTACGTTGCGGAGTTCGACGTATTTGTTGTTTATGTCAACCTGCGCGTCGCGAAACTCTTGACCGAATGATTGTATCGAATTAATGGGGCTATGAAACGGAGGCAGATCGTCGAATGATTCATCAAGCGGCTGAGGCGCCGGCACTTCTTCCACTTCTACTTCTTCGGACGACGGTGAGGGAGAAGGATATGGCGTTTGACCCACGTTGGTGGTAGACACCTCGTCACGCTCGCTCGTCCAAGAACTCTGGTCCCAGGCATCGATTTGAGACATGCCCCAGGTAGTCACGTCGTCCTTATGGCTTCTACTCGAGTCTGCTGGATGTTAAAAAAAAAATCTTAATGTTTGACACCATCTGGTTTAAATGCAAATAATGTAGTTAGTCTTACCATAAAACAGATCGGTCTCAGGACTGGTCGCCGGGCTGTTCGGTGGTACCGGACAGAGAGTTTTCCTCTCTGGAGGGCTCTCGGGACTGATCGCCGGGGTAAAACGATAAGCCTTTCTCGGTAGTTCGCCGTTCGATTCAGGTCGGACCACCGGTGTAAAACGATAAGTCTTTCTTGGTGGTTCGTCACACGGTCCAGGACTGACCGGAGAGGTGGGGCGATTCGTTTTTCTAGTCTTCTTTCTCGCTGGTTCGTCGGCGGGTCCAGGGAGTGATTCGTCGCAGGATCCTATTGGATTCTCGATGTGGGCCGGAGCGGAATCAGGCGGGATGTTGTCTGTTACGTTGACGGTGGGATCTTCGTCGCCATCTTGCGTGAGATCGATAACTGTCTGAAAGGCGGGTTGTGTGATGAATTGGATAAAATCTAAAGAAAATAATAATTAGATTCCTCATAAACATAAAAAAGTTACAATTTTGATTTCTCATAAAAAATTATGGAGATGGATCTTGTCTTACCGTCGACTGCGCTGTCTGGATCAATCGTGGCCTCTGTGAATAAAAATAAATAAATAAATAAAAATATATATATATATATATATATATATATATATATATATATATATATAAAATTATATATATAATAAATAAAAAACGATAAAAATTAAATTAATTAATAATATACAAAATTAAAATACATTCATTTTAGTTTATAAAAAGAATAGTTAATACGTACTTACGTGTATTAATAGCGTCAAAGGCTTGGTGCTCAATATTTGAACCTGTGATAAAAAATAAAAAGTGTTATGATTTCAAACACATGGAGAGGGTTTTTATTTTACAGTTTAATGGAGCACACACACATACACACACTGTGACAAAGAAATCGTGATGTCATAACATTAAACCGCAAGCAGATGGCGCAATTTTCACTATAACACTGTGTCGTAACATTAAATCAACGCAGATGGCGCAATTTTCACTATAACGGCGTCATTTCATCCAGACTCACCGGGGGGAGCCATTTCACCATCATATCCTCATATGTCGTTTCACTGTGAAGAGTTAGCAAACGGGAAAAATGTTTTTCTGAGTTACGGTTAGTTACGCTTACACCTTCCGCGATGTCGTCTTCATAGATGACAAACGGATAACGGAGTGGCAAAACGTAGATTTAACGGAGCAGAATAGTATTTTCTGATATCCTATACGTAGCATTGAAGCAGGCAAAACTAAGCGCGCGTCAACCGGACGTCGTCATATTTTCAAAATAAAAGTATTTTAACAGGATGGCGTCATATTTTCAAAATAAAAGTATTTTCAACAGGATATGGTGATATTTGCAAATTAAAAGTATTTTTTCATTTTTTTTTCATTCATGATATTAAGTCAAATAACACAAACTTTATATTGTTAAAAATATCTCTATCAGCATATGACTGCGTAATCTGCTTAACATGAAATATTAAGACGACATAAAGACGTCATAGACTGTAAAAATAGGCTTTGATCAATGAATAGTTTTTATTTTAAATATCACTATCGGCAGATGTCTGCGTAATCTGCTTAACATGAAATATTAAGGCGGCATAAAGACGTCATAGACTGTAAAAATAGGCTTTGATCAATGAATAGTTTTTATTTTAAATATCACTATCGGCAGATGTCTGCGTAATCTGCTTAACATGAAATATTAAGGCGGCATAAAGACGTCATAGACTGTAAAATAGGCTTTGATCAATGAATAGTTTTTTTAAATATCACTATCAGCAGATGTCTGCGTAATCTGCTTAACATGAAGAAAATTACAGCAATGTCATGAAATATGGTTTAAAACCATCATAGACTGTAAGATAACATAATTTGATCAATGAATTTTTTTATTAATATCATGCTTAACATGAAGAAAATTACGGGGAATGACATGAAATATGGTTTAAAACCATCATAGACTGTAAGATAGCATAACATAATTTGATCAATGAATTGTTTTTTTATTTTATTAATATCACTACCATCAGATAACATGAAATGATAAAATACTCACTTTGATCCATTGTCTTGGAAAGCAAATGTCTTGGAGAGTCGTCCAAAAAGTTTTTCTGCTTCAAAGTGATGGTTTGTAACGCGTATAAATAGGTTTATAAGGGGCGCTGTGAAAGAAAATCGGTGTTGAGTGACCACTAGGTGTCATCCTTGTTCTATGAATGAACTTGTTCAAAAGGTGGGAAACTGAACCAGGGTCGCACATGTCGTCATAAATTAGACGGGTACAAAGAGATGATAGCCGCTCGGCCACCGTAATTCACAGATGCAGCCGTCAGAAAACTGTCAAAAACATGGTACTCCTTCGTGAGATACGTTAGTTTTAATTAGCAATGTCTTTGAACATATTATGATTTTGTAGTAAATTCGGAAGAAAGTGAAGTGTAGCGTGCAAAAGAAGACGCTGTGAATACTTGCGGGTCAGGAAGGTGATGTGAAAACAACTCCTTTCAGCTCTCTAAACATGGATCTCGTTTTATCTGAAAACAGTCGGTTTCAGTATATTTTTTATAACGGTTTCATTTATAACCTTTTTTTAAAAGAACAGAATGTTTTTCAACCTTAGAATATGTATATTATATAAAGAACTACGTGTTTTGAAAGTCTGTTGTACTGTTGTACTACAAAGTCTCTGTCTCACTCCCTGGGGCACGAGCGCGCGACTGCAGGCGCGCTCTCTCCGTATCTCTCCTGAGGCACGAGCGCGGATCAACCGTGTGCTATCATTCAGAGAGAGTCCGACAGATGGAGCTGGAGTCCCGTTTCTCACAAAGCTGAAGCTTCTGTCTAAATAAGGTAGGTGGATTGCTTTAGTAAGCTTTTCAACCTTAGTTCAATTGTTTTTAGATTATGTATATTATATAAATTATATAATGTTTTATATATATATATATATATATATATATATATATATATATATATATATATATATATATATATATATATATATATATAAATGTGAAATAATTAAAATGTGTTTTAGATTATATAAATTATATAATGTTTTATATATATATATAAATGTGAAATAATTAAAATGTGTTTTCAATCTTTCATTGTTTGAGATTATATAAATTATATAATGTTTTATATATATATAAAATGTAGAACACACCGACCCCATTTATACACCGCTCATAAATGTAATGGGAGGGGGAGAAGCCTTATAACCACACACACACACACACATAACCTTATAACTGTGATAAACTTCAAACAAGCTAACTGACGCAGAGTTCAAACAACTGGCACACACTTCAAACAAACTAACGGTCAATAGGGTAAAACTTTCTGTCAAAACCACATGATCGATGATTGGGGAGTCTTTCATATACCGTTTTAATTTAAAACTAACAGGTCAATAGGGTAAAACTTTCTGTCAAAACCGCATGATCGATGATTGGGGAGTCTTTCATATACCGTTTTAATTTAAAACTAACTAGGTCAATAGGGTAAAACTTTCTGTCAAAAGCACATGATCGATGATTGCAAAGGTCATAGGCTAACCCTTGAAGTCGGAAAGTTCCGCCCATCCATCATAAGGTTACCGGAAGTTCAACCTGTCAAAAGGTCAAAGGTCAAAGTCATAAATCATCTTGGCATAAGCTACCGTATAATAACTACTACTGTTCCCTTTAATTCTGTTGACTGCAGGCTTTTACGCCTGTAATTAAATGTACAGTATTATGTCAATAGTTCCAAGTTTACCCTTGATTATGAGTAACAAAGCCATTATTCTTTCGCTTGCACATTTTATTCCACAATGTAAAAGTTCTTTTATGTAATTTTTTGACTTTTTACTGCAATTCTAAACTTCAAATATAAAGGTTATAAAATTGATCAGCTGCTGATCAGAATTGGCTGACTGACTGACCATTTCCTCTTAAGCCAATCTGTTTACATGGATAACAAGTTTAGGAAGTTCTGCTTGAATATATCTTTTTTTCTGACCTTTTCAAATTTTTTTACGCTTCCCTTCTCATGTTTTTTTTTGCCATTCAGTTTATACCCTTTGTAAAGTACGGTCTACCTTAATTGCATGGTGCTAAATCAAGTAATTTATGAACTGTGCAGGTACATTTTGGAAGTGTTACTCACAATTGGGGAATATCTTAGTGGCTTCAATGCTTCCTTAATAATTTTCTCTAGATGCTTAACACTGCCTTCTGTCCGCTCAGTGACTGATCGTTTTGTGCTTTCTTTGTCTTTTTTTCTTGTTCCTCATGCTGCTCTTGCAGTCTGCACCTCACCACATTCTGCTTGCAGTACAAGCCCACAGTTATCGCCTGCGTCTGCATTCACCTGGCCTGTGACCTGTGGTCCAACTGGGAGATCCCTGTTTCCACCGATGGAAAGCACTGGTGGGAATATGTGGACAGCTCAGTTACACTTGAACTTCTTAATGGTAAATGAGCATTCCCTTAAATGAACATGTATCATTTGGCTCATTTTGCCCTATTTGTTGTGTAACTCACCCGTAATTTATATTCATTCAAATTTTGTTGTAGAACTGACCCATGAGCTTCTGCAGATATTTGAGAAGACACCCAGCAGGTTGGAGAAAATTCGTAACTGGATAGTAAGTGATTAAACTAGATGAGTCATGCATTTTTGTGTCTTTAGATTGTTTAATTTGGATAACGCATAATGCTGTGTTTATTTCTAGGCTACGCAAGCTGCTAAGATGCCCAAATCAGATGGTCAGGCCTCAGACAGCAGCTCTTCATTAACACAGGACATGTCCTTGATGGATGCCCTTCCTGGGGTTTCTACAAATACAGCATTCTCCAAAGCCTCTACGTCTTTCCCAGTAACCCTGCCAAGCAACTCAAACAGCAGTCTTTCTCTTGATTCCATTGCCAACATGCAGGGAACTTCATACACTTACACCGCCCCCAGTGACTGGCCTCAGGACCAAGTACACTCAGACCAGTGTTCCTTCAAACAACTTCCCCCACACAGTTCTATGCATCCACACCGGCCTGACAAATTTGCAGAGTTCAACTCAACTGCCAAACACGAACATAAGGCTAGCGGCGGGGCGAAGCACCAAGCCTTGACCTATCCACCACCTGCAGCACCCACACAGAAGATGTCTCTGGACAAGTACAGGGAGAAACACGCTGCTGAGCTGGCAGTGCAGAAACGCAGGCAAGAGCAGCAGAACATGGAGACGGAAGTCTATGGTGCTCCAACACCGACAGATCACCGGAAACACCTTCCCCAACTGTCTCACGGGCAGCAGGGAGCAGGAGCCACCACTGCCTCGCCCCTGAAGATGAAGCTGCCCATCTCTGGGCAGGACAAACGCGAGAAAGGGAGCTCTTTAAAACTGCGTCTTCTGGTCCTCTCCCAGAGCGAAAAGGATGGCTCAAGTAAGGAGGAGCTAAAAATGAAAATAAAGGTGTCCTCTGAACGACACAGCTCCTCTGACGAGGGTGCTGCAAAGAGCAAATATTCTAGCCCGCTTGTGAGCAAGGAGAAACACAGAGACCACTCAGCCCATCGTCACCATCACAAACACAGCCACTCACACACGCACATGCATAGTGGCAATGGCAGGAGCAACCTTGAGGTACCCGCATCTGGTTCGGCCCTTCGGAGCCCAGTAGGTTCCAGTGGTGATGGCACAAGCTCTGCTTCCAGTTCCTCACGCAAGCGGGTGAACCCCGATGCCAGCCACAATCACCACCCCGAAAAGAATAAAAGCTCCAAAGGCGGTGCAGGTAGTTCCTCTCATTATTCCTCTGTTCAGCAGTGTGTCGTCTCACAGCTCTGTTTTTAACCTTCCCTTCCCCCTCCCCCGTCACATACCAGGTGGGCTACGGACATCTCAGCACCCTACTGAAACTGGACAGGAAACCAGTGTAGAGCCATGGCCCTAAGGGCGCCAGCCTATCTAATGGCCAAAACACCATCTACTAAGATACTTTGGACATGCTTGATTTGCTATTAAGTGCCCAAGGAATGGACTCCTGATCTGATAGGGAAGAGGATAAAATATAAAAAAAAAACAAGCATATATTTCATTATAAGAGAAAGAAAATAAAAAGGCTTCCCGATCTTCTGGCAGTTCGGTTCAGTCTCGCCATCTCTGTATAACTGCTGCTTTCCTCAGTATTCCTTCACTAGCAGTCTATATGTATGCGTGAGCCAGTATAGGAATGTGAGGGCCAATATAGTGTAAAAAAAAAAAAAAAACTATTTTTCATACTAAAAGTTTTTGCTACAATGAAAATTTGTTGAACTGAAAGCACTCTTTAAAATGACTGACGCTCTCATTTGTTAAACAAAGTTAGTAGAAACAAAAGTTCCATAGTTCCTTGAATGTTTCTTTGTTTCTTTTCCCCTCATCTGGTTCCAATCTAAATGAGCTGCATGTCTATAATGAAAGGGACAAGATAGTTGTTTACAGATTGTGAAGAAAATTTACATACATTCTCGTATGTCAAAAGCTGTACCATAACTTCTCAGGTTTGGAGCTGCTTGGAAAATATTTATATATCAATATGGGGGTAGGGGGGATTTTGTGACTCAGTGTTAGAATCTATGGCATCTCTAGCGCAGCCTTCAAGTAATGTGCTCTAGAGCTGGTGTTCCATGTTGCTTTCAGGAGAGGGTTACCTGGCATGTTGTCATGAGGCCATGCAATTTGTACCTTTTTTGACCTGCAAGATGAACTTAAGCTGGATGCCAAAGGTTGTGCCTCAAAAAGTATAGTTCTTTGAAGTTTACATAACCTTCGCTGTGAAGTGCTTTTTATATATTTCATGGCTTGAAGCAGTAGCCTATTTGTGCAAGTCAGTAAAAAACGACCAGAAATATAGGTGGGTAAAAGAAGATTGATTTCATTATCACAGTGCTGACCCAAATAGATCTGGGCTTTCACAGGCTCTTAACATTATTTCTGAATATGATGAATGGTTTTGATCATTTGATTTTGATTCTTTTTGAGTGTGAAGCTATTGGAAAATGAGGCCAGCATTGTACACACCATGATTTTACTTTGGATCACTGAATTGCAGTTGGATAAGGCAAGTGCAAACCCTGGCACTTATTTTTATTATATATTTTTATTATATTATATATATTTTTTTGTCTTTTGCCAGTTTTATTTAGATTTTATAATAAATTCCATGTTTTCCACTACCTTAATCTCAGTCTTTGTGTGATTTGTGTTAAGAAATTATTGGCACATTTATCAAATAAGGATTTAAAGATATTCACTATTATTTTATTAATTAGATTTTTATTTCCCCATGTTAAATTTTGTTGGGTCACAATGTCAGTTAGCTTTGCATCATGGTTTTTAAAAGTCACCTTTTGATTTGGTGAATCGAGTTTTCAGTTCATTGGCCTACTGTAGGCTTGGCTGTGATGAAAGATGAATGGATGTTCTAACAGTTCCTCTACTGAAAGTCATTGCTTTGGATCTCTGCAAAGAGGAACAATGTTGGACGGTTACAAAACACCTATCTGTGGAGATTTTACAAAAATATACAATGGATTAAAAATTACCAAATTACCTGGTTAGGCAAGCCTTGACGAAGCCCTTTGCATTTGTAGAGAAGTCATCAGACAGAGATGGCATTGAGCCCTCTTGAGTCCCAATCTAAAAAAATAGTGCTGCCATCCTGTTCATGTGTGCGAGGGGTGGCTTTTCTTTGACCATTTCAAACACAGTGCAGTCGAAGCTCCAGATGTCTGATTTTCTTCCAAGACCTGTCTCACTCATGACCTCTGGCGCCATCTAGTATGGAGTACCATACACAGACTTCAGAACATCACTCTTCCAGTTGAAGTCTGAAGACAGCTAAGATGGCAAGCACAACCAAAGTCGATTAGCTTGACCACTCCATTGGGCATAGGCATAATGTTGTTCCCCTTCAGATCTCTATGGATAACCCTGTTAGCATGAAGATAGGCAACACTTTCCAGAATTTGTTGAGTGTATAGAACGAAGACCTTCTCTGGCAAGGGTCCGAAACGGCTGAGGATATTAGAGATAGACCCACCTGGAACATAATCCATGAAGATGCTTACAGCATTTTAACGGAGATCTGTGCCCAAGAAACCAACAATGTTAGTGTAATGAAGGGTCTTAAGAAGACCCAATTCCCTCTCCAGGTGTTCATACTCCTTTTTTTTTTTTTTTCTGCCATCTCTGAAGTTGAAGCATTCAATGCCCCGTTTTACTGCAATCAGCTGACCTTGACTGGTTAACCCTCAATACACCTATGAATTAAAATGGTTTTGTGATTATGTTTGAAAAAATATTTTGAAAATCATGATTGTTTAGCTAAGAATAGTGCTTTAAAATGACTTTTAAAATACCTACCATTCCATAAGCTCCTTTACCCCTGAAGCTCTCTCTCAGAATCTTTTGTCAATGTGATAGCATCATCTAAGCAATATTCGTTAGAGTAATGTAGTTCACCTGAGGACACACACTTATGAACAACAGATCACTGTGATGGCCCATATAATACAAGTGACGGAACGGCGTCACCTTTGAACCAGAGGCTTCTAGAGGAGATTGGTGATGGACCTCTCACAGATGACCTGCTGAAGTCTTTGGCAGAGGAGTTGATCTCACTCGAGAGAAGAGACGTTGAAACACTCAAGACTGAAAAGGAAGATAGCAAAGAGGTCAAACAGAACTCGCCTTCAAAATTAAGAAATTCTTAAATGAGGTAACATTAAAAAAACTAAGCGTGACATACCTGTTTTCAGCACTGATCGTAAAGGTTTGGAGTAATGACTACTTAAAATTCAACTTTGTCATCACAGGAATAAATAACATTTTAAAATAAATTTTAAAACTGCTGTTTTATTTTTATTGTAAATTGTCTTTTAAAAAAATGCAATATATGCAGAAAGTACCTTTTACAAAGTCAGTCCACTTTAAAAGTCTTGCATAATCCTTATCTGTGAGTGTCAGAGGTTCTCTGTGGACGACTCTGTGAAGTCTGACTCATCTGAATAGAAGGAGCCCAAAAAGCAAGAGTCTGACACCCCTCCTAATGTCATGGATTCTCTGAGGGATGGGCTGAGAGTCTGAGACTGCTCTCTCTCTCTCTCTCTCTGTGTGTGTGTGTGTGTGTGTGTGTGTGTGTGTGTGTGAGAGAGAGAGAGAGAGAGAGAGAGAGAGAGAGAAATAGAGAGTGTCTGTTTCAGAGTCTACAGTATGTCATTCTGGAATGATCCTGCATTTGTCCCTCTGATAATTCATTCTGTCTTGTAAGATTAACAATACATTTTTAATTTTCAAAAAGTCTAGATGTTGACTCACCTTGGTGGATGTCTGCATGATCCTTTTGTGCCTTTATAGTCTCAGCTGATTCTTTCTGCAAAAATATAAGTTCAGTAAAGAAAATGGCAATGACAGCTGGTATGCAGCAAGAAACAACACTGCAAAATAGTTGCAAGGTTACAATAACCTTTCCCAGAATAACACGACTAATTCACCTGTTGACTACTGACCATCTGGAGGGGGTCTATTCAATCAAAAAAAACAGCGTTAGCCAGCTGTGATGCCTGTGACAAAGGCTCAGCCAAATGAAACCCCAAAAAGGGATTAATCAAAACATTTCAGACCAAATAATCTACATTTAATTGCTTTGCCTTTCAATCTCACTGAGAATTTTATTTAGTTTATGCCATCATGTTTTTATGCTTTTTGTTGGTGCCCAACAGACCCGTGTAATAGAGCAGCTGGGGCATAGAGGAGGACTCACACAAGAATAAAGTCTCCAAAATACAATAAAAAAATTACCATTAACATTACCATATTAAATTACCATTAGTCTTAAATTAAATTTTACTGTTTACAATTCTACATTTTCCAAATACATTGCATTTCAATTTGTTGTTAATATTTTTCATTTCCATAACAAATCAAACTGAAATTCGATTCCTTACAACGGAAGAGACAAGTTATTTCAACACTTCCACAGGTTGATAGTCCCACGGCGTCTGTAGTTCTTCAAACAGATCCACATCCCTTACAGCCAGCATCAGGGGAGTCACTCCATCTCTGTTCTGTTTAACTACTCCAAGTCAGTCTATGAAGAATCACAAAGGTACTGGGTTACTCCGCCGCGGTATCCCCGAAGCAATCTAAAATAGTCCGAATATAAACACTTATTATAGGTGCACCCTACTGATTCAGGACAAGCCAAAAACACGGTTTGGAAAATGGATTCATGGTGTACTCGCTTATTATATACATTTTTCTACATTTTGAACACAAACAAAGTTACGGACCGCAGCTCTGATTGATTATTTTTTACCTGGAGCAATGGAGTTACTGCAAATGGCAATACGACCACTGGGAGGAGCCAGAGGAGCTTGATTTTTTTCACAGATTATCTGTCTCATATTCTACTGTCAGGACATAATGACAGGTTTAATAAATATGTAAAAAAATATTTTTTTACAAAAGTTCCCTACAGCACCTTTAAAGAGCCAGTAAGATGAAAATTCTAAGCTTCCTATCACTGCTTATAAGTCCTGTATAATAGGTTTATATCCATCCAAGGTTAAAAAACATTGTCATTTTGTCAAAATATCATCGTTTTCTGCCACAGCAATATGTATTGCTTCATTTTAACCCTGAAACAACTGGCTAACGTAATACTAAAATGGTACATCAGGCTTTTATGGTTCATATATTATGATATAAAATGCGTATACATATCAGTTGTCATTCTGTATCTCCCAATAATATGTATTATTTGACAAATGCTCACATTTTAACAGGATTTTAGTAGCTTCAGTATTACTAGCAATATAGAAGTTATTCTTACATTTACTTTATAAAAATCAGTAAAGATTTCACAGCAAAAAGAGGTGTACCACAAACTGAAGGTGGACATTTTTACAACTAAAAGTTTGGTTTTTACGTTTTGTATAAACTATCACTCGGATGACAGAAAGCATGTAAAAGATTGTTTGCAACAGGTTTTTCAGTTTTGATAATTTATCAAATATGATAGGGTTAAGTCATGGAGCCAAGTCATGTTCCTTCAGATGCATGGGTTTTTCTGATTAAATTTGACGTTGAAACAAGCTTGCGTGATTCTGTTTGGCTTAATGTTGAGATTAATGAGTCATTGCTGAAAAATGCTGCTAGTTAGGTTTCCAGCATGTGATGCATCTGGGAAGCACAAATTACTTTAGACGGAAAGCTGTAGTGTAACATTAGTTACTGTAACAGCTGTTTGACAAAGATGGAACAACATGGTTATAATAGCTACAAAAGACTTGTGCTCGAATGCATAGTGGACAGTGTCTAGTGCCATCTGGCATCCTCTGAAATGTTGTCAAAGTTTATGGATCTATTTCAGAGTCACGTTCATTTACCCAGTCTGATGATTTCTACATGTTCTGGGTTATAAGAAAAACTGTTTGTCAGTGATATAATGTTAAGGAATGTAATGTTTTTTGCTAATATTTTTTTCTGACAGGTTTCCTCCCAATACAGTGTGTCTAACTCTTTATACTTCAAACAGGGGACAAAAAATGAGCGGTCAATACCAGTCTGCACATTCTTTCCTTTCCAGCTATGTGTGGCAACAAGAAGACGTCTTTTTCCAGTGCAGTCAATTCTATTCAGTGAGGGGTGAGGGGGGGGGGGGGGGGGTGAACTGCTGTCATCTTATACTAAGACTTTTCAGGTTCACTTCTTGTCCTTACTATGACCTCCATTCCCAAGTGGAGATTTGTGGACTCACCTATGAATAAACAAACCCAGACCCACAAACTATGAATAAAGTATGTTGTCTTTTAAAATTATTGAAATGCTATTTCATAGCACCTTTTTTTTTTTTTTTTTTGCCCCCGAGTCATTTTGTATTTAAAGAAGTCTTCAGTGTTTCTATCACATTCTGATTATAGTAATTCAGCCCGTCTGTCATTACACATGCCAGGTTAGTTTCCATAGCAGGAAGGCTGGATGGATAAAAAGTTGTCACCAGAAGTTTTTAGACCCTCAGGAGTAGCATTAAGAACTTTCTGTGATTCTTTTAATTGGCACTAATTCCTTCAGCCTTATAATGGCCATTGAGAACATGCAGTGACATGACTTAGGAATGTATCTTAGGAACACACACATTGCTTCAAGCTTAATCTGTCACAGTTTATAACGACTGATAATCCTGTTGCTGGATGTAAATTTTTATATGCATTTATTTATTTATTTTTATGTTAGGTATTGGAATTTAGTTTATTTTATTTGCCTGTTGTCTTTAGTATAATATTTTTTAGTCCCTCACAGTAGATCCAGGTTGTTGTGTGTAGACGTTGTTATGCAGATATGGGTGCTTTGAAAATTTTATTAACTGTTATTTATACTGCAAGGTGCTCTGGAGCAAACAACAAATGTAAAATATTAGTATTAATACCACATTAGTGGGAAAATCAGGAATCGTTTCTATCTTCTTGTTATTAAACTGACCTGTTTTGAAGGGCATGAAATGCAATCCTTAAAGAAAGCCAAAGTCATAGAGATGACCACTTAAGTTAAAGAATGCAAATGTGGAGAGGTTTTACAGCTGATTGCTCTTAATTTATTTTCATATAATTATTTATTTTTCTTGATATCATTATAATATGAACGGAGAATTCTTTAAAAAATAAAAAATAAAACCTTCAAGAAGGAGATATCATATATTTGTAAAGAATCACAAATAATGTTTCATCAGGTAAAGTATGCTACCATGCCATAGCTATTTACAATCTTGTACTAATACAAAAATGTTGCCTAATAACTTGTGTGGTGTTAATTTTCTCCGGTCTATACTTCTACATCAGAACTTTGAAAGCATTGTTTTTTTATCAGCTGTAATGAAGTGACATCAGTACATGAAAATGTTAATATGGTGAAAACCAATTCTTAATCAGTTTAGAGTAAAGACTTATCATCTTTATGGTAAGTAATGTGAACACTTTCTTGCACTCTTTCTTTGGATGTTGTGAATTGAGGAAGAAAAACACAAATACATTCACAGAAATTCAAGTTAGTTTCGATTTGAGAACCTGTCCTATCGAAAGAAATTCCTTCATCACTGCAATAATTTGTTTTTCCTATTTAAAAAATTATCTGATATAAAGCATACAAACCACATAACCTAACAAGGCCTAGTGTTCTTGTATCTATCTCTCTGTACTGTTTTTTTTCCCATGTAGGCTACAGCTCTATTGTGATGATCGCTGTACTGCACACAAAGATGTCTTTAAACTGAGTTTGTCTTCACATTCTTGTTAATCAGCATTTCAAAATTTTCTAAAATGTGCTATAACTTTACCTCAGCAGCTTATGCATTTAATAACGAGATATTAAAAAACACGGAATGAACTTCAAATGAAGTGCCACAACATGGATATGAAAAGGTTTCTAATGTTTGTTTCAAGATGCTTAAAGCATGTGTTATGGATAACAGTGTGACACTCATTTATCAGATGTTGATGTGGAATAAATAAAGGTTTACTAATGTATTTTGAAGCAATTTTGTCTTCTCTTTGCAAAAAGTTGTACTTTGCTGTAATTTGCTTTGAGGAAAAAATGAACATGGACAACATTATAAAAACATATGTTGGTGTGTGGAGAAAGTTTATGATGACAACTAAAGAACAGGATAAAAGCAAGTCCACCTTTTCTGCGAATCGATTCTTTTGAACAATTCATTTCAAAGAACCGGTAAATAGATTCAAATTAAATGTGATCATGAGATCCTTGTGAGCATATTTACAATATGGTCTAAAATGTTCTAATAAATCCATATGTAGCCGGTACTACATTACTTTTTGTTGCGTTTTAATTAAGTTTTTAAGAGTGTTCACGTATCCCGGTCACTAATCTGGTACCAATCCAGTGATCACGAATCAAACATGTCTACGGTGCTAATAAGACAGATTCTTCAGCCGCTTTATATGTGAAATGATTCAACTGATTCACTAGATGACTCGACTCAAAAGAAAAAAAGAAACGGACATTTGTGTTTGTTAGACGCGATAAACCACAGTAGCAAATTCGCTATTTTGTAGATGACTGTGATCGCCGCAGAGGGGATGCGGGTGACCTTCACGCACTGAGCTACAGGGAAATGAGATTTTATGTCTGTAAATGTAAATTAAATCACACACGTCGACGGTGAGTATGCTTTGAGCTCTTTAAGTTACAGTTAAACTCTATGGGACAAACGCTCAAAATCTATTTGCAAACACCAAACTCATGAACGTTTTTTGCCAATTGTATTTTACGAATTTATAATTAATTTTGTATTATTTATAAAATTACAACATATGTGGCATTATAGTCCCAACCTGACATTTATGACAAAAAACCATGTCTTTCATTATAGTAGTTTAGTTATTTAAGCAATATCAGAAACGATTGGATGTTTAGCTTGGTTGACATAATATATATATATATATATATATATATATATATATATATATATATATATATATATATATATATATATATATATACATATATATATACATATATATATAAATATATATATACATATATATATACATATATATATATATATATATATATATACATATATATATACATATATATATATATATATATATATACATATATATACATATATATATATACATATATATATATATATATATATATACATATATATACATATGTATACGTATATATATATATATATATATATATATATATATATATATATATATATATATATATATAAACAACTCTTTTTAGCTTTTACTTGGGTGTCTGAAAACACCTTTCATAAGCATTGCTTAAAAAAAATCCATTGAAAACCAGAAATACCTGTTGATTTTTCAGTAAAAGTCATCTGGATGTCACAAATGCAAAAATACCAAAATCAAATTAATTAATTAAAGTCCAATTTAAGTTTTTGGCAAAATGGAACATCATAGCCCATTTTGTCTGTTTTCTTTTTCATTTCTACTGCATAGATAGCCAAGTATTATTAAAAGCCCATCTTTCCAGCTGTGAATTACCCCTTTAAAAGAAAAAAATGGCCCCTCCCCCCTTCCTACCTCAGCTGTCACTCATCTCTGCTCTCATGTAGAACTGGAGGACACTTGCAGATCACAGGCAGGATTGTTGTCTTTGATGTGGCCCTCAGCTCCTCTAGATATCATTGAGGGTCCGTCTCTGGCTACAAGAGAGCTTCCATTAGTCTGTCAGTGAAAGCTCAGTCTTACCCAGGGATCAGATTCCGCTGTCAGCTGCCATGTATCTGTGCAATCAAGAGTCAGACTGTCATTAACAGTGTGTTGAGGAGCCCACAAGATAGAGATGAACTGGTCACGTCCTGTCATTCAAACCCTGGTTTGTAGAACGCATCACTAAACCCAAAGACTGAAGGCTTCTCAGTCACTCATTTAATTTTTGTAAAAACCTTGTGTGTAATTTAGCTTGTGGCATTTCTAACACATTTATGCATTTCTTTGTGTAGACAGAAAACGTCAATAAAATAGTTTCCTTGTGCCTTGACTATTTTAATAATTTTTTTTGTGTTATTTAAATACTCTTATAATTTTATTTTATATTTAAACAAGTATTCTATATTTTAAAATATTTAAAAATGTATTATTGAATTATTATTATTATTATTTACATATTCTGCCCCCAAACAAACAAATCATTCATATTTAATGAGGCTTTTAATAAGAACTGTTGTACCATCCTGACATTTCTTTTCAACTTTTAGCTTCCAAAAAACATGCTCATCACAGAAGATGTGAATTACAGTTAGTGTAAATATGAATTGCATTTTGTATGTATTTTTAAATAAATGACTAGGTTCAGAGAGAAAGAATTAGCATGAGGTCATTGAACCCAATTATAATTTAAAGAGACAGTATCTAGGTAATTTTAAGAAGGTCGTCTCCATGCAGCAATGAGTTGGATCCTTGTGTTCAACTTTTATTTGATACTTAGCTTAGGATGTTCTGCATCCAACTGTTTAGATCAAATCCACATGACTCGTTTATTTCAGTCCTGATTCAGACCTTTGCAATTACTGTGGAATTTTACTGTGGCCACATACCACACCAGTTACGTTTTTTATCGCTTGCATAGAGTGTAAGATTGCTTGCCCTCTTTGATTCCGAAGGACGTTGTTGCTGTGGACAGATGACGGGGGACAGATGGCACGAAGGTCCCAGCTGCTGTTGACTGATCCACACGGTATTGTGCTCGATGTCAAAACTACTGTTCTATTCAAGTTTGCACAGCAAATATACTGTAATGTTCATGTTTATAATCAGGGGAAGATTTCTCCCGCTTTTGTGTTGGATGCTCATGTTTTTCCTCATTTTTGATTGAGTTTGTTCCTTAATGGATGACGTGCGGAGATCTTTTTGTTTAATAGGTGTTTGGATGTACTTTAAACACAGGGTTGTTTTACTTCTTGAAGTGGTGCTTACGATAGCTAAGAGCTCAGCTATTTCACTGCGGTGTATCATTAGAGTGAGTCATAAGAATCAGCTCTTAACAATTGACTTGAGAGGGAGCTCAGAGCTCACAAGTGGGTTTTCATCAAACCTTAAAGGACATGATCTTGACTGGTATCACATGACTCCAGTTATGTCATATTCTAACGCAAGGAATGATGTAAAGAAGTCGTTTCAGGTCATAGAAAGGTTCTGACTTGTATCTTTTGCCCCAATTTTTAACAACTAACCTGACAGGCCCTGCCTCGCTGGGGGCATGTTTAGACCAATACATTCAGGTTTAAAGAGGTCGTTTGTAGTAGTTGCTATTCTGTTTGTGTTCAATATATCAGTATATATTCAGGTGCAAGAGCAGAAACTGTAAATGTGCTTTGGCTCAGGTGAGTGTCCCCCTCTAGAATGACTGGGGATGCTCAAGCGTGGAGATAAGCCTGACCTGAGGCCCTGTGTTGCAGGATTATCACAGTGTCACTAAGTAGAATGACAGGGGAGGGTCACCTGCTCTTGCCCTCAAGATCATGAAAACAATAGAGGTCCCCAGGGTCATCGATGAGAGACACATACTCTTTTATCTCCAAAAAGTCAGCAGAAGCATTAGTAGAGTATCTAGAATCAACTCTTTATATGGTTGAAGAATAGGTCCTCCCTTATGAGGAGAGTTTGTTCATTATTTAGACTACTAAATACAATTTTCCTGAAACATCTTGCCGTCTAGGTGGTTCATAGTGAAAAGGATCAGATATCCTCTGAAAAATTTTGCCTATTCAAACCGAGAGGGCAGGATTTTTTGAGCTATGTAGATTTTGAATGCAACTTCCAAGAAATAAAATTCCAATAACTTCCAATAAGTTGTATATTTAATAAGGTTCTTGTTTTTGTGCGTAAAAAAGGTGTTCATCTGCAGCATTATGGCTGCAAATACCATTTTCAATTGTGTGCATTTTGTTCGTCCATTTACGTCACTTTTGCAATTTAGCTGGGTTTATATATGTATTTATATATTTATATTAGTAATTTGGGGTTTGTAAGATGTTTTATTTAATAAGTTTATTCAGTAAACATGCATTTAGTTTATCAGAAGTAACAAAAAGTTCACCCTTATTAACCCACATTATTCTGCTGTATTTCCACCTTTTTCTCGTTCTTCAGGTAAACTGCACATGACCTCAGCAGTATTATTGCACTTAGCACAGGCTGCATTCCTTCTCATTGCTCTCTTCAATAAGAGCACTGTAATCCTCATCAGATCCTGAGAATGCAGGGAGACTCTCTCACACAGAATAAATGTCCAGGCATCTCTATTCAGTTACCTTGGCCACAGTCCCATGTGAGACAGCTAAAGGGTCTATTTAATTTTAACTTGACGAGAGCACTTTGTAAAAGAACCCAATCTCTCATCATCTCAGGAGATTAGATCCACATACCCACAAATCAGATGTGTCAAAAGCAGTGGCCAGAGTAATAGGCGTTTAAGTCTGGGCTTCTGAACCCAGTGTGTCTTCAGATGAAGCACTCTGACCTATTAATTAAAGAATGAATAGAAACTTTCTGGAAGAGTAATAAGTAGCTTTTGACAAAAAGACATTATTCAGACCCACAATTTACTCATTTACACCCAATTAATAGCTCTTCTGTTAAATTTAGCTTCTCAGATTATAAATACATTTCAATGTTTGCAGAAAGGGTTGTGTAGTTTTTTGATTAGCTAACGCAAGAAGAAGTACAATAATTAATATCTTAGTGATTTCAAAAGCAGCACATTCTAGGAAAGTGAAGTGTTACGCCCTTTGGGGTGTATCTGTTTTTCTGCAAATCCCCTGATTACTTTTTCTGCCATTCATTGTCAACTACTGCCAGCTCTCTATTCATGATAACACTGGTCTGGACCGGTATTTAAATGGTCTTTTTTTTTTTTTTTTTTTAAAGAGACTAAGAACATATTTGTTAAATCCTTTTGCTGGAAAGTTTTGTTTACAATCTATTTTGTGAGTCATATGAGTTTCAAACCTACTATTGTGTGGAGCCTGGGCGCACTGCCTTTCTTGCTATGTGTATCGTATCAGTTCTTGTGCTGGGATGTGAATAGACAAGGGACCCATCACATTGTGCAGCACACAGACTGATTTACCTTTCTTCTGGATAGTCAGGTTGAGTTGTGACTATTTTAGCAGCTTCACTTTTCTTTTCTTCATGTCTTTGGCAACATTGTTGCTCCTTTTCCCCCTTTTGGTTTTTAATTATTGAGTGAATAAAACATTATATAAAGCGCATTTTTCAAATTTGTTTTTGGAATAAAAGTCCTATGCCTTAGACTAATCAAGGTGCTACAGAAATAAATGTTTGGAATACAATGACTGATTATTAAAAGATACTTCACCCAAAAATTCATCATCATGTTGTTCCAAATCCTTCCCTTCCCTTCATTTTTGGAATAGAAATAAAGATTTCTTTTTTTATATGTATTTCCTCATCATGTTTATCTGTCCATTTAAAGTCTATAATGTAATTAATTTATTTTATAGACATATAAACATTGATCAGTGCACATACATAGAGTACAGTTGTATGGTAAATGGAAGCTCAAACACACTTGCTTGGCACACAAGAACCAATTTGTTCTCACGCGTCAAACATGTAAATGCAAGTACATCAAGCAAGTGTATGTGCATTCATATATTTCCTTAATGTTCTGCTGTAAAATCTCACCAGACACATAATTGCAAGAATTTATGTTAAATTATTAAGGGTCCGTCAATATCTACGCCTTAATATTAGATAATGCAGATTGAACCAGCTTTGAAACAGCCAGTCCTTTTAAGGTTATTCATCTTGTTTTTGTGTGTGTGCAGAGGTTTTAAAGTTTAAGAACGTTCTTGGCTTCAGTGTGAGCTAAATCATTTGAAGAACATCACAGCACTACGGTCATGCTGGACTTTTCCAGAACTCATCCAGTTTGATATCAGTTCACCTGCCGTTAGTGATACCTGATAGCCCACGTTTCTCCCAGGGCCCCATCCAGCCCTCGCTGTGGCCTCAGAGGCAAATGGACAAACTCATCTCCATTTCTCAGCCCAGTGAGGCACACAAAGAAAGCCCTTGTTGCAGGGCTCTGATCTCTCTGATCCTGCAGGCAAGAGAACAGGAAGGCTTCTGAGAGTATGCAGGAGAACGGTGGCGTGAAAGAGCGTATGTGCTGTAATCAGTTGGCCAATTAAACAGACCCTGGTCTCTCACCCCCATGTAATGAGAGAGGCTGACAATCAGTGAAGTGAGTGAGTGAAGTGACATTCAGCCAAGTATGGTGACCCATACTCAGAATTTGTGCTCTGCATTTAACCCATCCGAAATGCACACACACAGAGCAGTGAGCACACACACACACACACTGTGAGCACACACCCGGAGCAGTGGGCAGCCATTTATGCTGCGGCGCCCGGGGAGCAGTTGGGGGTTCGATGCCTTGCTCAAGGGCACCTAAGTCGTGGTATTGAAGGTGGAGAGAGAACTGTACATGCACTACCCCCACCCACAATTCCGTCCGGCCCGAGACTAGAACCCACAACCCTTCGATTGGGAGTCCAACCCTCTAACCATTAGGCCACAACTTCCAAGGGTTCCTTTCTCAACATATTAATCTTTGGAAGGGATATGCTTCTGTAAGCATGCTAAGGTTGTATTCACACCTGTCTTGTTTGGTTCGATTTGAATCTAACTCAACTTGGTGCGCCTCTTTTGGGCAGGTGTGAATGCAGCAATGGCACTCAGGTGCAGACCAAACAACCACACCCAGACCCAGTAAGTAGTCATCTTGGTCTGCTTCCAAACAAACTCTGGTATGCTTGAGAATTTCTGTCCAGTGAATGGTTGGCCTTTAGCACATGTGTAGTTTTGTTTACAATTATTGGTTCACCTGCAAAAAGGGCAGTGTGAAAGCGAACCACACCAAACAAAAAAATCAACATTGTATTTGTTCCAGAAAAAGCAAGTGAACTAGCGGACTTTACTCGTGTGAATACACCTTTAAAGTGAGGATTAAAATAGTATTTTTTCTAATTATGGAAGCAGATGGCAGTTCTGAAACAAAATGGTCTAAAAGCCTTTGGGACTGAAGAGCAATTTGCTTCAGTCCACGACAGACTTTTGAGAGAATTCCTTTAGAAAGACCCTAATGCTCTAATGAATTGGTTGAGACACCAAATGCACATTCTCAGTCTTTCTTAAAGACTTTCTAAGCTGCTTTTAGGTGTCATGTACCAAAAAGTAATCAATACTTGGGAAAGGGCCCACAAAGAAATTTAATGTGAAATATGAGACCTGTGTAATTTTACCAGGGTGGCCGTTGAGCCCTTAAAATTGTTGTGAAAGGAGACGTTCATGCAGCTTCCCTTCCTGAAACCTTTTTCCCGGTTCAGGTGCCAAGCGCAGTGGCTTCCTACTCTGATCAGAGTATTTTTTAACTACATTTACATTAACTACATTAATGCATTTAGCAGATGCAAAAGTGAGTTTGCAGTGCATTCAGGCTATACATTGCTGCTTTTTTTTAACAGTATGTGTGTTCCCTGGGAATTGAACCCACTACATTTTGCGCTGCTAACGCAATACTCTGCCACAGAGATCACACTGTTTGAGTAGTAGTTTATGTTGAATATTGTAAGCTTTTAATTAGTTTATTTAAAAATATATATTATTTCATTATATTGGAATTTGCCTTTGTTTACATATGAGTCAAGACATTAAAGTATTAGGTTGATATTTTGTACAATCATGGAAGGTTAATAGATTTGTTAAAAGTATTTTATTACTTTTTAAGGAAATTGGTTGAGGTTATGAGGAAATTTTCATTAGACCTATATCCTGTAGATATTTTTACAGTAGACTTTAACTGAATGGATGAACTAGGACACAAGTATTTTTCATAAATATAAATTTTACCACATTTTAAATGTTGGAAATGTATAAAATTGATTGATTAGCCTACAATTATTTGTATTTTTTTATTTATTATTATTTATTTTTTTTGTTGTTGGTTAAAACAATGGTTTGATATTCTCATATGAGAATTTTTTTGCTGTTTCATTAATTGTTCAAATTTAGCTGGAAAGCCTTTAATAGGTTTTTAATGGCAATTTAGTGAATGATCTGTATCTTCTTCTTTTTTTTGCCCAGGACATCAACAGTTCAGTAGCTTTTTGTTGTCAGAACATTAAAGTAACCAACCCTAAATCTTTAGAAATATTGACTAAATATGTGATAACTAGTCATGGTCTGCCCTGCTGTTCTCAGTTCAGATGAAATGTCATGACACAAGTGAAAATGATCCACCTCAAGCTGCTTTTTTATTTTTTTTATTTTTTTATCCTACCTTACTGTGACCCTCATCTTCACATACACATAAATACAGACCTCAGGGATTTTCCACACAGATCTCACTAAGGCACGACGAGACCTGATCTGGTAACAGAAAGGCATTATCCAGAATTTATCACTGTACGTCACCTGACACATGACAGCCTGAAGGATATAATGGAATCTTTACATGACATTTTTATATAACAATGAACAATTGCCAGACTGATCCTTATACAGTATGTGAATGGATAAGATTATGCAAGTCAGTAATAGATTTACAGTATGACCAGACTTTTTTTTTTTTTAGAATGAATAGACTTTTTATACATCCTTTCCTAATAACTCATTCGATAATAACAAATAAATACTGGAATAACTTAATTATCATGATCTGCTCATTTTCTTCATTTTCTTCTCAGTATTTTAGAAGATTCCTTAACCGTTTTTATTATTATTATTATTATTATTATTATTATTATTATTATTATTATTATTATTAGTTTTGTTTGAGTTCTAATGTAGTTTTATGTAATTCTAGATTTATTGTTACTTAAGTTACTTTATAATATTTTAGAAGTTTTTTTTTAATAAAAAAATCTGAAATGTAGTAATATGAATAAACCGTATACAGCAATTTACATTAAAATATTATTTAAATTCTGTGATGCACATAGTTTTTCATTTATAAAATGTCTTTAAAAGTCCACCAGAGTACTAATAGCCCCTGGTCTGAGTTGTGGTGTATTTTCCTCAGGGCCTTTGTGTTTTACAACCTACATGTCTGTGTGCTGACTTGGTCAGCATTGATACATGAGTGGGAAAGACACCAATCACAAAATGCAGTTTCATAACAAGGTTCGGGAGGAGCACGTCAGATACTTAGCCTAATTAACACAGGTGGAGCCACTTAATACAATCTATCTCAGGGTATAAATACAGCTGAATTAGCCTACCTGTCTCCATTGATGGTTTGTCAGCATCCCCCCTCCATCCCCATCTCCTCCACTAGAGTTCATGTTACACTTTTACATATATGGGGGGTACTCTAGGTTCGGGCCATTCCCGAGCTCGGAGCCCCTTCCCCGGACAGCACGCCAAATATGCACTATAATACTTCAGCTAATTATATGTAAGTGTGAACTCGTGAATGAGCAATAAAAGCATTCCCACAAAGCCCCCTTGAGTTTATATGCTTGACCTGGTGTGTTTATGAGCGTCTGTCTTCCTGTGAAGGTGGGCTCACATACCTAACCAGTTACTGACAAATGTGAGACAAAGGAGATATAAATGTGGTGAGATTGTGTAGGAAAATTCCTGGACTCTTTCTGCGGAGAGGAAATGATGATGTTTGTCAACTAAGCAGTCTGGATAGATGGATTTAATTGTGTGGATAATCCAGTTTTTTCCCCCTTTTTTATCAGCAGTTTCTTGAGGGGGAAAATGATTTAAGAGAGAAAGAGGAAGTGTTTTACTCTTCTGAGGATCTCAACAGGAAATCTCAGGTATCTGTACCATCTGAATGTTTGTATTGTTCGTTCAGTGTTGCTATGCTGCAATGATTCATGAGATTGATAAATAAACACACACTTGAGTGTGGCGTACTTGAAATTCTGCCAGTGTTACTGTGTACTGAGCCATCAACATGATGGAGGTCTTATAAATATTGCTTTGATGTCACTTTCTCTCCATATTCCAACAGAAATTTGATTCCTCAAATCTGTCATTTGATGAAAGTGTCCTGGAACCAGGGCGTTTAGGTCTTTAAAGCTTATTTTTCTATTTCATGCTAAGCTCTCAGTTCTGACATATTTCAAGAGATTTGACATGTGGGTTTAAGTGTTTTTCACTTGAATGGTCAGGATCTGGGTCGTACCTATGCAGGTGCTTCTTAGTGAATTGTGGGAATGTTTTCTTCTCTTTTTTTCTCTCTTCATGTTCAGACAAATTGTTTTTAAATTGCTAGACTTAGGATCACATTTACGAGAAGGTTGCTGAGTAGCATTAAATCATGCTGATCATAGGACAGAGAGGTAATAATTGATTTCTGGATTGGTATGTCTGAACATTGGCTTTTTATATAACTTTTTTTTCTACACAGTTTCTTCAGATTCCTCTTTTTTCAACTGTAACCTCACAGAAGCAAAAATAGAATACTTTATAATGTAATGAAATAGATGCACTGGCCCTCAGGCCATCAGAAAAGCCCTCCGGCCCTTGAGAAGGGTGGGACCATCATCACCTATAGAAGAGCACGTTATGTGTTCTGGTTTTCTGTCAAAACACAGCGAAATCTGTTAGATTCAAAACAAAGTAGTAAATCTGTCAACGGCGTCTTCCAGTAAAGAAGCTGATAGAGCAATTTACTGTGTTCCTGGACATATAATGTACATCTTGTTTTGGCATTAATGCTAGTGAAGATCATGCATTAATGCAAATTATATTTGGAAAAGATTTAAGCTCCATTGATAATGATGCCGTCTGACTGTTACCTAGCCTAAAGAACACAGGATAAAACACAAATTAATCATGTGGCTGTATTTATTGTATTATTGTGAGTTCTTAAGAGTCTGTTTCTGACAATTATTTTTTTTTTTTAAGTTTATCGTGACTTTTACAATTTATGCCATGTCAGGAGAAGGAAAGTCATATTAAGAAAATGAAAAAAGTATATCCATTCAAAGCAAATTATTAACATAATTTCTTTTCTGGATCGTGAAAAATAGTGAATTGACTAGTTCTAAGACTAACTGAAAAAAGATCCTAAAGTCACGACGATTTGTCATTGATTCGTTCCTTTCAAATCCAGTTGAGCTTCTTTGTTTTGAAATCGTCACTGTGGAAGATAGTTTCCCTCGAGGCAAGACAGAAGGTGATTTGCTTTCTCCACTAAAACGTGTTTGAAGAACTATTTCAAATTTTTTTACGCACATGGTACAAAAAGTGTCTTGACATAAAACGTAAAGCATTAAACCTTTACTGAAAGGCATAAATGGGAAACACCAAACTGTTTATGGCCAAAAGGCAGTTGTGAAATATTCAGGAATGCATTTGAGAATATCACCAGTGTTTTATTTTGATATTCAAAGGATAGTCCAAGTCCACCATTAATTTGATGGGTTTTTAAAAGTTCTGGTTAGTCTGGGAACATTCCTGTAATTCTAACCCTGTCAGAACATCAGACTTGTATAAAGCTCAAAGGATGCACTAAAACTCACTGTGGTGTGGTATTTACACAAGACTTGAAGATTTCACAGCTGTATATTTAGGGTGACAGCCGTGAGGGACAGCTAGATCTCAAGGTGTAATATGAGCAATACTGTATCATATTTCAGTGATATTCCACATGCAGCTTTTTATTGGGACTGGCAGGAGGCCATAATATATTTTCCAAAGTACATAAAAATGTTGTATTCAGCTTATTGTATGAGAGAATCAGTAGTGGCTTACAGTATGAAGCCTTCTGTATTTCCTGTTATCGTGGTGTTGATGTGATTTGTCCACTCAGCAGTCTTTTCCTCACTTCACTTGCTGATCTCACCTTTTTGTTCAGTTTGTCAACCAAGTAAGATCCTCAAGAATAGTTTTACAATAGAGTGAATACATTAAATCCCACTGTTACAGATTTTGAAGTAATAAAACAGTTGACTATGCATCAGGCACCTCATAAGTTTAGTGTATTTATGTATAGATCTTTTCAGCTTTTGCAAAAATCAGTGCACAAATCACTCATGGAGTGTATTGAGGAAAGTAATCTAGCAGAGTGTTATGTTCGGGTGTTCCAGAGGTTATGGGGTGTGTGCTAAGTGTGTTGTGTGAATGCTAATTACATGGGCTAGACTGGCTTGACACCACACTGTCGAGTTCACACAAAGGCTAGAGGCTCCGCCCCCACAATGCACCTGCTGTCCAATCAGAAATGTGGGATGTCAGGAGGTTGGGGTCTGTTTTTTTCTGTTATTGTGAGAGAGAGCTGAAATGGAAAATGATTTCCAAGCTTCCTCTTTCCTTTGAAAGTCTCAGTCAAGACAGGAGCCTCTGCACATTTAAACATTTACTTATCTCTCTGCCTTTCACGTTAAACCTATAAGCTTCCCATACAGACGAAAGGTAAGTCTTTGTTTTTGTATAGTTAGATTTTCAAATTCATGTATATTTTCTCTATTATTTTGAGTGAATGATGTATATGTGTTGTATTATATTATTTCATTTGTATTGGATAAGTAGGCTACTTTTGTCTTGTTTTTCAAGCAAATTTTGCCTTTTTAACAAGCAAGTTTTTAGTAAGTGGTCAGTTTTTGTAAATTCTAGATATTAATTAGAACTTAGATTCTCGCAGATGTTTTTTTAGAAGAAGTTACTATGTTAAATGTCTTGGTCATTCACAGATGACTGTAGCAATCAACAGGCCTCTGACGTTCTTAAAGGGTTAGTTCATCCAAAAATGAAAATTATGTAATTAATAACTCACCCTTATGCTGTTTCAAACATGTAAGACCTCCTTTTATCTTCGGAACACAGTTTAAGATATTTTAGATTTAGTCCGAGAGCTCTCAGTCCCTCCATTGAAGCTGTGTGTAAGGTATACTGTCCATGTCCAGAAAGGTAAGAAAAACATCATCAAAGTAGTCCATGTGACATCAGAGGGTCAGTTAGAATTTTTTTGAGGCATCGAAAATACATTTTGGTCCAAAAATGGCAAAAACAACGACTTTATTCAGCATTGGCTTCTCTTCCGTATCTGTTGTGAGAGAGAGTTCAAATCAAAGCAGTCTGGATATCCGGTTCGCGAACGAATCATTCAGTTCACCAAATCGAACTGAATCGTTTTAAACGATTCACATCTCTAATACGCATTAATCCACAAATGACTTAAGCTGATCACTTTTTTAATGTGGCTGACACTCCCTCTGAGTTCAAACAAACCAGTATCCCAGAGTAATTCATTTACTCAAACAGTACATTGACTGAACTGCTGTGAAGAGAGAACTGAAGATGAACACCAAGCCGAGCCAGATAACGAACAAAACATTGACTCGTTCACGAGTCAAGAACCATTTGAACTGAACTGATTTTGGTGATTGATTCTGAACTGATTCTGTGCTAGTGTTATGAGCGCGGGTAAACCAAGGCTTGAATCAAGGGCAATCATCGCAAATGACGCCATTATGTCGAGCGCAAAAGAACCGGTGAACCGTTTTCTTAAACTGGTTTATTGAATCGAACTGTCCGAAATAACTACTGGTGATCCGAAAACCGATGCAACCGGTTCTTCACTCGTGAACGAGTCAATCTATTGTTCATTATCTGGCTCGTCTCTGTGTTCATCTTCACAGCAATTCAGTCAGTGTACTGTTTGAGTGCATGCATTACTCCGCCATTTGTGGATTAATGCGTATTAGAGGAGCGAGTCGTTTAAAACGATTCAGTTCGATTTGGTGAACTGAATGATTCGTTCACAAACATGATATCCAGCTGCTTTGATTTGAACTCTCTCTCACAACAGACACGGAAGAGAGTTTTTGTTTTTGCCATTTTTGGACCAAAATGTATTTTCGATGCTTCAAAAAATTCCAACGGACCCTCTGATGTCACATGGACTACTTTGATGATGTTTTTCTTACCTTTCTGGACATGGACAGTATACCGTACACACAGCTTCAATGGAGGGACAGAAAGCTCTCGGACTAAATCTAAAATATCTTAAACTGTGTTCCGAAGATAAAAGGAGGCCTTACATGTTTGAAACAGCATAAGGGTGAGTTATTAATTACATAATTTTCATTTTTGGATGAACTAACCCTTAAACCAGTCAGACAGCACTGGCCTCTAGAGCTCATTTACATCACATTTCTTTTCACATAAAGACTACTTTCAAAGAATGCATTAAATATAGTTTTGGTCTAAAATCCCACCATGTTTCATAATGCAATCTTTGTTTATGTAAGAATGAGTGCATGTGTGTGTGGTTTTATATTAGGCATACATATGCCAACATAAAGATGCATGCAAATTACCATTTTATGCTCTTCACTCTTAATGAACTGCTTTTAAGTTCCTACATGTGCCCTGGCTGGTTTGTGACCGAGCACTTGCATTAGGAGCTGAAAAGCTTCATACTGCAGGCCCCTGCTTGCGTTTTAACCTCTGGGTCAGTGGAGCTGATTGCTGTTGTGCTGTTAGTCATTATATACGTGTGATCTATCTTTACTCTGGTAGAGACCCTTAGGAGTAGATTGTCACTGCTACAAGATTAATGACACTCATCTGTTTGCTTTTAAACCATATGCTGTCTAGAGATGAAGTAGAGCCTGTGGATTTCTGTGTACTAAACTGATGCTGAGTTCTTAATTTAAGCCATTTGAAAGATGAAATTAAACTTATTAATTTTCCTGATTTTTTTTTTTTCCTGATGCACGCTCATGTTTATTCAGACAGGAAATAAGTTACGCACTAGGCTAACGTCCATCACACACAGTGAGACTGTCAATGGTGTGTAATTAAACACTGATGGAAACAAGCACTAGAGCATGTCAGTGTCTTTAGAGAATGTGTTCAGCCTTAATCATTAACCTCCTGAGGTCAGCATGCCTTACTGCAGGTGCAAGACATTTCAAATATGGGAGTGGAACTCAAGAAGACGTGGATGGGGACTGTAGCCCCTTGTCATCAATTATAAGCCCTTATGCTGGGTTTTGGTTTCCTGCATAAAAAAAAGTATGTACTTGCAACTGAAGTACCAGAGGGTTTTATGCAAATGGCCATATTAGTGAATCCAGCACATTCAGTAAATTGAATTATTTATGAAATGAATCCTGTTTGGATGATTAGAATTCATAGGTTGTACTTCTTCCGAGTATGAGCCTTTGCTGTAATTAAAAGAAGTAATGTGTTAATTCATCTATCACCTACAATTCTGTCCTGTTATTCAGGCATTTGTGCCTTGTCTATATTCAGTTAAAGGAGATTATGATGGATATGAATGAATAGAATCTTATAGCTATGAATGTTATAGCTGTAGCCATCAGTCTTAGATTTTTAGACATAAAGCAACAAAAAAAACTACATGTTATACGTACATAATCTACATAAAATATTTGTATTAATCCTTTCAAAAGCTCATCATATCCCAGTTATAAACATTTGTGCACTTCTCATGCTAAACTGTTTTATACTGTGAAGTAAAAGGTGCCTGTTCATCACATTTAAGCACTAGAAGCTGTGTGTATTTGCCCAATTCATGCCAATAATTGTAATATTGAGGTGCATAACAAAGTATATATTAAGACGAGTGGAAGTTAAAATTCAGTGACTTTAACTTTATCTCCATCTGTTTATTTTAGGAGTCACTGTCAGTGTTTTAAACATGGCAGCAGATCTGGCCTTAGTCAGCGTTCTCATCCAGCTTTTTGTTGATTTGGTGACAAGTGACAGCATTGACTTCTACAATATCATGCCTGCTGCAGAAGGTGAGTTTGATTTTTTCTGTTTTGTTTATTCAGTTTAATTTTGTTAACGTCTAGTGACTTTATAGCAATAATATAACGCAGTGTTCATGTCTTGTACAGCCACTCCATACCCCAAGAGTTTCAAGTGCTTCACATGTGAACAGGCCTCAGACAACTACCGCTGTAACCGCTGGGCAGAAGATGTGTGGTGTCCTCAGAGTGAGTTTCCTCAACACAAACCCACCTCTGTTAGATCTTCACCGTGGTCTCTAGATTTAAACAATCCTGCGACTGAATTGATCAGACACTTTGTAATATCCTGTTCTTTCATCTATAGATACCCAATACTGCATGACAATACACCACTTCAACCATCATGGAAAGACAACATTTGTTACCAAAAGATGTGCAGTGCATGAAGAATGCCAGTTAGCTGGCTGTAGACATCACAAAAACACACATCATGTGAGTATCCACATACACACTGTTCCATTCTTTAATGCATTAATACATGTAAAAATACAAAAATAGTCACTTATATCAAAATTATTCACTCACAAAATGTGATTTTTTTTTTTCTTGCAGGAGTGCATATCCTGTTGTGAAGGGATGGTTTGCAACGTAGAGCTGCCGACTAATCACAGTAATGCAGTGTTTGCCGAAAGGCAGACCCAGAGCTCAGCGGCACCCACTTTCAGGATCTGGGATTCTGTGATCCTCATGGTCCCAGTTCTCACGGGACTATTACCGTTGTGATCCTCAATCATGTGAATCTGTTCGGTTTTGAACAGCTCTACAAATTGTTGAGACAAAGGAGACGTCAAACACACTGCAGTATTATTAATACTGTCAGATGGATGTATCCATTAAGGCCACAGTAATATCATGCAGCATTCCCATTCATCCCACTTGCAGGATGTCGCAGGATTCGCTAGAAGAATGTGATTTGCCGTCTTTGGGCTCACAGATGTTTCCATGACTGATCATTGACTAATCTGCCTGGAGCCGCAGGAAAAATTACATCATGTCTTGGCTGATCGGTTAATGAGAAGAAGAAGATCACTCATTAGCATCTGTCCGGAGCTGTGATAAAAGTCAATTTCACACTTGTCCTCTCCCTTCAAAAACAGTTGGACATTGATACATAATCTACTGTAATAGAATTAAATATTTGTGACTTAGATGTTGCTTGCAAATTATTTTATTCTTTCAGAACACAAAATTACTTTTGAATGTCCTTTTGCAGCCTATACGATGTAGTTATGGAATTCCAGCAGTGGCTAAGTAATGTGACTGTGCTAATCAGCAAAACCATAACTCTTTGGTGGATTCAGTGAAGAGACGGCTTGTCGGCCAGTGATGGAGGAACTGTGTGCACAGGAAGTTGCAGTGTCAAGAAGGTTTTTCAATGGAACACTAGTGCCACTTGTGATGACTGCTTACTAATGACATGCTAAATAGGACAGAGAAACAGGCGGGTAGCAAAACTGAATTTAGCAGCTGAAGCATTGGAATTAACTTATGCTGCCTCACTGGATTTGTATTGAGCAAATTGAGTCTCAAACATTGACCATTAGAAGTCCCTATGTGGGATGGTCCTGTGGCTCTGGTCCCAGATTCTGTCACACAGGCCAAGCAGAGCAATGAGAGGACGTGGGATGTGTTCTTGTTTTCTAAATGGTGTGAATGTCTCTAATAGTGATCTTGATTGCTGCATAAATGTCACTGCTTTAAGAACGTGGACCTCCATCACGTAAAAGAAATTTACAAATTAAGCATATTTTGAGTTATTCTGACTTGACTATTGCAAATGTTGTCATGTTTTATTGCCCCCCCCCCCCCCCACACACACACACACACAAAAAAAAAAAGAAATAAAAATGTTACCATATTTAACTTACCATAATGTGTCCATGCACAATATTCTATTTTATTCATTTATTATTATACTTATATATTCCCCTTATGCTTTGCCATCAAATCAAAATTCATCTGTTATTTTGAACAATTCGTCTGGTCGTTAAAATGTTTTAAACTTAACATTTTTAATCAAAATATCATAAACACCACCTTACTACATTTGATTGCAAGTTCACTTTGAGCAGATCTGTCTCCATCCAATCAAAGAACAATGCATAGAATCTACCCTACCCTACATCACTCGGTTGCACATCACAATACTGAAAAAAAAGGAAAAAAAAGTTTCATCAAGACTTAAAAAATTAAATACAGAACAATACTGTTAAAACTAATATTAAACAACATTATATATATTATAATTATAAAACTCAATTCACTTTTACAATGGCTAGAGTATTGCCATTAAAAATAAGTAGTACACACATACATAGGAAACTCTCTCTCTTTCTCTCTCTCTCTCTCTCTCTTTCTCTGTCTCTCTCTCCCCCTCTCATCTCCTCCAGATGATAAAGGGATAGTTTACCCAAAAATGTAAATTCTGTCGTCATTTACTCACCCTCATGTTGTTCCAAACCTGTACAAGTTGCTTTCTTGTGTAGAAAATAAAATAAGATATTTTGCAGATTGCTGGTAATCAAACATTTTGACCCATTGACTTCCATAGTAGGAAAAAAATAATAATAATATGTATATATATATATATATATATATATATATATATATTATGGAAGTCAATGGCAACCACAAACTGTTTGATGACAGAATTTTCATTTTTGAGTGAACTATCCCTTTAATGTTCAAACCTCACGGCTGTGTTCCATCCCATGAAGGTTGAAGTGAGTTATGATAAATAGTCTTGTTTACTTTCATTGGGTTGATTGAGTGTGTAAACAATTTCTAATTAATTTTATCTATAACATACCGTTTTGCTTTTTGTAGGTGAGCCTCAGGGCTAGGTTTTTTTAATTCCTTGCACGCTGATCTGAGAACAGTTTCTGTCTTTTCACATGAGACGGCTCAGGTTTAAATTTGGAGGAGGGAACTGAACCTCGAGCAGCACAAAAGAGCAGCTTCCCTTCAGAGCTCATAAAAACATTCCCAAGAGGATCTCAGTGTGGCACACAATGCCGCGGACCATTAATATCATTGCTGTCTGGAATAATGAGGTTTTTTTTTTTCTCTGTAAACCAAACATGACATGGTTCTTCCTCCAAAAGTGTTACAGAGGAAATGAGATTTGGTTTCTGTGTAGCTGCTTTAACTTATGAAGTTAATGTGTGTGTATGTGTGTGTGTGCGTCCCTGCACCGCTGACTGTCTCGCCGTGTGTCCTGTTTGCTCTGGCTGCTGGCTGTCTTTGTTCTGGTTTTATTAGGCATGGAGTTGGAATCTGTCACTTTCCATCTTTGAAGAGTTGTTTATCTCCCAATGAGAAAAACTGCACTGCCTGTGTCTTTAGTATTCAGAACCCAAGACGAGGAGCCAAGAAAGCTCATGGCTCTTATCCATCCAGATGACATTATGATTAAAAACAAATATATATATATATATATATATATATATATATATATATATATATATATATATATATATACTTTCCCTACAATAAAATGCCACTGTACATTTTAAGAGGAAGACAATAATTTAAAAGAAAATTGACATTATTTAATTAATGATTCATTGGATTTTCCAGTGACGCGTTCAGTAATAAGAGTAACTTCAAACTTATATCATAAAAATAGTATAAAAGCAACATTGATTTACTGAATGGCATTTGATACTCTTAAACAATGAACAACCTTCATTCCTGCTCTTGTTTTTTATGGTGGCGCCATGTAAAATTGTGTTTCATTGAAGTCTGGTGATTGATGTCTCCTCACACAGTCATCTTCAATAATTGTGTTCTTGTTAAGGAAGTGACTCATGATTGGCTGCACTGTGCACATGATGACATCTTCAGCAAACAAAATAAAAGCAATCAATAACACAAATCCCAATAATATTTGCACTCATTTAATTCAATAATGTATCGGGGGTTTTTTTTTTTTTTCTTTTTTTTTTAAGTTTGGCATAAATCTAGGAGTATCATTCTGATATTTCAAGAATACAGCCATTACCGCTTGGCAGCTACTCTATGCCTTTAGATGTTTAGAATGAATTTGTGAAGAAGAAAAAAAGAAATAAGAAAAGCCTCTCCCTACAACAAGGGCTCTTGACGAACAACCCTTTCTGTGGTAATCCCAACACAGCACTGGCTGCATTTGATCATTGGATCGGGCCTGTCCTGTAATCCGAATGAGTCACCCGGCTGCATTGTCTGCTTGTGTACATGCTCTGTGCCGGCCAGCAGGGCTTAACATTCCACTGCAGGGCCAGAGATCACTGCACTAATTGGCAGCAGGCAGTGTTTCCAGAGGGATTTTGTTCTCCATGAGGATGTGACCTCTCTGAAACCTGGTGGAACCAGACCTCAAAGACAGCCCTGTACCCTCAGTGCCACTTAGTCATTGGACAATAAAAATACCAATGAGAGAGAAGCTCTTCTGATGGATCGCAGAGCAGTGGCTCTCATTGTTTATGATTCTGAGACAATGATTAGGGGCTTGTAACCTTTTAGGTATGCAGAATACAGTGTTCTTAAACATGAAATCAGAAGTATAATATGCAAAAAAGAAGTTACAGACAGTTGCTTTGACAAAGGGTGACAAACCCACATTATAAACTATAACCTTGAAGAATAAATTAACAATTTGTACAAATACCAGAGCCTGGTGTAAAAATAAATACTCAAATACTGACGTGCATCTGACAGGAGAAGACCGGTGTATCTCACTCTGTGATCTTTAAGCACATGTGAAGAGTTTCTGTGAAGTCTGATGACTTGCTGAGATCTTACACCCCCTGCGTTGCCAACAAACCTCTCAACATGAAGAAGAAATAACTTAGGGCTGATAGAAAGTACATAATTGGCCCCTGATGACCCTCTCTCGCCAAACGTTTAAGGATCAGATATAGAATTTGGATGTAGATTATTGCTGCATGGAATCTTATAGAATAAATAGGGTATTCAACATCTGATTATTTTTAGATCTCAAACAATAATAATAATAAAAAAAGCTTTAGCTAAAGCTCAAGAATTAATCTAAATGTTTCATTTTTCCTACCACATTAAAATGTATTAAAGGGTTAGTTCACCCAATCAAATTTTGATTCTCCAAAATTCTTGTGCCTCAAGCAAGCAAAGCTGAGCTTTTGTTTACATAATTGATGTACTCTATGTGTGTTTGTTGATTATTGTTTTTGAATAAAATTTTAATATGTTCATCATATAAAGTGATCATAGGAGAGTTGCATAAACACAGCCACCATGGTGAGACTGTATATGAGAACTATTTTTACAAACTAGCAGTAAGTCAAGAGGTAATCCGTATTACTTTTCTGATTGAAATTGGGCCAATCAACTTTTTTGTATACTAAGTTTAAAAAGTTATGACCAGTCTTGAAGACAAATTAAACATCTTTTTAAAGACTAGTTTAAGCAGCTGGCCCTACGTCTCTTCAGAAGACTTGGATTAAACAACTCATTTCACATGGATTACTTTTATGTCTCTATTTTAAAGATGAATGAAATACTTACGGGTTTCATATGTGACATAATTAAGTTTTTTTTAAGAATTTTATTCTTTGGATGAACTAAACTGTTTACAGTGTAATGTATAAGTACTATATATGACCTGAGCACAACAAAAATAGCCTAAAGCAAATGTCTTGAGATATGACTGTAGATGAAAGCAGAATAAAAAGAAGTGGCATAAGTCAGAAGTAGGAATGCAGAATTGCTACCAGCATTTCTTCTCTAAATCTTCGTTTGCAGATGGGCATTTATCTTGTTCTGTAGAAATGATTGACGTGTTGTGAGGAAGGATCGGTGCTCCTTGAAAACACCAGAACAGATGAATGAAGTATGCCGGAGGCAGTCATGCCTTCCTTCACCAATGTCCCTGTAGTGCACATCATCAAAGCCAACCCATTCAGTTTGAGATATTTGCCTCTCGCATGCCAACCACCTCAGCTAGAAGCCTGGTGACAGGTAAGAGGACATGCCAGGTGTTTTATCTCCCCTCTGGGTCTGTCTTTGACAACAGAAAGTAGATTTTTAGGTATGAAAAATTCTCAATGCAAATAACTGTTCCTCAGAGAGCGTGCAGGCCTGTAATGACTGCTGCTGTTGGTTTGCAGCTGTACAGCCCTGAGGCAGAAATGGCAATGGCAGTTTAATCTTTTTGTTACTTTCTCCTTGGTGTTTATAGCAGCTCTTTTTTTTCAGATGAGTTTGTGTGATGTAGAAGCTCTAGAGTGGATACTAGAATTATTTATGTGGTCTTTTTAAAGAGCTTATCAACGTAATACAGTCTCAAACCTTTTCCCTAGAGCAGGGCCTCACATGATTCCACACATTCATTTAATTCTGTTACCGTTTAAAATTGCCACAGCTGCCACAAAGAGATTATCCACCTTATTTTTACATTTTAAATGATGCCGTTCGTATGAAGCTATTCGATCATATGAGGCAATTTGTAACTTGATTGTGTGAAGTCTTTTAGGCTGCTTGATTCTGTAAATATCATTTTATTATAAGTTATTATTGTAATCATAAATAGCCTGGTTTGAAGCGCAAATCATTTGCTACTGATTACTGCATTTTCACAGAAAATAACTTGCTTTGCCATTCCAGAATAAGGTGCATAGACTCCATTGTGTTTGTCTTAAGAAGGAAAGTCAGATTTTGCATGCAATTTGCAGAACACAGACAATACTGATTCAGTTTTATTCAGTACGATGTCCCTCATGCAAGCAATATATAAATATAAACTATTTGCCTTCATTCTGTTTCTCTGGTGTCTTTGTGAACTCCTCGTTCTCTGCTATTCACTGTTCATTTCAACCTGTAGTAAAATTATCCTTATCTGGTGGCTTTGCATACCAGCGAGACGCTGCACCTCCATTACATGAAATCCGACCCCGCAGGAGGAGGTTGTAATTATGTCTGAATGGCTGATTTTAGATTTCAACTTCAAGTGGAATCCAGTCATGCACAAAATTTGTACATGGCTCTGATGCTCTTTTCTTCATCCCGTCAGTCCATTCCTGTGATATCTGACATGCTGTGTGGACACTGTCTCAGCGTTTCAGCCTGTCAGACAGGAAATTCATTTATGGAGGTGTATATGTTATACTTTTACAGAATTTGAAAAAGAGACTATCGTCTCGATATGATTTCCCCTGGTTAAATAAAGGAATAATAATTGACGAGCAATCTCTGAACATCTATTACAGATCTGTTTGAATTTGGAACTATTTATCAAGCAAGATTTTTGTATTGTGTTCTATGGTAAGTGACTTACATTCAAAATAGGAGCTGTACAGTGAGTAAACCAGATGAAAACACTGTATTTACATGACTCACCTCACCTCATGATCTACTCCTCCCATCAATCTCTCTGCACTTCTCTAAAACAGCAGAGGCTTCCCTCACTGCTGTCTCGAAACCCACTCACTACAAATCAAACTCTCATCTTGTGCAAAGATTCTTCTGCTCTGAAGTTGATCTTTAGACACAAGCTTTTAAGTAGCTATTACACTTTAAGTTAATGTTTTTAGGGCCCCGGAGTTTTTCCAGCAGAAGCCAGTTGTCTTCAAAACACCATTTTTTAAATTACATATTTAATTGTAAATATTTTGCAAGCATGGGAAGAGAGCCAGTTGCTGTATTTATTATTATTATTATTATTATTATTATTATTATTATTATTATTATTTATGTTTCAATTATTTACATTTATTCTATATATTTATATTTAAAATAATTTTCAAGCATAATTCATGATCAATTATTCAAAATTGAGTATTTGAGATAATTACCTATAAGAGTAAAATAAAAACAGCTTATTTAATTGTTTTAATGATTCTGCATGGCTTACTGTATATTTTCATTCCTCATCCACATCATATTTCATCAGGCTTTCTGTCTTTAAGTTGGTAATTGTTGCCTTGGGCAAACTTTTTTGGATTTTTGTTGCATAGAGCATTTTACCACCCATTCATGACATCAGTGCATATAATATTTGGAGGTTGAGCACTATTTTACCACTAGATTTTCCCGATCCATTAAGGCCAGATTTTGAGGTCTTTTGATTAAATATTTAATATTTTTATATGTTTTAGATTTGTATGGCCAGTGAGAATCTCTGAAAGCGTCACAAATATTTTAAGACAAAAAACAAAAAAATGTTGTTCTAGGTGCTTCTTTTTGCCCCATGGTGAGGGCCCCTTGTTCTTTACATTTTAAACAATAACAGACTACCATTTATTTTTTTACACAAATTATGTGTCCCATTAATATTCAGTATAAAGTAATATTTTTGTGGCTCTCGCTACATTTTATCTTTTAAAATATTTAGCTTTTGATTGATGTTGTATTAGTTGTTCACTTATTTCTTATTTTAACTAAAGTTAGCAATATGAATGCTGCATAATAACCATTTAGAAGTCAGTTTTTGTCAGCAATGAAGCTATTTGGTTGTGGTTCACTGCAGGGAAGTGTTTGATTTGACATTTCACAGTCATTTACTGTTTGATCACCAGCAGAGGGCCAGCTGAAAAGACTTAACGAACTGTCTGTCTATTCTAGATTACATTTTTGGCCAGCAATAAACACACAGCGTTTTTACGCACCATCGACTCAACAATTTTTTTTTTTTTTTTTTTTTTTTTTTTTGACGGATAAATATGAATTTATCCTAAAATAAGATAAAATGGATACAGTGGATATAATTAGTGATATTTTAGAAAAGTCTCCAAGTATAGGAATAAAACCCATTACAGAAGGGGTGTGTGTGTGTGTGTGTGTGTGTGTGTGTGTGTGTGCGTGCGTGTGTGTGTGTGTGTGTGTGTGTGTGTACTCTACTTGTTTTCTATACTGGTGGGGACCTCATCCTGATTATGGACTCATGACTGTATTAAGATCCCCCTGTGGTACAGAAGGTTATAAATCATACAGAATGTTTTTTTGTTTGTTTGTTTGTTTTTTTTTTTGTTTTTTAATGCAGAACGTTTTCTGCGAGGGTTAGGTTTACATATGTGTAGGGCAATAGAAAAATATAGTTTGTATAGTATAGAAAACATTATGCCGAGGGGAATCTCTACAAGGATAGTGCACCAGACTGTGTGTGTATGTGTGTGTGTGTGTGTGTGTGTGTAGATCCATCGGGACGCGCCTCCTCTCGACCTCTGATAGGCGAAGCCGAGCGTCTCATCCGCCTTTTAGGAACCTTTGAGTTTACAGGGACTCAGTTTGGACGTGTCATGAGTACAGACAACTGAAAGGACACTATTGATACACCCTACAGGTCTCTCTTCGGTTATTGCCACACAAGAATAAATCAAGGATAAATCTGCCGTGATAAAAAGTTTGACTTAAGTCGTTTAAATCATTCTCGGTGAGTGGCCGCAACCTTTTTATTTAACCTGCTGCGATTGGATTAATGCATGACAGAGCACACCCTTTAAAATCTGAACAAATGTACCTACTGTTTTCAGCTCTAGAAGACTGCGTTTTAGATGGTTCGGTGGTGTAAAATGCTTTTGATTTACTGCACCTCCCTGCATCCAAACCACAGCAGAAAGATAGTAGCCTAAACGTGTAAGTAACAACGGCAGCTTGTTTGACAGCGTTGCGTCAAAATTAGCACGCTTGCATTATAATCAGTGAGACTGAAGAGCACGCTCGCGCTAAAGAGCTACGTTCTAAAAATGTTGGGTATGAATTTTAACAAAAAGAATATAGAAATTCTATAGAAACGCATACTGAGATGACAGAACATGTAACTATATAATATAATGCACGATAATATATATATATATATATATATATATATATATATATATATATATATATATATATATATATATGTAGGCCTACTATGTGATTTTACTGTAAAAATAATAATAATAATAATTTTGTGATATTTAATGTTTAGATTCTACTTGTAAAAATTATATGTCACCAATAATTTATTTATGGGGAATGGGGCATTTTGCTATTAGTGTTTTATGTTGCCTTTTAGGTTTAGTTTATGTTTATTACAATATTTTGGTGTTAGCGGGATGTGTCTTGTCTTTGTATGAGTGCTCTGTATTTACATTATGATTGACTACTATTGCTGAAGAGGCATTTTGATGAACTATAAATTATCGCCTGGCCTTTTATTGTCCATTTGTCTTATTTCAGTACATTTACAGTGATAAACAGATTTAAATAATTCAAATTGATTTGTATATTTACATTATATATTTTAGTGACATATAGTATAATTAGGAATTGTGATTTTTTTTTATGTAAATTTGAAAATGTTACATTTTCAAAAAAAAAAAATTTACAGTGTAGTTTGTTGCATCATTAACAATATTTGAGGTTAAATTTAGTCTAAACTAGTAAGAAGTTCAACAGTAAGACATTTTCAAAGGTCAAATCAAACTGGTCATCCTGTCAAAAATAAAAAAAACACCACTGATATTTTACAAAATTAAATTAAGTTCAATTAAACTTACAAAGGGGTCCAAATTTAATTCTTAAATCTGTACATAGTGCTGGCCAAATTAGCGAGTTATGTTCCACGCTCGTTAAATATGTGTATTTTGATGTTCTGTCAAAAGCTAGTGGTGACCTCATTCATTGCATTCCTGCCCTCAGTGTCATGCGTTTGTGCTGTATTATATGGAACTATTCAGCAATTAAGTGCTCCTACTTCCACTGGTGTGAATACATGCATAAAAATTGATCTATAATATTTAATATTAAAATATGCAGCAGGTGCATGAATACAGCAGTGTTGTTGTTTTTTTGGAACGAGGCAGATTTTATTTGATATGGGTGGGTCAATTCCTTGCCTTGATGGATCTTTTTGTGCTGCTTTGTGTTTGCTTTGCTCGAAGGAGTGGTTAATTAATTTTGGACATATGCATTGCTGCTTTTTGTTTGTTATCTGCATTTTCAATACAGTTCTATATTAAAATCTATAATACACAGGCTGCTTAGTATGTGTATGTTTTTTTTGGTTCAAAGTCAATGCCTTATGCTGACCAACCATGAGAAGAACCTCGTCTTATCATTTCAATAACCTTTTTATGAAAGTGCCAGTCGTAGCCCTGACTGTTGTATTTCTCTTTCTAGTGTCGAAGCTTAATCTCATTTAGTGGTAATGCTCCTGCGTGGTGGTGGAGAAGATAAATAACTCCATGCTCATTTCCACAGTGAGATTTTTTTTTTCAGTGCAAAAGATAGACTGAAGTGTATTTTATCTGTAGTCTGTGTAGGGTGTGTGTGAATACAGACTCAACACAGGCAGCCAAGGACACAAGGGGAAGGAACACTGCGAAATATTCTCACCTAGCAGGCAGCGAGATGAAATCCATCAAGTTATTTACGAACCAAACTTCCTCTGATATCAGACAGGAGAAAACATTTAAACTGAGGTGGAAAGCCCTTTTTCTTTCTGGGAAAGCCCTGATGAAACCACAATGACCGAGACCATTTCAGACAATTCAAAGTAAAAGTACCTTAGTAAAGCATAGACTGACTCGTACAGTCACCTTCAAACTCAAGAATATCATGGGAATGCTATACAGTGTTATTCAATATATTAACATTAGTTGATGTGTTAGGTAAATTAACAAAAATTAACAATCTTTTTTTAATATAGCATTTATTTATATAGGTGTAAATTGAAATATAGATTAATATTATTTTGTTTTCATACTGCTACTATTAATAATACATGTTTTATGTTTAATTGTATTCATTATTTTTGATCATTTATGCTTAACGTTAGATTATAATGCTTGAAATCATGTTATCATTTATAATTTAATAATATACTGTATGTAGATAATAACAATAACCCCGATTAATTTATAATTGAATGTGTTTTTCATCATGTTAACTTTTGCATAATAAATAATACAGCCTTATTGTAAAGTGTTACGAACAATGGTTTAAATTAATATAGTGCATTGCTGTAAAGCAGTTTTCAGTGTTGAATACCATAAAGCCTACCGTCTCATCCAGTCAGGGGCAAAGGAAATGCATTGTCTCCTGCAAACATGCATAGGAAGAATGGAATTATAGAGTGATGTGTGTCTAAAGCCCATCTGTGGACAGTCTGATTTTTGTGGTGGGGCTGCAGTCTTGGTTGAAAGGACGAGGTCAGAACAATGAATTCAAGAAGAAAATCTTTAAGAAATGAAAGGGTCCTCACCAGCATGAAAAATGCATTTGTCTTCATTTTTTAAAACCCAGTGCCCACGCAATAAGATTTATCGTCCATTAGTTCTGCCGTGTTCACTTTATCTGGGTGGGGGTGGTGTAACTCACGACTATCTCACATAGGCTTAAATGCTATTTTCTGTAAATATAAAATGAAGAAATTTGCATCATAAGATGTTAGCATAATACAAAGCATTACAGCTTAGTAAATATAAGATACAGACCGTAGTAGTTTGTAGATGTTCAGACATGTTTTTTTTTTTTTTTTCAGAAAAGGGACAGAATTTGCTTATGATTGCTTAAATGTGCAGCCTAATTAGCAAACTCTATGTGCAAGACTTTACTGAAACATTTACAGCACTATGGTGACTGAACCAGAAAGAGAAACAAGACTGATTATATAGTCATTTTAGAACTGTTGTGCAAAATAAATTATTATTAATATGAATATTATTATTAATTATATAATTTATATTTGTATTTCATAATAAAAAAATATATCTAAATTATGTATACAGTATATATATATATATATATATATATATATATATATATATATATATATATCACCAATGTATCATTTATGTTTGAATTAAACTGATTCATGCTTCATGTATCATATGCGGCCATCCTTATAATTGAGCACTGCTAATACCTCTGCTTTGTAGACAGATGGAGGAATCTGATATCCCGTTAGCACTTGATAGATTAGCTTCACCTGACTACTGATTGTGGATTCCACTCTTGTTTGAGGGGATACTTTCCCTCATAGAAATTTGTTACACATATTTACATGTCCTCTAACTCCAAGAAATAGTTAAACACCTGATAACATGTTAGAGCCGGGGCAGGTGTTTCTCCAGATGGGCCAGCTGAGAAACTGAAAGGTGTTATTTGAGACCTTCTAATGAGTAGGGTATTGCAGCATTTAGAGTTATATGGGACTTTATTACTGATGCATGAGGGTGATTTTCTGATGGTATGATGCAGGAAGGTCACAAGGAATGCTAGATGTGGCCGTTCTGGTGTGTTTTGAATCTCTTGAAACGTGTTAATGGATTGCATCACTACATGCAATGATGTTGCAATGTGTTGTGTCTGGATTTATCTTTTCATTTACTCTGTGGTTCTTTTTTAATAGTTAAAATGCTCCGTTAACATTTAGCGAACCTTTGCTTGCAGTCTCTTTGCATGTCAGAAGCATCTTTTTCCCTTTACATTTTCTTAGAATACCCACAATATTACCGTTTTACCATTGCGTGACCATCAGAGGTCTTATAAATCATCCCATGGCAGAGTGGGGGAGGGGGTTCAGTGCTCCGTGAGCTGATCAGACTCACCATGACCCAGAGTGCCATCTCAAAGGGGACAGTGAGGCAGAAGACGATGGCTTCATCTGACTCCTTTGTTTTCCCTCACCGTATCGAGGAACTTGACAAAGGCTGATGGGCTTTGGTTAATGACACTTCTCTCTGGGCTGAGTACCTAACAAACGCTGTGCATTGGGGCGTATATGAGAATCCCTCAACGCTGTGCATTACTTATGCTCTTTTTGAATTATTTAGCAAAGTTTGTTTAGCATTAACTGCATGAGTGACCAGGCAAAGATCACTATCACTGAGTCAGTGCTCGTCTGCCTGAGGCGCCCAGTGCTCTTAATGCGTCTGTTATTGTTATACCCCATTATTCCATTATATTCATTTTCAAGTCTTTTTAGCTAAACAGCATGATATATGTATTTCTTTAGGTTAGTCACTATGGAGAATAATTTGGTCAGAGTGGCCTGTGTAAAACTGTGTGGTGTTAAGTAGCTTTTGGCAGATTCTGATGCTAATTAGCTGCTCTTGAACCTCATTTGAATGGTTTACTGAACAGATGTATCCAATTTGTCTTACGGAGGCCTTTTGCACCCTGTATTGAAGCTGCTGCCATCTTTTGTCTGTGTATGAAGATTGATATGTAGTCTGTTAATAATACACTTTGTACCAGGATCTGAACAATAAAGTTTATTCACCCCAGTTAGTATATAGTTCAATATCAGTGTAATCAGATATATTTTGAAATGTATATAAAATATATATTTATATATATTAAAAAAAGTATTTTATTCAGCATTATATACATTCATTTATAATTCAGCGTGGACCCATTAAACTTTATCAAAAGTGATAGTAAAAACTTTTACATTATTATAAAATGTATTTGTTTTAAATAAATGCTGTTCTTTTGAACTCTCTATATTTATTTGTATTACTAATTTCTTGAGCTCTAAATCAACACATTAGGAAGACTGGAGTTATGAGGCTGGAAATTCAGTTTTGTAATCACAGGAATACATAGAAAAAAAAAAGAAAAAAAAAATTTAAATTTCACTGTGATTTTTAATCAAATAAATGCAGTCTAGGTGAGGCTTGTAAAAAAAACAAAATCTTAATAACCCCAAACCACTGAACAGTAGGCCTGTATATTTTAATGCTATAAGAAATGTCAAAACATAAAAAAAATCTTACAACCCCAAACCTTTAAAAAAAAAAACTTATTAAAACATTATTATCATTAGTAGAAGTAGAATCATTGTGCAATTTATAACATTCATTTTTGGGTTTTATAGGGTTTTCTGTTTAGCTTGATTACGATATTGCATTTAATACAACTACTGTAAATGTTCGCTTTCAAACATCTACCTAAAAATAAACTACATTTACGTTTACTTACAAAAGCATTAAACATATTGAGAAGGATTCAGCAGAGGGTAATTATTGTGCTTCCTCACAAAGTGATTGCAGTCCTTTTCCTCAGGGAAACCTACATTCCTGTGAACTCAGGGAAGCTGTATGTCCTGTATATTTCTGAATGAGTGTCATAATCTTGTTTGTGATTGGAAGAAATGTAGAGTCTCCCCTCTTATTTGTTATAGCATAGTGGTTCAAAAAGGCATAACATCCACGTGCCTGGGCTGCTATTTTGCCGTTTCACTTTGAACTCCATATGTCGGCAGTCAATCTTGATGTTGTCATTCAGAGTATGTTTCTCCCTCCTCAGCATCAGCAGCAGATATCTCAGCATGCTTCCAGAGCTTTTCCATTTCCTTTGAAGTTTTTTTTTTTTCTCCATGAGAATGCTTGGCTGGATTCTTGTGGATAATTCACATTGCAGGCATATCCACTGCTTTTAACCTGATTCTTAATAACTTGGACATTTTCTGCAAAAAAAAAAAAAATAATAATAATAAAAAAAATATATATAATTATATATATATATACATATATAATTATAAAAACAGTATACATTGATTGGTTTTTATAATCTGTTTTAAGAATATATATATATATATATATATATATATATATATATATATATATATATATATGATATATATATATATATCTCAGACTAAGAATGATGCAAATGTCCTTATTGCCACTCCATGTAAATACAGTCTTTGCCATCCCACTTTCACTGCAGACTTTAGCTTCACTGCCCCGTGCCTAATTGAGGTACTTCACTGACATGTTTTTAATTGCCATCTTAAACCTTTCACGTTTACACAATTAAATTAAGTTGGTAAGTTTTTTTCTTCATGGTTGGATGCTTTCCAAAGTTTGGCTCTTTTGCAAAAACATAGACATATACCTTTGATTGAAAAGATGACAGTACCTTTTTTTTAATGCAACCACAGCCATCTTTCTGCCATCTTATCCCCATCATTTAGATCTTGAACAGATATAGTGGTGCTATGTTTGGGCAATTTATGATGAAATGTATGTTTCTTTGGCATGCATGTTGACCGAATCACAAGTGTCAGGTGATCTTCAAATATTCCAGTCTTGTCTGATCCGTAGATGTTTACATGTAAGCATGCACAAAAGCCTCATAGTTCAGAGCAGAGCATGCTTTCCTCCATCCGATTAAACTCTGTCACGCCTGTCCGTGAGCACGAAGTGTAACAGTCTTTTTGGGAGAATGTGAGGCTTTGTCATCTGAGCCCCAAAGACAAAAGAAGAGCAAATCCTTTCATGAACATTCTTAATTAGCCCCCGTTTGCCCTCTAATCCAGTTATAGTTTTGCTGGCCCAAAGTTCAAGGGATTCAAACTTGCCCCATCCACTTGGTTTTCTACACCTGCCACAAGGATATTTTATCCCTTCTTCAGTCCCACCCCACACACAGACACACACCGACACACACACACACACCATGACATTATTGTATTTGCACTACCCTACAAAGAGATCAAGTCTTTTTCCTAGTTTCAAAAAGCGGGGTCACCGAACCCAAAGAGAAGAGATGCTACTGCAGAGGTCATTTTGATCTAGCCGAATGAGTTACATTTAAATCTACAGGAGGAAAACAGAATGAATACTGTAACGAGAAGGATATGTTGTCGAGAAAACATATCATAATGGAAGAAGATTATAAAAGGGATAGTTCACCCCTCAAAAAATCTGTTATTTACTCACCAGGGTTATTATAGATAACTTAATGTAAGTCCAAAACTATAATGAAAACTATATATATATATATATATATATATATATATATATAAAAAAATTCATTACTTGAAAAAAGTATTTCAACTAGTTGATTTACTACTTACTATACATACGTTATATACTAAAATAAGTTACTAATAAATAAACTAACAAGCTAATATATATACACACACACACACACACACACACACGCACACACACACACATGTTTTACATATAAATAAGCAGTAACAGTGAGACACTAAAATATTTCTAAAGAAATAATTATAAAAGATTGTCAAACTACTCGATATGTTTTTTTATTTGTTTAAGAATCTCATTCATTAAGGCTTTGTTTCTCGATTATTAGATCAGGACAGTTGTATGACCCTGACATTTTGACTCATGCCCACCAAAAAAAAAAAAAAATCATAAAAGATGTGTATTCAGGTTTCCTCCCAAACATATGTATGTAGCATATGGCACATTGTGTCATATTAATATTGTTCCGACAGTGATCATTTTAAACAGACTCATTTCTGCTTTGTGAAGCTGTTTTTCCATTGTGTTATCCTGAGCTACATGACTGATTCCTAACATCCTTGAATGTGTCGAGACTGAAGAGGGGATTAAAAATTATACAGCTGAACTGGACCACTTCAAATGAATAGTGCCCAATTAGTGAGTGTGTGTGTGTGTGTGCATGCAGGATTTCAATTAGCTGCTGTGTGATTCTGATCCAACTTGACTCCTTTGGTTTTGGCTGGGTGCACTATAGGAGGCATTACTCAATGCCATTTGTCCTGTGAAAGCAGGGTCCTGTTGAGATTGCATTGTGCTCTCTCAAATGAGTGGAGATGTGCAGCTTCATCTGTGTTATTGTACATTCTTTCTATATAGTGGCTTTCCAAGGAACTTAGCTTTGCAACAAAATGTTTTGAATATGTTATGCAACATATTTGTTAATTTTCTATTTGTGGCATAAATAACAGTTGTGCTATTGTCCTAAGTAATATAAACCTCTTGTATTATGCGGTTTCTAATATGATGTTTACCTTCTAGATGAAATACTTTGTGGCAGACTGGAAAAGAGCCACAACGTGCAGCCTGTGGCTTCTTCGCCACTCGTCCCCTTTCACTTCTCAAACCTGTGCGAAATCTGGTTGAACAAGTTGTGGAAGTCACAAGAGAGGATTCGCATTTCTTTCCCTCCATTCATGGGAGCGACTGCCATTCACAGGCCAATTCACAACCCAAGAGGATTGTGTTTCTGACCTGAGTTAGTCTTGCTCACCTGGCAGTGGCTCAGGCAGGAACTCCAGGGCCCTTGACCTGCTGGGAGTCTTTCCTCCACCCTGCTGGGTCTGAGTCAGCCAGTGACCTCAGTAATGAGATGAAATGAGTGTGACTGGATGTATCATGCTGTACAGAGAGGAAGTCAGGCTTTCAGAAGGTCATTCTTACATGGTGTATCACAGGTGCTAAACATTCAAATCAGCACTTTATAATAGACGCGGTGAAATGACTAATGCTGCTTGTTTTGGAGTGAATTGTTCTTTTTTTCAACGATGGCTCAGTCAAAAAATCTGAAATTGCTATATAAATTCAAACAATTCTTATAAAATAGACCAAATGATCTTTATAAACATATATAAAATAATTAATAAACTTTATCAGCATTATTTTTTACAGCTCTATGCAAAAAAATGTGATTAAAAATGGTAGTAAAGACATTTATAATGCAACCAAAGCTTTCCATTTGAAATAAAACTTCTGAAAATATTAGGCCGCACAGCTGTTTTCAACATTGATAATAAGAATTATTTCTTGAGCAGCAAATGAGCATACTGGCATGATTTCGGAAGGATCATGTGACACGGAAGATTGTAATGCTGCTGAAAATTCAGCTTTGTTATCACAGGAATAAATTACATTAAGATTTTCAAGTAGAAAATAGATGTTTTGATTTTTAGTAATATTTCACAATATTACTGTTTTTACTGTATTTTTATTTAAATCAATTCAGTCTTTGTGAGCATAAAAAAAATCTTCCTCACCCCAAACTTTTAAACAGCAAAGAGTAGTTGTAAATTAATGTAGTACAGTGTACAGATATGATGTGTTAATGTCATTCATAATGCACATGAATTTTGTAGAGAATATGTGTAATTTTATATTTAATCTCACTGAAAGAGCATAAAATATGATTAAATGTACCAGTGGTATATGGACACATATTTATACTTCCTTAGTAATTTTTTTGCATTAAAAAGACCAGAGATGCCATGGAAGCAGTACAGACAAAATCAATCAAGTGCATGCTGTGTTAAATTGTTTGCTCTCCTGTTATGCTTTAATACAGCATGATTCTCTTCAGCACTCTCCAAAACTATACAGAATATCTGCTTAAACAAACAGACAACCACATTTTTCATTTTGCAGAGCAGCTCGAAGGTGTGTGAGCTCTGATGACAGGTATCGCTCATGGCAGGCACCTGGCAAAGCTTTAGAGGAGATGGGGCACTGAAGTTCAACCTGAAGCACTTCCTGATTGGTCTGGAAGGTTGCCTTTGAATGTCAGAGTAGTTATTATGTGCCTTGTTTAGAAACTGGAGTATTTAAATATAATATTTCACTTGTTTGTTGCAGTCGTCATTATTGTGATTAGAATGTCAACACTTAAAATTAAATTATTCAAATAATTATGAAGAAAAAGTCTGCTGGACTTCAGGTGCCACACAAATGAACATTAATGTATTTTAAAATGTAATTTATTCCTGTGAAAGTGAGACTGAATTTTCAGAGTCACAAGATCCTTCAGAAATCATTGTAATATGTTGATTTGGTACCATAAAACATTTCTTATTATTATCAATGTTGAAAGCAGTTGTTCTGCTTATCTTTATTTTGTTTTTATAATTTTTTATAATTTTGATTAATAAAGGTAAAAAAAACAGCATTTATTTTTAAATAGAAACATTGTAAATGTATTTGCCATCCCCTTTGATCAATTTAATGTATCCTTTGTGAATATAAGATGTAATATACTTGAAACGTTTGAAGTTTGGAGTCTTATTGATGCAAGGTATGCAAGAATAGAGTTATGTCTCTGTCCTTCACTATTGTTGGTGATCTTTTATCAGCCATGTTCTCAGAGTTGAGGTCTGGACAGCTGGTGCTTGATAGTCTTGGACATTAGACACCTCAATAACAGATAAAGCTGAATAAGATGCCTCTGGTCTGAGGACACCTGTGTGTGGAAACTAAATCCATGTTTTCTTATCAGTAGGTTGTCAATGTCTTTTTTTTACTCTGGGCTTACCTTACTTAACTCATTCTCTCTTCATGTCATGCTGGGCTTGATTTGATCAGAGCTTCAGATTATTTCAGCTGCAGGCATTCTCTATCTAGATTAAGAATAAAGATAATCAGCAAGTTTTTTATACTATAATCAGCTTTGCATTGAATATTTAATTGTGAGATTTTTTTAGTTGGCCAGATAATGTATCAAGTATATGTCTTATGTTTTTAAAGTTACAGTTCACCAAAAATACAAATTGTTGTAGTTTACTTAAGGCTTTTTTTCCGAGGAAAACAAAAAAAGATATGAACATGAAAAAGCATGAGCACTTTTCTAAAAATCTCCTTTTGTGTTCTCCTGAAGAAAAGAAAAAAAAAACATACAGGTTTGGAACAGCATGATGACAGAACTTCAATTTTATCCCTTTAATCTTTTCTCTTGTAGAAACTATGATTGCACAAATGTGTCATTAACCGAATTACTTTTAGTTCATCGTAACACCTGGATGTTTCATTTAAAGATTTATCATATGCCACGTTATCTCTGTTTAGCAGTATCCACATGAAACATATTTTCATGTGTTAAGTTCTTACTAATATAATACTGACAGCTCAGGGGAAAATCCAATTCATTACATTCAGACTTAACTTATTATAGAGGTCACCACATTTATCAAAGCTGTGTCAAAACATACTTAAATTGTTTGTTGACATTTCCAGTCGACGAACAGCTTGTGGGACAAATCTGCAGCTGAAAACGAAAACCGATATGTACTTGTGTGCTCCTTTTCAATACGGCCTTAGACCTTCAGTGGTGAAAAGGATCACTTTGAGGAAACCTGATGCGATCTAACATGGCTGTGCTGTGCCACTCTGCATTGTCTGAGAGGTCAGGAGCTACGCAGCTACAGAAGCTCAAGGCTGCCCAGTGTCGGCCTGTTTAATCATTTTTCTGAGATCAGCATGATCTAACAATAAACAATAAAATAAAAAGGAGGAAATTTGTTTTCCCTTTGAATTGATGAAGAAAAATTAGAAATGTATTATTATTGTTATTCTGTTAAACTGCATGGCTTTCTTATGCTAGGTTTTATGAGTCAGCTTTTTCCATAGGGCATTAAATGTGTGAGTTGTATACAAAATTAGAGAAATTGATTCACCAAAATGAATGGGATGATTTTTGGCTAAATTGCCATCTGACTCGCTGAAGAAAGCACACAAAGCAGTTTAGTCGAGCATTTCTGAAAAGTGTATCCTGCCCCAGCTTTAGTTTCAGTAATGTAAACCGCAGAGCTCCATGTTTAGGCCATGTGCTTTTCTCCAGGCTTTATTTAGTTTAAGAGGGATTTTTTCTATCTCACCAAAGACCAGTATGATCCTTTTTCATTTAATTCTATTTAAAGTAATTGTAAATGGTGAAATGTAATTTCAATATATAAATATAAATCTATCAAAAATATGCCACATGAATGTTCTGTTCCATTAAATTTGATTCTGTTTAATAGATTGTAAATATGTGGCTATTCATTTTGTGGTGTTGATCAAAGATGTTTCATGGTAAACATGGGCTTCAGTAATTGAGAACAATAGATGGGTGTTTGTTCTGCTGCCAACTAACAAAGCAAACGGCTAAGAGGGTCACTGTTGCTGAGGGGCAGGACATTGGCAGACTGCTGACATTGTCATTGATATAATGAAGCACTTGCAGGAATAACAAGCATGTCTCTGTGTGTCCAGTGTTTTGGAGTTAACACCGCTTTTGAGCAGCTTTAATCCTGTAGCGTGTTCTTTCTATCTTCAGAAGATGTTTCTTTAATCCCTCGTTAAAACGTCATTTATTTGGTGCCTATAGTTGAGTTGTTTTGTATGACTCTGGTTTGGTGTTTTTTTAATAAATGGTTGTTTTGTTTAACAGGTGCCGTGTTGGATCTGGGTACCTGCTCATGTGAGTTGTTCTCCAGCTATGGAACCCTGGCCTCTCATGGCCTGGGGCCTGATGCTGACCGCCATCATCAGAGCGGTTCAATCGAGGGACTTCACAGAAAAAGACATTGTTTTTCTCCATCCCTCAAGTAAGTATTTTTTTTTCTTAGATTCTGCCAAAGCCTTGAAAATGACACCAGTGTCAGTAATAATTTGTCAGTCATGACTTCTGTAAAGACTGGTTGGGCTTTAGGCTCTGAATGCAGGCAGATTTATTCCAAATGCGGTGTTCTTGATTTTCTATTGTGTCCTAATAATTGGCCAGGCCTTCCAGGCCAGTGATCTGTAGCTAAACTCAGCATCTCAGCTGACATAGCAGCTGTGTTAAGATCCCCCACCCTGAAACTCATTGCCTTCCATGCCTGCTGATTCTAAATCAATTGTTCAAAGCATGTGCCAATGGCCACAATGGCAGTGTAGCTGTTCCTTCATGGGGAAATGTTATGCCATCAAATATATGGGTAACATTTTCTTACAACATTAATCAGATCATAGTCAACAGCAAACCCAGTTATTTCTGTATTTTGCTGTAGTTTGCCAGTAGGAAATATCAGTTTACATTTCCAACATTGCTTTTGTCATTAATTGTAATAATCCAGTGAGATTTTTTCCAGCACATGGAGTGTGACAACAGCTGGTGCTTCACACATTTCTCATCGTAAGCTACGTTGATTGCAGAGACCATCATAGAGTGGCAAAGGGTCTAAGATCTACTTAGGCTTACGATGCATTCGAGAAATGCCATCATGCAGTCAGTCTGGGATGACTGTGGCAACCTCTCCAAGATACTTGAAGAAACCTACCTGCAAAGCTACAGTACTGTGAAAAGTTTTAGGCACTTGTGTAAAAATGCTGTAATGTGAGGATACTATCAAAACTAATGTAAAAAAAAATATATTTATCAGTTAACTTCTAACTAACTTCTTAACTAAATCAAAAAACAACTTTTGCTTAAAGCAACATAAACAAACGTTACGGGCGCGCTTTTGTGGCCCTAACTTAACTTCCAGTAGACTTCCAAATATCAATAACATCAATAACAACAGCTAAGTAGTCCCTCTAGAGTAGATTATTTTTGATAACAAGCAAAATACGTTTGCTGCGTAAATCAGATTTACTGAAAATGCAAATGGTGATTTAAACCAGGAGAAACAGAGGTTTCCCCAGTAACCGCTGTACACGAAGCAGCGCTGAGCTCACAAATGCTACTTTAAAAGTGACATAGAAAATTGTATAGACTAATTAAAGATCTAGACTAATAGACTAATTAAAGTCTTCCTTCAGAAATACAGTGATATAAAAACAACTGTACCTTGTTTTAAACGTGCAGTGCATGCTCATCTTTATTCAACGAAGCCTTTTGGAAAATGGGTCAGTTATGATATTGCGAGTGCCACAAATGAATAAATGTATGTGAAATGCATCCCACAGCATAACCACCTGAGTCCAACTTCAGTCTGCTAATCACCTTAACTTTAACTGCATTTGTAGACGGCGCCATAGCCAGAGTAATAACAAACACAGACCAGAAGTTAACTTAGGACCAGGCACATGCGCCCGATGAAACCGTCTATACACTAGGTACTCTTGACAATCTCACCAGATTATTTGAATGTACTGATGGTCTATGCATTACATTTTAGTCATTGACTTATAATAAAAGTTACAATAATCTGTTACCAATACATAATTTTAATATCTCAGAATCTGTTGGATACATGTGGATTGTTCAAGTACAATTTTGCCATAATGAAAGAGAGTAGAGGTTGGTTTCAATTCTGTTGAGAGAATTAATCTGTGAAATCCCAAACTCTTTCATCACAGTGAGCAGGACCTCCCAAAATCCTTTAAGCTGTATGCCGGCTCTCCGGTGAGCAGCTGGAGATATCCGTATCTGCTCAATGGCCCAGCGGGGATTGAGTGTGTGTGTGTGTGTGAGAGAGAGGTTAAAACAAATCAGTTCTTATGAGTTCCCAAAATAGTCTTTGCACCAGCACTGATTTTGTGACCTGCTGATATCCAGCTGTTGTATATTGATGTAGAGGATTTATGATGATCTTGGAGTTCATTATATTTCATGAATCCAGATGGCAAGTGTGGATTTACATCCACATGAGATCATTCAGAAAACAAAACACACTCCAGCTACTTAGCCTAGTTAGCGCTTCTTAACAATGCAACCATGCTTATTGTGTTACAAATTGTTTTTCTTGTTTTGTTTTTTTGACACCAAAAATTAAACAGACATGCTTATTGAATTAGCTGGAGGAAAGGAAGAAATTGTATAATGTTATAATGACATCGACATCCGACGGTCATACAAATGTTGGATTGTTCATGTTTTGCTGTTGTTTTAACTACAGTGTTTCTCTCACCTCGTTAAGTCTCTAAGAGGGGATACAGTCAGTTGTATCATTGATTTAATTATTTAATGACCACTTTCATTAGAGTCACAAGAATTTGGGGGACATAACGGTTAAACTGTAGGTCAAAATGAGCTACTGAGCTCTGTTTGTATATACAGAGCTATTTAGAGACCTCAGAGGTAATAACACATCAGGGCTGTCTGGATGAATCAATGGCTTGTTTAAATCAGAATCTTACTTTTTTTTTTTTTTTTTTTTGCTGGGTGAGGTCAACAAGAGGGTTTTCTTTTTAAAACTCAAAAAAAAAAAAGAAGAAAAAAGAGAGATGTTTCTGTTTCATGTGAGCTGTGTAATCTGATTGAGGAGCTCCAGAAGAGAAACACACTGTGTTCCAAAGATGCAAAAGCTGGAGGAAGTGCCCTTGATTAGATAGTGTCTCAGTCAGTGTGGCAGGTGTTCCTGATGATTAGGAAACGGAGACAGGCACAGAAAAAAAATTATGAGTGTGATTTAATTATTTAAAAGTGCTATAAGTGGCATTTCGTCTAATGCAAACACAGTGTGTAAATTATAATGTCAGATGATAATGTTTGACAATAGGAAAACACACAATGTTTTTAAACATTGTGGTATTTTTTCATGGTAATACTGATTACAATTTTTACAATTATTTGATAAAATTAATAGAATAAAAAACAATTTATAAGTGCAGCCTTGGTGAGCAGAAGAAACTTCCAAAAAAACAAACAAACAAAAATGTATTTTGTTCCACACAATAATTATGTATGTTAATCGATTTCACCAGCAGTTTTGCTATTACCAAAACATTTCTGTTTACGTTGATAATTATTCTGCTGCATCTGTTTTCCCAGCAACTCCATATCCAGGAGGATTTAAATGTTTTACATGTGAAAATGCACCTGACAACTATGAATGCAACCGCTGGGCTCCAGATCTCTACTGTCCACGAGGTACCAACATCTCCATTACCTCTCTCTTATTACAGACAAGTCAGAATTCATCATATCTCTTTGTCTTGCAGTATGTTTCTTGAAACAAAAGTACAGTATTTTTTTTTTAATCCCTGGATTGTGTTATAAAATATTAAAACAGTTACAGGGCATTTAAATAGTCTAGGTGTATTGCTATTGAAGTGCATTTAGTGAATAAGATGCTGGGTCAGTATGTTTCAGGTCCTGCTTTGCCTTTGAGTTGCTCCATGTATGTATTCAGTACATGTTTTTGCCATGGACATAAGGAGTCCTGTGCTGCGTTGTGTCTGATTTACAGCACTGTGTTAATGGTTCAGGAGCTGTATAACCCGTTACAGACACTCATTCCTTCAGTAAAGCACATGCTGCTGCATATCACCTGCACATTTGCAGGTCAATGTAGAAATTTACAGGAATGCAATTTTCAGTGATCAGTGTTTCTACAGAGTTCATAAATATTGTGCAATATTGTGTTATTGTAAGACTCACATTTCAACGACACATGAAATTTAAAGCGGCTGAGAGCGAGTTCTGCAATATCCGATCCAATTTTTTTTTTTTAAATCCCTGGAAGGATGTTGCTTTTCCTCTGAAATCTGACTCCTTTATCAGACTGGATTTAAAGCTGTCTTTTGTGATATATACAGTATGTCGTTGATAAAACTAAGTGAAGCTTCTTTGTAACTTTTAGAGAGCAGATATTGCTACACACAACATAAGATGAGCTGGGATGGAAACACAGTGTCGGTGACGAAGCGTTGTGTGGCGCTGGAAGACTGTCTTGTAACTGGGTGCTCTGAGGTGGATCATGAAGGAAACAAGGTGAGATACAACTCACATTATACCAAGTCACTTACGTTTCAGACCAAATGTGCCCAGTCTGAAATCCATCCTCGTTCATCTTCTCATCTCACTTTACACAGTCCACTTGAAGTGATCTTAAAGAAAGCATGTCGAGTGGTTGATAAACACATTTCTGATCGGCTCTGCTGCCTGTAGGATCCGGCTCAGTCAGCAACACTAAACTGCGCTCTTTAGTTAATCCATTTATCCTCTCGAGTGATTTCGCTGCAGATGAGATAAAGGTGTGAGTTATGCTGCCGTCTCTCTCAGTAATCCTTCTTTGAGTAATCCTTGCTGAAAGGTGCGCCCGGTCACTCCCTGAACTCTTTGTGGCTTACCTTTTACCTCTAGCACAGGACAGGAGTTATGCAGAGGGCAGGGGGCAGATGTGAGGAGGCCAGATTGAGAGATAAATGCAGCGTAAAGATGCCACAGCTATACTAAAAGGGTAAATTTAGAAGCTGAAGGTTCATCCTTGGGTTAAAAAAGGGTTTAATTTATTTGTGTTTGTCTGAAGTGATTTTTTTTCTCTTTAGGAAGACTTTAAGTAATGACTGTTTACTTTTCATGTTCAGAGAGGTGAAGCAGAGGCTTTTATTACAGTGCAGCACTGTACTGCGGTATTAAACTTCAGCAACCCATTTAACTCAAAACACTTAACACTAGCTTTGTTTTGTAGAAAATCTCATCCTGGGGTATGGTGTCAATTTTTGTAAACTTTTAGAAATGTTTAGATTCTAATTTGTTCTTTCTCCGAAGGCCTCTTTGCACAGCTGAGTTAAGGCTCTGTTCCTGCGCAAAACTCTGTGTGAGGATGTAATGCTGTATAAAAACTAAACTCAAATTTTCCTGATCTGTCCCACCTCTGCCCCTAGTTTTACAGTATACAGACGTATTTTCTGCCACCTCTGAGCAGCATTAAAGGTGCTGTAGGGAACTTTTGTAAAAAAATATTTTTTACATATTTGTTAAACCTGTCATTATGTCCTGACAGCAGAATATGAGACAGATAATCTGTGAAAAAAATCAAGCTCCTCTGGCTCCTCCCAGTGATCCTATTGTCATTTGCAGAAACTCCATCGCTCCCGGTAAAAAACAACCAATCAGAGCTGCGGTTGGTAACTTTGTTTGTGTTCAAAATATAGAAAAATGTATATAATAAGCGAGTACACCATGAATCCAATTTCCAAACCCTGTTTTTAGCTTGTCCTGAATCACTAGGGTGCACCTATAATAAGTGTTTATATTCGGACTATTTTAGATTGCTTCGGGGTACCGCGGCGGAGTAACCCAGTACCTTTGTGATTCTTCATAGACATAAACAGAGAGAAGTAGCTCCGGCTACGATGTTCTTCCGCAAGACGCAAGCAGTTCTGTTTATTAACCGCTAGAGCGTCAAAAGTTCCCTACTGCAGCTTTAAACTAAATTTATATTTAGCAGCTGAGTCCATCTTCAAGAAACAGTTAAAGACATATCAACACCAGCACTCTCTATTTAATTTCTACTCTATCTGCTTGTTTTCTTTTGAATTATTTAAACGAAATCTGGCACTCTAATACTAGCACTGCCCATTCTTTCTTTGATTGCTTCTATTGTCCTCCTTTGTAAGTTGGTTTGGATAAAAGTGTCTGCTAAATGGCTCAATGTAAATGCCACTTCTTTTAGGTGTCTGTTACTGTGTCTTGCTGCTATTTCAGTGTCTTGCACATGAGGGGCACATTTTTTGTTAGTTAAGTTAAAGCGATTTTTGAAACAGTTTGTCAACCAATCAGAAGAAGCCAGGGACAGGGTCATTTGTTGACACACAAACTTCAGAGGAAATGCTTTCAATGTGTTTTACGATGTGGAAGAAATTGTGGCCAAATTATATTGTGGCCACAAATTAATTTGTTCCAAAAGTGTATTAATTTGTGGTTTACATTGTTCCCTAATTTAAATCGTGGCCAAATTGTAATCATTTGTCCCCTTGTTTTAATTTTGTTCAATTGGGGCAATACCGTAAATTAATTAATAAGCTGACGGAACAAATTCTTAATTTGTGGCCACGTTATCTTTCGACTATTTTTCACTATTCTTGAGAACCTTGCATTCTGTGTATTTTACTGTTCGCTATAGTGCTGATTCTCGTGTTTATTGTCTGCTTTTTTTCCATCCAGGTTTGTATATCCTGTTGTGAGGGGAACATCTGTAACATGCCCCTCCCGCGAAACGAAACTGACGCCATCTTTGCCACCTCATCTCCCATTAATGAGAGCGTTCAGCCAGCACAGAGTCCCACGCTGATGCTTTCTGTCTGTATCATCATCCTGATGCTCCACAGTATTAACTGAGAGAATGGCCCGGAGTGGAAGAAACCTTCATGGCAGTTATTTAGGAAACTGTTGACTTGTGCCCGTCAGCTGTGGGCTTTACTTTCCTCAAAATGAAGTGTTTTTATTTTCTCTGAATACATTTTTATGTATCATATACTAATGTATGATATGAAAAAAAAAATATTGGTTGGTTTCCCTGAAGCTGAGTGGACTTGGGACGTGGATATTTATGGCAAAACTGAAACAAAACTGCACTTTTTTATTTTATTTTATTTTTTAATTGTATTAATGTTAGTTGTGTTTTATACATTTCTATAGATATATTTATTTTTTTATCATTCATTTTTGTAGGAAGATGAACTATGTTGTTGGCTGTAGGTATGAACCTAACTTGAATTTTTCCACCCACCCCTCTCACCACTGTTAGAGTATTTTTGTCATTGAAAAGGGTTTGCCACCTTTAGAACCAAGTTCAGTGTGTCATCCAGCATTCCTCACTCCTATAAAAAGAAAATTATCTTCTAGTTTTGCACTGTGTATTTGTGTCATAATAATGCAACATGTATTCCTAAAGCGCTTGTGTACAGATTATCATGTTAAACGTCCATATAGCCTAGAGTGAAGGGCTATAAATATATACATTCCTATACATTTGTCAGTCTGTTGTTGTGTACTGTAATATTTCATAATCATGATTCCTGGCTGACTTTGCAGTCGGCAAAATGTGTTGGGTCTGCGGTAACAGTGTTATATTTTTCAGGCGTTATGATTGGTTTAGGGGATCTGCCCGGCTGTAAATGAAGTTATTTCCTGTTTCTTCTCCATCTTTTGTTGAGTTATGAAAAGTATTGTAACATTCACTGAAATAATTTTGTACACTTCAGTACAATATAAAGGGCATTGTGATCACAGAAGGGCTAAGAACCTTTACTCAGGTAATTAAGGACCAGTTAGTGCCAGACAGTTTAGTAATACACAAAACACCTTTACCCTCAGTAGTGAACAATCAGAGGTCATCTGCATTAAACATGTCTCTGAATGTGCTGATGTAAAATCAGCTCTCGTCATCTCAGATTTATAACATTATGTACATAAAAATGTTTTTTTTAAATCAGTTTTTACTCTCATTTAAACTATAATAAGAAGTGGATATTTGTAATAGGGTTGCATGGTCTTTTTTATACTCACAAAATTGTGAATGCTGCATGCCATCGTGTGCCAAGGCTTCTTATAAATGTAGATTTTTTTTCTATGCTTGTTTGTAAAGTCCCTGTATATTCTTTTGTACATGATTTTGGATATATTTTTAAATCTCACCTCTGCAGTACATTGGTAACACTTCTGTGTATTAAACTGAAATGTTTACTGATGTTTTGTTTACTGATAATAACCACAATATTCTAAAGAAATTAAGTTTGTTTGGGCTGAAATACACAAATGATGATTCAACATAAAACTCAAATGAGTTTGTCAATGTTCTCTTCAAATGATCCTTGCATTGGTTATTCACACAAAAGATATTTCAGGTTTGTTCAATTTTACATTGATATCTTACATCCACGGTCGATTATCCACTTAAAAAAGCAAAGCGAAACTTTCTAAATGTGGCACATATTTTCTCTTTTTACTTTTATGATAGTAACTAGCCATCCATTCATTAGTTCATAACTGCTAACATCTAATCAGGAAGAAGCAGTGTACAAACTGAAAAAAAAGTTATATTTTTAAGAGTACACTTTATGTCATATGCTTAAAACAAGAAAAATATTTTGTGCTTGTTTAAATCATACCTTAGAGAAAAACATTTCCTTCAAATAAAGCTGTCATTTGTAGAATTAACTAGCTTCAATGGTACATATCACCCAAATATTGACTACATTTATCTTGATAGGATAAGGCCTTATTTTAGGAGTCTTCAGATTTATGCTGTAGCTGTGGCTCTGTGAAATGCAGTGGAGAAGAGGAAACACAGCTCTCATTAAGCCTAGTGCCAGAGGTCAAAGGTGAACACCCAGTGACCTTCTGGTCACTTCTTGTTTCTCAAATGGACTGCAGGTTGAAAATGAAGTCAACTTTATAGGGGCATTTAGTATCAATCTGCCGGGATGTGATGGCAGACAAATACATCTCTAATGACTTATAAAGTAGGCTTTATAAGAGAAAAGTGGGGACAAACAATACAACAGGGTAGTTTGCTTTTACATTTAAACGTAACTGAATAAAAACAAAGAAACAAATTGAAATTTTGACTGAGGTTCAGATATGTTTCCAAGTCACAACAAAAGCTCCCTTCATCTTGCTTTAGTAATCCAGTTTCTCGGCTCATTCCCTGCCGATACAAAGTCAGATTTCCTCTCTAGAGCTGACTTTCCAGATGAGCAGTAACATGTTTTTAATGATCAAGAGCTGTTGCAGGCTGGGTTTCAGGTACCTGGCCTGGAGTCCAAAGAATGACCCTCATTGTTGGAGGGCATGGCTGCATATCCTGTTCAGTCCGGCCATGCTGAGATTTTAATTACTCTGCAGCGGGGCTTCAGGATTGATTGAGCAGCAGTGGAAACATACTCAGCTCTTCTTTACTGTGGGAAAATGACAGCCGTCTGGATTCAGCATGACTGAGCCACACATAAAAATATAGCTATTAATATTATGCAAGATAATAATGCAGTTGTTTATAGTGATTTTAGCACAGACTGCTCATAACAATGATTACTGGTACAGTTAAATGGATACTAATCAAAAGTTTGAAATAATTCAGGTTTTTACTGTTTTGATCTCTTATGCTCACCAAGGCTGCATTAATATTGTGAAATCTGATTACAATTTAAAACATATGTTTTCTTTTTAAATATATTTTAAAATGTAAAGGACCCCTTTTCAGCAGCCATTACTCAGTGTGACGTGATCCTACAGAAATCATTCTAATATGTTGATTTGGTGCTCAATAATTATTAATGGTTATTACCATTACTGAAAAGAGTTTTTGGTGCTTTAATATTTTTGTGGAAACCTTGATACGTTTCTTTTAAGGATAAGAAGTTTAAAAGAACAGCATTTATTTGAAACATAAATCTTAACATTATAAATGTCTGTTCAAGCAATTCAGTGCACACTAATAATATTTTTTACTAGCCCTATGTACTCCAAACTTCTGAATGTTAATGTAGCATAGTTTAAAGAAAAATGTTAAGCAGCAGCAAAAAAAAAATAAAATCACCATTGCCAATAATACAAAATATTTCTTGAGCACTGAATTAGCATATTAGAATTTTGAGAATTTCATATTATTAGTGTTTTTACTGCATTTCCGATTAAATAGATGCAGCTTTGGTGAGTATAAAAACAAAAACAAAAAAAAAAATCCTGAAGTTTTCATTCAAAGTAATTCATATGTAGCTACTTAATTATCCATGACAAAAATAAATAATGCATGCTGGACAAAATGTAACTGCTATTTTTGGTGTGTGAAAAGCTTTATATCAGTTTCCAGGACAGGGTGGAGACAACAACACAAAATGATGTAAGTGTGAAAGCTGTCTTCAGAGGAAGACGGAGACAGTGGGAAAATCTCACAGGACAGACTGGAAGTCTGCTGCAGTGCGATGGGAAGACTTGAGGAAGGACTGGACTGAGAGAATTGCACAAATCACAGCTTCAGCTTCACAATGACTGAATTACATGATGATGACAGACCCGAGGGGAATAAGTACTCAGGGTTCATCAAAATATGAATTATGAATCCTAAAAACAGCTTCTGGTGTTCCTGAATCCAGAATCCTGAATTTGAACAGCAATGCAAGCAGAAAAAAGAGTGAGCAGAGCGGAACAAAAAGAAATTAAAACTGAATTTAACAATATAAACATATGAGCCTAATTATCAGTGATCACAATCATCTCTTTGCTTAGTCTAATAAAGAAGATCCAGTTGTTGTGTGTGTGTGTGTGTGTGTGTGTGTGTGTGTGTGTGCAGCTCTCATTCATTCTCTCTGAGTTTTCTAATTCATTACAAGTCTAAACTCTAATTGGAGTCAAACTCAATGAAATTCCAGCAGAGAAAACCCTAAACAGATTAGTAGTAAGAATAAAAGTAGTTTAAAACAAAAATGTTCAAAAAGTTAATGACCACAAGAGATACGGTCTAAAATACCTTCCATTGTTTGCCCAGTGCAAAGACATACTGTACCTTTAATGGTGTGCAGGACGGTTCGGATCTCTACATGGCCAAGCCAATGTAAATCTTAGCTGCTTTCTAAAAACAGGAAAGTGTTGGCAGATACGAGTGGGAACGCTCCATTGTCTGAACAGACCTCTGGCACTAGGTTTTCCTTTGCGTTGCAGACCTGGTGCTGCTGACTGTCACTTTACTAACAGGAGACAGAAGCGCTCTGTGGCCCTCACCCAACTCACACTTTGAGTTTCTCATTTATTCAGATATAGTTTCAGTTCTTGTGTGAACATGGACTCATATAGTTTATTCATTCCTTGTCCCTTATGTCTCAATAAATGTTCAACGTCACTCAAAAAAATATGGCTAATCATTCTAGTTACTGATTGGGAATTCCTACTTCCATCCAATATCTGACAACTGTTGTTATTGTTGTTACTTATCCACAGTTATCATTATTGCTATTATTGTTATCACTACTGCACTAATGTATTTACCAAAAATTCCTATTAACATATTTCTTCCATCTTTCTTTCCAGATATATCAGGACCTATATCAAATATGTAGATCTACAAATGCCATTTCTTAAAGAATGTGGGGTCTGTTGGGTGGATGGGGTGTTGTTTGAATAATTTATTTCTCATGGAAAGCAACGATGGCTGTCTGACCTAGATATCTAACCCCAATTAAAAATGTATGACCCTGACTTTCTCCTGTGATTTGAATTATTCCACAACTGCAGATGCTTAAGTCAAACATAAATTGATATATATAGTCAGAAGGAAATTATTTATTTGATTTGATCAATAACTGTATTTCAAATTATTAATTTTACCCCACTCAAAAAAAAAAAAAAAGACCTTTTTTGTCTTGCACTATTATTACATATGAAGCTCAAAAGTCTGCCATTTTGAAACAATGTGTGAAGCTGAGACATGGAAGTGGATGCCTCTTTTACAAATGTAAACACTTTGTTCCTTCAGAGCGATAAGAGGACCAGTTGGCATTATAATCATATTGTTAATGAATTGTTCAGTTTGACAGTTTGAATTCAGTGAAACAATTACGACTGAACTTTCCATCATAGAAAGTAGAGGAAGCTAGTTTTAGCAGGACAATTACATCCAATTAATAGTTGTGTCAATCAGACTCTTAGACAATCTCTAAAACACGTTTCACCATCCACACACGGAACCTCTTTGATCAACCGCACTTTTTTTTTTTTTGTTAAATGTCTTAAATGAGATTTTCAGATGCTGCTTACCACGGGAAGAAAACTATACTACAGTATATACTGATTCAATGCACTAAAATGTTCTATGAACGCCAGAAAAACTATGTAAGCAAAGGATCAGATCTGATATAATGCAAAATATTTAAATTAATAAACCCTTTATAGCTTTTATAGAATATTTGTGTGACTTTCCATCAAGGAGAGATCAGCTGTATTAAGGGCCAGCACAATTCACAGACAGGCATGAGCTAACGGAGAGAGAAGAACCGTCTAACTAATGGTAGATGTAGAGTTTAAAAGAGAATGATTCTAGTCCATCTGTTGTGCTTCTGAATGAATTCTAATGACACCCTCAACAGATGATTTGATCACCTTCTGGCTAATAAGGACAAGGTTAGACTACTATTTATTATTTACTGTATTTTGATCTTTATAGTTATGTGTTTACAGACTATCCAAATTATGCTATTTATGAAAAGCACTTGATACTGAAGAACCAATAAGTACAAGAGTATGGAAAAAGAAAAATTCTGTCAACTCTCCTGAAGGCGGTATATCTTGGTAGCTTAACCGTTTAGATGATGGATGGTTTAAAGTGAAGGTCATCAAGTCCAAACTGTTCACACAAACAATAAACCAACATTACAACAGCCATGTGATACTCATTCATTCATTATTTATTGTGCCTATCATGGAGCAATGAAGAAAGCTGACAATCCTGAATTATGCTTAAAGCTCTTAATCACTACTAAAACTTTTTAAATATATTGTATGGACAAAAAAAATGAATAAAATACAGATTTGGATGTAGCAATGTTGTGGAAATATTTTTAACGGTCACATTTTAGTTGCTTTGAGGTCTGAAGTACAAGAAAGTCAACATAGAGGAAGAGAGAGACTGAAAGAGAACTTCCCTCTGTAGCACACGCACCCAAAATAAAAGTCACACCAAAAGTGCTTTTTGATCTGCAAAAATAAATACACATTTCCAGCAGCAGCCATTGGACACCTTCATGAAGTGCACCATGGGATGTTAATGTGTTTTTGATTATACTAATCATCTCAAAAGCTGAGGTTTGATTTTGATATTAATAGTGTTCCCATGATGCCTCAGCATCTTGAACTAATTAAGTTAGCTTCCTTGTAGCTTCATCATGATCTGGCTGTTGGGTGGCGCTGTGGTGAAAAGTGTGCCCACAAAAACATGTGTCCCCCACATTACGTGCCGAATCACTTTACAACAGCCCAGGTCCTCGATCTGAAAACCTAAATGGCGATACCTTTCATCCGTTTCAAAGAGCGTGTTGTTTGTGTATGAACCGAAGAACTGAGGAGAGAGAAATGCAATACAAATACACAGAGATTAAGAGAAGTTTTTCGATTGCATCAAAAGTTTAGTAGACATTTATATGACATACTGCAAGTCCAGATGACGGGTCTATGAAATCAGCCCAGAATCCTTCTGTTCGGAGAGCATGACATATCTCCTTTGCACCTTCAACAAACTGCATACAACACAATTATCAGCTCTCACCATTCTTTCACCATTTATCTGTAATGATTAGCTTTAACCATGGAGCTTCCATTCAGATTTGCTTACACTGTTTTAACACATGCATAGCTATAAATCTTTCCCCTGACAGGAAGATTAGACAGGAACTCCACAGTGATGTGAAGCAGACAGTAAATAACACAGAGCGCCGAAGGCTCACACTGCTGAGTCACAAAGCTCTCCCTCTCGTACACACGCGTTCTGAAGTAGTTTTATTGTACTAAAGCTATCAAACTTTCCCCAAGGACAATACAAACCCATAGGCATAGGCCAAAGTATGATCAATTATTTATTAGCTACATTGATACTAAGTGACAGCAGAGTCAGTTAGGTATGGTGTGCACAGAAATAACATAAAATGTTATGTTATACATAATGTTTATAATAATATTAGTATCTTATAGAATCAAAACAGATTAAAGCAACTAGATCAACTCACTTTAGCAAGCAGCTGATCTCTCTCCTGATCCACTTGCTCAGTCCAGGCCGTCATGTCGTTCTGTGTTCTCTGAGTCACTGTGACCACCATCATGTCAGTCGACGGGGCCTCGGGGAACATGGACTCAAAATCTGAAGTACATGATGAACAGGGAACACACACAGTAATGAGTATAAAAAAAACATTTCTCTACAGCATTTACATACTATAAAAAAAAAATCAATTTCGGAATTAACATCAACCACACCATTCAGTGCCTACAATACAGATGGAAATGCTACCCTCTTGTGGCCACATTTCAATGACAAATGACATTGAATTTCAAGACAATTGAGCTGGCCCCTACTGCACATGATCTCATTATAAATTCACAGTGCATTATAGTAGTCCATGTTACATCTGCTCACCTCAAATACTCCAAAAGAGCAACATACAGACCTTTCTTTAACAATTCAGGGCAAGACTGAATGGCACACTCCACACTGGAATGATCAAAATAGTGCTCTGCTTTATCAACGTTCTGCTCTGTAGAGGTTTTATCACTTTCCTAAAAAACATATAGAGGAACAGAGAAAAGTCTGGGGTTAGTATGATCCTTTTTACTTTGAAAAAATAATACTATAATAATATTTTCTGATACTTTCACATTATTACAAAAATACTGTTCATTTTATTCTTTTGTGTGTATATAAATATATATATATATATATATATATATATATATATATATAGTTATTTATTTTTATGTAATATATTCCTGTGATGCAAAGCTGAATTTTCAGCATCTTTACTCCAGTCTTCAGTGTTTCACGACCCTTCAGAAATCATTCTAATATGCTAATGTGCTACTCAAGAAACATTTCATAATATTATCAATATTACAAACAGTTGTGCTCTTTATTTATATAGTTGTAGAAAATGCATATCTTCAGGTCTTTTTAATTAATATATATAAATATATATATATGTCATTAATTACATAATTTTCATTTTTCAGTGAATTAACCCTTTAAAGCATTAAAAGCTTTACAACCAATAATACAAGTTATTATTTTACTGCTTATTTATTTATTCATTCTGTCATTTAAAATGATTCTGAAAACATCATACATGAAGTTCATTGATTAAGTGGGCCAGGACGAAGTCGTGCCTCTCGCTGCTGGACTGAGCAGTGAGCACGTCTGGCATGACACTGTGGATTGGTAAGATCCTCTGCTCCGCTGGACCCACCAAGTGACAGTCAAAACCCACATTTCCCGGCAACTGGAAACGCTTATCCTGAGGTCCGAATGGGCCCATGGTCTCGTCTGGCCACACTGTCCTTTGTGCTATTCACAGAAATATCAAACACAGATCATTAGAAAACACCTTGTAAAACACAATCAACTAGAAATACAAGAGCAAATGTTATTATTAACCCGTGTGTCAAATATCCTGCAATCGAATCTATTTGTAAAGGTATCACCATGAACTATTTTAATGAAAGCTGTAGTCTTCTGATGTAGTCTTCAACAGAGGAATACACTCATTTACCAGTGTCAGGGATTGTGTTGTTCAGGTGTGGCTCATCTGAGCTGGACGCCCCAGAGAAAGTCCTGGCTCCAACGACACGATGAACTAGAACGTGAAGCCCAGGCAGGTACGTCACCAGCCGAGCTCTGCTGCAGAGCACCTGACAACACACAGCAAGCAGTTACACACAGTTATGATAAAGTGAAAAACGGCAAAAGACGTACACAAGAATAGCTTTTTTTCAGATGTGATGTTAGATAGTGTTGCATTTACTTAGATCCACTTTGCATAAGACAAAGCAATTACAGTTTAACTGGGATTTACAGTACACTTACACTGGTCATCCTGTTGGGCTTCTCTTGTTTACAGTTCACCTGAGTGGGGGAAAAAACATGAATACAGTCACACGACTATATTTATTGAAATAAAGAAAAAAAATGCTATCTACTCACAACAAATGAAAATGTTTATTAGGCACCTGACAAAACAGCTGGAAAAATAATGGGTGATAGCAAACATGTCTTTGTTTACAGTAGAGCTAAACAGCCCAGTAAAGCTTTGAAGAAACTCCAAAACATTTCCTTTTATTGCTAGGGACTAAACAATAACGACATGATTGTTAGAAACACGCAGGTTGTAATAAAGTAACGTTAGCTTCTGTCTGTTGTGTTTTTAACCAGAAGAAGCATAAAGGTCATAAAGAGAGAATAAACCACTAAAGGTATAACTTACTAAAAACTACTAACTAAACTAAACCATCTGTATAAAAATGAAACACATGTGTAAAAGCAGATGAAATATGAGCGAACAGTTAATTACACATTTCTTAATATTTGTTTTCATGTTTCATTAGCCCAGTGGCTAAACAAGCTGAGGTTACGGTTAATAATCACTCGCAAAAATACTGAGGATATGCTGTGTTTCGTATTATTTTGGTACTCTGTTTGTGGACAGTCAGTAACGATATTCAAATTTAACAAATTTATTTGTGCTTACCTGAATTATTTGAGATTGATGTTAGCTTTTAGCTTGCTAAAAGCTAGTCTTGTTTAACCTTTTGATTACGTAACAACGGCAGCCTGTAAAGGACAAACAAAAGAACAACCATGAACTTGCTTTCTACACTAGATGTCAGCAGAACATAGAAAACATTTCTTGGGACTCTAGATGGGTTCCATACAAGCATTTAACAACAAACAGCTATTCACTCTCTTTAATCATATATATTTATAAATAAATAAAAATAATAAATATATATATAAAAAAACTAATGCCTTATATACTAAGTTATATAATTACAATTTTTCTCTTTTTTTCATCTGCTGGTACCAATCACACTCTACCTCATTTATATATATATATTTATTATTTTTAATATTAAGAGGGTGAAGGCATTGGAGGTGTAACAGAACCATGTGAATATACTTCAGTTCTGTTTTTGTGATGGAAGCAACTTCACGTTATTAAAAAGCATCCATGTTTAAAACAATATATCTTGCGCTGTTTTCTGCTGTGCACCATAACGGGTAAAGACCTCATTACTTGCAGCCATGAAGAAAACGTGACATTTGAAAACCAAACAAATGTATATAGATTTTTCCATTTCTTCCAAGCACGCAAGACCAGCCAGAAAATGTGATTTATATAGCCTATTAAAATTGTCTTGGCATTTCTTCCGTTATTCTGCTAAAGCCAGCTTGAGAATATGAAAGGAAAATGTGGCTTTTCTGCAGTACAGCCTGCTTTCAAAGTTCACATACAATGACAATAAGAGAACTGTGATTTAGTATTGCATCTTTCACAGTTGTATTTTTATCAGATGTAAGTTACACAATAAACTGAAGAAGATAATTTTTGCTGTTGCAATAGTTCATACATTTCTGATTACTTTTATAATATACAACTATAAAGCAAACATAATAGTGTCCCACCGTGAGGACATACTCATGGTCTTCATTTTGGGTCCTTTTAAATCTGTCGTGTTTTCATTCATCATGGGTCAGTTGTGATATGTACCTAAATTAAAAACAGCAACAGACCCCATTACTGTAAAGGAAAGAAAGCTTTTGTTGAGGCCTGTTAAGGCTTTCACTGCCTTGCGTGCGCTTCTGAAACTGGGAGGATATTCCAGGTCACCCTGCAGCACTGAATTGCATTACCAGGCACTGTTTGTCAGTCCTTTCAATGAGCATGTAGCAACTGAACATCTAAAAGCTGTACTAAAGCTAAAGGGTTTCTCCTCAATAAAGCCACAGTTAAAAACAGCAGCTCTGCACTTTCTCCAGTGGGGTGTAATGAGATTACAGTAGCTTCAGGTTTTCCCCCGGTGTTCTTTTAGTGGCACTTGGCTGCCTTATTTCTCATGATAAAAGCACAAAAGATGTCCTAAGATGTCTTGTTCCTTCAATACCAAATGTGTTTGTGCTGAGGAAACAGTTATGTTAGTTAAACAGTTAAAACAGTTAAGGCTACATCAAAATTGGATTGAAGAGAAATGTGTTTCTGTTTATGGCATAAGAAAGAGACAGCCGTTATGCAATAAGGCATGATTTCTTGTGAAACCTAAATTTTTATGAGGTCATACCTTGTGTGTGTTTGCCTAGGCGTCTTAATTCCAGTGAAGACCACTCTTATCTTAATGCTATGGCACAGTGATTCTCTGTCTAGACAACTTTGTGCTTCCAACTTTTCTACAACAGTTTGGGGAGGAGTTGGAGGGCCCTTTTCATTATCAGCATGACAATAGGTCTCATTCACTAATAATTGTGAGGATTAATCATAGTTAAACACACAGGAAAACTCTTATAAGATGAGGCACCAAGATGTGTTTAGTTCTGCTGTCTGTACATTTTGTAATAGATCACCCAATAGGGGTGAACCAACCTCTCCCCTTGTTATTTTAGAGGGGGAAATATAATTGGGAATTATATACATAAAATAAATACGTACATACATTAATTTACATTTACATTTAATCATTTAGCAGACGCTTTTATCCAAAGCGACTTACACATGAGAACAATAGAAGCAGTCAGGTCAACAAGAAAACAACAACAGTATACAAGTGCCATGACAAGTCTCAGTTAGTCTAGTACAGAACGCATTGCCAGTTTTTTTTTGTTTTGTTTTTTAAATAAGTGAAAAGACAAAAAAAGAAGGAAAAGTGCTAGTATAAGTTGGTTAAGTGCTGGCGAAAAAGATGAGTCTTTTGATGTTTCTTGAAAATGAGTAAAGACTCAGCTGTTCGGATTGAGATTGGGAGGTCATTCCACCAGCTGGGCACAGTCCAGGAAAAGGTCCGTGAGAGTGATTATAAACTTCTTTGAGATGGCACCACAAGGCGTCGTTCACTTGCAGAGCGCAAACTTCTAGAGGGAACATAAGATTTAACCAGTGAGTTAAGGTATGTTGGTGTCGGCACGTCCTGATTTTGCCAAGTCCGATGTGTTCCTAGGTCAACATATTTTGTTGACCCTGGAACAACATTTTACACCAAAAATATATTCTTAACCATATCCCTACACCTAAACCTAACCTTAACCATGAGTAATCCCTAAAATCAGAGGATATGACAGATGAATGACACTGATGTACAAGCACCAAACACTGATTTTGAGCATAAACTTCACAAAATCTATAAACTGGTTCTTCAAATCTGATTGGTTGATCACAATGTTGTTCCAGGGTCAACAACGATGTTGTCCCAGGAACATGTCTCACTTGGTAAAATCAGGTTAGGCGTTGGTGTCGTGCCAGTGGTCGTCTTGTAGGCAAGCATCAGTACCTTGAATTTGATGCGAGCGGCTACAGTTTAACCTGATGAGGAGAGGACTAATATGAGCTTTTTTTGGCTCATTGAAGACAACCCTTCCTGCTGCTGCATTTATTAATTATTAATTAATTAATAAATGCATAAATTACCATAAGGTGAAAAAAATGAGTGCATTATTATTAATTTATTTATTCATATGTTTATCAACAAATGATGACAAAAAAAAAAGATGGTGCCAGTTGTGTTTGTATATAGAAAGCATAAGGGGGAAAAATATTCCATAACACAAAACAATCAGCTTGGCAATAAGACAAACAATACAACAATATACATAATTATTAAAGGAAATTATATCATTGTTTCTTCGCCCTAAATTGTTCCAAACCTGTATTACTTTCTTTCTTTCTACATTTGAACACAGATGGAAAAGAATTGTGGCTACCAGTTTGGTTACTAATATTCTTCAAACTATCTTCTTTTATGTTCAACAGAAGAAGAAAAAAGATATATGTATATATACTGAAGTCCTCCACAATTTCACATTTTCAATAATTATTCTTTGATTCCTGTTGATTATCATTTGGAATCAAGGAGAACATTATTACGTTACTCATTAAAAGGGCTGTAGTGTTTTGAGAACACCAAGAATGGATCCAAGCTGTCATTCCTCAAGAATGGACTGAAGGACTAAACAGACAGTTAAGACATTGGCAATCTTTATAGAAAAAAGAATCTCAGATACAAGCAGTAGAGAAGACACATAGGGAATAGACATAAATAAAGAGACATTGTTAATCTCTGGGGTTTTAAAGAAAAAACATCCTGAGTTACAACAAGCCTCAACAAGCAGTACTTCCTATATCACTAGATGAACCGGTCGGCTCTGAGATACCTGCTTTCTGTTTTTCATTGCAACATATGAGCCAGAGGCAAAAACCATTATTAACTAATGGTGTCAGTAGCATATGAGGAAAACAAGATACATTTTAGTTGAGATTGTAAGACATGTATTTTTTTTATTAATTATATATATATATATATATATATATATATATATATATATATATATATATATATATATATATATATATATATATATATAACATACATATATATATATATTTTATTTTATTTTTTATTTTTATTTTCAGGGCTCAGAAACACCGTACACAGAACACAGTACAGTATGTTCTGGGAATACAAGTACATTTTCCCAATGGATGCTTCATTTGATTCTGTTACATGATGACATTTTTCCTTTGGTTTTATTTTATCTTGCCTTGAGCCCAAACCTGGGACAAAGATTTGCGCACCCCCTCCCCAACCCCTCCCAAAAAACAGAAAGAAAAGCATACATGATGACCCAGTGCTTTGCCACAAACTTTCAATCATTCATATGTTCTCATGATATGATCACAATCTAAATAATTATAGACCCCCTTCTTAGTATGTCCTTGAAATTAATATACTGTAGGTTGTTTCATATATTTGTGGTGGGAACAGCATATTTCTGCCAAATTACCTCCATCTCAGAGTCTTTGCCTCCTCACCGGCTCAAACTAAATCCGGAGAGCTCTTTTATCAGGTGAGGAGCTGCCTTGTAACAGAAGAGGCCCATGCCTGATGTTTAACTTTCACATTCCACAGACTCTCTCAGTTTATTATTCTATATTCCGGTGGTCCAGCGGGGGTTGCAAATAACTTTTTTGAGAAAATGGTGTTATCAGATCCATATGTTTCCACACAGTTTCTACAACCTCTCTGATTTTTCAGTTCTGTGTAAAGCACTTGTGGTATTTCTGTTCAGTCAGCACAAAGGTACACCAGCTGGGGCCAATCGAGTTTCTAGGGACACAAAAGGAAATGACACAAACATATAGAAAGTGATGCTGACAGACAGGAATACAGATGCTCTTCAACACGGGAACATGCTAACAGTTCTGTTACAGTATCCAGTGATGGTTGGAAGATGATTAAAATCACAAGTTGAAGTGGAAAAATAATCATCAAGTGTTTCCATATGTGTACAGTATTCTTAAAAGCATTTCAAAAATATTTTTCATGATCTGTAAATGATCCAGGAAGGAGACAGTTCTTGTTGGTTGACTGTGAGGATATGGTATTCAATCAGTCACGGAGCAGCTTCTTGCTCTGGCTGTTCTCCAACATGAGAACATTCCTGCTCTGGGTTGTGCTGCTGACACACAAAAATAGGAGCGTGCTCACTATTATTATTTTATTTTTATTTAATTTTTTGCATGAAAAAGACTTAATCTGATATGTAAATTCAGCTTTTTTAATGTGTTTTTTTTTGTAGTGTTTGAAATTAATACAATATTTGTTTAGATAATTATTGAAATATGTTATCTACAAAAAGAACAGATTAAATAATTAAGTACAAATGACTCTGTTAAATGAAAAAGGGAAATGGATTTCATTGGTACTGCATGATCATGTTTTACACCAGAGTGTAAAGACAAAACAAATGTTTCATGTGATAAGACACAGGCGTGTGGAGCCAACAATATTGCGAAACTGTTGAGAAAAGAGGACAAGCCAACCGCAAGACATTCTTCTCACATTTCGTCAAAAGCTTACCCTCCCTATAAGTTTGAAAAGTTCCTCTATGGCTGTTTTCTCTTAAAATGTCTTGTACATTGACCTCACAGTGATTTCTCATAGGGACAAATGACAGGAAGCACATTTGTCATACAAACAGGTCAGAACATATCATAAGATCATAGCACATCCAACCTATTTCCAATTGTATTTCATTGTTGTAAATGCCATCATACAGACTGATGAGGCAATGTACAAAAGGCCTATTTTACCAGACATCTTCCTATAATTTGGTTAGTGTTTAAAATCAAGACTGTACTGAAATGTCGGTGAAGTCATGCCGAATTATTATTGTATTTCACTTTAGAAAGTTATTTGCAGAAATTAGGAAAAGAAAAAGAAGTCTTAACTGTGATAAATAAATTCATGAATTCATTGATCCACAAAAACATTAAGCAACTTTTTTCAAAATTGATAATAAGAAGAAATATTTATTGAGCAAGAAAATCAGCATAGTAGATTATTTCTGAAAGATCATGTGAAACTGAAGACTGTAGTAAAGGCTGCTGAAAATTTCAACCCAGTCTCATTGAAAATACGTTACTCTGCCTACATTTTTGCAAAACCTGAAATACGTAGGCTACCTCCAGGTATTTCCCTGCACTGGGTTGGGTAAATGTAGTTTTGCCAAGACAGGAATAAATTGGGCTACTTTTTAAATATATTTAAATGCAAAACAATTATTATTCACAATATTATCTTAATTGTTGATCAAATAAAGGTTGCCTCGGCTTCTTCCTATTAAAAACTTTTAAGGACCACATCGTATAGTGTAACTAACAGTTAAAAAGTTTCATATTTATAGCCACTGGCTGTTTAAATGATCACATCAGAGTATTAAGTTATGTCTATCACTAGCTCTGTGCTCTTTCTCTGCAGAAACCCCGCTGGTCTCCTTCGCGCGCTGAAACGCGAGCTGATGCGAGGGGCGGTCTCGCGCTGCGCTCATCACTCAAGTATGTGGCTGATTCACAGACTCCAGAGCGACGCGCTGAAGCGGTTGATTTCTCCGCGCAGCTCACAGAGGATGCGCCTCGTGCCTTTTCAGAGAGCCGTGGTTCAGCTGCACTCATAACTCACCTTTATCACAACCCGGAGACACTGTGAAGCACTTTGAACAGAGAACTGGAATATTTCTCTCATACAGGCTACTGAGACTCTGCAGACTCGAGGTCAACCGGCTGATGTTCCGCCACAGTGAATGGAGATGAGGTTCAGTTAGTCCATGATGGATCGCCATCACGATTTGAAATGTAAAATAGTTGTGGTCGGGGACACTCAGTGTGGGAAGACGTCTTTGTTAAATGTTTTTGCCAAAGACTCCTTTCCAGAGGTTTGTAGAGAAGAGACACCGCTATGAACTTTCTTCCGATTTTTACTGCCATTTGTATCATGGGTGCAAAACATACGTGATGTTTTAGTTCGGAGTTAGTTATGTTTAGTTAAAAATCAAACTGTTGCTCTTTCTCTCACAGAACTATGCTCCTACAGTGTTTGAGAACTACACAGCCAGTTTTGAGGTGGACACATTGAGAGTTGAGCTCAGTCTTTGGGATACTTCAGGTAAGAGGGGGGAAAACCATTAGATGTAACTCATTTGATTTGATTTGTCTGGAGACATTATATTTTAGTTTTTTATCCAAGCCTCCATCGTATAACTCCACACAGATTCATTATTGAAGCTGAAATGTGTTAGGATTGTCAGACTTTGTGGGCTATGTGAAGGGAGTTTTCTGATATATATAAGCTCTTATGTTGCACTCAGGATATTAATTTCTATGGTCTGTAAATACATGGTTGTCTGAAGTTTTCTGTGGAACTTAAAAAGTTACTGAATCAAGCTGTAAAACTATGTTTGGTTCTGAATGTAAACTACAGTAAACACTAAACAGTAAACTAGACCGATCCAGTTGATACAGACTCACCATAGATTGCCGGTGATGTTCTCACAGCAGACTCACTCTTGTCTCCCACACTTCTAGAATGACTCAGATGAATGTTGTTAATGTAAGGTACCACTCTCAAAATAAACTACAGATATAGTGTGATCATAGCAAGATTTCTTTCAGCACAGTTGAATTGTTTATGTAGCCTAATATTGTCAAATCTCTTTATATATTATTAAATCTGAACGTACAGTTATCATCTTTTCCCTCCCCATCTATGTTTTCGTGAGCACCATCCTTCAGACTGGACCAACATTTCAAAATGAGACCTTTAAATATTTCAGTAATGATGGCTAATGATCTGAGGTTTGAACTCATTTCAAGCCCTACAAACCTTCTAGAGCAGATTCAGCACTCACCTCCCAGAATAGAACTGTAACCTAATTTACTGGACTTGAATCAGGAGTACATTGCTGTCTTCCTATAGCGGGACAGTGACTTGCACAGGGTCCCCCACATGACTAATGTCCTTAGAATTTGCTCACAGTGACACTTTCAATAAATAGATAAGTAAAATTATTACTTACTTTTGACTTTTGATAATTAGACTTGATTTAAAGACTTTGTACTGTCAAATAACTGTAATGTTTGTAATTTATGGGGATGAATGCTGTAAATGAATAGATATGAAAGAAAAGAAAAAAAAAAGATTTCCAGGACAGATGTGCATGGAATCTGATCCACTGCATTGTGTAGCCATGTTTGCCATGCTAGAAGCATTTATTTATTCAAAATAAATAAATATAAACTATTAAAAATAGTTTTTTTCCTCCAGTCATTTTAGAGTATAAATAAAATAAAATATAATGTTTGAGATAAACCTAAATATAAAAAAATGAAATGCTGCCTTGGCAACTAACTGAAATAAATAAGTTGAAGTACTAAAATTACTAAAACTGGAATGAAAATATTAGTTAAAACAATAAAATGACAAAAGCGCATAACATTTTTAAAAACTTAAAATTCAAATGAATATATATATAATATAAAACAATTCAGCTGCATACCACACTAACATGCTGTCTTCATTGTTCAACTTATCTGTTTTTTTTCCATTGTACTGTAATTGTTCAGATCTATTAGTTGATGTTAAGGAATAATTTATTTATCAGGACAGTGTTTTTGTGTCTATTTGCAGGTTCTCCATACTATGACAATGTGCGGCCCCTCTCTTACCCAGACGCTGATGCAGTTCTCATCTGTTTTGATATCGGTCGACCAGAGACTCTGGACAATGTGCTGAGAAAGGTAAGCTGATTTTAAAGACATTTGTTGATGGATGCTGGATTTTTATAAAACTGCTGTAGCTCTCGATTGTGCTTGGGATATTCTCACAATCCCTCATTGTGGCAATGAGAACAAAAGTCCAGACGTCTGAGAGAAGAGTCCTATGAATGAGAGGGGGATGTGTGGGAGGACTTTGATCCTTTGATTATCACATGAGGGGGAGAACGAGGAGCTTGTTTACGTTGGGTCTCAGAATCATAGAGCCTTTGTGCCACAGAATGCTTTGTAACCTCTGATGTCACTGGGAGACAAGAGGTTTTGAGAGAGCAAGAATAAGCCGTTTTGGGCCGCCTCAGTCTCCATTGGTGCTCGCACTGACTGTGCTGATGTCATCAGGAGTGATTCTGCTCCAGTCACTCTGCTGTATGCCAGACTTCTGCACTAGCTAGAGGGGGAAATTATAGTTAGTATTTGATCATGTCAATGAGTTATAAAGAACAATCAGAACATAGATCTACAATCACAGGATGTGACAATGGAATGGAATTTGTGGGATCTGTCATTTTCCAAGTAAACAGCTGAATCCAGTATTATACAGAAGATTACTTGGGAAAGTTAATAATTATATTCTGGTCTTTGAAAGGAAATTTCAGGTTACACTTAGGTTAGCTTTATTACCAAAAAAAAAATCAATTTTATATAGTTTGAGTTAACAATAAGATTACAGCTATGTATCAGAATTTTCTTTAATTACATATGATTTTATGATTGTCATCAATCTAACACTGTTTTTGAATCCTTTAGTGGAAGGGAGAAATTGAAGAATTCTGTCCCAATACTAAAGTACTTTTGGTTGGATGCAAGTCAGACCTGCGTACAGACCTGGCCACATTTGTGCAGCTGTCCAATGACATTCCTTCGTCGTATGACCAGGTGGGTTTTTAAAGAAAATGTCATTTTTGAATGAAAAAAAAAAACAGAAGCAACATAGATTTTCAAAAACAATGCAATTAGATATTTAGTATAGTATTTGAAGTAGCACAGTATTAGTAGAAGCTAAAGTATCTTGGTTTGGTTGGATGGGCCATGTTCCAACATATTCAAGTACTTTTACTTTAAGATGTTTAGCTTGCAAGCCATTAAAATAATTATTGTTATTTTTGGAAATCATGTATTTAGCTGTGCAAGCTTGCTGAGTAATTTCAGATATTTGTTTTAGGGTTCAAACGTGGCTAAGCTGATCTCAGCTCCTTACATCGAGTGCTCAGCACAGCAGTCTGAGAACAGCGTGAGGGACATTTTTCACATAGCCACACTGGCCTGCATCAGTAAAAGCAACAAGAATGTGAAGCGCATCAAGTCCAGCAGAGCCACCAAGAGGACTTCACATGTCTCTAACAGGCCGGAGCTGGGCTCATTGTCACATCTACAAAAGACCAAGGCAAAAACCTGCACAGTCATGTGATTTCAGAAGCCATTTCATTTGCATGCATTCCTTCCCCTATCAGGATTCTTGCAAAGATTCCATAGGGGCATTAATGGGACATGAACTGAATGGAGATTTTTTGTGCACTTCACTATATTCACAATATGTATGACTGAGTGACATGTATTAATGATGATGCAGTCTACTCTCCCCATTTTAAAGCACCTCAAGAAGATTTTTAGCCATCATAAAACACCTAAAGCAGGGTTAATGTTCCTATGTAGGCCTACTGCCAAATGAGCCCTTATAACTTTGTAGAAGTTGTCCAAAGAAGAATTTCCTTTGCATTTTGTTGTTATAATATTTAATTGCAGTGTACCCTAGTTTATGGATGGAACTAACCTGGATTAACACATGGTCAGTGTTGCTTACGTTAGTCCTGTACTATTAGACCTGACTGCACCAAAAAGTGTCAGATAATGTCATAGATATACACTGTAGGTATTTTTTCTATGAGATATTAATATGTGGGAATAAATGAAGCATACCTGTCATTATTTGCAAACATCACAAACATCTTACAGTCTAAAACGTTTCTTTTAAGCCACAGTTGTAAAACAAATAGGAATATGATTTATTTATTTAAATGTAAGCTACCAGAAACGTCCTTCACTAATACTGGCAAAATGAGTTTTGAGTTTCTTACAGCTCTCTAGTGCATGTAGTTTGATCCGACACTACCATCTGCTGGATTTAATTGGAAACTCAGGTAAAGTGGGAAATTTGAAATTGCTGTAAAAATAGTGTATGCTAAAATGCCATATTTTTATTGAAAGATTATTGGGTCAAATGGCAAATCGTAAAAATTTAGAGAGAAGAAGACTGCACCTACATTATGGGCTTGCAAACTCGATTTCATGGTAAATGTATTTAAAAGGTTGGGATAGAAATAAATGAAAACATTAAAAAAATCATCACAGGATGCAAATTCACTGAAATGTTCGATATGGACTTTCCTATAAATTGTTTTTTATGCCATGCCTTTAATCAGCCCTTTGACCGGTGCATTGCCTTGGCCTTAAGTGTCAAACTGAGGTTTTTTTGCTGAGATAAAAGATGAACAAAAAGACAAAAAATTGGAAACACTGGAATATTTCTGTTTATTGCATTTGCAATTGTCACCCACATGGGGGCATCAGTGGAGCTTGCATTCATATTGAAACGGAACTAATGAGAGAAGGATTTTAGGCAAACTGTGGACAAGCTGTTGCAACATGTGGTCAATTATTATCAGTATTATTCAAGGACAATGTAGCCTGAAATTAGACATGTTAAATTGTAATAATCTTTCTCTAAAAATAAAAATCACAAATCGTTACAACAAAAAAGAAAAAGAAAAAAGGTGCATTCACAAAAGAAAATAAGTTGACATTATTTGTAAAACATCTAAAAACCCTCACATCTGACAAATTAATTCAAATGCAATTAAAACAAAACTATTTATACAATGGAATGTCAAATATGAGTCCATCGTTTACAGTATATAATACGTATTAATAACAGTAAAATGAGTGTTGTTATAAATAAAAAGGCAACATTCAAGCAATGTAATTTAGTAAGCACACAGGGCTATTGCATTGTAGTAATTTTTTCAATTACATAAGTCATATCAAATATGTAAACAACATCATCTAGAAGCAACAACTGCCATAATTGCTTTGAGAAGTGCACAGTTATTTAAACAGAAGCATTTGCTTTGACTGGCTCCTCTTGCTCCTTTTGCCTGTCAATGAACTGCAGGTCAATGGATGTGGCAGGGACCAGCAGAGTTCGTGTGATCGGCTTCACAGTCCTTCCTGAAGGGTCTGGACACACTTCATAGTGTTTAATTAACTGCAGAAGGAGAAATAATGATGACATATTGCCCTTAACAAGCACGGTTTATTTAAGTTTAATGATCATCACAGGCAACATGCTCAATACTATCTTAGTTACTCATTGATAAGCAGAACTATCTCTGTAATAGCAGAGGAGGTTGGACCAAAGGTGAAGGTCTGCAGATTAGTCAAAGATTTAAAACTAACACACCAAACTGAACAGCTAAACTGAGTCAGGACAATCTTTGATGACATGGATGGGTTCAAAACTCACAGAATGACCTAAATGCGCATTTCTTTGTTTTATAGTTTTTAATCTCCTCAAAATGTCAATGTGGCATTAAACTTCTGAGCCTCACTCTACAGTATATAGAACCAAAAATGCAAAAAGTGTCTTAGGTTTAAATCATCTGTGAGGTACACAGACCCTTGACCCTTACCCGGGACAAGAGGAGGTACATCTCCAGTTCAGCCACTCTGCGGCCCAGGCAGGCGCGGATGCCGAAGCCAAACGGCACAGATCCGAAGGGATGTTGGTTTAGCTGCTTCTGCTCCCGGATCCATCGCTGAGGGAGGAAGGCAGAAGGATTGGGAAACACCTTCTCATCGTTTGACACTGCAAAGTGGCAGAGGTGGAAAAGAGTCTGGAAAACACGAATTACATTGCGCTGATTAGTTTGGATGTCTATTTACAGGCACAAAATTAAATGTGCATCAGATTCCATCTGTATTTGTTCATGAAATGGCAGTTTGTAGCTCAGCTTACATTTTTAGGGAAGAGGTGGCCACCCACCACTATTTCTCTTTCAGCAATGACACGAGCATTCCCAGGAACCACCGGATATAAACTGCAAATGTCAGAGAACATGTTTGAAGGATTAATTTAGCAATCTAACACAACATTGTTTTCACTATTTTCACATTGCACTAGCATATTAGACAGCTTTTAATGAAGTAGTTTACCCCAAAATTTATATTTATTAAAAATTTACTCACCCTCAGACCATCCAAAATGTACTGTAGATGAGATTGTTTCTTCATCAGGACATACCGGGAGAAATTTAGCATTGCATCACTTGCTCACCAGTGGATCCTCTGCGATGAATGGGTGCTGTCAGAACAAGAGTCCAAACAGCTGATAAAAACATCACAATAGTCCATTAAGTCTTGTGAAGTGAAAAGCTGTGTGTTTGTATTAGACAAAATATGAGTCCTTTATCCACAACAAGGTTTCTCCACTGATTGACCACGGTTGTGTGGGTTACTCGGGGATTATTGTGATGTTTTTATCAGCTGTTTGGACCCTCATTCTGACGGCACCCATTCATTGCAGAGGATCTAAAACCTGTTTCAATGAATCTCCATCTTTGACGGCTTAAGGGTGAGTCAATTTTACCATGTGTGGCAACTTTACATTTTAGTGTGAACTATTCCTTTAAATATGTTTATAACATAGTATAGATGAGAGATACAAAAGATACTATACCGAAGAGTCTCTCTAACGATGGCCTTTAACAATGGCATCCTGGTGATGTCTTCACTGCAGGGCACTTTTTCACCAGGGCAGACGCTGATAACCTCCTCATACAGCTTCTGCTGGATCTCTGGCTCCCGTGCCAAGTGATACAGTGCCCAGGAAATAGTGTTTGATGTCTAAAACGAGCGTGCATCAAAAATGCAGAATCTCAAATATGTTACAAATACTAGTGGTGCTTGTTTATTTATTTCCTTTCTTTTTAAATCAAATGCTGCAAATGGCAAGATTGATTATAAAATGAAACTACCATAGACACACTAAAAATATTTGCAATGCATTGCATCCGTAAAGGCTCAAAAGAGTGAAGATATTTACAGTGTCGACTCCAGCCAGCAGAAGCTCTGTAATGCTTCCCAAAACCTCAGTGGGGGACATCTGTTCACTGATCAGGAGGTGTGTGAGATACTCGCCCTCCACTGGCTGCCCATGTTTCACCATTTCCTGGATCTCTGTCATCTTCTTCTGAACCAATTCCTCGGCTTTGCAAAAAAAAAAAAAAAAAATTTGAAGATGATTGCATTTTCTGATGAGTAAAGTTTGAATAGAGTCACTCTATTCACACAACAAGTCTCTTATTCTGTCATAGACTACATTTATTTGATCAAAAATGCAGTAAAAACGCTGCTTATTCTTTTTGTGAAATGTTTCCACACGTTGATTAATAGAAAGTTCAAAAGAACAGCATTTATTTGAAATAGAAACTTTATTACAACATTATAAGTGCCTTTTCTGTCACTTTTGATCAATTGAATGTATCTTCACTGAATAAAACTATTAATTTACTCTTCTTTTTTTTTTTATTGTGCTAAACTTTGGAACAGAAGTGCTTTAATCCTTTAAACTTGACAATAATAGAAATAAACATACCAACTTTGAACAAATGGTCCCAAACAGCAACAAAATGCTTCCAAAAAGGCATGTAGGGCCAGATTGATTTGGGGAACAGGATCACGATGGGAGAAAGACGGAACATTTCCCCAACAGAGAAGATAAACTTCTGCGTTTCTTCAGGAACCACTTCATTCAGACACCCCATACGAGTCTCAAACAACACTGAGCATATTCCTTATGAAGGAAAGACAAAAACCTGTATTAGTGTGATGGACACCACACTTGTTATCAAATATAAATCAAACTATATATATATGTATATATATATATATATATATATATATATATATATATGTGTGTGTGTGTGTGTGTGTGTGTGTGTGTGTGTGTGTGTGTGTGTGTGTGTGTGTGTGTGTGTGTGTGTGTGTGTGTGTGTGTGAGCGGGCGATAAAACAACACAACTAAAATTTCACAGGAACAAAACAATCCAATAATATTATTAGGCAATGTATATATTACAGCATAATTGTTTTCCCAGTATTTTTATGATTCTGATTTACCGTATTTGAAAGGTAGACTAGTTAAGATAAAGACTAGAAGCTTTGAACCTGTCAAGGCCAATGCTCTTTATAGGATAACAAGTGGCTTTTGTTATCTTATGTGTGGCATTGACCCTTTGTACGCACTTGATTCATTCAGTCTGCTTTTATGGATGCTTGGGAATGACTCTATGGCATAATTCAATATCTTGAACTTGAAATGATTCAATATGTTCTACCTTCAAAGGCAAACTTGTACAGTTCTCCTGCCACATCATACACCATAACGTCATTGCCTTTTGTTGTCCTAAGCTTAGCCACCTTCTCAATAAAGTCGCTCACCACACCGTTAATGGCATTGGTGTAGGAGGACACGTGTTTGGGCTTCAGCATGCGAGGATTCAGGATGCTTCTAATGCGCTGCCACTCTGCTCCCATTCTGAAACAGGACAATAAATACATTATGAGTATTGACGTTTCTGACAGCATAGTGACTTTCCCATAAAACCTTGCATGATAATTTGTTAAAAAAATATTATTATGGGGTAAAACTGATTCGATCCTGGCAATGACCTCTGAACACAGAATGAGTAAGCTCAAACCAGTTTCCCCACTAACACTTGCATTTATTGTCTGCTTCTGTTGTCATCCTTCACAGAGATTTCAATTCAATTTCATTGTTCACTGTAAAATCTCAAAAACAATTCTCTATTTATTCCCACTAAAAGGGGCTGTGTAGCATACAAATTCCATGAATTCTTTTCTTGAATTAGGCTTTGGTTTTACTGTTCAATGGACACAATAATGTGTGTCTTTAGTGATGTTTTCATTTTGTACCCACTTTCTAAGAAATCAATTTGCAAGCTGCTAGCTATTCAATACATGTTCAGACACGCACTACATTTGTGGCTTCATAACATCTGTTTTTATGCATACTTCTGCACCAGCTGACTGCATTATGGTTGCACATTCTGTGTGCAATGAATGCATTTACATATCAGATGAATGCTTGTGCCAATAATGCTGGGGTCTCCAGTGTTACTTACTCCGTGAGGGGTCCATAGGCATGATTCCGGAGTTTTCGGTAGCCTCTCCAGTGGGGCATGTCGGTACGGATGGGATGGTGACCCTCTTGCCGTAGAACCTGTTCTATGAGGTCTGCATTGGCCACATTAACAACAACCAGTGGTCCATACTTGGACTTCCAAAGGGGGCCGTAGATTTTGCTGTGCTCTATCTGCATTAATTACACATTTTAGTGTAAATAAATATTAATTTTACAACTATCATAGCATGTTACATATTATAATTATTCTAATACAGACATACTTTCAGGAAATAACTGAAAATGTCATCCCACTCCTTCACATAAAGTAGTGAAAGATATAAAACAGTGAAATATACATAATAAAGATTTAAAAACCCAACATCATTTTCTCAGGAGAAATGAAAGACAATCATTTGGTGATTAAACGTGTTAGTTCTTTACTGAACCTTTTCTGAATCTTTACCTGCATTTGATGTGTCGTCTGAAAATAACCTTTCCCAAACAGCCAGTATAATGACGTCAGAAAGCTGGGACCATTCAAGTCGTCCATCGTTTTTTGTTTCGTTTTTTGTTTATCATCACCACCAGTTAGTGTTCTGGTCGACTGAGTGAGGAATATCGATGTCAGACATTTTAATCCTCCGTGTTCCTGCTTGCATAAAAATAATCCAGTTCTCAGTACCGAATGGGAAAACATTTCTAATCTCGCAGTCCGCGACTCAGTCCTGTTACAGCAGTGTGCTGCCCTGCAATGACAGGCTGTGCCTAAAGCGGCTCTTCCCTCTTCCCCTGCCGATGAACTTGAATAAACTCGCTTGTTATCGAGCCGAGCGTGTTGAGACTCCGAGGAAGCCGCCGGTTAGCAGCCTTACAAACATTAACCTAAACGCAAACATTGTTTCTGTCAGAATACAACTGTAACTACAAGTGATGTTTTTGTATCAAGTCTCTTATAATCACCAGAGCTGTTGGACACTGGACAATTACTCTGGTCTTAAGTGTCACGTGATCCTTCAGAGATCATTCTAATATGCATATGGGTGGGTGACGTGACATGGCAGTTTTGCTGTCTTCAGTGTCAAACATGTATGAATGCAAAATATATTTGCCAAAAACCTTCTCAATATTGTGCAGAACATTATGCTTTATGTGAACATATTCAACATTAAAACGGTTCATAACTAATTTTTTCAGAATTTTCAACCAAACATAACAAAACTCATATGCTGTGACTGTCCGGCACTTGTTTCTCAAAGTGAGAACTTGAATAAAACAAAAAAAAATAAATGCAAAAATTCTCAAAAAAATACAGACAAATAATACAGATGTCTATTTGTGAGCCTACTCTTTTCAAAGTCCAAGCATAATGTTTTGAGTCAGTTCTAATCAAAAAGATTTTGTCACACAAATCAAATTCATATGGTGTGACACTATTTTGGGATATTTGAACGGGCAACTGTTTTGACACCCTTGGGAAGGAGAGGACCTTCTTCAGCAATGTTGTACAGAACTAGCAGTGTATTTCTACTGTTCAACCTGAGGTGAGTCATCATTTTTATTTTTACAATAAATCAGATCTTGTTGGCACTCTGACAAAAGTCCCACTTCCAGATGTCTTTTGGTGTGACACATTTTTTTATAACAATGCAAAAGAAATGTTATTATTTTGTCATAATTATATGTAAATCTATGCTGCTTTGTTATAGCTAGCATGTTGTTAGTATGCTAATGTGTAGCTACAAGACTCAAGGTTGTGCTAAGTGCAGAAAACATCATATGGTGTGACATGTCTGCCTGTCACGCCATATGATTTGATTGTCACACCATATGATATGAATTGTAATTCCCTGCATATATAACAATAAATAACAAAGTCCAATGTATGTTTTGTCTTTTTAAACATTTATTTGGGTCAATCATCACATAAAAGTTTAGTTTAGTTTAATTCGGTGATACAGATTTCTAGTTCATCAGACAGACACCGCAGATCCATTCACAGAAACCTTAGAATGCTGTTTGTCTTCATCTCAAACCATTCATTTCCTTTTTTTTTGTCAACTTGAGGCAGATAATGATGACAAGTGCAGACAGGACAAAGAGATACAGGGAGAGGTTTGCTACGTGGCCTAATGGTTAGAGGGTTGGACTCCTAATCGAAGGGTTGTGGGTTCTAGTCTCGGGCTCACAGGAATTGTAGGTGGGGGGAGTGCATGAACAGTTCTCTCTCCACCTTCAATACCACGACTGAGGTGCCCTTGAGCAAGGCATCGAACCCCCAACTGCTCCCCTGGCGCCGCAGCATAAATGGCTGCCCACTGCTCCGGGTGTGTGCTCACAGTGTGTGTGTGTGTGTGTGTTCACTGTGTGTGCATTTCGGATGGGTTAAATGCAGAGCACAAATTCTGAGTATGGGTCACCATACTTGGCTGAATGTCACTTCACTTTCACTTTCACTACTCTCTCCAAATTTGACTGGCTTATGTACAATGGAGTCTAGATGAACTGATTTATTTGTGGATCCACTCAGCTACGTTGTATGTTCACGGTTCATATGATATAAAAAAATTGGTTGTTTTACTTATTTTAATACATATTGCAGACCAGTTTTGAATTGAAATGAAATTTGATACACAAACATATGTTCATATGGTTCATACAATATTAAAACAATGTTTGTTTTATTGTTAAATATCAAATAAATCAATAAAATTTGAATATTGCCTTGCAGCATTTAAGAGTGGTTAAATATTTCCTGCCATATGAGTGATCAGTACTCACCAATAAGTAGGATAATACATGGTTTGCATTGACACATGGGGACATTATCATATGGTGTGACACTATATCATTTGGTGTGACATTCCAAATTGTGAAAATAACATACCTTTATTAATGATAAAACCTGAAAATGTTCATGGAATACATAGAAAATAGTATCAGAAAGAGTCACACATATTTTTACAATTTTCTAGCAAGGTTTGTCACAATAAATAGAAAAAATGTTGAAAGACCGACGGCATAGGTCTCACATTGAGCAATGTTTTAAAAAATAATACACAAATTTAATTAATTTTCACAAAACTATAATGGATCACAGTTTAGTTATGATAAATGACTTTGATAAAGTGAGTAACTTAAGAAAGATATAATCCATTTTCAGTTTATATACAATTATTTTCATGTCACACCATATGACGATTGTAAGCACTAATACAACAAATTGTCACATAAATTCTGATTCCAATTGAAAATTTTGAAACAACATATGTTTCTATAAAGATGAGAGTTAGTAGAACAAAAGTCAACCATTTTTATGCCTGTTATTTGAAATTTTTGAAAAAACACTTTTTTATGGTACATATGTCACTGACCCATATATATATATATATATATATACACACCAACACATGATAGTATAAAAATGAACTCATTGCAAGGAAATGTGGAAAGATTTCACTTTGTTTTTCTCAATGTTTTTTTTTTTTAATAAACATCTGCCAGTGCAGTTGAAAAAAGCTATGAAAATCTTTTAATACTTACTTATATTTTGATGGTGGTGACAAGCAATACCAACTATCCATGGTTATAATGGCACTCTAATAGCCCTGGTATTTTTAGGTATTTAGTTACGATTCATGTGCATTGCAAAATAGAGACAGTTACAGTAAACGCTGTCCTCAAGTCTTGCTTCATCTAAAATATGCAAGTCTCATGAGCCACTGCATAATGTTCAAAAAGATTTGTTGAAACCCTCAACATAATTAGGGCAATGATTCCTATCTCACAATTACTCGATTAGACTTGATCAAGTTAATCATTCCATTAAGTGAAGCTCAGCTAACAAACTTTGCAGCTCAGCTGAAAATGATGTTCTGCTATATGAAGACAATAAAATGATCCACAAATAAACGTCACAAAATAAATCTTTATTATTCTACACACAATCTTAATGATCAAACACCTCCCATATAACTACATTTACCACACCAGTCAACCCTGCTACATTACATGTCATATTTTGAAATTAGTGCTCAAGAAGGGCTGGCTAAAGACATCCTTTAAGAGTGAGTGTTGGTTATGGGCCTTCCAGAGGCGTACAGTAAGACACACACAACAGAGACTTCTACCTCTAAATCGATATCATTTTTTAGGAAATAAAAATAATAAAAAAAATGGGTGCACTTAAACACAAGAGAATGGGAAGGATAGTCAAATACACCTGATATTCAAGGCACAGTTTGTTATTAGCAAATGTCTCTGAATCATCAAAAGGGAGACAAATTCAAGTATTGCAGGTTGGGTAATGTGTAAATATTTGAGATTGAGTATTGCACCTTAATTCACTGGTGCTCTTTAAGACTCCTTATAACATGCTACTGAATCACTTGTGCTTGTGTATCTTAAGCCTCAATACACACACACACAGATATATATATATGAAGACCATGATGATCTTTCTAAACAGTTATTCCACAAACAGATATACTTCTATAACCTCTGAGGAAGCAATTATATGATATTCCTATAAAACTAACATATATGCAATAGCATTCTCAAAATAAAATAAATACTTTTTCTTAATTTACTAATACAGCAAACCTTACTAAGAATCTGGGGGAAAGAAAATATTTCATAACTGAGAAGTGAACAGGGATTTGGATTCAGGTATCACAAACACGTTTTAACAAGAGAAAGTACTTCCTGAACACCTGACCCTCTTTCAGCATCAGGTGTCCCACGTGTCTTAGTGCGGTTAGTCATCATCACTTTCACTCTCAGACTCACTCAACTGGAGATCATTTTCTGAAATGAATCAAAACATGAGAATATTAGACACACAAAAGTGAGTGGTATACAATTCAAAATCAGCTAGATGACCTGAAACTCACTAAGTGTGTTCATTAAAAGCCCGCTGCTCTCCTCCACACGGCTTTGAGATGTGTTGAGGGCAGAGGTGCTCTGTGGGGGAGCTGGGGCCACATTATGTGTGGGGCGATCCTCATTCTCTGAGTCGCTGCTGCTGGAGCTCTCCCCGCTGCTGGAGGACGAGGAACTGTGGGAATCTGACGAGCTGTCTCCACTGCTCATCTGATCCATGACACGCGCCTCGGCCATCAGCTCTGCAGAGACACAGAAGACAAGGAGGATTAACAGAAGGATTGCAGTACACATGCTTGCCTCGTACACTACTGTATAAGGGATTTGGGGCCAGTAAGATTTTGTTTTTGAAAGCAGTATCTTATGCTGTACAAGGCTGCATTTGTATAATGAGTAAAGTAAAAACAGTAATATTGTGAAATATTATTACAATTTAAAATAACTGTTTTATATTTTAATATACAGTAATTTATAGTGCAATTTATTGCTGTGACAGCAAAGCAGAATTTTCAGGACCCATTACTTCAATCTTCATCATTACATGATCCTCTGAAAATCTTTCTAATATCCTGACCTGCTGCTTAATTATTGCCATCAGTGTAGAAAACAGTTGTGCTCCTTAATAATTTTGTGGAAACAACAATCAATTTGGACCAATTTAATGTGTTCTTGCTAAATAAAAGCATACATTTATTTAAATGAAAAATGAAACTCTTACTGACCCCAAACATTTGAACAGCACTTTTGTCTATTTCACCATATATGTTTCTGATGCTAGTGCTCCAGATATCGGCAAGTGTTACAATCTGCTATGTTTGAGTTGAGGGTGGCTTTGTCCTTCAGTGAGTTAATTTGTATTATTACTGTTCTTTTTGTTTATTATTATTTTTAAATATATTTTGAATATATTTAAAGAGTGTTCCTTGTCATACTGGTCATGGCTAAAGCAAATAAATGTCTTTACTCAGTTTGAATTTGTGGTGTTCTCCTTTACCCTATTTGCCCACCGTCTAACTTCCACTAGGCTGTATCCTAATTAGTTTTTTTTGTGTGTGTGTGTGAATTTTACATACCCTTAATATCCCTAGACAAATCAACAATGTTTATTACCTCATAAGACATATTACCTCGCTCTATATCATCCATGGGAGATGATGGGGACATTTTCTCCTTGGGAGGAGAGCTTTTGGTGCTGGACGGAGCCTTGTTTCCACTTCCGGTCTTCATCTGCTGACTGAGCCTGCTGGTTTGCTGCTCCAGCCGTGACTGAATCTTACTGCTTCCCTCAGCCCTGTAAGGAAACAGAAACATGACCGTTTATTTACGTAACAAATACTTTAAAATGAGTATATCGTGAAATACATTGTAAATATGATGTGGAACACAAGCGCATTAATACCTGGTCTTCTTGACTGCAATGTTGCTGCTGAGCTTCTCTAGACGATACTCTCCCGTGTCATGGTTTACAATGAGAACACATTCTTTCATGTAAGGCCTTTTGGAACCTTTAAATACGGTAACAGGTGTTATGGATCCCTGCAAAGATTTATGGGAAAGAAGATTCAGCTTATTCATTCATGCTACAGTACATATAATCATTTCTTTCTTTCTTTTAAGGTTACTGAACCTACCTCTAAGTTCGGTAATGTGACTGTAACTTGCTCTCCTTTGCCAACTTCCAGCTCCCCCTCACAAGTTGTATCTATGGAGGCTGGTTTGAAATCATCTATGACCAGGAAGAAAACATTCCCATTAAATAGTCATGTGCCACTGCTGATATTCAACATAAGCAGTGCAGTACCGACGTAGAACCTACAGAGGGCGCGTGTTTCCTATTTTACAGGAAAATAAATGTTTATTAAATCTAATAATTAAATGTTCACCAAGATTTCATTGTAAACCACAGCTTATCAGCTGATAGAAAACCGTGTTCGTCTAGGAAAGATTCCCATAGATTCCATCCAAAGACAGATGCCTTTTCATTATTTCCAAGTAACATTAAAAAAACATTGGGGAAAAACACACAGCTGCCTTCTCATATGCCTGTGCACATTGTTTGAAAACAAATTATGGTTTCAGTATCAACGTAAGAAACCGGACTCTTTTTCTACACATGATTTGTTTGTATGTGTTTATATTTAAAAAAAATCCAATATAAAGATGATAATGTAAAAGGTGCCACTTACATCGTACCGTATGGAATGCACTTTTGGGTTGTTTTTCAAAGGTTTCGCCTAGTTTGAGGACGTGTTCTTGACTGTCAAAGTTTGAATATGCTGTTCCATTCATTCTAATCACAAATTTGAATCATATGTTACCAGTTTGAAACTTTCTGCTCGATTTGTTCATAGACAGTAAAAGAAATTCGATACCATCTACGGCAGAAACAGACACCTCACTTCTGGAGTATATGGACCAGTGCTTGCGCTTGCTACGCTGTGATTGGTTGCGTTTGTTTACTTGGTCACGCCTCATTGGAGGTATTATTCACTGTAATTGGCTAAGAAAACTGTTAGTCAACCCCGAGGCAAGGAGAGACGGAAGTGTCCATTTGTTACCCGAACGCATGGGTGCCCTCTAGTGCTCTCCAAGAAAAAGGACTAGTCAGTTTACAGTTGCAACACAATGAATAATATTAAAAATACCTAAAATATATATTTTAAAGTCTATTCAAAGCTGGTAATTTCATAAAAACGTATAATATATTCATAATGACTTATTTATTATTTTACATTATATTAAGTTATAATTAGTTATAATTATAGTTAATTTCAGCTTCTAAGAGTCTGAACTTAGGCTTCAATTTCACAGGGTACCTTATAGTGGGTAATTAAATCAGCAGCTTTACAGTTGGCTATCATTTATAAGCTTAAAAGTAAGTAAATAGTCAAGTGCAGGATCTCTGAATACTAAACTCATATCTAACAACATTTAAAGTCAATAGAGATTTGGGGCAGCAGAGGAATGTGATTGTTGGGAATAAGCAGGTTGCTGGGAGACTGTCTTCACGTAAGACCCATTATGAAGTGAAGATGATTGGAAATCTGAAATTATTTTCCAATACAGATGGAGACCGCCTGGCATCCTTAGATAGAGGTTCTGCATTTGTTTATATGACCCCCCAAATGACAATCTGTTCTTTTTTCTTTTTTTCCATATGATAAGAATGGACATTATACATGTAAATTCACTACATATTTGTCTACCGATATATAGTTGGGTTCAAAAGTTTGAGAAAAATCGGGGATTTGGTTTATTTAAACCTGGAAATGTACCGATTTTAAAGTTTTTTTTTTTTTTATCACAAAATTATGATGCAATTTTAAGAAACTTTTAAAATTCTGCACTCTTTAAGGGTCACATGACATAGATCATGAAAACATTTTCGAGTTCTTATGCAAGCTCTGGAAATTCATAAAGAACGAAAACTGTATCAGAAAAATGCAAAATAGAAGCATTTTCTCTGTTGGTCTCATCCTTTTTTATCCACACAGCAAGTGTCATTGCCAGGTGATACATGCAGACATAGTGGACTCAGCAGTGGACAGATGATTGTTCTCCATTAAGTGATTGGCTGAGATCAGGACTCCTGTCCACACAGACTACATTATCTAAGTAATGGTCAACAAGGGAGTCATTACAGGATTGCTGTTCTTTCCTCGCTTGCTTACTGGACAAATAAAGTTGTAGCTAATTTGAAAGAGAGCTGACAGCTGTTCTTTATCAGAAAGTTTAAAGAAGCTTTTGCTGTTTAGTAGTGAATCGTGATCATGTAGCAAAATCATTGTTGTTGTTATTGTTTTTTTTGTTTTTGTTTTTACAGAAAATACCCTAAACTGAAATTAAAGTTTTCATTTTAGCCAAAAACTAAGTTTTGGAAAATAATTTGGTTAATTAATCTTAATGCTGTGCACAGATGATACACAAGTCATAGTAAAGTTTTTTGTCAACAAACCTCCACAGCTGAACTATTTTCCTTTATTGCTACTCTAGCATCATATTTGGTCTCAGAGAATTGTCTCTACACTCCTGCATGTTTACTTGTAGTTTTTACACATTGTGTGCAATAAGACAGACAATCACAAAGTCAAAACATCAGAGAAGCGCTGTTTTGGTCAGTGATTGCAGCCTTTTGACTGAATCCTAAAATTATTTTTCTTTTCTCAATCATGCTGGATGCATGACTACAATTTAACCACCACCAACATATATACATATATATTATCTTTTTTTTTTTTTTTTTGGTTGTGTGCACTATATTTGGAAAATTCCAGTTCCTCTGAATGAGGAATATATGAAATAGGAAAGAAAGCATATTGCCTATTTCACTTTTGTATAGACAACTAAATTGTGTTTAGCTATAGATTAGATAAACTGGAAACACACTAAATGACCTCAACATGTATAATGGTCACTAGCAGAAAACATGACAGGAGAGCTGCAAGGACAGATGAGCTCAGAACTGCTCAGTTTGAGCCATTTAGAGCTCATTTGCATCTCCTGTAGATTACATGTAGTATGTGACCAGTGTTGGGTAAATTACCCAAAAAAAGTAATCCACTACAAATTACTAATTACTGCTCTAAAATTGTAATTTGATTACATTACTGATTACTGCATGTAAAAAGTAATCAGATTACTAATTACTTTACTTTCAAGTTACTTTGAAAACCTATTAAACCTACAAGGAAAAAAACTACAAACAAAGTGAAACTCAAAACAAAGTGAAACAAAGTGAAAAATATTACAGAAATATGAAAACAGCAACTTGAATTAAAGATCCAATGCATTTCTATAACTTAACATTCTTAACATAAACTTGCCTAACAATGGAAACTGTAGTCTTTTTAAATGTATATACATAGGCCTATGTCTTAACTACATATGGGCTGTCATTCCAAGGAAGCTTCTATTATTACAAGTCCAGATGTCTGCGGTTGTGGAGACATATATTCCAAACGCTCGAATGTTTTTTTTAAGTTCATACTCCATAGGGCTGTCACTTTTCGTTCGAAAATCGATTGCACAATCGATCGGACCAACCAAAAAAAGTTTCCAAAATGAAAATAGGGAATCGATTTTGACCAAACTATTAATTTTAAAATAATTAAACAATTAAAAAAATATAGATGTAAAAAAAACTCGTGTTGGGGCTTACTTTATATCATCTAAACGCGGGCTCAGGCTTGTGCTCCGGTTTGTGAGGTAGGCTAAATGAGTCATGTGATGTGTTTCGAGTAGCGCGAGAAAGAGGTGAAATGGATGCTGAGTAGGTTAAACGGAGGCTTGCCTCTGGCGAAAATACGTTTTGGTTGCACCAGCAGCTAAAGCAAAGTTCTGAGGTGTGGAAAAGTTTTGACCGTGTTTATAATAAGAATAATGAGTGAATAATCACCATCAGTGAGCACAGGAACACATTGAAGACATCTATAGTGGATTCATTCATTTTCCTCCACATAAACATGTAGACCTAGCTTAATCTCTGTGAGTAAGGTTTTTCAAATGATAACTATATTCATTAAGGCTTAAATGCATAATGTGGACAGAGTATTTACGCTAATGTTGGCATTATTCTTTCATTAAATGTCATCTGATCTGAGAAGCAAATCCGGCGGAGCCTTTATCTCAATTTCGTTATTGCCAAATACCATATCTTAATTTAATCTGTTAAAAAAGATCGTTTTTATTGGTGCGTTGGTTTATTTATAGGCTAAATGAGTCTATGTCTATTTAGAGTGCCGAGATACGATGTTACAGAGGACTTATTTTATTTCTTTATTCCAACTTCCAAGTGGCCTAGTCTACGTTAGCTATGAATAAATTATGTTAAAACATGTATAAATGGCTCATTGTTGACAAAAGGCAAAAGAGCTGTGCGTGTATGCGCACATCTGAATGTCGGGCTGCGCTGCACACGGGTTCGGGCTTTAAAAGGCTGTCAATCAAAATGTATTCTCGTAACAGCTCTCTATCCGCATAGCATTTATCTAGATACCTTGCAAATTTCTTTCGGTCCTGCAAGGGTACAGAGCTGTCCGTCACGGGTATCATCGTAAGCAAGTCTCTAAATGACTGCGATTCCACAGTCGACAAGGGCAGCATTTCCTCCACCACACACGCTGCTACAGCTCTTCACCTGTCCAGAAGTTACCTTCCCTCCCGATCTTAAACAAAAATCTCCGTCCATTTTAACAGCACGAGTTCTCCAGTAGGAATTCATTAAAGCGAATGCTCGATAAGCCGCCCCAAAACGTGATTCGAAATGCATTTTTATTTATTTACTTTAATATTTTTTCTTACTAATACATTTGTAACGCAAGTAACTTAATTTTATCGACATCAGTAACTGTAATCAAATTACATTTATTTTAAATGTAATGAGTTACATTACTGCGTTATCACGAAAAGTAATTAGAATACAGTAACGCGTTACTTTGTAACGCGTTATACCCAACTCTGTATGTGACCTACTTTAAATGTGTTTTATTTAAACAAACACTTGATGTTCCATTACTGAACTTTGTAGATGCAAATAACCATATACAGCTATTGTTTGTTTTGCCTAAAGTCGAGCGTAGATGTTCTCTGGAAGGCCTACCACAAGAGCAACATCATATCAGTCTGGCATTGCCCTTGATTCAAGGCATGTTGCTTTCTCTTGAGAGAGAGAGAGAGAGAGAAAGAAAGAAAGAGAGAGAATGTTAATAAAACAGTTTCACAACTAGAATACCACATGGAATTGTCATGATATGATGTGAATTTTTGGAAGATTAAATCACCACAGCATGATGACTAAAGCATCACGATAACGAGGGTGATTACATCAGTGTTTCAACATCATTATTTTTATCTGAGGCTTTATAAATGAAGATTATTTGATTATGTGTATATACTGTATACACCTCTTGTTTCCATCTCTTTGATAAATGTCCTCATTGCTTTGTCTGTATTGTTTTGTTCTTAAAATGTGGTCTAGGTCACCTTGTCAGCAGAAAGGACCAGTATGTATTTGGTGGTTAAATATATTTGATCTAATTTTGAAAATTGGCTGCTTGTGATTCAGGGATTCATTTATTTATTCAGTTTTCAATGACCTTGAGGCCAAATGAAGTGGAACTGTGCACAATGTCAGGAAGGCTGTAATAGGCTTTATTCACTGTTGATTGTTTATTAAAGTGCAGAATCTTGTTTAGGTGTCTGCACAACCTCTCTCCTCAGAATACGTACACTGTTAGAAATGTCTGTAAATTTAACAGTATTTAACTGTAAAATTAACTGTATTTTACTGTAGGACAGTTATACAGCATATTACTGTATTTTAAAGTTACATTTTGGGGAATACCCTCTTGGCGACACTAAATTACAGTATTTTTAATTTATTGTAAATCTAAATACAGTAAAGAAAAAATGAGCGCGAAACCTGACCAATCACAGATCAAGTTTTATTTCCCACTTGGAGAAAGAAGAAAACAAGACACACAGATGCGAAAAGAACCAGTCAGATGCAAAGGTGGGTACAAATATTACTTCTTTTACTTTAAATATATTATATCTTTGGTTTAACTAAAACAAAAATATAAATAAAAAAAACGCTGCCACTGAACGGCGCGCAGTCACCTCACATTTATGCTGTGAAGAGAGCTAGAGAGAGTTGTGGTGACACTGTGCAAACATTCATATTTCTTTCCTTTCTTTCCCTTTTCTGAACGTTTCACCGTCAAAATATGGACATTAACGGGTCTCTGCCTTGGGTTTGACCACTCCAGGAGCTGGTGAGTGTTCATGTCAACTGTTAGCCGAACAACAAAGCTTTCGTGGATTTAGCTTAAAGTCAGTCGGATTTTTTCCCGCTATTATCGCTTGCTGTTAACTGATTACCCCATATAAATGCACGTCATGCTTGTAGTGCTAGAGTAAAACCCGCAATGTTCGTGTCGTGTGCAAACACTGGCGTCTCTGTGGAGACATTATACGCCTTTATTAATCATGACAAAGGGCATAAAAACACGGCGAATTTAAGGTTTTCGTGTGCAGTTCCTGAATGCCCATACACTTTCCAAAGCCTCTCCGCCCCTCAGTCTCATATTTAACGTTACCTTAAACACATAAAGTTAAGGAAACTAAACAACCAAGAGAAAAATATGTCTACTTCAAATGTAACATTTGTTCTGTACATCAGCATCGGGAGAATAACATAATCTCGTTCGCGAAAATGTGCCGCAAATGGCACAGAACATAATGGAAATGTTTTCAGGGGACCCCAGTAAGTGACGAACCCGACTGTGTACATCCAATGCGCGATCAATGGCTGTCCGAATTCACTCACTCGTTTTCATTCACAGCTTCAAGTGAACCGTATTAGTGGACTAATGTAGAAATGAGTGAATGAGTGTTAAGGGGGCGATTTCGGATTTAGCCAACGTAATTTCCTCATTATTTTAACCTGGGATGTTCTCGTATCAGCTTAATAGCTGTACTTAGGACATAAATGTCTTATTATTGCTGTTAAAATAACTGTTGCAAATAAATACATTTTATACAAAAAAGTTTTCGTAATATGCTTTATTTATCTGTGTGTGTCTCAACTTTAAAATTAGCTGTTTCATCTTTGGACCCTACATTACCTTACATTTCTTACCTATGAAACTTATTTAAACATAACATTACAATTTTTTTTACAATGTTACTAATGTATAGATTAATATCTCACCCTCATGTTCTTTTTACATTTTTTATATTGCATATAAAGTTGTATGTCATAAATATGTAATCTCTGTATTTTTTGCAAGAAAACAAAAGTAGACGTTGAGTACTAAACATGCTCCATCCGGGTTCGTCACATATTGGGTCCCCTGGAAATATTTCCGTTGTGTTCTGTGCCATTTGCAGTGCATTTCTGTATTTGGTTGTGTTGTGAATATTTGGTTGTTTTGTTAGACATTTTTCACATCAAATGATCTAACTTTTTTTTCTGTTATGTAAAGGTCAAATGTTAACCCTGACAGCAGCAAGTGCTCCTCAAAGTTCCACGTCATCAAAAGAAGTGGGAAGATGGTGCAAAGGAAGAACTCTGGTCTGAACCCTCATGTATCCTCCTTCATTAAAGGGATAGTTCACCCAAAAAATTAATTCACCCATTAATAACTCACCCTCATGTCGTTCCAAACCCGTGAGACCTCCATTTATGTCCTCTGTCCCTCCATTGAAGCTGTGTGTTCGGTCTGCTGTCCATGTCCAGAAAGGTAAGAAAAACATCATCAAAGTAGTCCATGTGACATCAGAGGGTCAGTTAGAATTTTTTGAAGCATCGAAAATACGTTTTTGTCCAAAAATAGCAAAGACTACAACTTTATTCAGCATTGTCTTCTCCTCCGTGTCTGTTGTGAGAGAGAGTTCAAAACAAAGCAGTTTGTGATATCTGGTTCGCGAACGAATCACTCCATGTAATTGGATCCTTTTGAACCAGTTCACCAAATCGAACTGAATCATTTTAAATGGTTCGCATCTCCAATATGCATTAATCCACAAATTACTTAAACTGTTAACTTTTTTTAATGTGGCTGACACTTCTGAGTTCAAACAAACCAATATCCCGGAGTAATTCATTTACTCAAAAAGTACACTGACTGAACTGCTGTGAGGAGAGAACTGAAGATGAACACCGAGCTGAGCCAGATAATGAACAAAATACTGACTCGTTCTCGAGTCAGCCACATTAAAAAAGTTAACAGCTTAAGTAATTTGTGAATTAATGCATATTGGAGACGCGAACAGTATAAAATGATTCAGTTTGATTTGGTGAACTGGTTCAAAAAGATCCGGTTACATCGAATGATTCATGAACTGGATATCACAAACTGCTTTGTTTTGAACTGTCTCACAACAGACCCGGAAGAGAAGACAATGCTGAATAAAGTCGTAGTTTTTGCTATTTTTGGACCAAAATGTATTTTCGACGCTTCAAAAAATTCTAACTGACCCTCTGATGTCACATGGACTACTTTGATGATGTTTTTCTTACCTTTCTGGACATGGACCGTATACCACACACACAGCTTCAATGGAGGGACTGAGAGCTCTCGGACTAAATCTAAAATATCTTAAACTGTGTTCTGAAGATAAACGGAAGTCTCACGGGTTTGGAACGACATGAGGGTAAGTTATTAATGACCTAATTCTGATTTTTGGGTGAACTATCCCTTTAAGGAGTTTCTGGATTTCAGCTGGCAAAACTATTAAGCTACTAAGAGCAAATACATTCTACACAGGAGTTTTCTGAATTTGTAAATTTTTAAGATTGTTCTTATGACTGAATCTGTTCATGTCTGTTGTTTTAAAATGCTCTTAATATGAAACTTTTATGTATAAATGAAATGTATTCAAGTTTTTGGAAAACTGAAAGTACAATCTGCAAGAATATTAAAATGTTATTTCAAGTATTACAATTTAACTATTAAACCAATAAAAGAAGTTAAACAGTCTTTTGTTTCTTTTTATAGTTTTTACTACTGAGACATGAGACCTGTTGAAATACAATAATTTGTAAAGTTTTACAATACATAATAAAAGTGAACCAATTACAGTAAATTTCACAGTGTAAAGTAATATTTTATTGTATTAAAATATATAAAAGGAGAAAACAACATAATTGTGTTTTACAGTAAAAAAAATATATTACTGCAAATGCATTTACAGCAAGTTAAATGGTACTGTAAATATGAATACAGTATTTTTACTGTAAGTTTAATTTACAGTAAGTTACTGGCAAACTGCTGCCAGTAAGTTACTGTAATTTCTACAGGAAATTTTTTACAGTGTAATTTAAAAAAAAGTGATAATAGTGAAAAAACATAGCTGATGTTAAAATAAAACGGTATTAGTGACAGATCAGAAAAAGAAAAAAATATAGGGTGTGGACTTGCACCCTATACATTGGATGTTGGTTGAATCCTTAGATGATGACAAACGAAGGCAGATGAATGTGAGATAAAAATAGTTAGTTCCCAAAACAACATGCATGACTGAAATAATCATGTTCTCCCTCTCGAGCCAGAAATTAATGAATTAATGGGGCCCAGATTAAATAAATTGTTTTCATTTGTGTCCTTCTTTAAGTCTGCAACATACAGTAATGAAGTCAGTTCCCCATAATTTCTAACAGATGGAATTTTAACAATGGAATCTTGTATCAGTAAAATTTACTGTATCGGCAGAGACATCATGCAGTACACATTTAGACATGCTGTGGTTTATTTTGGTTATTTGTTTTACATTATCACTATCACCTGGATGCCTTGAATAAAGGCTGCTTATTTAGCAAAAAATAATAATAATAAGTCAGAGATGAAATGGCCACATTATTGGTCGCAAAATCATCCCTGGCTGTTATCAGGCCTAGCGTTTAGCATCAAATGCACTGAATATTCTGCATCATAATAGCTTGATGTATGCTGAAAGGGCTTTTGTTGTGTAAATACTGATGCCAGTGAGGAGTTTAGCTCTTCTTCCTGTTTTACATAAAGTTGAATTTGAATCAGAATTCTATTAATTCGAAAAAATAAAAAAGTGACATGACATTCAGCCAAGTATGGTGACCCATACTCAGAATTCGTGCTCTGCATTTAACCCATCCAAAGTGCACACACTCAGGAGTTAACACACACCTGGAGCAGTGGGCAGCCATTTATGCTGCAGCACCTGGGGAGCAGTTGGGGGTTCAGTCCCCTGCTCAAGGGCACCTAAGTCATGGTATTGCCAGCCCGAGACTCAAACCCACAACCTTAGAGTTAGAAGTCAAACTCTCTTATCACTAGGCCACAACTTTGCTAGATCTAAATCTAATAAGAACCAAATATGGGCCATATCCCGGTATCACTCACTTCCTGAGGTTGGTTGAAACAATTTACACAAAGTAAATGATTATAAAGATGATTATAATTCATTAAATTGAAGAACTTGACTATTTAACCCCATTCAGATGGCAATGCCACATACTGCCATTTAAAAAAGAGACTTTAACACAAAGATCAGCTTTTTCAGCTATACAATCTTAATAAATATATTAATATTAAAATAAATGTAAATACTTTGTGTGCAAAGTAAACAAACAACATTGCAAAATTAGTTTACCACTTTGTACACAGCCGAGGAGGACAAAAAACACTGTTTATGCTGTGCAAAATTAATGTGAGCAGGGATGTTTTGCTTGGACTTTGTGCAAGGATATTGTGTGCAGACCATGCAGTTTTTCCAAGCATAAAAGGCTAATTCTAATTTGATTGTGAATAGGCTATAATCTCATAATTTATTAATTACGATTATCACAATTTACACTGAATAACATTTATACCATTGTTTGATGCAACTGCATGTTGTATATGAAAATAAACTGAAAGCTGAAACATAAGCTAAAAACACTCTAACTGAAAAACCTCAAGTGCTTTTCTATAGTATTAAGCCTCAAATGTCAAATATACATCTAATTATTATTTTTTTTTTAATTATAGAAAAAGTAAAAATATGAATGGTATTATGAAAAAACCCTTAAGATAACATGTAGAAAGACAAAAACATATCTTAAAGAGTGCAGAATAACATAAGTGGACTTTAAACGATTAATTGTCGCCTTGGTCTAGGGTTGTGTCGAAAGATATGCCATCATCCATCGTGTCCCCCCCCCCCCACCACCACCACCACCATCACGTTTTGAATGCAAACTTTTTAGTTTCACTATCACTTTCGAGATTTGCAATCACACGTACTCTATTTATATTATGGAGCGGCAGTACTTACAACACATTTTACAAGATTATACAGGTGCATCTCAAAAAATTTGAACATCATGGAAAGGACTTTATTTTTTGTAATTTAATTTAAAAAAGCAAACTTTCTTATATTCTGGATTCATTGTACACAAATTGAAATATTTCAAGAGTTTTTTTTTTTATTATTCTGTTGGTTTCAACTTACAGCTTAAGAAATTAAAAAATTGAAAATTCAATTTTGAGCTTGATTAGTTTGATTAATTTTGAGTGTAAATACTGGGTAGCTCTTGGGCTAGTTTAGAAGCACAGAATCCAGAGTCCAGTGTGACGTTTTTGGAGTCAATGATGATTTGGATGCTGTGACGTCTGCTGGTGTTGGTCCATTGTGTTTTATCAAGTCCAAAGTCAGTGCAGCCATCTATCTGGAGATTTTGGAGCACTTTATACTTTCATTTGCAAACAAGCTTTATGGAGATGCTCATTTCATTTTGAAGCAGGACTTAAGCACGTGCCCACAGAGCCGAAACCACTTCCAAGTGGTTTGATGAACATGATATTACTGTGCTTGATTGGCCAGCCAACTCACCTGACCTGAACCTCACTAGCGGCTGAAGGCCGCTATCAAAGCAACATGGGCTTCAATAACGCCTCAGCAGTGCCACAGGCCGATCGCCTCCATGCCACACCACACTGAAGCAGTAATTCATGCAAAAGGAGCCCCAACCAAGAATTGAGTTCATAAGTTTTTTGTGATTTATCTTTAAGAAAATATTCACATTTTTGAGACACTGAATTTATAATTTTCCTAAGCTGTAAGTCATAGCCATCAGGATTAAAACAAAAAACTCTTCAAATATTTAAGTTTGTGTGCAATTAATCTAGAATATACGAACATTTGCTTTTTTGAATTAAATGACACACAAAAAAAGAACTTTTCCATGTGTAACAATAAAAACTTCCTAATCATCGGGAAGAAGGAGGCGGGAACGGCGCACAATCAAAACTCATTTTAATATCCAAAATAAATACAAAACGGCGCACCAGCCCCTCACGGCCGACTGGTGCGCATAAATAAAAAGCACACACATTAAAATAATGTCCCAGGCCTGGTCCTCTCTCGTCCTTCACGGTCGTCACTCCAGTTTTATATCCTTCCATCTCCTACGTGGGACTCGATACGGGGCGCAGGTGTAGCTCATCTCCAATCACTACACCTGGCCTCACTCCTCGTTCCCACGCCTCTTGGCCCCGCCCCTCTCGCCACACCATGATATAATTTTTTTTCTGAGATGCACCTGTATGTTTGTCAGTGGTACTGAGGATCTGTAAATCATACGCCATCGTCCTCAGTTAATCTCTCCTTTCACTGTGTGTGACGGTTGTTGTGTGGAGCTGCGGCGCATCAGCTAAAGACTGTCTACACAGGAAGCGACAAAGCAACCATTGAAAATCATTTGACATTTACGAAAACACATCATAAATAGAATGCGGCAGCGTTTACTGTCAGGTATTTGTGGTGTCACACTACACCTCGCTCCATCCAGTGTAGACAGCATCACTGACTTTACTGAGTTCTATTGACTGATCTATATACAATGAATCTCTTATACACTAGATCAGTGGTTATACAGTATTTTGTCACACTGTGCCGCACCATTCGCATCCGGTGTAGACACCATAGGAATCATTAGTTGTTTAAGGATTCATGCTTCAGGCACACCCCTAACTACACCCTCCCCCCACCAATGTCATAGTACAATGCAATGTTTCACTGTAGACATCATTCAATGCCAACCCCTACTCCGAACGATTATGTAATTGTGTCATCCACAATTGTAATCGCCATTAGAAATTCCAAATTAATTGTGCAGCCCTAGTTAGGGCATTTTTAAGGTTAATTTATGGGGTGTTCTGTAGGGGTCGCAGTGGTGTTTTGTGGGTATTCTGCACCAAGAGAAGCTGGATCATTGAATTTTTGAGGCCTCATTCATGCCCGTAACACAAATTGTATGTGACTAACTTTAAAAATGAAAGTTCCTAACCCTGAGTATGTGAAGCTAATTTAAGGTTACAAAGCTGTGCTTTGAAGGGAAACATTGGATGGCATGATCATGTAAGCAACTATTTGTGGTAATTTATGGTATCATTAGGAGACACCTTGATTCAGTGTCATGCTTGGGGATTTATTTTTTATCCTCATTGTGTAGGGCATTTAATCTGAGACCCATTAACCCATCAGAACCTGACATTAAAAATGTGGGTTGGTTATGGTTATATAAACATTGACATGTCTGGCCCATAATGGACTAATCAAACTTTCCGTTCACACACTGTACCCATATATCTATTGGTATACATAGCAGCTTCATTGAATAGAACAACTGAGTCAATACATTGTAGTCTCACTGACATGGTCTCATGCACTAATGACAATGGATTCCTGCTGTGTATACTTTTGCAGTCCCGGTCATGGCTCGGCTGAGGAATTTGGGACAGTTCCCATGCTGTTTCCCAGGCTCAGAGTAGCACAGGAAGTGATGTCACCACCAGCCACCACCTCGGTATGGCACATTAAACTAATGCATCTATATGACCAATGTACCGCACATTGACCCACATCTGATACATTATATACTGTATGCATATGCCGTTCAGTTTTTGTTTTAATTAGTATGTGTGTTAGTGTGTTAAAGCCAGCTGCCCTCTCCCTGTATTTGTGTCAGTGTGTTTTGTGAGCCATTTTCTCATGGTACAATTCATTGTCTCTTATCTGCTCACCAATATTGTGTCTCATAATAATGCCAAATATATGGAGCCCTGGAGCTAAACTACTAAATTTTTATGACATCCTACACTTTTTAGGGAAACTAATGGCATTGTGTATCAGTACATTCTTATTGAATTCATTGTGGAGTTTTTTAATTATCCCAATGAAAGGATAAGGTTTCAACACATGCGTCATAATTTTGAAATAACCCCGTTTTTTTTTTTTTTTTTGCCTGACATACTAACATTTATTGACTTGGTTTAACAGTTTTGTGAATGCTGTTTCAGCTTTCTCAACTTTCAGCTATTTGTGCATCAGCTGCTGATTCATATACAGAACCCAATGTAATCCCATTGCTGCCAAAACAAAGAATCTCATAATGGAGAGGCATACCTTTTCTGAAAGAGAATTGTGATTATTTATTAATTTGTGTGTGTGTGTGTGTGTGTCTTGTGTGAAAGGCAGTCTGTGCTTCAGTGATCACTGTGTGGAGCTGGGTGTATGAATTATTGAGGCTTGGTAGAGCCCTCATAAATTAGGAATAGTGAATCTTTGGGCAAGGTGACGGCCGCTGCTCTGTAGACGCTCTGCATCTTGAGTGTCAAGGCCACTAGCTTGGGACCCAGTTTTTATGTAGCCTTTTGATTTCTGTTCATGATATTCAGCTCCAATAAATGGTTTGCAAAAATGGGATACAGGATAAATGTTTGATATCATTATTTAATCAAATTGGAATCAAAACTGGGAATTGAAAAGAATCTGAATCAATGAGCAGAATCAGAATCGGAATTGATCAAATTCAAATGATACCCAACCCTAATAATATTTGCTTAGAATATAATATGTTATATTACTCTGGAACAGAATGGTTTTATTTTGCATCATTTAAAATATCTGTAAAAAATTTGAACAATAGAAAAATGTGAAGGAGTCAGACATTTTATTCCAAAAATGTTATGAATTTAATTTCTATTATCTTTACTTACATTGTTGATTATTATTAAGCACAAAACTGAATTTGAAAGGTTTTAGAAATAATTCTGTAGTAAAATATTAATGATACTTAAGAAAAAAATCCACTGGACATAGTAGAAAATAAATAGTCCATTCCAAAGAATTGGTCCACTGGTATATATATATATATATATATATATATATATATATATATATATATATATAAATTGTGAAACTCTATGTAAAAAATGTATCTCGCGTTTTCATTTCACATTTCTTCTGCAATTAAGCAGAATTAAGCACTTTTTTGGGAGTTATTCTATATCATTTCATTTTTTTATGTGTGTTCAGAACTGTGTTAGCTAAGCATGTGCTGATTAGCCCCTTGAGAAAAAAATTGTCACTACCGAAACTACAGAGTTTCGGTAATGACATATTGGTGTGTGTGGTTTTTTTTAGGGGGTTTTATCCCAAACTGTCACTACCAAAACAGTCACAACAGAAACATGTCATCATTGTTTCGGTAGTGACAAAAGAGAACACATAATCATCATAATTTGGGGGTAATAAACAACATTTTAGTACAGTTATGCAATTTTTTTTTTTTGTATTTTAGTAGTGTTTTAGCATACAGAAAAGTTAAAATACAGAATAATTGGATGTTTTGTCGAAAATAAAGTATACATAAATAAAGCATAAAGATTTATGATGTTTTTGGTGTAATGTTAATTCAACTAATGCATCCTTAACTTTGAAATCAGTATGATCGACTTTTTGCCTTTTACAAAGAATAATTGGATTCAAAATAAAACAAATCTCATAAATTACACTTGAAATATTGTAAAGAAATATAACTGTTCTTGATTTACCTCTGATTTTTTTTTAAAATAAAATAGCAATAATTATATATATATTAACAATGAAGATGTAAAATTAAATTAAAATAAATTAAATTAAAATAAATTTTTTAGATGTAAGCAAAATCTTAAAAGTTATTAAATATCGATTCTAATTAAATTATTATTACTGAGTTTCGGTACTCACAAATTTGGGAAGAGGACAAATATTCCAAAACTTTCTGAAAATACAATATTTAATGTACTACGCAATTACAAAAAATGTGTATATTGGATATTATACAATTTTCATAGAAAAAAACTTTCAAGACATTTTTAACATTCTGTAGAATGGCACAAATAAGTAAATTATTGGAGCTGTGAAAGCGTGTTTTAAGAGACTATATTTTCTAAATCTCCAAGTGGCCAGAATTGTCCACACTCAAATATGAATACTAACAATCATGGTTGTTACATGGAACTCCATGGTACTGTTAAGAATACCATGGTACTACTATCGTAAAAATCCCCAAAACATGGTATTACCATGGTCATTTTTGGGATGTTTTTGTAAATGAAGCCATCTGACCATTCTGTTGTGTTTCAATGTTAATCAGATGATGTTTTTCACTCATCGTATTGTTTCTATTTGCACTGTGTGCCACTGCTCATAAGTAGACAATATAAATCTGGCCCTCTGGAGAAACATTCAGGCTAATGCATAAAGCTTTTACTGGCTGCAGTGTATTAAACCATCCTCAACTGAACCACAGGGACATGTAATTTTATTTAGATCCCATCAGAACTGTGGTTTGCTATTAAAGTGCTGCTGAACAGATAGATCATCATGATTAATATCTTATAAAGATAAATTACACAATATAAAAAAGCTGTTAGGGTCTCTAATGAAAGTGTCACTTTGGCTAATGTAAGGCTAGAAGCCTTGAAACAAAAGCTGAGTCTCTCCAGGGAGCTCGGTATCAAATGCTGATAATGCACTGGCCACCGACCTCCTGCGCTTGAACCCAATAGATCACTGAAGTACGGCTGAGGTAAAGAGGAAATCCCTTCCTTTGACCCGCTCTAGTCCTGAGCCCCAGAGATCCAGTGTGAAGGGTTGTGGCAGACTGACGTGGCCTGGCGGGCTCAGCTGATGTCTGTTTAGCGCTCTGATCGCTGGAGGAGCTGAGAAGCATGTGTGGTAACAGAGGATTAGCTCTCTCCATATGGCCCAGCCTCGACAACCCCACGCAACATACTGTAATTACAGAGCACAGCCAATATGCTTCAAAAGCCCTCTCATGGGAATTCTGAAGAATGCAGCAAAAGCCTGCATTGCATTCCATTAGAGATTATGACCCTTGCTTTGGATTTGAGAGATATTTAAATCATAAATAAGTAGAAAACCTTAGTTTTTGTATTTAGATTTTAATTTAATTTTAGATTTTAATTTATTTTGAAATAAATATAAAACTGAAAACCATATACATCAAATTTTTTTATGATATTTATTTATTTTGATTATTTAATTGATAACACATATTATAATAATAATAAATATATTTATTTACGTATTACAAATAAATATAATGTTTAAAAAAAAAAAAAAAAAAACATAAATATATTTATTTATATTTTATTTTATTTATTTTAAAATAATTAAATCTTGTTGACCTCACTTATTCACTAGTTGGTTGTTGGACATTCCTGCAGAGTATCGACTCAAAAGAAAAAAAAAAATGTTTTTCATAACATCTCCATTTGGATTGAACTGATTATATTCCTCTGTTATAAATTTAGGATTGCAGATGAAGACTCAGACAAAGATGCTAAAGCTAGTTGCAGCTGGCTTTTTAGCTCAGTTAACTTCATGAGTGGATGTTTTATGTCAGTTTATTCTCGTCTGTGAAGATTTGCTTTGGTTCACAGGGTTACACACACCAAAACAAGGAAAACCCCCTTGGGAGGACAGGTGGAGGGAAAGAGAGAGTGTATATCAGGGAGGTCCTTTTTAGTGAGGTCTGTGCTTGAATGGTTCCCATGCCAACGGTGAATGGATTGGTGTTTGGAGCATGCTCAGTGCGGAGCTGGCGGCTGTAACAATAGCTGAGAGAGCTAAAGCAGCTCACACGCTGCTATCACATCAGAGTGGAATAGACCTCTGCGTGCACACTGCTGATTCTGCTGACATGCTCTGCCTTATCGTCCCCTACCTGATATTTCTGCACGAGAAAGAGGTATGTAAATCTAGATGGAGATTTGGGGGAAGGGAAATTTTGACTTAGAATGTAATAATTTTGCCACTGGTTAATGCTTTAAAAAGCACTTATTTTGTGCTTGTTGAATGGGATGATTTGTAGAGAAAAGAATGAACATATGTTTTGTGCTGATGATATGCCAGGATGTAATTTAGAACAGTGCATGCACTATAGATCACAACCTTTTCTTTATTTTATTTTTTTTATGCAGTTTACTTATTGTGTGTAAAATTTCTCATGGTTTGCGAGTGACATTCCACTTGAGTAGATTTCCAGTTGGGGAATAAGCGGAGCAGACTTGCTGTGAACAGTACAAGGGAACACTGTGAATATCATTTGCATACCTCTGCATGACATTGGACAGATCTGAAGCGGAGGATAGATCTCTGGAGGAAGGGAGAGAGAGAAAAAGAGAAGCGCTGAATTCATTTTCTACTCCCTGCGCTGTTACACGATCCTTCTGTTTGCGGGGTTGTCATGCCTCACTGACCCCTTGACGTGTTGTCGTGACGAAGGGAGTAAGGGGTCAGGCTGTTTTGTTGTGACAACACCGCCATTCTAGTTTTTAGCCTGACCTGGTCCACTGCCGTGCACCTCAATAATACACACGGCACCAGATCGCTGGATGATGATGAAGCCATCTGCTCTAATGAAATGCTTCATTGATTTATTGTGTGTTGCTGTGTGGGCACAGACCGCTACAGAACTTGAGCCAGGTGTTCAAGACGATCACCTCAGTGTCTGGCGCACATGGTGTGAAAATGGGCCAATTCACCTCTCAGCAGAAAGCCCTCAATATTTCATCTAGTCGGACAGTAGAGAGATAGAAATGAAGAGGGTATCTCAGCGGACAGGAAATTGGAATATAAATTGATGTGACACCTGCAGGCTTGCATAGTATCCATCAGAGGATAACACCTCCTCAGTGAAGCGGGGAAACTGATGATCTGAAGATTTGGCTTTCTAACTAAAAGTTTTAATTTAAAAGTAGTCACCATTTACTCAGCCTCACGGATTTTGAAACCTGTGTCTGTGGAACACAAAATGAGTTATTTATTGCAGCGCCCAAGCTTCTCTTTGCCAAAAAAGATAATAATGACATTTTTTGTGAATAACAACTGCAGTCTGTCTGTTCTTCTCAGAAAGCTATTAAAGCTTTGGAAGAATAGGAATGCAGCACACAACTCATATTAACCATTTACATGTGTTTTGTGCTCTCTTTTTTTTTCTTTTTCTTGGAGAGCCTAATTACCAACCACTGTCATTGAAGGAAAAGTGCGGCTTGGACATTCTGCTTCATTTCCCCTTTTGTGTTTTATGTAAGAAATGATATGCAAAAATCGTAGGGGTTTCCAAAGCTAGTCTAAAATCATATACTAGATAATTCTTTTCAATAAGTAATTACTTTGCAGCTGTTAAAAATGTATGCTCTGCATAGTATGAGTGTATTTAGTATAAAATAACCAACCAAGAAGTACTACATTTGTAATGTGTGAATTGTCATGTGACCTACGTCAGTTGCTTATCTTCACTGCCAATCACAACTCTTCTCCCATGGCCTCATGGGATTGTAAAGTGACCATCAGATGGAGGGCAGTACCCTTGAACAGGGATCTTTGTACTTTATATACCTCTCAAGTTTCATAGTAGTACATTAAGGATACATATTACTGCTCTGAAGTACTAATACAGATAGAAAAGGTACAAACGTTGCCCCTTTAAGGATAATGTCTCAGTGACAAGCTGTTGGCCCTAAAGTTATGACAGAATAAGTGTGCGTACATGATGACAAAAGGCATATCTTTGAGTGAACTATCCCATAAAAATGAATCTGTTTAAAACAGAGTTTGTCTTGCTAGGATAACCTTCAATTGCTTCAGACTGTCTGTACCTAAATTGTTTGAGGCAAGGGTTACATTTATTTCAGTGCAGAATGCTAAGCATGTTTTTGGAGGAATGAAAGCTCTGGCATGTCATCTGCCTGAGTACGTTTTTGTTATCAGCAGGAGGAGACAGTTATGTTGTGAAGTATGTGGGGCATTGGCATTGAACTGCCATTGTTCATGTGTGATGAATGTTTGGAATAATTATACGGAATGGCGCCAGAGAATGGCAGTGAACTCGGATTTTACAATCTCAATGTGGGTTAAAAAAATGTGATATCAGGCTTACATTATGTTTTTTTTTTTATTATAAATTTGAAAATATATTTTCATTCATTATTCATTAATAGTAAAGTCATCACTATAGTTTTTTAATCAGTGTTGGGTTTTCTAAATGGAGACTTTCGTTTAAAGTTCTTGTTGAGCTGTATCCTGTTGCATCATTTGTGGGCTGTGGTCTCGTTCAAAAAGGTTTCCTCTTTGAAATGGAGATGATTGTGCTCAGTGTGCATCTTACCCAGTATGATCGGACATTTTCCTGTGAAAGGTGCTCCAGCGTACAGTAAGCAGAGATGACAGCTGATCAATTGCCGCCCCACTTGTGTTCCTAATTCCCAATCCCCCTTTCTCCCCCCGTCTGTCCTATCCTGCTCTCACCTCATCACCCCCCGATGAAAGCCCATTACCGTCCAAGTGGTTCTGACGGAGACTGGGGCACCTTCACGTAGAGATCCGCTGCTTTGATCCCTTCTTCATTCACAAAGAACAACAAAGGAGCTGATGTGTGTGTGGGAGGGCCCCTTAGGACAGGGTTGTGTGGGTCTTATGATGTTCTCCCAATGAATGGTTATTAGGGTTCATATGGAGCTGTTGAAATATGACAGCCACAGGCAGCTCCTGAGGACATCCAGCAGTCCTGTTCTACTGAAAGAGAAGCGTGATGCTGTTCATCTCTATCATCTCTTTAATGGCACAGCCCATGAAGTAGTATAGATTGCTGTATTGACTGTGTAACGTATGGTTGTGCTGTTGACATCAGAGGTTGCGTTACCAATAATAATCATCTGTCACCTTGTAAATCAGTTGCCCTGTTCTATTTAGAAATATAACAAGTAAATGAAGATCTATAGAACTAAAATCTTGGTTGACCTAAATTTCTATTGAAAAGTTATTGTCAGTATTGTTCAGCATTAAATTGAGTGATCTTAATAACAGTGATGTTATTTTTTTTTTAACTGTTATAAAAGATTTCTATTAAAAATGTTCTTTTAAACTCTCTGTTAGAATCAGAACAGATGTTTCCTGGATTTCACAAAAAATATTAAGCAGCACAAGCACACGTTTTTAACATTGATAATTATAAATGTTTCTTGAGTACCATATCAGCATATTAGAACTATTACTGAAAGATCATGTGACAGTCAAGAGTAATAAAAACATTTAAACAATTTTACTTAGTAAATTGAAACTTGAATCTTGTATCTAGGATTTAAAATCAAAGGTTAACTTTCTCATTTAAATAATTTATTAGACTATGTAATATTTTCATGCAATTTAAAGCTCTTTTAGTTTTGAAAGATGCCAAGCAATAATAATTATTTTTTTAAATAATAAAACCATATTTTACCATTGATTAAAGTCTTTATAATGCAAAACTAAAAGTCTAAATAAAATGTTGAGAATAAACACACTCGTGTCATATTTTAATTGATCTCGTTGGACACGAGTGTTAATCAGCGTCTGGAGTGGCGATGGTCACAGAGAGTAATGCTTGTGGATGTAGCATATGATGCGATGACCAGAGTTCGAATTCGCCTCTTGCCGAAGTCGCTCTTCTTCTTTTTTCGTCACATATCTCATCAGAAATGTGGAAATCAGTTGCCTAATGAGTGTTTAATAATGATGTATTAATTTGGTAGGTTTAAAGAGGGCTTCGTTGTCCCAATAAGTCAGTGTCTATTTAATTCTTTTTTTTTTATAAATAAAATAATTTACACTGTTATTATTGCATGCTGTTAATGTACAACAATACTGAGGTGCAAATAGTATCTTTCACCATTTATAAGTATACATAACATCTAAATACTATTTACACTTATTGCCAAGATCTGCTACTTTTACATAGTGTAATTAGAATTGCTATTTTCATTTAGTGTAAATAGCACATCGCTAAAAATGCTGCCGTTTGTCTTTAGTGTAAATAGAATATATAACTTTTTAATTCTGTTCACCGCTGCCCTAAACTAAAACCATATGGCTTTACTAATGATGGCTGTACAGATGGATGAACAGTGCTCTTCCACACTCAATACCCATGGCTGAAGTGCCCATGAACCCCCAGTAGCTCCCGGGCGCTGGATATATAGCTGCCCACTGCTCCGGGTGTGTGTTCACAGTGTGTTCCGTACTCACTGTTGTGTGTGTGCACTTGGATGGGTTAAATGCAGAACACCAATTCCGAGTATGGGTTACTATGCTTGGCAAATGTCATGACTTTTATTAATAGTGTAACATTTCCAGTGAATAGCAATTTAAAATGAGTTTTTCCCCAAAAGCTATGGTCTGAACTAGTTGTGAAGTCCAGGACAGCTTAGTGCAGACAGCAGTGAGGGAGAAAAGAGAGCTGCAGTGATTTCTTGATATTATACTTTTCTGTTTAGCCCATATCTCTGTCTCTCTCTGCCACAGGGACCTCTGCTTCTTACAGCAATCCTGCCTTATTACTAGCACTGTTGCCTATCAGCGGAGCTCCTGGGATGTTCCCCATCTCTCCACCTCTTTCTCTTGCTCTCTCTCATACTTGTTCTCCTCCCTCTACCGCTCATCTCTCATCGCTCGTGTCTCCTGCTCTCCACACCTAACCCTTTTATCAGGCTTTCTACTCGCACCTATCAATCACTCTTTCCTGTCCTGTCCTGTCCTGTCCCTCTCTGTCCTTGACACAGTTTTCTCTTGTTGTCTTTGCAGCATTTCACACTGGATCCATAGCACTCTCTCTTTCTCTCAGGAGGCTGATAAGTGTGAAGTCGGCGGGTTCGTAGGTTGTTTTTGTTATTGTTACTGTCGCCAGAGCTGCTGGTCTCATTATCCAATGAAAACACAAACAGAGCAGGAGTAAAGAGAGTACACTTAGGAGTAATGAAGAGGAAGAGCCCATGACTGACTAGAGCCCTTCACGACTAGTCTATCTGCTTTTAAAAACTTTAAAATAAAATGATTTACTCTTAATATAATACCAATTAGAATAGTTGTCACATTAGTAATTAGAAGGTAAAGCTATAAATGTTCCACAGTAAATATGAAGCTGTCATAGACTTTGGAATATTGGAAATTTCATATTGACTGTCCAGTGCTGTCCAGTGCTGCCTTTTATCATCATCATCATCATCATCTCCACAAGTTGACTTAGCATTAGAAAAAGCACTGGAGTGATACCGTAGTGCAGTGATGGCATCTGATGATGATACTGTGGTGCTTTTGTATATGAAATGACTTGGGTCTTTCTAAGGTGTGACAAGATTTACTCAAACAAATACTTGTATGAAATAGAATTTTGCCCCTTCTTTTATAATTACTATTCACACCAATTTTATGATCTCATATTAAATAATATTTATACATTTCATTTGTTGTGCAAAAATTAAAGGGTGATGCAGGCACAGGACCGGTTACACTACCATTCAAAAGTATGGGGTCAGTAATATTTTTTAAATAAATAATTGATGATTATATATATATATACATATATATATATATATATATATATATATATATATATATATATAATCATCAAGGGTGCATTAAAATATTAAAAAGTGAAAGATATTATAATCTTTCAAGACGTTTCCACAAAAATATTAAGCAGCACAGCTGTTTTCAACATTGATGTTAAGTAATGTTTTTTTTTAGCATTAAATCATCAAATTACAGTCATTTCTGAAAATTTAGCTTTTACACCACATGAATAGAAAACCAATGTTTTCAATTGTAAGATTTCATTATATTCATGTTTTAACTATATTTTTGATGAAATTAATGCAGCATTGGTGAGAATAAGAAACTACTTCACTTTTTAAATGAAATCTTACTGACTTTGAAACATTTGAACAGTAGGGTATATAGGTATATACATTTTGACTTATAATTTTGATGCAGAGGACACATCAACCTTATTCATGCATCATGGTATTTACATGACACTATGTCCAAAAGTCGTTGTAGTACTTTTATTACTAATAGAAATAAATAGGTATTTACCACAAGTTTTATTTTTATACTCTCAGAGATTGGCACGTTTCCAGTGCTCATCCAGTTTACATGATATAGGACACAATGTTTCTGAGGGCAGTACTGACTGCTGTTGACAGTATGTCTGTAACTATACCAGCTTTATCTTTCAGAGCAGCAGTATCATGTTCATTTGACTTATCTACTTCAGGAAAAGGTGAAAAAAAAAATCCTCGTGAGGAGCTGCAGCGCATTGATTCATCAGTCTGAAAGACAATTATCATCTGGTTTCATTTCCCTCTGCTTATCAAAGCAAAAATCAACTAACGACAGGGTTACATCACACAGAGCTTCGACCCATATACATTTCATAGAAAAGATTCTTATCCTCTTCCGAGTCTCGCTATGCATTATGTAAGCAGTGGCCTTATCTTATTAGAATGAGGATATCTATAATTTGTCCTCATATTCAGCATTTAAAGCTTAGGAAGCAAACTTACTGATAAATTGGCACTTCAATCATACTCCGATTTACAGGATGAAATCATGCACTAATGATATTATATGTGGCAGCTTGGTCATTAATTAAACACCTCACCAACAAGACAACCGGCAAACGTTGATCCATTGCCATATTGATGTTTGCGTCTCATGGAAACACAAGCTCTGCAAATTGCCTTTGTGTTGTTGCTGCCTAGAATCAGAATCAGAATCAGAATCAGAATGAGCTTTATTGCCAGGTATGTTTACACATACGAGGAATTTGTTTTCGTGACAGAAGCTCCGCAGTACAACAGAATGACAGCGACAGAACATAAAACACATAATAAAAGAATAAAAAATACAAATATGTAGACAGTGAATGACAATATACAAATGACAATTGTAGGCAGGTATATTACAAAGTGAAGTTATGTATGTACATATATATTGTGTGCAAAATTTAAGTGTATACTAAGTATGTGTGTTAGATAAATAAAGTGTGTGTGTATATAAATATAAAGTGTAGTGTGTTCGCCATTATTGTCAGCTGTTCATAAGATGGATTGCCTGAGGGAAGAAACTGGTCCTGTGTCTGGTCGTTCTAGTGCTCAGTGCTCTGTAGCGTCGACCAGATGGCAACAGTTCAAAGAGGGAGTGTGCTGGATGTGAGGGGTCCAGAGTGATTTTGACAGCCCTTTTTCTCACTCTGGATAAGTACAGTTCTTGAATAGATGGGAGAGTTGAACCGATGATTCGCTCAGCAGTCCGGACTACCCTCTGTAGTCTTCTGAGGTCAGATTTAGAAGCTGAGCTGAACCAAACAGTTACTGAAGTGCAGAGGATGGATTCAATGATGGTGGAGTAGAACTGTTTCAGCAGCTCCTGTGGCAGGTTTAACTTCCTCAGCTGGCGGAGAAAGTACAACCTCTGCTGGGCCTTTTTTACGATGGAGTCAATGTGAATGTCCCACTTCAGGTCCTGAGAGATGGTGGTTCCCAGGAACCTGAATGACTCCACTGCAGTCACAGGGCTGTTCATGATGGTGAGTGGGGGGAGTGCAGGGGGGTTTCTCCTGAAGTCCACGATCATCTCCACTGTTTTGAGCGTGTTAAGCTCCAGGTTGTTGAGACTGCACCAGACAGCCAGCTCTTTTACCTCCTGTCTGTAAGCAGACTCGTCACCGTCCTGAATGAGGCCGATGAGTGTGGTGTCATCTGCAAACTTCAGGAGCTTGACAGAGGGGTCCTTAGATGTGCAATCGTTGGTGTACAGGGAGAAGAGCAGTGGGGAGAGAACGCAGCCCTGGGGAGCTCCGGTGCTGATTGTACGGGTGCTGGATGTGTATTTTCCCAGCCTCACTAGCTGCTGCCTGTCTGTCAGGAAGCTGTTGATCCACTGACAGACGGAGGTGGGCACGGAGAGCTGATTTAGTTTGGGCAGGAGGAGGTTTGGGATGATCGTGTTGAAGGCCGAGCTGAAGTCCACAAACAGGATCCTCACATAAGTCCCCGGTCTGTCTAGGTGTTGCAGAACATAATGCAGTCCAATGTTTACTGCATCGTCCACAGACCTGTTTGCTCTGTAGGCAAACTGAAGAGGATCCAGCAAGGGTCCAGTGATGTCCTTCAGGTGGGCCAGCACCAGTTTTTCAAATGACTTCATGACTACAGACGTTAGAGCCACAGGCCTGTAGTCATTTAGTCCTGTAATTTTGGGTTTCTTAGGGATGGGGATGATGGTGGAACGTTTGAGGCATGAAGGGACTTCGCACAGCTCCAGCGATCTGTTGAAGATCTGTGTGAAGATGGGGGCCAGCTGGTCAGCACAGGATTTCAGACAGGCTGGTGTAACACAATCTGGGCCTGGTGCTTTTTTCCTTTTCTGCTTCCGGAAGACCTGGCGCACCGCATCCTCGCTGATCTGAATTGCAGGTGTGGGGGAGAGGGGGGATGCAGGAGGTGAGAATGGTGAGAGTGCTTGATTGGAGAGATGTTCAGGATGGGTTGCAGGAGCTGTTAATGGTGTGAACGGTAGTTTGGAGAGGCATACAGGGCTGGTTGCAGGAGTTGTGAAGGGTGTGAATGGTTGTGTGGGGAGGCGTTCAGGGCAGGTGATGGGTGTTCTTTCAAACCTGCAGTAAAACTCGTTCAGATCGTCTGCCAGTCGTTGATTCTCTACGGTGCTGGGGGGTGGTGTCTTGTAATTGGTGATCTTCTTTAGACTTTTCCACACTGATGCTGAGTCGTTGGAAGTGAACTGAGTCCTTATTTTTTCAGAATAATTCCTCTTTGCCACTTTGATCTCCTTTTCCAATGTGTATTTAGCCTGTTTATACAAGACATTGTCCCCCTTCACGTAATGACGAATGACATAATCTGTGCTAGATATACGAGACAGCGTCTATACTTTGCCAGACATGTAATGATTTATGAGAAAAACTGTGACATCTGTGTGCACCAATTAGTAATAGCAATAGCTTCATTATAGCTTTGTAATATGTACTGATTATTAGTGTGTCAAGCCTGCAATCACTATTATCATAGCCATCTAAGAATAATATGTAGACTAATGTGTTTATGGAAAAACATGTGCGCTAACAATGATGCATCTCTCACCTAATCTACCCAATGCATTGTTCATCAGCTCAGTTAACACTACAGAAGCATAAAATATTCACTAAACAATCTTGAGCTACTGGAAATGACACACCCTATAGTATATTTGTCAAGGGTATTTTTATTTTTTTTATCTGCATGATGTATGCTATTCACATTGGATACCTTGCGTACATGTGATTACTATAACAAACTATTTTTATTTATCTCAAATGTGGCAGATACTGTATGGTAGATAGTGCATTTTGTTTGAATGCAGTGAACTCACTGCAGAGTTGAAGCATAATTAACTGAGGTAAGCTGGTACTTGAGGCTTCACCTCTCCTGAGCCTCACTCTTACATGTTTTGATGCCTTCTCCTCTTACTTTGAAGAGTTGTAACCCAGCTCTGTCTCGGATGCTCTTGTCAGAATGAGTGCGGTGCGCCGCTGACAGGTAATAGAGAAGCTCTTCAGTTCTGCATCTGATTATACAGCACTCGCTTCTACTGTAACTAACTACCTCAGCTCCATGTATACTTCCCCTGCCTCAGAAACAGATGATGGAACAATGCTATGAAACATTGTTCAGGCTTTAGAACATTTTAAATATATATATATTTAAAACATTATATAAAATTTAAATAGTATTCTAATATGCTGTGTTCAGAAATGTATGTATAGTGTGTGGAAAAGTATGTAAATCATCTATAAATGAATTTATGAAGTGGTATCATTTGTTTTATAATGTATTAATGTTGTATAATGTATTATTTATGCTTTGTGTAACTTAATCATCTTCCCACATTCCCTCTTTAAACCATCCCCATTTCAATTAAAGCTAACCTATATTCTTCACAGACATGCAGATTTAACCATTTTCAACACCCGTGTACTTATGACCCCCTCTTTCACTGAAATTGCTCTTCACAGCTTAAAATCCTTTTTGTGGAAGCACAAATCCAGTGGTTGGAAATCGGTTGATATCTGCTGCTGTGGCCATTGTGAACTCAGACTATATAGATCAGTCTCAACAACCAGTCATTAGGTCAGTCTTCTGCAGCATAATCATACTGTGAATCTCCATCTGCCCTTCATGCCTTTCCACCTCCTGAAACCTAGAAACACCCCTGCTGTGCTATCACACAAACCTGCAGATTCAATCAATATGTGGCCTTTTAGTCTATGATTCCCTATTGAGCGGCTTTCATAGATCAATGTGCAACCTTGCTACAGCAGTGGCTGAATGGAAAATAATAAAAATTCCAAATTTGCAGGTGTAGGAAATGGAAGCGGCACTGTCAGTCTATCATTGAGTTCATTCAGAGAAGAATTTGTCACGGAATAGCATACTAGTGTTCTAAAAATAGTAACAGTGCTATGCCAGTATGCTATTCTAAATTCAGGCTTCGTGAGTTGTTTTGAATGATTCATTAAAAGAACTGCTCATAAGAGTCATTTAGTCATAAATCAGACTAAAGTGTCCGCATGGAATGGTTGTGTGCATATTGCGAGTACAACTAGGTTGAAAGGCATCTCTTCTTATTTCACTTACTAATGTCCCGCTGTAATCCTCAGGGTTTTGTTACTCTGAGACATGTTAGTGAGCAGCAGATATTCACCAAACACCCAGAGTTCTTGCCAATAGTAAGATGGAGTACAAGAGCAACTGAATGTGTTTATTGACTGAAGCCTGACTCCATCCTGGTGGAGGTCGAGCTGTGTCTCCCTCTGTAATGAGAAATCATTGAAACTGCATTCACTGACGTGCCACTATCACAACTTGAACTAATTCCAGAAGGTCTCTGGCTGATATTGAGGTCAGAGGAGATCAAATTGTAAAGCCTAACTCCACAACATGTCTTGAATTTCAGTCTTGAATCACAGGTGTTTCAAGTGCATTGGACTTGGAATATTTTGAATTTTGGAATACAGTTTTCTGTCTATGTTAATATTTATGAATAGCATCAACATATATTATTAGCAATATTATTATGTTTGATTTGTTTACAAATATAGAAAGCAAGAAAATGATTAAGCTTGATAATTTCTTTAATCCAAATAAATCATTTTCTTTGTGTATAAGGGAAACCCCAGGTTTATTCAAAGTATTTGACTTCTTAATAAACAGTCCTAAATTCCAAAAATTTCCAAAATTTCAGTTTTCTCAAAGAAAACTGAAAAACTGAATCCTTAGAAATACTGCAGGATCCTTTTTTCATTTTAGAAATTGATTTGTATTTGTGGATGCCTGTATTTATGTTTTTCTTCTCTTCTTTTGTAGCTGCCTGTGCTTGAGATCTCAGCAGTCAGGCGTTGTGGATGGTTTGTCTACCTCTAATCCAAACCAAAAGAGATTCTGTTGGCTCAGAGCCTGTGAATGTGAGCCTAAAGCAAGTTGAGTAAAGGTGCAGACAGAGTTGATTAAAATGGGGTAAGTCTAACACAACAAAAAGACTAACATATTGCAATCCTAAAGGGTTTCTCTAACACTCTAACTTTTTCAGCAGAGCCCTGCAGATACAACTATGTATATACAAGTACATACAGATTCACTGTTTTTCAGTTGTCTAGATCACTTTTTGGCCAGGTCACTCTTATAAAAGAGATTTTCATCTCATTAAGTTTTTTAAACTGGTTAAAGAAATGAAACCCTTGTGAAACAAGCACGCTGATAGTCTCTTTGCTAAATACTTTAGTACATTCAGGTGGGCTTGTGCTGATGTTATCTAGCTGTATATGAAAATATGAACAATGTAAATAATTATTAAATATAATAAATATATCTTGCCTGTCTATATACAGTATGTTTATATACTGCATGAGTAAATATATGTGCAATATATTAATACACATGCACTACCATATTTTATCACATGCACATCTATATGTTATGAAATGTATAACTGAATATCAAATTACATAATGTTTCATTAAATATAATTAAATGCGTCACATTTTTTAAATATATGAAAGCTTCAATTCCTCATGTATTATTCAATATACTGTTATATATTAATCAAGATTTAATTCTGTATATTCTCAAGGGTAATGTCAAATCAATCAGAGAAGCTGAGTAGTTTGCCATGAATTTGGCTAATCCAGTCTTCAAGCTTTAGTGTCTTTGAATCTCTAGTATTCTGGCTTGGTATGGCTTGCTATTGTCTCAGTGAGGGACAGTCTGCTCTTGCTTTCTTGTGTCCGTAATAATTCTGCTCAAATAGGAAATGGAGCATCTGCCTGTCTGTCACACACAGAGAGGACATAATGGGCCCGGTGTGAGTTGATCCTGTGCCACATGCTCATTAAACAAGCTCTTATGCTAATTGACTGTTTATTCACACGTCAGCAGTTTTCAAGCGAAAGAAAACAATGGCAGTGATATTGAGACAGAGAGAGTCCACCCGCTCAAAAAGACAGATCCTCCTGAGTGCTCCACTGTACAATTCACAGAATAACAAAAAGGGGGATTTTAATCTTTTTATCTCCTAAATGGAGATGAAATTAGGGATAGAAATTAGCCTGACGACAATACCAGAGGGGGTTTCAATAGCTCACTTTTTAACTAAATTGGACCAAACGTTAATTGAACACCTGAATATGCTGGGTTTCCCCCACTCAAAATTGCTGGTTTCCCACCTTTTTCAATCTAATCACAATGCCATTGTTGTTCTCTGAAAGGCACTGTGAAGAATATTCAGATGGATTAGTCCTGACTCTGCTGCCCGGAATTATTGAGACATGTTCTTTTGTTACTCCTGGTTTGACCCTGACTTCTGTTTAAGTTTATGGGTGGATATTAATATGGCCCAAAGCAAGGCAATTTGTACTAATTACTGAAAGAGAAGCACTCTCCCTGCTAATCCACAGTTCTCATCTGATTAGTGGAATAAGAGCCCTGGGCGAGTGTTGTGGCTCTCTTCATTACTGTCCCTTCTGATTTTCCTCCCTCTCGGTTTAATGTTTTTAATTCCAGACAGAACTCCACCCCCGCCCCCCACCACCACCATTTGATTTGTAAAAAAGAACGAGCCATTTTTAGAATATTAATTTAATTATACAAGTCATAGGAACTACGCATGATGAGCATTATAATTACTATAGTGGTTATTGAACTGTGAAACATCCTTGTGTTACTTAGCTTTAGTTTTGTCTTTGGAAGGATCATTTGATGTGATTTAGATTAGTATGCAATTAGTTCTACAGTAAGAGGAATATTGGTATCTTTGTCCATATGAAATCCATTTTTAAATATGAGAAATGCATTTACGCCACATTTCAGGGGATTTGATAGGGATATAGGGTTATATTTGCAGGGTTGCTGCAAACACAAGTGAGCAACAGAATCCCTTACATACCAGCCATTAGCAAATGTTACATACAATCAGTGTTTCAAGGAGGTAATTTTGCATTTTCAGAATCATCCACATTAATCCTCGGTAGCCCATCATGATTAATTTTGAAACCTGAGGTAATTGTAGATTTTATCAGTTAGTTTAAATCCTCAATTGCTCATGTTTACACAATAATTAGCAGTGGAATTGATTCATTGAGTATTTTGTTATTTATTTATACATTTATAAAGTATGCCTGTTTTTTTTTTTTTTTTTTTTTTTTTTTTTTTTCACAGCAGTCCGTAATAAACGAGAGACGCACTTATGCTGTTTGAGAAAAAAGTTAAATAACTTGCATATCAAAATGCAATTTTTTTTTTTAATGTGATTGTGCTAAAGCCGAAGAAATCTAATTAAAATCCACAATATTATTTGGAAAATATTTACTTTTTTAGTACTGATGTATCTTTTTCTTTTAGAGGTTATTATTACCCTGATTAATTTTTGTTTGTTTGATTCATTTGTATAGCCTTTTCACAATATTTGTTTTTTTTAGCAAAGGCAACGGAATTCGCCAAGAGTCTATACAAGACACTTTAATTTATATTATAATTATTACTCAAAACCAGTTTTAAAAACCAGGTGTTTGTGAATTACTGATTTTTAGATGCAGAGCAGTTTCAGTGTATAATCACATTGTTCTGCTGCAGAAGTCAATGCCTTGTCTGTGTATTTCTGCAGGGCTATGATCCCGATGCTCCTTTCTGGAATATGGCAGCTATTTCTGTGGCCATGCCGGATGTGAAAGCCCCACAATGTGAATATTCCCCAGCAGGATCTCCTGAAAGCTGCAGCATGGACTTGTCCATGGACCTGTCCGTCCTCAGCTCCCCGCTGTCTGCTTTCTCTCACCACGGTGTGGCCCCCTTCCCTGCCCAGGGTGTAGCACCGGGCCACTGCAACAACAACAATGGCCTGCTCAGCAACCTGGGAGTCTACTGTTCCACCAGCAGTATGCATCCTTTTAACCAGACTGACGGCCAGTCCGCTTACGATATGATGCGCTTTCCACAAAGCTGTGGGAACACCGGTGGCACCCGGCTTTACCGCAGCCTGGAAAACCTACACTGGGCCGCCGTGTCTGATCCCAAAGCGTATCCTTACAGGAGCGTGGACAGTGAGTTTATCCTTCATTGCACTTCAAGCAGCCACTGGTACGATGGACCTCCTCCGGGACCGCAAGTTTACGGCTTAATGCCTTCCCATGACAGCATGGCAATCTACGGCCGCCGAGGAGTAGTTAGGAAGGATATACCACTCTTTCCACAATGGCTTTTACCAGCGGTTGAGGACTGGGGTATGAACGGAAATGCACGAAAGGGTCTTCGAGACAAGCTACGGTTTCAGAGCACACGTGTGACGGAGCCCCACAAGCCCTTGCGTCCTCAACCTGCGCTTGGTAATGCACCTTCTCCACTCTATCCGTGCGATCAGGAGGTAGCAGTTCGGACTGGGCTGACATCATTGCAAAGGAATGGACAGCAAGGGTTGATCGCCCGTCGCATCACCAGTCCAGAGGAGATCAAACAGGAAGCGCTGCGGCGACTGCGACTCCGAAGGCAACAAAGCACCCCTAACCTGGCACTGAACTCCAGGCAGGAGCCTAATACCATAAGTAAATCTCATACCGCAGAGCTCATCTGCACTAACTCTGCCCAGTCAACCCCTGAGAGGAAAAGACCTCCGATGGGCCGCCTGCACATACCTACATTTGAGGAGTTTAAGAGAATGAGACAAAGGGAGGGCATTAAGAACCACATTTCCTCTGAAATGGAGAGTAACAACAAGCATAGAGAGGAAAGAATACAGACAGAGGAAATGCAGAGTGCAGAAAAGACAGACATTGACGTCGAAATCGCTCAGGATGCGAATCACAGTGGAGCGGAGTTGTCTGAGCCCAGTTCGACCGCAGAGGTCCCAGGAGGACCCATCTGCACAAGCCCAGTGGCTCGCTCTCTATTACACCCTCAAGCTGTTACAGGAAGAGACAAGGAAACAAAGGGCCCAACAGGCCCTGGGGCCACAGATGTAGCTGTTGTCCCCTTCCCACCCCACTGGGACAGTGGCGATGGCCCATCCAGCTGCTGCCCCGCAATCCTTCTGGACGGAACAGACCTTTCCAGCTATGGAGCCAAAATCTATAAAATGAGGGATGGTTTCCTAGGATCTGCCCTTGACCTTATTAAAAAAAGGTGAGTGGATAGGAGCTGTTGTGTTTGGTAGTGTTAGACTTGTGCATTCACATAATACTTAAAGTTGCATTGTAAGCAGTGACAGACCAAATAATGTAGGACAGTGACTCGGCTCTATCCATTGGTTATTGATGGGATGGTAACATTTTATTGATAAACACAGAAAAAGAGACAGAAAATGAGGAAGGGAAAGGGTGAATGGAATGGGAACCTAGTTTGGATTCAAATCCAGGTCTCCTATGATATCAAAATTGAGCCTAGACAGATTTTCATGGCCAATAATGGACAAATGTCTGACATTATTTTTTTTTTTTTGATTTTTTATAATTAATTATAAATAAAAGAAAAATGTTAATCAGTTGTTTTAAATTATACAAGTGGTTTAAGGCACCACGATATTACAATGTACAAAATAAAGTTAAAAAAAATTACAGATTTAATATTGCAGTGTTAAATTAATAGTATTTTTAAAGATTAACTGAATGTTAGTAGATAATGGCAAAGGGAATCTGAATGCAGAAATAGAGGAAATTAAAATGAACAATTAATTCTTAAATATCAGTCAATATATATCCAGTATTGACCATTACCAATTAACTAAAAAAATCTCTGTTAGCTAATAAATCGATACACTATTGTTATTGTGCATCCAATCAATCAGAGTTTAAATGGGAAAAATGGCCATCAGTTGGATCAGTGTATCAGTTTCCCATAGCAGCTCTCGCAGCCTTTGCATCAGTATTTGTGTTATTGATTTATTCCTGAATCTATGCACAGCTTGTATACAGAGGAGCAGAGTGAATATATCATTATTGATGTGATTCTTAATGTCCTCATTTATCCCAAGTACACAGTAGCAGATGTGATATTTGCATATAGTGGCATATTCTGTGGTTTAGCTATATTAAGAATGTAAAACATGGCTACTAGGAATGCTATTAAATATCCTGTCCTAATCATCTTTGTCTTGTTCTCCAGTACAAAATTACAACCCCCCCAAAAATTCCTAAGAAGCAAAGTTGCAAAAGCAATTTTTTTGTAGTAGTTTTAATCATAAACTTGATTGAATTTAGTTGAAGCTTAATGTAAATTCATTTTTTTTTATGTAAAACAAAGATCAAGAGACAGATTTTTTCAGCCGCAACAATCAAAAGTAAAGACCTGGATACTATAGAAATAAACCCCTTTAATTCCCCATTGATTCACTCGGGCAGTTACTGTATCATATGGATTCTTCAGTGGTTGTGTCCACCAACAGCACTTTTTACACACAGAATCTCACACAAGCGTGACATATGCGAACCTGACAGAAATTTGATTAACATAACAGCACATAACTCTGGCCCTGACAGTCTTCTCAAATTTAGCATGGATGCATAAATCTGTATAGATTTTCCTTCAGCCGATTTAGCTCCGGACACAGTACAGCGCTTAATTGCTGATGCATCAAAAGCTTTTCGACATTACAGAGCCTTTCTCTAATAATATGTTCCTCTAGGGCAGGAGTTCAGTCCAGGCTGTGAACCGTCTAAATATAACATCCAATATCCCAACTGTCCCATAGTGCCTCAAGTGAAGGGATTCATTAACTACAGAGCAGCCTGGGGCTTCCAGATCTTTTATACAGTTAGTTTCATTTATTGTCTGCTTGATAGTAGAAAGATGACGAAGTCACAAGGCAATCTTATTTAAGCTTACAGTCACTTTATATTATTGACTAGAATGGATCAGCACATTCCCAGGGAGCTTGTCCTGATGTGATGTTAATACAAGTTTGTTTTTTCTTCAGTCAGGATAGGTTGAAACGATGCACATACCTTTAAATTAATCATAGAACATCATCCTAAAAGTGTCTGTCAATACACTAAAATAAGTTTTTATACACCTTTATACATCTTAATAAATCACAAAATAATTAAGGAGAGAAAATTCCAATGAATGACCTCATACAGTACTGCTGAAATGACAGATTTTATATCTGCAGTGCTTTAATGATCATTTAATTCATGTGTGAAAGACGTTGGTTTTATAACCACATTCAGAGTGTTATATTGATTACTGTCAGTCCGTGGCTGTGATTTTTCTTTTCTTATGAGATGTCAAGGCCTCTTTGTCTTTGTGTGTTTTTCTTTTGAATGCTTCAGAGCTCTTGGCTGTAATGTCAGCACTATTCTCAGATGGCATCTATGCAAATTTATGACAGTGATGAGTGCAGCATAATCAGATTCTGAGGTACTGAAGCATCAACGGAGATGGAAACGATTTGAAAGAGGCAATTAAGAGCTTATAACAAATCAATCAAAACACCTGTTTTTAATCCGAAGAGACGTCTGTATATAAACAATAGCTGGGGCAAACAGCTCATTAATATATCTGAAAGTATATGTTCAACAATGAATGCACAACCATCAGCATTCATTCAGATGTATTATTTTTACAATTATGTTGATACACTGCAAAATAAAAATTCTAATTCACAGTTGTTTGTCTTGTTTTCCAGTCAAAATATCTAAATATCCTTAAAACAAGATACAGTGCCATCCAAAGGTTTGAGGTCAGTTATGTTGCTTAAAAAGTCCCTCATGCTCCCCAAAGCTGCATTTATTTGATCAAACACATAGTAAAAATAGTAAAATTTTGAAATATGATTACAATTAAGTTTTCCAATATTTTTTTTCCTGTGATGACAAAGCTGAATTTTTAGCATCATCACTCCAGTCTTCAGTGTCACATGATCCTTCAGAAATCATTCTATTATGCTGATTTCCTGGTAAAGAAGCATTTCTTATTATTATCAATGGTGAAAACGATAATGCTTAATATTTTTATGGAAACCGTGATACATTTCAGGATTCTTTAATGAATAGAAAGTTCAAAAGAATAGCATTTATTTGAAATTGCAGTTTTCTGTAACATTATTAATGTCTCCTTTTTTATCATTTTAATCTTTTTTTTTTTTTCAAATCCAAAAACCTTTCTTACTTAACCCAAACATTTGAACAGTAGTGGACAATTACATTTTTTTTTTTTTTTTTTACTCCATTGGGAAATCAAGTAGTATATTTTCCAAGACAATAAAAGACAATTCTCAGAAAACTAATTTTATGGTCGTTCAAAATATTTTACAGTTTATTCTTAAAAAAAATATAACTGCACAAACAAAATGCAAAAAGTTACAAACTAAAGATATAAAACAGGACATATTTTCTGATACCAAACCTTCACAGTTTGACTCCCCTTTATTCACCGACTGCAGTGTGTGGGGTCACCCACAGATACATAATCTCTTTTTCTACTTCACACACACACACACACACACACACACACACACACACACACACACACACACAGACATCAGGCATCTAAAAGATCGATTATGCTTGTTTCCGGAGCCCCGCAGCGAGGAGTTCAGGTGTTAATGTGAACTGATGCGTCTAATTGCTGTCCTCTGGTCTGAGGGGCACCGGTTCTCTGTAGGGGGATGGTGCTTGACTGCACAGCACACGAAGGAGTAGAGAATCAGGATTGTAATTCTCATTTCCTTCCCTTTGTGTTCTCTCTCCCTCTCTGTTCCAGCTGCAGTGCAGAGATTGCAGCCGAGACTCCCGTCCGATTGTCGCGTGAGCACAATGACGTCACTAACATCACCGCTCCCCAGCCCAGCCATCAATCTGCCCACGTTGCCATGACAACGTCGGCCTGCGGAGAGGAGGCTTGCACCGAGCCCGTGGGACAGCGGGGGAAAGTGGCGACAGAATGCGTAAGGAATGCTCCCGTCTCACACACACTCTCACACCTCTGCATATCACCTCTGAACGAGGTAAGCGGCAACTGTCATGCATGTCCGGGAGCGTGATGCTCAGGAGGCTGAGGTTGCAGGGGGAAAGCGCGCAGAGCCGCAGCTAAGAGCAGCACGCAGGGAGGATTAGAGCCAGGTTTCATGCTGGTAACTGCTTTACATTCCTTCTTTGTGTCAGGTTGTGTGTTGATGCTCACTGTGTCCTGTCCCTGCTGCTTGAGATCACCTCATTCATCCACGGTGTATGACTGGCTGTATGCTTTTAAGGTTAAGGGTGATATCAAGAAATGCTGGCATTCATATACAATGTTGCTATGATTTATTGGTTAGCCATTGCGCACAGATGTTTCTTCTGTCTCTGCATTTCTCTCTTTAATTATGATAACAGTTGCCCTATTAATTATTCTGTACGTCACCTGTGTCTTGTTTCTCGTGCATTGATAACACTTGAGAACCAAATGCTGTCGAGCCACATTTTGAGGGTTTTATGCCGTAGATGTATGTTGGTAGCAGACGCAGCTGTAATACGCCATGCACTGACTTAGAAACGTCATTTTGAAATCACTTTCTGATGTTTCAGAGGTCTAAAAGGTGAAAGGTCTTTAATTCTGTCAGTTGAGGCAGATCTGGTCAGTGTGGTCAACCCAATTGACTTCCAGTGAAACCAGTTTAAACTGGTAAATAAAGTTATTGACCAGAATTGATACCTTATTGTATCACAAAAAGTCTCATAGTTGGCCCCAACCTGGTTTTGTTTGTCATTTAATGGACAAAAACAATGAGCCATTTCTCAAAATGTCATATTTTATGTTCCACAGAAAAAAGTAGGCAGGCCAGATTTAAAAAGGACTTGGTTTCCGAATCATTTCTATTGAGAAAACAGATGCATTGTATGTCACTGGAGTCTGTCAATAGACTTTTTAATAAACAGTTAATGGGCATGAAAAGCCACAGCAAAGAATTTTCCACTTAGCACCACAATATATTAAAAGCTTTGGATGTACCGTAATGCAGTGACTCTGATGTCTAAAACATCTAGTGGTTCCATTAATTCTCATATGTGCTTAGGGATTAATCTGCCTTCATGAGGTTTTACACTGTTAAACTCTCCCCTTACACACACACACACATTTCAGACCAGTGCTCTGCCATGTGCACTGTTGATTGACAGATCTCCATCCTATCAGCAGGTGTCTGGGGCGGGCTGCAGACGCTCCAGCTCAGATGCGGCCTATGAGCTGGCTGAGTCAGTGAGGGCCCAGCGTGAGTGCCGCCTGCGCCCCCACTTCAGCGACCCCATGCCTGCAGACGCCACCAAACGTAAGCAGCTAGAAATGAAGATCGCCGCAGCCACACGTTTGCACATTCACCGCAGAGACAGGGACAGTGGTAAGACTCTTTCAACTGCACTACGCTATGCTCACAGTTCTTGCTGTAAATAAACTTAAGTCATGTCCCAGTTTTGTTCTGACAATACTTCTATTAAAACAGTTTTTAGGCTTGTCTGTAACCCGAGGGCATCACTTTAGTTGTTATTATGAGACCCTATGCTATTACGAAAGCCATGGCCTTAGGTGGCTTTTACTGTTGGTCCGTCGCATGCATGACCTCTGCCCTGAGGACTGCTTTTATCTTCTATACCGCAGCATCCATACTCAGTGTCTGTACTTTGTTTTGTTGTTGTTTTTAGACTTAAAGTTAATTATCAAATACATATCCAGTATCAAATTATGAGTGCACAGTATACTGTATAAGCACCATATATCACCGAGTAGTTTTGAGATATTGAACTTCAAAGTTTTTGTGTTCCATTCGACTGTGTTGATAGAACCTTATAGTACTCAATATTAAAAAATCTATCACACAATGTAAATACGTTGACATAGAATGATAATATGTTAATAACTCAATTTTGACAAAAGAGATAGAACCTTATAATTCCAAGGGGACGATATTGGTTATTTTCCATTGTTTGTCCGTTATGTATATATTGGTATTATCAAACACTGAAATATTGTTTGTGGCTTTTTTTAAGATTTAGATCATCACAAAGCACTAACTTCAAATAAATAGTGACAGATTATGTTTAATACTCAACTCTCTGAGCTGTCCCAGAGCACCGCTCTCTGCCATTATGAGAATTTATGCTATTCTGTTTCAAACAGGATAATTTGTTATAGCAAAAATCATATTTTTTAAGTATAGATTTTTAAAAAAGTATTGATTTATCATATCTGTAATCAGTTTTTATAACATGAAAATAATATGGCAATTTCTATTTAGGCTACACTTTATTTTAAGGTGTCTTTGTATACAGTATAATTATACATATAAGTACTACTGAGTAATATTAATTAACTACATGTACTTAATATAGGGTTAGGGACTTAGGGTTAGGATTTGGGATTGTCTTAGGGTTACTTGCATGTAATTATGTATAATTAATTGTTATTATCCAAGTAAGTACATGAAACATGTAACAAGGACACCTTGAAATAAAGTGTTACTTCTATTTACATTGCAAATAGCCAACCTTACCAACTCTGCCCACCATTTTTTCAAGTTATTTTAACTCTTGATGAGTTAAAAGATGATGCTATTTGTTTAGTGTGCATTATGCTTCTTAGTTGTTATATCCTTTCTGACCACACATTTCACTGTTCAGTTTCCCGTACTATCCTTCTGATCTGCTTCCTTTAAAACAGCTCTTAAACTGGCTTATGTAGCATGATGATTATTAGTTACATTGCCCTTTCGTATCACACACCATTCTCCCCTGGGCCTACTGTTTCACTCCCACATATAAATTAATGGGGTTGTTTTGAACTTCAAAACACCTCAAATACATTGTCTTATATGATAAAATATTTGAATGAAATTTTCCTTCAGTTTTTTATGGTCTCTTTTTGTTTTACCTCTACTGTTCCAATGTATTATAAAACTAAAAAAACATTTCACTATATCATTAATGTAACTATTGTTACTGATCTCCAGAGATTTGTTTATTTTTTGTCATCAGTGCCAGGCACAGCCAGGGGCCGTTCAGAGCCCAGAGGTGAGGAGAGGAGCAGGGGCCTGGGTGTGAGCCGCTCAGCACAGCACCGCTGGAGTACCGTCAGCAGCCTGAGCGCAGACAGCGGTGTTGTAGGCTTGAGCGATGAGCGTGAAGATGAGGAAGAGCCCCATCATGCCCGCCACAGTGCCGGAGCTGAGGTAGAACGCGTTGACAGCGGCATCGGCCCTGGATTGACTCGGGGCTGGAGGAGACCCTTGCCATCCCTCAGGAACTGGGACATTCAGCAGCCCTGTCCTGACTGTGGACACAAAGAAGGCGGCCGTGAGCAAGGCATGTGTGAACGCTGCTCCAAGCTACGCACAGAGCGCAAAGAGGCCATCCTAGAGTTTCTCAACACTGAGTCGAGTTATGGAGAGGACCTCCGCATCATCAAGGAAGAGTTTTACTGTCCCATGCAGAGCGCAGGGCTGCTCACAGCAGAGCAGCTGGCCGTGGTCTTCAGTAACGTTCAAGAGCTCATTGATGTCAATGACAGGTTCACAGAGCACCTGCAGGACAGCATTGATCAGGCTTTTGATCAGGTAAGGAATGCTAGTGATGGAATGACGTTTTGTAGCCATTTCAACTTTAACATAAAACAAGGTATTTCTTTGTTTTTTGTGTCAGTCCCAAAATCTACTGATATGTATTTATCAAGGATGCATGAATAAAATCAATCTACAGCACCTGACTGACAGCTAAGACATATTATGTTACAATGTTTTGTGTCTCCAAAAAAATATTTGGCAGCACCACTCCTTTTAACACTGGTAATAGGAAGAAATGTTACATGAGCATCAAATCAGCATATTAGAATAATTTCTGAAGTATCATGTGACACTGAAAAGTAATGGTAATGGTAAACCTAAATTAAACGGTGATTGCCTCCATACAGGGCGATGAGGACCTGCAGACTGTGTGCATTGGAGAAATCTTCTTGGAGTTTGTCAACATGCTTCCAGCGTTTCAGACCTACTGCCTGCAGCAGTCCACATCTGTGAACATGCTCAACACACTGGAGAAAGAAAAAGAGCTTCTTAGGTACACATAATATATAATATAACTGTGTTACAAATAAAGGTAGTATTAGTAAAAGTATCAGCAGTGCAAGTGTGCATATGGGAATACAAGATATTAGGTCTGCTCAAATATAATCCTAACAATAGTTTAACAGCAAGATTTGATTTCCTGTTGGGGCAGTAGTTCAGATTTGTACATGCACTATTAATATTTTCACTAGCCCAACAATTAAGAAAATTATATATATATAATTATTTATATATATCCCTTATCATCCCTCAGGATATTCCTCGACGTGTCCCAGAATGACAACACGGCACTCAGGCGCATGAACCTGCGCTCCTTCCTCATGGCCCCACTTCAGCGTGTGACCAAGTACCCGTTACTGCTAAGTCGGATCAGCAAGGCCACCAACGAGTGTCACCCAGACTACTCTCGCTTAAAAGAAGCCAAGAGCCGCGTGGAGTCCCATCTAGAGCACATCAACATGAAGACCAAACAGGAAGGGACTGCCACATGGTCCTTGCGCTCATTCCGGCGCGACAGCCGCAAGAACCGAGAAGTCATCAACATTGAGATGAGAGAGCTGTCAGTGAAAACTGTGGGCTGGACACGGGAGAGCACACACTTCATCATGGAGGGGCCACTCCAGTTGGCACAGCCCGCCGATGGCCAGTGGCTTAAGAAGGGAAGCAAATCCCTCAAATTCCAGAATGTTCAGAGTTTACTTATGGTACGCACTCTGTGCAATGCAGACACGGTGACTGAAGGGAGTCTGGAGACCTCGGAGATGGTGCAGGACGGTGTACTGGTACTCATCAAAGACAAGAGCAGTGGGAAGTTCACGGTGTTACGGGAGCCAATCCATTTGGCAAATTGCGTGGTGTCTGCCGACCCTGACTGTGAAGACACCTTTGAGGTGCTGGACATTCGACGTGAGGCCTTCGTTTTCCGTGCCTCTGACAAACCTCGCACTCAGCAGTGGTTTCGCCAGATCAAGAGATACGCTTGTGATTTGGGACCCTGGAGAAAGAGACGCAATGCTCTCCCAAATATCATGATTAACACGACCCAGAGCCGCTCCTGAGACTAAGCCTTTAGCGACACACCCCTCATCCCTTCCCAGCATAGCTCTGATGTAAATAATAATGATAAAAAAATCAATATTTTGTTGAGCAAACAGTATTAGAACCATCCACCAATGGACTTTAAATTGGTAGATTTGACTGAATATTAATATAGACTGCAAAAAGGCACTTTGTATGAGTGGAAAGCAACTTAATGACATTTGGGAAGAGGAAAAAACCACTGTCAAGCAAAAAGTAATGCCCTTTGGCATACCAAAATGAGGGGCTCGTTAGGCGCCTCACTGCTGCACTTGTAAAACACTGATTGTACAACCAGTTTTCCACTGAGGAGAAATGTTCTCAGTTGTGAAATGGTTTTTGTGATAAGCATGAGGGAACATGTTTGTGATCGGATGGACTTTATGTGGACTTTTTAGTATGCACAACAGAAAGGAAACCTGTGTTTTGTGTGAAGACGGAGGTAAAGCTGTTTTGTTTTCGGATCATTTTAATTCCCTCTTCCATTAGCACCTATTCCCTCTGCCATTAAGGAGCAGTTCTTATTTTCAGATCACTGTGCTGGTTTACAAAACAGCAATAATCTTCATTTGTATTATGTAGCAGCAGTCAAGCAGTTTTTATTTACAGGTTCCCATATTCTTGTGATCAGTGATGTAACAAACCATTTTTGGTATGTTTTCTCCCAAATCTTATGAGGGTGTAGCATCAGTCTAGGCATCAAGTATTGTCATTGCCACATTAATGGTTGTGCTGAAAACATCTGTGGCCATGAACCAGATCTTCAGTTAGAAAATGTCCATTACATGTTACCCCTTAATGTAGTTTTTAAATACAATTCTGCTTTCCTTTGTGATCTCTGAGGGGGAGAAATATGTGCCTTTGTTTATTTGATACTGAATGAGTCATTAGTACTATTTTGTTCAAGTTTAACCCACTTTTACCCACAAATCAGGCCTTATGTCAGTTGAGAAAAAGATCTATAATTGATCTATTATATTCTGACTTTCCCACTGATATACAGACTGTGCTTTATGATAACTTGTTAAATGTTAACTGTTTTTGTTTGATGCACTTTAATATGGAGATCCTAAACTGGAGCAAGGGCATTGTCCTGCAGTTTACAAAGCTTTACTGTACTTTGTTTTTAAAATTGCTTTAGCTTTAAGAGAAAATGAACCACAGTTGACTTCAGCAATAGCAATCAATCACAGTCTTTCTGGTCTTTCTATGTTTAAAGTCAATACTGATGGATAGAAATTGTCGCAATCACTGGATTCAGGCATTTAGGTTTCGACATTTAGTTTTTTTTTTTTTTTAATGGCACTGATACTGTTAGAAATGTCGTACTGTAGCTTCCACATTATACAACAAAAAGATGAGTTGACCCTGCCAGGACTGAAAAATGTTTCTTTTTACTGAGACCAATCAAGCTGTTAAATACTTCTTTCCATTCTTAATAATCTTAATTTATTTTTTATTTTATTTGTAAAATATTGTGAATTGCAATTAAAAACAAGTACCGATCTCTCTCAACTGACTCCATGTTTTCTGAGAACATTATTCCCAGTGCGTAATCTTTATTAGCCTAACATTACTGAACAAGCAAATGGCACAAAAACACAGACATTTCAAATGCAAATAATGAAGAATAAAAATCTCTCTGAGAACCCTGTCTTCAGGGAGAAACAAAGAACACAAAGCATTATTGCAGAGGATTTCTTTTTAACCATTTTAAGTAAAAGTCTGAAAGTGCAGTTTCATTCACCCACAAAGAAGCCACAACAAGAAGGGCAATAAAAAGAATGCACTGAGAATCTTCAGACAAAATAGGGAGGAATGTAAAGTTGCCATAAAGCTTTACAAAAAGAAATACAAATGCACTCTCCTTCTCTCCTTTGAAAACATTTGTTAGGAAGGTTTTAGTGTTCTTTTTCCAAAGTCCTTCCCCATAGGACACTATCTGCAGGTGAAGTTCAACAGTTCAGCATGCAACAACATAAGATCCAGAACAAAAGAAAGAAACATAAACCAAAAATGTATAAACCATCAAATATGCAAAGCAAGAAATCACTTTGATCTCATGCATTTATCCAAAACGAACATTTTGTGATAATTTACTAACTCTCATGTCATTCCAAGCCAGTGTAGCTTTCTTCTGTGCATCACAAATGAAGAAAATTTGAAGAATGTTTCCACTGTTTATGTCAATATAATGAAAGTCCATGCATTACAAAACAACCCTTTTGACTTTGATTGTATGGACAAAAATATATATATATATATATATATTGTGTTCCCCAGAAGAAAGTAAGTCAAATGGGTTTGGGGCAACATGGGGGTGAGTAAATGATAAAATAACTTTTATTTTTGGATGAACAGTCATTTTAAAGAAATACATGAAAGTTGAAATATGTACCAACAGCAAACCAGTGGTTTAAAAAACCACTAGATGATTAACTGATTCCATATGTATTTGCAGTATGAAACTAAATGTTTTGGCATAAATGTATTCATTTTATCTTCAAGATACTAATAATGTGATTTAATCATAGTTACATTCAAGAAAGGTGTTTGGGTTCAAAACCAAATTTAATGAATCAATAAGCATAGGTTATGTCTAATATAATATTTACTTTGTTCAACATCAAGAAAACGTCTTGATGTCTCGACTGAACAAGCCACAAAACAGGCACAGAACTTTTGTTTTTAACGGTATTTTTAAATGTTTTATGAAAACACCCAGAAATGTTTTCTTCCTTCTTGGTTGACTGTACAATGATTCACAAGAGAGACAGCTGATAAAAACAAATCAATAATAGTAAAAAAGCATCCAGTCAAAAAACGGGCAAACAAATGCATCTGATACATAAACATCTCTCAACATAAGTGAGAAAGAGAAGATCTCCCCACTAAAACCTGAACTGATCTCTGTCATGATGGGCAAGTGGTTTAAAAGACACCGCCCAAAGCTGCTGGGGCTTCAAAACCTCCATCCCCTCCCCTCTTCCTCCGACCACCTAAACCTGACAGGTTTTAACCACTCTTGCAGTAATGAAGAATCCCAGCCAGGGTAGTGCCCCGCGGCCTCTTGCGTTCCCACTGCCTCTACTTATCTCCTCCAGCCTCCAGCTCCTTGGCAAGGCCTCGGATGGAAAGATCGTATACCACCTCCTCAATCTTCTTCAGATCGTACTTGAGCCCATCGTAGCGCTTGCGAAGAGGGTCATTTTTCAAGTTGAGCAACCGAAAGCCATAGTCAAGTTCATTGATGAAGTTTGAGATCCTTAGCGGACGTACATAGTCCCCTGCGGTCACGCTGTTAACTGCCAGCCTAGACTAAACGGAAAAAGACGCAACAAATACATTGTGCTTTTAACTTGATTCACATTCTTTACACTCTTGTCAAAGTTTGTTTTACATCAAAAAGGCAAAACAAAATCCACAATAAACCCTCAAGTCATCCTAGGTGTATATTACTTGTTCTCTTTCAGACGAACCCAGTCGGAGTTATATAAAAAATTGTCTCTGATCTTTCAAGCTGTTTAATGGCACTCAGCGGGCCGGGTGTTGCATGCATCTCAAAGAAGTCAAATAAAAAGCACCCTATCTATAAAAAAAAAAGTGTCTCAGTTGTGAATTGATGCGTTTTTGTAAAAAAAAAAAAAAAAAAAATCCATATTCAAAATGTAATAATCACTTTATTGTAGCTTGCATCAACTGTTGTACATGGAAGCAGCTCCGGGAAGATGAGATATGAGATCAATGTTCCGGTGAGTCCCATGAAAATCAACATTTTTTTACAGGAGAAAAGGAAGCAAAGTTTCCTTACTTTAGCAAAGGAAAACCAGTCTCCTCATGGCTTATATCATTTTGTTCTTCTAATTAGTGACAATTGTTATGAACTCTCCCCTGCGCATCCGTGTTCAACATTTCTGAGAGCCACATGTGCAACACATCAAAAACGCATCAATTAGCTACTGAAGTACTTTGTTTACCCACCAGAGCCGCATGAGACACTTTTGTTTTGTTTATAGAAGGGCACTTTTTATTTCACCTCTTTTGGACTGAAGCACTGCAACACCCGCTGAGGGGTATTAAACAGCTTACAAGATCAAAGACAATTTTTTTATGTAACTCCAACTGGATTCGTCTGACAGAAGAAAGTCACACACACCTAGGATGACTTGAGGATGAGGAATGTATGGGCTAATTTTCATTTTTGGATGAACTAACCCTTTAACATTATGCAGTGCTTGCTTCAACAGCACATATACTACAATTAACATTATGTTATGTAAAGTTTTTGTATTAGGGTGTTGCAATATAATACTGACTATAAATTGATTTTAAAAAAGATGGTTAATACTGAACATGCAGCAATATCTTAAATAATCTAGTGGCTCATTGTAATAATATCAACGAGATGGCAACACAGCAGGTAGGGGCTGTTTACATTGAACACATTTTTACATTTCACTGTACAACTTTTCCACGGTTTTCTATGTAATTATGCACTAGACTGACACGTTTGACCACTACAGTTACATCTTTTGAGACATTCTAAAAGCATGGCACTCAAGTTAAAATAAGATCGACTTCTTAAAAGTGCATCTTGAAAGCTAACTTTTTTTAATTCCAATGCTCACGTCTCAGGAATTTTATTTTAAAAAATTTTTGCACAATGCGCATGAAATGCCCGTAATTCTGGTCACCACTTGTCATACAATTCTACCTTTATTTAACCAGAGTTTCTAACGGCAGCTGTAGTGACATGATGGGTCTTTTACTAAGAAGGTGTGACGATCCCATCATATTGCGCGTTGCACTTTTCCCATTCATATGTAATAGGAGTGCAACGTCTTCAAAAGGGTTTGTTTATACATCATCACACCACAGGCCCCACCCACTGGCGGTCATTTGCTTCAACTGCCCCTTTCATGCTATTTTTAATACTGCCTTCTGCCTTTCATGCAGTGTTTAATGTAGCTGTATGTGACTGTACACAATCTGTAAACACAGAATGAGAGCACCGAGTTGCATCCAAAGCAAACAGATCTCATTAAAATCATTGACACTTTCTAAGCTGAATACAAAAGAAAGATACTAATTCCATTTCTGACAAACTCCACACACTTGATTCTGCTGACAACAGGGCAAATGGAAGAGTAAAGTAAGTTCATACGGATTGTATCGGGTTTAAACAGCTTGTCTGGGTCTCTATACAGTTAAAAAAGTTCTGAGCATCAGAAACAAGTGGGTGGTTTAATTTTAATGACAGTTACTCATGTGCAATAATGAGGGGAAGTTGATATTGTTTCCTATGTAATAAAAGCAGTCAATCAAACAGTGGCTGTTTAATGAGAAGCCTTAAAGGTACGATTTGTAAGATATTTGCAGTAAAATATCCAAAAACCACTAGTCTAGTGTTATATAATTTGTCCAGCTGATTACTAACAATACCTCTAATATTTTCAACTACTTGTAAATCATGAGAAAATTCCCATTCTTAACAGTGACACGGGCAGTGCAGTCGCCTGTCCATGACGTTAGTTCTTCTTCTTAGTTTTATGGTAGATTGCTACCATGGCTTATAAGGTGCATACCGCCACCTACTGTATCGGATGTAGAAACCACATGACAACAGTGTTGTGGACAGATGCGGAAGTAGCTTCGTGACAAACTTGAACTAGAAAGAGATGCCGATCTCACTTGTGTATTACTCAACGTGTGAGTTGTTTTGATTCGTATCTTTACAGAAAACGTATGCTATTATAACGATCAACAAGATTAGTATAATGAGGCATACATGCCAAACGCGGGGGATCAAGTCTCTAGACCTGCGCGAGAACGCGTCTGGTCCATAGTCTGATCGCGTCTTTGCATTGACTTTGTATGTAATCTACTCGCACAAATCGTTGAACTCGCGTTAAATCCATAATTTATGTTTCCTTCTGATTTGATGGCCGTCAGCTGTTGGGTAGAAGACAACAAATCCCATCATTCAATGCTCCTTCTTGGCATCATCAAACCACGCGATTGTTATTGTTTTGATAGTGCGCCCTCTAGTGGCAGGTCCTACAAACTGTACCTTTAAAGGACCCCCCCCCCCCTTAAATGTATAATTTCAGAAAAAAGGTCAGAATGAGAGTTGAAAATAACCATATTTCTGCATATTACTTATTATAAGTGAACTTCAAGAAACATATTCAAATAAAATAATCCATGTCATGACCCCTTTAATGTTCATGGCAGCGCAAATATTTAAATGGAGTAGCACATAAATTATTACTAGCTTGAATACATTTGAGAAAAAAAAAAAAAAACACTTACCAGCTCACTGGCCAAAATAAGAACTCCAGCTAGATAGTCTTCCACATCCAAATGAAACCCTTTTTCTCTGTTGACTTCAACTGCGTACGTGTAACATAGAATTAATCTACTACAGTCTCACACAAGTATTAAAATATATACATAAACATGACCATTACATACTGCCAAGTATTTCTGCCACGTCCTCACGTGTAACCAAGGACTCACTTTCCAGGTACACCACAAAAGCAGCAAGGAAGGCAAGTCGTTGAAGAACAAATCTCCAGTGTTCATGATACCTATGGAAAAGTGTCAGGCTTTAATATAATTATCAAGGCTAGAAGCACGATCATTCAATCACTAATGGAAAGAAGAATAGTGTAAGAGGTCTTTACACTGACCGATAGTACTGTTCAACAGGGAACTTAGTTTTCAGCTCTCCAGTGTGGTTTCTTACAGTGCAGAACAGCTCTCTGGCCTTTAGACACTTGCTGGGAACTGAAGGAGGGAATGAAAACGTATTCTAAAAAAAATATATGTAGACCAAAAGACTTGGATCAGTTATTTTAACTTACTGTCTTTGAAACCACTGGGTTGATGGACACTTTGAAGAACAGTGAGGATCTCTCTCGCTGTCTGCTCCAGAACTTGGACAACTTTTCTTATGTCCTACAAGAAGAGCACAGAATGATGAGTGAGCCAAGAGCTCAAATGGATTGAAAACAGCGAAATTCAAAAAGAGATCAGCAGAACATTCTGTCTAGATTTCAACATCTGTTGTACTTTATCATGTCTAATTCATGTCCTGTGAAAACATAACTAAGGATGTTATTGATAAAGCAATATTCTATGCAGAGGTTCTGCGACAATTGCATAACAGTTCAAATGGACTTCTTGTTGCAACTTAACCTTTTTTTTTTAGGTAAATTATTTTGCGTTTCCGAAAGCCAGTTTAGGTGTCAGTGCTGTCGTGTACCTCTCGAATATCTTGATCGGCACTCAAAAATCCTTGGATATAGCTAAACATCTCCGTTACAGACATCTTTAAACGTGCAGGCGTCGCTCTTTACTGTGACCAGCTGTTCCAAATATTCACAGTTTGGATAAAGAAAGGATGTAAACAGAGACTGTTTATCAATTGTCGTGCTCGGGAAACAAACAGCATGAAGTCATCTGCATGCACGTTAACATCTGTCCCTTGGCAAACCAAAGCTAAAGGTGCATGTCCGCCACCTACTGGTCTGGAGTGTGAAACGTACACATATAGTTTAGCTATGAACTATTAATATATAGATAAAAACTGGAAAATATGGTGTCTTTCCCTTTCATAGGCTAAACACATTAAAAGAACATGCTCACATGTCCCTGCTCAGTTTTGTCTCATGATGATGTAATGCTAGCCTCTCTTCATGTTACTGGTGGTCCATCAAATATATATGAATTTTGTATTGTTTTTTCACAATGTTGATTTATATATAGCTGTTCTATCTGTGGTCTCATCTTTAATATTTTCCCAGACACCTTCACTGTTCAATCATTTGAAAAATTAAATCTAATAATAATAATACATTAAAAAAAAATGGGTGTGAACATAAAAATAATCATTATATAGATGCAATTATACAAGAAATTGTGAGTAAGAAAGCTGCAGGATATGTTAAATAAAGTATGTGTTACAAAACTATTGTTCGTGCTTTTTAGCCTAATTTTAAGCAGATGAGAGATACATAAATGCTTACTTCAAGATAAATCACTAATGCATAGCAGTTAATCAGAACTATCAGCAGCAAAGCAACCAAAATCACAAGAATAGACAATTGTCGTAATTATAAATAAATAAATAAGAGAGAGACTGAGAGAACACTATTGAAGGGTCTTAATTATTCATTCGTTCGTTTATTTGACAAATGCAGGCCTAATGAATTGCACAACTGCTTTTATAATAACAAACGTATTAATCAAGAACCTCGGATAAATATTTTATTCCTCGTTTTTATGCATTGCATATGTCTTTTTTGTCACATATTTACTATACATGTTCGTAGAAATACTATCTCTAGCATCACGATCACTCTATGCTGTCAGTGAGAGTGTGGCTTTATCGTAAAACCTAATGTGCTGCCTAGCTAGACCGCATTTCATACACCACAAACATGCCGAGCTTTACATCCCGTTTTAAATACCCTGCCACGCTGTCTTGGTAGACTGCGAACTATGGATTTAATACAGCTCGCGAGAGTGACTTCCGGCGAGTGTTGCTTGGCCGAAAGCGGTTGTGGCCATAGACATGTGAGCCGCCATCTTGGACCGGTCGCCAGCTCCACTCAGTGTAACTTGTTTGCCAGGTGCAATGAGCTGTCAGCGCATTAAATTAATCATATCTCACTGAATACCTAACTGCTTTTGACGCGGGTTTTTTTTTGCTGCAAAGGTCATTCATGCAGATATAGGACACATGATTCAGCGTATTTTAATATTCATAATAGTCACACAGTGACATATTATATTCTGATATAATATATAAGTGTCCAGACGCCCAAAATCTAAATATGTGAGGTAGGATATTTATAAATCACACACTATAAATATGATAAAGAAGCAGAAACAGATAGTTGCAGTAAAATAAGATATTTTAATAAGTTGAAGAAACAATTTATTATAATTTGTGACATATACACTCTCTCTGGTTCTCTGGTTCTCTGGTTCTCTCTCCCTCCCTCTCTCTCTCTCTCTCTCTCTCTCTCTCTCTCACACACACACACACACACACACTTCTCCCTCACTCTCTCTGTCTCCATCTCTCACACACACACACACACACACACACTTCTCCCTCCCTTCCTCTCTCTCCATCTCACACACACACACACACACACACACACGCACACACACACACACACACACACACACACACACACACACACACACACACTTGTGAGGTTGGTTGTGGCTAGAAGGGATACAACAAAAACCGGAAGCTAATACATTGAAATTTTCTACCTATTAGATTGTGTTTTTTCAACGTCTACACCGTCTACACCGTCTACAACGTCTTCCCCAACCCTAAACTTACACCTTACAATGTTAAAAAATAGTAATAATTGAGATTTAAAGTGTGAGAAAAATTACGCTATATTGATGTGCGCATGCCCAGTAGTTTCTGCTGAATGCCATGATCGAGCCTAACCGCCGTCAGCAGCTCTGATTGAGTTCAGCTTTGTGACTCTCGTCTCACTGCAGCAGAATCAAATGAACGCCTTCATTTCACTTTCTACCAGGCATGACAGCACCGAAATAATGCAGTATTTAGAAATCACATCCTTACGAGACATGGATACCATTCACAGGAAGATATTAAAGGAGTGAATAACTGTTACCGAGAGCACTATTTTATACCGATCTTGATCGTTAGCTTAGCGGGCTAACAGCAGATAGATTTTCAGCCTCTGCTGCTGCTGCTGGGTGGTGAAGCCCGAGGCCGGACACCAGCGATGGGAATCATTTTCACAAAATTATGGAGGCTTTTTAACCACCAAGGTACGTAAAACGGTATATCCATAAGTATAATTTTATAATATTCAATTTAAGTGGATTTTTACTAGCTAGGAAGTGCCTGCTAACGTGCTGCTGTAGTTTCATTTTAAAACGGCGATGGTGGTGCTTATATACGACTTAAATATGTATTAACATGTTGTAAATACAGAAATATTCTGTGAACGTATGTCATTACATTAAACAGTCGATAATGCTTCAATACGTCTGGCTAAGATGGTCCAGGACTGGCTGTTGACAGGTACACACACTGCTGTCAGGTTCAGTCTCTGTTTAAATGGAGGTTGGAGCCCTGATTTATGTATTCAAACCTTGTGACGCCCTTATGGTATTTTCATGTAAGAATAAATGTGGTAATACATATATTTGTTAGCATTTTGGGGTAAATATGGGTATTAAATTCCCCTAGGCAACGATGTATGGTTTTATTTACTTTTTTTTTTTTTCTTATATTCCACTTTACAGTGACATGGTTTCATGGACTGTATTTAGTTTGGTATTAATAAAAGATAAAACCAAACAACTCACCAGTTGTGGTTATATCAATATAAAGTAAATGTGAAAGCAAGTTGGCAGCACTTAGAATAGATTAACCTGCTTATTCACCAGGAGGTAGCCTAGGAATCAAAAAGTGAAACACCCATTGCAGCACTCTTTGCCTTTTTTTAAGCCAGATCATCCCCTGCCATTGTGCATGCTGGGCATTTAGCAGTTCAGGACAGCCTGTGTGTCTCTGACGGTGGTGTAATCCTCAAAGCACTTGGGTTTGTGTCAGAACACGTCCATGTGATAGCCAGTGGTCTCTCATTTATTATAAATTGTGTGCGATATCCATAAAGCATAATCTTGTTTGAAAGATTTGCACACCAGTGTATGGGCCATTGCGCTTGTTCAAATTGTAACCTATAACCCAGTGGAACATTTCTCTTCCGTTCTCACCTTACTCATTAGCTGAACAGATCATTGTGATATGAGTGAGCTTTGTAACATGAGAGCTGGAGTCTGTTGCCTACAGTCAGATGCAGTAGTAGCACTAAAGGCGACTTACTATTGTTCTAAACTTAGGGGTCTGTAAAATTTGTAATGTTTTTGAAAGTCTCGTATGCTCACCAAAGCTGTGTTTATTTGATAAAAAATACAGTAAAGCAATAATATTGTGAAATATAATAAAAACGGTTGTCTATTTTAATGTATTTTAAAATGTTATTTATTCATTTGATGGCAAGTCATCATTACTCCAGTCTTCTTCAGTCTGTGTCTTGATCCTTCAGAAATCATTCTGATATGCTGATTTGATGCTAAAGAAAAATACCCATTATTATTAATATTGAAAACCCGTTTGCTGCTTTTTATTTTTGTGAAAACTTTGATATTTTTTTACAGGACTCTTTGAATATATAGTTCAGAAAAATAGCATTTATGTGAAATAGAAATCTTTTGTAACATTAAAATCTCTTTACTGTCACTTGTGATCAATTTAAAGCATCCTTGCTAAATAAAAGCTTGCTAAAAATGCTTTGTTTCTGCATCAAACAGCAGCACTGACACACACAAGTGCTCAAATTCTTTCAAAACATTTACTGCAATAGACAGAAGTGATAAGATGATATAATCAGAGCCTGTGAACGGGTAGAAGCCCTTCTTGCATGCTTTGTACCCCTTTGATTTTTCTCTGCTTATTCCTCAGTTTCATGTCTGGTCTTGTTCAGGTTAGTATGAAACCTTCCAGGAACAAACTTTTAGAATGCAAGAGTAAGGTTTCTGTGAAATTTTGTCAGTCTTTGGCTTGGGATATTGCCACTGAAAATAAAACCCTGCACTAACACTTTGACAAACCAGCTTTGTTTTAGTTTCAGCTTTACGTTACTTTTGTATATTTATGTAGTGTTAATGCCTTACAAATGATGCATTTTTCTTTGAGGTATTGAATATTGGTGTGACCTCTACAAATAATCTAAGTGATGTCACAGACTGAAGTTGTATAGATTATTAGTTGTTGAAATTGCACAAATGACTTATTGACCATATTTCAGAGTTTTTCAAAAGAAAGTAAAAAATGTATTAAAGCTGGATAATTTACAAATACCATTGCTTTTTTTTTTTAAAGCTCTGATAGAAAGAGAGACCCGGGACAGTGTGACTCGAGCCACCTTTTTAAATCTAAACATCAACACAGTATATTTGAATGTGATACACACCTCATGTTTGTCCTATTTAGCCATGATCTTTTTTACTACAAATGCAGGGGCTTGGTATTAAGCTATTTTGTAGGTTCTTGTGAATAAAAGGAATGAGAAAGCAAAACACTTCATTGGAGTATTAAAACACATACATTGCATTTACAATACACCCTAACCTTTGGACCGTCTTTGTCATATGAATGTTTAGCTGATATGATCATATCAGCTTTAAACTCTGAGTGTCATCAGTTTCACAGTGTGTTGGTAAAAGCATTGCTTTGGAATGCTTTTATTTGAGCTTTTCCTCTTGTTTGTTATTTTCAAATTAAATGGCCTAAGTTAACAAGAGCAAGACTATAAGGAAAGATTATATCTACAGTACAGAATGGCCTTTTGAGAGCTCTCTTTTTTTCTCTTTCAGACTAAACAAGCGCAAGTGTCCTGGAAAAGTACATTGGTCTATCTAGTGTGCATACTTGTGACTCAGGGGCTGTTTACGTGATGTTTTCTGCCAAAACCGGGAAACTTTTTTATGCACGTTTACTCTTCGTTTACATGACAATGGACTGAAAAATCATCTGAAATTTTAAAGTGCAAGTTTTTGAAAACAGCACCATTATCGTTTACGTGTTAATTTTTGCCATTTTTGCTGATATGTGTAATGAGAATCATTTTGCAAGGGAAAAACGTTTCCTTTTTTGACTACACCATTGTCATGTAAATGTAGCCTCATTTTCCAACACATCTAAATGGGTGTGTCTGAATATGCTTGAATACCAATTGCAGGTCTTTAGTAAGTCTACTCATGGTGTTGACTCTGATAATAGGTAGTCTTTCCTCTTTAGTTTCTTTCTCTTTATTCTCCAATTCATATTTTCTGTCAGTTAGGTTCAGGGCGTCTTGTAATTGATGACCTATAATGAGAGAATTCAGAATATTTCTAAACTGGTTCATTCAGTTGTTTTCAGACTATTGCGGTTATAGCTTAGTCATATTCAGGCATCACGTATGACAAATTTATCGTTTGGTTGTATTTTTGTCACGTTAGTTTCAGTAGATAAGAATCACAGCAAGTGTTCAAATGTTTCCCCACATCCTGTTTGTGGATGCTGATTTCATTTCTCCTTTTCTATTTAATGGTTTTATCCAAATTGTTATTGTATTTGGAGTTTCTAAGAATTTTAGATATAGTTTTTTGCAACGTGCTTAATGGTGCTGCACAGCCACAGTGTAAAAATAAGTAATATTAAAATTGAGAAACATCACCAAGATGCTGGCTGTGGCTCCATTTTGTGGTGTTTCAGCAGACCTGATATTTACATCCTGATTATACAGCTGGCCAAAATGAGTCTAAATAACATCAGTACTTTATCAAATCATGTTTTATTTAGGTATTAAACAGTTCCTTTAAGGGCAGGAGCTGGGCTGGATCTATTGGTCTCAAGTCTAAAGCACGTTTGAGACATGCAGCATGTTTTACTGTGTGGGTTTGGCCATTATTCTGTTCTTTTAGATCTGCTCCGTTCCTTGTTATTGTGAGAAGACTTTGACTCCACCCATTATACTTTGAGTTACTGTATAGGATAGGGGTGTTCACGGATAGTCGAACATTAGAATATTGTGCTCTAATTATTCGATAAATAAAAATGATATTCAAATTTCGCAAAAGAAAAAAAATATTTTTCTTTGATTCTCCATGGTATATGTGAAGATGTATGCACCAAAAAATAATTAATGAATGAATAAGGGGCCATTCACATATCGCGCCTAACAACGCGTAGAAAACGCTAGGCGCGCCGCTTTCTCCTTTCCAAAGCGCTCTGGCAGTTACGCTTTCAGTAGCTCTTCAACGTTGTTACGGGAAAGGATTAAACTGAATGTTTAGTTCTTGTCACATGACCTGCGGTGCGCTTGCGGCATTCTGAAAAGTTGAGATGTTTTTAACTCGATGCGGTGCGGACGCGTCTGGAAAAAAACAGGCTCGTCGCACTGCGTCGTTTCCATTGGAAATAACGAACTTGAGCGCGCAAAAGACGCAATATGTGAACGGCCCCTAAGAACTGCAGTCTTCTACAGCACTTCAAATATGCCGTGGAGAATCACAGAAAGTGACCGAATTCAAGAACATTGTTGCGGCATCTCTCAAGCAACGAATAAACACTGCTAACTTGGAGAATGCAGTGAAAACTCCTCCTCTTGCGTCTGCCCTAGACCATCGACACAAATATCTCAGGTTTCTCGATGAAAACATGAGAGAAGAAAGAAAAACTTTTTTGAACATTATCAGAACATTTTCCTTAATGCGAGTGGTGCGGATGCAGCCGCCGTCACCAACGATGAAGAGGATGTTCCGGAGCCATGTATTCCACCAGATGAGGATCCCATTCAGTGGTGAAATGAAAACACGAAGCGCTTCACAAAACTTATTCGCTTAGCACACCGTTATTTGTGTGTCCCACCAACATCTGTGCCTTCAGAGCGCGTTTTCTCCATGGCTGGCCTTATTGTTAACAGACTAAGGAGCCGGCTTTAACATGCCCGTGTTTCTTAACAAAAACATGTAAAACAATAGGAAAAAAAAGCAAAAAAGATTTGCTGACAGCAAAAAAGTTTCAAAGTTAAGTGTAGGCTACGTTCTACAATAGCCTAATTGCAGCAGGCTGCTTTGTTTTTTCTTTGTTCACTTTTTTTTTTTTTGCTTTTAATCTGTACTTTTGTTTGTTTGCACACATTGTTAAATGTTTTCAGCTGCAAAACATGATGTGTAATGTTTAAGCTTATTCTGTGTAAGCTTGTTCAAAATGACGGAAACAATAAATGTTGCTGAAAAATAACGTCTGTCTCATTAAACTTAATTTAAATAAACGAATATTCGAATATTCGTTTATTGTGAGCTCAAATATTCGAATGTGATATTTACGGAAAACGTCCATCCCTAGTATAGGATGACACCTTGCTCAATAACACGTTCAAATATCGGTTTACAAATGTTTGTGTATTAAAGATGGTAAAAAGATGAATGGCTGCAATTAAAGTGTTTTCCGAAACATTTATCTGTCTTTCTGTTTTTCTGGCAGAGCACAAAGTCATTATTGTCGGGCTGGACAATGCAGGAAAGACCACCATACTTTATCAGTTGTAAGTATTGCACTAAATTATAAATCTAGCAGTCCATTCTTGTTTTAAGCAATTAAAAACAATAATATTATTACAATTTAGAAAACTGTTTTATTTGAATATATTTTAATACATCATGTATTCCTGTGATGTCACTGAATTTCCAGAAGCCATTACTGCAGTCTTTAGTGTCAGGTGATCCTTCAGAAATCACTCTAAAATGCTGATATTGAAAACAGTTGTGCTTCTTAATATTTTTGTGGAAATTGTAATACTACTTTCATGTTTCTTTAATGTATAGACATTCAAAAGAACAGCATTTATTTAAAACAGAAACCTTTTGTAACATTATAAATGTTTATACTGTGACTTTTGATCAATTAAATGTGTCCTCTTTTAATAGAAGTATTGATTTCTTAAAAAACACAGGTTTACACCGTGGTATGATTGTATCATGCAAATTACAGATTTATTTGCGGTGTTTTCATATTTGACAACACCATTTGTTGTTCTTTTCATGCTCATGTCATTTTTGTAATCTCCAGCTCTATGAATGAGGTGGTGCACACTTCACCCACTATAGGCAGCAATGTGGAAGAGATTATGGTCAATAATACACATTTCCTCATGTGGGACATTGGAGGACAGGAGTCACTACGCTCCTCTTGGAACACTTACTACACTAACACAGAGGTAGGTGCTCTGAGACAGCTGTAAAGTTATCAGGAATTATAAAGAGAGTGTCTCATCAACACATTTCTCCTGTTGTGTAGTTTGTGATCGTGGTCGTGGACAGCACAGACAGAGAGAGGATCTCAGTGACCAGAGAGGAGCTCTACAGGATGTTAGCCCATGAGGCGAGTATATGTATGTCACTATGAGAAGCTGGTACCGCTTGAGTCTTCATACACATGTCTTTGCTGAAAGGATTGTTCTGAGAATGTCCGGTTTTCTCTTCTGTGTCCTCATCACACTACATGATTTCCTTTCCACTTTTCTCTTCATTAGGATCTGAAAAAAGCTGGTTTGTTGATTTTCGCCAACAAGCAAGATGTGAAGGGTTGTATGACCGTTGCTGAGATTTCCCAGAGTCTTCAGCTTACCTCTGTCAAAGACCACCAGTGGCACATCCAGGCCTGCTGTGCTCTCACTGGAGAAGGGTAAGGCCATAGAAACCTATAGAGCCACATGAAAAACATCCAATACAAAGATCCACTTAAATGATTGTATTTCTCTCTCCATTAGAAGAGAAGATGTAATGAGTCACAGATTGTGTAAAAGTCTGCTGTTCTAGTCCTTTTGGCTGAAAATAGGACTAGCATCAATAGAAGTTATGAATCAGTATTAGATATCTAAAAGCTGCATAGACAGCAATTACCATGAGACAAATGCAGACATGTCCTTGTGTTTCCAGCACATGCTTGTTTTTATTAAAAAACAAGAACTTTGAAACTATAACTTTGGAGCTATGGCCATTTCTGGCACATAAGAAAAAAAATCATGCTTTGATAAATCATAATTATGATGTTGTCATTGACAATAATGTCGTAATTTAATAATGTTTGAATTTTTAGGTTATAATTTTTGCTTTTTATCTAGACATTTTTACTTTGCCAGTTTGACTTCTAAGTAATATAACAACGTTCAATATTATGAGTATAAATAACTGAGAAATTCTTTTTTACAAAAATTTGAAATCGAGAAGTCATTATGGCAGTCAAAATGGTGACAAAATGTTAAAATGAGAGAAACCCTCATTTATGAAAAATGGAAGACCTTGGCAGTCATTATTATATAAAAAGTAGAAATGTTCAATTTAAAAGTCAAATTTATGATATGCTATCTCAGTTTTGATTTCTATGTCGTCATGATTTGCCAAAGCATGACTTTTATTTCTTATTTAGTGGAAATTAACTTTCGTAGACAACCCTGGCCAAAGCAAAATTTCACAAAATGTATAGAAGCACATTCAAATTGCACCTTTTCCAAATCTATTCTGACTGGTCTGTGGATGCATACAGATACCAGAATGCACAGAAAATTATGTCGAAAATATGTTTAAAGCGGTAATGTGATCCGGAAAGTATGAGTGGACATTAATGTTTGCTGAAAAGACTCAAATTCACTTCAATTTATGGCCAAGGTCATTAGTTCAGAAAGACAGAAAGCACACATTTCTCTCTTTGGCCAATTTACAGAAAGAAAGAAATTAAAAAGGAGCATTGTTAACTGGCTGAGCTGAATGTCTCGTTCCTGTCTGCAGGCTCTGCCAGGGTCTAGAATGGATGATGTCACGACTGCGAGAAAGATGACCTTTGACCTCAGATAGCAGTGTGCTCTCTGTATCTTTCCAACCGGACGTGGAGGCCGGTGGTCGCTCACTGTGAAGGTGACCCAGCGACGTCACCTGAACTTGTCTGATTAATTTATTACAGATTATTGCGAACTGTGAACAGACAATTTGCAGCTAACTAAAAAAGTCAGGACTTGCGAGACCGCATAAACCCAGTGTTTTTCTTCATGAATGGCTATTGAAAGAGAAATAGGGTGACACAGACCTTGGACTAAGAGGACTAGTCCCTAGCTGAGCGGAACCCTACCTGGAGTGGCCTCACTGCTTTGCTCAGCTAGCTGACATGATGTTTCCCGGTGTGTACAGTCCAGTATTTTCATTAACCTTGTGCCTGCACCTGACTCTCTGGTACCTCTGGACTGAGGAGACACATTACCATGCAAGAGGAGACTGCACTCATGTATAATACAACTCAATAAAGTGTTTATATCTGTCATGACAGACGTTTCACACTTTAATTCTCTACAGATTTTCCCCCACAGAGCTTTAAGCACTGTCCTAATGTACAAGGCTGATCTATAAGGTTATTTGTTACAGCTTCTTTGCTACCTCAAGGGGGCGACACATAGTTTGAAAGTAAACTTCTCATTTTAATTGTTATAAAGGAACTTAATTTGTTTAATTGTTCAACTTAAGAAAAAAGAAATCATAGTTTTTCAGTACATACCACAGCCCATACACATAATATTATAAGAGTATTTATAGTGGAAAAACATTTTTCCATTATAGAGAACCTTTTGTGCAATGGAAAGAATCTATGGATGTTAAATGTTTTTCACTGAACCATCAATGCCAATAAAGAACCTTTATTTTTAAGAGTGTAGTTAAATTTAAATGTAAAGAGAAAGTGTTTTATTATTATTTAAAATGTTTTTAATGTGGATAGATTATTTTTGTAATTGAATTTGGTATCACTGGTAGAAAACACAATGGACTTTAAAACGTAAAATATTTTGCTTGAAATCTGATCAAGGAATATGTAAATATGGCATCAATGCCAAAATAAATAGCAGGTACCACTGTTCAGGATATTTTAGCAGCTTTTAGAAAAAAAAAAAGTTTATCTAACCTTCTTACCTTATTTAGTGGTAAATGTTCTTTATATAAGCCATTAATTGGTATTGTTATGGAGCTCTTATGATGCTTCTCTCCACAATGAAGAGTCCTTGACCCTCGACTTACTCTCTCCAAAAGATGATCTCATGCAGAACATCAGTGCCTAATAATGTGAGATACCATTAACCTGATAGTTATTTTTGTATCTATCTGAAGCAGGACAACATATGGATGAGGCTGTTAATATTCATAAACTCTCAGTGTACTTGTTTTATTTATATATATATATATATATATATATATATATATATATATATATATATATATATATATATATATATATATATATAACACTTCGCAATGACATTTCCACTACCATGACAGAATGATATTCCTATAAACCTACTTTTCTGGAATTTTATGTAGCAGATGTTGTTTGTGCAGACATAGTTAATTATATTTTAAGGTTAATTTCTTGAGTCATGGTATACAGGTTTTCTCTGACACAGTAGCTGCATCTGTGAGCCAGTGTTTTGTTATCCAGAATGAGAGATGTGGGTTTTATTTAAACGAGGAGTCACAGAAGGTGTTTAAATACTCCTCCTCAGCTGTTCAGACCCCCACCCTTATTACCTACTTGTTTTTTCCAGTGACTAAGCTTCAAAGCCTCATACCACTGTAGTGAAGAATTGTGCATAAACTCAGTCAACAACAGCATATATGTTTTCACCTGTTCCCAGTATTGCTTTCCATCCTGTTAGTATGTACACTTTATAGTGGTAACCTGCAATTGTTACCTTAAAATCCTAATGGTCAGACTTCAGTTTGGGGGCCAATACTCACTATTAACTACAGCTTTTTACAGTTTAGTTATTGTGTGGGATTAAGGGATCTTAAATATGGTTGTGCAGAATAAGGCATTAATATGTGTTTTATAAGAAGTAATAAACCGCCAATATGCTAGTTATATGCAAGCTAATAAACAACCAGTTAATAGGAGAATCTGTCCCTAAACTAAAGTGTTACTGAGCTATTTTTTTCTGCTTTAAGTTTTGTTTATATAAATGGATGAGTTTATGTTGATTCAGTGGTGCTAATTTATTTATTTAACCAGTTAATTTAGATGTTACCTTACCTTTTAAGTGTACTGATTAGGCCAGTCTTTGATATTGTTAAGATATTATCTCAACTGATATGAAGACTTGTTCTAGTGTGACTGAATATAGCTTAATTTAAATATTAAAGTGCCCCTATTATGGATTTTTGGAAATGACCTTTCATACTGTGTAACACAGCTCTAGGTTAATGAAAACATCCTGTAAAGTTTTAAATCTGAAAATGCACCGTGTATAAAGTTTTCATCTCTCAAAAGAAAGCGTCGACTCTGAATCATTGAAATAAGTCGTTTTTTAAACGAATCCCAAGCCATTTCATGTTGATGTCAGCATGAAATATTGGCATATTGCCTTCCCACTTATTGGTCTGAATGAAAATGGAAATTAATTATTTGCCACTAGCTTCTGTTTTTTTTGAGTGGTAGAATCATAGACTGTAAAAAAATATGGACGTAGTGTCCGTGACGTCACCCATAGACTCCTCAATAGCCGTTTTAAAGCCTAAAGTGTGCAGAGCGGACCGTCGCCATCTTGGAATCCACCTGTCACTCAAGTGACCACGCCCTTAATTATGCAGAACTTTAAGGCTTAATATAATTTAAAAGGATGAGTTTTAAAAATTTTTACCCCCCTCACAGTTGTCATGAAGGGCAAATTTAGCAATATAGACCAAAATCATTTTTTTAACCAGGCTGTAAACATGTTTTTTTCTGCTGTAAAGTTGGGCATTTTAACATGGGGAGTCTATGGGACTGACTCCCTTTTGCAGCCAGCCTCAAGCGGCCAGTCGATGAATTGCAGTTTAAGTCACTTCCTTATTGGCCTCACGAGAGAGAGCGGGAGGTTGCCGCTCGGGTAGAATAGCTGTTTCCGTGGTAATGCTGTACACAAAGCAGCACTGCTCAAAAATGTTAAGTATGTTACTGTGGTTCCGTGAATTTCAGATGACCACCAGAGGCCCTCCAAAAGACTCAAAAACATGGGAAACTAAGGCCTGACTGGCCATTGAGGTGCAACAAGTAAGGATCTGGGATTGCACTGTGCTGTCCTGTGCAAAGTTTCCTACAACAGCGGAACAGGAGGGAATGCATAGAGAAGGCAGTCTGGCCATTTGTGTGACCAAGCATCCTGCCCCAACGGACTGGATGTCTCGATTCTTGCAAACCACAAGCGACAGTGAGTGGTTGCCTCTGTTTCAAAGCGGTCTATTTCTGCTCTTCTGAATTTTTGCCATATCATCTGCACCACATTCAGTTAAAGCCTCCATTCCCCCGGTGCATAAGATTCTTAGAATGAGCATCTGCTACTTGGTTACTGGTGCCCAGTTTTTCCCTTAATAACTTAAGGTGTGATTTCCCCTTACCTAAGGGAACAACTTAAGGGTTTTGCATATAGTCCCTTAAACACTTCCCTTAGCAAAGGGAAACCATTAAATATTTCATGACAGTGACCCAGGTTTTGCCTTGGAAAAAAAAAAAAGGCAAAAATATATACCTAATATGAAAGAGAAGGACCAGACCAGATTATCAAACTCAAATTGATAATCCAAACGGAAAATTTAGAAAAATAATTTACTCACCCTCACTCACTTTTATTTGTATCGAAAATGGTGTGAACATTAACGCATTCATACTCGAAGCCGGGAGGTGCTCTCGTGCTGAAAGTCCAAACTGGATTCATAGAAGAAGCCTATCTTATAAGCTGAATAAAAGGCAGAATTTAAACACAATAAAATCAAGATTGCAGCAATACATGGTTTATGTGTGTTTTTCAAGTTATCTCCAGGTAATATGTAGGCGAATACAAGAATAAAAAAACTATGGAATATAAATTTGCTCTCTAGTGTTATGCACTGACGTTTGAGCTAATTATGAGTCGTAAGACGTATGTAAATTAAAATATGTTTAACATATAAAGCTGCCGATCATGACTTGTAGTAGATTTTTGTGTTACACTTAAGGTGACATTTCCCAACCCTTATGTTATCCTTTGGAAAATGACAGTTAAGGGGCTTTATGCAACACTTGGGTTTTAAGGGATAAGTGACTCTTAAGGGTAATTTTCAGCAAGAGTTTAAGGGAAACTTAAGGGTGAACTTAAGGGAAAATTACACTTAAGGTGTTTTATACAACCGGACCCTGAGAGGTGAACTGCCCTTAGCAATGCTAGACGAGGAAGAGACCATGTGAGGATCTTGCGAGTGGATGCAGAGACCTGAGTGACCTTGTTGAGCCACCTTGATGATTCAGATGAAACCCAGTCAAGGTGTTGTCTGATTTAATGAGCAAATGGCAACCTGCCAGAATCGGTAGAAAACACTGCAGGTCAAGGAAGGACTCCACACAACTGCAGGAGATTGATGTGATCCCTTTATCGAACTGTAGACCATTGGCCACAGACACCCCTGTGGTTCCATGTGGCTCCCCAACCAAGGAGAGAAGCATCATTCGTGACCACTTCTCGATGAAAGGGAATGACCCCTAGCGATACTCCTGACATCAAAAACTTCCGGGGATTCCACCGTCTTAACACCTGAATATATCAATATGTGATAACTATTAAGTGATGACAATGTCATCCACTGAAGCGGCCTGAGGGGAAGCAAGCCCAGTGGTATCACAGAAGTGGCCGCCATCAACATATAGAATATCGAATCTAAAATATAGAAACTTTCAGTGATGGGGAAAAATCAGAATATGAAAATAAGCATCCTTGTAAACAAGTCTCCCTTCATACTCCCACGAAAAATGTTGGCTGCACACAACATCCAAAAAGGAAGAGTTTTTCAAAAATTTTCAAATGCCTCATATCTAGAATTGGACGAAAACCGCCATCTTTTTTTGGGAACCAGTAAGTAAGTTGAATAAAACCACCCCTTTGAACAAGGGGGTGAACTCTTTCTGTCATTCTCTTCTCATAACAGCAAAGAAATTTCCTGAGAGAAAGCCTTTGAAGGAACTGCATCTCTTATTACAGTACGAATAATCCTTGAGAGATTTGGTGGCCGGCATCTAAACTGCAGGGTATAACCCTTGCTCAAAGTAGTGCAAACCCAAGGATCTACTGTTGTTTGCCTCCAGTACTGCAGATGTCCAATCAGATCATGCCTTGTGTGTGCGGAATTTAGCGGCAATGGGAGGACATTGAAGTGGGCCACCTGGCACTTGCCAGTGATGTGGTCAAAAACCTTGTGTGTCCTCAGTGACACAAGGTCTCTGTGGACACGGAGACTGTGGAATAGAGCGCTGACAAAATCGTTGCTCTGGCCTTGCAAAGGGTTGACGAACCTGAGTGTGTGGCACCTTGAAAACAGGGCCAACTGACACATTGTGTTCCCAGTGAGGGTTATATATGTAGTTGACTCAATCCGAACTGTTCGGTTCACTCAACACGTTTCGGCACGCGCTGGGAACACGGTTCAACTTAAATCTGACAAAGCATTTGTATTATGGTTAGCAGTAGCACGTAAAACAAACTGGGTTCAATTAATATATGCTTCTGTTGATGGATGCGTATTCTGGATTCCCACATATTACAACAATAGCGATGAGAAAAAAAAAAAAACCTGGACAAACCATTCACTCTTGTTCAATGTTTTTGTATTCGGATGCTGATAGTGCGTGCGCACAGATGAGACCTGAACAGCACACGTTAATATGTATTTAAACTAAACTCATTTAAGATTTGTCAGTTTAAACATTTAAGAGCCAGAGGACGCGAGCTCGCGCGCGCAGTGAGAAGATTTGTGCATGCGCTCATCTGAAGTGCGCAAACCCGCGCCTCAGAACGTGCATTAATATAAGATCTCTCTGAAGTATTGTGTTTAAATGGACAAATTCACACAAAAATTATGTTAAAATGCCCATCTTGGTAAATATCCTACAGCAGACATGGCCGGCTGAACGTAGGCCTGCTGTATCAGTGCATTCTCTTAAAGTGACAGTCTTTATATTAATCGAACAGTAGGGGAGAGCAGGGGCGAAAGTACCATTTTTCAGAAAAATATCATTTTGAAAGATCATGTTGTAGAAAGAGATATATTTCTGGTGTGGCCAGTAACTCAGAAGTGTGGTCTATCAATACCAGGTGGTATTTTGTAGAAATGCAGAAAGACTTCAGTATAATTTCACTTTGAAGATAAGTTGCATATTGTTACTTTCGACCCCATCGGTTGGGACGAAAGTAACACAACAATATAAGCTAGATTTTTTGCTGTTACTCTTATTTTTCTTAAGAACACCTGATTGTGACCTTGTTAATATGTAACTGCAAACATATTTTGTCCTTTATCTTTGCAAAAAAAAAAAAAAAAAATGACATCTTCATATTTTCATTTTAAATTTAAGTTTCATCAGATGTCTCAAAACATGACTGTATTTTTTTATTGTCAATTTCAATGTATTTGTATTAAAACAAATTCAACAGAATGTACAATATAAAAAACTCAACAACAAATTTTACTTTCGTCAAGACAGGAACTTCTGACATTTAAACTCGATTTAATTTTATACAAAAAAATCTGAAAATGCAAACTTTAGGATGTGTTAAAGCACTAAATAACCTGTAGATTGATCATTACTGTGATCGTCACGTAGCACTTTATTTTACAGTCCTGTTCCTCATGTACAGTATTGTTCAAAATAATAGCAGTACAATGTGACTAACCAGAATAATCAAGGTTTTTCGTATATTTTTTTATTGCTACGTGGCAAACAAGTTACCAGTAGGTTCAGTAGATTCTCAGAAAACAAATGAGACCCAGCATTCATGATATGCACGCTCTTAAGGCTGTGCAATTGGGCAATTAGTTGAATTAGTTGAAAGGGGTGTGTTCAAAAAAATAGCAGTGTGGCATTCAATCACTGAGGTCATCAATTTTGTGAAGAAACAGGTGTGAATCAGGTGGCCCCTATTTAAGGATGAAGCCAACACTTGTTGAACATGCATTTGAAAGCTGAGGAAAATGGGTCGTTCAAGACATTGTTCAGAAGAACAGCGTACTTTGATTAAAAAGTTGATTAGAGAGGGGAAAACCTATAAAGAGGTGCAAAAAATGATAGGCTGTTCAGCTAAAATGATCTCCAATGCCTTAAAATGGAGAGCAAAACCAGAGAGACGTGGAAGAAAACGGAAGACAACCATCAAAATGGATAGAAGAATAACCAGAATGGCAAAGGCTCAGCCAATGATCACCTCCAGGATGATCAAAGACAGTCTGGAGTTACCTGTAAGTACTGTGACAGTTAGAAGACGTCTGTGTGAAGCTAATCTATTTTCAAGAATCCCCCGCAAAGTCCCTCTGTTAAAAAAAAGGCATGTGCAGAAGAGGTTACAATTTGCCAAAGAACACATCAACTGGCCTAAAGAGAAATGGAGGAACATTTTGTGGACTGATGAGAGTAAAATTGTTCTTTTTGGGTCCAAGGGCCACAGGCAGTTTGTGAGACGACCCCCAAACTCTGAATTCAAGCCACAGTACACAGTGAAGACAGTGAAGCATGGAGGTGCAAGCATCATGATATGGGCATGTTTCTCCTACTATAGTGTTGGGCCTATTTATCGCATACCAGGGATCATGGATCAGTTTGCATATGTTAAAATACTTGAAGAGGTCATGTTGCCCTATGCTGAAGAGGACATGCCCTTGAAATGGTTGTTTCAACAAGACAATGACCCAAAACACACTAGTAAACGGGCAAAGTCTTGGTTCCAAACCAACAAAATTAATGTTATGGAGTGGCCAGCCCAATCTCCAGACCTTAATCCAATTGAGAACTTGTGGGGTGATATCAAAAATGCTGTTTCTGAAGCAAAACCAAGAAATGTGAATGAATTGTGGAATGTTGTTAAAGAATCATGGAGTGGAATAACAGCTGAGAGGTGCCACAAGTTGGTTGACTCCATGCCACACAGATGTCAAGCAGTTTTAAAAAACTGTGGTCATACAACTAAATATTAGTTTAGTGATTCACAGGATTGCTAAATCCCAGAAAAAAAAAAATGTTTGTACAAAATAGTTTTGACTTTGTACGGTCAAAGGTAGACACTGCTATTTTTTTGAACACACCCCTTTCAACTAATTGCCCAATTGCACAGCCTTAAGAGCGTGCATATCATGAATGCTGGGTCTTGTTTGTTTTCTGACAATCTACTGAACCTACTGGTAACTTGTTTGCCACGTAGCAATAAAAAATATACTAAAAACCTTGATTATTCTGGTTAGTCACATTGTACTGCTATTATTTTGAACAATACTGTACATACTATGTAATTATTATAGTAATTACAATAACTATGTACTAACCCTGAACCTACCCCTAAACCTAACCCTACCCCATGTAGTTACCTTGTATTACAGAACATTCTTAGATAAATACACTGTAAGTACATTATAAGTACATGTAAATAAACGTACTGTAAAATAAAGTGCAACCAAAAATTTTGTACTAGAAAACAGTTTTACGGACATAACTTTGGGAAACGATGAGGAAATCACGTGATATTTCTCAGCTCCGTCAAGGATTGCATGCTGAATATGCTGTCATAGCTGGGAATGCAAATGTAGAAAGAGGCTCGGAGAAAATCGCTTTGTAACTTTCGTCCCACGTTACTTTCGACCCCGCTCTCCCCTAACAACAAAGAAATCACTCACTGCTCTTGATTAGAAAGCTTTTATAACTTTAATAAAGAATACTCTTTAATGTATACAGTCCAATATGCAATGCTATTTTACATTTGCTCACTTTATTCAATTTCTGTACCTAAAAACTTATGATAGACCTTCCCAAAAAAAAAAAAAAAAAAAAAAAAAAAAAAACGGAAAATCACTGTTTATTGTTTGTATCTTTACTCTATTGTATTTATTTGTGCTGTTGCTTGTTGTTGGATAGAATATTCTTCTTTTTTTTATTAGAAACTATAGGTTTTCCATAAACATAGCACATACCGAACTGTACCGAAAACCGTGAAACAAACCGAACAGTGAACAAGTTGAACCATGCCATTCCTAATATTTATAGATAGATAGATAGATAGATATTATTTTATTTAAGGTAACATTTTTAAGTATAATAACCCTGGTCCGTAAATCTCCTGGCATCATTTAAATCTGTTATGCCTCATATATTAAATACAATGTGAAATTTATGCAAATTCGTTAAAAAGTTTTAAATGATTTGAATAAATTACTAGAATTAAAAATTTTTCATTATAGACCGAAGGTGAGTTTTGTTTTCAAATGTGCACTGCATATAAACAAGTACATTTGAGCATTGATGTGTCAGTTTCCAGTGATAGGTCTTGCAGAGATGAGCACTGAGCTTGTCCATCATTGTTAGAGTATGAGGACAGTGGGAAACACTGAGCTGACACAGCTGCTTCTGTCATTCAACTCAGTCATGCTGCCACACAATGGAGATGCGGAGAACAACAGGACTTCTGAGGAGGAATGGCTGAAGGACATCACTATAAAATCATTGTAGGCTAAATAATGTGTCTGGAGGTGTATAAGATGTATTGTATGTATTGTTCAAACTGTTCCCGAGTGGTATAATGGGCTATAGTAATACGCTTATGGCAACTGTGCCTGAAGATCATTATACCCCCTTGCTGCCGCTCAGGTTGCTTCAAAAATAGTGTCAGCTGTATTTTTATGTCCCTGAATAGTTTTAATACTATAACATGCTCGTCAGGATTAGATTATACCCCAAAGAGCACAGAAGGGATAGACAGCAGCTGTCTGTCTGCAGAAGCACAGAGACATCTATTGCAGACAACTGAAGAGGCACTTTCTACATTTCTAAAAAAGAAATTTCTTAACAATTCACCTTAGATAATCTTAAAAGAGTGATGTGAATTATAATGATTTTCAATGTTTTTTTTAAAGAAATGAAAGAAGGGGGCACATCGGTATTTCATTGGTGTTCATGCTTTAACTTGTTATTAAACTTTTAACCTTAATAAAACATTTAAAATCCCTATTAAAATGTATATATACTTACTCAAAAACGACTTTTACCAGACTTAAACCCTATAATTCAGACCCCCTATGATTCCCACTTCCCACTATAATTGTGTTAACAAACACAAAACAAGTAAATTGCTACAAATTGTATGAGAATGCTTTACTAAATGGAACTTATTACAGACATGTCTGGTCAAGAATGCAGTCAAAGAACATTTAGCCAAAATCCAAAAGAAAATCCAAAGGTAATATATGAGGATTTGTGCTGCGCTATAATGTGTTTGATGGAAAGTGCACAGGCATTGAGTATAGTAGATAGAATATGACTGAGAATCGAATTCTTATCCTCAATCGCTTTAGATGTTTGTAATTGGATGGACAAGTGGACAGTTTATTTCCCTCTTGCCCCCAGCCTTGACCTGATTCAGCCTCAGGGTTCCATGTACCCTTGGATGCAAACCAGTGACCTCAAGAAATTTCTCTGGATGTCTTCATAGAGGAAACCTAATTTTGCCTCGGGATCTCTACTACCCCTGATAATACCTCCATAGAACTCCATCTTTGACAATTATAGTTGTATTGCTGATGATTTGCTGAACAGGTGCACTTTTGTGAAGGGGTCACTGATGTATATTTAGCTTTTGAAACCTGAGAATACTGGCCATTGATTGGTGAATAGGAGCACATGATAATCGGAGTGCCGTTGCAGCTGTGAGCTGTTGCAGCTGTGAACTGTTGCCCAGCGTTTCTCAGGAGGGAAGAGTTGGGGAGGCTCTGGCAGCTTGGGAAACGTTTTAACTTTAAAGTCACCGGTAAGCAAAGGAAAAACTATGAAATCAAACTGCGCACCAGATTTCACTCTCTAGCACTCTTTGCATGACCTGCTAAGTTGGATTGACCATCTTCTACAACCGGTTGGTAGATGGATGTGATGCTCAGGGTGATGCTGACCACGGCCTGATAAGAATCAACTTTCGAATCGACTTTATTGGCCATCATTGCAGGAACAAATAGTTTACCAGTTACTCAAAGCTTATTCAACTTATTCCTGGACTTTGTTCTTCCTGAAAGACTATGTGAAGCATCTCATCTCACGGGCAGGAGTTGGTTATTAAAGTCCCGTCCACGTTCCTCTCAATCTTTCTGATGAAACTGCACAGAATACCACCATTTGATGTCATTTTCTGGGATTTGGGTCCTAAAAAAGGGTAGTTAGTGGTCAGACCTAAATTTAACCTGCAGCCTCAGAAGGCATTGAAGCTCCTCTAGCTAAACAAAGCCAGCCAATCACCCATAGCATTGGCTTACATGACAAATAGCTGGAGCAATTCAGAGCAGCTGTCGCAAGGCTTCAGCGAGGAGGAGCAGCGTTTGGGGAGTCTTAGGTGTTAAACCATCTCTCCTCCCAAGGCCTGCAGAAAGATTCCAGCCTAAAATTAGGATTTTTGCTTTTGTTGGTCCACCCACACTAAAGCATCAGCTCAGTCAGAACAGAACTGACACGTTTTTGTCTTTGTTTAAGTTTGCAGGAATACATAAAGTGGAATAGCAGATTGGGACACGAGTGGATGGAAAGGGAATACCTTTCTTTACTGTAGGGTTGCTGAAATTCTACTGTAACCTTCTATAGTAAAGGTATGTCTTTAGTTAGTTCTTTAACTTAACAGATCATTCCTGGTGTATTGTTAACATTGTGAGTGTCCTTCAAGTGCTAGTGAAATTCAAAACCTTCAGTGAAGGTCACTTTTAACTTCCTATGTTTTATTTGCCTTATCTATTTAATTCTCATCGAATCCTGCAACAGAAATTAGTTTCATGCTGTTAGTATTTAGTTACATATGTACTATACAGATTAGCTTTGCAAGTGTCTCACCATTTTTAATGTGCTTGTGTAGACTCACTAAATCAGTTTGAAGATGTCATCAGAAGAAGAGTATGAAGAAGAGATCGTGGAGGAGGTAAGATACAAATCTGATTCTTTGCAATCCATATTTTATCATCTGTTTAAAGGTTGTCCACTCATTTATTGAAAGAATGACACTATTGCTGCTCTACATTATATTGCTTTAACCTTTGAATAGCATATATATCGGCTCTTCAACTTAACGCCCCCTAGAACTCAATCCTATAGGTATAGTGGCAAACCTTATGAATAGTGATCTAAGATACCTCCACCATCTGCAGTTTAGTAGAAGCTGGCATGTTGTATATGATTAGCATTGAATCTTATTTTAAATGACCTCTTCCATGGAGGCTGTAGTGCAGTAAATTCCCTTCAATGCATGTTTTATTCCCAGTAATCAATGTATCAATGCAGTCGTTTCGATCGATGTAATACATTTAATACCATAAAGAGATGTCAATTAGATATTTTGCAAACCGTCATTCACATGACAGTTATGTAATGACCCCTGCAGCAGTTTCTCATAATCTGATAAGATCTTATAATGAACATGCTAATGCAATTTTTTTCCTGATCAAACCAAACAAGCCTGAATGGAAATAACCATTGTTAGATATAATACTCTCAGCTTTATACTAACAGTGGGATTATGGTCTGTTCAGAGCACTAAATCGACTGCAAGCTTCATTAAGAGCAGAAAACATTAGTGTTGTTTCAAAGCAAATATGTACTGTAGTCAATTTAATCACAATTGCTTAATCAGCATAATTTTGCGTATATTCCATGTTTTGTAATAGTTCAGCTCCTCCTGAAGCTTGCAGCAGTTTTGTTTACTTCAATGTGTTTCTGTCATGTTATTCCTTGATATAATGTCTGTATGAATGGTAAATGTGTCTGAGTGTTCAATGGAAGAGTGAAAGCAGAAGGTTGATACTTTAATTCAGTATTTCCAAGAGAAATAGAGTTAAAGTAGACCTTGTATACTTTCGTGTCCATTTCTGATGTAGATATCTTACAGGGGTTTACCAAACTATTGCATTAACATGACTTCTCATTATTTACTGTAGGTACTTTTGAAAGAACTTTTTAAACATATGCTTTTGTATTCCCCTTTAACATATCCAGGAAATGGAAATTCGCCCATTTTGCACCTCAACCCAATATTTTGGAATATATACGCTCTGATTTCACTACTACTTTCATCTACACTACACAGAATAAGACCTGAAAGACATCAGCGTTAATTCAGTCGGCTTCTTTCATTGGATCTGTGGAAAGCAGAGATTCACATTTTGTTATTTAATATATATATATATATATATATTTTTTTAAATCAAGTTGTTGATAAGGGAAACAAATATTATTATTATATTATATTATACATATTATATTTTTTCCGGAAGTTATTATTTACAGGTTACTCAAATTTCTGCAAAGATTTGTTATTTTCCCCCATTAATGGAAAAGCAGCCTTCAGCGATGGCTTAGTTGTTCTTTCCAAAGATACAAATATAGAAGTTGACATCTATAACAGACTCGCAGAGAGGCAAATGAGCCGTGTTGTGAATTGCACTCCTCTTGCTGTTAACGTCATGCAGTTAGAATGCTTTTGGGGGAGGACCTGTGGAAAAAAAAATATCTGTAAGTGGTGGAGAGAGAGAGAGAGAGATTTAGATTTACCATGTATTTTATTGAATATTCACAACTTTCCATCTCCTGTATCTTGTCTGTTAAGTGAAAAAGTATATACAAATCGCAGGATCTTAAAATATATGTATTTTGGCTATCCAGTGGTCCAAATAAAGAAGCTTTAAACTCCTGTAAAATCATAGTTTTGGGGTGTTTTTTCCTGCTCTGGTTTCACACTATTTGAAGCCTCCTGTGATGTGGCAGCCAAGTACTGAGAGATTCTGTCATGATATCTGGCTAAATACCAGAAGGTATAGTTCTGTCTCTAGACAGTTCAGGAATCACGTGTATGGCTAAATGTGATACACTGCTTTCAGTCGTGTATGTGTGTTTGGGTTGGAATTTGTTCCCTGACCCGCTGTTTCTATTTCCTACCATGACAATAACATTAGCTGCAAATAATAATAGGGTTGAGGTCATTAGGGTGCTAAAATGTTCTTAGCACCTGCCAGTCGTTCGGCTCTGTCAGTCATAGACAGAGGTCTTCTGGGAAAATGGCGGCATTACTATATTTTTATTCCCTAACCAACTCTAGCGATTCATTTTACAGCAAGTGAAGAGAAGGAAACAACATTCTGGGCGGAAAATGTTCAATATTTAAGTAGTGTTTTTATAGATCAATATAGTATTGTTTAGAAAGACGCGTACCACAGATTATTTTTAGGTTTTAATGTCCCAAATTACGAAGCACAGGACATTTTGGGGAAAAAAATAGGATATCATGGTAACGAATTCCCAATCATAAGGGATCAAAAAGGTACAATGTGGCCACAAATTTGTTAACTATAGGAACACATTCTTAATTCAAAGCCACAGTATCTGTTTTTTTTCCCTCTGCATGTCATGTGCAGGGCTCTGTACAAAACCAAAACATAGCTACACATTTATTTGTGATATGTTAAGCCTAAAATGTTACTTGTATGGGTGTGCGAGTATTTCTATTCCCAATGGTTGTCCCAATGGTTGTTTTAAACAGTCTACAACAACCAGAGCAGGAAAAAGTCACTTTCCTAGATTGTAGTGTTTTCCAGAAGTGTGTGACCATCCATTTTGAAAGCCCAGAGTTTTTCCTATATTTATAGTACTACTATGAGGAGGGTCCAACAGTCACCACCTCGACCACCTCAATGTCTCATGGTGTGGAGGTAAATGAATGAAAACTGATGAAACAGATCTCTGTTCCTTCCACATGCCATGGGGGCTATTCCATTGTCCTTTCAGATACTTAGAGTAGTTTTGATTAGTAATATCTATCCAAATGGTATACCGACTTAAATAGTGGATTATTAAACAAACTCCCTTGTTTAACAATTCATGGGTCAATGAAAACAGAATACATTCTTTAAGTTGTGAGAGTAGCACATTTTCAAAAAATAGCCCCCATGATTCAGAGCCACGCAAATGCCAGCGATGACAGTGAGGTTGTTTTAATAGAGCTTTCTGTATGTGAGTTAATGTAATGTTTACTTTAGTTTGTCTGTCTAAAGCTGTAGTAGTATGTGGTATAACCTATGCTTAATGCACTTGGTTTGCTTGTCCCAAAAGTGCATATTCTGCATGTAAAAAAAAAAAAACATTTTAATGAAATACCTGTTGAGCCAATACTAATTTACTGACCTATCAGTGAAATATAAAATTTTCTGAATTCTGTATAACCTGTTCACTCATACTAATCTGCATGGTAAACAAACTAATTAATGTTTGCAGAGGACTTTGAAGGTAAGTGTTGGAAAATTCAATGTAGTATTTGAAAATTACATGTTTTGGTCCCCCAGAACTGTTCCACATAAAATGATGTAATGTTATCTTAAACTGCTTGGCTTTCAGTGATGAAATTCTGTAAAGTGAGAGATGTTGCTCTTAACCACGTGCATCTGTCTTAAATGCTGATTGCTATTTTTTAAGCTTGGACCTGGTGGCCTTCCCAAACGCGTAGTTAGGAAGAAGGCGAAGGTGGACACCTCCAAGTTCATGACTCCTTACCTGGCACACAGTCAGAAGATGCTGGACCAGTACAGCCATGTAAGCAAATGACAAAGGAAATATGTTTTGCTATTAATCCATAAGCTACCTAGACGGCTGTTTTGTTCTTATTTCATTGAAAGGAATTAGACCTAACTGTTAATGATCCCAAATGAAAACTGAACATGAGACAACAGAATCAATCATGTCCGCAGGCCACAGTTTGAGAACCATTAGAATAAAAAAATATATTAGGTAGAATTAGAGTCGGTAGGGGTTTGATTCAAAAGTTTTGAGCCAGTAATTTAATAAGAATAAATTAAATTAATATTTTATTCAGCTAGAACGCATTAAATTAATCAAAAGTGACAGTCTGCTCTATAATTCAAACTGAATTTGTATGTTTATGTTTTATTTATTTATTTATTTTTTAGAATAAATACAGGGAGGCATATGAAAAATCAAAGGGGCAGCCCTATGACATTTCGGCTGACACACCAGAGATGATTCGCATCAAAAAGGCCCAGGAGCAGCTCAGTGAGGTATGTACCCCTGATCGATCATATCAGTGCTTTTCAATCTGTCAGAATATAGTTTGCAAGATCTATGTATTTGCATGGGGTGTTTTGACTGATGCTTTTTTGAAACCTCCTTAGTTTAGATCTCCTAATAAACCACAACCAGACACTTCTTAATTCTGGCAGATGTTGTAAATTGAACTGACCGTGAATGGTTTTGGTTACCCAGGTGAAATACCGTATGGAAGGACTGAAGGCCAAAACCACCAGCCTTTATGATGGCGAGGCTCGTGAGATTGCCCATGTGAAGCACGCCACTGAGCTCATCAGCAAAGTAAGTGCTTGTGTCAAGACAGTGACTACCCAACATCTAGTCAAATCCCGATTCCTTTCCTTGTTTTTATTATCATCATGTCATAACATAAGTTCTTTACATATGCTTTTTCCAGGTTTTGTACAGGCAAAAATGGGATGAGACCAAGGATAGGTTCTCGCTCCCTCCCGATGCCCCCGAGTTGGTCCTTGCTGTGAAGAATGCAGCAAATTACAGCAAGGTAGACCTCTGATTCCTGTCTTGGCACTAAAGTGATATTTATACTGTCATTACTGGCTGATTTACCTTCTACGATGATTGAATATCCCTACCAGAAACTGTACACAGAGGCATGGGATGATGATAAAACCATGTACTATCCATACAGTGACAGCCCAGAGCTGCGCAGGGTGGCCAAGGCCCAACAAGACCTCAGTGATGTGAGTAAACTTGTGATATTATAATGTGGAACTTGAAACAATTTGGGGAAACAACACTTTTTGTTTCTAAATGTATTTATTAAATTTTTGTATTTTACTATCCCTGTTAAAAAATACTGTTACATGTGCTCTATTGCTCTTAGAACTGCTCTTGTTTCAAAAAGCTTTGTGCTTCATCTGTACAGATTGTTTACAAGAAGGGCCATGATCAGCGCAAGGCAAAATACACGTGTCTGGCTGATCCCCCAGAGGTGCAACAGGCCAAGAAAAACTTCACCAATCGTAGTAATGTATGACTTCCCTGGTTTTCTTGCTTTCTGAATCAATTTCCATTTTCTTAATTGTTAATAGAGGGTCATTTTTAGTTTCCATCTATCAGAGGGGTTTGGTCTACAGTATTACATTTTATTTGTATTTATTGTAGTTTTGTATTGTAATATATTTTACAATGTGAACATCAGGGTCTGATAATCATGTAAATATCTTCTGTCCCTGCAAGAATAGATTATGCTCGCCAAAATAGTCTCTGGGAATGACATGTGAACTATAAAAATAATGAAAAACACACACAATTCTTCACAGCTTAAATATCATGAGGATTACAACAAGAATGTGAAGGGCAAATGGTGTGAAACCCCTTACTTTGATGTCGCGGTTGCTAGAATGGCTATGGACAACATCAGTGATGTAAGTGCAAGAAACCCAGCATGCTTCAAAAACATATTCTGTTGAAATAGTTCAAATAAATGCATTAATCAAAGTCGAAAATGTTTTAAAAATTGTAAAAAGCTTAGTGTCACTTTGATTTCTTTCCAGAAAAAATATACGTCTGCTTTTGAAGACATGAAAGACCAAATTTATTTCATGCAAACAGACACCCCAACATACGCTTCTAATAAAAAGGCTCGCGAAGCTGCAAGTACGGTAAGGTTTTTAGAAGGTATTTTTTTTTTCTTCATGCATATAATGGAGTCTGTAAATCTGATACCACACGAAAAGCTGGTATTTTCTGTCATTTAAACTTGGACATGAGCTAAATGTTTCAATGAATTAGTTTCTAGAAAATGTCAAACGAATTTAAACATTTTTTTAACATTATGTGCATTAACTCCCAATGAAAGTAGTACTTACTGATGCTAGACATACTTTTTTAGTCTCCATTGCATGGAAACAACCTTGCTGTGACGACTCTTTAAACAGATCATGAGTCAATCCAGAGATTCACATGTCTGATCTGGTTATCTCTGTTGATCCGTGCTTACTAATTTTCATTGCCTGCATCACAAGAGAGGACATAAAAAAAACAAAGAGGATTAGATCCCAGGTATTTTCATGCACTGTAGCTATAAAAGAGACCAGAGATAGGTATCAAATTATATTTACTGAACTTGTTGTGAATTTATTGTGTTGTCTTAAAAGAGAAAAGTCCTAAATAATCTGTAAACAGTGCTAGAAGAACCCAAGAGTCATATCAATTTCACAACCGTTTGCCATTTAATATATGTATTTCTCCACCTCAACAGGTCAAATATAAGAAGGACTATGAGAAGACAAAAGCAGTGTCCGATTACAACGTTCTCCCTGCTACAGAGAACCCCCTTCTCAGACAGCTGAGATACGCAGGCACCATCTTGAGTGATGTATGTTAATGCAGATCTTAATCAAGTGGTCTGCTTTGTCAGGAAATGTTTATGCTCTAAAAGGTTGTGCATAATATATTGCCACAAGGCAGCTGAAATAAATGATTTAGCAAATACAAATACTGAAAGCATTGAAAAACCAAAGATGTTACATTGAGTTCTTCTCTAAAAACGAAAGATATTTAGCAATGCTCGTATCATAGTGTTACTGATTAAATGATGGTGTGCGTTATATCTTTACATCTTTAATTCACACTGTAAAAAATTTCTTGTTGTTTTTACAAAAACTTTTTGGCAGCTGTGGTTGCCAGAATAATTTTGTAAAAATACAGAAAACTGTAAACACATTTACGTCAAAAACTGTTAATTTTACAATATAAAGCTGTAATTTACAAACAAGAAAATGTGAATATAAACCAGTAAATTCAACAACACACAAAATTAAATCTGTTTTGTACCTTGAAAATACTGACAACCACCATAATAATAAAGATGGTACTGTATAAGAGAAAGCCACATGAAGTATCAAAGCTCATCACAAGTAGCTTCACCACAAGCAGAAGTATATATTAACATATAGAAGGTGCACATTTATGGAAACACAAAACACCATCATGGTAACACACGTGATACTTAAATAATGCAAAAAACTTTCATTAAGCAACAGAAGATGTAACATAAAGCTCAAATGTACATAACTGATAACAAGAACTATTTAAAAACATGATTATTTAAACAAAATACTTTCAAACGTGGAGTGTCACGCAGGGAATTCTGGGAATATCAGTTTACAGTTTTAGACTGTAAATTATACATTGATTTGTTCTTTTTTTACTTCTAAAAGCTGTATAATTAACAGAATTTTACTGTAAATTTACATTAAATGCTTTGTTAGATCTTTTACAGTTTTTCCCTGTATATAGTACGGGAACTTACTGTTAACCTATTATCAGTTTTTTTCCGTAGCGTTTTTACAAAATTTTACAGTTAAAATTACACTTATTTTTTACAGTGCAGTTAGTGTGAATATGCAGCTCATTTAAAATGACCACATCTCATTACACCTGATAATTGAATGGGATTCTGTCTGTGTGGCCACTGTTTGGCACACGGATTAAACCAAAACCTAAAGATTTCTAAATGAGGATTATAAAGCGTGTCTTCTCATCATTTACTAAAGGTGCTATTTTGAGAATTTAAACATACTTGTATTGAAATAAATGTAGTTTATATCTCAAACTGTTGACTTATTACTGACATGCCTTTCTTTTGCCTTTTCTAGAATGTATATAAAGCGAATTATGAGAAAGCGCGGGGATTCAGCATCAATTACTGTGACACTCCCAAATTCAAGATGGACAGTGTCTTGAAGAAGTTCAGTGATGTGAGTAACGATTTCATAACTTGTTGAAAACATCTGATATTTCCTCATATCTCAAGTTTATGTTGTTCTCTTTCCTCAGGTCCGTTATAAAGAAAAGTATGAAAATGAGGTGAAGGGTCATTATGTTGGTAGCTATGAAGATATATTTACAGTTCACTGTCAGAAGATGGAAGAATTAAAGAATGATGTAAGTTACCTTAATGTAGTTTTGTGTACATTTAATCTTCTTGATATAAAAACAATTATGTGTGTATTAACACTTACTTCCTTTGTCTTTTAAAAGCAAATCTACAAAGCTGATTATGAGGACATAAAGACAAGATGTTTCTTCCCTCAAACTATGACACCTGAATATGAAGCCACTAAGAAGCTTCAGCAATGTCAAGATGTAAGTATATATATATATATATTTAATGGCATGGGTACAGAACATGACTTTACGTGATTTTTGTTTGTGTGTGTGTGTGTGTTTGCAGAAAGTTTATCGTCAACATCCAGACAAGGTGAAGTTCACACAGGTGACAGACTCACCTGTTCTAGTGCAAGCTGCCATCAACGCCAAACAGCTGAGTGATGTACGTGAAAAAGCTTTGATTACTACGACTAAATAAAACCAAAGACACTGTAAAAAGTTTACCAGGTGGTTCGTGGACCTTGTCAAATGTTGCTCTAGAAAAATCCCCTCATACATTATTAGAGCACAGTTGTCATCTCAGTGCTGCTGATAAAAGAGTGAATCCCTAGACATATTATTAGAACTGTTATTTGTGCTATTTTGAGTTTGAGTGGTAAGTCACAGGCAAACAAAGCCTGATAAACAACTGACCAATCCTTTTGAGACCGAGGAGCCATCTGGTGGTGTTCATCGAGTTCATCATGTCTCACTGAACACCAAAATCATGGAGCAGTAGGGAAATATGGGGAAATTTACTAGGGCAACATGAGGCATACATTATATATATATATATATAGAGAGAGAGAGAGAGAGAGAGAGAGAGAGAGAGAGATGATTATGTATGAACTTATATGTAAGATTACACTTTCATTAGCCATTATAATTATACATTTGGTGTGGAATGCTGTATATTATCATTTTATTAACACTGTATATTAACACTTTTTTCTCTCTTTTTTTTTACAGCTCAACTACAAGGAAAAGTATGAGAAGGAGAAGTTTAAGTGTTACCTCCCTCCTGATTACCCCTTCTTCATTCAATCTAGAGTTAATGCGTATAACCTTAGTGATGTAAGTTCATTCGTTCTTCATTCATGCTCGCCATGATTTTGCCAAGTAAGACATGTTCCTGGATCAACATCTTCTGATGATCCTGGATCAACATTACTGTACAAAACTACAGACTTAACCCAATCCCTATCCCTAACCCTACCCATCATTTATTCCTCAAATTAGTAGGAAATGATAGCTGATTAAAAAGGGAGCACCTAACGCTGATTGTAAGCCTAAAACCGATATTTCCTGAAATGTTATATCTCATTTCTGACTGGTTGATTGGAATGTTGTTCCAGGATCAACAAGGATGTTGATTCAGGAACATGTTGTAATTGGTGAAATCACGTTCACCCTTCATTCATAGCAGTGAACTGAACCCTGATCATAATGCACTGTTTTCTCTATTACATGTTCACAGACGTGTTATAAGTTTGAATGGGAAAAAGCAAAAGCGAAGAAATTTGAGATGAAAGGAGATGCAATTTCGATCCTTGCAGCCCGTGCTCACACTAACATTGCCAGCGATGTAAGTAAATGGGATATTTGGGTCATTTACCTGACAGTATGTAACAAAACAATGACAAATATTTCATGTAATTGTGACAATGATGTGGTCTTTCATTTTAGGTGAAATACAAGAAAGAATATGAGAAGAACAGAGGACAGATGATTGGGGCCCTCAGCATCAAAGATGATCCCAAGATCATGCATTCAGTACATGTTGCCAAGATCCAAAGTGAGGTACGGTTAGTTAGTGCATTACTGATTACTTGTATACACAATCATGAAGTTTTTTTCTGTACTAACAGTACATTTTTGATTCTCTGAAATAGCGTGAGTACAAGAAAGACTATGAGAAGATGAAGACCAAGTACCATTCTCCACTGGACATGATGCTTGTGACTCTTGTTAAGAAATCTCAGGCCATTGCCAGCATGACTGGCTATAAGAATATCCCAAACCGTTACCTCCTCCCTTATGACAGCATACCACTGGTCCTGGCAAAGAATGCCAATGCTCTTCAGAGTGATGTAAGGATCCCTGCTGCTTTAGACAAACTAGAATTAGTACAGATTGACAAGTTCTGTGTTGACAAGAGCAGTCATTGCTATACTGAAGTATTTCCTATTAAAACACGAAGTTGGGTGAGAAAGGCTTATTGAAAATATTGTCTTTTTTAAATGGTCAATAACCTAACATCACAGCTGTGAACAAATGCAAACCATGGTATTTTAGTCAGAAGACTTACATTACATTTAGATTCGTGCATTTAGCCATCTTTCCCCTTGGCTGACTGCCTGATGTTCTTTTATAATGTAATAAATGAATAAATACATTCTAATCAGAAGTGGGTGGTATCAGAGTGAGGAGATATTCTTATTCTAGAATATTTAAGAACTTGAGTATACAACATTTAAGAGTGCAAGATTGCCCCATTTTGGTCCTGAGAGAAAAAGACAAAATTTTACATGCATATATCTGCTAAAATATATATATGATATATGGGCTCCCTGTTCTAAAAGAGATGGACTAAAAGCCACAAATACCAATTTAATTTGCTCAAATACACATAATTTGTCATCTTCTGAACTAATTTGTATTTTTTTATTTATTTTTATTTTAGTTATGTTTATCAAACATGAACCAAGTCCACATAGCAAAAGTTCATTCTATATATCAATCATACCTTTATTTTTTTGCGTTACTGATTTTTCTGTCATTTGTAACCACAGAATGAATACAAGTCCGACTACAATAACTATGTCAAAGGAACACCTTGGGTGCCTTACGGCTCCATGGAAGTTGAGAAATCCAAGAAAGCAGGGGACATCTTATGTGAGGTATGACACATTATATTTTATCTGTATAAAGAAGAAATTGATTTCTATTGTTATCAATAATGACACTTGACTATATCTTTCTTTTTCTTACTTAGAAAAAATACAGGCAGCATCCAGACACCATACCTTTTACTGCTATAGATGACCACCCTCTCCAGCTGCAAGCTAAAGTCAACCAGATGATAAGAAGTGATGTAAGCAATATAAAAAAAATAAATAAACATGTTGCTCTGAATAAATGCTAAAGCAGCATGTTTATGTGATCTCTGAATATTCCCCCACTATAGCTGCACTATAAGAAAGGTCTGGATGAAGTCCATCAGAAATACTCCCTCCCTCCTGATGTCCCACAGTTCCTTCAGGCCAGGTGTAACGCCTACAACATAAGCGATGTAAGTGAAAATGCCCTTAAGATGTTTTTTTGTATGTAGTTTTTTTGCAAAGTTGATGCCTCTGTATATCTATTGCATCTCTTCTTTTCCAGAAATGCTATAAGCTTGAATGGCTGAAGACTATTGCAAAGGGGTATGATTTGAAGTCTGACGCCATCCCTGTACAAGCTGCGAAGGCGGCAAGACATGCTGCTAGTGATGTAAGAGATCCCTTCATAAATCCATAAAGAGGAACAATGGATGGGAAACTCCAGTGTGGAACGGAATATTAAATACACTGTTTGATTTACATTGTCTTTCAGGTTCAGTATAAGAAGAAGTATATGAAGGAGAGAGGCCACCACGTTGGCTTCCGTAGCCTCCAGGACGACCCCTTGCTGGTGCACTACATGGCGGTGGCTAAAATACAGAGCGATAAACTATACACAAAGGATTATCACAAGGCTAAGCTGAAGTACCATACACCTGTGGACATGTTGAGTGTCGCACATGCCAAACATGCCTCAAAGGTTCAGACATATACGGGATACAAGCAGCACTTCCATCATTACACCCTGCTGCCCGATGCAATGAACCTGGAGTTAGCTCGCTCCATGAACATCAGCTCCAGTGATGTAAGAAACATTTCAGAATATATGTGTGACTCTCTTATCTAGATTTACCAAAATCAATCGCATCATACATTTTCCTTAACATTGATCAAACCGAACATAGCTTTCAAGATTTGGCTTAAAACCCATCTATTCCATATTTATTTGACCCTCTAGCTTTAGCACTCACTATTCTAATTCTATTCTTAATAAATATACATCTTTAGTATAAAAGATGTGAGATACTAAGCAGTTGATATTTCTGTGAATGTTTTATGTAATATGTGTTGTTTGATTCCAACAGGTCCAATATAAACAGGATTATGAGAACTATGTAAAAGGCACTGGCTGGATCCCCATTGGTTCTCTGGATGTTGAGAAAGCCAGAGTTGCTGGTGCAGCTCTCAATGAGAATAAGTACAGGCAGCACCCAGACACTATCAAGTTCACCAGCGTTCTGGACACCCCAGTCATGGAACAAGCCAAACTGAACGCAAAGCAGCTAAGCGATGTGGGTGAAAAATGCATGCTGTTTGTTCTGGTGCCCATGATTAGTGTCCACAATGTTAAACATGTTTAACAATGCCATGAGGTTGAATATGTTAAATTGATGTTTTACTTTCTGAATCATGTCAATTTTGTTTTTCAGAGGCTGTACAAAGCCAGTGGTGAAAAGTTCATGCACACTTACCATCTCCCTACGGATACACCAGAGCTTCTGCAAGCCAAATACAATGCTGTCAATGTCAGCAAGGTAAGAATGCTGCGGATCTTAAACAGTATATAACAATGAGATGGTTAACGGTATCAAGTTCAACTGAAAGCTTGTGTTTTCTTTTGCCTTTGCAGACCTACTATACCTATGCACACAAGCAGGATCTTCTGAAAGGACATCATATGAAGCATGATGCCATTCCTGTTGTTGCTGCAAAATCCTCTAGGGATATTGCCAGTGATGTAAGCAAGCATACATTTAGTTTATTTATATTTAATTTGTTTGAGTGCATTGTTGACTTACTTGCAACTGTGTTGCGTTATTTTTTAAAGTACAAGTATAAGCTTGCATATCAGAAGGCTAAAGGTCACCATGTGGGCTTCCGTAGCCTTCAGGACGACCCCTTGCTGGTGCACTACATGGAGGTGGCCAAGATGCAAAGCGAGAGGAACTACAAGAAGGATTACCACAAGGCCAAGCTGAAGTACCATACACCTGTGGACATGTTAAGTGTTGTGCAGGCCAAAAACGCTTCCAAGGTTCAGACATATGCAGGATACAAGCAGCACTTCCATCATTACACCCTGTTGCCCGATGCCATGCACATTGGACTGGCTCGCAACATGATGGAGATCCAGAGTGATGTAAGAACAACTGAATAAGGATATGACAATGACCCAGTCATCCAATGACAATCACCCACTGTTTTGTCAAAATGAATAACAGGTAATTTTTTTTCTCTTCAGAATTTGTACAAATCAGATTTCAACAGCATCTTCAAAGGAGCAGGTTGGGTTCCCATAGGTTCTTTAGATGTTGAGAAGGCCAAGGCTGCCAATAAAGCCCTTGATGAGAGGTCATACAGAATTCACCCCAGTACGCTAAAATTTAGCAGTCTAACAGATCAGATGAACATGGCTTTGGCCATTAGCAACACAAAACTACAAAATAAAGTAAGTGTACTTTGATAATTTATTGTGAATGATAATAAGAATGATGATCTAAAATTGACTTGAGAGTTCTTGCTTGCTTTTTATTCCATTTTAGGCTGCCTACAAAGCCTCTGGAGAGAAATTTATGCACACCTACAATCTACCACCTGATGCTCCAGAGTTCCTGCAGGCTAAATATAATGCGCAGACTGTTAGTGAGGTGAGTACAATAGCATGTCAAATCTCATAAAAAAAAAAAGATACACACTTTTCAATAGGGTTCTATGTGTTAACATTATTTTGTTAATTTTGAACTATTGCATTAACCGGTTTCAGCACATGCACTCTAATCTTGTTACTACTAAAGTGTCTTGCAGGTTTTCTTTTTTTTCTCAAGTATTTTTTTAATGTTATTTTTTATTCTGATTTGATCAGTTAATTGCATTTAATTGTATTTTAAATTTTTGTTATTTTTATTGTCAATGAAATAATAAAATAATGTAAATGTTAAAAAAAAACTTATTTTATAGTCACGCTACAAGGCACAGTGGCTTGTGGACATTGCCAAAGGCTATGACCTGAAAGCTGATGCTATTCCCATTGTTGCTGCTAAACAAGGAAGACACATTGCCAGCAATGTAAGTGTAAAATGTATCTTGCCTTGAAATGCTGAAGGACTTGTTCAGCAATACCTATATATATTGCAATTACATGATGAATTTTCTGGACTGATTAGCATCCACTGTTCTTTGATCACAGTATCAATACAAAAAAGCATTTGAGAAAGCAAAAGGCCATCATGTTGGCTTCCGTAGCCTCCAGGACGACCCTTTGCTGGTGCACTACATGGAGGTGGCTAAGATGCAGAGTGAGAAGAACTACAAAAAGGATTACCACAAGGCCAAGCTGAAGTACCATACACCTGTGGACATGTTGAGTGTTGTGCAGGCCAAAAATGCCTCCAAGGTTCAGACATATGCGGGATACAAGCAGCATTTCCATCATTACACCCTGTTGCCTGATGCAATGAACCTGGAGTTAGCTCGTTCCATGAACATCAGCTCCAGTGATGTAAGTCCATCTTATTTTAGATCCACACTTCCCATATGAAGGGGGTACCATGGGATTAACAAATGATTCAATCATTATGTTCATTATCTCCCAGGTTGAGTATAAGAGTGAGTACAATGCCTCCATGAAGGGTATGGGTTGGGTGCCCATTGGTTCACTGGCTGTAGAGACTGCAAAGGTTGGGGGAAAGATCCTGAGTGATTACAACTATCGCACTCACCCCTCGAACCACAAGTTTCACAAACTTATGGATTCTATGGACCTTGCATTGGCTACCGCTAATAATAAGATCATGGACAAGGCAAGTCTGGATTAAGTTTATTTTCATTGTTTTGACTGGTGTAAAAATAATGGTCAATCTATGAAAACTGAATTGCTTTTGGTTGCAGAAGTCCTACCATGCTGCCTGGGAAAAGGACAAGCTCAAGATTCATGTGATGCCTGACATTCCTGAAATTGTCCTGGCCAAAGCCAATGCACTTAACATGAGTCAGGTAAGACTGACTAATACATGTATTCAAATGATTCTCATTAATAACCAGAGCAACAACAGCAACAACAAAGTCTAGTGCAGTACAGGATATTCAATTTTTTTTTTCTGTGTATTTTCAGAAACTCTACAAAGCTGGCCTTGAGGAAATGTATAAGAAGGGCTATGACCTCAAACCAGACGCTATTTCAATTGTGGCTGCCAAAGCCAGCAGGAATATTGCCAGCAATGTAAATGTCCTATCATCTTATCTATTGGTGTCTTAGTACTTTGTTTTAAATGTCTGCAAAATTATTCATGTGTTGGCACAATGCCGTAATCTTTTCTGATAAATCCATGTTTCTGTAATGACAGTACAAGTATAAACTTGCATATGAGAAAGCGAAAGGCCACCATGTTGGCTTCCGTAGCCTCCAGGACGACCCCTTGCTGGTGCACTACATGGAGGTGGCTAAGATTCAGAGTGAAAGGAATTACAAGAAAGATTACCACAAGGCCAAGCTGAAGTACCATACACCTGTGGACATGTTAAGTGTTGTGCAGGCCAAAAATGCCTCAAAGGTTCAGACATATGCAGGATACAAGCAGCACTTCCATAATTACACCCTGCTGCCTGATGCAATGAACCTAGCGCTAGCTCGTTCCATGAACATCAGCTCCAGTGATGTAAGTCCATCTTATTTTAGATCCACACATCCCATATGGATGGGGGTACCATTGGATTAACAAATGATTCAATCATTATGTTCATTATCTCCCAGGTTGAGTACAAGAGTGAGTACAATGCCTCCATGAAGGGTATGGGTTGGGTGCCCATTGGTTCACTGGCTGTAGAGACGGCAAAGATTGGAGGAAAGATTCTGAGTGATTACAACTATCGCACTCACCCCTCGAACCACAAGTTTCACAAATTTATGGATTCTATGGACCTTGCATTGGCTGCCGCCAATAATAAGATCATGGACAAGGTAGATTATATAGAAATTATCCATAATTTCTGAGATTTATGTTCATCTAATCTAATTGATGGAAGTTTTTTCTGGATTACTTGGCTGGTCTGATCAATATATGATATTTTGAATGTGTTTTGTTATAGCAAGCATACACAGATGCTTGGAACAAGGACAAGATAAAGGTCCATGTCATGCCTGACTGTCCCGAAATTCTACTTGCAAAGGCTAATGCAATCAACATCAGTGAGGTAGGTGTACTCAGTGTATTTGCAGAATCTTCACAATTTTTACAAGCATATTTTAACAATTACTTATGGAGTAAGATAAATCTATGAATAACACATAGTAGAGGTGTTTTCTTTGAGTGAATGTATCAGTCATTTATTAAAACACTCACATTTCATCACTTATGATGTAACAGTGTACCTACTTGAAAGGGTCACTGAAAAATCCCCTGTTCCCTTTAGAGATTTTATAAAAGCAATAATAACATATATAACATGTTTTGATTATAGAATGCCTACAAAGCAGGACTGGAAGCCCTAAAGAAGAAAGGTTATGACCTCAAGGCTGATGCTGTATCAGTGGTTGCAGCTAGGACATCCACAAATATTGCCAGTGATGTGAGTTGCTCAGATAGATAATTAAAATGTTTCTGTCACTAGTGTTATCCAAATGTTATCATTTCTTACCTCTACAAATATTTCTTGTTATAGTACAAGTATAAGAAGGAGTACAATAAAGCAAGAGGACACCATGTTGGCTTCCGTAGCCTCCAGGACGACCCCTTGCTGGTGCACTACATGGAGGTGGCTAAGATACAAAGTGATAAACTATACAAGAAGGATTACCACAAGGCCAAGCTGAAGTACCATACACCTGTGGACATGCTGAGTGTTGTTCATGCTAAGCAGGCTACGGCTGCTCAAACCTTTGCTGGATACAGGAACATCATTACACATTATAAAGTTCTGCCTGATGCCATGAACCTAGAACTAGCCCGTAACATGCAGGCGATCGCAAGTGATGTGAGTCAGAATTGTGATGTTGTATTTTAAATGTTTATTACATTTGGATTCTTCAATAAAATGCTCGATTTGATGGCATTCTATCTAATTCTACAGAACATCTACAAATCTGAGTATAACAGTTACATCAAGGGAGTTGGATGGATTCCCATTGGATCTCTGGATGTGGAGAAAGCGAAGACTGCTAGTCGGATAGGCAGCGAGAAACTGTACCGCACACATCCTAGTAACTTCAAGTTCACTAAAGACATGGATTCCATGGATCTGGTTCTAGCTACAGCCAACAATGAAATCAAAAACAAGGTAAGAGTTGAAACCATTTGACACATAATTAAAAATAGCCAGTATGTTTCAGAATAATTTAAAATGGACCCATTTACTCTTCCTTCAGCAAAAGTATATTGCAGCCTGGGAAGAGGACAAAACCAAGATTCACATTATGCCAGATTCGATGGAAGTGGCTCTTGCCCGTCAAAATAAACTTAACTACAGTGAGGTGAGTGATTTCGCCAGGTTCATAATTGTTGATTGATTGCAAACAGTGTTTAAAAATTATTTTCATATTCTTCTTTAGAAACTCTACAAACTTGCCAATGAACAAGCAAAGAAAAAGGGTTATGATCTACGTGCTGATGCTATCCCAATTCAAGCTGCAAAAGCATCATGTGCAATTGCTAGTAATGTAAGTTTATTATTATTATTATTATTATTATTATTGGACCCAGCATTTGATTACTGTGTACATAGCCAATTGTAATGGACATTTTAATGGACTTTTTACAGTACAAGTACAAGACTGGTTATCGTAAGCAAGTTGGTCATCACATTGGAGCCCTCAGTGTCCAGGATGATCCTCTGCTCATGCTGGCCTTGAACTCAGCTAGGATTGCTAGTGATGCCCTCTACAAGAAAGACTTCAACAAGTCCAAGACCAAGTTCAACCTCCCAGTGGACATGATAGCTTTTGAGTTGGCCAAGAAGAACCAGATCCAGGTCAATGATGCCAACTACAGAACCTACCTGCACAACTGGACCTGCCTGCCCGACTCTAATGATGTTGTCCAGGCCAGACAAGTCTATGACATCCAGAGTGACGTAAGTCAGATTTTACTGCAGTTTTTAGAGTTTTTAAAGCACTCTTTTCACATATTTCTGCTCTTAGGCGGTGTACAAGGCAGATCTGAAGTGGCTAAAAGGTCTCGGATGGGTCCCCATTGGTTCACTTGATGTTGAGAAAGCGAAAAAGGCTGGAGAAGTCCTAAGTGAAAAGAAGTATCGTCAGCACCCAAGCAATTTCAAGTTCACTTGCACAACTGAAGACATGCCACTGGTCTTGGCCAAAGCCAATAATGAAATCATGAACAAGGTATCTTTACATTTGATATGTATACCCATATGGAAAATATCTCAGTTATTGTTTGTGATATCAATTTTGGTGCTTAATTCCCTCTTCATTCTTGCAGTCAAAATATATTGAAGCTTGGAACAATGATAAAACAAAGATTCACATAATGCCAGATGCAATGGACGTGGTTCTTGCAAAGCAAAACAAAGTCAACTATAGTGAGGTCAGTGTTTCAAATTTAAAGTTGTATATAAGAGTATTTTTTTTTTTACATTTAAGCAAATATTCCAAATATAAACAATGAGTCTATACTGTATAGATTAAGAGCAATGAGCACTGCTTTTATGACAACAAAAGATAAATGATATGTATTTAAGTTTGTTCAAAAATTTTGTCTCATTTGCTCTGCAGAATCAATATAAACTTGCCAATGAAATAGCCAAGAAAAAGGGTTATGATTTACGCAATGATGCCATACCCATCATCGCAGCCAAAGCCTCCAGGGACATTGCTAGTGACGTAAGTATAACAAACTCATAAGGCAATATGTGACACATTGAATATATGCTTTCATTTGCTACACTAAGGACATTTACTTTCTTTGCAGTACAAGTACAAGACTGGTTATCGTAAGCAAGTTGGTCATCACATTGGAGCCCGCAGCATCCAGGATGATCCTCTGCTCATGCTGGCCTTGAACTCAGCTAAAATTGCTAGTGATGCTCTCTACAAGAAAGACTTCAACAAGTCCAAGACCAAGTTCCACCTCCCAGTGGATCTGCTGTCTCTTGAGCTGGCCAAGAAATGTCAGATCCAGGTCAATGATGCCAACTACAGAACCTACCTGCACAACTGGACCTGCCTGCCCGACTCCAATGATGTTGTCCAGGCCAGACAAGTCTATGACCTCCAGAGTGACGTATGTAATATCCAGTTTCTATTAAGAGATAATCCTTTATCCATTTCTGGCTCTTCATGGAATTGACTTTCTGTTTTATACTTTAGTTTGTATCTAGTTTGCATTGGAAAAAGCCAAAACATTTTGTTGGTCTCTGTTGTATTCTTTATATAAACTATATTGAGTCACTAACAGGTATTCTTTCCATATATGTGTCTGCTCTTAGGCTGTTTACAAGGCTGATCTGAAATGGCTTCAAGGTCTCGGATGGGTTCCCATTGGTTCAATTGATGTTGAGAAAGTGAAAAAGGCTGGAGAAATTCTGAGTGAAAGGAAGTACCGCCAACACCCAAGCAACTTCAAATATACCATGACAACTGAAGATATGCCAATGGCCTTGGCTAAAGCCAACAATGATGTCATGAACAAGGTAACTACTGAACTGATTTTATTTTAGGCAGTTTATGTCTGTATGTTAAATGTTTTGTTGATATCTTTAAATTCATACTCTTATTTGACAGCAACAATATGTTGATGCATGGAACAAAGACAAGTCAAAGATCCATATAATGCCAGATGCTATGGACATTGTACTTGCAAAACAAAACAAGGCCAACTACAGTCTGGTAAGTATGACACAACATTTGCCTCTTTGTGATGCATAATGGATGTTCTTGATTAATAATTTTTTTTTTTTTTTCCATAAAATAACTGTTTTAATGAATGTTTTCTAAGAAATTATACACGCTTGCAAATGAGGAAGCTAAAAAGAAGGGCTATGACATGCGAAATGATGCCATCCCCATCAAAGCAGCCAAGGCCTCCAGGGATATCGCCAGTGATGTAAGTACATTGAATTATAGCATCTAAAAGTGAATAAAACATTCCATAGAACTAAGTCATGCCTTAAACTTCTCTTTCTTTTAAACAGTACAAGTACAAGACTGGTTATCGTAAGCAAGTTGGTCATCACATTGGAGCCCGCAGCATCCAGGATGATCCTCTGCTCATGCTGGCCTTGAACTCAGCTAAGATTGCCAGTGATGCTCTCTACAAGAAAGACTTCAACAAGTCCAAGACCAAGTTCCACCTCCCAGTGGACATGTTGACACTTGAACTGGCCAAGAAATGTCAGATCCAGGTCAATGATGCCAACTACAGAACCTACCTGCACAACTGGACCTGCCTGCCCGACTCTAATGATGTTGTCCAGGCCAGACAAGTCTATGACCTCCAGAGTGACGTAAGTATGCTACATTTAAACATGGCAGATTCATGATTTGATAAGTAAGATTCTCAAATTCTCAGATATTTTCAAATACCCAGTTTATGGAAGAGTATTGTATCACTACTTAATGCTAATTTTTATGCTATGTTTGTTCTCAGGCGGTATACAAAGCTGATTTAAAATGGCTTCAAGGTCTCGGATGGGTTCCCATTGGCTCGATTGATGTTGAGAAAGTGAAAAAGGCTGGAGAAATCCTGAGTGAAAGGAAGTACCGTCAGCACCCAAGCAACTTTAATTTCACTTGCACAACTGAAGACATGCCTCTGGTTTTGGCCAAAAACAATGCAAGCATTATGAACAAGGTAGCCTGCTTTGATCAGCAGCATAGTTTTCTTCTAATTTCCAATGTAATATGTAAAGATACTTTGCATTAATGTTTTGTTTTTTATTTTTCCTTACACTATAGAAAAGCTATGTGGAAGCTTGGGAAAATGATAAGACCAAGATCCATGTGATGCCAGATACAATGGAGATTGTGCTTGCTAAACAGAACAAAATTAACTACAGTGTGGTGAGTCATTCATTTCATGTCTCCACTTGAAGATGAAAAGCTATGTTTGATTTTCCTCATATTTCCATTTCTACCTAATCATATTCCAGAAACAATATACGCTTGCCAATGAGGAGGCCAAAAAGAAAGGCTATGACATGCGTGGTGATGCCATTTCTATAAAAGCAGCTAAAGCCTCTAGGGATATCATCAGTGATGTGAGCGCTCTTTTCCTTTGTTCTTTGTTATTTGTTCTTCTTACTTAGTCTTATAGTTTATGGTCCAGAATGTGTAAAATTGTTTATTTAGATTTTTTTATTATTTTTACTGTTCTTTAATTCTTCAACTGTAGTACAAGTACAAGACTGGTTATCGTAAGCAAGTTGGTCATCACATTGGAGCCCTCAGTGTCCAGGATGATCCTCTGCTCATGCTGGCCTTGAACTCAGCTAGGATTGCTAGTGATGCCCTCTACAAGAAAGACTTCAACAAGTCCAAGACCAAGTTCAACCTCCCAGTGGACATGATATCTTTTGAGTTGGCCAAGAAGAACCAGATCCAGGTCAATGATGCCAACTACAGAACCTACCTGCACAACTGGACCTGCCTGCCCGACTCTAATGATGTTGTCCATGCCAGACAAGTCTATGACCTCCAGAGTGACGTAAGTCTTATGAAAGAGCTCTTGACTTTTATTGACATTTTATTATTTTATTTATTGACATTTTACATTCTTTTTTGCATGACCATTTAGGCAGTGTACAAGGCTGATCTGAAATGGCTTCAAGGAATCGGATGGGTTCCCATTGGTTCTATTGATGTTGAGAAAGTGAAAAAGGCTGGCGAAATCCTGAATGAAAGGAAGTACCGCCAACATCCAAGCAACTTCAAGTTCACACTTACAACTGAAGACATGCCAGTAGTTTTAGCTAAAAATAATGCTACTGTTATTAATAAGGTAAATCTACTCAGTAGGCTTCTCAACACAATAACCCTAACCAATAGCTTAAAAGTAAAATGTCTGACATCTCATTTAATGTAACTCTTATAGAAACTTTACACTGAAGCCTGGGACAAGGATAAAACCAAAATCCATGTTATGCCTGACTGTATGGACGTTCTGTTGGCAAAGCAGAACAATATGAATTACAGTGAGGTATGTATATGTCTTAAAAATTTACATTTTTTCACATAAAACGTTTTTAAACCTGTAGTGATGACACTCTGTAAAATATTTTCCAATTTTAGAAAAGGTATAAACTTGCCAACGAAGAATCTAAGAAAAAGGGCTATGATTTGCGCAGTGATGCTGTTGCTATCAAAGCAGCGAAGGCATCCAGGGATATCATCAGTGATGTGAGTACCTATTAGAAAATCATTTTTGTCAAACATACTTTACTGTGAACAATCAACTTCTAAGCAAATGTTAAGATGGTGTATAATCACCATCTCTAATCTTTTTAGTACAAGTACAAGACTGGTTATCGTAAGCAAGTTGGTCATCACATTGGAGCCCGCAGCATCCAGGATGATCCTCTGATCATGCTGGCCTTGAATTCAGCTAGAATAGCCAGTGATGCTCTCTACAAGAAAGACTTCAACAAGTCCAAGACCAAATTCCACCTTCCAGTGGACATGCTGACTCTTGAGTTGGCCAAGAAATGTCAGATCCAGGTCAATGATGCCAACTACAGAACCTACCTGCACAACTGGACCTGCCTTCCCGACTCCAATGATGTTGTCCAGGCCAGAAAAGTCTATGACCTCCGTAGCGACGTACGTTTGTCAAACTAAAATGTCATTCAAATGTCAGATAGTTGTCAATTAAATATGAATTGTTTAGTTCTGCAAAGTCACACTTTATCTCCACCTCAGGCTGTGTACAAAGCAGACATGGAGTTTATGACTGGTGTAGGATGGGTCCCGATTGGCTCGCTTGATGTCCTGAAAGCAAAGAAAGCAGCTGAGATTCTCAGTGAGCGACTCTACAGACAGAAACCAGACACATTTAAATTTTCACAAGACATGCAGTCGATGCCATTGGTGCTTGCCAAGGCAAATGCACAAGTTATGGATCAGGTTAGTAGAATAAAAAAGTCATATGTATGGAATCCAAATAAACCATGTCAACAAAATTCTCTGGAGAGCAATTTAGGCAATATATCAATTAGAACATAAAGTTTAATATATACTAGTTTGAATTAATTATTAATTTATTTTTTATTTACTGCAGGATATTTTAATTTCCACCATAACATCTCTCACAGCAATACATTTGTCACTAAAACTTATATATTTTTCCCCATTTTAGCATCAGTATCATGCAGCATGGGAGCGTGACAAGGTCAAGATCCATATCCCTCCTGATACCCCAGAGATTGTCCTCTCAAGTGCTAATGCACTGAACAATAGTAGGGTAGGTATCACTTCTGAATGATTGTTCGTTCTTCATTATATATTTGTTTTAATTGTTCAAATAACATCTCAAATTCATGCATTCCGTTTTATTTCCAAAATTAGTCCTATTCATTGTATTACTCAAAAATAATAATAATAATAATAATAAAAATTTTGCTTGCAGAAACTCTACAGACAAGCAGTTGAGGACATTTTCCGGAAAGGCTATGACCTCAAACCTGATGCTGTTGCCATCAAAGCTGCTAAAGCATCCAGAGATATTATTAGTGATGTAAGTGTATGCCTTTTTAACATTTGCTTAGCTGACTGATACATTTTCTTTTTTGTTGTCCTGTCACATAAATATAAATAGGATCCATCTTTAAAGCTAAAGCATCATGTGCCATTTCTAGTTATGTATGTTTTTCTTTCTTATTGAACCCAGCATGCAATTGCTGTGTACTTACTTGAATGTAATATATGTTTTAATGGACTTTTCACAGTACAAGTACAAGACAGGTTATCGTAAGCAAGTTGGTCATCACATTGGAGCCCGCAGCATCCAGGATGATCCTCTGCTCGTGCTGGCCTTGAACTCAGCTAAGATTGCTAGTGATGCTCTCTACAAGAAAGACTTCAACAAGTCCAAGACCAAGTTTCACCTCCCAGTGGATCTGCTGTCTCTTGAGCTGGCCAAGAAATGTCAGATCCAGGTCAATGATGCCAACTACAGAACCTACCTGCACAACTGGACCTGCCTGCCCGACTCCAATGATGTTGTCCAGGCCAGGAAGGTCTACGATCTTCAAAGTGATGTGAGTTTATGCAGAATTTTAATTTGTAACCGGTATAAATAGACCTATCATATACTACCAGCATTGTCTTTTTACCATTTCTCATGTATTTTCTTCCATCAGGCTGTGTATAAGGCTGATATGGATTGGATCAGAGGTACAGGATGGGTTCCGATAGGCTCAGTCGATGTAGAGAAGGCTAAAAAGGCTGCTGAGATTCTGAGTGAAAGGAAGTACCGACAGCATCCAAGCGATTTCAAGTATACAAGCAAGACAGATGCCATGCCTTTTGCTCTTGCCCAGGCTAATGCCAAGGTCATGGACAAGGTACTATTTTCCTAGACAATTTAACTAATCTGTGTAAAATTTTAAAATTAAATTGCATTTTGAAATCACTGTTGCAGGCTGAGATTTGTACTCCATAGGTGAACATATCTAACTTTTTGTCTTCGTTATTATTGCATTGCAGAATGCATATGTTGACGCCTGGAATAAAGAAAAGATCCAAATCCACGTCATGCCAGACACCCCTGAGATCATTCTTGGAAAACAAAACAAACTCAACACAAGCATTGTAAGTACAGCAGCTCTGTTTTGTAGTGACCATTAAATCACAAATACATGCACACTGGTATAGTTTTAAATCACGTTAAATCAGTCTGAGTTGCTTTATAATGTTCTGTGCAGAAATATTACCGTCAAGACTATGAGAACAGCCTTAAGAAGGGCTACCTCCTGCCTAAGGATGCTGTCGCAGTGAAATCTGCCAAGGCCTCCAGAGACATCATTAGTGATGTAAGTCTTACTGTGTATCTCATCTAACACATTAAAAACATACTGTTAAATGATAGTGCTCAAATTTCTTTTATGTATTAAAACCTTCCAGTACAAGTACAAAGCTGGATACAGGAAGCAGCAAGGGCACCACATTGGAGCCCTTAGCATCCATGATGATCCCTTGATCATGCTGGCCTTTAACTCAGGCAAGATTGCAAGTGATCTTCTGTACAAGAAAGATTTCAACAAATCCAAGACCAAATACAACCTCCCAGCGGATCTGCTGTCTCTTGAATTGGCCAAGAAATGTCAGATCCAGGTCAATGATGCCAACTACAGAACCTACCTGCACAACTGGACCTGCCTGCCCGACTCCAATGATGTTGTCCAGGCCAGGAAGGTCTACGATCTGCGAAGTGATGTACGTATATGCGTCGTTTCACACGCTGTGCTGTTTACAGTGGTTTGTTATATTGCAACATTAACTACATTGTTGTAAACTTTCAAACTAGGCTGTATACAAAGCTGATCTTGAGTGGATCCGTGGATGTGGCTGGATGCCGCAAGGATCTGTTGACGTGCTCAAAGCCAAGAATGCTCAGGCTATCCTTAATGAGAAACTGTACCGCCAGCCCCCCAGCACTGTCAAGTTCACAAGTGCTGTGGACCTGCCTGCTATTGTTCTAGCCAAGCAAAATGCTGACATCCTCAGCGATGTAAGATGATTTTCTTTAGTTGCCTTTAAAAATGCCTTTAATAATGAATGTGCTGAAAGAAAGTAACAGATGTGTTTTTCCTGTTTTTTTTTTTCATCTTTGTGTGGCAAACAAGACATTTAACCTTTTTTATTTGAATTATTTTGTTTTCAGAGGAAATACAGAGAAGCATGGGAAAACGATAAGACATCTATCCACATTATGCCAGATACACCTGCCATTGAGTTGTCCAGAGCCAATGCCATTGCCGTCAGCAATGTAAGCAAATTCACATGCAGGACTGCTGAATGTAACTAAAATGAACTCTACTTTTTGAGCATATTATGCTTATAAAATATTGTTCTGAAATTCCATTTTCTTTTGTCCTGTTGCAGAAAATGTATACCAAAGACTGGGATGCTACAAAAGCAAAGGGTTACCAAATCAAAGAGGATGCCGTGTCTGTGATCAAGGCTAAAGCCTCCAGAGAAATAGCCAGTGACGTAAGACATCACAAAGACATGTTTTTGTGTTTTCTGAATTTGATAGTATTTTTATATTGAGAATATCTATATTGAGAAGTATCTCAAATTTTGTCTTTTATATCCCCTTTCTGTTATTTAAGAGTAATATAAATACGATTTCTTACAACTGATCCGATCATCTTTCAAATACAGTACAAGTACAAGACTGGTTATCGTAAGCAAGTTGGTCATCACATTGGAGCCCGCTGTGTCCAGGATGATCCTCTGATCATGCTGGCCTTAAACTCAGCTAAGATTGCAAGTGATGCTCTCTATAAGAAGGACTTCAACAAGTCCAAGACCAAGTTTCACCTCCCAGTGGATCTGCTGTCTCTTGAGCTGGCCAAGAAATGTCAGATCCAGGTCAATGATGCCAACTACAGAACCTACCTGCACAACTGGACCTGCCTGCCCGACTCTAATGATGTTGTCCAGGCCAGGAAGGTCTACGATCTACGCAGTGATGTAAGTTGAGCTTTGACTGTGTTTAAAAAATCTTTAAAGCACAGTGTTATACATTGTTTCATTTGATTGTCTTTGATGTTTAGGCTGTGTACAAGGCTGACCTGGAGTGGCTCAGGGGATGTGGATGGATTCCCCATGAGTCTGTTGACGTTGTCAAAGTGAGGAATGCCCAAAAGATTCTGGCTGATGTAAGTCCTTGGGCACTATATACTGTAATTATTTCTACCAGTGAGTTTCTTTTCAAATTATGCAGTAGAGAAAGTAATGAATTGCTGTTTTTTTTTTCTGATTCAGAGAGGCTACCGTGTGAAAGTGGATGAGCAGAAATATACAACACCCATTGAAAGAGTTGACTTTGTGTGCTCCAAAAATGCTGCTGATGTGCTCAATGAGGTAAGTAGTAAAAGTAGTAAAACATATATTATACAATTATCCAGTCATAAAAAGGAAAACAATGTTAATTTTTTTGTTACTTAATTACTAGCTCTGTGGTAATTGCATATGTTCCTCTGTTGTAAGCTGCTTTGCAAAAAAAAAAACATAGTCTAAGTAAATAAATGTACATTTAAATACTTGCTTGATTGTCTAAACATAATATACAAATATTTTATTTAAAATTTGAATAATATATACAAAATAGAGCAATAGTTTGAGGAAAAACATATTTTAAAGGTCAATTTTAAATGATTTAAGAGTATAAAAAATAATAAGAAAATAAAAAACTAAAAGAAATAAAACTGAATAAAGGAATAAAAGTTTATTTTGAAGATGGAAAAATACAAGTGAGTCAAATAAGTATTGTTTTGTCATAGTTACTCAGAACTATTACAGTATATGCATATAAATCATGTTCTCTCCGCTGAAATGCTGTCATGCCCAAGACATTAGTTTCACACGTGCTTTTCAGATGCGACTCTTCTCTAAATATCTCTTTTTTGTTCTCAGGCTAAGTATCGTGAGGCCTGGCACCAGGACAAGATTAAATACACGTTGACAGACTCTCCAGTTTTGGCTACAGCCAGGGAAGTGGCCAAAATGTACCACCCGGTAATGCATTTTTCTTTTTGAGAAATAAATGCTGTCTGTAATGATTGCTTAGTAGTGAGGATGTGTAGTAACAAAAATGTCATTTTAAACATCACTCATAGCATTTATACACCAAAAGCTGGGACAAGACCAAGTCCACATCATACTTCATGCCCGGAGATGCAGTTCCGATTAAACAATGCATTCAGACCACAAAAGTACAGAGTAATGTAAGTAAATAAATAAAGCTATACATAAAACCATTTCACCTTAATTTAAATAATGCACACAAATAAGTTCTCCTCTTTTTTTCCAGTACAAGTACAAAGAGGGCTACCGTAAGCAAGTTGGTCATCACATTGGAGCCCTCAGTGTCCAGGATGATCCTCTGCTCATGCTGGCCTTGAACTCAGCTAGGATTGCTAGTGATGCCCTTTACAAGAAAGACTTCAACAAGTCCAAGACCAAGTTCAACCTCCCAGTGGACATGCTGTCATTTGAACATGCTAAGAAATGCCAGATCCAAGTCAATGATGACAACTACAGAACTCGCTTGCACCAGTGGACATGCTTGCCTGATCAAAATGACGTCATTCAGGCCCGTAAAGCATACGACTTAGCCAGTGATGTAAGTAATGGGTGAAAAGGTTTTTAAATCAAAATATTTTTTCTTGTTCATTAAAATATGAGTATGAAAGTAAAGTTTTGTTTTACGTAAAAAATGTTTTTTAATTAATTACAAATTATAATACTATATAAAAATACTTTTCCTCCAGAATGTCTACAAAGCAGATCTGGAATGGTTACGTGGTTGTGGATGGGTGGCCGCTGATTGTGTGGATCATGTCAAAGTCCGAAAAGCCCAAGAGATTCTGAATGATGTAAGTTTGACCAACTGCAGTTTTTTGCACAAAGTCTCAGTTAAAACGGAAACCTTAAATTATAACAAATTATAAAATTATAACAATGCCTGTTTATTTTCCCCACGCAGAGACATTACAAGAAGGATGCTAAGGAAAACTTTAGCAAATTTACCCACGTTGTGGATCGGCCTGAGGTTGTTCTTGCCAAGGTTAACGCCTTTAACCTCAGTGATGTAAGTGTGTCTCAGATTTGGGAAATTTCATCATCATAGTGAAAAACTGTCGTCGAGAGGTTAACTTATCTACCACACCAATCTTTCTGTTGTTACTCAGCTGAAGTACAAGGAATCATTTAACCTGGAGAAGGGCCACTACATTGGATCTGATGATACACCACAGCTGGCTCACTCTAGAGACGTTGCAAAGATGATCAGTGAGGTAACAATGCATATTCCAGACTTATTTGTGTATATTTGCATTTTATTTATGTGATGCATAACATTCAGAATGTTTTGTTTTTGTTACTCTAGAAATTGTACAAAGTCAGCTGGGATGAGAGCAAAGCCACTGGCTACCAGCTGAACCATGAATATATACCAGTACAACAAGCCAAGAGGACCAGAGACATTATCAGTAATGTAAGGATTAAAAGTGAATAAATTAAATGGAATATACCCTTTAAGTTTCGCCACAGATCAGTGACAGGGCAGTATCACATATGTATAATAAAATCTTTTTAATATGGTACCCCTGTTGATGTCTTTTTTTTTTTTTTTTTTGGCTTCAAACACTGATTTAGAAGTGCTGTAAACAATTGTTAATTGTTTCTTGTATTGAAATACTGCAGTGTAAGTACCTTGATAGTCATGAGAAAGCCAAAGGCCACTACATGGCTTCAACACTGGCTGACTTCCCTGAGGTGGTTCGCTCCGGCCAAATGGAGAAAATGAAAAATCTGGTGAGTTGTTTTTATTATCACTATGCCTGAGTTCTAAGGTCGCTGTTCTTTGATATTCACTCGTTAACATTTATATTTGAATTCCTCGTTAACCAGACTTTTTTTGATCTGTCCAACAGAGAGACTACCACAAATCTTACAATGAAACCAAAACTAAGCTCCACATTCCCTCTGATATGGTCAGCCATGTGGTTGCCAAGAAATGCCAGGAAATCCTGAGCGATGTCCTATACCGTTCATACCTGCACCAGTGGACATGCCACCCTGATCAGAACGATGCCATCCGTGCACGCAAGGCCAATGAGATCTTGAGTGATGTAGGTTATTATTGCAATGATATTTAGACTGGACTGGGTTTGCTGGATGGCTCCATTTGACTAATTTCTCCCTGACAGGTATTCTACAGAGATGACCTGAACTGGATGAAGGGTGTTGGCTGTTACGCCTGGGACACTCCTGAGATCGTGCGTGCCAAGAAGTCATACGAGCTGCAGAGTGATGTAAGTAAAAGTTTTGAGTCTCATCTAGCCGTTGACAAAGAAGAGACATTATGTTTTCAGCTGTTTGAAGGACAAATGTTTGTTTCCAAACAGATTAAATATAAGGCAGAAGGCAAAAAGGAGTGGAACAACTACTCCATTGTGACAGACACACCTGTATATGTGACTGCTGTCCTGGGCCACACTTGGGCCAGTGAGGTTAGTAATCCCATTAATCTCCATTTAATTGCTTACTGAAGTATGTGAGTATTATAAAGAGCCCATTATTTTTGAGTTTACTTGGTACCATGGTGCATATTTTATGTTTTATCCACAGCTGAACTACAGAGAGGCATATCATAAGGAGAAACACATTTATACCACTGTTCTGGACACCTGCGACTACGCAAGATGCTTTAACCTGAAGGAGATCTACAGCACTGTAAGCCTACGGGAAAAGCTCTGAAATGCTGAGTTACTGCTTTTATTCGTTGTCCCAGTTTCTGAAATATCTTTGTGTACATTCAGAAAGCCTATACTGCGGCTTGGGACAAGATCAAGGCCAAGAGCTACAACATCCCTCAGGATTCCCATGCCTTAGTCCATGCCAAACAACAGAAGGTCATCATGAGCAACGTGAGTCCCTTCTCCAGTTCTTACTAATGCCTTCATAGAAAGAGAACTATCTGAATGTCCAAAACATACAAACGTTAAAACTTTGTTTGATTCTATAGATTAAATACAAGGAAGATTATGAGAAGTTCAAGACCCTCTACAGCTTGCCTAAGTGTCTTGAGGATGACCCTGCTACTGCAAGATGTATCAAAGCTGGAAAACTGGTTCTGGATGTGAGTAAAGCATCAGCTGAGGTTCAGTTTTGTAACTTACTAAAAATCTAAACAATTAAACCTTTGTATGCTTTTTCCATTAGCGCCTGTACAAAGACAAATATGAGAAGACCAAGGCAAAGGTCCATGTACCTCCCGACATGCTTGACATTGTATCCGCACGCAGTACCCAGAAGATGGTCAGTGGGGTTGACTACCGTAAATATCTGCACCAGTGGATCTGCCTCCCTGACATGAAGGTGTACGTGCACGCCCGGAAGGTCAACGAGCAACTGAGCGACGTGAGTTATACCTGTACCTCGAAAACCGTTTCATATTTTCATGTACTGTAATATGCAAATGCAAGTTAGGTTCCACTGGTTTAAATGCAATTTTGAACTGGCTTGGGGTCTCTTTGAAGCTAACCTTCACATTGATGTAATTTCAGATCTTCTACAAAGATGACCTCAGCTGGATCAAGGGTATTGGCTGCTATGCTTGGGACACTCCTGAGATTCTTCGTTGTAAGCAATCTATGAAACTGCAGAGCGAAGTAAGTTTCATTTCATTTTCTTTCAGTTTACTCCTCCTTTTCCATCAGCTCAAATGTTGCCGTCTTCTCCTATGTGCTGTTCTCTTTCAGAATCTTTACAGAGCTAAGGGAATCGAGCACTTGAAGGACTACACTGTGGTCACGGACACTCCTGTCTATGAAACATGCAAGCAGAGCGCTAAGAACTTGAGCGAGGTATCTTCTAAAAAACCATGCATCAACATACATTAAAGTGCCTTCAATTAAATTAAAGCAGAACCTTCTAACTCTTAAACTTCCTGACTACAGCTCAACTACCGTCATGACTACACCACAAATGTCATGGGTAAAAACACTTCTCCTGCTGTGACCGTCGATACTGAAAGGGCCCGTCAAGCTAACTACATCCAGAGTGATGTATGATGCCTCTTACCAATACATAAAAATGTGTGCTGATCTCTCCATTGATGTATGCTTCATATCACTTTCTTTATTTCTTTCAGAACTTCTACAAAGAGGCCAATAAGATAATTATGCCCACCGGTTATACTCTGCCCTACGACACTCCCCTAAACAAACAGGCCAAGGCCAACAGTCTAATCACCAGCAATGTACGAGAACACCTCCATTTTCATAATAAAAAAGCCATTTAAGGTTATGAATACATCTCATCTTTTGTTCCGATGTCTGTAGATGAAGTACAAGGAAGCCTATGAGCTGATGAAAGCCAGGAACTACAAACTAGATCCTGAAGGTGTAAACTTTGTCACCATCAGGAAAGCTAACAAGGTCACCAACCAAGTAAGTGCAAGATAAATATAAAGCTTTTAACTCTGGAGATGTAAACTTTGTCACAAACGAGGGTTTTAACAAAGGTTTCCTTTTGTCATAGCGACTGTATCGTGAGAAATATGAGAAGGAAAAGGACAAGATCCACTCCGAGTATGACACACCTGAGATCCGACAGGTTAAGGCCACCCAACAAGCAATCAGTGATGTAAGTATGTCTTTATTATGAATACATGAGTTCTGTCTCGCATGTTATTCCACCAAAATGATTAAATACTCTAATAATGGTTCTTTTCCACCTACAGCTGTGCTATAAGGAGAAGTACTTCAACAGCAGAGGAACGCTTCTGCCCATGCCCATCACCCCAGCGCTGATGCACTGCTTCCATGTCAACGAGATCAACAGTGATGTAGGTGTCCCTCATATATGCACCTACATTTACTATGGCGTACTGCAAGCAATCTATTTCCTACCTTGACATTTGCAGGTATGTTAACTGTGTTTATATCTTCTGCAGCTGAAATATAAAGAGGATCTGCACTGGCTGAGAGGTCTTGGCTGCTTTATGGTGGACTCCCCTGAGTTGGTCCGAATCCGTGAGATCACCAAGTTTAGAGTAATTATTCATTCACTTATTATCATGCATGTCATGTTTCATTCATTATGCTTCATTTTGATTATTTTTGGTACTAATCAGGATTTTTTTTTTTAAAAACCTATTTGCTAGAAATCATATGACATTGATGCCAAGAAGAACTATTCCAACTTCAGTGTAGTCCTGGACACACCAGAGTACAAGCGTGTGACTGAACTCAAGACCCACATGAGCAATGTGAGTGATTTTATATCAACCTCAGGCCTGACTTCTCACTTTTAGACTGTTTTAAAGCCTGTCCACATTCCTAAATGTCTCTTCATCTGTTTCTATCCACAGATTGTGTACCGAGCTGAGGGCAATAAGGAAAAGACAAAATGTTCTACTACTGTGGATGCCCTGGAAATTAAGAGAGCCAAGTGGGCACAGAGTCTGACCAACAAGGTAAACCATTTTTAGCCCTAAACCTAATTAAATCTACATAATGACTTGTTATAATGCATCAAGTTAAGAGAACATGCTCGGTGCTGAGAATTAAATGGGTCAGGTTTTACAAATGACACTATGACCCTCACTGATATAACTGACAAAAGCGGTTTCCACTCAAAGATATCCAAAACATTGATTGAAGAAAACATCTGGCTGGAATACACTACATGACTTTTGCACAGATTTGCAATCTTGACGGGTCCGCAACAGATGGCTGTCATAATTGACAGATTTCATAGAAAATTGCTTAGTGTATAATGGGCACAGACTCATTTTTTAACTTTAGACTATGATTTCATCCAGTCTGAGGATATCAAACATACTTGATATTTTGAGCTGGTTTTAGAAGCTCAAAACCAGTTTGTTGTGTTCAGAAAGACTTTAAAGTCTGGTATTGTGATCCTTATTCGTTTAGTGAGTGATGCCCAGTTGTTTCTCTTAACCATTTACAAAGTTGGAAAGTGTATGATGCCTGGTGTTTTAAAATCTGTTCAGATTTTTTAAGTTGTGTAAGGTATTTCAGCTTTTACGTGTCTTTTACCAATCTTTACTTTTATTTGTGACTTCACAGTTTCAGTACATTGATCTGGCATCCAAGGAGAGGGCCTTCTTCACCCCAGAAGCACACACTCCCATCTTGAATCACGCCCGTTCCATGAAAGTGGTGTACAGTGAGGTAACTGGAGCTTTTTTTTTTTTTTACAACACTAATACCTTTTTACCACTAAATAACGTGTTTGCAGACAAGCATGTAATTCATCTTTTGTATCATCTTTAGAAAAAGTACAGGGAGCAGTATGAGAAGATGAAGCACAAGTATACTCCCATCCATGACACACCGATCCTGGTTCGTTCCAAGAAAGCCTACCTCAATGCCAGCGATGTAAGTCAACCAGATGCTTTATTTCTTCCTTTATTGGCCTGTTCAACATCAATTAAAAAGCCCTTCTAACAATCTACATCATTCCTCTCCAGTTACGCTACAAGGAGACCTTTGAGCTCTCTAAGGGACACTACCACGCTGACAAGGACGCCCGGGATATCCTTTGTGCCAAGAGGGTCAGAGATGACATCAGTGAGGTCAGTAAACTAAGAGACTTTTAGTTTGCTTTAAACATAAATGTGGTTTAGTGAGGAATTCTTTCACTCACTTTCTCCCTTTACAGGTCAAATACAGGGAGAAATACATCAGCACATTGGGCACCTGGAAGTCTATCCCTGACCGCCCTGAGTTCTTCCACAGCAAGATTGTGAGGAACTGCATCAGTGACGTGAGTATAACTATAAAGCGGCCCTCTTGTTTCTGCAACTTGACAGCGTGCAGAGTCATTGACAGAAACTCTCTTACATGTTCTTATCCAATTTAGGTCAAGTACAAAGAGGATCTTGACTGGCTCAAGGGCATCGGTTGCTACGTGTGGGACACACCTGCCATGGTGCATGCTGAACACAACAAGGCCCTCTACAGCGATGTAATGAGAAACCAGAATTGTATTCATTTTTACTCATTTCGGGCTCATTTGTACTATGGTATATAACAAAGCCTCCTTCTACTCTCTTCTATCTGTTTTTGATAACAGAGACTCTACAAAGCATCATTCGAGAAGAACAGAGCCAACTTCAAGTACACATGTGACACACCATTCTTCGCTGCTGTCAAGAACGCTTCACTTTTGATCAATGATGTAAGTCAATGAAAGCATGCCTTTGTTTCATAATACTCAGGTATATTAATGGCTAAATTCAATGTGAGTGTTGCGAGAAAAATACAAAATGTATGCTTACATAACCTGTTTCTCTTCCACTGCCTCTGTAATGGCTACAGCTTTAAGGGTAAACTATTACAACATGCCTATTGCCATCTCACATTGATGTCTGTTACTTTTATATGTCATGTTTTTTCTTTACTAAGATTTAACTTTGAGTTCACCTGTTATGAGACTTTTCTCCCCTGAATGAGTGCTCATCTTCACTGCTCTCGAGGCAGTTGTCTTTAACTCCTGTTTTGAAATCCTGAGCAGAGGTCCTACCGTGCCAGCTATGAGAAGAATAAGGATAAGTACACCGTAGTTGTAGATGACCCTAGAAACGTCTTGGCTAAGGAGGTCAGCAAGCTGAGTCAGGTAAAGCCACCAGGTCCAGCTGCTCCCTACGGGTTCATCGCCTGCCACATGACGGGCCCGAGCATGAGATCGTCTCCGATCCACTGGATGACTCTGTCGCATGGCTACAATGTCTCTCGATCGTGTCTCTTTCTCTCCCCTGATTTTGGTGTCTACTAGTGCTCCAAAACCTAAACAGGACCGTGCACAGCTTCAACTAAATCTGTGTGCTCCAGATACTGCTTCATCTGAACAGTTTGGTGGTAGTTTTATGAGTTAAGGGATAAGGTTTTTGTAAATCTCTTATCTGGCGTACACAGTTTAGTAGAGCATCTCTACCTGGAGCCACTTTCCGTCTCTGTCTTCATTTGTGGCATGATTTGTGTGTATGTGTTTTTTTTTTTTCAATGTACAGGGAAACTATAAATTCAAGGCCAAGGAGTTACTCAAGAGCGGCTGCAATGAGCTGCGCCGTCCTGAAATTCTTGTAGCCATGTACAACTCTGGCATGTGGAGCAAGGTAACCATCTGCCCACTGGTAGTCCTCCAGGCCCTATAAAATTATCATCTCTTCATCAATGCACCCCTAACTTCACCTTTAATGATCATATGCAGCCATTTACTACTTTTGATTTTCTACCATACCCTGCTTTTAAAACATATCTAATGATCACTGTCCATAACTCCATTGAGTTTGCTAGGAAATGGGTATATAGGAGAGACCGACACTATTACACAGTATGACCATGCTGGCATGCATTAATGCAATTCAGCTATATAGATTAAGCTAGGTAGATTTTAACTGAAAGTTCAGCTATGTTATGTTAAGGATGTTTTCATAAATGTCACATCACAGGGCAAGTCGTCACAATTTGTGAGGGCAAGATGTCACACGTTTTACCTTGAACCATATTCACTGGAGTAACAGGTGTGACAACTAGCCCGATCTCCTGTACTTTAAGGTGTCATGGTGGGGTTCTCCTCTAGTTTCTTTGAATCAGGTTATTACTTTACATAGAACAAAGAAACATTGATGCATCTTTAAATTAATTAATTAAAATCTAATTTAATAAAATAAATTATTTTGCTTTAAAATACATTTAGTTATTTTATAATATCTAATATGAAATATTGTTTTTATAAACAAATCATTCAGAAATGATATGCCATGTTCAAAAGTTTGCAGAAGAATAAGCATAGAGATGAAGACATTATACGTTAGCAGTAACTTGTGTCTAAGTGTCTTTCTGAATACTGTTGCCTGAAGCTGCTTTCCACTTCCATCTTTTGGCTCACTGCATATTGCATGTATGTACTGTATGTGTGCATCTTTATGGACTGCTGAATATCCTAGTATCCATAAACCATTATCTGCATGCTTTCCACTGGATGAATTTTGTGGAAGGCAAATTTCAGTTTAATGAAAAGTCATGTCATGATTATCCCTTCCCTTTTAATGCATGATATTGCTAGTTATTATACTACTTGCCATAACTTTATAATAACTTATTTAAGATTCGCAGAAGTGCTTTCCCTGACTATCATTTCTTGTCCATCAATTCCTGTAGTGGAAGTACAGGGAGCATTATGAACGTGCCAAGTCAAAGTACACCGCAGTGCTGGAGACCCCTAATTATCAAGTTGTCAAGCGCAGCAAGCAGACCAGCGATGTGAGTATCACCAACATCTGCCTTCCATAATGTGGAAAGCATTTCTACATACATATAGTAGACGTTCCAAATTTTCAGTGTCACTTGAGAATTACTCCAATTGTATGTGAATGCATTCATCTGGCATCCCTGTTCTCCTTTTTAGATCAATTATAAGATGGACTACAACAAGAATAAAGCGACAAGTTACACTCTTGGACATGACACTCCCTCGAGCCAGCACATGAAGAAGGTCAAGGAGCTCACCAGCAATGTAGGTTTACACTTATTAACATGTAGTACAGAAAGAGTTTCTTTTTATGTCAGTATATATTTCATTTTAAACTTCCGTTTTGTTTTGTTTTTACAGATGAAATACAAGGAATTGTATGAAAGAAACAAGGCTCACATTAACATAGCACCTGATGCTCACGACATTCGTGCCGCAAAGGAGGCCTACACGAACATCAGCAATGTAAGTCTGCATTGATCTGCACTGAGCATCTATGAAACTGAATTGCAAATCAGTGTCTCATTTTGCGTCTTATTATGCGTAGCTTTACTACAAGAAGAAGTATGAGGCCACCAAGAACAAATGGATCTGGACTGTGGACAGACCTGATTTCATTCATGCAGCTAAGAACAGCTTCCAGCAAAGCGATGTCCGTGCCGCTCCATTTTCTACAACAGTTTCAGTTATAGAGAAAATAATTCCAGATTAATGAATTTAATTGTTTTGCTTGTAATCCACAGGTTGAGTACAAGTATGATAAGGAAATGTTGAAGGGCTGTGTAATGTCGGTTTCTGATGATAAATACACCATTCTGGCTAAGCAGAACTCTGAGCTTTCCAGCACTGTGAGTGACATTTTCCATGTACATTTTCCATTTTTGAGAATCAACATATATCATGACTAACGGAAAATGTCACGGTTCTTCAGGTGAAATACAAGGAGAAGTATGAGAAGGCCAAGGGCCAGTGCATTGCTGTCCATGACACTCCTCAAATCCTTCATGCTAAATCAGTGGCTAAACTTGTGTCTGAGGTATGGCCCAATGTAATGTTTTAATGTGAGCAGATTCATTAAAGCACTGTACAATATTTAGAAAATTCATGTTTTGCAACTTATTCTGCAGACCAAATACAAGGAAGCCAGCAAAAAGGATCACCAGTCAGGTGGCTTCACCACTCTTGCAGAAACTCGCGACACTGCCCACAGCAAAGAGGTTGCCAAAATCACAAGTGCTGTAAGTCTAAATAAAAAATGTTTCACCCTTTTAATAAAATTAACTTTATTTGTAGCGATTGTATTGTGAATGGCAATCATAATCTCACGTGAACTTTTCACAGAAATTGTACAAGCAGAAGTTTGAGAAGGAGAAAGGCAAGTCTAATTACAACCAAATGGTTGCTCCACCTGATGTGCAACATGCCATGGAAGTGGCCAAGAACCAAAGCAATGTGAGGAACTAACATTTATCTACCTCAAATAATAGTCTCAGAGTTTATTTTAAATATCTCTCTTTGTATAGATCGCCTATAAGCAGGAGGCTAAAGCCAAGTTGACGTACACTTCGGTTGCTGACCGCCCAGACATCAGGAAAGCCACTCAAACTGCTAAGCTTGTCAGTGAGGTGAGGGTCACTTTAAAAGGAGATTCAAATTCTGTTCACCTACTCACCCATGTCATTCCAAACACACAAGGCTTTGGTTCGTGTATATATATATATATATATATATTGTGCTTGACGCCCAAACAAACCTTGTTTTATTTGGCCTTTTCTCAAGGCCGTGGAAGCCTTTTTTGACTTGTTCTTATTTATTTGATTTAATAATTGATCAACAAAACATAGATTCAAATTAAGATACAAATTATACAATACGGTTTTTTTTCTTAGGAAGACTTTTCACAAAATAAAACTTATGAAGTGGTCGAAAATTGTGTCTGACCCACTTTATGTCTCCCGTAGTATCGCCGTCCAATTCATTATCACGCCCTTTATGGCATTTACAAAATAAACAATTTTCTTTCTGAATTAACAGAAATTGAAACAAAATAAATCATATTATGACATTTAAACAAACAAAAAAAGTATTTTCTTGAATGGCTACAACAAACCTTACTGGTTCTCGCACATTAATGCTGCGTTCCAGGCAGGTTTTTGAGCCCGTAAGTCACGACTTCAAACCACGACTCACGACTTTGTAGCGTTCCAGGCAAGTCACGTCAAACTCCCTGGGCGCAAGAAATTGTATGTAGATTATTAATTTTATTGCAACGTTATAATGTCCTAAAATCGTTTTTTCAATGTGTACCACTTGCATAAACATTGCATCCATTTGCAATATTATATGTAGGGGCTGCCATTGTTGTTTCACGTGCTGTGTGACATCAGAACTCGGAACTCAGAGTACATCGATCTAGCAAGAGTTCACGGGTGGAAGTCACGTGTTTGACTGCCGTTAAAGTGCACTTTCATGGGTATAATGTTGGAAAAACATGGGTTACTGGTTGCCTGGAACGTGGCATAAGCAACACATTTGAGCTTCCGTGTTTACGGAATGTTTTTTTGTTTTGGGGGGAACGGACTTTCAGTGGAGGTTTGGAAATCTCTCAGGTTTCCTTAAAGGTGCTGTATGTAGGATTGACACCGAGTGGTTGAGCTAGGTATTGCAGTCCAAAAAAAAAAAAAAAAACTGTTCCTTCTATTCTGGCAGCCAAAAACGCAACAAGACGATATTTTAAAGAGAAAAAACCTCAAACTTTTAGCGCGCCTGATTTGAGTTCTTCCCATAGATTGTATAAAAACAGGTTATTCCTTATGTTTTGCCTCCAGCTATAGCGGTGATGTCACAGTGACGTAGGCAATAAAGGGGTCTATTGGACAGGTTTTTTTTTCAAACAGCTTCTCCTCCTCAGACTTGACACTCACGCAGGTTGCGAGATTGATGACACTAACAGGAACGAGCGCACTTGACAATGAATTAATTGAAATATGCTGTGTTTTCTGCCAGCTGGCAACCCGGGTTGTGAAATACAATTGGGTAAACTGGCATTGGACGGGTTTCACAAACCAAAACAAATACAGACGTTCCGACCTGGAATGCACATTTTCAAAAGAGAATAACTGACTTTAGCATTGTTTTTCAGATAAACAAGTATGTTAACTTAGCATGTTTCTTAAATATCTGCAAACAACTCATGGTATTTGTTATGCTTTAGTAGAGTCAAAAACTTACATACAGTACCTTTAAAAAATATTTGTGTTTCATAGATGAACAAAAGTCCTATGGATGAGTAAATAATGACCAACTTGTAATTTTTGAGTGAACTATCCCTTTTAGTAGGCAATCCTCTATATTAAAAACTTGACAAAAAGCATGTATTGTTGAAATAGTAGGTAATGGTTGCAAAAACTGTTCTTGTAGATCGGATACCGTGATAAGGCTCGCCAGGAGGCCAGCCGTGGTGGAACGCTGATCTGCCGTCCTGATATCACCCTGGCCACCGAGGTGTCCAAACTGAATAGTCAGGTAATATTGTTCGCAACTACACACTAGACACGATTCAGTCCATAGACTTTCAAGGTATTTATCCACAAGGACCACTGGGGTTTAGTTTGAAGCCACTGTATATGTATTTTGACAATAATTTCCTTACACAATTACCATTGTTACAGCTGCATGTCATCATTATACAGTAATACTCAAAATGTAACTGTAGAAGTAGATTCTAATGCCTCAGCAGTGCTTCTCATGCCCATCAGCATTAATACCGTCATTGTCTATGTGAGCCCTAAGTGTCTCTTGTAATCTGTACCACCCCCATCTGCTCACTCTGCCCTGTATTTAATCATGTGTATCCATCTGACTCTCCTTTCTCTGTATTCCATCCATCTGCTCATTCAGAAATTCATTTTCACTGTTCTGTCCCATTCTCATTGACGTTACCCTGCCATTTCACTGCGCTTTTTAGGTGGAGGAAAAACCTTCCCTCCATGGCACTGCCTCCTTTGACACTCCTCAGATGCGGCACATTAAGAAAATGAGTGCCATTACTAGTAATGTAAGAAGGGTCCCTGGCCCCTGGGGGCAACATTTGCACTTAATTTGCACTCTGTCTGCTGTCTGTTCTCTTTCCCTCTGGCTCACCTAGTTGTTAAACTCTAGTGGCACTCAATTTGAAAAGATATCATGAAGATTTCTGGGTCCAGCAGACATTGAAATGTTTTTGTTGGTTTTCAGTGGTTTTGCCCACCCAACTTTTATATCTATATATTTTTTTGGCCTCTGATTTTGTCTCTTTATGTTTGTCATGCAAGCTTTTGCCTTGTTGCCAAGCATAGGCTTAACACTTACAGTCACAGTTTTTTTTTCTCATCAGTAGAATTTTTCCCCCATTTATTTGCCTGGCATGTTTAATCACTTATCGCTCAAATTGTTAGAACTGGTGTCTGGTTTTCTGTTGCAGTCCTTTGGCATGCTGTTGTGTTGAGGAGTGTGCAGATTCAATAAGCAACTATGTTATTTATTAGCTATGAGATGTACAGAAATAAATATTAAATCACTCATCACTGCTGATTTAGAGACCAAAAAGACACCTATGATTGATTTTATTTTATGCTATATTTAAAGCAACTATTTGGTCTACACACTCCTCGTGACTCTCTTTGTTTTATGTCATAAACTTGATTCCTCCACAGATGTGGAGATTTTTCAGAATCTCTGAGAAAGTGATTCCACCTCTCTACTACCTTCCTTCCAGTTAAAGCTGAAGTGTGTCATTTTTCTTTTAGTATGCCATTTCTATGATACTTTTGTTTTGTATGTTTTGTGGCACAGAAATCACACACTTCCGGTTTAATACCCAAAAACAATTATACGTTGATGTGATGCAATGCGTGATTGAATGCTCCGATATTTATGTTGGTCTTCCCATTTGGGACTAGTACAGTGTGAACATGACCTGATTGAATCATACTGTATTAGACCCAACTGAATCCCTGTTGTAACGTGACTCTTCAGTGTCACTTTTTGATGATTGCATGAATCTGTTTATTGGATATTCATGTCTCTGTGCTTCTGCAAGCATTTTGGCACCATGTGACAGAGATCAAACCACTACCAGCATCTAACAATGTCACTGTCCTTTGTCAAAAGTTGAAGTACAAGGAGAAGTTTGACAAGGAGATGAAAGGAAAGAGACCACAGTATGATTTGAAGAACAGTAAGATTTATCAGACTCTGAAGGATGCCAGTGAACTTGCAAGCGAGGTGATTAAATCTTTTTAAAAAACATTATGAACTGTATTTTACCAATCAAATATCACATTGAAGGTGTTTCATATCATGCTGCATGTTTGCTTTTATATATCACGCAGGTGAAGTACAAAGGTGACCTGAAGAAGATTCACAAACCCGTTACGGACATGGCAGAGTCTCTGTCCATGCAACACAACCTGAGCACTAGCAAACTGTCCAGTGACGTAAGAGCTCTAAAGATGGCTTCATTTCCCTCTCATCAAAACTGCTTTATCTCACACACTGTAACAATAAAATATCGCATCTTCATGTAATATCACAAGATCCATCTATCATCCCTATAGAAAGCCCTCATTTAAACTATTTACTCATTCCAGGCTATCATTTGGTAGTGACCCTCATCCAATTTTAAATGTACTGCTACTAGCATTAGACTTTAACAATCTCCATTTTTGCTCACACGTGACTCTAGTGCTAGTCTTTTCTTCCTTTTTCTCCTTCTTCTTTTTTAATTAACACACCTACTGCCTAAAAGCACTCTAACATCTCATTTTTTTTCTTCAATTTTTTACTTTTAACAACATTCCCAGCTTAATCTCTCTCCTCTGGATGCACTTTTTTCTACCTACCTTTTTAATTCCCATTCAAATGTGTGCATAATAAACTAGAAAAGGAAAGCCTACCAATGCAAACCATGAATGTTTACATAGTTTTCTCTGAAGATTAAAAAAGGTTATTGTTATGGATAACAATTGGACTTAATAATTGGACAGTTGAAAACAATTGGCAAAGGGTTTATTTTTAAGGATTTGTAGATTTAATACTTACATTGATTGAAGTTTGAATGCTACATATGCTTTATATACTTCCATAGCTAATGTGTTCTGCTTGAGCATTATCGGTGGTCGGTAGGCAGTTGTTAGGCCATTCTGAGTGGTTGCTAGGGCATTATAGGTGGTTACAAAGCCTGCGGAGTAAAAACTGGCTGAAGGAAGTATAGACCTGTATTCCCGATGGACTAGTACGAAACCGTGGAGAACGTGTTCCCCCTGGCGATTTAAATAAGCCACCACCATCTGACTAAAATGTGGTGATTTCGTTGGAACTGCACAAAATGTTTCAATGCTAGAAACACTGTTAACAGTTTCAGGAAGTTTATATGCGTGTTCTGTAGCGAGACGGGCCATTTTCCTTTCACTATTCTGCCCTCGCACACTGCACCCCCATCTGTGAGCTACGCATCTGTCATTACTACTTTTCTCAGAGAAATCTCTCCCAGTGGAGTCCCTGATTCGAGAAAAGCATGATCTCTACAGCAGCAAAGAGCTTGCAGCCAATGTGATGACTCTATCGCTTTGCAGTTGAGGTGGTGCTTTGAACATAATCGCTGTTCTGCAAACCAGCACTGAAACTTTCTCATTCGCAGCAGTCCCAATGGGATGACAGACACTGCCAAGGCCATCAGCACTAGAAGACATAAACATAGTCTGAATGGGACTTTTGTCCCTCTCTGGAAAAGGGAGAGACAACCACGAATCTGATAGAGATGCATGATATAGATACAGTATTGTTCAAAATAATAGCAGTACAATGTGACTAACCAGAATAATCAAGGTTTTTCGTATATTTTGTTATTGCTACGTGGCAAACAAGTTACCAGTAGGTTCAGTAGATTGTCAGAAAACAAATGAGACCCAGCATTCATGATATGCACGCTCTTAAGGCTGTGCAATTGGGCAATTAGTTGAATTAGTTGAAAGGGGTGTGTTCAAAAAAATAGCAGTGTGGCATTCAATCACTGAGGTCATCAATTTTGTGAAGAAACAGGTGTGAATCAGGTGGCCCCTATTTAAGGATGAAGCCAACACTTGTTGAACATGCATTTGAAAGCTGAGGAAAATGGGTCGTACAAGACATTGTTCAGAAGAACAGCGTACTTTGATTAAAAAGTTGATTAGAGAGGGGAAAACCTATAAAGAGGTGCAAAAAATGATAGGCTGTTCAGCTAAAATGATCTCCAGTGCCTTAAAATGGAGAGCAAAACCAGAGAGACGTGGAAGAAAACGCAAGACAGCCATCAAAATGGATAGAAGAATAACCAGAATGGCAAAGGCTCAGCCAGTGATCACCTCCAGGATGATCAAAGACAGTCTGGAGTTACCTGTAAGTACTGTGACAGTTAGAAGACGTCTGTGTGAAGCTAATCTATTTTCAAGAATCCCCCGCAAAGTCCCTCTGTTAAAAAAAAGGCATGTGCAGAAGAGGTTACAATTTGCCAAAGAACACATCAACTGGCCTAAAGAGAAATGGAGGAACATTTTGTGGACTGATGAGAGTAAAATTGTTCTTTTTGGGTCCAAGGGCCACAGGCAGTTTGTGAGACGACCCCCAAACTCTGAATTCAAGCCACAGTACACAGTGAAGACAGTGAAGCATGGAGGTGCAAGCATCATGATATGGGCATGTTTCTCCTACTATGGTGTTGGGCCTATTTATCGCATACCAGGGATCATGGATCAGTTTGCATATGTTAAAATACTTGAAGAGGTCATGTTGCCCTATGCTGAAGAGGACATGCCCTTGAAATGGTTGTTTCAACAAGACAATGACCCAAAACACACTAGTAAACGGGCAAAGTCTTGGTTCCAAACCAACAAAATTAATGTTATGGAGTGGCCAGCCCAATCTCCAGACCTTAATCCAATTGAGAACTTGTGGGGTGATATCAAAAATGCTGTTTCTGAAGCAAAACCAAGAAATGTGAATGAATTGTGGAATGTTGTTAAAGAATCATGGAGTGGAATAACAGCTGAGAGGTGCCACAAGTTGGTTGACTCCATGCCACACAGATGTCAAGCAGTTTTAAAAAACTGTGGTCATACAACTAAATATTAGTTTAGTGATTCACAGGATTGCTAAATCCCAGAAAAAAAAAATGTTTGTACAAAATAGTTTTGAGTTTGTACAGTCAAAGGTAGACACTGCTATTTTTTTGAACACACCCCTTTCAACTAATTGCCCAATTGCACAGCCTTAAGAGCGTGCATATCATGAATGCTGGGTCTTGTTTGTTTTCTGACAATCTACTGAACCTACTGGTAACTTGTTTGCCACGTAGCAATAAAAAATATACTAAAAACCTTGATTATTCTGGTTAGTCACATTGTACTGCTATTATTTTGAACAATACTGTATATAGAGATTGTCCAAATGAACTGACACTCTGAGACCCGCTATTCTTGGGTCTAGAGCCTAACCAAATTGAACTATCAAAAATTAGCAGGCTGTGCCCTGAATGTCTGTGTGCTGGGTAAATACTTATGTGAAAGTAAGCATCCTTCAGATCTACAGATGTAAACTGGCCTCTGGCCTCTTTATTATTTTTATTGTGAGCATTTACTTTCTGAGGTGTTTGTTGAGGTTTTGCAAGTCCAGAATGGGGTGGATACCCCCACCCCTCAACCCTGGGAATCACAAAGTACAGGGAGTAACCTGGGGGTTGCAGCTCTTATCTGGGAGTATCTGTGTGCATTTTTGTTTTTATTTTCACACAAAACTGTCCCCTTGTCCCACTGCCTGGATGCACAGGAAACATTTTTATTTCTTTCAAATGGAAACACTTGTGTAAACTTTCGTACCTTCTCTTTCCTAACCCCTCGGGTTGAGAGGGGAGAAACAGCATGTGGGGCACTAGATGAACTGGTGCCAACACTTCAATGAGAGAATTTCCTTCCTTTGAACATTTTTCTTGAACCACACTCCATTGCTTCTTTGCTAGAGGCGGGGAACAAGACTCCTGTGCTGTGCAGAGGGGTGCTACAGAGACTCCATAAGTCCTGTTGTCCCTCTTTTAATTAAACCCAGACCACAGGTTAGGTCGTCCACCTCTTTTTGCCTCCCTGAGGGTTAGCTGGTTGATGCTTAGCCGCTGCTGCCGCAAATGAGGCCTTGATTCTGGGCTGGGGCTGTTTTGGGTGAACCTCTGCCTGCATTGCCTCAATGAGCGCAGGTTGAGATCTGCAATCTCTTCCCACAATGCTGAGTCGGTTGACCCAGCATCAATCTGCCTCCTTATATCCTCCATGAGCTCAGCCTGGTATGTTGTGAGCAGTGAGGTGGTATTTAGGGCTCTGACAGCTAAGGCAGCGCGGACAGACTCAGGTTCCCCTTTATTTTTATATTAGACAAAATCATAGACCCAAAAGTACACAGTTGAGAGGGATCTTTCCCCTTCGCAGTGCCACTGGATGAGCAATTATTCCCTTAATGTGAAGGGATATTTGAGTGAAAGGAGCTATAACTGCTCGATAAAGAAAATGAGAGGGTGTTATAAAGAAAATGCAAGGATGTTATAGCTAGGTGACATGGACCTTACTATTTCATGGATGTACTGGGGTAAATATTCTATATAGGCTACTTTTATGTGGGACAGAACATGGACTGGACAAGATAACACATTTCTGTGGGAGTGGGACTGAAAAATCAATCCAGCACAGGTCCCTGGTATCAAGTTTGATGGGCATTGCTTGAAAGCTTTAGAAGGAATTACTTAATGCATTATCAAAGGAAGTCTTGAGAGATTTCGGCTAACTTTATGGCCCGCTATGGGTAAAATGTACATCTGATGAATTTGAATCAGTATAACATACTAAGTAACAACAGTCTGTAGGTTTGTTCTGGTGTGGTTTAACTGCTCTAAGAGGAGTGGGTTTACTCTTGGAATAGATTTTAGTCTTGGGATAGCAATTCTGATATTAGAATATTTAATATAATATAATGATATGTGGTATTACATAATTTGACTTTAGAATATTTGAAGTTTACAAAAAAAATCATTCAGTTATCAGTGCCATTTTGTCAATATACAGCTTCCTTCATGGAATGTGAACATGACAGTCATTAGTCTTTCTTTGTTTTTGGTCCCCACTTTTTTCATTTTTTTGGTCATTTTGGGCCTTTTTAACATGGGAGAAATGAAGCACTGGATTTCCTTTTTGTTTTATTGAGCTGCTTTATTGGCCGTCCCTCTTTAGTATCAATACAAGAAGAAGTTTGAGGAGAGTAGGGGTCACTACCATATGATACCCGACACACCTGAGCAGCTTCACCACAAAGAGGCCTCAGAGCTGCAGAGTCAAGTAAGTCCCATCCAGTTCTGGAGCTTTCTGTAGCCGATGTCACCTGCTTCTCTGTGTGTGAAACCAAGACTGATTCTACACTTATTGGACCTGTTTATTTCATTATATCCACCTTGTTAGACTCATGCATCTATGAAACATTTAGTTATCATTTACATTTTATTTGTTTGGGTTAGTGTGTCCTGTAAAACTGCTTTACAAGGCATCGTTTCAACATGTAAAAACAAAGCTGTAAAAACACGTCACTTCATTATTAAAACCTCAGACATGTTATATTGTGAAAACACCATAAACATCCATTGCGTTAATTAATTTTCCACACTGTAAATCCTATAGTAAACTATGTTCTCTGTCTCAGTGCTTAGGAACATATACAGCAAATTAATTGACAACCAGTAAAAAAAATACACTACAAAAATATTCAGTATGCAAAGAAAGCTTTAGTGTTTGCTTAGCTAGCATCATTTAGTAAACCATTAAATTAAGCAGCTTTTTTCTGTTGTATGTTCCTCACCTTTGGGCTTTTCTGACTACAGGTGAAGTATAAGGAGAAATATGAGAAAGAAAGAGGCAAAGCCATGCTGGACTTCGAGACTCCTACTTATGTAACTGCTAAGGAGGCTCAGCATCTGCAGAGTGAGGTAAATACTGCTGCCCAAGCTTATAGTATTCACTACAGAACAAATGGCAGTGTACATATCCCTCAAGAATTCTTTGTAACCCAGTGTGAACGACTGAGAAATGCTAAGTGGAATTTAAACACTGTGCTTTTATGTGGATACAAATATTATAATGCTGGTAAGTAATAGGGACACCACAATTTCTGACCAAGACCCATGGATTTATGGTAGGCATTTATGTGTGTCATGTATTTATAGATTTATAAGTATTTTGATAGTTTCAATGAACTGTTCAACACACTGATGGGAGAAAGCAGTTTAACTGAACATCAAGATACTCAAAACATTATGACCATGGTGTACCGGAGCCGTATTCCAGAAGCTTCATGTATCTCTCACTCTTCTATCTTTGCGGTGGATAGAAAGAGTATAAGAAGGACTATGAGATGACAATGAAAGGAAAGAACCTCTCTGGGTTGGAGGTCACCCCTGCGATGATGCATGTCAGACACGCCACGAAAATTGTTAGCGAGGTAACATGAAGCCCCTTATATTCTCTTCTTCCCATCCTGGTAATAATACTAAGACCACATACACGTAATAATCCTTACATGAGTGAGTGTCTTTGAAGTTTCCATTACACCCAAGTAAGTTTTGGTTCGTATGCATGAACCATCCTTCCACTGTAATACCCTTCCCCTTCCATCATCTCATCTGTGTGTGTTTGTTTTCTTGTTTTTTTCACAAGGTTCCCACAATAATGGAAAACCTGGAGATAATAGGAAATTTAGATCCAGGCCAGGATTTCTAGGCCAGGAAAAGTTGTGAAAACTAACAACGTACTAAAAAGTTATGCTTGGCCAAAAATTATAATTGTGTCTCTTTAAAATTATTTTAAGGAATTCATTAAAATTAACTGAATAAAAAGTGTGGGAACCCTGTTATTAAGGTTTTTCAAATCGTTTATGGTCATATACCTTGGAATCTTTTTTAAAAAAACCTATGTCCACTACTTCCACTCTACTTCAGTTATACTGAGCATGCACGTTAAATAACAATTTATTTTTTAAATAACCTCTTTAGATCCTTTAGATCTTGGCTACCCTGAGCATGTACATGAAAACATTTCATCTTATTACATATATATTTTTAATTCTATTATAACCTCTTTAGATCTTGGTTTGGCTTAAAAATCATATGAATGTTGCTACAAAAAAGCAATGTACATGTTAAAGAGTCTCAGACAATGTTTTTTTTTTTTTGTCAATATTCTTGCCTGTCAGATTTCTGATAAATGTTGTTTATGTCTTTATCAGGTTGCTTTTCAAACTCAGCAATGCCTTTGCTCTAAGTAGATTTTGCCTAGTTGCTTTATTTGTGTATGGAAAACATGCACCTTGATTATATGAATGTAAAGCTTTAACTCATAGTCAGAGCAAATGCTTGGTGATGTTGAAATAACAATGAGTGCAATACTGCACAAGTACTGTGTCAATGTCTATGTGTCTGCTATGTGTCTTTCTGTTCTTCTCCGCCTTGTAGAAAGAGTACAGGAGGGATCTAGAGGAAGGGGTGAAGGGTAAAGGGCTTACAGTGCTGGAGGAAACTCCTGAGTTACTGAGAGCAAAGAATGCTACTCATATCCTTTGTGAGGTAGGATGGCTAAAGATCAGCTGAAATGTCTTACCTGCAGTCCTCTGCCTCAACGCTACTTTCTCCTCAACACACTAATCAGGCAGAAATGAGTCCATTTGAGAAAACTAATCAAGCTAATGGAGTTTCCTTGTGATGCGCCGCCTAACTAGGTTTGGTTAAGCAACTCTGCTCATCCCATTGAGACTCCCCCTAAATGTCATTTTGTCTTTCCGTTCCCTTATTTATTTAGTTTTCATTTACAGCTCCAATGTTAATATCCTCTTATTCTTTTCAGGTTTTATTTTTGCTGATTTTATTTTCTTTTATTTGTGTGTGTGTGTGTGTGTGAGTGAGAGTTTTTAGCCCACAGGAATGTTTCTTGGTGTGATTGTAAAAATCTCTGATAAACAAACCTATGTACATGCTCACATGAGTATGATGATGTCTGCCTAATTCCTGCAGAGAGAGTACAAGAAATCACTGGAGCAAGATATCAAGGGAAAAGGCATGTTGGCTTTGGCTAATGACACTCCAGACTTCTTGAGGGCACGGAATGCCACAGACATCCTCAGTCAGGTACACAAATGATCTCCAAGCCATAATTCCAGTATTTCAGAGATCAGCGCCAACATTTCAACACTGATCGATACATCCATTTGTTTTGAATTGTTTTTCCAGACCAAGTACAAGCAGAGTGCTGAGCATGACAGAAGCACATACACCACCGTCATTGACACCCCTGACATCCTCCACGCCCAGCAGATCAGGAACATTGTGAGCCAGGTATGAGGATTGCATCTTTGTGAAATGCTGTGATTGTTTGGTTTTTATTAAATTTGTACGTTTTGATGTTTATTGCTTGTGTGTTGGTAGAAAGTCAGGGAATCACACAGCAGACACGTTTTGGTTGCAGTTCATATATTTTTTCAGCTTGACCTCTTGAGATAGACAGTGAACGGTTTCTGAAGGTTATTTACCATAAATTCAACAAAAAGACTTTTATACATTTGTAAAAGTTTTTTTTTTTTTTTTACCTTATTAATGGAAAGTGAAAGTCTTTACGCTATCGCTACGCTATTGTTGATTATTAAAGTGTAATCTCATGAACAACTCAATTTTGTCAACTCAGAATCTCTGTGTTTTGTATTTTATCTTATAGAAAAAGTACAAGGAGGAGGCTGAAAAGAATATGTCCCACTATGTGCCTGTGATGGACACTCCTGAGATGCAAAGAGTGCGTGAGAACCAGAAGAACTTCAGCACTGTAAGTGTTTCTTCAAGGGTTTGAGCCAGTCCATTTTATGTCTGTTCAGTCCATATTATGTTCCTGTTTTAGTCATCTTAGCTTAAAAATGATGTTTGTACCCATTGTTGTCTTTGGTCCTTGTCTTTCCTGTTTGTCTAAGAAATAAAGCTCAAAGAGTAGGCAGATTCCACATTTCTTATGCTGGCTTAGTTACAGTAGTTGTCTATATTGCAATTCTATCGAATGATTTTGAAAATTTTTGGTTGCTCTGTTTTCTCTTGCTGCATTTTTGTGTCATTTTTGACTGCCTTTGTGCTCTTTTCTTTTTAGCTTCAGTACCAGATTGACCATAAAAACAGTAAGGGCAAAGTTTCAGCAGTAAAGGACACCCCTGAAATGCTTCGTGTTAAAGAAAATACAAAGAATTTCAGCTCGGTACCTACTGCCCAATGCCTTTTTTTTTCTTTTTTCTTTCTACATTCTAACCACAAACCTTTTTTTGGTCTTTTTCTGTTCTCATTTCTTGCTTTACACCACCTTTTAGTTTTTTCTGTACTGCAACCACAAGTTAACATTTCTTGTTAACTCTTTTTATATCATGTAAATGTAGATATCCTAAACAGACCTTAGTCTAATATAGTTATTAACTTGTCATAAACTAGCAAAGGCACTAACGGTAATCATCAAATTTGATGCTGTTGACCTTTCTTCATCCTAAATAATATCTCTAACCATTTTACAAGCTTAATATTTACATATTTGACGTCTTACTCGTGTTGCTGTCTTCAGTGATGTGTTTGAAATGTTTTTGTTTCTTTGTTTGTCCTTTCCTCAAATGTTTAGTCTGGTTTTAATGTTGAAAAAGAACACTCTGAAGCGTCCCCAGACAAAACAAATGAAAACTACTTATCCCAAGAGATTACAAAGACAAATGTTAATGCCTCCTTATGCTTGTACAATCCCAAAGATCCGGTACAAGGAGGAGCTTGGGCAAGGAACAGCCATATCTGAAACCCCTGAGATGGAGAGGGTTAAACGCAATCAGGAGGCTGTTAGCACGGTACACCGCGGTGTGACCCCATCATTCACCCTGCTTCCTGTTGGAGTGTCCCAAAAATATGCCCCCTGATTTTAATCAAAATACTGTCAGCATCCTAAAAATTTTAATATCAAACACAAGCAATCATTTTAATATATACCATCTCATATCAGTTTACAATTTGAACATCTCGCTGAGTTGAAATAATAGCCTCTTCCTCTCATCATTTTAAATAACTTAAATTAACATGGCCCATACATTTTTCCCTCTTCATTTGACACCGGTCCCGAGACTTGACTAGTGCTGCATTGTTTAAAACACTCAACCTCTATTTTCTTCTTAATCTTATGCATATGTGTCATTATCACAACTCTTCCATGCTGCTAATGGACTGAAATGTGTATTAGATTAAATACAGGGATTCCGTAAGTCGAGGCATATCTATAGCCGACCTTCCCGAGGTGAAGCGTGTACGGGAAACTCAGAAGAACATCAGCTCGGTAGTGTTTTTTTCTCTTTAAAGAAGACTTCTTGTTCTGACAGATTTATACTCTCATTCTTTAAAGTCTCATTTCACCCTCCTTCCCTCTTTATTACTCCACCACATTTTTTTCTAGCTTAATATCCATGTTCTTTTTCTTACATTGACATTTTCTTCACTTTTGTTTCCAGGTGTCTTTTTGTTTTATTTCAACAAAGTTTTGTCTTTTGGTTTTAAACATTAATATTCAAATGATTATTGACATTTTTACCTTTTTTTGCCCCATTGCCTCTTCATGCTTAAAGATCCAATACAAGGAAGATTTGGGAGTAGGAACAGCTATTTCAGAAACCCCAGAGATGGAGAGAGCTAAACGCAATCAGCAAAATATTAGCACGGTACACTACGGTGTGACCCTCTATCCCACCCTTAAAACATTCCCTGTTCCTCGTCTCTCCTTCATCTAAGAAAACCTTTTAGCCTCCATCTGTTTATACTAGTCCCTCTAGTGACCCTAGGAATACGTCACTGCATCAAATCCATCATTTATAACAATATGTGTAACTCTCATCTAGCTCATGTGACAAAATCCTGTTTTCCCTTTTTTCAGTAATACTTGGTAAATACTGGATGTAGATGTAGGCTAATAATTAGCAACTGATTCTATCATGTAATAATAAGGGTACCAATCAGGTACCATAAACTTTACTTCAGTTATTGTTTATTTATTTATTTTACAAAAAAAATAATATCTAGTTTTGTATTGTCAACAACATTATCGATTTCTTTAACAATGCAGTTGTTTTGCTCCAAAACCTATCAAGCTGCCTATGTAGAAAGCATTTTAAAGCATGCTCCAGGTTTTGGCACCTTTATGTAATTTTATGCTGTCTTTTGTAACATGAAAATGAAGCAGTTGCTTATGAAGAGATGTACAAATATGGCAACCTAAAACCAAATTTTAGAAGGCAGCTGGCTATGTAGGCATCTAAGGGTTTGGAACAGAGCTAATATTGTTATGTATGTTGTCTTTGTGGATGTTCGTTTTTTCGCTGTTTTGGTTCATGTTTGTGTTGTTTATTTGATATGTCGAAATTGATCCTTGGGTAGATAAAATACAAGGATTCGCTGGGTCAAGGCACAGCCATACCGGACCTCCCCGAGATGAAGCGGGTCAAAGAGAATCAGAAGCACATCAGCTCGGTAGTGGAAGCTCCACAGGGTTTACTTGAGAGTGGCTCTGATCCCATTAACGCTCCCAGTATACTGTACTTCTTAATTTGCAATTTATACAATCCCATCACTGATGCAAATCAATTAAAGCATATGAAATGTAATGCTTAAACCCCATTTTCATCTAATATAATTAGATAACCACTTCATATTCCACCTTAGTAAAGGTCCCCTTTCTGCTGTGAGTTCTTAAAAAATTATGGGATTATTCATCTCCAGACATTGTTGCTAATCCAATATCAGATGAGCTCTTGTATCCCACATTTGTTGTTTTCCCTTCCCAAACAGGTTCCTATTTTTTTTTTAAATCTGGGATATAAGCTCATTGTGTGTTGTGTGTGAAGTTTGATGTGACTGATCTCCAAAGACTTGTGTGTCAATGTGTTCGGTTTCTGACTGGCCTCTTGGGACGCTCTTCTTTTCTGCTCTAGGTCTTGTATAAGGACCTTTCTGTGAAGGGAACGCCTGTGGTGTTCACTCCAGAGATGGAGAGGGTCAAACGGAACCAATTGCAGATTAGCTCGGTACTCACAGCCACAGGACATGAGTGTGTGTGTGTGTGTGTGATGTGAAAATGTAACCACTCTAATACCTTCATTTCAATTAGGAGGCTAATAATATTAACTGTACTCTTCCATATGCTTAATTTAAATCTGTAATTGATCATCATCACTACAAACCTTCACTTCGGGACCCATCTACTTTTAATCCAACCCTCTGAAGATCCTTCTAATTCATCTGTCTGAAATCACAATAACACCCAGGGTTGTGTTGATGGATGTCATATTCATTTCCTTTGTCTGGCTAATGTCCGGATTTCCTGGCGTGTCTTCCAGAGTGTGTTGACACATAATCATAATCCAGAATGATATGGTTTCTAATATATGTATGTGCTCTGTTGTCCTTTGTCCAGGTTCTGTACTCGGACAGCTTCCGTAAGCAGGTGCAGGGTAAGGCCGCATTTGTGCTGGACACCCCTGAGATGAGACGTGTTAAAGAAACTCAGCGTAACATCTCTGGAGTAAGATGACTTTTAAATCTTGACCTTTAGCAGTATATTGCAAGGAAATTATTTTTTTATTTTATTTTATGAAGGTCAACCTGTTGCATTCAAAAATGTTTTGGAGTTGAATGTTACGTGGTTAAGGATTTTGAACGATGTAATATACCTTTTTTATATATATTTTTGCACAATCCAATATTATCTTCTGTCAGTAGTCTTGACAACAAAAATTCTAAGAACAGAAACTCAGAAGTGTCATAAAATTAATATTCATAATAGTTTTAGCTGTATGGATTTAATTTATAGTATGAGTTCAAAGCTGTGCATCAAAAGACTGGAAAACACTACTCGACTTTTAAATCCTTTTAAATTTAAACAGATTTGCACTCAGAAAAATGTGCCTCATTGCTAGGAGACTAATGACAAATGAAAACAATATTTGTTGTAAAATCATTTAAAAAAAAATCAAACATGTTTAATCTCCTCCAACTAAATGAAATCATAGTTTGAGTCTGTGTCCATTATACACAGTGTCATTTTCTGTGAAATCTGACAGGCCTGAATTCAAAATCAGGATAAAAGTCTTGTTGTTTATTTAAGCTTTAATGTCACAATGAAATCAAATTTGACTCTTCTTATTTTTTAATTAAATATTGCAGAGTCTATTATATATGATTAATCTGTACACATAATTTAAACTCATTTACTCTCTAATCTTGAATCCAAAAAAATCAGTTTCTTCTTGCCTTAGTGCAGAGATCTCTTCTCTGATAACGGGACAATAGTCCGTCCTCTCCAGTGAGATCATAGACAATTCCCAGTATACAAAATCAGTTTTATTTCTCTTGGATATATGTTCAAAGGGGAAGACAGTCTCAACTTCCATTTCATGTCTACTTTGAAGCAATTAAAACCGTAGCAGTTTCTTTCTCTCCCACCTCATGTTTTGCTGTCTGTTGGTCTTCTCAGGTCAAATACCACCAGGAATTTGAGAAGAGCAAGGGCAGCTTCACCCCCACCATCTCAGACCCCATCACTGAGCGCGTGAAGAGGAACACCCAGGACTTCAGTGACATCAGCTACCGCGGCATCCAGAGACGTGTGGTGGAGATGGAGAGGAGACGTGCAGAGGAGCACGATCAGGAGACCACCACTGGTCAGCTGACATGCACTGTGTCCTGTACACACTAAACACACTTCCTATAGAAACACATGACATATACAGATCATACAAGGAACCAAGTGAGTTTTGAATAGAAATGTATAATAAAACTGACTTACCTTTTTCCTCAAAGACCTGCGTGTGTGGCGCACAAACCCCGGCTCTGTCTTTGACTATGACCCTGCTGAGGACAACATACAGTCCAGAAGTCTTCACATGATGTCAGGTAGGACACTCCTCCGCTGTCACTTAAAAGGCCTTATTAGAACAGTTCTCTGAGATACTTGATTCTGATGATTGGAAATACTCTGGATGCATATTTATCTGCCAACTTCCTTGATTAAAGGCAGTCTGTCAAAGAGTTGGTAACGTTGACATGTTTGTCCCATTCTTCAGTCCAGGCCCAGCGTCGCAGTAAGGAGCACTCCCGCTCCACCAGCGCAATGAGTGGTGTGGGCGATGAGAAGTCAGAGGTGTCTGAGAATGTGGACCACCACACATCCCTCTACAGCAATGGCTTTGGTGTCTCCGCTCTACACGGTACATGTTTAAACTGCTTGGTTTGCCTTCACCCTAGGTTTAGCTTGATAGTCTGCAATTTATTTTCTGAATGCATGTCAGTGACCTTTTTGTAAATGATTTAGCCATGTGTTTGGTAATTTTTTAATTCAAATGTTGTAACTGGATCTTTCAGTGAAATGCTAGACTCTCTGGTGACATGCTAGACTTCTCCAATCTTTAGATCCACTTAAACTCCACCCCTTTCTGGCAATCAACTGCAAGCTGCCCACAAATGCCCACATCTCAAAATCCAGAACCAAGTCCCAAATCCTACATTTTTTTTTTTTTTTTTTTAATATTTCATTTCATTCAGACGTGTCACAATATGGAAGAGAGAGAATCTGTCAGTACTTCAGTTTCATCGCAGCATTAAAGATGGACGAAAATAGATGAACAAATATCGAATAATTCAGCTTGTTTTATATGCATGGAATGTAAAACTGCTAATCTGGCCTACCATGTCTGTATATAATATAAGGAATATAATGAATAATGACAGCAAACGGCTTATAGGAAGTTACAAAGGGCAAAATCTGAATGCTAACTAGTGCCAGAGAAATATGTAACATTAAATCTGTGCTGTTGTGTCAAATAGGTTACACACAGACCAAGACGATTGAGGTTCAGCAGAGATCCTCCTCTGTGGCAACACAACAGACCACCGTTTCTTCTGTCCCCTCACATCCCTCAACCACTGGAGTAAGAGAGACCACTGCTAATATCAGTATCATAGTAGTATAATATGCTAATATCATATGTGTATTTATATATGCTGTACTGTACATATAATATCTTAAACCAAAATGTAATGGCATATTCACTGTTTATTTGATGGTGAAGTTGTTTTTTAAATATTGTTCTCTGTCTTCACCAGAAAACCGTGCGTGCCATGTATGACTACTCTGCTTCAGACAACGATGAGGTGTCCTTCAAGGACGGTGATGTCATTGTGAACGTGCAGGCCATTGATGAGGGTTGGATGTATGGCACTGTGCAACGTACTGGAAAGACTGGAATGCTGCCCGCCAACTATGTGGAAGCCTTCTGAATACAGCTACTGTCCTCTGATATCCACTCAGACGGAGAAAAAAAAAACTATTTAATGTGTACTTATGTTAGTCAAAGTAGTTATGCTTCTGTTTGTCCTCATTACTCTTAGGAAATTTAATTTGTGCCCATGTCATAAAATCTATTGTGGTTGTGGCATGAGAAACTGAGAAGTTATACATACCTATATAAGTCACAGACAATTGTATTTATCTTTGTTGTTCTATTCTAGCAGTTAAATAACTGGAGCCCATTATTTTTGTATATTGCAATCACACTACATTTCAAAGAAGTAAGTTTTAACGTTGAAACATTTGCAAAACCAGAGATGGGCTCATGGTTCACTTTATACGTTAAAAGGAAATCCTGAAATTCAGTGTTTATGAAAACTGAACTGAGGCACTAAGGTTGCCACGGGAAAATGTAAAAGGAAAAAAAAAAGGCCATCAGTACCTCTAAAGTGAAAAAGTCTTGTTATAAACAAGCCTCCTCCCTCCCTTGCTGAAGGCTGGCTACTATTTGCATGTGTTTTGTTTCTTTGATTCTGTAGGTGTGGGGTTAGAGGAAGATGTGTACCTTGAATCATTAGCTAATAAAGCACACCACGCTTCTGCAGTCAATCTGTTTTCTGTCATGGATTTGAAGTTTGTTTTCTTAATTGACCATCAAAGGGTTGAAGTTTAATCAGATAATTCACCCAAATATGACAATTCTATCATTTATTCACCCTCATGTCATTCCAATCCTCTATGACTTCCATCTTCCAAACAAATTTTTTGTCTGTGCATTGAAATTCAAAAATATAAAAATACATAAGTCAATATAGCATTAAACACATTTACACTTTTGTCATATCTGAAATGCTCAGTGTGCATTGAATTGTCGCTTATGTATGAATAAAAGCTTACATTAAATATTTATCACAAAGCGTTCATGTCTTCAGAAGACTTATTAACCCACTCAATTCATGTGGATTATTTTTACAATGCCATTTTTTTTTTTTTTTTTAACTGGACAAAAAGAGACTATAAAAAGTATCTTAATATGTTTCAAAGATGATCAACAAAAGGGAGTAAAATACAGAATTGATGCATTGGCTAACATTAACAATCTATTGAAGTTTACTTCACTTCAGGACATTCGTTCACAGACTTTCGCTATGCCACGGCCTTCAGAGTCTTCACACACACACAAAATTTACTATAGAAGTGTATATACCCTTTGTGAATAAATAAGATTTAAATTCACATTTCACACACTAATGCTTTGAATTAAACATTTTCACTCCCTTCGAACTGGAATCGTAGCAGAACATCTGGTGATGTCCACTTTGCAGGGCACTTACAGTTGAACAGAACAAACTTTTGAAGTGGTTAGAGAAATTTACAAAATTTGCAGATCGGTGGTATGTTAGGATGGAACTGAAAACCACTGAACTAATGCAAACAAATGTTAAAACCTTAAAATCATTGTAAAGTTAGTATAATAGTTAGTAAAATAGACTTGCAGCAATAAAAAAAGCCATCATTGTATTTGTAATTTGGTCGTTTGTTCAAAGATCCATCCAAAAAAAAAAAAAAAAAAGCTCCGAACAAGGAAAAACAGGGATAAATGACATTTTTTATTAATACTATAACTTTATTTAAAAAAAAAAAAAAGTTTCCTTGGCATCTCAGCACAATTTTACAGTCTTAAAAAGCACTCCATAAAATACATTGTCACTTGAGTAGCACAGGAAATGGCCATTTAAGTCTATTCTCTGAAAGAGCATAATTAAAAATTCATCTACTCTAAAATTTAAGCTAAAATTTGAGAAATGAGCAGTCCACTGTTAATCTTCAAGTTAAAAGTGAATTCTGATATCAGGAAAATGTCTCAATGTCCTTATGGCAAGCTATCATCAAGATTACTCAGCAAGCGGGACTGCATATGGGTCACAATGCTTCTCATCATCCCGCTCAGATGTTCGTGCATCTGGCCCAGCTGGTTGGGTGAACAGCGGCCAAGTTCCTCTGAAGTTAGGCATCCACCAAGGGCTACGACATCTGATAGCAAATCACAAGATTTGTTCTCCTCAGCCATCAGTTCTAAATCTACACTCACCTCTGATGGTTTGTCATCTGCAAAAAATTGGGAGTCATGAGTTATGCTGAATGTATCAGCAATGATGGATTTGACAAAAAAAAAAAAAAAAAAAAAAACAATTACCTTGAGCCTCTCCTGATGTTTGTTCCTCATCTTGGTTTTGAGGAAGCTCCACCTCTTCAGGCTCAGATGTTATTTTCTCCATTTCGTCAAAGCTCTTCAGGTCATCAGAACGCCCTTTTCTCTGTATGGCCAAATGTGAAGTGTAAGAATGATCTCCCATAATTAAAGGTGAAGAACTAATGTAAAGATGATGTACTATACCTGTTGTTCATGATAGGTTTTAAGTGCTTTCCTCACATTGGACAGCTTGGGTGAACGAATAGGAAGAGACTTGATTTCACTCGGAGTAAGGGCACTCAGGTCTCCAACCGTTTTAATGTTTCTAGCTCTAACAAGCTGACCAAAGCCACGAGGCCTAAATACACAACGGAATAAACATGCGCGCAAATTAATTACATTCTTAACATTATCACCCCAGAAAACAACCTTCAGATCTGTGATGAAACCTACTGATGAGAAGAAATGGCTTGTACGGTTTGGATAAAGAAGAAATGGTATGTGTACTACCATTGACAGATCTCGGCTGCACTACACAATCAATACTTAAACGTATTTGGAATTCACAAGGTCAGAACATTTTTTGAGGATTTAAATTAAAACTGAGGAGTGAACTTAATGAACTGAACCCAAGCTGTACTGGAGGAGAAATGGGCGATCTGGCTTACCACATGTTGGAGGATATCTGCGGTAAAACAGCCTCTATTGGGGTAGAGCAGCCAACAAGTGCTGGATAAACACAATCTTTAGCAATAGGACGTGGCTCCTGACTCATTTCAGAAATCTATGATATAGAAAGAGGAACCTTTTAACACCATTTCCACTTGGAGCTACTGTTCAAATAAACTTAAGTCTGATGCAACTGAATAACAGTATTAAACATTAACAACTTTAGTCTTAATTTCTCAGAATTAAGATAATAAAAAAATATTAATTAATAGTTAATAGTCAGTAATAATATTAATAGTCAGACTGCATGAGTAATATAAACCGTAGCAATTGAACTACAAGGCAAGGGAATAATTACCAGGCATTTTTTAGAGCTTTTGGATCCAGGGCTACGGAGGTTCCGTGGACTTAAACTTGAATAGCCTTTTGTGGGTGTAGTGATATACTGGAATGAAATTGAAGACATTTAACAATAGCCCATGAAAGGTTGAAACTGAATCACAGTTTTAGATCCCAGATGTACTCATTTCAAAACTAGCATAGCACACACCTTCGATTGCCCACTCAAGACTTTTGACCTAGGCGAGCTTGTGCGAATAACTGGACTACGTCGATCAATATCATCAGCCAGTTCTTGATGATAAATTGGAGTTGCAAAAGACACTCGACGAGACTACAAAAAAAAAAAAAAAACATTGTTACAAATAAGGTTAAACTGCACTTGTTTGTTTTTAAGTCCATTTTCCTACATATCAAAGTATACTGTCAAATACCTTATTAAGGGGGGAGGGTGTATCCTCTTCATATGTTCTCTTTTGTCCCTTCTTCAGAATACTGGTGGATGGAGAAGCGGATGGTGACCAGACACAAGATCGGTTTCTGCTCGGACTCTGGCCAGGCTCTAGCTCTCCGCTGAGAGCGTCCAAAGGTTTAGGCTTGGGTGGAGAATCTAAGCATGCTTCAGATGTACTACTCCGAGGTGGCACAGACAACGACTCTAGTGAATCCACAGGAATATTGAGGTTGTCTACAGGAGTGTCTTCATCCTTCTCGACAAAAGCAACATCCTTGGCAAGCAATTCTTTGTTATTTGACTCTTCTGGCAACACCACCTTTTCACCACTTGGCTCTGAAACAGCAAGGTCTTCACATTCCTTCACTACTGGGTTAACTGCATCCTCCTGCTGGACATGGGAAGACTCTAGTTGCTCTTGGCATATAGGTGCATCTTCCACTGGACGACCTTGACTTGGAGATGTGTCTTGAGGTGTTGAACTCTGGAGATGTTCTTGACTTACTGAACCATTTTCCAATCTATCTTCTGCTTCGAGCTTTTGACTACCTGCACACCCAGAACTCTCTAACTGATTTGTTTCTGCCTCTGGGACCTCTACGTGCTCCTTGTTCGATTTTTCTGTAAGTTTAGACAATTCAAGCGGTGCTCCTTCCTGTGCTTCAGGCAGCTGAGAAACAATTACACCAAGCTTTGCAATGGGACTTTCAGAAGGCAAAACCTCAGATTGGAGCTGTGCAGGCAAGCCTGAAAATGTATGAACATCAAAATCTGAGACATCTGAAACTTCTGAGCTCTTGCTTTTCTCCGATACAGATGTTGTGCTTGACTGCTCAGGTTGAGAGTTCAGGGCATCAGAGGCAAGTGGAACCTGCTCATTTTTCAGATCCTGCGATTCTTGGAAGTCACTGTCCTGCGAGAACACATCACGGTTGTTTGAAAAGCAGTTGCATGTTCTCGATCGTCTACGACCACGTCCCCGTCCGCGCCCCCTGGTATGTGGGCATTTACGCAAAATGTCAGTTTTCTGGGTTAAATCTTCCGATCCAGTCTGTGAAGATGAATTCAATTCTTCACCCTCCGACTTCGCAATAATGGCCTCCTTTTCATCTGTATCAGTTTCAATTTTGGCATCTTCTGCTCCTTTTTCAGAGGAAATCTGTTCATGTGGTGCACCATTAGGGGAGGGGACCTCTTCTTTGGTCTCACTGACAGAAATATTCAAACTAGTTTCATGATCTGCCTCATCCTGTGACATTTCTATTGAAACATCAACACCCTCCATATCTGGCACCATCTCAGTACCTTTCAGTTCTTTGGCAACTGGCAGAACCTCTGTGGATAATGGTTTCCGGAGTCTCTTTTTAGGCCTTGGTCCATCTTCTCTGCTATCAGAGATTTCAGACTCCGTGTTGTCGGTAGGAGCCAACAATCCTTTAGATCTTCGAGTTCTGTATCTACCAAGACCTTCAGAGGAATCTTGGCTTGCACTTAACTCCTCAGCATTTACAGTTGATGTGGCATCTTTATTAGAGTCCGCCTCATCTTCTGCAGCTCTCCTCCTCATAGCTCTACCTTTCACCACTGTGAGTGTTTGAGAGTCTGTCTGACTCAAGTCATCTTTGGTCTGCGAACCAGACAGCTCCAGTAATTGAGATTCAGATCTCCTTGATCTTCGTGTTCGGACAGTTTGCTGGCCATCAGCCTCAGAATCGGAAAGAGGTGTCTGTGAATGTTTCTTTTGCAAAGCGGTTGCAACATTTTGAGGAACATTTTGAGAGTTTTTATCTGCCTCCTTGTCTATTGACTCCTCAAGGTGCATTTTGGTCTTCCTTGTAGTTCTACCCAATGAAACGCCCTCAGACTCATTCAGAGTTTGTGGTTTCTCTTTGCTTTGGCGATTGGATTGAGTTATAGGAGAACTCTCGGAAGAGGGCACAGACTGGTTGAGCATTTCATTTCCAGGCATAACTACCTCATGTGGAACTGCCTGAGGAGATTCTCCAGAGGAAATCTGCGAATTACTTTGACTAAGCTCTCCTTTAATTATTTTGTTCGGCTTGTCTCCTTCGGCTTTACTGTCCTTAATAGCCTTACTTCTTCCAGTCAAAGTGCTACATGGAGACAATAATGGTGTTTGTGTATTTGTCAATATGGAGTCTGCAACCTGTTCTTGACATTTGCTTTTCACCTCCCCTGAATCTTCTCCTGGGCGTAAAGGTTTACTTCGCCTTCTACCCGACCTTCTTAGTTCTTGACTAGCCTGAGAATCAGCAAGACTCTGTGAATCTTTTTCAGGAGAATCTTGTTCCTCTACATTGTCTTTAGACACAGGACTGTTCTTAAAACCTGATGCTTCACCAGATAATTGGGTCTGGGTATCTGGGACCACATCATCCTCTTCCTCATCTGTACCTTCAATGTGATGACCCGTTAACATCTCATTTTTTGCTTCCTCATTTTGAGCAGATGGGTCAGTGCTGCTCCTCTTACAAGATTCCTTAGAGTCCTCTTTTGTAGTCTGAAGTTGTGAACCATTTGGAGTAGACTCCGATGCCTTTGAAGAACTTAGTCTACTTGATTTGCGGGTGCGTGGACCAGCAAATGCAACACTTGCTGGACTTGGTGGTTTCCCTTCTTCATATTTCTCTAAGGTTATAAATGACTGACGCCTGCTGTTGGGTTTAGGTGGTGTACCAGATATCATATCAGATGAACTTGAAACATTAGGGCTGGTAACCTCAACTCCACTTTTCTTATGCCCACTCACATCAACCGAGATGTCACTCAATGGTGACCGATTCTTCTCTGAAGTTTGATCTTTATTTTGTGTATCTTTCTCTGGTGTTTCTACAGCTGATCTGGTGCCTTCTTGCGTTACTCTAACATCTGTGATTGGTTCCTCACTTGCAGAAACCTCCTTTGGGGGAGGAAACATTACAACCAATTAATTCCTTTAACAGAAAGCATGCACACATCCTCCACAATCAAAACATCAATGCCAGAGTAAAAAAAAAAAAAAAAACTGTTTTACCTTGAGCTGAATATCAGCCTCTTCCTCTGGTTGATGCTTTTCATCTTTTGTCAATTTGTCCCTAAAAAGAAACTTGTTTACAGTGGGTAATATACGCATACATTTGAGTAAAACAAAAACAAAGTCATAACTCTAATACATACATGGACTCCTCTTGACTCTGAGTATACTGTGAAAAGACTGTGGTGTCCAGGGATGCATCCAGATTATTATAGAGCGCAGGAATGTCAACCCTTACACAAACACAAAATCAAGGCAGAAAACATCAACAAACAAAAAAAACATAAGCCCTGACAAATTCTTATTTTCAAAATGCTTAGAGAATCTTAATGGTGACATCTTTACTACCACAATTAAGATTTTAGACATCTGCCATGCCATGAAAATGAAAGAATTTAAACCAAAATTACCGTTTAGTCCTTTTGACCTCTTTCTGGTGCTCAGTTAGCACTCTATCCTTGGTCTCAGGTGGAATAAAAACAAAATCCACTGAAGCCTCCTCCTCAATAGCTTTCCGCCTCAATGGCTTGGGTGATCCAAAATCCAGCTTTACCTAGAAAGGCAATAGGTGATTTGTTGAGGAACCTTTATGCTAATTAAGTGACGCCATTGATATTTTCAAGTTTAGATGCATTTTCACATTCATACTCACAGACACTGGCTTTGCAATGGTTAAAGAGCCTCTTCCTTTAAGCTCTTCTGCCTTCGCCAGGAGGGAGTCCCTCTTTCCCACAGAGGTCATTTTTACCCCGCTGATCTGAGGGTCCAGCTGAGAACTCTCACCCTTATAAGAAAACCAAACATGTTTGACTGAGCTAAATTTACAGCCTGTTTTAATAGAACATATCACTGCAGGGACAATAATTTGCACATGATGAAACACTGAACTGTACCGTATACTGTCCACTGCAATCATCTGGTGCATCAATAGCTTCAAAACCAGGTAAAATCAATGGAGTCTTTTGCTTGACCTGACTTAAAACAGACCTGAGGAAAAACATATACATTTAAATACAAATTTTAAGACAAGCATTCTTAAAAGATTTAAAGATCTGAAAATGTGCCTATGCTACATTTTACATAAAATACCCAACAATTGAATGAAAACATACTTAAGAGGATCAGGGTAAGTCAAGGTGAGTGCATTTCCAAAAGTGGCATTCCAGAACTGTGTGACCACATTGCGAATGTGCTTGCTCTTGTGCAGAAAAAGCACGCAGAGCAAGGGCGACAACATGGCAAGCATCTCATCATCATGCAGAGTTGATTGTGTTTGAAGGCAGCCAAGCAGGTCCGTGGCCAGTTTCTCCAACTACGAAAAAAACAGCAAATAAATACGAGAGACAGCCAAACCCTACATAAAAGACACATCAGACCCGTGGTTTTAATTTCAAAGCTGGGTAAATTCTTACCTTGGGTCCTAGTGTTGCACTGAGCTTTGATGGTTCATCATGACTTTTATAAATGAAAAACAGTGTTAGACAATGAAAAAAAAAAAACCATTCCAAGTATGAAAGATAAGAAACCATCACACACCTGGAGACCAGTTCAAAAAGGCGCGAGAGTGGTTTGGTGAGGGAGGACAGCACCTCTTGTATGAACGTGGGCAGTGTGATATTAGTGAAAACGGTTGACAAGTTAGAGACCAGCGTCAAGCCAATTCCATTTAAAACTCCGGTGGACTCTACAGATGCTTCTGAGAAGTCCACAGAAAGGAATGCCTCTAGAGTCTGCACCAGGAGAGTGTGGAAGGTCGAGAGATTCCCCAGGGCTTTGCTTCTCTTGCGCACCCAACTCAAGGGTGTATGAGGAGCTAAGAATCAAAATTGAAAACATGGTGACACAGTGCCATTACACACCTTTCCCATTTGAATCTGCAGCAAGCGCCTTACATTTCATCTTCTGCTGGAACTGTGGGGTGTAAGGAGAGAAGTCCATACTCTCAATGATGACCAGCAAGATACTGGCTATTGCATCTAGCATAGGCATACTCTAAAAAAAAAAAAAAAAGTAACACAAATTACATTTAAACACATACACACACAGAAGAGAAATTAAAATATACACAACATCCCAATTAGGTGCACAACTGAACAAATCTTCCATACTTTAAGAGCCTCACTGTCTAGAGAGGCACAGATCTTGGCACACAGCTCTTCGCAGCTTGTGTTCTCCTCCGCTGTGGCTACCAAAGCGGAGCATCGAGCAAACGCCTTGTATAGCCTGGACCAGGTACCGATCATGGTCTTCTGAGTGGTCTATTAAAAAAAATCAATGTCAAATAAGGACATATGAAGTATTTGCATTATATGGCAGAAAGCATCTCCACAAAAGCTAAAACGCTCTTACTTGGGGCAGGGGCAAACCAGGCAGCAGATGAATAACTGGGAACATCAAGGCACTGTAAATGGCACTGAAATTATGCTCCAGAGCATCTCCTTGATTCACTTCATTGGTCTGTGTTGGAATAATGAGTTTTCACTTAGAAGTGAGACACGAGGTTTGACTAGCACTGAAATGCACATTCATGCATCAGCAGACAGCATTGAGGATCTGAGTTTAGTACCTGAGTGATTGTGTCTGTCAGAGGGTTTACCACCACACTCCACATCCTCCAGAGCTGTTTCTTGATCTTAACAGCCTCCACACTCCCACTTATCGCTCCTAAAACAGCCTCTCCAAACGCCAGGGGAGATGTAGGTCCACAAAACCCACAACTCACAAGGGTCTCCAGGCTTGAAAAAAACCTGCCAGATGCAAGAAAATGTTGCACCCGTTAAGCAATCAAACTAGAAACACGAAAGGTATTACTTTAAAAAGGTGTATGCAAAAAACCTCTGAAACAGAAGTTGTGTTTTCTATATTAGACATTGAAAGACTTATCTTAAAGGATTGATGCTTACCGGTCATCTTCAAGAAAGGAGGAGAGCTGGTTACTCTTGTAGAATAGCAGTATTAGGAAAAGTGCTGGTGTACCCTGAAAAATGTGGAGAATCTTACAGTCATGATCTATAGCCACGCATGAATTCAAAGGTTGAACATTTTATGAAAATAAACACAATAAGGGGTAAAAAAAAAAAAAAAAAAAAAACACTTACATTTAACACATCCATGTTTGCCACTTGATAAGCAGCAGAACCAAGCACCTTCTGAGGTAATCCATTAACAGTGGCTTCCAGCAAAAGCTGCAGCAAATAATAAAGCAATGAAAATGTGTTCAAACAAAAGGGTCTAACCAACAACCTACACAACCTTTGAATACACCACGAAAATAAAAAAATTACATTTTAACGGCAAAGCTTTTGAAGTCTCATGCTCACCAAGGCATCATTTATGATTAAAAATGCAGTAAAAAGAGTAATAATGAAAGCCTTATAATTTAAATAGCAATGTTTTATTTAAATATTTTTAAAATGCAATTACATCCTTGTGATGTGATCCAGTCTTCGGTCTTACAGTCTTTCAGAAATCATTCTAACATGCTGTTTTTGTGGAATGGGAGGTTATCTCACTGAATCTAAACTTTTAAAAGGTTGTATGTGTTCAGCATGCCAGACTGCAGCTGGGTTGGGTAACACTCAGCATTCAAGCCATTTAGCAGGTCATTTTCACCATGATCTTACCAGGGCACGTTCAGCAGGCAGAACATCTGAGGACAGGATGGCCTGCAGAGCCTGTAGAAGCAGCGTGAGAACCTCGGACCCCTGTCGTTCCTTCTTATTACCTGTAAACAAATTACTATGAGCCAGTATCCACAACACAAAGTATCTATGCAAATGATCTGACTCTTAGAGAATGTAAATGTTAACATACAAGCTTCTATTGTTGTGCTGACAGAGCAGATCAGGTTGCTCCAAATGAGATTAAGAAGCGCTTCTGTGGAAAATAAATACTCATATCAGGTGAAGGACATGGACAGCATCAGCACTGCTTTCATTTCCTGATGAACTCAATAATAAACCTTTGATCTCAAAGCACGGCAACAAGAGAAACGGCTACATTGTGCATGTTATGTTGAATACCTGGAGCATGCTTTCCCACAGTAATGAAGCCTTCTTTGACAGCTGATATGAGGGTGGAGGCATGTCTACTGAAGGAGGAAGGGCTGGTAAAGAGCGGGTGCGTCAGGGGCTCTGGAAACAGACAAATGCTACACTGACACGGCTAGTATATAGTAATAACAAATTTCATAACTTTTTCTAAATATTCTAGGTTTATTTTCCCAGGTTTGCAAACCCTGTATTAACATACGAACATTACGATTACTAATCAAATGACATTCACAGTAACTAAAATGTCAAGTTGGGTCCACTTTACCACAAAGGCATAACTGATAGAAAACAACTCTTAAAGCTCAGACAATACTATGCGTAAAATTACCCAGGCTAAGCTGAAGATTTTCTCTAGCTGCTGTGACTGTAACCTCTGGACCCACAAGCCAGTGCAGGAGCATCTCTAGTCCCAGGAGCTGAATGGAGCGGTAGGTCTGAGCCCCCAGCACACTGCTGTTCAGATTCATGCGAGGAGTAGCGCTTGGTGTGCTGCAGGAAGGAATGCCTGGAGAACACAAAGATGAAGCATTAAGTATTAAAAAACAACAACGGAAGGTAAGATTTATAAACACGCATTTAGAAAATATATGGAGTGAACTGCCACTTCATACCAACTTGAGATATAATCTCCTTCATAAGAAGGCACAATGAGAAGAAATGAGCTGTATTTGTCACTTTACCTGATTTGGGGGTGTTAGGGGTGCCACTGCTTGGGTTAGAGGTTCTAGCAGGTGTAGTCGGAGACGGCAGTGGAGAATCAGAGGGAAGTGTGCTGTGCAGTAGCGGTACACCAACCTTTAAGAGAGAGAGTGATGGGAATATACAATTCTCTCAGTAACTAATATATGACCATGGACATACAACGGTTATAATTGGAACAAAAAGCATAATTCATCAATGTAAGCACAGTGAATTTTACCTGCTCAAAGTTAGTGGACAGGTTGGGTCCGAGCTTGACTACAAGGTACCACCACACCTCCAGCTTGGTGAGCAGCAGAGCTTCAGTCCTGACTTGGATGGAACTGAGCGGCTGCATGAGGAGCTTCAGACGCTTGCTGCTGCACAGGATTTCTGCACAAGAGAAAATATTACAACTTAAACAACAGCTGAGAAAAAGCAAGATGTTTTACAAAAAATTAAATAACAATAGAAGAGCTATGAACTGTTGCTATCTAGGTCCAAAAGGTTCCCACATCTTTTGACCAATGAATTTCCATCTCAATTGAGGTTACTGAACTCCAAAATGCAAATTTACAGCATAACTAGAGAAAAAAATTAAAATACTTTCCTGACTTTCCACAAAGCAAAGTTATGTAATTCTCTAATGTGTAAGTCTTCAGTGACTATACACAAAGTAAATAAATAAACTTGCCTGAATTAAGGGCGAAGTTGTCAATGAGGCTCTTCCAAGCGATGAAGGCAATCTTCTTAATATTAGGAGAGGAGTTGCGAAAACCAAGCTCCTCTAAATACAGCAAGGAATTAATGAAAGCACCACCTTTGTGGAGCAACTGAAAAGAGATGCATACAATAGAAACGCATGCTTATCCACAATGACAATCTCAAGATTCAGAACTGAAATTGTGAGACTTGAAGAGCAGCGCATGTTGACCAAGTATTTTACCTTCCCCAGAAGTTTCACAAACAGAGGCCACAGCTTCAGCATATTGGTCTCGTTTTTAGATGCAAACAGCTTCTGCATTTCAGGGATGAGCATCTAGATACAGCAGAGCATTAGAGAAGCACTATGGTTATTTATATATGCACCAAAAAAACAAAAAAAAACTGTTGTATACACTTACAGAAGACATCATTGGCTCTACAATGGCTGCCACCTCCTGCTGTTTCTCCAGAAGAAGAGGCATGCCCAGCTCCAGGGCTGCTGCCGCACGCAAGCGCACTTTATTGGCCGAGTGGATCACCAGAGGAATAACCAGCTTGGCCCAGCACACGGCTCCTGCAGCCATCTGAGACGGGGCCTGCTCCAGCAACCTGATGTTCATCAAAAAAAAAATTAACGGCACTACCATGATAGTGAGAAGTACGGGAAATTGCAACAAACCTTATGATGACATTAAGTGATTCATGTTCAATGAGGATGGACTGAACCTCTCTGGTCTGCATGGCCTCTAGACTCTTCAGAATCTCTGGGACCTGAAATTTATTAAGCAACATTTTTTAGTCACAAAAAAAATTAAAAAAATTAAAGCTCTAGGGACTGACATAACCAGGTAAACAAACCTTTTTGGATGCCACTTCTGGCGGGAAATTCTGTTTTGAAATCACCCATAATGCTCGAGTGCACGTAAACTTCTCTTTTGATTTTACCACCACATTACAGAGCGTAGACAGTATATCTTCGGAAATATTTGCTGCAGCAAAGAAACAGATGATGGAGGCTAAGCAAATTAACAAACACTTTAGAACAAATATAAAATAAACGTAATTTATTCAGCTACAGTAGGTTTATATAGCATGTAAGAAATATTACAGAAATCAAATAAAGTGTATAAATAAAACACTGCATAGTCTTCACTGGATCAACCAAACATGAACGGATTCTTATTAAAGATCCAAAAGTGATTCAGTCAAGTCCAGTGAGTGATTGACATTAATAATGACAGACAGCAGCAGATACATTAGACTGCTGTCCCTGTTTGCTTAACACATAACCAATTGTGTTTATTGGAATACTCCACACAACGGCATTTTAACATAATTGTGTGCATATTTAACCACTCAAGAATGAAAGAACGGTTTTAGTGATCACATGCTGTTTGAGAGAGGCGTTTAGCTGTGTGTCAGTCAGCACGAGAAGTGGACAGTTCTTTTTCACTGCTTATTGCGCTTACCTTTATTAAGTGCCAAATTCGCAAATGCATGCAGTCTGAAAGAGGCGCTTTTCTGAGTGTGTGTGTCAGCGCGAATGTGTCCCAGTCTTTATTTTCTCATTCATGCAGGTGTGCTTATCACTCAAAGGTGTATATAACTTTTAAGCAATACTGTTATGCAAATATATTTGCCTACCAAAGAATACACAATATAGTATAATCTCTAATGCCCAGCCCTAATGGAAAGTAATAAAAAAAAAGTATATTATACTAAAGAATTCAACAACTTCTATACCTGGTATGACTGAAACAATGTGCGAGTGGAAGACACAGAATCCCAAAGCCTGCAATGCAGCCTGACACAGCTCCTCGTTCTCACTGGAGATATGAACCTGAAAGGAAAAACATAATTCATCTGCAGGGCTGATGACACAGCAAAGACATAGCTTTCTGAATGAATAACTTTTGCCTATTTTTACTTACAAACAAAACAAAAATAAGTGTCAAATGTTCAGTTAAATTAAAAAAGTTCCAGTATATGAGTCTGGTGACCCATAGAGGAGAACAACTTACCAAAAGGACTTTACTTAGACGTGCAAAATGCTTTACAACTACAGACAGAAACTGACGCCCCTCGTCTCCATTCAGGCGGCTAAGAGAAAGAAAAAAAAAAAAAGAAAGTCCAACAATCTAGAAATACCTTTATAAGTTACAGCTCAACTGCATGCCCACTAGACATGCAAGAACCAATAAGGTTCATTGTAATGCAGAGCATGTACATTTGAGTTTGTTTACCATAATCAATATGCTCTATACATACGCAGTGATCCATACTTGCAATACGAACCAACATGTCAAAACAGTATCACTACAACACTAAATAAGATTTTATCATGGAGACATCCATACATGACTAAAACTCTTCTATACTGACAGACATAAGAACTGTAGGTTAACACTTACTTTGCGATGGTGATGTAGGCATCCGTCTTCTCTGACAGCCCGGCTGCTTCATCTTCCAGACACTCCAGAAGAGAAAGGAGGCTGGCACTAGATAGAGGCACTGCTGCCATCATCCTCACAACCTGAAAGGCAGGAAAGCACATTAAAGTCATGCATACAGCATTGACTACAAGGAAGAACGAATATAACGCAATAAAATTTGATTTTTTTTCTGGTTCAGTTATTTAATTGTAGCAGGTCATTAAATGGCTTCAATTGCTTTGTTGCTTTAAATAAAATAAAAAAAATTGAAACTCTTCTGCCCCTTGGACCTGTGGGAACCAAGAATGAGTCTTTCACCTTTCACCCCCTTAAACACAGAGTTGAGCATCAGATGTTTAATAGTCTGCAATTGTGCATATGAAATACTATGCATAAATGTGAACGTGTGAAAAGTGAATATTCTAACTATTTAAATGTTATTTTGGTAGTGAGCTGGAGCCAATGCATGCACTGCAAGCAGAACATCGTGTGCTCTCGATGCACACGAGATCTCTGATGAACAAACGGCAATAAGGTCTTCAAATAAAGACCATGAGATGTAAATTCAGTCGTCTATGTCTCCTTACTGACACATATGTGGAAAATAAAACCTCACACGCATCTTAAATGTGTTGTTTAGCTAACTTAGCAAGGTGCTCGTGAGGCTAATAGGAACAAACCACCTATTATTACCAAAACTCTGCCAAATATCACAATATATTTGCTTTTAAATACTATTTTGTTTTACTGGTGGGTGTGCCCAAATTGATTGAGCTGTCCGAAATGCAAACATTAGACAATGTAGTTGTTTGTATCTTTAAGCTATTGTGTAATCATGTGCGTTGAGCGTAAAACTTGTGGGCACCTCGCGTGCAACAAACACGGATCAAAATATGCCGTTTATTGAAACATTTAAACCGTCGCGTATGCGTTTGCTGTACTCAATCTAATCCAACAAGAACTTCCCCTACAAAGACTGCAGAGTTAGCGAGCTAACGATAGTTAAGTTACCCTCTTCATGTTACCCACCCAACCCCCTGAGTACTCTCATCGACACACACAACTCAAGATGTCTCACCTCGCGCCTGAGGACTCGCTATCGACCACTGAAAGCGATCTCATCGACACACGAGCTTTATCAGAGAAATCAGGGAAGTTTATAGCACAATGTTTGTAAATGATCAAGGCTACGCAGCGTCTGTCCAGTCCTCGCTCCCCGCGAAAATGCTGGCGCCAAACATGACGCGTTGAAAACGTCACCTTCAACCCGACGTCATCTCCTCCCTCTCATAAATGACGTATTGAATGAATTAAGATGCTTTCCCAAATCTTTAATAAAAAATGTAAGCAAATTATTAGGACACTTTGGTCATGTGTTTTGTCTAGCGCCATTTTACAGTAAGGTCTCATTTGTTAAATGCAATAGTTAACATGAGCTTAGAATGAACATTTCTGCAGAGTTTATTATTACTAGTTCATATTAACTTCAAAATGTAATAAAACTTTTAAAATCAAACATTTGTTAATGAACTAACGTACGAACAATAAACAATTGCATTTGTATTAACTGATATTAACGAATATATTCTAAGAATAAAAATAAAAAATAAAACCTTTTTTTTTTTTTTTTACTGTTTAGCTTTGCTAAAAGAATGTACATTCTTTGCAGTCTGGAAAGAATGTACATTTAATGGCATTGCATTAACAAAATCTGATTTTATTTATTTTTTCTGTTAGTGTAAATGTCATGTTATGTTATCTTTCAGAGAAACAGAGTAAGTGAAGTGAAAGTGACATACGGCCAAGTATGGTGACCCATACTCAGAATTCGTGCTCTGCTTTTAACCCATCCAAAGTACACACCCACACAGCAGTGAACACACACACACCGTGAACACACACCCGGAGCAGTGGGCAGCCATTTATGCTGTGGCGCCGGGGGAGCAGTTGGGGGTTCAGTGCCTTGCTCAAGGGCACCTCAGTCATGGTATGGAAGGTGGAGAGAGAGTAGAATACTAGTAGAATACATAAGTGAGAGTGTGAAAACTTTGTTTTATGAGAGTTTATTTATTTTTTTAAGTTCACATGCCTATAGACTTACATTTGTTATTATCTGTAGCTTTAATATTGCACCCTTGATTAAAGAAATACAAATATCAACAATTACAGTTGTGGGTTTGTGTGTATTAAAGAAGTGGGTTTGGGGCATTAAACATAGGTCAAGTGAAGGCATCAGTGTGTTTATCAAAGAGCTGAGAGGAGTTGACAGCAATGTACTGCAGCTGAAAACCTCCACCCGTCACCGAAGAATCAGAGAGGAACTTCAGAGTCATGACGTTTCCTGTGCAACATATAACGTAGGGGCATAGAAAGAGAGAGAAAAAGAGAGAGAGAGGAGGAGAGGGAGATATTCTAAAATTATTTGTAAGAAATACATTAAAACGAATGTCTTTTCCAAGAAAAACACACTTTTGAAATTAAAATCACTGCAACAACATACCTGTACTTATGAAGTCCTCTGGAAGTTCATCCCCACAGTATCTTTCCAGAACAGACACAATTATTTTATTATTTTTGAAGCTAATTTAGATAATGCCAGAACTGTAAACTCTCAGTAGCAATAAAAAAATGGAACATAAAGGTCAATGGTAAAATGTCTGTTATTTACCTTCCAACAAAGCCAGAAACATCATCATAGCTGTCATAGATCTCCAGGTAATCACTGATGCAAGCTGTGTCCTCCTCAAGATCAAAGTCTAGGAAGTGCAGGCGGATTCGTTGGCCATAGCGCACACGAATGTGCCAGTAGCAAATCTGCTCGTCCTGGTAGTCCTCTGGATAACCAGGAGAATCTAAAACCTTCTCCTGATCTGTGTGCACTCCTCCACACTCCTTTGCTGTAAAGACAGTAGAAAATCTGTACAAATTAATACATGCAAACAATTGTGATTATGTGATAAAGTGGTCAGACCTACTACACCCTACAGTTTGATTAGTTTGAATCATGTGATCTGTTCATCTTTCCACGTGTAGCAGAAGTATAAAATAGAGTCAAAGGAATATAAGCACTATGCCTATGCAGACAATGACAAATCCAAACTCTGTCTGTGGTTTGAGTGGGTGCTCAGTGACACACACAACCGGTGCCCTGCCCTGAATGAGGTAGTGACTGGACACAATATAGAAAAGTACATTTAGACTATAAAATATTCTTATTATTAATAATATTAAAATACACCCCATCCTCTTGGCATTGTATTGTACTGAACATCAATCTACTTCTTGGAGGCAAGGCTTTGTCAATCTAATATTAAAAAGAAATTTTTCTTTTGTGTGTTGATCTATTAACAGTTTCATCAGATGAGATGATAGTCAGGTCGTAATGACTGCTTATACAGTATGTGATAGTGAGCTTACTTTGTATACCACATTAAAAAAGACACAAAAATGTGTTCAAAAATGCCCATACCAGCATCTCTCACAGGACATCTCAACCTGAAAGCCTATCACCACTATTTTGACTTCTCTTTGAGTTCACTGTTAAGTCAAGTACTCCATTGGGAGAATTTCTTTCACGAGCTCTGGGGGAAAGTGTCAGTCAAAAACTCAGCTGGGTCTCTGGTAATGCATTACCACACCTTGTACAACTTTTACGGGGCTTCATTTGGATTATTAACGGTGTGAAGTAATTTTCATTAGACTCTTCCATATTAAAACAAGAGAAATCAGCCAGAGAAAACAAGCAGGCATTTTACAAGAAATGTATTATGTGTTTGTTCTCACTACTCCACATCATTTGTCCTTCATGTAACAAATAATGACCTGTGCTGAGGTTCACTGTCCCCTGTTTCTGTGCATCTGTCATTGTGTGTAATAAAACAGCCATCACTTTTTTCTCCAACATTTAGTCATGGTTGTCTTTGTCCAGGCCACAAGTTATCCCACCCTTATAGAGCCTGAATTATGATATAAAGTCATTGTCTTTAACCTATGGAGATTTATACTTTTCTACAACACTAATTCCTTTGATGAGTCAGCTCACTCTGGGGAGCTTTCAAAGAAAAAAAGTTACAAAACTATATGATTTGTTTAACTATTTTGTCCAAATTTTCCAAATCTCTCGACGGATGACTAAAATCCACCCAGGATTGCCTAACTGCCGTTTCTCAAACTCACCCTCAGGGTTGTAGCAGTAGACGTCCCACTTCTCACTTTTGTTGAGCCGGTATCCGTAATCAACGATTCCAACCTTTCCGAAACCACAGTTGGTGCCAGCTTTAACAATCGGATAGCCCACACGTCCTTTGTCAAACCATCCAGCTGCACACACGTGGAACCCTTCGGGAGAAAGACAATGCTGTAATATTGTGGAATATCAGGTATTGTGAAGCATCTCTCTGTCAAACACATTTGGCATAAATGTTAACTGATCTAAAATGCAATTAATAAAAATATATCATTTAAAATGATAACTAATAAAATAGAACAATTTATAAAATACTGTTTTAACCTAATGATCAATAATATTTAGAAATATTACAGTACAATTATAAAAAATATTAGTTAATGTTGTATTTCACAAACAGGTTCCATCTTTTTTAAGGGGATCATGAATAAAGGGCTTTTGTGCACTGAGGGAGCCATGGGCACCATTTGAAGGCTGCAAACAGAGACGATTAAAAGAAAGCCAAGCAGACCTCCTACATAGAGTGCCACAAGCCTGAACTAACCACATAATGTTGGCATTACACTTCAGTCCTCATGTCTGGAACAAATTTACTCTTAAAAAAATTGTTTTACAAGAAAACAGGTGTTACTGCTCAGGCAACACATGACAATGACTTTTACAGTTCAAACAGAACACTGGTTGGCACTGGGGATGGTTTCTAACTTTATTTATATGATGTGTGCAAATATTTATTATACTGTATATCTGTGAGAATGCTGGTCATCATTCTGCTTGCTGCTGGATTCAGATGTAGTTTACTGTAAAGGCTATTCAGTATGATCCAAGTTATGACTTGTTCAGATTTCAACACTTTCGCTGTAGGACAGACCCTCCATTACTGTTTCTTTTGGCATCTGATCTTCATGAGATATGTAAGTGTGATACAAACCAATCTGGCGAGCTGCTTCCAGTTGATTATATGTCGCAAGAGTGCCCCCCTCAAATTTGCACACAGCCTTGGCTTCCCTATACGTCAGCTGATATCTTCCTTTGCGAGATTCACGGTGGTAAACTCCGGCTGCTTGCTCTGTAAGGAGAAAACGTGTCTCATTTGGCCACACTATCAGCTTCGAGGACTCATGTGGAGTTATCTGGGTCTGTTCAGTCTCTCAATTCTACTTGTCTACTCAAATTACATCAGACCTAAAAAGGAAATTTATTTTAGAAAATGTTTTACCCAACATAGATGTTTTATTGTACAGGACATCCTGAGTACATAAGGGACCAATAAACTGTACATCCAGTTGCTGATGGTAAGATCACTAAAGCAGATTTTGCCTGTTTTGAGCTCTGTGTGCTGCTCACAGAACATCATGCTGCTTTGCAGTTGTTCTCAAGCACGCATGCATAACCTTAAAGAAGTTGGATCCTGTCTCAAATAAGTTACAAGCCAATGCTTTTACTGAGCTGCCTTCAAACATCAGAAGATTGCAACCATTTGTGAGCTCCAAACATGTCTCGGAGAAAAACACTAAATTGTAGAATCATTTGACACATGTATGTAGCTTATTTAAGTGTTTTCAGATGTGTAGTGGTGGTCAAGCCACTATGTCATGATAAGCAAATAAAATAAAAAATTGCTTAGAGTATTGGAAATAGCTTACAGTGAATTTTAGTGGGGTTCAAAAAGTTTTGCTTTATGAAGACCTAAATCAAAGGTTAAATTTTCAACAAAAAAACAAAACAAAACAAAACAAATCTTTACTGAAATGAGTTTGAAAACTCTGCTGAAAACTAAATATATTTCGACACACTGTTTTGACTTTCTTTGTGGCGTTCAAACCATATTATTTTACCCTATAACCTGCATGTTAATTAATCACTGAATCATTTGAAAGGGTTTTGGGGTGCAGTGGGGTAAGCTGCAGTATACCGTAACAGAATGAAGTCATTTCCCTGTGTTTACAAGGTTCCTTTGGACTGGCCACACATCAGCTTCACAGAGCCATAAATATACAGCTCTCATGACATGCAATATAATATTATAACATTTAAATCCTGTTGGAGAGTAAAACCCATTAAACCATAATGCAGTATATGAGAGGGAAATCCTAAAGAAACAACAATAAAAAATAAAAGTAATTTTAAAAATCCATAAGTCATGTATCATTGATTCTATGTAACATCGTTTGAATCAACACATCAGAAATAAAATTACCCAGCCAGATAGAGTTGTGCAGTATTCCATTCTTGTAACCCCAAGCTTCAGCCTCATTCAAGACAAATATAACGGCGAATATGACGATTAACACGCGCATTTCTCTCATTCCGCAGTGGATCTATACAGATGTTAGCCCAGCTGTCACGCAATGAACTGGGCACATCATGCGCAAGCCAAGTTTAAATGCTTTCCTGCCTACTAGACTCCTCTACGTGGGGTCTGACGTCTGATTTCAGTAAACGGTGACGATGGTGGAAAGGGCTGGATCGGGAAAGACCCCCAGTGCAATACACTGCGGTTACTACTTAAATAAATAACTGAATGGACGTGAAATATTGATTTGAGTTTAAATGTGCAGATTTAGATTTGCTTAAAGCGATAGTTCACCCAAAAATGAAAAGTGATATATACTCACCCTCATTTCGTTCTAATCCTAAAGTCTATGAGTTTCTTTCTTCTGTGGAATATAGCTAATGATATTTCCGAAGAATGTTGCTAACCAAACAGTTTAGCAACATTCAAACACTCAAACAAAGTCATACAGGTTTGAAACGAATGAAGGGTAAGTAGCTAAATGATTTGCAATCCAAGTTATTTTTTCCTACTGAATACTTAATTAAACACACACATATGTGTGATAACTCAAGAGTGTGTGGTGATGAAATTACTTAAACTCTTCCTAGTTTTAAAGAGATTTTCAAATCTCTTTATTTTAGTTAAAACAAGAAAACTGATATTTTCAATCAAGAAATACTTAGCTGTGAACCTTCCTCTGGAATGTACGATCTCGTCTGATGAAAAGATGACATGCCTTTTCTTTATTTGATTGGATGGAAAATATTAGGTTATATAAGCTACAAACTGTTCAGTGATATATGAATTTGTATATTCTTCTATAAAAAAAAAAAAAATACAATGTGACTATTAAAAAATGACAAAGAGCCTATTAAACATATTTTAAAATAAGATTTTAAATTAAAAATCCATAATGAAGGTCTTTGGGGCCCCAAACATAAAAACCAATCAACCTTAGCAGAAACAACAGAGACAGTTAAGAATATTTGCTAGCAGACTTCACAAAAAAAAAAAAAAAAAAAAAAAATGTGCCCAATCTTTTGTGCTCTGAATTAAATGTAAGAGGTGCTGAGTCACCCCCTCGGTTAAAGTCGTGAATTTAATCACTTATGATTTAATACCATACAGTAACCTGTAACAATGTCCAGCTCACTTTGTGGTTTCATACAGTCAGTTTCTAGTCTGTGAGTCTAAGATGTGCGTACACACCCTGGAATACATCATGAAAACTGCCAAAGTAAAAAAAAAAGTTCTTCCAAGAACTTTGGACATTTGTCAGCCTTATAATTCATTATATTCATTGTGGTTTGTACGCCATACTTTGTTATAAAAGTTAGAGAAGAAATTATTAGATCACGATTACTAAATTAATTCCAGATTTACAGTTTAAAGGGCATAGCTTTATTACGTGCATGTAGTAAGATTGTAACTAGACATAGAGTGTAGGGTTGTAACTGTTTCTTTCCTAAAAGTGGATAGGAAGCAGAAATTTGTTTTTGTTGTAGTGTGCGTAACTGCGAAAAAAATACAGGTGGATATGACTTAACTACTACCATCTGCTTGTTTGGGAACAAACCAGTTATGTCACACTACTGCAAACAAACTTATTTCAAGAACTGGTCTCAGTCTGCAGGTCACGTGAAGACATGTGTCTTTGAGCTGCTCAATTGCATCACAGTATAGAATTTTATCAAAAATATTTTCTGCCTCACTGAAGAGACAGAAGCAACAGTTTGTCATGAAGTGCACACAAACAAGAGGATCCAAAAGCACTGTTTTATTAGGGTAATCCAGAATCATAAATCAGCCAGGCAAAGGTCAAAATCCAGAAAAGCAGTCCAAAACAAGAAACACGACAAAAACCAGGGAACACGAAAATAAAGGATGACATTAACCAAGGACTCCATGACAATGACCGAAACAAACAGGGTATATATATAGACAGGTGCAAACAATGTGAGTGGGAACAGCTGTGTGCAATGAAGTGATTAGTTCAGATAAAGGCTTGTGAGAAATGCAGAACTGAAGTGGGGTGATGATATGGGGAAGTGAGACCTCTAGTGGACAAACAGGGAGACACAGACCAGACACTGTGACATTACCCGCCACCCCCCCACCAAGGAGCAGATGCTCCTCTGAAAACACAAAAAAACAAAAACAAAGATACCAGGAGGGAGGTGGAATGGTGGAGGATCAGGGGGAGGGAGAGAGGGCCACGTCCGTAGAGGGGAACAGGAACAGGAAGTGATGGCTTAGCAGGTAGCCAGAGTGGATCAAACAGCTCAGGGGCCCAGGGCAGTGCTGACAGAGCAGGAATCCAGGGTTGAGCAGGTGGAACTGGAACCCACCGGCGCGGCACAGGTGGAACTGTAGCCCACCACAGACAAGCAGACGGGACTGAAGCCCAACAGGGTAGAGCAGAGGACCACCACAGCCGAGCAGATGAGACAGAAGCCCACCAGGGCGGAGCTGAGAACCACCACAGCCGAGCAGACGAGACAGAAGCCCACCTGGGCGGAGCAGAGGACCACCACAGCAGAGTCGATGGCCCAGGAGAGCAAGTCTGGTCAGGTAGGACTGAAATAAAGAACATGAGCAGGTTAATGGCGGCCTCCGTGGCCATGATGAGATGGTAGATGGCCTCCATGGCCATAATAGGACTGGCAATGAGTTCATAAGCGGCCTCCATAGCCATGACGAGAGGGTAGATGGCCTACGAAGGTTCTGCAGCAGTTTCCGCAACCTCTGTAGGTTCCACTGCCGTAACAGTCTCCTTGACACCATTAAAATGGATAGAGGTAGCATTGCTGGGTTCATCAGACAGGATGTGACGAGGCTCTGGAAGTTCAGCTGAGACGTGACCAGGCTCTGGATGATCTGTGTGATATAACGAAGCTCTGGAAGATCTACTGAGACGTGATGAAGTTATGGAAGAACGATAGTGATCTGACTGGGCTCATAAAGACCAACGGTGACTTGACCCTGTTCACGGAGATCAACGGTGACCTGACTTTGTTCATGGAGATCAACGGTAACTTGACTTGACTCATGAGGTTTAACTGAGGTTTTACTTAACTCATGGGTGTTAATGGTGGCTTGACCTGACCCTGGACGGTCAATGGTGACTTGACCTGACTCTTGATGGTCAATGGTGACTTGACCTGACTCTGAACGGTCAGTGGTGATCTGACTCGACTCTAGGAAATCAATGGGGACCTGACTTGACTCTGGAGAGTCCACAAGGACCTTACTCGACTCTGGCGAGTCCACTGGCGGCAATCTTGTCTGGAGACACAGGCGTAGAGTCGGCCATCACCCCAGCCCTACTGCCATGGTCCAAAACATTTGAGCCAGACCACCCACCTCACTCCCGCTTTGACGGAGGGTGGTTAAATTCAAGAGTCTCCCCCTCCGCTCCTCCATGGTGGCTGGTGAATGGATTTGAAATCCCACACTGCTGGATCTGGGCATGATGGAGTCCTTCTGTCACGAAGTGCACACAAACAAGAAGATCCAAAATCAGTGTTTTATTAGGGTTATCCAGAATCATAAATCAGCCAGACAAAGGGACACCCAGGGATACACAGACCAGACACTGTGACACAGTTTTCCCAGCATTCATTTTGTTCATTCTGTGTTTGTCCCTCACCAGTGTCCCATTGACACTCATAAGGTTTTGTCAGAGAACGGTGTGATAATCAGCGGTATTCCCATGCTGCCCGTGTTCCTGCACCGACCCCTGTCTGAGATCCGTTTGCTCATGGAGAAACTCAAGTACCCCATTGCTCCAGCTACCAAGAGCGTCCAAATCCACAGCCCACCTGCTAAACCCAACTGCACCGCCTGGTTAGGAGGTGAGCAAAGAAAGGCACGGCCGAGGCTTTGAGACTCCTGTCCTCTGCATGGGACGAGAAGAGTTTTATAAAGCAGTAGTGACAATGAAGATTTGCTGAAAATGAGTTTGTTTCTTCATCAGGTTTGTAGAAGGAAAGAAAGGAAATTCTCCAGAAACGGTTTTACATGTCCATTTACAAATTTAGGATTTGTTCCTAGAATTATTTGGAAGGGTCATGAATAATAATGTTGAGCTCTGCTCTGATTGGCTGTTTCACAGCACAAATCTTTTCTGTCCAGCATGAACGATGGAGAGATTAGGCATCCAACCTGATATGTCTGAGCCTGTATCAGACAAAGATACAGATTTTAAGAGATTTTGAAAGAATGTTTAGCGTCCGAGTGATCGATGCTTGAGAGAGTTGTCGGTGAAGATGTGGACGCAGCCTCTGTGTTGCTGTTATAAGCATTTTTGCACTTATCTTTCCCACTTTTTTTGACACTTTAGAAAGTTAATAAAGTAGGACGTTGCAGTTTAGGGTCAGTGATATCTTTATCTATCTTAATTGCTAAATATTTGAAAACATTTCGTTTTTTTTTTTTTTTATTTATCAGTTTTAATAGCAATATCTGGCAACATTGCATCGATGTGCAGGTCTTGCTGGCCTAGAATATGGGCTGGAAAACGTTATGCAAATGTTGGGGTGTAAACATTAATGATCCCTACTGTGATGTCACAGTCGGTGTTATGTTTGGATTCGCCTCTTTTTCAGTGGACTATTGCAGCACAAGATTTTCAGTGGTGTTTGAGGCTCTTCATTTTCATGTACATAACTCTTATTCAACTATGCCAAGGTAAATACAGTTTTCCATTCTGTGGCACCTTTAACAGAAATATGTTCAAATATTATTTTGCAAGCTTTTCCAAGAAGTTATTAAAATGTTGATTTTTGAATGTTCACTGGATGTCCAGCTTTTTTTTTTTCTGGTTATGAGAAGGTTAAGGGAACATTTGATCAGTTTCCTAACATTATGGAAACGTTACTTTTGAATGTTCTCTGAACATTGTGAAACAAGTAGAAATATTTAAAAAGATTATATGAATAATGTTTTTTTTGCCAACATTTTGAGAACACTATTAAAGAGTGGATAACTTTGAATGACAATAAAAACACAATTGCAATGCTAATTGACAGGAAATAAATAAACATATAACAATAAACAAAATAAACATTCCAAAATTGGTGTTTGCAGCTGGGGTCTTCTATTGTATTTGTCCATTAAGTGTCAACTGATTTAGTCATGTTAACTCAGATCGCTCTTTTCTTTTTCTTTTCTTTCTTTTTCTTTTTGCAGTCATGTTTTACAAAAGAAAGTTTGAGGTCGGATCATAAAATTCGATAGGTTCGATAAACTTGCTGACAACCTTCTATGGATTCTATGGAATTATGTCCCCCAAAGAATCAAAAAAGTCAATTTGGAGAACAAAAGTCAGCAAACTTGATATATTAGCGGACTGTGAGATAGATCAGTCGTGACATATATAGTCAAAATGAATTTAACTATTTAAAATGAATATTTAAAAATATTTTTTTCTTCTCTATTTATTTATTTAGTTTTTTTTATTCTGTGGTGGAAATAAGCTTCTATATACTATATAATAATTTACTGCTTAATATAGTATTTTCCTCATATTTGTAGGAGCACACTTGTCTGTGGAGAGTGGTAAGGAAAATGGCACCAAAGAAAAACATCTACTTTTGGCAAGTTCCAGTAAACATTGGACTTGAACCATTCTTATTTGTTGTCAATATGACATTGGACTCCAGAAACACCATGTTAACAGAAAATGAGAACCAATTACAATCAGATAAGATAGTAAGATTTTTCAAATTCAGTTTGTGCATTTATGTTCAAAATAGGGAAAATAAGAATTCTATCTTGGGATCCAATGAGAATCACCCAGCTGCATAAGCTCCCCTTTCTGCAACACATGAGAACCATGAGTGTTAATGAAGAGGGAGGGACTATCGTTAATTAGCTGAAATCTGTAGAATACAAAAAGACCAAAGGGCAGTATTTCCACATTGTGTTTAGCTGTTAAACAATGGCTGGAAGTTGGTGTTTGGTTCAGATTTTGCTGGTTTGTGCTTTCTGCCATGCTGTTCCACACTGGAGTAAATCGCTTCAGGATGTTCAATCTCTGATGACCCAGCAGTTTCCGCTTCAGAAGCCAGTTCAACAACCAAGTAACCAGCAGTTTCTGGTTCAGAAGCCAGTTCAACAACCAACTTACCAGCAGTTTCCGCTTCAGAAACCAGTTCAACAACCAAGTAACCAGCAGTTTCCGCTTCAGAAACCAGTTCAACAACCAACTTACCAGCAGTTTCCAGTTCAGAAGCCAGTTCAACAACCAAGTAACCAGCAGGTTCCTCAGCAGATTTCGCTTCAGAAGCCAGTTCAACATCTACCTAAACCACAGTTCCCGCTTCAGAAACCAGTTCAACAACCAACTTACCAGCAGTTTCCGCTTCAGAAGCCAGTTCAACAACCTAAACCACAGTTTCCACTTCAGAAGCCAGTAGTGCAGACCGATCCTATTGATAAATGTGCTGTAGCTGATTCTGAGCAGATTCAATGTGGTCTACCTGGCATCAGTGGTGCTGAGTGTGAAGCTATCAACTGCTGCTTTAACGCACAGCAGTGTTACTATGGGAGGACTGGTAAGTGTTCTCTATCTTATTCTGTTCGTGTTAAACTGATTCTCTGCATTAACCTGCTCTTGTACCTTGTTCTAGTAACTGTCCAGTGTATTAGAGATGGTCAGTTTGTGGTAGCGGTGTCTAGAGACGTTACTCTGCCTCGACTGAGTCTGGATTCGGTTCATCTACTGGGTGGAAATGACCCACCTTGTGCTCCTGTGGGGTCCACACCTTCCTTTGCCATATACCAGTTCCCTGTGACCGCATGTGGCACGAGTGTGATGGTGAGCAGCTGCTACTGGTTTTATTCTGCATTTGCTTATGATGGACTGGATGCTGCCACGGTTTCTGTTCACAGGAGGACGGTGGATATGTGGTTTATGAAAACCGAATGACCTCATCCTATGAAGTGGGAATTGGACCATATGGTTCCATCACAAGGGACAGTCATTTTGAGTAGGTGATCTATGACTTGGTGTGAACATTAGTCCCTAATAAATGCTACAAGCTTGCTGTGTGTTGTCCAGGTTCCTCTTCCAGTGTAGATACTCTGAAACTTCTGTGGAAGCTCTGGTTGTGGAGGTCAACTCCGTTCCTCCACCTCTACCAGTAGCTGCTCCAGGGCCTCTCCGGGTGGAGCTCAGACTGGCCAATGGCCAATGTGTCACCAAAGGATGTGCTGAAGGTAAGGTCTTGTCCTGTGTCTGCCTAAAGCCTTTCAAACTTGAGTCCGGTTAAACCCCAGTGTTCCTCAGGTGATGAGGCCTACACGTCCTACTACAGTGACGCGGATTATCCCATCACAAAAGTCCTGCGAGAGCCTGTGTATGTTGAGGTGCACATTATGGAGAGGACTGACCCCAACATTGTCCTGATGCTGGGACGTTGTTGGACGACTTCAACCCCCAGTCCACTCAGTCTCCCCCAGTGGGACCTTCTGATCGATGGGTGTGTATACAGCCGATCTTTATCCCATTAGTCTGCTGGGAGACCCTTTCTAACCTTCTCTTTTGTCTTCAGATGCCCTTACCAGGACGACCGTTATCTGACCACACTGGTTCCAGTGACTGGATCATCTGGTCTTCAGTTCCCAACCCACTACAAGCGCTTTGTTGTGAAGATGTTCACATTTGTAGACCCAGCCTCACTGGCTGCTCTGCAGGAAACTGTATGCCCCCACCCCCCTTACTTGAACATATTTGTATCTACTACTTGTGGATTCTATGACTTGAGCCTCTTTCTTCCCTGTCAGATCTTCATCCATTGCAGTACAGAGGTGTGCCATCCATCATCTGGCTCTTGTGAGCAAAGCTGCACCAGGAAACGTGAGTTCTCGCTTTCTCTTGACAAGAGGTACTGAGCATTTTAAGTGGTCTCACTTCTAACACTTCTCTTTCAGGAAGAGATACTCATATCAAGGCTGTTTCTGGGGAGCAGACTGTGGTTTCTAGTGGAGCAGTTACTCTGGTCATGTAAATCTAGTCTTGAATAAACTTTGCAGAACCCCGAGGTATCTCGTCTATTGGTGTTCTGTAGAATCCGGTATTAAATGCTCGACTTGACAGGTTATATTTTCCCCACACTATTAAACCAAGGCTCCACAACCTTTTGTAAGATCATGCATTCGGAGTCCTTTATCCATCCTCCAGTTGCTAACCTGGAGCAGAACAAGGTTTTTTTTTTTTTTTTTTTTTTTTTTAAAAGGGTTAATTGTAAACCGGATGTTTATCCCATGCAAGAGCACATACACATTTTGCGGGGGAGCAATTGGTGGTCTGGTGTCTTGAGCTGAAACCCCCCACCCCCCCAACTGAGACTTGAATCTGTTAGCTTTAGGTTACAAGTCTGACTATTCAACCATTGGGCTGAGACTCAACCACCACAACTTGTGGGTCATATTCGATGCGTCTGTCAGTCATCCTATTACTATCTGCTTGTATGGGAAAAGATTTGGTTGCAAGATGGGCAGTTGTGAACTAATGGTTTAATACTCCAATAGCAGTAGGGAATGTAGGTTAGGGATCAACTGAACTATGCTCCCTTCCACTTTCAATACACCCAGTTGCTCCCCCGGCACCACAGTGATTGGTGGTTGCAAACGGCACTGGGTAAATTCACTCACTGCTTTTAATGTGCATGCAGTAACTTGGAAGTGTTAAAATTGCAGGACAGTTTCAAGTATGGGTTGCCATACTTTGCCTTTGCTGTCCAGTCAAAAAGTGTTGGTTTTTAGAGTTTTTCTAAGCACTTCTTTCCCACTTCACACGAAAGTGATTGTGGCAAGTAAAATGATTCGCATGTTTAGCTGAGAGGAAAAAATCTTGGAGCCAAACCTTCTGACAAGAAACAAATTAAAATACATATTTCAATAAATTTGAGGCATTTTTATTTCCCCATGCGTAAAAGGCTAACCTGCACCCTGGGGCTTAATATTTTGGGCTATACCGAAGGCAGTGTGACTTGAGAGTAAAAAAAAAAAAAGGTTTCCTGAAAAAGTACTAGACCCCAGCAGGAGCAGGTAATGAAAATATCAACAATTCAAAGTTTTATGGAGTATATTGTATAAGAAAGTGTACTGGGGTTTATTTTTATTAATGCACATAGGCTGTATGTTATAGTATACATTTAAAATACTATTTTGGAGAACACAAGTTGAAATTAAAATTATTTTAAATGTGCTTTATATTGATAAATATATAAAAAATAATTGTACTTATTTAAAATACAATATGTAAAATGTATGTCTAAGTAATAATTATCATAAAGTGCACTTAAGTATGTTAAGACCTAATGTGATTTAAATTGTAATCTCTTTAAGTACACTTAAGTTGCCTTTAGTTTAAACTATGTTATTATCTGCAAATGCACTTTAAAAAAAAGTACACTTTTAATACAATTAAGCACACTTCTTTTTCACAAGGGAACTTTTCGTTCTGGAGGAGGGAAGCAGAATTTAACATGGTGACATGTTATTCCATGACCTAACATCCTGCTTCAGTCTACACCATACAGCAAAGACAACACCAGCCAACACCCCCAGACCCAGATCCTCCAGTTATATGAGTCACATAGACTCTCACCTCTTCCTCTTCTGATTTAAAGGAATAGTTCACCAAATATTACAATTCTGTCATAACGTTCTAAACCTGTAGCTAACATATATCTCCAGAAAATCTGCAACACACGACATTAATTATACTGATTACATTTATATACACCCTATCACAATTTAACCAGGAAAACCATCATAATGACACTTTTTGTCTGTGAAAATGCACTACGTCACTTCATCCAGTAAATGGTGCTATAGGACAGAGCACAGGGGCCGAGGCGCACATCGTTTCCATATTCACTTCAAGACATTACCAAAAAGATCATTATTTGTTCCATAAAAACGTTGTAAATAGTTGTTGTTGTTGTTGGTGGTGTGTGTGTGTGTTTTAATTGTTGTTATATTTGATTTAGTTACAAAGGTAGCATCACTGTTTACTGCAAATATGTATGTTCAAAAGATGTATTATGTAAAACCTCGATTAGCTGGACCAGGTATGTTTGATTAGGGTTGGAGCTAAACTGTGCAGAGCTGTGGCCCTCTAGGAATTGAGTTTGAGACCAATGATCTAGACTGTCTATACTAATGTAAAGTCATCTCTGGTCAGTATTGCTCAATTTCAAAATCCAGAACAAAGCCCCTAAATTAAGTAAATTTGGACATTTGTTGATGTTAGTACCTGATTGATCCTTCAGTGTTACAAAGAATATAATGTGTGCAGGACATACAGAACATACTAGCATGTCTTGTTGACTGTGTTCTTCATGTGGTAATGAAATACCAGCGTAAAAAAAAAGTTGATTTAAGGATTTATTGAGATTTGGTCCCGTTAATGAGTAATGCTACTGACAAAGATCAGACACTCAAGCATAAAGACAAATGACTCATAAATACCCTAATTATTGTTTATGGATAAACACTATGCCACCCATGTAAAAACTCCCGTGTACAATACTGTCAGTGAATCTGGACAAGGCAAGTAGGACACAGTTTACAAAAACATTTATATCACAAATGATTTATCAGCGGTGCTGAATGTGTGCTGCAGCTATTGTTATTGTTTCGAAGGTTCACAGAAAAGCATATGTGTGAAGGTTAACATGGGCACTGTGCATCCCAGTCAGCATTTCATAATAAACATAAAGAAGCTGACCGCATTAGTCAAGGTTCTAAACAATCCCTAAGAGAGTGACTGTCAGTCAGACAGACACAGGTTCATTAGGTGAGTAAGACAAAATAAATGAAGGAGGTTAGAGTCTGAGTAACAGTGATGCAGGACATTCCATGCATGTCATTAAGGCTCAACATTCACAGTTATCGCTATGATGTGGCATCATTATAAGACATTGACATATTTGGCACATCTAGATGGCTAGAAAATGCCATAATGCGTAATTCTCCAGTTTAACTAAAATAAACTACTATTCAAAAGTTTAGGATGAGTATGATTTTTTTTTTTTTTTAAAAAAGAAAGAAATTGATGTCAGTAAAGTATTTTTTTTTTTTTTTTTACAAAGTGTTTCTATTCCAAATAAACTGTTTTCAACATTAATAATACATTGATACATTTCAATATTGATGAAATTACTCTTGAGCAGCAAATTGGCATATTAAAATGATTTTTATAAGAGGTCATATCATGTGACTGGAGTAATGATTCTGAAAATGTATCTTTACATCGCAGGAATAAAGTACATTTCAAAATATATTTCAATAGAATCAATGGAAAAGCAGTTGTTTGTGCAAAAACCTGATGTTATACAGCATGATCTGAAAATTATCTAAAGAGCATTTTGTGCTTAAGTGACTAAAAAACCATGACATCAATGTGTCAAATTACACCCTTATTTGATTAGTCACCTAAAAATAGTTAATAATCGTAATTTTGCTTTGTAGCTTTTGCTTAAGACCGTCTGTTTATTTTTAAGGAAATATGAAATAGATTTGGTGAAAAAGAGAGGGATCTCATGAGAGAGCATTAGATCAGGCCTTCGGTCACATCTGTTGCTGTTCAGCTCCTAATGACTTAACTCAGACATTACACCTAACACACAAACCTGCTTTCTCTTCCTGTATTCAGAGCAGGACTACATGACTTCACTTCTGTCTGAATGCTCTGACTGTTGACACTGGCTCGCAGCTCTGGAGGAAAACAATATTTTAGTTCCTCAAACTCTGGGAACGTGATTTATGAGCAAACCTCAGGGTTGACATCCCAACAGGGAAGAACCACTGGAGCTCCTTACATATATCTGTAATTTTACATGCAACTCTCATCTCAAAATGTCAGCCATGGCCGTGTTGTGTGGCAAGAGAGCAAGGAAATAGTGGCAGTGTGACCACATGGTGGTTACATTTGATTTAGAGAAGGATTTAAATTAACCATGCAAAATTTGACAACAAATATGACTTCTGCATGCACAGAAAAACTGAAAATGTAAAGTCCCCCTGCACGCATTTGATTGGATCGATGGCAGACCACCCACCAGACCTGATTAAATACTCTTAGGGACATCTGGTTTCACAGTAAAGCAACACTGAAATCAGTTTTCAATTAGGTTCAGAAGGCGTTTGCACTTTCCCCATTGCAAACACAGCTGCTCTCTGGAAGCTGAGGCCTTTGACATGTCACCAAACACACACACACACACAACGGCTGGTTTATATTCCCAGTCTTCCTCACTGCAGGTAAAAATCACATACCCACATGTGAAGTAAAAAACAAGCTGCCTTCACAGGAGTCAAAGCATTATATGACAAAGAAATGGTACTAAACAACCTCAGCCCATTAAGCCCCTCGCCCACTCCAGGTGCACGGCCCTCTTAGATCAGAGGCTTCTGTCACCTCATTGCATTAAGTCAGATTTTCCTGTCAGCTGTCAGAGAGTTGCTTGTGTCATTCCCTGCTGTGCTGACATGCTTTGTTAGCATCAAACAAAAAGACCTTAAGATTATAAGAACTAGTTTTTGCACACTTCAGCTTCAGTCTTCATCCCTTCAGTGCAAATATAAAGGACTAAAGGTGTAACTGAATTCTTGAAGGATTAAATGCATGTTGCATGTCACTTCTGTCAGAATGTCATTAAGCAGAGATTACATTATCTGTTAGGTCTATTAGTCTGACTTTTAATTTGTCAGTGTTGTTATTCTGTGTACCCGGTGATGCTATTGGCTGTTTTCAGATGCTGCTGTCATCTTCTAATCTTCCTGACTTCCATTGTTATCCATGTAAACCTTTTTTTACAGATGCATTTGACAGTTATACCCGCATCTTGCTTCTTTTGCTGTGACCCATATATGACACCTAATTCTAAAAACATGGCGCTCCTGCTAATAATTCAACTTTAGACCCCGCAATAGTGTGAACCTGACGAAACTCTTGTCTTCTAGATATATTTCTTGACGAAATCAAATTTGATCGATATCTGACAAAACTTCAGTTCTGTCTGCTGAACTGACTCGAGCTGAATAACATCATCTTTTTAAGAGCTCCATACGGATTAACTGAATTTATTTCATAATTGAGGAACTGAAATGAATCAACACTCAACTGTCTTGAGCTGGACAATGACGCTGTTGTCTTTTTATAGCTGTTTGACAGCAGTTCCAGTTGTATATTTTTTTTGCTTTCACATTTTCTCATTTCAGCGTTCCATTCACAGCCACTGCCTTTCATAATGCTATTACTACCAAACTTTTAATTGGACTCTTCTCATTCACATTGAAACCATCTATGATTTAACAACTTATTTTAAGGGTTAATCAGTGAATCATTTGGCTTCTATACATTTCTAGAGACATGGATTTTGTAGAATTGCAATTTCCAAAATGGATAACCAAGTAAAATTAATTAATGTAACAGTATAAGCAATTTAAAACAGATAAGAATCACAATGTGTGTATAAGAGAGAAAAATTTACACAGAGCAAAAGACAATCAATAAATGTGTGTCAGTTTGAATCTTCACCGTTTTACATTACAGTATGCCGTGTGGGTCTTACTATGGTAGAGACCGTCAAAGTAATGTAAGTCACCCAAGAAAGGAGTAAAACTATACTCTAGATGGACACATATGGAAAAGTGACATCATTTACTGTATTGGAAGCAAACTGTTCTGCACAAAACCTCATGGCAGTGTTATATCTTCATCACACCACACAGATAGTATTACAAACTTTTACTACGGATACTATAACAGTTATTCAAGTAATGAAAAAGTTATTGTTAATAGTACTCAATTAAAAGATCATTGTTGTATTTCAGCAAATAATAGTCTCACTTTATTACATAGATCTTCTGTTTTGAGACGATGATGTGGACTGAAATGATTTATAACCAGTGAAAAGCATTAGATATTGTAGTTTCGAAAGATTGATTAGCAGTGTGATCAGTTTGGATTTTTTGTACACCTTGTGTAAAACATGCACCAAAAGGAGAAAAGACTCAAGCATGACTTGAATGACTAAGCATCAGGACGGGGTCAGTCTCAGTTCTTTCTAGAAGATAGTGTCCAGCGGCTAATTTTTTTATTTAGTCCAGGTCCTGGTGGGATGGGTGTGGTGGGATGTAACTTGTTCAAGAATAATCAAGACGCTCTTGCATTATCAGCAGGCAGTGTTATTGCATCACAATGTATATTTAAAGATCATCATGAAAATGTGCAACCTGTGTCAATACACAAAAGACTAGCATTTCTTGCTTTACTTTATAAACCTCACCTTAATATACAACGTGCAAAACAAGAGTTAAGAGAATTATTGCTCTGGTTAGGTTAGTATTCATCTCTACGTTAAAGAGTTGTATAATTTAGCATTTTCTTCATGGCATCTGACTACATGTAGTAAAAAATTGATGTCAAATGTGTAATGGCTGGCAAAGGCACACTGTTAAAAATATACACTTGAAAATGTCTTTTTCCCTATGAAACAATGCACAGCAAATCCATCATAATGTGCAGGAGGTATGATTAGAACCGGAAAAAAAATTAGGTATTATATTCAATCAAGCGCTCCATAGTCTATCGCTCATGGAGGTTTCTGGAAAAGGCCGGTAAGCCCGGCCAACTCCAACTAGTCAAGCCAATTCTCTTCTCAAATTCGGCATGTGTTCATCTGCTGCACGTCAATAAAATGTCATTACCAAAACCAAATAAAGATCAGTTCCAATCCTCAGGAACTACACGAAAAAAAAAAAAATGTTTACACTGCAAAAGACCACAGCATTTGCTCTGTCTCTGTCCTCCACTGCAGAGGTGCGCTGGACAGGTCCTGCCATGTCCCCCAGTCCAAATACAGGTCGATCAGTGGACTCCTCCGTTGCATGACTTGATACTATGCATGTGGAAATCAGTCTCCACTGGGTGAGAGCGGATGGATTGCTTATAAACAGGATTAGATGCCTAGAAGGAAGACGAGGAGAGAGACGGAGTAGTAAATAGGTCGGATGGGTTGATTGAAATGCACACGGTTAGAATGGCAGAGCGAGCGGAGTCTTTGAACCACAGCCTTGGAATGATGTTATCCAAAAGGCCTCATGGTTTCAATCATTGCACTGTGAGATGGCAGTTCATGCTATTTGCATTTTTGCATTTCAAAATGTTTTGTCACAAGTATTCCAACACTTTAAACTGTCACAAGTATCAGATTTCTATATTTTCTATTACATTTATTGCAGTAGACGGACTAAATCTCACCATCTCATATCGCGCCCGTGAACGTGCACTCTGGAAGCGTGCGAACTCGCGGCGGTCGTGGACGGTGATGACCAGTTTCCAGAGGGCTAGCAGCACAATGCCCATCAACAAGATGCTGCCAACAACTGCCAGGAGCACCGTCATGGCATCTGGAGCTACAGCACATTCTGTAAACACACAAAATACAGAAATGCATGGCCATAATGTATGATATGATCCCATTAGAAACAATGTTTGTATTAGAAATGACAACACTTTTAGTCTGACCATTTCTTCTCTTATACTTCCCAAAGATGAGTGTGCTTAACATGACTCTGAACACAGTTTTTTAGTGAGGTAGCTGTGAAGTGCTAAATCCTGACCTGGCTCTTTAAGCGCGGTGAGCACCGACTGGCCGTTGGCATGTTCAGAGTAGGTGAACTTCATCACACAGTCATTCTCGGTCTTATACACACATTGAACAGTGTTGGAATCATCCGTTTCTGAAACAAAGAGACATTGAGTAAAAAAAAAACTGACTCGGGCAATAAAATGAGAAACGCATGGTGAACCAATAGCATAAACACTGAAATTATTGTTGGACCAGACCCTGCATTCCTCAAAAAGTACCCAGATTAATCAAGAATGTTTAAATGTCGTCATAATTAAAATACCCAACAGACTAGGAAATCTCTCCCTTCTCAACAGTCATTTAACTATGGACCATCTCTCTCTAAAAGAGCTGGAGGTGTCCTGTATGCACATGTGGAGTCCATTAAGGAAGTCAGCTGACTGAAACGGCAGAGAAATGTTGTGAAACATCGAATCCATAATGCCTTCTAATACAATTAAGGGTGACATGGAAAGACCTTAAAGAGTTCACAAGCGTCCTGAATGTTTCACTTCAGCAAAGTCCAGCTTCATATTGCTCAACAATAAACATTCATTCATGCATTCCTAGACACATGTAAAAAAAAAAAAAAAAAAAAAAAGAAAAAATCCTTCTGTAATAAAACAGGTTATAAAAACCCCGGAGAAGTTCTCATAAACTTTATTAACAGCTTTCAGACTTTAATAAAACATTCAGAATTATAAATAAATAAAACAAATGTACAAAAATATAATAAATACAAATAGCTATATACATAACAAAAATAAACATCTAATTGGCATTTTAAATTAGTTGGGTGCCTTTCACATGTTAGTGGTTTGTGGTTTAATAGCAGGGGTTGGGAGGGAGAGCAGTAAACACAGGCTTTCACAGTGGGACACAGAACAGTGTTACTGAGACGTCCAGACTTCCATTCTCCAGATAATAACATAAACAGAGCTGGCCTTGATTCATCATAAACTGTGCTTCACCCTGCTGTGGGTAACACATTCATGACCTGGAAGCACAAACTGTAGTGCTCTAGTAACAGTGGGTCCTGATGAGAGGAACTGCGTTCAACTTTTCTCTATGACTGAATTTAAGGAAGATGTATGTTAAGCAACCAGTGTGGATGAAATGTTTAAGTTGAAGTTGTTGAAGTTTAGTGTTTGCATGTTCAGAGAATGTTCCCATCTCATTACCACTCTTTAACTATTCCCACGCATTACACGGCAAAGGTTAATGAACTCAAATACAAAATAAACAAACTTAAGCCAAACTTATAATCCATCCTTAACCACATGTTTTATTTCACAAGTACAAGTAAATTAACCCTGATGCTCAAATGCGTTTCACTGTAAAGTAGGATCCCACACTACACCATTAACTTTTTGGCAAGTGAAACCACATTTGCACCACTAAGACATTTTTTCTGCTTACTTTAGCGATCCCTATTTCTGCTTTGTCTATTATACCAGCGGTATGAAAATGACAAATGCTGAAATTCCTTCCCTACATGCACAAGCTTTAAATAACATCTGAAAACTGGGTAAAGTTTTAGCATGCCAATCTTTTCTCAAATGAGTCAATTGAAGTACTGTACAGTAAATTGAAAGCGGAGCAGAACTATACAAATAAAATAGATTTGTTCTTTAGCTTAAACAATCCATATATGTATTTGTATCTGAGAAAGAAGTGTGTTTGTGTAGGGTGGAGATATACAGTGTTAGAGAAGCCACCCCAAAACATCATTCAGTGTGTAATGCGGTTTTGAGTGTGCACTCACTGAGTGTTTCCACGGTGATGATCTCATCCTTGCACATGCGCTGACAGGTCTGGTTATCGGCCAGTCTCCCCGAGTTAAAGAGACGACACTCGATGCATTCCCTGAGAAAGATTCAAATACAACTATCACAATACTGAAAAAACTGACAAGACTGAATCTAAACAAAAGTCAGTGATGAAGCAAAGACATCTGCCAGTCAGCACTGAGGAGTCTAATGGAGACCACATGTTGGTTTATGTAGTGCAAATGACAACTCTGCTGACATATCTTGGGGCACGCAACCTAATACACTGTTCAGACAGAATAGAAACAGCATTTAAACATACATGCTAATGTTAGAGTTCAATTGTTTAAGAATTGCTTTCTAGAGGATTATGCATATGCTTGTGTGTGTGTGTGTGTGTGTGTGTGTGTGTGTGTGTGCAGTATTGACGGCATAATAGACTATTTTTGACTGGTGCAATATTTGAAAATCGATAATTATTTATTCATTTATTTTTATTACATTTATATCTGAATTTATGTCAACCTATAGACTTTCAAACATCAAAATGTCATGAATTAATGTGTATTTGTGTACAAAATGTCATATGAACATATTGTCCTATTCTATTTTGCCTGGAAACGCTTCCAACACGTTTGCGTGTCACGTTAAAAATAGGCATCGGTTCTATTTCTAGCATGCACGCAATTGACGTGCGTCTCACGCAGGCAGACTGCAAGCTCTAACCTGTTAACATGGGAGCCGAATTAAAAACGGACACGCCACGCAGCTGAGACGCTTGTGCCACGCATCCAGTGTGTCGCTGGCATTATAATCCGGAGCACCTTATATATGGATCAAGGCGCTCTGTCAAAATGTTAACATTCCCTTTAGCACAGCTCCATCTAGTGGATGCATAACGCAAACGTTTGACTGCAGTATCTTCTATTCTATGCGCCTTATAATCTGGTGCACCCTATATATGAAAACAGTTCTAAAATAGACCAAACATTGAAGGTGCGCCTTATAATACGGTGCACCTTATATTGCGGAAAATACGGTACTAAAATGCCACTAGTATGTGGATACAACATTTTATGAAAAGGCAGTTTCAATTTGAAGTAAAATAAGGATGAACTGAGAAGAAACTGCAGGCTAAAAATTCCCATAGGAATTTATTTACAATAAATGTATACACTTTTGAAGACAAACTTCACATTAGAAATTGGAAATACTTGTGAGTTTAACTTTAGTTAAGTTAGTTTCAGCATCCTCCGTTTCATACCTCTTTGTTCCACAAGCATCTGGACAGGTGGGACATTTTTCGCATGTGTCCCCAAATGCCCCTGGCTCAGTGCACTGGCACCGCCCACACACACAGCTGCCCCGCCTGCTACAGATCTTGCCGTCATCCGACACACAGGAAGTCGTCTCTGTAGAGCAATTACAGTTGTCTCCAATATAACCAGCATGGCATTTACACTCACCGCAGTGGCATTCTCCATGGCCTGGAAAACAGGAAGAGAGACAGAGAGAGGGGTTCAGAAAAACTTTATATAACTTGTGACACTGCAATTTTGTATCAAATGGCTGATTTGTTTAAAAATGTTGCACTTATAAATGTGGTTAACTCACTGGCATAGACAGTAGGTATGAACAAAAATACTTCTCAGAAAAACAATACTGTCCACACAACTGCACACAGTGAGAATGAGAGCATGCATCTAACCAACATTCACTGACATTTGCATAACATATTTCTCTGTCCCAACACAAAGATGGCTGCAGTCTCCTTCTCCCACATTCTCTGAAGTCTCTCGGTCCACGGCTGTGCACATTCCAGTGGACTGATTACAAGCAGATCTCCTCACTCCAACACCAAGGATTCTTGGCTAGCGTCTTCATTAATGAATGTGAGCAAAACTCTTTTTGTGTTTTGAAGTAAATGTGCAAATGTGACTCAAATTTGGCTGCAATAACTCTGATGTAGTACTTTATGTGCGGAAACATGAAGGGTCTTGCAGCCAAAATGATTAAAAAGAAAGACACGCTTTCATGGCAAACCAGCTGTGAACAGATAGAAAGCAGCGGTGAACACTTGGTATGCCATCAGCTGTCACTGCAGCCTCACACTGCTGACTGCACAAGAACTTCAAATTGCTGGGAAAATTGAGCGCACATGCTCCAAAGTTGCAGTTTTCATGCATGTTTAGTCCAGAGACGTCATATTAGCTTGTATGAAAGATGAGGAGATCTGCATTAAAAGTTACTGTTCACCCAGGAATTAATGTTCTTTCATTATTTATTCACCCACGTTGTTGCATTATTTAATTTTATTTATTTCCTGTAAAGGTAGAAATTTTTTCATGGTATGCAATTAATTATATATTTTATAATATTGCCCTGTTCACACAGAGCCAAAATTTATTCTGATAACTTTCATGTGACTGATCTCCCTGTTTCTAGTATGAGTAATAAATGCTTTCTTCTGTTTCCAGATTTGACTGCAGTAATAATAACGGACACTTCAAATCAACATTTAAGTGTGAACTTTTATTAAACAGTCTTTAATAATGTATGAAAATATATTCAAAGGAATAACCTTAAATCAAGAAATGTGCTTTATGTCCTAAGTTCTCACTCTGCAGCAAACGGTTTATAGCCATTTATTGGTTACACTGTGATATTGAAGATAATGGTGCATAAATCACAGGTTAATGTTTAGTAAAATCCCCTTAAGAAAAAAAAGAAAAAAAATATATTGAACTAAAACAGAAAAAAAGAATTATTTGTTTTAATAAGGGCTGTCAATAGATTACGATTTTAAATTATATTAATTTGATTAATCACAATTAATTGTACACTTATGAAATTAAGCATACCATTTATCTTGTTTAGCACATTCATTTTGTCATTATTTACTATATCCAGCAAGATTTACCAAAAGATTGAATGGTGATTCATAATTAAGAGAAGAAAAAAAAAAAAACATTCATTATAAATCCTTCTTTCTAATAAATATCTTTAATAAAGTAAGAGTCCAAGTCTGGTAGGGTTATGAGGAACATAAGAGAGAAAATTTCTGCTAGTTCTATTTAAAGGGAACCCCAAATTTTATTTTTATTTTTATTAATCACTTACCCTGTGGTGTGTTCTAAACCCGTAAAATATACCCTTTGTTCATCTTACATTTACACTCTTCTATGTCAGCCGTGCCACAAGGATGCACTGTTTTCTTTCAAATCAAAGCATAAATACAAGTAGAAAACGTATTTTTGTGGCATGGCTGAAACAAGAGCGTAAGCTGCCTACGTTCAGCTCATATTCTCCAAAATGGCGCTACACTGATGTGGAGACACACAGAGGGGACAGATTGTTGTTGTGTTGTTTTCTTCACTACAAACAGTATTCTTGTCACTTCATAACATTACGGTTGAAACACTGATGGCAGATGAACTATCCTGATGATGCTTTTCATACTTTTCTGGACATTGACAATGTTTTTTACTTGGAAGTCTATGGGACAGACAAGCCTCCCGGTCTTCATCCAAAAATATCTTAAATTGTGTTCTGAAGACAAACAAAGCTTTTACTGGTTTGGAACGACACTGTGGTAAGGAATTAATGATAAGATATTAATTCTGTGGTGAAGTGTCCCTTTAAATGTAGTATGTATTGTGTTTGAAACACTGAAAAACCTTTACTGAATGAATGAACCTCTGAACGGATCTGGTAATGAACAAAGACACGTCGTGGCATGTTCCCCACACCCGTTTTCTAAATCTCTTTTTAAAAGGTGTGTGTATGTGTTACCGTACTTTTACTCTAAAATAACAGCATCCATAGGTTTCATGTTCAATGTTTTAACCACAGATTTTCAGAACGGACATTCTTTAAATTGAATACACTGACCTAGAATATAAAGCCATCATCTAAATGCAAATAAAATAAAAAAATGCTAGAGAATCAATTCAGACATGCTCTCCCAGCATTCCTGAATCCAGTCTTTTATTTAGGTCACTGAGTAAATGTGCTGTTGTCATGCCAGAAAGGCAGATCCATGCCTCATGGGAATGAGCCTCAGCCCATTTCTACCACAATCCCAGTTAAACTAGACAAATTCACACATGAGCGAGTCTAAAGCCATGCTAGCACTGAAATATGACAATTACCATCGACCTCAAGTATCAGGTTTATTTAAGGGTGTAAAGTTTCACAGTCAACACAGAGTCTGTGCTTGTAAAATGCAGTTTGAGTAGCATAAACTTGAGCTCTACTGCTGTGAAGTCTACATGAAGGGCATAACCATCTTTATGTGATGAAAAAGTCATTTTTTCCTTCATTATAAAACTAAAATATGACCGATTGAGCTCAGTAAAGTGGAAGGTATTTGGTAAAACAGACCCTCCCTGGATCAGAACGTCGCTCCAAACGGGATGAAAGAGCCAGAAGAAAACTGGCCAGAGATACTGGAGGCCAAGAGACCTACAGCAACTGTGAAGCAGTTGCAGGAATTTATGACAAAGAGCAGTCATTGTGTGCATGTGACAACAATATCACAAATTCTCAACAGATGTGGCTTATATGGGAGGGTTGCAAAAAAAAAAAGCCACCCCTCAAGAAAGGCCTCATGCAGTCATGACCGAGCTTTGCAAAAACACACATTGAAGATTCTGAGGCAGAGGAGACTACAATTGAATTATTTGGCATCAGAATATAACTGCATTCCTCCAGTAAAGCATGGAGGTGAATGGTGAATTTCTTTGCATGGCCTAGTCAGAGCCCAGATTTAAACCCCACTGAAAATCTGTGGAATGACTTGAAGACAGCAGTCCATAAACGCTCACCATCAAATTGAACTGAACTTGAGCAGTTCTGCAAAGAAGAGTGGGGAAATACTGCAAAGTCTATATGTGCAAATTTAGTAGAGACAGACTCGTATACCGAAAACAACTGTAATTAAAGCAAAAGGTGGTTCAACAAAATACTGACAGAAAGGGTGATTCTCACTTGGATGTTATAAGTTGCACTGAGTAAATACCGCCTGATAAAACAAAAACTGTGTATATAAAGTAGTTTGCAGAAGTGAACAGACTTGCAGACAGATGCCAGATCAAATTGATAAAACATGACGTGGTCATGGCTTGTGGTTGCTCTGTCTTTCCTGTGGTGGCAAACTTGAAATAGATCCTCCTTTGGATCTGAAAAAAACTCTAGTGGCAGTGGCGATCTCTGCCACATTCTAGTTCTACCCAGTGAGGAACCACCAGCAGAACACAGTTCTGCTCCAGAGACATCTCACTTCCCCGTCTGGAGCTGTGAGAGAGAGAGCCCTTTTTAAAGGAACGCTGATCAAATAATAAGCAAGCTACTTAAAGGTTAGTTCACCCAAAAATCAAAATTATGTCATTAATGACTCACCCGCATGAGTCAACACATGAGGAACACAGTTTAAGATATTTTAGATTTAGTCCGAGAGCTTTCTGTCCCTCCATTGAAAATGTATGTACAGTATACTGTCCATGTCCAGAAAGGTAAGAAAAACATCTTCAAAGTAGTCCATGTGACATCAGAGGGTAAGTTAGAATTTTTTGAAGCATCGAAAATATATTTTGGTCCAAAAATAGCAAAAACTACGACTTTATTCAGCATAGTCTTCTCTTCCGGGTCTGTTGTGAGCATGTTCACAACACTGCACTGTAGTGATATCCGGTTAGTGAACGAATCATTATATTTAACCGGTTCTTCTTGAACCAGTTCACCAAATCGAACTGAATCGTTTGAAACGGTTAGCATCTCCAATAAGCATTAATCCATTAAGTAATCAAATGACTTAAGCCATTAACTTTTTTAACGTGGCTGACACTCCCTCGGAGTTAAAATAAACCAATATCCCGGAGTAATTCATTGACTCAAACAGTACAGTGACTGAACTGCTGTGAAAAGAGAACTGAAGATAAACACCGAGCTGAGCCAGATAACGAACGAAAGATTGACTCGTTCTCGAGTCAAGAACAGGTTGCATGGGTTTTCGGATCACCAGTAGGATCACTTTCGGGCAGTTCGAGTCAATAAACTGGTTGAAAAAAAAAAAAGGTTCTTTTGCACTTGACGTAATGATGTCATTGGCGATGATTGGCCTTCATTCAAGCCTTCAGTTTACCCACACTCATAACATTAGATGGCAGCATGAAAACATGCTGTAGTTTATGTACCTCTGGACGCTAATGTTAACGTGGCTATGAAATAACTTTGTGCTCTTATCAGCAAATTACAAACCCTGCACCCGGATGGAGCCTTTATTGTTGCTGGGGACTTCAATCACTGCCCTTTAAGATCTGTTCTCCCTAAAGTTCATCAAAATGTCTCCTGCATTACAAGGGGACATAAAACATTGGACCACGTTTATACTAATGTGACTGATGCCTACAAAGTCACACCCCTCCCCCACCTGGGTCAGTCTAACCACCTATCTTTAGCCCCATTCACACTGCATGTCGGACCCACAATATTTCCGGAACATTGCCGGGTCGCCTTCTTTGTGAAAGCAACCACGTCCCGGGATTGATTACCGCATTGAACCTGGGTCGGGGACCTAGTAACATTGCGGGGTTTGACCCGGGACGAGCGCTGTGTGAACAAAAGCCACAGGGCTGCGTACTGAGCCCAATCCTGTATTCACTGTTCACCCATGACTGCGTTCCTGTTTATGGCTCCAACACCATAATCAAATTTGCAGATGACACCACGGAGGTATGGTCAAGGATGACGATGATTCAGCCTATACAGAGGAGATGCAGCACCTGGCTGTGTGGTGTGCCACCAACAAAGGAGATCATTGTGGACTTCAGGCAGAATAGGAGTCATGCACACACACCCATCTACATCAATGGAGCTGTAGTGGAGCATGTGTCAAGTTTCAAGTTCCTTGGCATCCACATCTCAGATGACCTCACATGGTCCCATAACATCTCCACCCTGGTCAAAAAGTCACAGCAGCGCCATTACTTCTTAAGGAGCCTTAAGAAAGTTCACCTGAGTCCCAGGATCCTTGTGGAATTCTACCGCTGTACCATTGAGAGCATCCTGACGAACTGCATCTCAGTATGGTACAGCAATTGCTCCGCATCTGACCGCAAAGCACTCCAGCGGGTGGTGAAAACTGCTCAATGGATCACCGGCACCCATTTAACTTCCCATTTAACACAAGCGCTGTCTGGGCAGGGCAAGAAACATCATCAAGGATGTCTCTCACCCTAACCATGGACTCTTCACCCTTCTCACAAATACTTAAGTATTTAGACTTAATAGGCTATTTATTTTCAAACTTTTTTTTTCATTTTAATCTGGACTAAAACATGCCCTAGATATTGTTTTAAAGTGTTTTGATTCTTTATTGTTAATTAACACTTTACATTAGTTCATTAGTTAACATAAAATGCCAATGAAAAATTCAAGGGAAGCTGCCAAACAAGCTAACAGCTCCTTGCATCTTCATGTTTTTTTTTAATTACTTCCATTCCTTTTTTTCCACACTATATACCATTCTTTCTGGTCGACAACACGCAAAAGCAGTGTGTTGTCTGACTTTACATTGAAGGAACAGTATGATCACTGTTTTTGGCTTAAGAAGTAGAACTCATTTGTCAATAGAGAAACATGTGCAAGGCAAGTATGTAGGCCAAGACATGGCAAGCTGCCTCTTGTAGTTGCATCTCTTGAGAGGTGACGAAGTCTTGGCATTAAAAAAAAAAAAAAAAAAAAAAAAAAGGTCTACAGATGCTTGACATGTGATGTCTGTTGCCTTTACAAGATTCCTTAGCAACCTCAATGTACTCCAAAGAGAATAAAATACGTTAAAAATAATTGTGAAATGACTCACATGTATCTCCAATTAATGAGGAGCACATCTGAACATTTGAGGCTTTTGAGCAGAAAAATTGCATTTGAGACATTTATTGCAGTCATAAGTTTAGTCTCATGTGATTGCAGGGTAACATCAGAGACAATAACAATTACAGAGCAAGTGTGCAAGATAAATACAGTTATCTTCTGCCACACACCCTTCTGACGCCTTTTAAATCAACAGGTAGACGGAGGAAAACAATGCACAAAGTAATTCATATTATTTTTAAAAACAAGGCCAGATGACTTTAGTTTGGGCCTGTGTTACATCTATAAGGTTTCAGGCTAGGAAAAAGCTAATGTATTTCCCTGCATGCTTAACTGCTGGTATGGTATGGTGCTTTACACTAATTACCATTTAATGAACTACAGTGTTTCTGCTGCTCTACAACACACGTGTGGGAAGTGTAATGGCAAAGAGCCAAAAAAACACCATGTCTAGAACTCAAAGAATTTAAAAAAAATAAAACCTGTATAAACGGTCTAAACGAGAAACGCATAACAGTTCTTTAGTTTGTCTTAATAAAAATGACTATGACTAATTCCATGTGTGTTGGAATCCAAAGACAGAAAGAATCTCCTCACAAAGCTAACTATCTGCTGAGATGGTGTTTGTGTGCACAAGGATTGGCAGACTTTGACTCATCACTAATTATTTACCCTTTCTTGCTCTCGCCAATGTCAAAATTGGACGCAGAAGATAGCTACAATACATTCAAAACAGCTAAACAACTTGTGTCAACATCAGCACATCAGAAATATGTCTGTGCGCACACAAGACTATCAACAAAAGACTAGTCCACTTTCCGAAACAGTAATTTTGCATTATCATTATCTCGTTACAATTTGTTGCCCAGAGCTAGTTCTGAAACTAGAGGCGCAGTAATCCCATTGTAGCAATGTTGTCACTTAAAGACAGATTTGAAATGCAACTAAACAAGACCAAGATGAACAAGTTTGGGTGTGTTTTATCAGCCCTCGAGGAGACACACGTGCAAAGGGACATCTGAGATTTGTTTTCTAGCACTGGCTGAATGCAGTGTACTGGTGCGGTGATGATACTCTGATCTAAAACTACTGAAACAAACCAAAATACCACCCAGCTTCACACACTGACATTTAAAAGGCTTTTAAAAGTATTTTATACATTTAAATCTGGAAAAGCCTGAGGCGTCACTAATCATAATGTAATAATATTAACATTATATTACAACACAAATTAATGTTACTTTTTTATTATATGAATTTATAATAATGATTATATAAGATGGTAAAAATTGTATTTTTTTGCTATGTTTAATATAATATTATATCAGAGAGAGAAAAATGTAACTTTTCACTGGTGGTCTCAGGCTTTTGGACTCCACTGTTAAACCAGTTTTATCAGATCAAAAACATCCTCAGCTGTATGCATCAAAATACTTTTACCAAGAGCATCAAGTTAGAAATCACTCACATATGAACCACTGCACCAAATCATGCAGTGACATGCAGAAACCATATTCAAGAATCCATAAAACCTTCTGTTTGACAGCTGTCTTGACCTCTGACCTGCCCAAAGGGCAATGCCATTTTATTTATTTTTTTTAGCAATTTTTATCTTTGCAATAAAAACCTAGTAGCTGAGATTTGGGGCGTGGACGATAGGCAGAATATTTCAAAGGATGAATATGAATACCCGCAAACCACCCATCAAGGGCAGCTTTTGGCAGTCTATTCTTTTGAAATGTTTCATCTAAAGGCTTGGCTTTTAAAAGTACGCCAGAAAAGTCAGAGGCAGGAATCATGGGAGATGTTTTATTTGTTTAGCATGCTGATCCAGATCCCTGAGGCTCCTACAAGACCCACATTCCATCCTGACTAGGTTTGTTCAGCTGAGCTTTTCATTTTGCTGGTGCATTTAGGGATGCTTTTCAGACACTAGAACACATCCGAGTAAATAACCACAAACTCCAGTGTTTGTTAAAATACCTCTGTTGAACTCAATGGACTCCTCTGCCTGTAAACTGAAAACACCATTATCATAACCAAAAAAAAATAAACTTTAATCAACAATGTTACTCATGAGAGATACTGAAGATGCCTTTGCATAGACATAAAATGGATCTTTCTGCCTCAAACATGCATTTCACAGAGCTCTTCTGCTATCAAAACACTTACGGCAAATCAATAGACTAAGGAGTGTGCAATGAATCCTATTCCAAACTTAAGAACCAGTTTGCGTCTGGTTCTTGACAGCTCTATTGTTCAACATGTGACCACACTGATCTCATAAATTGTCCCACGCTCCACACCACAAACAAAAACAGATATGAAGTGTTTATATCCAATCACCCAATGCACACCAGAGTTTCCTGTATTTCTGATGATGGTAAAGCGGTGAAGGCCTTGTCTGTTTGTTTGCTTCTGAGATCATTGTGTTGCCAGTTGCTGATGTCATTCACTGGGGTAAATGAGGATGCAGGGGGTGGAAAAAAGATGTCAATGGTAAGTGTACAGTTACAGAGATGAGTTGCTGGAATGTTTGCCAAACGTTAAATGAAACCACATTACATCCAAATTACAGCATATGTTTGGTATTCAACATGCAACATCCCATCTGCCCCCTGTGCTTACTGCTAACATAAGCTAACATCTGAAACATCTGAAAAACAGCTCCAAAAACAACCAGGTGTCTAGGATATTGCTTGGATAGATTGCAAATGCTTTTGAGAAAAAAGTAAAAAAAAAAAAAAGTAAAAAAAAAAAATTGTATATGCCCACAACAACAAACATCACTTCTGGGATGTTATTACAAGTTGGTGACAACAGTTTAAAAGCCCTTGTTTGATTGTATACTGCTCAGGGTCGAGTGCATTACATTTGATTTCTTGTTTGTACACAATCCCGATCAAAGGTTTGGGGTCAGTAGATTCTCTTAGAAGTCTCTTATGATCACCACAGTTTCCTTCAAGTAATCAAAAACAATGTCAAACAGTAATGCCTTTAAAATACCTTTAAAATTGTAATTTATTCCTGTGATGCACAGCTGAATCTAAGCAGCCATTACCCCGGTCTTCTGTGTCACATGATGCTTCAGAAAAACCTTGTAATGTGCTGATATGGTGTTCAAGAAACAAGCTTTACTATTAACAGTGTTGAAAAGAAAAATAATGATGCTTTTTCAGGGTTCTTTAAAGAAAATGAAGCATTTGCCACTTTACTTAATTTTTGAAACCGTATTGTAAAATAAATAATTAATTGAATAAATAATGTGAAATCATGACCCGGATTTAAAAAAAATCTATATAAAAATTGGGTAAACACTCAATTGCCAGCTTTACAACAGACACAAACATGTTCACATTTACAATGTTAATTGACTAGGTCCACACAAGGCTGAAGATTTAAAGAACAAAAAAGGAGCACATTTATATGTCTGAGGCACTTAGTCACTATTTCTAATGCTGTGTTATTAAGCAATTTAAATCAGCAGCAGATGTATAGAACAATTCTACAAAGCTGGGGTTTACTAGGGGCACCATCAAGAACAGCTCCGAAGCTTAAACTTCCTGTCATTCTCACTTAGGACTCAAGACACATGAATGTGTAACCTGTGCTGCGCTGCCTATCAGCACCACAAGCAAGGCCACGGTGATCACATCTGACCAACATTTCAATGACAGATTTAGAGAGAAGCACGTATATCTTACGTAAAAATAAAAATGGTTAAACAATTTTTAAAAAAAATAAATGCACAGGTCTCTGGTTGGTCAATCACACCATTCTGCTGTCAAATATTTTAGTCTGATAACTGACCTGAATAAGCATTATAACTGAATAACTTCACTCTGTGCAAGTATTTATTATTAATATTATTAATTAATTATAGTATTATCCTTTACATGACATATACAAACAAAATCAAGTCAGCTTAAAAAAATATACATATTAAGAGTTACGCAACACCATTTTCACAAAACCAGCTTATTCTTGACCAGTTCTGTATTGTTGAGAAGCTGTCAGCCAGTCAGCATTCAGTCACAACATGCTCACCAAGCCCATTGACCCAGTAATAAAGTGGCAGAGGGAGTGGCTTTAAAGTGACTCCGCCCCCCTCACGACTGTTTGACTTCAGCACAGCTTCCTTCTGACCCTTCAACCGGGTCATGTTTACTCCTCACTTTATCACAACTATCTACACTATAAAGCAAACAAGCCAAATCCTTCACACACACAAAGGTTTCAACACTCATTTAACATTAAAATGAAAGTAAATAAAATGTTAGACATGCACCAAATCATAATTCTAGATTCTTACAAGTTACATGCTAAAAAGGAAATCTGTTGGTGTCTGCACTACACTCCAATAACACTCCTGCCATTGGTCCTGAAAACAGTTTAAAAGCTTTTATAGTACAAGTGGCTTATGATGCAGATAAACTGTGATTACACATTTAGGGGGTTTCAACCTATGGCCTACGCATATTACTGTATGTGTTACAGGAGGAAGTATTTAACAAAAAACAAAACAAAACAAAAAAACAAGTTGTCAAAGCTACTTTTGAAAGCCAAACCCCTTAGACATAGAATCTCAGGCGGTACTTCAAGAAAATATTTTAAAGGATTAGTTCACGTCTTCCACAAAGAAAAATGTCATCACATTCAGTCATTCCTACTATGGAAGTCAATGGTGCTCATCAACGGTTCAGATACTAACATTCTTCTGAATATCTTCTTTTGTGCTCAACAGAAAAAAAGAAATTCAGAAAGGTTTGGAACAAGTGGAAGGTGAGTAAATGATGACAGTATTTCCATGCCCTGGTGTGGGTTCATCTTGCTGGCCTGCTGGTTTGAGAAGCCATAGCACTCTCCTGATGAACACTAGCTTTGGGGCTTTCTTTTCGATTCTAAACACCTTGCAACTCCCATACTGTAAAACAAGCTGTTCGCGCCGAAGCATAGCCAAATCAAAATACCACAAAGCATGTTTATGAGGCCTTTAACAACGAAACCTGCAGAGAACTCTCATCAACATTTGTATTTTCCCACAGCCATTATTAGCGAGTTTACAAGAATTGGCCCAGTTAATTCACCATGGCAAAGTGATGCAAAAAAAAGCAAAATCACCCAGATTCATTAAGGACTAATTACTGCAGACAAGGAGTTTTCCATGGCTGAGATAGCAGGAAAGGGATATATCCTCAATTCTAGCAATGGCATTATTGCTACAGAAGCTCAACAAATGTCCATTTTGAGCTGGGCTGACAGTTTATGCTGACTAAAGAAAAACAGAGCTTTATTACTCATAGATCAGCCATTGTGTGCTTGGCTAAACAAATGCTGGCTTCTACAAAGCTCTCACTGTTGCACGGCAGAGATGCGTCCTGTGGAGAGGGAGATGGGGTGCCAGGCCAACAGCTCTTTGGCAAGAAATGACCAAATGCACTGGGCACAAATGTAGCATCCTAAAGTGGCCCATGGCAAGCCAAATAAGCAGCTGAAAAACTAGGACATGGACCATAAACTTCCACATTTTGTATTGAAAATTCAATCCACTTTGCAAGGTGCAGGTAAAAACACATCATGGAACGCAAATGCAAAGATTTCCTCTTTGAAATGGCAATCAAATAAGCAAATAAATTCTTTCATCTTACCTGAGCATAGTATACCCTTGTGTCGGGCACAGGAGAAGTCGTCACACTCGCAGAAGGTGCCATAGATTTTGCCGAACTCGGACTCGTAGCATAGACACTGATTACAGCTGCATTCTCCGCGGCCGCTGCACACCTGCTTGCCCTCAGCCTCACGGCAGGCACTGAGATACTGGTGGTCCACCTCACCCTCCTTGCACTCGCAGCGGGCTCCCAGGTGTCCGGGCTCACAGCCGCACATCCCACAGCTGTAAGTGCCGGCAGAGTTGCAGCGGCTGCTGTTGGCCTTGGTGAAATATGTGCAGCTACAATCACAGTGGTAGTCCACAGAGACCTCAAGATGGTCTTTAAAACCAACAGGCCTGATGGTGAAACTCTTCCTGGTGCCTTTCGGAGGACATCCTCGAGCATCTACCGTTACGTTGAAGGAGACCTGCAAGAAAAAACAGACAATAAGGTTGTAACTAAATACACAAACTTTATACCAATTCAAATGCTGCATTACGAGCCCAAATGCAATGCAGCAGCACTTTACAGCAAGCTCCTTCAAATGCAGCCTTGAAATGAGTGCTTTGTTTCCTGGGCTATGAAGGACACAAGGAAGGGAAAAACAAAACACTTCAAAAATGTTTTCAAATGTTGACTTATATCTTACCAAGATGCAATTTTATAGTTGTACAAAAACAGAACAAGGTGAACATATGTGACAGGTTGCGAACCCCGCTTTGTTTTTACTTACAAAAAAAAAGTCCACTATAGGCAAAACTGTAACATTCAACAATGTTCAGTTCAAACTGAAGGATACAGACCTTGAAATGGGACACTGCTATTCATTGCTAGAGGGATGACATTTTTTTTTAATTAGCATGTCCCTGGTTAACTTGACAAAATAAGATTTTCCATTAGCTTTTGGATTATTGCTGGAAAACTCTGTGACCAACAAAAGTTGATTTTTACATTAGTTTGCCAAAGCACAGGTATAAACACAACAGGCTGTAAAAGCAGACTAGTAGCTTTAGTGCTTGGCGTAATGATTGATGTCCCCAACAGGCTCTGTAGTCCCATTTAGCCACTAGTTGGCAACTGCTAACATCAATCACAAGCGGGGTATTATTGATGCATTTAATAATGTTTAATAAAACAAGAAAATATCTTAAGCTTGCGTTAAACACAAACCTTATTTCAGACATTTAACCAAAACATTATTTTGGGACAAGTGAACCAAAGTTTCAGAAATGCTAAATCAAAGGAAGGCTAATTTCCCCCTGGTGGACCGTATGACAAACAGACTTCACTAACTGATGTAGATCATACTTGTCAGATTAATCACAGACCTTCAGACCAGAGGAGAGACAGACTCCACCCTGATGATGACAACCCAGAGGAAGGAAGGCTTCAACATCAATCAGTTCATGGTAAGATAAAATTCTAACTCATTTCTCAGATTTTGTATTCTACTTCAGATGTGGTTTGAGTGTCTTACAACTGCACTGGATTACTGTAATGCACCATGCAGTGCAAAAAGAGCCTTTATCACTTTATCAATTAATTTCCCAGAAGTGAGCAAACTTTATGTGGATCCTCAGGGACAGAAAACCATACACCTTCAAAAACATGGAGCCTGGCTGGCCTTTGATTCAGAACCACCCAGAGGAGAGAGGACAAGCCCAGCGTGCTGAGTCTGAACACTTTGAAGTAGTGTTTCAAATCAGTGAGCCCTCCAGACCTGAGAGTTTAGAGCTCAGAGCTGGGCCAAAGAGGGTCATACTGATGGAGTTAGACTACAGGCTCACATCTTCTTAAGTCACAATTAGGCTGTCAGTAAAGTTATCTGAATGGAAAAGGGGGTGCTGTTACTTTGACATTATTAGTCACCCTACAGTCAAGTAATAGTCTAAAGAAAACACACATTCACTGTAAAAAATATGAAGAAAAGACTGGACACAAATGGGAGGCAAGCAACAATTCAGCAAATATTCAAAATGTCTATTTCTGTTCAAGTATACTTTTTACTGTTATTCGTGTGGGAAAGGGTCTTGTCCTGGCATGCCAACTGTTCATGAAATCTTGAATAACTGGGTAATGTTTCGGACCTGTCCAGCAAGCTTAATTTAATATGATGATTTGATTTTGTTCATTCTTTCTAATATGCCAATTTAAAGCTCAAGAAACATCTCTCATTATTATCAATGTTGAAAACGGTTGTGATGCTTAATGTTTTTTTGTGGAACCCATGATATTTTTCAAGATTTTTAATAAAAAAAAAAGAACATTAGCATTTAGTTAAGATAAAAATCGTTAATATTATAAAATGTCTTTACTGTGGCTTTTGGTGTGGAATGGTAGTGTATAATAATTGGTGTAAATAAAATTAACTGTTGAAAAACCAACAGCATCATAAAATTACATCAAACAAAACCATATTTTATTGCATTAATATGCTACTCCTTAGAGATCATGCTGAAAACAACTAAAGAAAAGTAGGAAAGTGAGGGGAAAAACAGACAAAAGCACAGCAAGTAGTATATCCTCAATGAGGCAATGAGCTGCAGAACTGGATTAAGGATACATGCAAGTCACGAGTACACGGCAACAGTCAGATGAAGACAGGCGGCATTAGAAAACTCCATGAAGTCTGTGTGGTTATGCAGTTAATCTAAAAGTTCACTTCAGGAATGAACAAAGTTGCAACGATGAGTTTAAAGTACGGTGTGTGGGTAGGGGTCCTGCTGTGATGTCCCAACCAAAGTCAAAAGCAAACATATGCCATTGTTCTTCTTAAACACTTATTCCTATATCTAAAATATATCGCTATATCAGAAACTTTGTACTTGTGCTCCTGACTGTACACTTCCCCATTCCTTAGTGTTCTTGCATTTGCACAACAGTGAGCAAAGCTTTAGAAATTCATGGCAAACAAAGTCTATCCAAAAGTAAACTGATGTTTCCTGGGACACCAGGCAGCTTAATATAGGATTAGATGAATGTGGTACGTGAATGGGACATTTTAGTAGTCTCTTGGGGCTTGGATCTACTTCTGTGAAAGGAATCTAAGCTTAACTTTAGAATCTGGGCTGCTGCCTCTGTATCTAAGGCCTATGTTTTTCCACAGAAAGAACTCTGTGTTATTGTGTGAGCACATTGAAATGCAGCAGCGACTCCTCAGAGGGTTCGGCAGAGGACCGTGAGTGACACATGGGATTCTGTTTGGGTTGTGCTCCCCTTTCTTAAAGCCATGATTGGCACTTGGGCACAGTGTGACAAATTTCCCTCGTGGATGAGACACAAAGGCCCTAGACCTATTGGAGCAGCTAGAAAACTTGGGTCGCTCCATTCAGAGAGGGTATTTAGTTCTACCCCTCCACTTTCCCCTCACAATCCTTCTCTGCATTCAATTAGGCAAAATGGGAATGGTACAGGCAAGAGTGGAGAACTCTGCTTGAATCCAAGGGTCAGATCATGGCATGGTGACATGTACCAAGTAGTTCTATGGAAGTTTTGCCATGTCTGACTAATAAAGAAAAAGTATGGGAGATGCACTGACTACAATCTACACCATATGAACAACAATGATGTGAGGGTGCAGACCATGGCATATTCAAATCGAACATGTTATTGTTGAGAAAATAACTCTTCATCTAACACAGGAAGATCTAAACAATATGCCTGAAAGTGTCTGACAGTATTTAAGCCATGTTACTTATACCTGCTGAAAATCACACCAGTTATCTGTAAATGGCCACAATCCATGCACACAGAACATCTGAAATGTGTGTGTCACTGAACTGCACTGTCATTAATTCTAAAAGGCATTTCTGGCTCAAATAGAGCTTCTTGTATGAAATGACCAAATTTATGATTCCTCTTACGCAATCATCAAAAATGCAACTGAACTGGAATGAAAAACAAGTCATGCTCTGAAAAAAAAAACAACAACAACAACAACAACAACAACAAGAAAACATTATTTCCATTACTTATTTTGCAGCATTTCCCTGTCACTCTATTTCACTTCCTCAAGGAAAGTGAAAAAAAATATCTGTTGCTTTCACTTCCAGGATATTATATGTAGGTCAACAAGGGTCAAGTTTCAATCTGAGTGCAAATGTGTTCTGAACACTTTGGGAAACTGTAAGGTTTAATCTTTTGTCATTTTCTCTACATCCTCATTAAGATTGTGCCTACCATCAGTTCTCTTTTAGTTGTACGAGGCAACAGGATACAGCACCATGTGCTTAAATCCAAGAGGTATAAATAAAGATCTGAGCTGCTTGCCATAGACTTCACATCAAACGCTCAGGTTGCAGACAGAAGGACAGGATCAGCTGTTATGCATTTTAACAGTTAACTGTTCACAGGCAATATTTGATAAAATACTAACAGTGTCACCAATTTTGAGGTCAGCACACTTGCGGAGACCGGTCAGGGGCTGGCCATCTTGGCAGGTGGCGGTGAAGGCCAGATTGAGATCTTCAGGATGGTCCCACACGCTCAGCTCAACTTTCGACCTGATGTTCTACATTAAAGAAAAATCAAAACAAAATCATGCATGAAATTCAAAAGCCTCTAATATCACTAGTAACAATTTCAAAGGTAATGGAGAAAATGACATACTTGGTTTCTATAATGCTCTAGCACCAAAAAGTGAAACCACAAACATTCAATCATATTCTTGGACAGCATAATACCACTAAAAACAACACATCATATCCATGAAAGCATTCAAAGCCTTTGACATATTTTGGTGTAAACGGACAGTCAGGAGAGATAAGTAACTTGGGTCAATAAAAAAATAACTGGCTTTATAATTTGCATCTATCACCAGTTATAAACCGATTATTACATTTTTCATATCCCCACATCATCATTTGTTTTTGTTTTTTTCTTATGATGCAGCTTCCCATGCTAAAATGTGTTTGCAAGACTTCAAGACAAATTTCCAGTGGATCTACTCTACTGTACAAAAGTTTGGGGTCAGTAAGACACTATTTCTGTTGTACATTCATAAGAACAGCATTTATATGAAACATAAATATTTTGTAACATCATAAAAGTCTGTACTGTAATTTTTGACCAATTGAATGTGTCCTTGCTTAAGAAAAGTATTCTTTCTTCTTTCAAAAACTAACATAAAAGAATAATATATTCTAAACTTTGGAACGGTGTTATTCATGTGAACAACTTTTTAGGTTTAAGTTTATATAAAAATGCATGTGTAAAAGTTTCCTCAATTACAAAAAGAAAACATGTTCAGCCAAAGAACATCTTTAGAGTCCATTTCCTAGAAGACAGCAGTGCTCTTCCAAAACAGCAATACCAGACTACAAAGCTTGTTGTGAGAACCAAAGCAAACACATGGACAAGCCCATCAAATGTTCTGCACTGACAAAAACAGGAAATTTCTTATCTTATGTAATCATGTGACCACCCAGTGAAGACACAGCAAAAGAGCAAAGCTTTCCTAAAAATCACACTCAACAACAACATCTGTTTCTAATTCAATTCCTAACCATTTATTAGCTGAAAACAATGGGTAATTGGTTCAGTTGCCAATTAAACTGCAATCAATTTGCATTCTTTTTTTTAGTAGTCTACTGTTATAGAACAGTTGCCTGACCCTGAAGCGTGTTTACCATTCCCTGAAAATGAACAGTGCGTTCACAAGAGGCTGTCAATAAACATCACAGCTTCAACCTTGAACCTTACAATACACATCCTACATGAAGGGATCAGTTTTTTCTACAGTTTTTTTTCTTTTGTGTGCGCCCACAGGTACAAGATGGTAATAAGAACAACTTACATTGTATGCATTCACAATTAGCTGAATAATGTTTTTGGAGTCTTGGTCCAGAATTTCCACTGTAGTCCCAGGGATCAATGCTGTGAGATTCTACGGGTAAAAAGACATTGAGAACAAAACCAAACAAAACCAGCTCAACACTGATCAAAATAGCTCATGGTGAATGAAACATACCTTGTAAAGAACATAGTGTCTTTTGGTCACAGCAAAGATAAGGAAAATGTTGTTTTCAGCCAGTTTCTCTCCAAGTAGAGCGAGTGAAGGGTAGTCCTGTGGAGAGACAGCACATGTCCATATATCAGTAGGATACATTTATTCGCACTCTTTTTGTTGGGAAGTTTGCAAAAGGAAGTCAACGCTTTTCTGATTCCCCTCCATGGTTTCTATTACCCTTCCCACCCATTTCCTCTGTATTCAGCTACAGTTGTCCTCTGCTACTGAGCTGCTTGAGAATCCAAAGAGTTTGTGCCCAATCTCTTTAACGAATGACCAGTGATGTGATAATCACTAAGAGTGGCGTTTTCTTACAGAACAAGATGTATGCATAATGTATGCAAATATTAGATCTTAGTTCGCATTAGAAAGCATACACTGCTCCTGGTTGAGAATTCTCTCTCTCTCTCTCTCTCTCTCTCTTAAAACACTCAGCTGCTTTAGATGAAACCCAAACTGCACGAGACGAGCACAGCATTTGTTCTTGCACTTCGACAAAAATTTTTATTTTAACCAGTTCAAACCCTGTATAAATGTTCAAATAGACATTAACTGGTAAAAAAAGGGAAACAGTAAGTGCAAGAAACCTTACAACCAAATTATCCACAAATCCCTTTAAAGGTTTCTTAATACAGTTTAGAAAACCGAGAACTCCTGGGGTTTAAGCTTTTTAATCTCAAGCATTTATAGCTGACGGCAGTTAAAGACAAGCCAATTGGGCATTAAGTGCATTTCCAATAAAACAATCTAATCTCATCCAAACAGTCAATTCATTTACCCAGACGTGTCTCCACATAAACTTGAAGAACATTCGTTTGGTTCGGTTTATATCCATTTAAAAGGATAAAAGCTTTACCATCTTGTTTGCAGCACTATACTCGTTCTTGTCGTTCAGGTGACACTGTCCATCGTGAGGATACACTAGTCCACCGAGCCTGCCATCCAAAGCCAAGTGAGGGACGTCATCGGTGGCAAACACCAAGAGATGATAGGCCTCTTTCCTCCAGCCAATCTTCTCCTGCCACAATGAGAAGAAACGCTCACTTACGCCAGCATATCTCGTCATCTCTCTATACCATGTTCATTTTAATATTTCATAGTGTTTCTGTATGGTTGATAGATTGTCACATATGAATGTGTATTCACTTACGGAAATTATTAGAGGTTTCCAAATAAAACACATCTACGATCGCTTTTGAGAAATAGATTTGTTTAAAAATAAAAAGTCGTAGTAGTATAAATGAGCATATGAAATAGAACTTTAAAGCATTTTGGCAGCTCTTTTTTATTATTGTGCATACAGCTTTTATGGCCTCCTATTTATGAAGAGACTAAACGGAGTACATACATTTAAACTGGTGTCTCAACACAGAATTTTATTCACAATTGCATAAGTTTTACATACAAATATGCAATGTACAAAAGTCAGAGAACATGTTGACTAGCGTTTTAGATGGTTGAATAGTCTAAAATAGGATGTTCAAGCATTTCTGAACAACTGAGAAACCCATGGCAAATTCAACACACAAGACCTCAATAGTCACACGAACAGGAGCGAGCACTGATTAACACACACTGTACGGTGCATAAATGTCTCTTCCTCTCATGCATGCTGTGATCGTGCCTTTCATGCCAAAGCAAATATTTGTACAGTCTATGATGTCAATATTAGCATGTCTCTTTTAAAACTCAGACAGCAAGACACTCTCTCTCTTTTCATTAAAGCCTACTGGACAGGATTCCTGTCTCTACGGGGAGTTGAAGGAGTCAAAGAAGCTTAATGATGAAACAGCAAAGTGACCCGTCTTTACTGACTGCTTACCTTGCAAACTGCAGCCTGCAGAATGGCATCAAACCCCCCCTCTGGTGCGTCTCTGTTCCGCGACACCATCTGCTTCTGCACTTCTTCATTAAAACGGTCAACCTTGTCCGTAAGAGACAAGAGATGACGGAAACCAAACGTAGGGACACAGTTTGGAAACAACTTGTATCTGTGAGAGAAATTATAAAAACATTGAAAGAAGAAAGAGATGAAGAAACCAGAAGCTTAATCAGCAACACTGAAACGTCATTAATTAAAAGCACCATTTTACATCCAAATGGTATAACAGATTATGTATATAGCAGTGTTGTGTACTCGAGACTCGGACTCGGTCTTGGACTCGGTCTCGAGACCGTATTTTAATGGTCTCGGTCTTGTCATGGACTCGTGTGCATTTTGACTCGGTATTGACTCGGACTCGAACATATTAGGAATCGGACTTATGCCCGAGTCCACTCGAGTCCCAATCAAAATATTTCATGATTATTACTGTATTGTTAATGTTTATTTGAATTGATGTTAAATTGAAATTGATTGACACATCCAATGACTGGTGATTTTCTTTTGACGTGAGACGTTAAGCCAGCGACACACTGGATGTGTGGCGCAAGCGTCTCAGCTGCGTGGCGTGTCTGTTTTTAATTCGGCTCCCATGTTAACAGGTTAGATCTTGCAGACTGCCTGCGTGAGACGCGCGGAAAACCCGTGCATGCTAGAAATAGAACCGACGCATATTTTTAACGTGACACGCGTGCATGTTGGAAGCGTTTCCAGGCAAAATATACTAGGAAGATATGTCATTTTGTACACAAATACATATTAATTCATGACATTTTGATATTTGAAAGTCTATAGGTTGGCATAAATTCAGATATAAATGTAATTTAGAAAATAAATTAATAATGATCGATTTTCAAATATTGCACCTGTCAAACATACTCTATTTTGTCCTATCAGTAGGTGTGTAAAAAAAAAAAAAAAAGTTGATATTGTTGTCATGAAGACAAGAGCCTGGTTTTTCGGATGCCTCCCTCTATGTCACCTACAGCCGCAGCAGCGCGCCAAGCGCCGCGTGCAGGCATATTCTGGTGTGTAAAGACACAGAAAACGCGAAGCAGCCACCACGCTTCTGGCACGCAGCAGAGATGCCACGCAGCCAGTGTGTCACCGGCCTTAAGTTACCCTCCTGCCATCCGCCTGTAGTGATCCCGCTTTCCAGAAAGCCACAATGCTACATTATTTCTCTCAACTGTGTTATTTTTTACAAAGTAGGACAAAATGGTCACAGAAAAAAAAAAAAAAAATTGTTTAATTAAATTATATAGACTGACTGTCTCAACACTAAACATCTCCCCCCCAAAAAATGTCTGACAGAATGCATTGAACTTATATGGCATTTCATCCAGCTTTCTTCCCCTGGCACATACACACTTTTGGATGAAATTTTCCTGGACAGTCAGTCGGCTCTTGTGTGAATGCCTTCCGTAACTAAAAAAAACTTCGACTAGTGTGTATTTTACCCTTAAAACGCACCATCCAGGGAAATTAGCATTAGACTATCCGATGCTGTTACAGAAAGTGATAAAATGGTAACTGTTGTCAGTCTCCGCTTCCTCTGCACCAGTAGAGAGAGTTTTTAGTCTGGGTGGATTGATCATGAGACCACATCATGCTTGGTTGGGTAGCAGGATGGTCTCCTCACTTATTTTTTTGAAAAGTAGTTGTAATACTACAGTTGCCCATCTGTAATCTTCACAACATCTAAAGTGAACATAATCCAAGCCATTGTAAGGATATTAGCAGTCATTAGTTAAGCTTCAAGGTTAAAAGTTATGTAAAAGCTGTTACAGTTGAACATTTACAGGTATAGTGGTACAGTTATGTTACTTGTACTAGAAGTGTTATGTAGAATTACAATATAGAGTCATACAGTAATGTTACTTGTACTAGAAAGGTTATATGGATGTGTATAGTGGTACAACGATGTTATGTGAAAATGAGCACTTAATATTGACAAGTAACAATTCATAATACTAATAAAATTAACTTTACACCACATACTATGTGGCCCTTTTACCCTTTATTGTTTCCACCTAACATTTTACATACTCTTGAAGATTTCTTTAGGTCTTGTCTCAGACCCAATCTCTCTGGTCTCGGTCTTGACTCGGACTCGACCCTTTCTGAACTCGGTCTTGACTCGGACTCGACCCTCTCTGGACTCGATCTGGACTCGGACTCGAATGAGCTGGTCTCGACTACAACACTGGTATATAGTATCACAGATCAAATGTTTTAATTAGTTGAATTACTCTATGAAATATTGTAAAAAAAATATTAAATATAATGTATAGTAGTAAATAGTTCTTTTTGAAAGGGTAGTGTGACGTGTATTCCTTGCAGGATAAGGTATATACCTTGTCCCTATGATATCTGTTGTGGTACAGTGAGCATTTATGAGGACTGAAAGCATAACCTACATGGTCACTGATGCATGATGGGCAGGGGCTGCATGGTGTAATAGCTTCTCTGGGCCATGTGCAGTACTGGCTTTGCAAACTCAATCTGCTCTGTCACACTTTCCAAAAGTTCTACCACTATTCTGCATTGGATCAGAACGATATCCACCAGTGAAAGCAGGACAAAATGCCTTACTGTTTCTCTTAACTAAATTAAGGATTTATTTTAAAGTGTGAATTAAGACTGCGGTAAGACTTAACAAGTGCAGAACTGTGACATGTCAAGTGCTTTTGGATTTCCAATGATGCACTTTCCCCACAAGACACGGCTATGCCAAAGCAGGGCTATTTTCAGTAACACAAGGGAAAGAAATTATGACACATACACTTCACCAAGTGAGAAAGTACTGTGTCCAAAAAGTTCTCACTAACAAGTAGCTGTTCTCTTCATTGCATTACAAAGGGCATTAAAGGGCAAAAGGCATGAGAGACTTTTTGCATTTGAATTTAGATCCCAAATCTATTTACAGCTCATCTGAGAGGTCTCTTTCTTACCCATTGCATGGGTTGTCTTGGTACTTGGGGGCTGTGTAGGAGAAGGGTGAGATGTTCTTATCCACAAAGGAGCCAAAGCCAAGGCGGAAGTTACTTGTAAGCTTCCTCATTTCCTCAGCCAGCTTGGTGCCCAGGTTGCGGATTGTGTCCAGATCGTCCTTCATGGAAAGCGAGAGGTCCATCAGGTAGTACAAATCAACAGGGTAGTCTTGCACAGGACGCACTTGTACCTCAAAAGAGGTCTGGTCACCTGAAGGATGTAAGAGTAATTATGCTAACACGCAATTTCAAGGTATCTACAAATGTTTTTTTTTTTGTTTTGTTTTTTTTATCTATCAGCAGAAGCATACCAGGCCTTAAGCTGAGAGAGATCTTCTGTGGGTATATCTGGATGACATCATACTGGGTCACCCCAGAACCTTTGGAGCTCAGAGGTTTGCTCTGCAACAGAGAGCTGTCACTCCTGGGATTTTCTATAAAAGGTGCATCGCATCCTCTTTTCAGTAAGTTCTGGCTAAAATCACATCGTGAGTTGAGAGTTCTGACCTGTCCAAAGTCCTGAATCAGAAAAAAAAAAGTTCACTGTTGTAAGTAATGTGAGGAAACCATTAAATAAATTAGCAAACCCACAAATGAGATGAGGTACAGCTCTAATGCTCTTAGCAATCGGTCAACAGTCAGAAGCACTGCATTATGCAAGTGTATTAAAATTAGAAATAAATCAGCGGCCTGTCTACCTTACTAGACAGTATTTTAATAAGTCTATGATGGTTAAAAATACTGTCTAGGTAGGCGGCTCAGTAGGTTTTGTGACAGTAAGAACTCAAACATGAACTGTCATTACAACAGATTCTCGCATTATTGTGCACGCGCCTACCTCTTGCGCGCACCAGGCGCAGCTCGGGTGAATGAGGAGACATTCTTCACAAGATGTGGCGCTGCCGCTCATGCAAACATTGAGACCTTAAAATACATCAATCAATAAATAAATAAACGATCGATTGCAGGTCAAATCGGTATTAAGAAAATATGCATTTAACACTTTTATTTAAAGACCCTTACAACTGAGGAATACTACGACACAAGTGATTCATGCTAAAAAGAAACGATAGAATTGAAATGTTTAGAAAAATAAAAACTATGGCAAACTGTCCTCCACGTATTATCATGGCAGTAAAATAAATACGTAAATGAAATACTAAATAAACTGATGCAATCACTTACTACAGAAATTAGGGAACATTTATTTTAAGTTTATTAAATGTAGGACTTGTTTTCACAAAATCCACAACATTTATTTCATGTATTCACATTTACTAATTTATAATGTATTAAATCTATTTGCGTTGTTATATGGCATTTTGATGACAGATGTGATTTCACTAAACACTTACCTCTGACGCTGTGAATAAATATATCCAAGACTATGTAAACTAGAAGAACCGGGCGACGCGTAAATGGGCAAGTTTTCCACATTATTCCTTACAAAATGAAAAGCCCGTTTAACGTCAACTGGGAGTTTTGTCCAACTGTATTAAAAGGTTATATTATAAATGTCCGTTTTTTATACAGTGAGTGACTGAGATCTTCTTTGCGTCCATCCTCTCCATATCACAGCGGCGCACACATGACTGAAGTTAGTGTCCAGTCCAGATAACTGCTCTGTAAACACATGAGTGAGATCCGAGGCGATACTGCTACTCCACATTCGAAGCTGAGTGTTACTGTCGCACACTGTCTGAGGTCCACTGCAGTAGTTACTTAAATATACACTGTATCCATACTGAGTTTAAAATCAGTCGCAAGAACTTTTCGTAAACAGATTGTTTAATTCACCATCCGGTAGTTTTCAGCGTGGAAGTTCAACAGACGACTGCGGACCGCGTCCCTCACAGTACTTTAAACTCCGCCCATGGGAGAAGAGACTGGACATTCTTTTCCAGTTTTCACAATAAGCCACGCCCCCTACGCTGGGATTGGCTGGTAGTCGACTTCAAACCATGCACTGATTGGACAGTAAACAGGTCATTCAAATATCTTTACCAATCAAATAAAAATAGCAATCAGGTGAAGGGCGGGGCTAGTAAACAGAATACGAGGGGAAACAAATAACGCCGACTAGGACGAAGCAATTTAAAAGGAACTTTAACCCTTTAATTAATTGACTATAGTAACCAATGCAGGTGTTTTGTAATGGACTGAGCAATCACATTTTGCTCTGAAATGTGAATCAATATCTCACATTAAACTTTCAAATTACACGAGAAAAAAATATTTAGTTGCATGCTGTTTCTTCTTAAAGTTGTAAAATTAGATTTAAAGCATTTTATAAATGTGTTTGATATGTCAGTAGTACATTAAACATCTAAATCCTTTAAGATCTGCACTGGAAATTTAATCCAGCACGGTCAGCAGACACGTGACCACCACTAATTACATCCCCACCTGTTTCACAGAAAGAACTGCTGAAAACCTAGGTATTGACATCAAATATACACACACACACACACACAATTTTTGTTCTGGTTTCACCGGACCTGACAGGAGTGATAAAAAGGTCCCTCTACCTCTGACAATTTTTACAACTACAAAAGACCATTGTCAGATTGCTTGAAATGATCCAAAATTTGAACATCTGAATTGAGGAGCTCTACATGGTGCCTGGGCTTGCACTCATCATATCATTATAGGAAACACAGGAAACTGTTTTATTCAGGAAACACATTTATGCACTTATAACTGACAATAGCAGAGATGAAAATCTGAAAAACCTGAAATGAGTTCAAAAATTACTCCAGTTCCAGGAGAAGGAAATGCTCTGAATAAAGAATTACAATGAAATGGCTGTACATAACATAAAAAGTAGTTGCAAAAATTGAAGTGACAACTGAAATCCAGTCAAACTGGTCAGGGAACTATTTGCAAGGCATTTACCACTGCTTAAAGCAGCACAAACTCAAACACATGATGGGGTAGAGGCCTGTGTGAGAAGCTCAGAAGTCATATCCACTATAGATCTCAACTGAATCCCACTGAGGCCGCGGGCAAGTCGCAGATATCGGTTAACCTATCCACACTACCACGGTGCCAAGTCAAAAACATAATGACATCTTAAGGGTTTGTAATAGAAAAAAAAGAATGTCTGATATTAGCAATAATTTAAACTAATTGATTAAAAAAATATACAATTTTAAATATATTAATAATAGTAATACATTAGTTACTATAATTATATTTGTCAGTAGTATAACATATATTAGTCATTTTTAGTCAATTGCATTTCAATCCTCAAAACAAACAGATTTTGGACATAAGCTTTCTAAAAAGCCTGTCACTTCATACTCACTCCATGTGATGAACTGTAGGTTACACCCTTAGTTCCGGTCCACCCCCTGCAGTTTCAGCTTTATGGGTTTATGAGCTGCTGTGGGACAGAGCACTGATCAGTTTAGGATCAGCTGAACCAGGCCCACAGAGTGCTGGCTGCTGCCTTGGCACCACTGGCGCTCTTGAGATAGACAATGGCTGCCCTCTGAAAGCACAGTCAAGATTGCAGTTCATTAATGATAATCTCTAATTATGTTTTAAAACCTGGAACTACTGCATTCAGAATTACTACACGATCTATCAATATTAATATATAAATGCTAAATGATTTAATACATGCTACTGCTGCCAGTTTAACAACTGACCATCACACTCTGGGTGTGGAGCTGTAAACTCGTGATTGTTGTTACAGATACAATCAGATTAGGCTAAATGAGTAATCATACCAGTTCAGCAAGAAATGTACACGTTTTGCGGCTGGAAACTTTTTTAGACCATGTTTATTTACAACCTGATACTTAACTTTAAAGGTTTGACTTTTACTGAGATTCTGATAATTAGTGTGTCTATGGAAAGTAAAATGCAATAAATATCATTTCACTTGAAAACTCCAAAAACCTAAAGCGATGGTGTTGATTATCCAGTGTTTAATCTCAGCATTTGGGCATACATTAGATCAATTTAGCATGTTTAAGAATATGCTTACCTTATACTGTTGCTGAAAGTGTAGATGGAGACTTTTGATGCATTGTAGCTACTTCTCAAACTAAAGCAGCAATTCACGCTAGAGAAAACAGAACATTTAGTGGTGGCTGCTGCCCCCTAGAGGTCATAAGAACAACATGAGGGTGAGTAAATGACCGTTTCCATTTTTGGTGAACACTTTAACACTTTCAGCACATTACCTTGTCTTTCTGCTCTTCAGCTGTTTCAACTCATTTGTTGTCTCTTTTAGCTTTATGAATTCCTAAGAGTGAATGGTAAGCAAGTACACAGCTCATTTAAAAAACAAACAAACACCTACTCCAACAGTCCCATTTAGGAAATGAATATAATCCCTCAGCAAGGACATCTAAATCAGACATGCAGACTTCAGTAATGTTGTTCTTTTCAGACATGGCTATTTGCGTGTGTAGTGTATGTATCTTTTTCATGGATGACAGCTAGCAAGTCCATGTCATTGGTAACATTTTTCATTTGGAAAATCTGAACAACCTCTGTTGGAGTTCTCACATTGATCTCCTCAATCTGTTGCTCATATACTGAGTCATGCTTCTTTCTCAGGTCTCCTTGTTGGTCTCCTGACTCATTATCCAGCTCAAAAGAATTGCTTAAGCAAGAGAAACAATCAACAGAGTTTGCAACAGTGGTTCATCTGATATTTCTGAACTTCCTTTGGTGGCCATGACTGGATCTTTGTAGTCTGCCTCTGTACTCCGGGTGCTTTGCTCCATGCGGTGGTCTAAGCTGGTTTTACTGGAAGTGTGTTCTGAAATCGATCCCTGATCCAGATTGTGGTAATCTGCTTCTTCTATTTGTATATAAGATTGGTCTTGGTAATTTTGGGTATAGTCATTCCTCTGAACCTAACTCTGCATATCCAACTCCATATTGAGGGAGAAGCTCACCTGGGCTGCTTCGTCCTTAAAGTATTTGGTGTCCTTCCTGTTCTCTACTTCCTCCCACAGCTGAGACAAGCACTGGGCATGGGGACATATCCTTTACTGTATGAAGAAGGATGTGCAGCAGGGCCTCTGTAATCATAGCTCTGTGAGCATCTAGTTTTCTGAGTATTAAGGGTGGTCTGCATGCAACCTACACTGATGTCATTTTAGGCAGTTAAGACATTCTCACCTGACACATCTGAATTCACTGAAATCTCAATTTGAAAGCCACAACATCTGCACTTCTTGGAACCAAATAGATAACTGGTCCCATGATTTTGACAGTGGGATGCACCATAAAACAATGGGCACCTTGAACTTTAAAACACACATTCACATAGATACATATGCATACATATATATGTACAATGAACAACAGTCAATGCATAGTCCCGAGCCTTCATTTTCTAAATATATCTAAATATTACTCGAAAATTGTGCTGCTCATTTTCACTCTTTTTGCATTTACATTACCTTCGTCATCATTTATCACTCACTTTAAATTGATCTTAACACTGTTAATTGTAATGTTTTGAGCAAATCTCAAAAGATGATCATACTGTACATCATAATGTTGTGATGCCCAAAATCACTTGCAACATTTAAAATGACTGAAATTAATCTTTAAGGACAGATTGTTAATTTATTTTGACCAAATACAGAACTTTAATACTGGACATTATTGGCTTTCAGCCAAAACAGGAAAATAATCATAGCCTTATCAATATTAAGCAAATTTTTTAAGTTAAAATAAAGCAGAAATAGTGACAGATCTTTTCTTCCATACTGAGACATACATCTGAGTGAAATGGATTATCAACAAAGACAAAAAATGTAGGTTGATTGAAATTTTTTTTTTTTTGTTAGCAGTGAGTTTAATGAGACTTAATGATTTGAGAAGCCAACGGATATATGTTTTACTAGTTATGACATTTTCATAAAAATGACCAGGCCAACCAAAATAATTAATGAATTTTCATTTCATGCCGACTTTAATTTCAAAATAAATATATTTATTTATATGATGATATTTATTGTATAATCAGCTTTCACTGTGGATGAAGCGGAGTTCAGTCCCGGGTCGTCACAAGGTTGCTGCAAGCTCCTTCTACAGTCCGCCGGCCGCACCGTTCTCAAGCTGGCCTCCGCTCACTCCAGCCCGCTGTGTGTGACGCTGTGTTTCGTTTGGCTGTCCAAAAGAAGACACAACTAGAAACTTTTCAGACTGATGAGCTTTGTAAAATTCGACTGTTTCAGAAAGGCAGGTCTTAGAGGAGAAACAAAAATGTACAGTATGTGGAAAATAATGTGTTTTTTAACCTTAAGCCACATGAACACATTTCATTACAGCAAATATACATGCTGTATATTAGCTTCTGGGCCAAATCCTGACTGATTGCAATCCATTCTTGCCTTATTAACTCTTGGAGTTGATCACAATTTGTTCTTCTGCTTGTCCACTGGCCTTTTGAGGACTGACCACAGGTTGTCTATGGGATTGAGATCCGGGGAGTTACCTGGCCACGGATACAAAATTTCAGTGTAATTATCTTCAAGCCACTTCTTTATCACTCTTGCTTTGTGCCATGTTGCTCCATTATGCTGTAAAATGCACGGATCATTACCAAACTGCTTATGGATTGTTGCAAGAATGATTTTGATATCATTCTTTATTCGTGGCAATGTTTTGGTGGCAGAATTATGATAGAGCCCACTCCCTTGGTTGAAAAGCAACCCCACACATGGATGGTCTCAGGATGCTTCACTGGTGGCACAACACAGAATGGTAGCGTTCACCTTTTCTTCTCAGAACAATCGATTTTCCAGATGTCCCAAGCAGTCTGAACTTTGCATCAGTCTTCTGCTGTCTTATCCTTGTACTTCCTGAAGAATTTCAGTCTGTCCGTTTCTTGAAGAGAACTGGCTACTTTGCTGTCCTTCTTGACACCAGGCCGTTGTCTTAAACTCTTGGCCTCATTGTGTGTACAGATGCTCTCACATCAACCTGCTGCAGTCCCTGAGCAAGATCTGCACTGCTGGAGACACGATTCCAGCTGACTCCTCAGGAAGAGACGGTCCTGGCGCTTGCTGGACGCTCTGGAACATCCTGAAGACTTCTTCACTGCAGTCAAACCACTCTCCTTTAAGTTCTTGATGATCTTGGTTCTTTCAGGTGCAATAATCTTTGTAAAAATTTCCTTGCATGTGAGGCCATTTTGATGCAAAGCGATGATAGCCGCACATGATTTTTTGGTGATAGCATTGCTAACAAGAACAAAATGACTGGAAGCGTTTCTTCCTTCTTTTATAGCCATACATCTGCTCTTACAATCTATTTAGTATGATAGTGATTTTACCTGAATAGTACTCATTCACACTAACACGTGTGCTGCTGATATGATTAGTCAATTAATGTTAGCTGGTCATTTTGTGCCAGGAAAACTTTAGCAATTATTTAAAATGCATCTGATCGCTATACACAATAATCTAGAAACTTTGTGAATGAACACCACAACAGCTGAAGCAGCAAACTTTGCAAAACACAAAACTTGTCACTGCCAAATCTTTGGGCCACGAATGTATGTTGATTTTTTGTTATAAAGATACTGTTACAAGGGTACCGTATTTTTCGGACTATAAGTCGCACCTGAGTATAAAGCCGCCTTTCCACTGCACACGTCCTTCGGACACAATTGTCGCATTTCTCCCTCTAGCGGCAGTCGCGCAGAATTTTCAAACTGGTTGTGCAGCAACTGTTACCTTGGCATATTCACCATGGTAAAATTCATAATTTTAATGAACATAGTTAATTTATGAATGCATCTTCACAAATCAGGTGACCCCCAAAATAAAAACAGTAGGTTTTATGGGGCTAATCAACGTAAATAATGGTTTAATAATTATTAAATAATTATTTCTGCCATAAGTATTATAATCCACCATTTTACAGAAATAGTGTTTAAAGGATAATTTTAATGTTAACAAAATATTGGTAATTCTGACCTCGCACCGATTGTTTTGATTAGAATACATCACATCCGGTCGGGCGTTCGCATACGGTCTAGTCGCAGAAGTTCAAATATTTGAACGTATCCGAGGCTCAAATCGGATCCGAAATTTCCGCATACGCATGTGATCAGAACTCCACGCAGCTCCCGCATTACTTTCCATTGGAAATGAATGACTTCCGATCTGTCGCTTGTCGTTCGTCGGAGACAGTGGAAAGGCGGATTAAGTCGCATCAGTCCAAAAATACGTCATGATGAGGAAAAAAACATATATAAGTCGCATTTATTTAGAACCAAGAATCAAGAGAAAACATTACCGTCTACAGCCGCGAGAGGGCGCTCTATGTCTTCAGTGTAGGCTACAGGAGCAAAGTGGAACATAGAGCGCCCTCTCGTGGATGGAGACGGTAATGTTTTCTCTTGGTTCATGTCAAATTAATTTTGATAAATAAGTCTCACCTGACTATAAATCGCAGGACCAGCCAAACTATGAAAAAAAAAAGAAAATTAGGTATTTATTGTGATTTGAAGATGAGTTTAATATAACCACAATGCAATTAAAACAACAATAAAAATCATTTAGGCCATAAATATAATTTATTTAAAACCGGACATGACTAAAACTGTGCATTTTTACATTTATTTAATTAATTAATTTATTATTAAATATGGTAAAAGCAGGTAAAGATTTTTAATACAATTTCTCCTTTGTCCTCTGCTGACCATACCGATATTTATCATTAAATGATTTATGAATACCTTTAACCAACTAAAATCATCATCTTTCAAATGACACTGCCAACTGCTCCAGGCACGTTAGTTCTTATTTAACCTAATATTATTTTATAAAATGAGCACAGGTTGTGATTTCTAGTTTGCAGACTGCAGAGCCTGGTGCGTGTAAATACAGTTATTAATATGCAGTTATTAATATGGCCACTAGAGAGAACACAAACCACGATGAATGAACTCTCTTCATGACTTTGAAACAGGAAAAGCCATTTCACTGGAAAAGCCACATTTCTGTCCTGTAACATGTTTTTAAAATTAAAATTGTCCACACTTAACCAGTTATTGAATAATTTTTTTAAAGTAACTCCTTTCCCTTTTACATTCAAGTTCATTTTAAGAATCAATGCTTAGGATAGCCTACTATGTCATAGGTAATTATATTAAAGTAAATGAATGCATCACTAATTACTTAATCAATTGAAATAAATTAAAAGATCAATGTCTAAATAAAAAAGGTCAAGCTCTGAGTGCCTGGCAGGAATTGCCTGGTCGGAAGTAAAGTTTATCAATTAGAAAATGTATTGTAATAACAGTTAATTGAATTTCTGTCTGTGTCTCAGCAGATAGACAGCTGCTTACAGGGCAAAATAAACAGTGAGTTAGCTCTGTCTTGCTCCATTGTACTAAAAGATGTGTCGTAAGCAAATGGTGTGCATTAGCTGTCGGTCTGCTAAGTGAAATCAATACTTCACTAAAACAGTCATTAGCAGAGCGTAGTGCAAAATATATGTGGATGGAACTAGCCATTATCTACTTCGCATGAATGGATAAATAGCTTATAGTGTTCTACTCTATTGCTTTAGTCAGTTATAGAATACAGCGTGAAGTCGGTTAGAAATAAAACGGTTGTGTTGACTGCAGGGTTATTTACAGGGAAGTAGGCAGGTTCAAAGGTTAAGTGTCTTTCTAGAGCGGAGGGGGGTAAGGAATGTTACCACAGTGCCTCTGCTGCTGCATCTCTGTTTTCAGTTCCTACATCAAATTCTGAATTCAGCCTTGGTGTAAGAATGAAAAGATGAGGGAAAATGCTTGAGGCATAAATGCACAGTGTTGTGTAAACAGTATACAGCTCATATATGTGTTTGGATGAATAATTGAGGCTGTTGATGTTATGACATAAGTGCAAGTTCTAGTATCACTCATGCTGCTCACCCATCCATACAAAGTTATTAAATAATCATAGATGGGAGGCCTACAGCATGAGCATATGAGCAGACACACATTAGCTAACCATCTAAAGCCCTGATGAAAGGCCAGTGTGGCCCCTGGGACAGCAAAGGGCCTTTAACTGAATAGAGGCGGATCGATAGAGAATAGAGTTTCAGATTCAGTGCAAGACAGCAATTGCCAGCTAAAACGGGCTTCGTAGTTCTCACATATGAGCAGAATAATATATGCATAACTTAGGTTATAAACAATTAAACAAATTCTGTATATTATTTGTTGAAAAAAAAAACATTAACTTTTGCTCAGAAAGGATGTGTTAAATTGATCAAACGTGGCAGTAAAGACTTTCATATTCTTTTATATTTTATGTATACATTTTCAAGTTCTTTTGAACTGTTTATCACAGAATTCGGAAAAAATGTCAATCAAAAATAGGTTTAGACAAAAATATTAAGCAGCACAAGTGTTCTGAACATTAATAATAATATAAATGTTTCTCGAGCATCAAATCAGCTATTAGAATGATTTCTGAGGGATCATGTGACTGAAGACTGGAATGTTGACTTGAAAATTCAACATTATCACAGGAAAAAAGTTATTTTAATAATGTTATTTTATTTTACTATATATATATATATATATATATATATATATATATATATATATATATATATATACACACATTGCCACTTGAAAGTTTGTGAACCCTTTGCAGAATCTGAAAAAAAAATTTTTTTAACAAAATAAGAGAGATCATGAAAAATGCATGCTATTTTTTATTTAGTACTGTCCGGAGTAACATTTTTTTCAAAAGAAAAAAATAAAATTGAAATAACCCCATTCAAAAGTTTGGTTCTTAATTCTGTGTGTGGTTACCTGGATGATCCACGACTGTTATTATTATAATTTTATATATATATATATATTTTTTTTTTTGTGTGTGTGTGATATCGGTTCATGAGTCCCTTGTTTGTTCTGAATAGTTAAACTGAGCATTGTTCTTCAGAAACCTCTTTTCAGGTTTCCAGCATTCCTTTTGCGTATTTGAACCCTTTCCAGCAGTGACTGTATGATTTTGAGATCCATCTTTTCACACGGAGGACAACTGAGGGACTCCAACAACTATTAAAAAAGGTTCAAACATTCACTGATGCTCCAGAAGAAAATATAATGCATATTAAGAGCCGGCGTTAAAAACTTTTTGAATTTGAAGATCAAGGTACTTCATTTGTTTTTCAGTTAGCATGCAAGTGAAGGGCAGTACTAATTGAAAAATAACATGCATTTTGTATGAGCTCTCTTATTTTGTTAAAATTACTCCCATTTTCACAGATTCTGCAAGGGGTTCACAAACTTTCAAGTGGCACATATATATATATATACACACACATTTACTTTTTAAAATAATATTTTACACATGTATTAATTTTTGTAAAAACAAAAAAAATTGTCTCCACAGTCTCACATGAAGTTAATCAAATATGTGGCTACTCTGTCATTGTAATTGTTAGATGTGGGAGAAGAAAAAGCAGAGCACAAGTGTGCAAGTGAAGCAGAATAGACAGTTTATTGTACCCAGTACAGATTATAAACTCAGCAGTGTAAAGAACACATTGTGAGGGGAACAAGGTTAAGCCTGTACAAGTGCAGACAACCCTTATATGGTGGATGTTGAGACAAGCCCCTCATTCCATGAGAAAAAAGGTTATTTTAGAAGCTGCACCTCTCATTTAAAAAGGCACTGCTCTCGAACCCATCAGGAAAGGGCGTCTGGTAACCACTGGTGTGCAGTCACTGCGACACAGGGATCCACTTAAAACATACATAGAGTATCTGTTACAGGCAGAACTATACAGCTTATACAATAAAATCAAATAAATGCAGACTTTGCAAAAATATATGTTCATCTTTTCAAAAAAAAAAAAAAAAAAAAAAAAAAAAGAGAATACAAATGCAGAGAACTCCACAATTTCTTCCTTGTCCAGCATAAAGCGATATGTTGATGGACAGCTGATCACTGAATATGTCATGCAAAAGAAAGCAGTGGTCTTTCAACTTGAGATTGGCAATGAGTAGCTGACAAGGAAATTTTATTTTTTTGTACCTTATTGCATGCAAGGCCCTGATACTCCTGCTTTCCTGGTGCAGTAAAATATAAAGTAATGCCAAAAATTATGTTGTTTGACCTTCACTTACACCAAGCATGGACAAAATCTGACTAGTGCATCCCTTTTGAATGTTGAAAAATCACATGTACTCTGTAGTTCAAAATTTGGCTTTTTGGGAAGTGAAAACAAATATTAAAAATCGCAACAGGTTTACAGAAATGAGTTAACAGTCCATGAAGATGACTAAATATACTAAGAGTGCCTCTGGTTTAACTTCACATCAACAACCCTTGGGTTAACCAGCATGAAAACAAAAAGTTCATATAAAACCAACACGCAACAAAAGGACTCAGAACAAAACCAAACGATACAAAAAGAACATGTTCTGTATTCCTCTGCATAATTAAAGCTGTCCACATTTAGTTCAACAAAAAGTGTTGTATAAAAGCCAGCTTTCTAAAGAGTCTGAAGAAACAAATGGGTCATTTTTCTCATTGTAAAATAAAGCCCTTTTGACTTCTTGTCTACATGGTTTGGAGGTAAAACTAAATTAATTTGGACCAAGAAGGCAACTATTAAATAGTGCTGCATTTCTGTGAGGTTGTCTTTTAATAATTTGTTACCAATTTTTCTTTTTTTAAAAAGCAGATTGTCAAAAACAGAATTGCTACAATTCTCGCAGTGAGATCTGTCCGTCTTTCGGCAGCGGTCGGCTCCGGCTCAACCTCTTCTTCTCTGTGGCAGTGGCTGTTTGCCACGAGGAAGGTTTAAGCGTGGGAAACCAGCTTTCCTCACCTCCTCGACACTATTCTCATGGGCTGACGCCAGAGAAAAGGTGGCTCGCAGATTTCTCCTCATTCTTTTTTTAATGATCGGGAGGGTTAATCTGGAAGTGGGCAACAGTTCAAAAGGAGTTGAGGCAATAGGGACAGATGTGTTTCAGTCAGAGCAACGGTTCAGGTTCAATACACGTAACCGTCAGGGAAAGGCATCCCAGCAACACACTGCTCACCACCGTCGACCAAATATGAAGCCCCCTCATCATAGTGCGCCAACGGAAGTGTGTCGTCATCCACTCCGGGCAGGCCGTCGGGGTCTGCTTTAAGGTTGGGCCTCTGGTTGTCTGGGAAGGCCATTGAGAAGAGGGCCTCGGGATCACACACAAATTTGTACACGTACCTCTCGCCAGCAACCTGAAAAGAGAGAAAGCCGTAAGATTATCCATAAAACAAAACAAAAAAAAACTTGGTATTGTAGCAACTATTGTGATTATGAGCAGAGCATAGAGTAAAAGAAAGGGGAACCTGCCTTTACCTTCTGCATGATTCCCTTCTCGTAATAGTAACGCAGTGAGCGACTGAGTTTGTCATAGTTCATGGCCGGTCTGTTCTTCTGGATGCCCCAGCGTCGGGCCACCTGAAAACACAGATGATGATTGTGATTTCATTAGCTGGGTTTCAATTTAGTTGGCAGTATGCAACAAAGAGAAATTCCAAAATATACCATCACTTTCAGAGAAAATGACTGTAGTCACTAGTAAAGCCACTGTGGCCTTTTTTCATTAAATGAATTACTTTCGATTCAGAGCACTCAACCAGTCTGGAAAAATATTAACAATTAGTGGCAGATGGCTTTTGTCAGAAAGACAGTGTGTCAGACAATAATCTGGGCAAGGTTTTCAGACACGACTTGTTTCTCAAAAAAGGTCACGTGACTACCGTAGCATCTACCGTGTTCCTGTAGCTCAACTGGTAGAGCATTGCGTTATCAAGCGCAAGGTTGGGGGTTTAATTCCCAGAGAACACATGATAAGTAAAAATTGATAGCCTGAATGCACTGTAAGTCGCTTTGGATAAAAGCGTCTGCTAAATGCATTAATTTAATTTTACTCTACAGTAGCTTATTCTTTAAATGTCCTTTCATTAACAAAATGCGATTCACAGCCAGACAAAAAGGGCTTTTTTAAAAACTTGGTTGTATAAAAATGTGAAAGTAATATCTGTAGCTTTAACAAAATCTGCAAGGATTTACAAATACTACCAACTATTGCCCATAACATAAAATCCACCTCAAGCGTTTTTAATGAGCGGTTTAGAAGTTCTAGTTGCATTTTAATGTTACCATTAGCATTTTTTCTGTTATCCCAAAATTCACTCAAAATACATGAATAGTACCTGAAAAGCTGGAAGCGAGAACATACAGGACTACTGTAAATGGTGTGTGACTGAAAGTAAAAAAAAAAAAACTGATCGTTGCCGCTCACCTCCTCTGGCTCAATAAGTTTAAACTCCATTCCACGTCCTGTCCAGGCGATGAAATGACCGTTAGCAGGATCATCCAGCAGCGTAACCAGAAACTGCCAAAGCTGGAGAGAGCCGCGCCGCTGGTAAGGCGGGCCGTCACGATACACTGAGGGCTCTTGCTTTAGCTTCCCTGTCAGGAACAAGAATTCCGAAGATTAGAGTTTTTTCCTGGAGCAGCGTGAACAAGCATGAGAGAAATGCTGTCACAAATGTGGCTCATGTGGACACAGTCTTCATGTCACACCACTGTACTAGCTCTCTCTCTTCAAAGAAAGGAGTGCCCTGCTGAATCTGTACAGTACAGACTGAGCACTTGACAACTACTGAGATGACCATTAACCTGTCTTTGATTTGAAACTATACATGACTTGTTGTGAAATCTTACCTTCAAGTCTCTCGGGAACCACACAGGTGTCGTCGAAATACAACTGCTGATCTCTTTCAAATGAGAAGTCTACAGGCAGAGGGAAGAAACAGAGACACCGTATGTTAGATGAAGACAGGACAAGATGATTTTAGCATGCTGGAGCTGCTTCAATGGCGATGCCACTTACTCTCATGGCTTTGGTAGAAGCTTGCTGCTCTCCCAAATGAAGACTGACACTTAGGCACTTCTGCAAAACAACATAATAAAGTGGGGTTATTAAAAATGAGAAATTACCAATGATAAAGGAGTCAGACGTTCCTTTAAAATGAATAAAAGAAAGGTATGAGGTATGATTAAAGATCAAATAAATTAAAACCTTTAGAAAATTGTTAACTGTTCTCAAGGTTATTATAGTTGACTGAAATTATTAAATCTGAATTAACTATATTATTACTAATTAACTATACAAAACATTTTGTTACTAGAAACTAAAATAAAATAAAATATACAGTATAAAGAAACCTTAAACTTATTTCAAATTCCAGGGAAATTTTTTTTCTTTTTCATTTATTTAAAGTAACAAAAAAATAAATCTGAAATAAAAATAAAACATATAGAGAAATAAGCTACACCAATATTGAAAATAACATTGTAATAGAGCACAGCAATGTTAAAATAACAGTCTGCTCCTTAATTCTAATAAGGACAGAGATTGAACCGAGGTTTTATAGGAGCTCTGAAAAGGCAAGAGGATGAACAATAGTAATTCTGGTACTTTTAAAACACTGATGGAACAGCTGGGTCGTAAATGTCCAGCCTCACACATCTGATCTGGTAGCGCTGGCTAAGCTCATATCAACACACCAAAGAAACATGCAGCATTAGCAGTGAGCACTGAGTCACCAAATAGGATTAGCCACCATGACAATCAAGTTTGATCTGTCCTTGTGTCCTGGTGATACGCCAGGCCACTCCACCCCTCTCTGTCCTACTTTGAGTAAGCGATCCTCATTGATTGCATCAGATGCATCATCTGCCAGGCTGCTGTACAGATGAAACCACTCGGTTCAGCTGCCCCAATGCATATGTAATGACACACAGATTTTTTAAGAAGGATGGTAAGAGGATTTAGAATGACATCAGTTACCTGCAAACATAAACCTAGAAGGAGAGTATAACACTTGAAGTGTACAAAGCTGAATATATATCACAAACAGGAAGCTCAGCTAAGCGGACAGGTTTAAGGATGCATGGGGTTCCCCTAATCTCACACAGGAAAAGAACAAAATCTTCTGATGTGGAATATGCCCCAATCTCCCTCAGATATGATCTCTTAATGCGACCTTTCAAAACTTGTTTAAACAATGTTTAGGACTAAATATCCACTTTAAATGACACATTCATATTTTGATTATTATTTCCATTTATTAATAGGGCTGCCAATTGTTTAAAATGTCCAAAATCATTAGTTACATGTTACTTTATTTATAAAATTAAGCAGAATTAATTGCTTATGAATATTTCCTGAGAAGCCCCACTAAACAAGAAAATTCAAACACTATTACAGTGACATAATAATAATAATAATAAGACAATAAAATTTCAAGATAATTCAAAAGACATTACCGGTATATATACTGTATTATTTTATTTATTAATAATTTTCCTTACAGAACTTACAAACAGGTCAGGAGACAACTATGTTAAGTTACCATGGTAAATTGACAGCCCTGTTTATTAATAATGCTGCTCTTAAGGAATGTCTAAGTATGTGAAGCGTAGCCTTCTCAAGAAAGTGTCTCAGTTACACGCAAAGGTTCAAGGTGTTCATATACACCTCTCTAAACAATGCTAAAAGTCACAGGCCAGAGCAAACACACAAAATACATTCCATGCCCTCATGAAGCCCAGTCTAAGAAATGGGACTGTCCTCACCAGAGTCGAAGCAGAAGTCTCGTGGCTCTTGCTTGATGGTCATCGGGTGGAAGGCAGCCTGGGACGGGCCCATGTTGGGAACACCTTGCTCAGCGTAGCGGGGGTCTAGGAGCTCCTGTTTGAAGCCCTGAGAAGGCACAGGAACCAAGGGCTCTGACATTTGGCGATGGTAAGGTGGCCTTCCATCTCTTGAAGAAGTACTGGGGACCTGTGGCATAAAGTTGGGTCTTCCTTGGGCGTCAGAAGGTGGGAATGGGAGGCAAGGCTCTGAAAGCTGTCGCTGAAACCTACAATAAAAAACAACAACAACATTCAAAAATCAGAAACTGTTTTGGAGTGAATAACACCGGTCACTTTCAGTTAAATCCATGCAGATGCTTATGATTGAAGGAAGTCATAAACAAAGCATGTAAAACTATCAATGCATTTGTCATGTGACACAGGATAAATAAAAGAGCAGCTTAGCACAAGAACTTTAGTGTTTTCTGCTGCTGGCTGTAAATGATGTGCCACACATTCTCCAGCAAGCTCCAAGGAATTCAGCTACAGGTGGCAAGGCAGGACGCCACGGGGGTCGTATTATTATAGCCCCCCATCAGTGATGTGACCGTTAGATTTTTGGTCATCTGCCATTTAATATAATATATTATTATATCAAATGTTTGGGTAGTGATATTTAAATTTTTTCAATTGTAATTTTAAGGAATTAACTAATTAAAAAAATATATATAAATATTCAGCAAAAATGCATCAAATATGAGAGTTAAGACATTTATAATGATACAAAAGATTTCCATTTCAAATAAATGCTGTTTTTTATATTCTATTGATCAATGAATTTGGGGGGAAAAATGCAAAATGGCTTCCACAAAAACATTAAGCCTTGATAATAATGAAATGTTTCTTGAGTACCAAATGTGATTTTTGAAGGATCATTTTGAAGTGCTTTTTTTTATATACAATATTACGGTTTATTTCTGAGCAAACAAATGCAGCCTAAGAGACATCTTTCAAACTAATTAAAAAAGAAAAAAGAATAATCTTAAGCTCAAATTTTTTATCGGCAATATAGCATTCCAATAAATGGATACTACATTTTACATTCAATAAAATACAATATATATTATTTATTTCTACAGGATAGATAATTTTTTTCCTTCATGTTCATAGTAAGGCAAGAAAACCATCACAAAAAGTTTAAAATATTCCACTGAGGTAAAAATATAGCAAATAAACATGCTGAAGTGCCAGGGTTCAAGTTCAAAGGTCCTGAAACCATGCAGAGACTGACCTAGGTTCATTATTGAAGTGAGTGTCACGGTTTAGGGGTGGACAGGGAACTGCAAAAGGTGGGCTCTGGCCGTGGTGAGGGAGTGCCTGCTGGCTGGGGGTGCTCTTGGTCACTGAAGGCTGCCCATGAAGGAGACGCTGTCCTAATGTTGTGTTGGAGATGGAGGGAGGAGTCTGTTCATGCAGGGGACGTGTCCCCAGAGCACTGGTGGGGCCACATGGCGAGACGGGCGTTGAGGGAGGAGTCAATGGCTTAAACCCAGTGGGCTTCCTTTCATAGGCACTGTTTAGAGGAAAATTAAGACAATTAGTCACCAAACAGACGAGACGATCTCAATGACATTGAGATGGATATCTAAGAAAGTACCTGTAGCTGTAAAGGCACTTCTCTCCATATGGCATGGGACTTCTATCCTGGCTACAGGGGGAGAGATCTTCGGAGGGACTCAGTTCCCGTTTGATCTTCCCCGGTGGTGGGCCATGAAACATCACTGTGAGAGAAAAGAGCAGGAGATGTTTCTAATGAAGCAGAGTGTCCAGTCGAACACATCAACAGAAGTGCAGTCACATGCCTAAGAAGGAGGTTCTTCTCCAGCTTTAAACCACCATATTTCACGGGTAATAACAATCGACTGCGAGGCATAAAAGCTCTTCGTCCTGCCCATCAGTATCATGGTGCAGAACAACACACGCAATCAAAGCGCTCCCCTCAGATTTCCATCATAGCCGAGTCAATACTCATGAATCAGTGTGGTCGTAATTCAATGATTGTGAATGATTTTCCTTCCCGCACTGTAACCATTAGCCCCTGGATCTCTGCACCAAGCTCTCACGTCCGGCGCCACATAATGGCCAACGCAACTGGATCCACACAAGTTGAGGCAGATAAATCACCCAGACTGTACTTATAAGACACTAGGTAAGGCATGTGAAAGCTCAAAGCATGGGTTAAAGTGCTAGTACACCCCAAAATGACCACATTTGATATGTTCTTGGATTAAGCTGCTTTATTCATATGAATCACATTTAGGGTCTCAACGGTTTTGATGGGTTTCATTTTTGTGGTGTGAGCTTTCAGCAGGAGGACAGAAATCTCTCAGGTTTCATTAAAAATGTCATTCGTGTTTCAAAGATGAACAAAAATGAGTAAATGACAGAATTAACATGTCTGGGTGCATGCTCTTCCACATAAACGATCAAAAGTAATTGTTTAAGCGAGATGATTTCCTGCTCTGTGGTCATTGGGGTTATTGCTAAAGTGGCCACTCCCCATTGATACAGTACTGGGATTGTAGGAGGGCATGGGGTGCCATGAGACGTCCAGATGACCCCTTGATACTCAAAAAATAATAATAATAATAAAATAAAATAAAAACTTTTGCACTGAAATGCCGCATGAAGAAACCTACAACTTGCATTAAAAAAGTGGCTGATTTTACAAAAGAGCATGTCACAAACCTTTTCAGTAACGCCACAGTAACATGCCAAAACTGGACCAAAATGCATGCTCTTGTATGCACCCCGTCTCCTAGCCTCAACATCAGACGAAAACAAAAACAAACTTCAGAGACAAAACGGGGGAGGGGAAATAACATAAAATGCTCCGCCGAGCATTCCTCAAGTAGTTCCTTTGGCTTTGATACCTGCGGCCAGGCTTTAACAAATTGGGTGCGTTTGGACTGAGAACCCTCAATGAAATGAGCTTCAGTGGCTGTGGATTTGATGGGTTTAGGTAGACTGTGGGGGGGGAGCCTATTCCACTCACCCTTCCTGATGGAATCCAGTCCATTCCAGAGTCTGAGCGGAGTGCATGAAAGTGTGAAATCTGATTATGAGCTTGGATCATGTGATGCTGATACCAGTCGGCTGATTTCACTGAAAAAATAGATGGTCGAGGGGGTTCTCGCTGAGATGATTCAAGCAAGAATGAAAAGCGGAAGACCATTTAAGTCTTTATAAAACAAAGCACTATTTGGTTGAGTGTGAGGGAATGTTAGACCACTGACCAAGTTAAAGAGTATATCAATTTCTTTAAAAGTTAATGCATGCTAAAACATCTAATATATGCATTATATTATGAGCTCCATTTGAGAGTATGACTGCTGGCATCTTCAACAGCTCAAATCAACGAGACTGTCTGGCACACTAGACACCATCTTAGTCTAAGATCTCCTTTGTTTCCCATGTAACTTTGGCTTTGAATTTGAGCAAGAGATGAATAATAAATAGCTCCAAGAGCTCAAACCCTGCTGTTTTCCCTAGCCCTCTCTGGAATGCATCCAAAGTACACTGCCAAGGAGAATAAATAATATATCTCAAGGTACTCACAGCTCTCCGACTGGAAATCTGGGACAAACTGTTCGTCATCGGGCACCTGAGCTGTGGAGAGAGATTGGAGAGCATTAAAGACTTGCAAACAATGCGCCCTGCTGATAAACAATCTGAGGATCAATGTCAATTTGTCAGACAATGTTTCTTTTGGGATTTTTTGTATCTCACTGCCAACTTTTTGGAAACTGCCGGAAAGCTAGTGCAGCGGACCAAATTAAATGGCCCGAGTGTCATGAAAAATAAACAGCAGCTGGGGCAAAGTGCATCACTTAGACATTAAATATTCCACATGCATATATTACAAGAAATATGAATGAGTCTGAAATATATATGTCAGCTGCACGACAAAGCAATAATGACATGCTTGAAATGTAATGTTTCGAACCTTCTGCGATCCAGATCTCCTGCAGCTGGCTGAGGTCCTGGAATAGTTCTGCGGATGACAGGCAAAGACAAGTCAGTCTGAAAGCATGAAAAGCCACTATGATCCAAGTATCTGATAAACCAAAGGCAGCCTTCAACAATCACAGCATCGCTCAAACTACACTGAGCACATATACTTCAGCTCTCTTGCTGTTAATGCATCTCAATAATCAGATCCGTCTGCCAAGCATGCATTAGTCATGTTCATTAGGTTGAAATTACCCTCTGTGTCCTGAGCGAGTTCAGTCTCCACTAACTTTCTTTTTCTGTCATTAACTGCTCGGCTATACGGCTCCTCCACTTGTAATGACTTTTGCTGTGGAAAAACACTTTGGTCAGTGTTGCCTAATTTAATGTTGAAAACCAAAACACCATTAGCTTCACGCATCTATAGGAAAACAAGAAATGTACTTACATTCGGTGGGACCATAAATGGTACCTGCTGGTCATAAAATCCGTCCATGTCACCTGGGTCTTCAAGGAGGCTCCCAGAAAAGGGTCTTCGCTTAAAAGCGATTGTTATATTGACCTCTCTGGGTCTTCGGTTTTCTCTAAAGAAGAAAAAAAATTGATGAATCACGCAGTAGATCTACTGGACAGTCAAGCGGGTCCCACATCAAAACACCAAGCCCAGCATTGAGGCAGACAAAACCCTCAGATCCATCTGATCCTGTGTATTCATCCTCCCCCTTCTCTCTCTCTCTCTGTAACCCATCAAAACATCCCTCCTGACAGAGCATATGAGTAAAGACAGACAGGCAGGCACAGAGAGAGAGAGAGAGAGAGAGAGAGAGAGAGAGAGAGAGAGAGAGAGAGAGAGAGAGAGAGAGAGAGAGAGGCAGAGCTGCAGTAACTACAGTAGAGATGAATGTTAACCTTACATAAGCAAAGCCAACCATCTGCGCCTCTATGAAAAGAATCATGAAACTTTTAAGATAAACTGAGAAAAATTGTAAAGCATCCATTGCGTGTTACACTTCACTGATATTCAACTTATATGAGTAGTTTAGGAATAAACAATATAAAAATGTAATTATCTTCTCTTTGATATATAAACTCTCTTTGATACGAACTTACTGGATCAGCTGCACAGTTGGAAGAGGAGACCGTGAGGACGACGATAGCTTTTCTTCTTACGCTTCTCGACAAAACAATTCTTTACTTGACCCTTTCAATGTACTTTTGTTTGTAGTGTAATTATATATGCTTTTATTATTTATTGCATTTTTATTACACTGACCTCTCGTGGGAAGCATAATTGTTAAATAAATTTTTTAACTGTTACGTGTGACCAATTCATAAAATAACAACATTATTTTTATTGCATTATTCTATTTTTTATTATTTAATATCGACATACACACCTACAAAATCTTAATAGATGAGAAACTATGTAAGTTTAACTAACATATAAAATAAAAACCAATTAATTTTAAAATGCCAACAACTTCCACGAGCGAGGGGAAAACACGAGCGGTTTTAAATGTTTAGGTTTAAGTGTAGTTTACACGGAGAATGAACGATAGTTAAAACCACAGCTTGTTGCTCCAAAAACGCATAAAAATAAATAAGAATCAACTAAAATAAAACACACACACAATAAATAATATGACCAATAATACTAGTTAGCAACAAATAATTACTTGAAACCTCTAGCATATATATATATTTTGTATTATTATGGGGTAACAAATATACCCTTAAATTAAGAGATTAAAGTAAATATAAGACTGAACGGGGTGAGGACCTCCTCCCTCTCCGAGCCCCGTGACGGCCTCTTGTTTTTCTCAATGAAGTGAAACTCGATCCGTGAAGGGGGGAAAAGAGAGACTTCCATTCACAAAACCCTGCACCGTTCAGATTGCACAACCGAACTCACCTATAAATGTCAGTAATGCTGAACGCACAAGCTTCTGTAACGACTGCAACGACGCAAAATATTTTTTTTTTAAAACTTAATGCATTAAAATGGTTGCCAAACAGTATAAATCCTCTCTTGGAGAAAATGGCGTTCGCTTTCCCCCAAGGCGAGATCGCCGTTTTTGCAGTTGCAAACCCACGAAAAACTTACGCGCTGCACAGAAACAACCACTTTCAAACTGATATTTTAGCAAACGAGGTGGAAATATTTGAGGAATGAGGGTTAAACTCACCGTAGAGATGACGCGTCTCTCGCAGTAGACTAAAAAAAAACACGTTTTAATCCCAAACGGATGCGGTCCGCTCGTTGTGATTGATAGATGCGCTCTCTCCAACGCTCAAAACTTGAATTAGGTTTTGTAAATGGACTGCTCGGTTTTCCCCTGGGCTCGAGAGGCACTTGAATCTGGAAGCTCATTGGCTCCGAGCGCACGTCATTTAGATCTCTAAACCAATGATTTGCGAGCATGACTTTGAATATTTATTAAGAGCTCAACGACCAATCGAAGCCCCGTCTGTTCTATTTTTATGAATGGCTGAGTTTCATTCACTTTCAATATTTTTCCCCGCACGTTTCCAGAGGCTCTTAAAGGGCCAGAGAGCCAGAAGTAGAATCGCCAACGAAACACATCAGAAGTTGGAGGACAATTCACTAGGCTATAAAAAGCTATTTAAGTATACAATGCAGTATAAAATATTAAAACAAAGCCGAGTTGCGCACAAACAAAACGATTTAAAGGAATAACAAGTGTTGTTATTTCATATCTCAACAGACTTTCCATACAGCTTACAATGTGAGTATAAATATTAGATATTATAAGTTTGATTAGTAATTTCGTGAGTAGAAAAAAATATATATGTGGTTAACATTACTTGAAAAGACTGTTCTAGAGAATAAAACTGTCAGAAAATTAATTAGTAAAAATCTAAAATAAAAATGTAAAAACAGGCAACACAGCAAACAAATTAGATTATTTTAATAATAAAGCGTTTTAATATAGCGTTTTATTATTATTGCTGTTATTTTAATAGCTATTCTATTTTTTATTGTTATTCTTTTATTGTTATTGTTATCTGCTACACAGCGAACTGCACAATCTTGTGATGCGCAAGGGATTAACAATGTATTATTGTGGTCAAGGCCAGATGTCCTAGAATCTATATTTAACGAAGCGGTTTCTGTGAAAAAGAGAGGGAGAGAAATCCTGCATCAAGTGTGAGGAGGATAATCTTCAAAATCCTTCTAGCTTTCGAGCGGAGCCCACTTTCACAGAGGACAATGATAGCATGAAGATGATGTGCAGGATGCAGTTACTGGTGTCATTGTTTCACCGGCTTGACGCTGCTAAATCTGGGCTTTTCAGCTCTGCCGAGCTGTCAGGGTCTACTTTTTATAGCACCTTTCACTAATGTGGTGGGAGGTGGGAAGGGGGTGGCCAAGAGCATATTGTTTTTCCATTAAATCCAGAGTGGTGGTGACACAGCTATCAGCAAGACATTTCTCTTTAATATCTTACATTTTCTTTTAGGGACAAATATTGAAAGGATCCACTATCAATCACTCTGATAATGAGAAGGGCTGTCCATGGGTGAGTGTGACAGTTCTGGCAGCCTGCCCTTCTCTGGAAATGTGGGCTATTCCATTGAAGGAGAGGAACCACATATGACAATAGATTTAAATGAGGGGTGACGGACAGAGCAGCAAATCTGATCTCTACACTGGTATCATATGTAACACACAGAAAAATCTCAACTTTTAAACCTTGTCATTGTGTATGCAATCCATGTAATATGATTGGCATGTGCTGAATAAATGAATACACCCTGAAAACTCTGTAAAATCAGCTTGGTACAGACAGTCAATGAAGTGGAATGAAGGTTAACGCAGCCTCGGGCCAATGGTGCTCTCCCAAAAAGAGACATGATGGGACTTGATGACTATTAATAGTTCATGGAGAGATAATTCCTGCCTCATTGTCTTTCCACACCCAAGACGCGTAGGCTTCGCCCCAGCTCACAGCTTCTTGTGTCATTCATATTTTTCTTCTAAACAGTCATACAACCTCACTCAAGCATCATACAGTGAATGACACTGCAAGTGTTGTGATATTACACCTGAATAATCCACAAACATATATTTTCCCATTGATAAGATGTCCTCCTCCTTTTTTTTTTTAAGTGTAGCAATGTGCAATGCTAGTGTTTGGTTATATCACAATAATAGCTTTTAACTGGGGCAATACCTTCCAGAGGTGCACCTATACCAAATCAAAATCTAAAGGGTGCATATTATTAGCATCCTTTGAGCATGACCCAATTTTGCCCCTAAAGGTACAATCTTCTGAGTCTAGAGGAGGCCACAAAACCTCATTAAAGCTTCTCACATCACATCCATAACACATCCATTCATTTGGAAAGATTGAATTAATAAAAGCTGCCAATGTCTTGAAGTTGCGACATAATATGATTTAAAACTCTCTATATATAGGTGCAATCATGACTGAAGGTGTTGTCTGAGAGATGGAAGCAAGTGTGAAAGTGTGCTGACATGTGGATCTTAAGTACAGCGCTAAAATCTCACAGTATTTCTCCCGAGTGCCTCATATCATCAGCACAGGAGCACTGAAATCTGTGATTTATTATGTGAACTGAAATTCAATCACATTAAGTAGAGGATTGTGTCAGGTGCCTTTGCCGGATGTGAGTAAGCATCCCAGCCGAGTCTGCCAATGACCCACACCAGACGCAGGGCTTCAGTCTCTTTGTTTATTCAATAAAAACATGGATGCCAACAGCTTACAGAGTAACAGAGTCTAAAAGGGGCTTTCAAGGGCACAATTCACCCATTAACCCCATCCCAGTCTGCAGGACTCCTGTCCTTGAACCTTGTTGCCTACCACACAGATGGACTGCTACAAACCACACTAACCCTAAGGCAGGAGTAAGACAGTGAGTTAAACACACATGTAGAACATCACATTCAGGATATGTGGATATGGGCTGTACTTCATCAGTGGCAGTCAATAAGGCTCATCTGACCCAGCTAAGAATGGTGCTACACTGAGATTAGCCATACTGCCTCTTCAATATTGACTCCAGGATTCTGCTTCACTGTTCTTAAAAAGAACATTCCTGATTTGGTCTCAATATGCCAGGGTTGGGCAAAATTCAGAACTGAAAAAAACAAAAAAAAAAGTTGTCTCCCTTTCAACTCACGAGTTGAATTTAAATAGAATTGCGAATGCCCTACATGAATTTGAATCGGAATGACAGGAGAGGAATGTACTGTATTTTAACTCAAAGAAACTCAACAGGCAATGCATCCTGGGAAAAAGTTTTTCTTCCTTCCTTCTATCCATCGTTCTCTCTGTCTGGGGGGCCAAGAAAAACCCCTTAAACTTCAGGGTGTCTCAGCAAAACGTAAAAAAAAGGCAGTTATTCTAGTTATACATCAAAATTATATGATCTTCTTTGAATTACAATTCATTTTTAATTCAAAACCTCACATTCAGAATTTAAAAGGCATTATCAATTCATTTTTGAATAGAGCACAACCCTGAAAGAGGCAGCACGGTTTTAACAGATAAACTCATATTATTGTTATGATAAAAGAGACAGTCATGGGTAGATTGAGCAATTAGGACAGCTACAAAATAGATAAAAGCCTTCTTGTCCACAAATGAAGACAGATGTGGTGTCAGAGATATCATGGAGCTCATCTGTGATGTGCAGGACATCGCTCTATCACCACTTTTCTCTGAGATTAAGTAGGCAGGAACGATGACACTAACAAAAATGAGTTATTGCAACACAGCAAAACATGTTAACCTCTCGTTTTATTCCCTCTATTTTGTTCCATCATTTGGGTTATTTTCTTAGTGACTTATATTGCAAAAGTCTTTGCTCCAGGCAAAATGCTATTTTGTACTGGTAAGTAAAGGCTATCAGCTATTCACAGAAATTATACAGGAAGTGACATCAGTACGATTTAGAAATGACATTTCCCAAACATGACATTTCTCAGTTGCCCATCGATCTGCATACATTGGTACTTGTACAATGAACATGCTACTAACTGATTGAGGAAAAGTACAGTGGGTAGACACAAGGGGCCTGGATAGGGTGCAAAAATATAATCATGTAAAACGAATAAAGTAGCAACAATCAGCTTGGTCTCTCTTCAAGCAGACATTGACTTCTTTGTTTCAGCAGGCATGCGGTGGTTTAACTTTAGAGAAAATATAAACAATTTCTATATATACATGACTGTTTAAAATCATTCTAGACTGTTAAATGAAAAGTAGTTGTAAACATGCACTTGTAGGCAAACCGCCGTTCTTTAAACACCAGAATGTCATGCAGGATAACCATCCGTCCAAAGACCACAGAATCAATGGGGCTCTTTTAGCCAAATTCACCATTAACTTCTGATAAACCGATAGTTCTGTGGTCATAGGAAGAGATGAGCATTTTTTAGGACACTGGTGTTGCTTCTGCGGTTCAGTTTTCTTTAAAGGGAACATTAACCTGCTAACCCTGGGAAGAGCTCAGTTTCCAAAGTCGACACCTGAACTTCAAGTCAATCTGACCCCAGTTCTGTGTACTGGTGAAATACATATATACAGTTCTAACACCCTATGGCACACTGCGAAAGCATCTGATGATCACTGCACATTCATACTGTATATATGCACACAAGGCTCTTAGTTTATATAAATACTGATACATAGTGGGCATCTTTAAGTCACACACTCTTTATGGGCCTTCTCAGAAGGGCTAAAAGATTACAACGCTCACTTTTTGGATCTCCAAGTCAGCTGTTGTGGACGGGAACTGTAAGTAACTTCCGTTTTCTGCATTCATCTAGGCTGCTTTCAAACCCGCTTAACTGTCGACCTGAAATTGCGAGCTGATGTTTTCATGCTGCAATTAGGAATAGTGTTTCATGCCCTGAAATAGGAAGTTAAATTTAGGCTCCGTCCATGCAGCAGTAAATCAAACCCCACTGCAGTAGCTTGTTGTGACAGATGGGGACCAGAGGATTCAGTCTTAATACCAGCGCTAGATCCATTTCAGCCCGCCTCTGAATGGAGACCTTGTTTTTCTTAAAAATGTGTAGCATATTTTTCCTTAAACTATTATTTCTGTAACAAAATATAATATTTAATTTGTTAACATTGGTTAATGCATCAATGAACAATTCATATTGTTACAGGATTTATTACTCCTGGTCAATGTTAATAATGTATGCACTATATTCATAGATTTTCAGGTTGTATTAATCAATATTATTAAACATAATATGAATATAAATGAATTAACAATGAAATCAATTTATGGGGTGGAATTGAACTTGGACCAAGCAATTGAGTTTATAAATGAAGGCTAATCTAGATTATTTAAGGCTGTAAATATATTTTCAGCGTTAGTTGTTGACATCTAATGCATTAACAAATCTTAACAAATTGACCCTGAACTTAAAGTTTTACCATTGCATCCTTATTGTTATATAAAACAATTACTAAAATCATACTTTGCTGATAAAATGCTTAAAACAGCCTAAGCTGGTTTGATGGTGTAAGTCCTGTTCATACCAAGACGAAAAATCAGTGTTATATACATTTTAATTTGAATAAACGGCTATTAATGCTTCTGCTCAGATTTAGACAAACATTCACACAGATTTTTTTTTTCTACAGAAATATTTGGTCACATGCCCTGAGTCGCTGCTGTTACATAAAACTAATTTTCTGTAAGTGCCATCTACTGCCATAAAGTTAAGTTGCATTTTTCATTACTTCATTCTTCCATTATTCGCATTGGTCTGAACAGACAAATCACTTGCCGAAACTGGACCGAATTTTCATGCCGTACGTTCATGTTGGTGTGATTACGGCCATTACGATGGTTTTCAGCTGGTCTAGCTGGGTAACCTGCAAGTCTCCGAGCCTGACCAGCTCAAAAATGCTCAAACTAGCCAACAGACCAGCATAGCCAGCATAGGCTGGTGTAAGATGTTTTAAATCGACAGGGAAAATCACACAGAATCTACTCCCCAATGTAATGGCACGATATTTTGATTTGGCTTAAAAAATACGATAAAATCTTCAAATTATTGCACAAACTGCCACATTGCTACGATATAAATGCTAATTGGTAAAACTCTTTTGGTCCACTGATTCTCTCTTCTAAGGGTTCTCTAAACTCCTTGCATTTTTGAAAGACCTTACGTCCATTCTGCACACTGAACACGAGCATTGTTGTTTTAAAGGGCAGTATGTGAATAAATAATCATTCAGCGAACAGTAACAAAACTTGCACTGGTCAACTGGCGAACAGCAGTACTGGCCAGAGCAAACAACAGAAGCTGAAATATTTCATCTCATTCAGGCCAGTCTAACCTGTTTCTATCAGCAGACCCCCATAAACATTTTCACAATGGATGAGTATGTTGCTTCATCTCTTTAGTGATGGCATGCTGCAGGGCCTTGGAGAGGCACTGGAATGAATGCTTTGCATGCACTGATGTATAATTCAGTGAGCTCCTTTAAGAGGAAAGTTTGTTCCCTGGTCCTGCTAGGCTAGGCCAGGGCCTGGTGACGTCCATATGTGCACCACCAACTCTCATGCAAAGAACATCATCATGCCAGAGTGTCTCTTACTCTCCATCTCTTTTGACTTGAACACACTTCTTTTGCCTTTACTCTGTGTCTCTTCACTACTGGTCCTCCCTCTTTTTTTCTCTTTGAAATTGGCCGTCTCTTCTGATGAGCCATCTCAAGAGGAGGGAGAGGGCACACAGTGTGATCCCAAGGCAGCGGCCTATTGGGAGGGGCGATTTAGTTGGAATTGAGTCATAGCTTACAGGTCACAAGCCTGTGATAAGATGTTCTGGATGATAAGACACAGGAAGTGGTCATGACACTCAGAGTGGTTCTGGTTCAGCCCATGTGCATCTGACTGTTTTCGGAGATGGAGTCCATTAGAGTGTTGTATTTGTATTGATTCGTCTCACAAAAGTGATTGAAAGGTGTCTTCTCTTTGGCTGCCACCTGCCAAAGACGAAGGATTAGCTGAGGAAGGTGGAGATGTTTGAGTGTGTTTGTATGACTGCAGAAGAGTGGTTGAATTTTGAAGTCCCCACATCTAGTCCCGACTTCTGTTGCGCTTCTTGAAGAAGAAGAATGTTTTCTGTGGTGGTCCCAGCAGCATGGGAACTTGGTTCTTATGTGTGATCCGTATCTGCAAGAAAGAAGGCAAGATTACTCTCTGAAGACAACCAAATCTGAACAGTTGGTTAAATCCTTCTGCTTGTTAATTACTCACTGTTTTAAGCAGTTGTCTCGCTCACATTCAGCAAATGAGCTGGCAGAAGTCACACGTGTCCAGATTAACAGGCACAAATTTGAGAAAGTGAGAGCTGACCTTGAAACTGAAATAACATCCCATGTTCCCCTCTGCACAGTTGGGCAAATTAGAGAGGACTAAAGGCACAGCAGCACACTTTTTATAGAGCTTGTGCTGATAGAGATGTATATATAGCGGAGGACATTGTGTTGGCGCTATGTGCAGATGGAAAGCTGCATGTTTATTCCCCTCTCTTAATGACATAATCAGTCAATGGCAGGGTGTGACATGACAGTGTTTTAATTAACAGTCTGCTTGCTGGGGTGGGTGAATGTACAAAGCTGCAACAGACTGGAGGAGGCAATTTTCTGAGATGGAAAAAAGGTCCTGCTCTGAACTGAAACCTATCATTGAGCATTGGGTGTATCTGACTTCACATTACATCACATTGTGTACTTTAAAAGCAGAGAATATGGTTTTTAATTATAATATTTGGCCACTCGGACGTAGTAACGCAGAGTTATTCTGTTGCAGCTCCACAGAACCGACAAGTACTTGCAAACAAAAAAACAAAACGAAACAAAAATCATCTTGAATGCAGTCTGATTTATTTTAGATAAAAGCATAAAAGAAAATATAAATTAAAACATACCAAAAAGCTGATTTGAAGTTTTATCGCCCAAGTCTGTGTCACAACATAACATAATGCACAAACCACTAGGCCTCAACTCTTGGTTTTGGACATAATTTTTCAGGTGGTTTGGCTCAAAACTAAACTTAGACTATGTTCAGGTTAGACTTGTGCAATTAATGATGTATCATGACCTAATTGTATTGTGGGTCGGACTCAAAAGCCCAGACCTTTGGCGTGGAATCGAACTCAGGTTTGGACCAAGCAATTGAGTTCTAGGTGAAATCAGGGAAATGTCTTGTCTTGTTTAATTACAGTGTCGTGACACATTGGCTGGTGTTGGTCATGAAAAAGTCTAAGATATTTGCAAAAAAAAAAAAAAAAAAAATCAAAGCAAAATCAAAAGAGCTCACCGTGCATGGAGGCTGCATCCACGGTTCCCCATCAATCTGCATGGGCAGCAGCCGGGACGTCCTGTGGACACAGAGACAAGGACAGAGCTGTTACGGGTCAGGTCACTGACCAGGCAGATTGTAGGCACGAGGCTCATATATACAACACTTTTCCTACACGGCTCTGAACACTGTGCTCTTTGTTCCCACAGCCCTGTTCCCAGCCGGACCCCTTACTCTCTAAACGTACACACTCGCTCAGTTCAGAACCTCCATTCCCAAATAGTTACAAATAGTTGCTTTAGTCTTTCCAGCAGGGCCACTACAAGCTAAAGCAACACAGTATGGGAGAATGACAATGATGAATGCACTATTAATGCCTATTACGGAAAGTATTAGGTCATAGGCAGAACGGCCCTGTGTATAGGTGAGGAAACATCAGTGAAAATTGTGAATAACCACCTCACTTCCATTCAGAACTAACTGTTAAGGACATTATAAGTGCTAAATGGAGCAAAGCAGACCAAGGCAACACAACCTTGTGAACTAGCACCTCGGAAAAGTCTCCACTGGTTCATTTGCATACGTCCGGAGTGTGTATGTGTGTGTTTAGACATGCTACAAACATCATTATTCATAAGTACGTGAGTGTGTCAAGAATGTTAGAGCTGTTGGCTAAGCGAGTGACAGCAGGTTAAAGGTCTGATTTACTAGTTGCACTGGCCAAGAGAGGATGTCCTGCTGACGGGGAGGGCGAAGAGAGATGTTTCAGAGTCATGGAAACAAGTCACCAGAGGGTTTGCCTATGAGTTCAAGTATCAATTCTGAACTTTCAGTCAATGTGAATGTGGACAGGCATTAACTGCTGACCTGATGGTGACACTAGAACACTGTGCAAGGCGCCGTCCAGCGCTCTTGAGACCTGTGTAGATCTGGCCCATCTCAATGGCTCCCTCCAAACCCACCACCTCCAGAAGCTGATCACTCAAATCTGCCAGAGAAGAAGAAACAAATGGTTACGTTTCATTTAAGTATCAACTTTTTCTCAGATGCTTTTTCCTTTAAAATTCCCTAGGAGAAGTGAAGGGAGAAGACATTGTTAATATTAGTTCAATTGGATGTCATGGCTCAGATTATTTGGTCCTGTAAAAACCTGATGACAAATTCATCGTAAAATCTTTTGATTATATATTTTGTGAGCAAAGTTTGTAATGTCATTAAATGTAACATTCACCCAAGATTTTTATCTGTCATAATTTACTCAATATTATGCCATTTTAAAACGTTATTCTTAAGGGTTTTATCTTATCACATACAAACACAAAGGGACAAAAATTTGGAAGGTTTAGTTAAAAATATCTTAATTTGCATGTGTGAAGATGAACAATAAAGGTTCGACATGAGAGTGAGATAAATCATGACAGAATTTCTATTTTTGGGTAACTAACAATTTAAGAACTCTTCCGAAACTCCAAAAGAGAAACATGCTGAGAATGCTGAGAATTGAGAATCAATAGCAAACTCTACACAATGGGAAAGTAAAATGAAATTCAGCTTGTAGTATGAGAAAAAAATAGATAGAACTAGATGGGAAAAGGCACTGAGGTCAGTGGTTAAGCCTACTAGTAGACTAAGCTTTAGTAAATGCTTGTGGAACATTGTTATCCCTTTACCCACTCATTAACTTTCTCTCGCTCACACTAGCACACACAACAGGGTCATGGCAGCAAGTGTCCCAAGAAGAACTTGGTCTAATGTCCATCTTCATTTGCAAAAGAGAAGCAATTAAAAATGAGTTTACTAAAGCTATATCCAAGACTGAGAATTCATTTTCAAGAAAATGAGGCATGCTATACTAATACATTGCAATCCATAATACAAAGCCACGTAATACAAATCTCTCTTTTCTTTCACACTTCATCCATTCTAAAAGTTGACCCACATTAATGGCCTTATCAGTGGTAGCTTTAAGCCATCTTTTCAGCAGATGGATGCACAACATCCACACAAGCCAGAACTACTCATCAGTTCAAGCCAAATACACACCATACAGAGTGATCTGTCAAAGAGATGTTTCAAATTTACTCAAGCTGGGTCCGCCTATAACATTCAAAGCTCATCCAGCCTATCATTAACAAAAAGGTTTCTAAAGTGTGTGACGTACTTAAAGACACATCTGCAAACAGCTTATGTTTACTCCCATCAGCTGCTAGAATCCAGACAGCAATGGTTTGTTTAGATGAGAATGTATGTTGTTTAACAGTGTAAACACAGTTAATAATGTCACAATTTCACCTGACAGAAAACATGGACACTTTTGACTTTGGCTTTCAATTAAAGTTTTTTTTACAGCATTTGTTAATCTAGGCAAATTTTTATTAATGAATGTATTATTGCTCTTAGTTAATTCATGCTCATTCATAATTAAGTGTTTTAATTGTTTTTTATACCTTGAAATGTTTAAGAAAATCTTAAAAAGTATTGTTTGTTGTTAATTCATAAAATTTAACGCACTAATAATTGAACTTTTTGTAACTTGTAGCCACTTGTGGCACAGTGGTAAAAAAAAAAAAACAAAAAAAAAAACAACAAAAAAAAATTCCCATGTCCTGGGATTGATTCCGGCATTGAACCTGGGTCGGGGACCTACATTGCCGGGTTCAATGCCAGGACAAGCACTGTGTGAACAAAAGCCAGATCTAATGCCGTGTCGTAGCGATTTTACCGGCTGTTTTGAAGGAAAATGAACGTTCGCGACAAAAATATATGTGTGAACTGTAAGCAGAGATCAGTTAGTTCCTCACTTTCCGCGCTGACGCCGAGATCGTTCGCTAGCTTCAGTGAAAGTATAACAATGCTTAACAATGAGCAATTGTTAATGAGACATTTGCAACAGTATTTATTACTCCTTGTTATTAATTTAATAAAAATAGAACTGTTCATTGTTAGTTAATTTGAGTTCAGGACCATTAAATATTAAGATACAACTTTTGATTTTAATAATGTATTAGTAAATGTTGAAATTAACATGAACTGTGTTTAAATATTATTGTAAGTTCATGTTAACTAATATAACCATATTATAATTTGTTACCAAAATCTGCTTAGTAATGGCAAAACCCAGAATTAACTCAGCAGACACTGGAAACATTTAAAATAAAGACTTGGTCTCCTGACTCCAACCATACGAACTACACAAAGAAAAGTACAATTCTGTTCCTGATTTCAGTGTTACTGATACTGTGAGATAATAAATTCAGCAGCTGTTAATACTGCATTTATCACACATATCACAAAACTTGTCCTCAGTGAATGTGGCCAACTTCTACGCTACAAAGTACACTCCAGGAACGCCTACTCGCTCAACAGGAACTTCTGTGAGAAGCTTCGATTCATTTCATTAAGCAGAGGCCTAAATGTGTCAAAGAGAACGTAAAAACTATTGCTTTTTTATTATTATTAAAGATTTTATACAGTAAAACCTAAAAAAAAAAAAAAAACTGCATCTAAATGGCTTTTAGGTAACATTTTATTTAAATAGTCCCCTTTATATATTCTGCTGACCATAAATAACTTTGCAACTACAAGTTATCCAACTAAACCTAACTCTAACCTAATAGTCTACTAATACTAATGAGAGTTAGTTGTAGTTGTTATGTAGTTGAAAAGTTACTTGCAGTCAGGAGAATGACCAGAGTGGATTAGCAAAATAAAATTGGTTTCCCGAGGCTCTTGATACTGCTATTTTTCAGCATGTGGTATGACCTATGAATATCTTTTGTTGAGTCATGACCTGGCTGAAAAGAAAAAGCTGCCTGCCAGTGTTTATAAAGTGTTTATTGATTGATGAGAAGTGGAGAAGTCTGAACCTGCCTGACTGTGCAGCTTTGCCGGGGGATATTGTGACTCTCTTCCTCTGAAAGGTCAGACAGGAGAGGTTTGCTGAGAGGTGAACAAACCTTATGCTTTGCTTGGAGGGCTGCGAAGAGCCCCAACAGAGAAATCTGTGCTTGGTATCCTGTTATTCACCTCCACAATGCCACTATTTGACAAGTATGTCCAAGATCTTGATGCTTCCTGATCTCTATACGTCTCAGGAGTTTTCCCAGAAAGAATAATAGGATTGAGGGCTTTAAGAAGAAAAGAGGGAGGTAAGGAGGGCAGATTAGGACTTCAGCACTGACACTATGAAGTGACATGAGTGACGAATGGCTCTTTAACACCACACACTGCAACAAAATTCAGCCTCACACTGATCTACATGGACTCTGAACACTAATCTGCCAAATTTTGCAAAATGCAAATAGTTGTCATTCAAAAAATGTCATATGTTTCTTGTTCCTTTTTTGTTTATTCAATATTTTGTATAACTTAAATATTGTAAATAGTAGGGGTGTAATGGTAAATTTATGCATATGGAAAATGTTCGGTATGGATCTTTCGGTTTGCAAACATATATATATATATATATATATATATATATATATATATATATATATATATATATATATATATATATATATTGTATATACTGTATATATAATATACAGTAATAATATACTGTATTCTATATTCAACTGTGTATTTACTGTCAGCCTCGTCTTTGGTTTCATGGAACAAACGTATTATTATCAAACACATGGCTTCTTGTTGACTGTCCCAAAAGCAGCAAATAAAATAATAATAAAGAGAGGGAGGGGAAAAAATTGACGGGAGCCTTATTTTCCTCACGACAAGAATATTTCCCGCTCTGTCAGGTCTGGGCTTTCTTATTCCAGGCAGCGCATCACAGTGAGGAAGCACTAAGAATAGCTCACAAACGGCTTCTTATGTAACCGTGTCAGAATGCATCGTGTGGTGGATATTTAGTCGCGGCTAAAAGGATCTTGTTGAAGGTATAGAACAAATGATAGTGATCTAAACAAAACACATGATCCACACTATAACTGTGTTTGCAATAGAAAATGACACACTTTAGCTGTTCACTGCCATTTATTTAAGTGCAAGACCATTCTCAGTTAACAAAGTCAGTCAGTGAAAACTACTGAGGTCAGCATACTCTTTCAAGACTTTCAACACATCTCTTTTCATTGTCAACACTTTCAACACAAGTTATGTACACTTCTGCAAACTACACGGAGAAATGCTGCTTCTGACATCTTTTCTAGCATACTTCATTCAAAGTCTTCTTATGCACTCTTTACTGACTTACTTAATGAGATTGTCTTCTCTAACCACGCTTCACTCTCAGACTCTTTGCATGAACTCTTCTCGGTCTCTAAGAAAATCCAAAAATGCTCTTTAAAATTTAGTTGTTAACAGTTGTTAACTGTATGCATAAAATGTCTGTAACATACTTTGGTGAAAATTCTGTTACTTTTCCATTTGAATTGGTTCATTTAAAAGTATACATTTCACTTTTCAAATTTTTTTTACGTGCTCAAGTTCACAGAGACCTAGACTGCAGAAAGCGCACCCTGTTTGCTTTCATTATTTTACAAAAGCACAACGTTTTGTTGTTGTTATTGTGAGTGCACAAACATAAAAGTAAATAGCACACACTTTTTAGGTTAACGTCAGAGTGAGCGGCCGCATAATGTAGCTACTAATTACTTTAATTAAATTATGCTTTAGATAATAAGCCACATTTGAGGTTGATGAACGAAACAAACATTTGGATGTCTGATGTACTGTAATTACCATAATAATCTGTCCATCACTGACTTCATCACTTCCAGTGGAATGTTTTTCTTTTTTTTCTGCAACTAATACAATTTTAATTGACTAAGCCTTAGTCGGCTATTAGGGGGCATCCCTAATATTTAATTTATTGGGCTGTTTCAAATATTAAGCATTAAAGTATTAGCTACATATAAAACATATTACTAATGCAAGATTTTACTTAATCTGGCAAATTAATTTTCTTTAATATCATTTTATATTGAAAAAAATTGTCCTGAGGAGCTTGCTACTTAAGAAAGTGTTAATAGATGTGCAAATATATTATTCACGTTAGAGCATTTAAAAGCAGCATTCAAGTAAGAAATGTCTTATTTCTAAAGCTATAGAATTTATTCTATCATTAGCAGTGATTCTCTGTTTTTATTTATTGTTTGAGTCATATTAACAGCATAGACAGTGGCAGGTACTGTATGTTACGCTGCTGTCACTTAATACACAGATATAATATAAGCATGCAATTTCCTTCCCACCTTCATAGACATAAACGACTGCGTTTTTATAACATGTTTTCCTCATAACCTTGTGTGCATTTGACAGTTTAATTGCAATAAGATATGAAAGAAAACTTAGTTTAGTGCTTACATGCTCAGAAAACCTTACATCAGAAGTATAAACTGATATGGCTATAAAACGCATTATTTCAGCATGATATACATGATAATCAAAACCAAACAAATTTTTATTTTTGGCAGAGTATTTGAGGTACGAGCATTAAGGAATATCTTCCAAAGGAACGTTCTTATGAACTTTCAGAACTTTTTTCTTAAAATGTATGTGAATGCGGGCCCTGCACATTTACTTTCTTGAGCACGCTTTCAATACTTCAGCCCTGCTCTACTTAGACAACATACTCCTCATGACACACTTTCCCATGCTCCTATTCATTAAAAGCGTTCTCATTATGTCAGTATTGTGACATGTCTTAAAACAGCCTCACACCGCGGCAGACATTTCAGAAGCGCTGTGACAAGCCCAAATGAATGATAGGTGTTAATTTTTACATTGTTTGGGATTTCATAACTTGTCATGATTCACATACAGAGGAGGATGTTATTCAATGAGAGCCCAACTGATAGTCTGCCACACTGCTTATGGCCTCCTCTGTATCACACACTCACTGTACGGATGCACTCTACCCGCACACGCTCCGTTCACTAGCGCTCTGCATGCAAAAGAGCTCCCCAGTCTCCCAACCTCTGTTCCCATGCCATTCACAAACAAAGCTCCTCTCACAAAGCAGGCCAACAATCACAACTCTCATGACGCAGATCATGGGAAAGGGCCCCTCAGGCCAGAAACATCTTCAATGATTCTGAACCCCTGATGGGTGAGAGCCACTCTTCAAATGTCCATCACTCTTGCTAAAGCGAGGACACTGAGCCACAGCGGAAAGTGTCCCTTTCGTCCACTAAGTCACCGTGTTCCCACAGTGCTCTTTGGGTGGAGAGTTTCACTTCTATTCCTGTCATGTGAGGACGGGAGTGGGGAAATACAACACAAATCATTTGCTGTGTTTACGAGGATCTGAGTGTGTGTATGTGTGTGTTTGTTTGTGGGATGTAACAATGAATGGCCCCAGTGCCCTGAAATAGCCGTCAGCACGAGGCAGTGTGTGGCAAGATCGCTCTGGGAAGGGTGGAGTGACTTGTGTACGAGCCATAAAGAGAAAGAAATAGGAGAGTTCAAGGGTGTGGGAAGCAGGTAATAGGACAAAATATCCCTCTGTGACCCTGAAATAAAGAGAGGAAAAGGGAACAGTCGATTTGAGATAAGAGATGTGGAGATGCTGTTTACCACACAAATACTCACTCATTATTTCAGATATTCCTGGAATATACAAACATGGAAAGGAAAGAAAAAAAATCATGAACATTTCAACCATGACTAATTGCAATTTTTTGGCAAAAACAGACATAATTTCTGCCAAGATGATCATGATGATCATGATTAGGCAGCTTTTGCATGCTTTCACCTAATCATTTCATGTTCTATTTAACTCACTATCGTCATACGATTCTCGTCACATGCAGAATGTTAAAACTATAACCCCTTAACTGAGGCATGCTTTGAGATTACTAGAACAGACACTACCATTCAAAAGACTTGAGTTCGGTAAGACTTTTATATCCATTTATTCAGGATGCATTAAATTGATCTAAAGTGATAGTAAAGAAATTTACACTGTTAAGTGCTGTTCTTTTAAAGTTTACTGCTGTTCTCTGAAAAAAGTATCAAGGTTTCCACAGCAATATTATGCAGTAAAAAAATTAAATAATAATAATAATTATATATACACACATATATATAAATAATTGAATTTAATTGAGTCTTGGTGAGCATAAACATTAAAAATCATACTGACCCCAAACTTTTGAATTTTGTATAATGGCAGCAAAATCTATTTCTTGAACTCTCCCAACCCCTTCTAGGGTCAACACTATTATAAAAAAATTAATATTTTTTTCATTTTGTTACATGTAATGTGGAAATTTTATCTCTGGCATGGAAATCTGCACTATGCTTATTAGTAAATATTCTAATGTGAATAGTGAGAACGAAAACAACTTGGCATTTGGTTACTTTATGATCAATTTAAACAATTGTTAAAGCGCACAGTTAGAAAGAAATCTAGGGGGAAAACATGCAACATAATATCAATGGAAAAACAACTCTAAAATATTAGCGTCATTTCATAAAGCAAAGCTACCAACAAATATAAATACTTCAAACCAGAGTTTAACTTTTAATAAGGTTTTTAATTTGGCTAATAATGCTGCCATCAAGGATGGCTAGAAAAGACAGTAAAACCGCTAACAAAAAAGACACAGTGATAATGTGACTAAATATAACAGCATCCTGTGTAGTGGCAAGCTATTACCCAAATATAATACCCACCCAAATTTGGGAAATGCTTGTTTATTATGGCCAAAAATAAACCTCTACAACCTTCAGGACCTATCCAGGAAAAGATTCAGTGCTACTAATGCAACAGTCACATGCAGACATCCATTAGGACCTGAGTCATGTGGAAGTTGTGTGAGTGAGAGGAATTCTCTATTCATATAAACCTCAAAATACACTCCATTGAGAGATGAAGATGAGGTCATGCTCTTACAGCTGTAAACAGCAAGTCGTTTTCACAGAGTGTAACGTGTTAGTGAACATGTGGAGCGAGCTGGCAACACCTCCATGACTGGTGAGTTATCAGAAACCCCACAGCACTAAATCCTTCATGCAATGGAAAAAGAAAACCAACTGACTAACTGACAGAGTGATCACAGTTACTTTAGATGGGATGTGGCTACAGACCTCTGTACTGTTACTGTATGTGCTGTATGCAGTGCTGGTTGAGTATATGTGCCTGAAGGCCAGTTAAAGATGACTGATATGAGTCACACAGCTCAAAGCATCCCACTCTCTCTCCCTCCCTCTCATTCTCTTTCGATCCCTACGCTGTTCCTCAGTTCAGGAGGGCCTGGGGGTCTCCATGGTAACAGTATTCATGTGAGTTCAGTACAGAAGAGCACAGAGAGAGAGACAGGGACGAGAGAGTTGTAAAAGTGAAGAGAACTGGAATGGATCAAAAATAGAGATTAGGAAAGGGGGTAACACTTTAGTATAGGGTCCAATTCACACTGACAACTAGCTGCTTATTAGCATGTCTATTATTAACATATTGGCTGTTTATTAGTGCTTATAAAGTACATATAATGCATGACATCCATAATCCTACCCAATAACCTAAACTTAACATCTAGCTTATAAACTATTAATAAGCAACAAATAAGGAGTTAATTGAGGCAAAAGTCATAGTTAATGGTTAGTTAATAGTGAGAATTGGACCCTAAAATAAAGTGTGACCAGATTTTCTTAACAAACTTTTTTGCATGCTGATTAAAAACTGGAGTGCAGCTTAGAGCCAGAGACATACAGCCCCTCTTGTACATAAGCAACTACCTTCACCTGTGATATAAAGAGGAAGAAATACGTGTGATTATATATTATAAGAAAATGATGACAGAATTTGTATTTCTTTTGGACAAAACACAGGCCCGGAGCTGCAGGCTGAAACAGCTGCTGTTGCTCTGACCTTGGGAGGTAGAGACACATCCGAGCTCTGATCTGTGCCTGAGACAGCTGATGGTGACGCCGGGGCCCTGGAGGCTGGCGTCACAAGGGCGCCTGTGCTGACTTACCCTCCCCAAACGGACATTTAGTAGGATGGTGACACCAACCTCTAGTGTGGGATCTGGAAAACTGGTACTCTACTCTCAGTGAGGCGCTGACACAGATAGCGCTATCCCTAAATGACGATTAGCACTGCTAATTGAGCTTCACACTCTGGGAAACTAACGCAGGAAGTCCCAAAACACAGTGAGTCTGAACATCAGTGTAATGAGCAGCCGGAGAGGCACCCATTCATTAGCGATGGTTAAAAGCTTTCAGCTGTGAGTCAGAGCTGCATATGAAACAGCTCCACATGATGTGCTGATATACCGATGATGGACAGTCATTTGAAATGTATTAGAAGTGGCAGGAAATTAGAGGTTTCAGTCAGTTTTATCATCAGCACTTAAATGTACTACAATTAAATGGTCAGAAGCAAAAACAGTTTTTTTTTTTTATTCCTATAGAAATATATCGTCATTGTTGCATCGCCACAAAAATGTATTATTTTCCTTTCTTTTTAAGCCATTTTAAGCTTAAATCATTCTAATATTCTGATTTGCTGCTCAAAACATTTATTATTATTATTATTATGTTGAAAACAGCGGAGTAGAATTCTTTTCAGGTTTCTTTGACGAATAGAAAGTTCAGAAAAACAGCATTTATCTGAAGTCTTGTAACATTATAAACGTCTTTATCATCCTTGCTAAATATTAATAACTATAATTTCTTTAAAAAAAAAGAAAAATAATATAGAAAATTAAATTATACTGACTCCAAGGTTTTGAATGGTATAGTGTATAAAGTTACAAAAGCTTTTTATTTCCGATAAATGCTGATCTTTGGATCTTTCTTTTCATCAAAGAATCCTGAAAAAAAAGTACTCAACTGTTTTAAATCATAATAAATGTTTTTTTAAAAAGCAAATCAGAAAATTAGAATGATTACTGAAGGATTTTGTGACACTGAAGACTGGAGTAATGATGCAAAAAAAAAATCAGCTTTGAAATCACAGGAATAAATTACATTTTAAAATATATTCAAATAGGAAGCAGTTTTTTTTTTTTATAGTAAAAATATTTCAAAATATTACTGCTTTTGCTGTATTCAAATAAATGCAGGAGAGAATTCTTTAAAAGTCATTGCTGTTCAAAAACTTTTGACTGCTAGTATGTGTATACAGTATGTGATGCAATCTGGGAAAATCCGTCGGATATCGCGCTGGGACGTTTTCAGGAAATTTGAAAAATAAGTCGTATGTAAATCTTTTGTCAAAATTAGGGTTTCATTCTTTTAAATATCCTGAGAAGGCGGGGCGCAGGAAAACAACACAGTCTGAAGCTGCTCACTTAGACGATCTTGCTCCTCTCTGTCTGCTCAATCGTGGTGATGTCAGTGCCCTAAAAGATGTTATAATGGACTATTTTACATCCAGAGATGTAGGATCAGATGAAGTTACTAAAGAGGAGGGGTCCGATGACAGTCTGTTATATGCACAGGTGCGCTTCACTCGCTTACAAGATACATTATTCATGCTATCCAAACATACAAGGGGTGATCAAGAGTTCAGAGACTATGCTCATGGTAAACAACGGAAAAGTCCTCTTTAGTGTAACGTTAGTCTGTTTGTGTAATGATGCAGTATGGCGCTCCTGACAGACAGCGATCATTGAGTACAAGTGAAAAAGAAATCGGTCTCACTTTAAACTCATTTTTCTAAAAATTCCATTCTGGAAAAACATAGCGATCTGTCAACTTCAGACAGCCATAACTTGTGTTACGTTCAAGCTATGGACAATGGTCAGCTTTCACATAGTATCAAAACCAAAAAAAGGTAAAATTTCACCATGTGTTGGGTTTTCCTAGATCGCATCACACACACACACACACACACACACATATACAGTATATACAAACATAAACAAGTGTGTATTTTATTCACATATCTTTATTTCTTATTATCTTTTGTTTTCTCTGTGTACCGGAAGCTTCTGTCACTAGAACAAATTCCTTGTATGTGCAAACATCCCTGGCAATAAACCTCTTCCTGATTCTGATTCTTTCTGACGGTAAAAGGATGCTGCGATCATTTCTCTGCTATATTAAGAAACTTGTAGGTTGTAAGAACATTTCAGGAGCAACCCAGATCTTTTTCAGTAGTTTATGTTCTATGGTCTGACTCACCTTGTACACAAAACTTGAGCTCTTTGGCATCGGTGACAGTGCTGCCAGTCATTCTCTCTGGCACTTTCTTACTCATGCGATTGTAATTCAGTCTTTTCTTGGACTCGCCCCACAGGTTGGAGCCCCCATGCATGCTGGGAATATTGAGCACAGCGATACCCTCCAGAGACGTGCTGCTGAGATCCAAAATGATGCCATCACACTGGGACAGAAACAAAAAAATCATTATACAGCATATATACATTTATATATTTTACTCTTTTTAACATTATAATGTCTTTGTTGTAATTTTTGACAAATTTAATGCATCCCTGCTGAATAAAAGTATTATTATCTTTACAAAAAAATAAATAAATAACTGACACCAAAATATTGAAGGGTAATGTATACTGTATAAAACAGAATGATAAAGCACTTAAAGCATTATAAACTGCAGTAACTATTAAGAGTGGCACATCAATAGCAATCACACTCCAGACACGAAAGATGTGAAATTAGTCTAAAAATGCCTGCGGGCGATCCAGAAATAGAAATGCTGTTCAGTATTGTATGATGTCAGAGACCACCCTGAATCAAAGGGCGTCAGTACAGTGGAAAAGCACACAAACTTCAAAAGACAAATGCTGACATGTTTATGATATAATGCGATAGCTTGATCCACGTGAGATCCCACACAAGAGTGGGAGAAAGAAACTTTTCTTTTGCTAGCTGAAGTTGTTTTCATAGCTCTTCTAACTTCATAAGCGTATTTATAATGTCTCTGCTTAGATTACATATCAAGCACTTTAGTAAATAGTGTTGTAGCAAACAGAAACACTCCTCATTATCACTGAAACTCATTGCATTCATTATGTATATCTAACCACAGGCACAAACTGGCCAGTGTGAAACTTTCACATGCTGGGAACGCTGTCAACAAAGGTCGTCTGCCGCTGTTTACTTGTCATAGAGACGTTCTGACACATTCCCTCAACACATAAGAGCAGCCTGAAGTTTACTGTAGATACTGCAGCCAGCTGCACATGAATGAATCACAGTTTGTTGAAGGAAGTATTCAGTGGACATACTGACCATATACACAGTTAAAAGAGTGTGAATGTGGCTGTATATAATTACAACATTTACTGTCAAGTAAAACAAGGCGCTGTTGAGGCTAAATGTCCTGAACTCACCTCCACCTCGATGGATTCGTTCAGCTTTTTACAAGTGGCTGAGATGGTTTCTGTGGTGCCAAATTCAAAGTACCACAACTTGTTTTTCATCCTGAGGAGAGAGAACAAAAGTGATTAGACGTTGAACTAAGATTTATCCAATACATTTTTGGGCTGTGACATTATGAAAAAAGCTCATGATAAACAACAAGGCTATGCGTAAAAAAGTCAACTTGATCTTTTTGCGGTTCTGATAAATCAAGAATCTATGTGATGTATTAACTTGTATTAACTTAGAAACCAGTTGTACAGTATTTGCTGATTGTAAGACAAAAAATGCTAACACGGCAACAATTTGGCGAGGTTCCTGTCATAAATAACAGCTACGCGTCTGAATGTTTCAATATGATCTCAGAGGAGCAACTGACAAAAAAGAAATAATGTTCAACAGGATTTAAAATGCAACATCTCAAGTTCAGTCATAATGAGAAAAAAATGATGACTCCGTGCGCAGCTGTTCTGTCACTGGAACAACAAACAAGTTTGCGTTTACACACCCCAATGTTAATGCTGGCGTGAAAATAAATATTATGGGATGAACAGAGCCTTGGGCTTTCAACGGATTAAACAGACAACTGCTCTCAGATCCAACTTTGCACAAAAAACTCCCAAAAGTGCCTCATTTGCAACAACACATAACATTTTTTTTTTTTTTGATTAATAGCTGAATTCTGATTTACGCCATCAAATTTATAATTTGTTAAGCCAAGGAAACCATACGCATCTCTTCGATGGTAAATCTACAACCAATTTGCACTACATCAATCAAAAGTTTGGGGTCATTAACATTAATACATTAATGACATTAACATTAATGACATGAATACATTTTTTTAAAAACAAAACCTTTTAAGAAAGTTATTTTAAACTTTCTATTTATCAAAGAATCCTGAAAAAAAAAAAATATGTATGCACATAAAATATTCTAAAAAATGTTCTGAAGGATCATGTGACACTGCTTTGTCATCACAGGAATAAATTACATTTTGAAATGTATCCAAATAGAAATCTGTTATTTGAAATTGTAATAATATTTCACAATATTACTGTTTTTACTATATTTATTTCGGCAAATAAATGCAGCCTGGTTCAACATTAAAGACTTCTTTCAAAAAGATTACAAAATCTTTCCGACCCCAAACTCTTGAACTCTGTCACATTCATTTGAATTAAACAAAATGTTACGAGGTGTGCTTTCACATTGGCCAGTCTGTCTCATCTTACCTATTACAATCTTTGATTATTCTTGAGGGCTGGTTATAGTTAGGGCAAGGAAAGAAGCCTTTGGCCCAGTTCACTTTGTCACCCTCTGGCCTTCTGAAAAATTGATGCGCTACAAGGAAAGCCGAGGCAGACAGGTGTGAGAGGACATGAGTGACAGTGAACTTGGCCTCAGCTTCCATGGAGAAACCAGAAGCACCATCGGCAACCTGAGCGCAACCTGACATTAACTGCCTGGGACACTGAGAGGAGCCTGCGGAGGACAACAGACACTGCCAGTATATCACACAAGGGTAGGACTAATCTATAATGAAGACCTTCTGCTTCAGCTCAGATGATTTTATAACACCAGGACCCTATCAATCCTCTCTCTAGTCTCTACTCTAAATGTGTTGCATTTTCACTTTGGTTATGAAACAGGGTAATTTACACTCATCAAATGGTGACAACCAGTGACAAGGCCCTGCAAAGGGGTGTCCTGCTGATAATGACAACACTATTGTTTGCATAATAGACAACGTGCAATGGGGGCTTCTCCAGGCTCACAAGGGATGGACACAGAGCAACCATCAGTATCAACCATATAAAATATGTAATCCGCTGAGGTACAGGACACAAGAGCCACAAGCATAGGTGAAGCCTAAACTACTGATGGCAACATGCTTACGAGTCTAAACAATTCATGATTTTTTTTTAAATATTTATTTGACTAATTAAATTTGATTTAACTGCACTGTTAAAAATTTTTTCAAAGTTGTTAATAAGGATTTGGAGTAGCTTTTATAAGAAAATTAATTTCGTTTTTTCTACTTCAAAAATGTACATTTAATTTGATAGTGTTACCTGTTGTTTCTAGACCATTTTTTTCAGTATGGTTTGACACTTAATTTAAGTCAAACTATGCAAATGCAATATGTGAAAAAAAAACATTGTCAAAAGTTATCAGAATCCATGTTTACAGCATTTATATATATATATATATATATATATATATACACATATATATATATATATATATACATATACATATACATATACATATACATATACATATATACATATACATATATATATATAAAAATGCTAAAAAAACAGTTTTGGGGAAGCAATGATGATTTTTTTCCCTTCAGTCAGAACAATATTTAATACCATAATTATTTAAATTAAATATTATTAGATCAGGGGTTGAGTGCAAATTAAATTCATGAATGGCAAAACGCATAATGTATCTCAAATGCATTAACGTAAATAATATATATTTTACAGTAGTGTGATTATCCATTACCTTCATTTTCTCAGCTGTAATACAGATCAGTAATGCCATACAATGTGACAAACATAGCAATTTTGAGTTTTGTTGTGATATACTATAACTGTTTAAAACATTTGCTTGTTACTTGAAAAGCAACTCTGTTTTGAAGTCCATAGCATTGCTACCGTTCCTTTTAAAACTTAACTCTGTCATCCACTCCCTCAGTTTATACTCCAGCAACTTGCTACCTTCATTCAGTCAAATGAAGGGATTATGAGCAGATTTGAGATCACAATTAGACCCACATTGTGATCTCAACGGGGTCAAGCTGCCTAACCTCATTAGCTAACTTCCATCTGAAAAGCTCCGTAAAAAAAAAAAAACACCATTAGCCATGGGTTTCTCTTTCCGGTCCACCCCCAGCTGAAGTTTGAAGTGGAGTAAAAAAAAAGTTATGTTAGCAGCCTGTTAGAGAATTGTCTTCTGAGCTTTGTAAAAGCACAGAGGAAGCAGCAAAGACTTAAAGCTTCCTGGTAAGAGCATCTTAAGGTTAGTGTTTTCTGTGCACAGCTAGGTCATCGGACAAAAGTGAGCATTCAAATAGCAGAGATTTAATCTATTACGCTAAAATCCTCTTGACTATAGAGTTGTGCTTGAAATCTGGATCAGCACATAAAGATGTAGATGTTAAGGGTCAGCGAACCTTTACATTTAACCAACACATTCCTCTAAAACAATCACAAACACACACCCTGCTGGTCATCGGTCCAGATAACCATCTCCCATAATCCCTTCAGAGACTGATGACTTTTTGACCCGTGAGATCTCTGCCCCTGTATCACTACAGCAATCAGTCACAGCGCAGCTCAGTCCTTATCTTGCTGATCGTGACTCTGATACAGCCTTTGACTGACAGCTCGAATGGGAGTGAGTTTAAGGACGGGGGTTCTGTAGAGGGAGAGGGGCATTTGGGGGTTAAAGATAAGATGCGATGAACCTCTTGTGATGGGAACAAGAGAAGAAAGACTGCAGTGAGAATATCCCCACTGTAATCTGGCCACGCTGAGCGTCCTGTCAGATGGATCAATGTGACTCCTTTCCATCAGAACAGACTTTTGCTGTTGCATATTTCAGTCTTTCTTTGCCGAGTTGTCTCCTGAAAGCACTTTGTAAACGCTACCAACATTAATAACAAAAACATTAAAGGGGTGGTTGATTGTGATTTCATTTTTTTACATTATTTCGTGTGTGATGTTGCTGTTTGAGCATAAAAAATATCTGCAAAGTTGCGGCATTGAAAGTTCAGTGCAAATGGAGAAATCATCTTTTAACATTCTGGCAGTTCAATGCTTACAAAAACGTCTCGTAAGGACTACAACGAGTTAAAAAAACTCAGCGGCGGGAACATGAAGCTAAGGGGGCGAGGTCATGCTGCGCTGCTTTAGAGAAGAGAAAGAGAAAACTAGAGGTGCACGTAAAACTCTATTCATAAATTAATCACAATTCTGTTTTTTTAACAATTCTAATTGATTCACAAGTATCAAAACCAATGTTCTAAAGCAGCGGTTCTCAATCCTGTTCCTCGTGTTGCTCTGCATCTCTCTCTCTCTCTCTTTCTCTCTCTCTCTCATTTAGATCACCAGATCAGCTCCAACAATTAATTGTTTAATTTATACACTTATTTACACATAGCTATGAGAAACGTTAAACATGGATGCGCGCGCAGTTGCCATACTGTACTAAAACTTTAATCAGGATAAAACCATACATTAAAAGCTAACAGAAGCAGTAGCATTTACAAATAACAGCGTATCTAAAAGTATGAGACAACAACAAACAAAAACAGGTAAAAACAGGTAATATCATCTGCGTCTCAATCGGGATTAAACTGCAATATAGCAATATAGATGATGCCATTGTTTACAATACAACCGGGGCACATTCTGAGCTTGAGGAGCGGGACGTTTAGATGCGCACTAGAGGTGCTTTAGCCAATCACAACACACTGGACCAGCTAACCAATCTGAGCCCATTGCGTATTTCTGAGGGCGGGGCTTCATAAAAGCAGCCAATCATCAGAGCGTTTCTCAGAGAGGGGACAGAATGGTGTGGAATAAAGGTAAATTATGTGAAAAATGATGTGCTTTAAAAAAAATAAAAAAAAATAATAAAAAGATAAAGCATTAACACATGTTAGACTGCACCCCTTTAATATGAATGGTGTGATTCGTTGCATAATACTTTATATTGTGATCATTTAATAATTCAGTATATCAGAGTGTTAATAATACAACTACTATAACAACAATATAACATTTTAATAATTTTATTTTTATTTAAACTAATTTTTGAATCTCTTATTATTCTATTTCTTGATCCAACTATTCATTTCTGAAAAGCCCTTTGTAAGAAATAATAATAATTTTTAGGGCCGGGACTTTAACGCGTTAATTGAGATTAATTAATTACACAAAAAATAACGCGTTAACTAAGATTAATTAATTACAGAAAAAAAAAATTCCCGCATTTTTAATAACTTATTTTTTGCACCGCGGAACGTTTCTCACTGGATGAGTTTCGGCGGACCGATTATACTGGAGCACCAACTAGCGTTCGCACATCACCGTAGCACACATCGAGCCTCAAGTATCACCTCAACGCAAAACATATAGCAGCTAGCGTGGACTTTACACTTTATGTTGAACTATGTATTATTTTGTTGGTGCAACAGTTTATGTTGAACTCTTTATTGTTTTGGCCAAGGTTATTGAGAGTTGGACTTAGTATGTTATGGCCTCTGAAGCAACAGAGAGATGTTTTCTAATAGTCAATGTTTCCAATGTTCTGAATGTAATTGACAGTATTGTGTATTACTTAAAAAAACACTTTACAGAAGGTTCCAGCACCTATAAGCTTCCTGCATTTCTGAAATGTACTATTTGTAAATTGTTTCTAAATATGCTATTGCTACACTTCATGGCAAAAATTGCACTGGTCTGCTAGACTTGGTTGAACAAAAATAAACAATATTTTGTTGCTTAAGCTTATGTATTCAGTCATTATTCAATGGTATACTATAAATCCATGTGAAAATTTAATTAGATTAATTTTTTTAATCGAGCCCTAATAATTTTATATTCATTTGACACCAGCCAATAAAGATGCTACAATGCAAATTTTTTTTTCAGGCATGTTCTTTTTCATTAGTCCTTTTGTTGACCACTTCTGATAAAATAAAATGGTTAATAATGATAATTATTTTATTTATTTTTTTATTATTATTACTACTACAAATAATAATAATTATTATTGCAGCCATATTCTTTATTAGTCAGTGTGTTAGTTTGTTAGACAATTTGTTTATCTGACTAATCACTTCACTAAAAGCATTTTATAATGTAGTAAATTTTTTAAAATAAAAAAACTAATAATAATAGTAATTATTAATAATAATAATTTTTGAATTGCGTTCTTATTAGTCAATTTGTTAAAATAAAATGTAATAGAATATATAATTATTATTATTATAATTGGTGGGATCAAATTAACAATGTTATAGCAGTTAATCTTCAGCTAACTCTGTGACTCTAGGGTCTGATTCGAGGTAGCTCTTGCTCCTCCACAGTCTGCCTGTGACCTGCTCCACAGCAAGGGGGTGTGTGTGTGGGACGGAGGGTCAGGGCAGGGGGTATGTTCTGTCGGGCTGCTCTGTTGGCAGCAGCCAGAGACAGTGAGGAAGGGAAGCATATATTTATTCCTCCCCATCATGGGCATGGAGCAGCAGGGAACAACAGGTTCCAGAACACAGCCACGCTGGGTTTCTGCTGAGTCCGGCACACACACATATGTGCACGGGGAGGGATTTACGCACATTCACACCCACGCACACATACGGTCCATGCACTAAAATACACAATGAACTGGCCAAGGTACACACACAGAGCACACAAACATCCTTACTCACATAGACATAACCTAGACACCTTCTTAGGGGTTATGAAACACATGCTCACATGCTGGGCAGACAGACGGCAGCTTGGGTCAGGACCATATTTGGCCTTTTCCTTTCTCGGTCACATGATCAGAGGAGGTGTCGTAATGGTACAGTCATAACGGTACAGACGCAACGCGCGACATTTATTATGTAAACCAAATTTCACCGGGATGAAAAAGTTTATTTCTATTCATTCAATAATATCGTCATTTCTATCTGTCTGCAGTATAACATAATGCAAGATTTACATCCAACTTTGAACCAATGACATTAAACTATCAAAATCTGTTATAAAGACCTGATATATTTGAAAACTGACTGAGTATAATCATTAATAAAAATGTAACTTCTCTGCAAAAGTGTCTTTTAGCAAAGATTAACAGATGTATGAACTTATATAGTGTCTGCAAAGAACACGGCTGTAAAAGTGAAAAAAAAAAAGGAAAAAAAAAAAGATAAAAGATAAAACCGTTTTACCACAGGACAGATGAACAGCCATAGCAGCCAAATGTCTTTCAAAGCGCAGCCGCTAATGGCATGTTTAATGTCATATTTAATTTTTATGGTGCAAATGACATGCTGCAGAGTAAAATGGGACATCAAGGAACAAAAAGGGACCTCAGATAGCCAAACGCTTTTCACAGATCAATGTGAAAATACAGTAGTCTAACTAACTTGCCCGTCGGCCACTTGCATGCGGAGTTACATACTGATGATCAATCAATGGCTATTTGAGGCAGAAATAAATACATTTTAATGCACTCCCCACCCTTACTCCCACACCCACCGCCTTCGCCGCTCTGTACCGGCAGTCTGACAACGGCTCTGTGACCAGTGCCGAGGATGGCTGCAGGACCGGATGACTGCTTGCCTGCGCTGGATTACCTCAACCCCCCCACTCCCTTCCCCGGTTGCAAAGTCATGTGGTTATGCTGTATTGATTATGTGCTTTTGTTTTTTTGCATAGTCTGCGTGTTGTTGTTTTTTTCTCTAAGAGGGGAAGTTGTGGCCTAATGGTTAGAGAGTCGGACTCGCAATTGAAAGGTTGTGAGTTTGAGTCTCGGGCCAGCAGGAATTGTGGGTGGGGGGAGTACATGTACAGGTCTCCACCTTCAATACCATGACTAAGGTGCCCTTGAGCAAGGCATCGAACCCCTAACTGCTCCCCGGGCGCCGCAACATAAATGGCTGCCCACTGCTCTGGGTGTGTGTTCACAGTGTGCACTTTGGAAGGGTTAAATGCAGAGCACGAATTCTGAGTACTTGGCTGAATGTCACGTCACTTTTCTACTTTAATGCTATGCTGTATTACTTCCTCAATTCCCTGTCTTCTTGTCCTGTCTACCCCCCTTGTCATATTGTATGTATGTTGTGTATATGTATGTAAGGACATGTTTAAGGCTAATTTCGCTGGTAATTGTGACTAGTGACAATAAAGGGCTACTACTTCTACTACTACTACGGACCGCAGCATATATATATATATATATATATATATATATATATATATATATATATATATATATATAGCACCAGATTCTTTCTTTTTCGGTACATTTTTCTAAATTGCATTTACACATTTAAACGAATAAAATACTTTGAAATTAGTCTTCAACAGAAAAAAAAAAGAGAGGCAAGAATTAAAGTGTGGGAATGTAATCCACCACAATATTAGGAGAAACAACACCCCTCATGTGCCCCCACTCTGTGTTCAGCCCTGCCTCTCATCTTCCCATCATTGTTTGCTTGAGAAACTGACAGTCCACAGAGCCATCATTGTTATTTTAATCGAAAAGACAAAGGCATTTTGGAGGTCTTTTTTCTTTTCTATAGGGCAATTTGACACCTCTTTATCCAAAACTTCCTCTGGTGGTCCCGTAGGGAGGAGTGGACACAGAGGCGCAGGTCCATTGAGCGTTCGTGGTCATTAGCACCTGGGCTGCGGGTTCACTGTAGACCCGACTGCTGATGCAGATCACCAAGCACCGAAGCAAATGAAGACCCCGTGTTTCACACGTCACTGTGGGAATGTGTGTGGATGGTAACACATGCACGCACATATGAACACACCTGAATGGAATTTGCATTTGATTTTAAACTGGATTTTTAACCAAGTGCATCACTATGCTGTTCTGAGGGCCTGCTAAAACTAAAAGCACTGTTTTCATGGGGGTGAAGTATAACAGGTGGACTGAAACATGTCACATAAACAGGTTCGATGAGGATAAATCACGAAACTCCATGGCAACCATCATTTATGTACCATCTGGTGGCACGCTGCCTCTGAGAGTGCTTTCTCAAATCCTAAAAACACTGAGGACAGCCCTCACTAGAAAGCCATAGATTGACAGATGCACTGGCTGGCTATTCTAAATCTGCAGAACAAAGCAAAGCAGATAAAGCATTTGGTTTGGCAGTGTTTTATATTGTGTTTCTGGGTGACTCACTCTGGGATTAAAGACTGAATGATTTAAATGGGCCGAGGACACAATTACATTTATTCTTATTTTGGACTCTCTGTCCGTCAGTCATTTAAAGATAATTTGCAATTAAGCCACATTTGACTGTAACTTGCAACGAGTCTAGAAAACCCTCATTGTGGAGAAACAACACTTCTAATGTGCTGTGGAAATCACGGTGCATGAATTATAAAGGACTGAAACGTTAACTAGTTAATTCAGCCAGGCAGGTTCCATAATTCAGATCGTGTATGAGTCATAAGGGACTTAAAGTCATTAAAAAAGCTGTGCTGCCATGACAGGTTCTCACTCTAATACGTAAAACGGTGTGACGGTGTGTGTCATCCATCTTTATATAATCCCAGCATCCAGAGCTCTGTATACAGGACAGATTCTCTGTCGCATCATAAATATGAGCTCAGTACATTTTAAATTACAGATAACTTTCAAAATGTACAAACATACTTTGATAAAAAAAATTCAGCAAATTAAAATTAAAATAACATTTATTCTATTTAAATACATTTTCAAAAGCAATTTATTCCTGTGATGGTAAAGCTGAATTTTCAGCATCATTACTCCAGTGTCTAATAATTCTTTAAAAACTAATTCTAATATGCTGATTTGCTGCTCAAGAAATGTTTCTTATTACTGCCAATGTTAAAAATATGTATTTTTCAGCATTATTTATTAATATAAAGTTCAAATGTGTGTATTATGTATTTGTATTAATTATGTGTATTAAATTACCAGTGGAACACTGCTTGGCCAATCACATCAGATTATGCAACCAATAAATAAATCTCAATATTTCTGCAGCCTCGTTGAGTTGAATGGCAACCTAAAATGCCTGGAGTCTACTGAGCAGGACCAATGATGCTTATCAAAAAGCCCCATTCTTTGAGAGTGCTTATCAGCCAAGGGCTGCACAGGCTTTTAAAAGTGTTTCTCAATAGAGCCATCAACCAAGAGAATAGACAACAGTACAACAGACTTGAAAGAGACCCACATCAAAGGGAGCTGAGAACAGCTACTGTAAAGTGCACCAGGGGCTCTGAGGGACTCTTCCTTAAGATAAAACATCATATTTTATGGAGCTGTTAAAGTCAAACCAAAGTACTGTTGTAGGATCAGTTTTAGCAGTTACCCTTTTATCGCTGGAAGACTGATGGAGGCTTATTGTAAACTACACTTATGATCTATTATCTGAGCGATGCTGATTTCACTGCTATCCTTTCTCATGCCGAATTGCCTTGCTAACGTCATCCTGATTCATTCTACCTGCTCAACTCAAGCATTTCTCTTTCCTCCTACTTCAATGATCCAACTGAGTGGAGATAATAGTAGAGGGTCCAAATTAGACCGTATCATTTCTAAATTACCACTCTAAATGGCCTTCTCTAAAGGATATATGACCGACCAGTTTACTTTCCACCACTGAAGCAGAGAAGCAATGCATAACATTTTATTAAAAAACATTCAGACTGACTCCACTCAAGCTAGAAAAGAAATTGAAACCGTCAGCCGGTCGCCATTGTGCTAGAACTGGCACAGATACAGGCTGCTTGAAGAGACGCATAACACAGAAGAGTGATTCATCAGTGTTTTTGTGCTTAAAAAGAAGTCTCTTTTTTGAAGGTCAAATGATAATGATTTTGATCTCTGGACACCAAACTGATAGAGAAAAGGCTTGAGTTTATATTCATGCCAAGTGTAAAAAGTGTGTTTTAGACCAACAAAGCTAAAGATGTTTCAAATATGAAAAGAGTGGCAATGACACAGTAAAGTGAAGCTCATTTTAAAAGTAAAAAATGTTGGATCAATGTGAGTTTTTGCTGTGGGTTGGGCCATGCGGCATGATTCAGCAGAATTAGAAAACAACGTAGTTTCTACTGGTTTGAACAGGAACTAGGTTTTAGTAACGTCCTTTCTTCTCATTTGTGTCATTCATCTGCACCGTTTTTATCGAAATTCCCGTTTGTCTTCTTTCCATTATGCTCATTTACAAACATGCATGTTTTCTTACCTGCTGTTAAACTTCTCTGGATGTTTCTCCCTCATCAAGTGGAAGCGATGTGCTATGGATGCATCCTGAATTGGGACACAGAAAACAGGAAACAGGTTAACTGCCTCTCTTTGCTTAACATATAAAAGTCTTTTAAGTCTTCGGCTAATAAGCTACAGACAGTGTTGTCAGATGGCTGAAGGAGCCACATCCTAAATCAAGTGTTCAGGGCTGGGATGAAACAGAACCTCTGGACCAATAAGGACAGCAATAAAGATGCTCAGGAGCTATTTACTCATTAATATTTTCAGAAACTTTTTATATGTTTTGCCTGTTCATTTAAACGATAACAGCATTTTGGGGACTGAAAATGCATATTTTTGAAAACAGGTTTCAAAGTGCAAGTTTTTGAAAATGCCACTGTTAACGATTCTGTGTAAACACTCACTTAAATTAGAGGACAAACTGACGAAGTCGAATTATAAAATATACTTCTATTTTTATGTCTTTAATATTCTATTTTATGTCAAAAAATTATTAATCCTGCAAACTCCTAGCTTGCAAATAAATTTTAATATGGATTTTAAAACATATATCAGTCAAGTGACCTTCATCAGGCATTCTTTATCAGGCATCTAGAAAATAAACATAATACACTAGTGTTAAAGTGGAAACCTTCCAGCTTGGCTCACTGAGTTCACAGACTGATGATTTCAAATTGGTGCTTGAGATGTGATTTTCTCTCTGGTGCAGTAAAAATAGCCATCCCTAGAAAACGAGAGCTGCTCAGGTATTAACAGACCACTGTTTCACATCATGAGCTCATGTGCTGTGGGGGAAGGCTCTGTTTGTCTGCTCAGTTGCTGTGGCCTGAGGGGAAAATGATCGTGCAGATAGGCCTGCTGGACAAAGTATACAATTCTGGAAATATGGCCACAGCACTAGAGTGGCCTGAAAAAAATAAAAAAATAAAAATAGAGTGAAACTGGACAAATAAGTGATGGTATCAGCAAGAAAGAGGCTTTCCAGGAACGCGAGAAGAGGATGGGGATGGGGATGGGTGGGGTGGGGTGAAAGAAGATGATGCTGAAGACCAGAAAAACGTAGACAAAGACAAGTGACAAGAAAGCTACACTTCATCAGTCCCATGCACAAACAAAAAAATCAGGCGTTTTCTGCTACAACTCTAGCAAATACTTCTTTCGGATGAAAATAAAGGTTGATGGTTATTCAACGCCATTGAACAAGTACAGAAAAAAAGAAGTATCCCACAATGCTTATCACCAAGAGCTGCCTGCACAGTATTCATTTATATATTTTTTTTACATTAGCATGAAAATAATGTGGGGTAATGACATCAATTTAAATCAATGATTCAAAGGTTAAATGTTTTAAATATCAGGGCAAAAAACTATAAACAATTAAAAAATAAATAATTTTTTTATTTTAGTTGCCATCAGCAATCTGCACTTGCTGTGCAAAACAAAGCTAAAAGAAATACTATAATTATACAAATACTGTAAAATACAAAGTCATCATAAATAAAACTACATTTTATTTATTATTTTAAATAATATCGGAATTCACTGAAATAAAGCTTAAATAAAATTAAATATATAAAGAAATTAAACTAGCTGAAATTAAAAAATAAAAATAAACAAAAACTACGGTTTATCTTTTTATTTACAAATAGTTTAACTAAAATAAAAAACAACAACAACTGAAAATATAAAAATTCTAAATATTTCTAAAATTGTTGAATTTTTTTTGGTATAGAAATAATAATAAAATAATACTGAAATATAATAACTATACCACAGAGGTTTTTAATGTTAGCGTAAAGGAAGCATAATGAAGCCCAATCACTCAGAATTAAAGCAAATAACTCTTTAACAAGCCACACAGATTGAGGTATCATTCAGTAGCACAAATGGTGCAGGACAAGTTATGCACCAAAGACTATTACTAGCATTTTGTTTAAATCTTTAACCCTAGCTTTAGCAACCAATTATAATTAGAAGCACTGCCACAATGCCTAGTAAATTGACCACATCGGCTACTTCAAGGCCATTATCCTGTCAGCTTGAACGATATGAAGGAGGACCTAATGGCAGCTGAGAGCATGAGTGATCAAACAGTTGGTTACGAGCACCAGAGTTTGTTTGCTCATGCAGCATCAACTCAGAGCGGAACCCACTCTCAGCGAAGCAGCCTTGATTAAAATCAAAGCAACAGTGCACAAACAGACAAGCTAATTGATGAATCAGGTCTGCAGCCGTAACTGATTATTTCTATATTTACACGCGCGCATGTAAAAGACAGAAGAGCTCAAAGCCACCACATCCTTCGCTAGGCCCGAGCCTGAACACGTTCACACACACGTAACACCTGTCGCGGAGTTTCGCTGTGTAATATAACGATGGGTCTCGGTACTCTGCAGTGCTCACCGTGTCACAGACCCAGACAGGGAGGAAGTGTGCGAGTGTGAGATTCTCAGGGTTTGATAGCTGCTGGCACGCCAATCAAGCCACGAGCGAGCGATGCTACGTTAGCACCTGTGCTGGCTTCCTGCCCGTGCTTGCAGGTGCTGCAGGGCTCACATGGGAGAGGGTACAGGAAGTGTGGGGGGTGGGGAGGTGACATGGACCCGTATCCCTCATATCCAAACCAATGCTATAATGCTGATATTTAAACATTTTCTATTGCCTGCTGAGGTCTATGGATGCCTGGTATTACTGAAGTCAGTCAAAACATCACAGAATAGACAATGTCTACGTGACATTTTTTCAATGCTCAGAAAGCCCATGCAGGTGTTCCACAAACTGGCATGTGTGATACTGGAAGAGAAGAGAATGCACTGTACCTCAATCACAATGACACAGAACGGGCACTGCACGACCTTTCACTTTAAAGAGCAATACAACTAATGAATGCCAGGAAGCTGTCCTCAAAAAACAAGGCTTCTATTCAATGATGCTTTTATTTCCTTTTGTGGTCCGAGGCATTAGGACCTCATTAATTCGTCATTTTAGACTATAACAAACAGCAAACAAATAATAAATGGATGGCTCTCCCTGAGTCATCTTCATGTTGTTTCAAACCTGCATGACTTTATTTTGTGGAACACACACATACAAAGAAAGATATATATTTAAAAGAAATAATAATAATTTGACTTTTGTCCATACAGTGAAAGTCAGTGGGGTCCAAATCAACATTTGATCCAATTGACTTTTATTGTATGGATCAGTGTTGTTAACTATTAAAAACGGTTTGTTAATTGAAATAAAGCTCTAATAAATCATTAAAAACTAATACATGAACATACTTTTCAAAATATTATCTACAGACGCTTGTTCTAGCAGTGCATTTTAATCTTAACAACTCATTAATTTTCATTCACGTCCATACAACAGCACCCAAGAGTCATGAAGCTCTTACTAATGTAGGCCGTAATGTTTAGTCCTCATTCAAAACAGTTTTTTCCCCTCTGCAATAGCTTGACATATCAGACAGAATAACCTTTGGGCATGCACAGATATAAATTAATCTTTAAACAGCCCTTAAAGACAAAGATCTTGTTCAGTTTCACGATTTTCCATCTTGCATATTTTCAAAAGGTTTAGCTGCCCAGACACAAAAATCCTCTGGGGTGTTACGTTATGATTCATCCCAAAACTGTGCACTATGGGAGGACAGGGACACCATGTCCTCCACTAAGACATATCATGTCCCTATGGAATGGAACTGCGGGCTTAACTGTTCTTGGCATTCCCCCATTCACTATCTGAACGGGCTAAAGGTTGTGTATCATCTCAGAGTTTGTATCATATACAGTTAGATGACTTCTGCATATCAGTGGGCGAAGTTCAAAAATGAATTCAGTCCAAAAACAGATATCGCTCTCCGGGGACAGTATCTATCATTGGGGTGAAGAGGTGAAGGGTATTAAGTGAGGTGATATTCAGGTCCCTGTGACTGGTGTGTCCAGACCGGGTTATTGTAGCACTGTACTGAGGCAGTGCCCATCTGTGCTCCTGTCAGCACGGCCGCGAGCAGGTGCATGTGGGACCTACGCTGAGACTGGGAGTGTGTTTGTGTTAAAGTCTGCATAAGTGTGGGAGTGAATCCTGTGAATACTCATGTGAATACTAATCAAATGCATCTCTAGAGTGCATGTGTGAGGTGAATGGAGAGGTGGGTCCTGTTTTCCTACAACCTTTAAGACTGGCCAGGTGTCACTCAGCACGGCCATTCATTATGGTGGTAACCTGGTCCGATTCTGGCAGTCAAACACTTCCTGTCACTGATACTTCCCCTGACCTTCAGTCCGTGCCAGTGTTATACCCCTCCGAACACACACACACACACACACACACACACACACACACACACACACTGATAGGCTCGAAAATAAACACTTATCACAAAGATGAGGTTGAAAGATTGTGTAAATCAAAAAAGTTGTTTGTTTAGCTACCTATTGAACCGGCATGAGCACAATCATATTACAATATGACAAAATATACCCTTTTCACATTTCTGAGCTTCTCAGAAGCAGAAGTTTGGCAAATTTTCCATAGTTATTAACACCATAAATCTAGCAATTGAGAGTGTTTGTAATACAACGGCTTAGTGAGCGACACCACATTTGACATCTTTCGCTCTTTAAACTAAGCAACTAGAACTGCTGTCCCAAGACAGAACTGACTGTGTCACTGGAGACGAAGGTGTGCATGACACCACACCGGTGAGAACATGATGGCAGCGGGGCAGTTCTCCAAGCACCATCAACACGGGGAGGGTGAGAGGCTCACACAGATAAGTCGTTTATGTCAAGAGAGGTGGTTCCATTTCAACTCCCAGGCCTGGAGACGTACATGGAGAGACATCTTAAATGGTAGCTGACGAGGTGTGTTTGCTGTCCTTAATTCCTCCGCAGGATTCCTTCCAGGGGGAACTGGTTCACATACCAGTAGTAGGATTGCAATGCCATGCTAAGATGTCTGAGAAATCAGATTCTCATGGATGTGAAGCACTGCTTTCCCCTACCAACTGGTACGGTTTGGAGTTAAGGTTCAAGTGAAGAAGTCTATCGTTCCTGGAGAAAGCATTTCAGTCTTGTCAATAATAGCTGCTCAACTAGTGCACATTTTTCTAAAATATTTGTATGTTTGCAACTTGGGACAGATTTGTGTTCTTCAGTGTTAGCATTCGGATTAGCCAACAAACAGCACCACTGCATTCATTAATGTATTAGTTGGTAGATTATTTAGATTTATTCAATTTGTTCCCTAGGAATCAATCCTCATGACCTTGACATTGTAAGCACCAAGCTCTACTAGTAAAGTTATTTTTCAGTCCCACTTCCTCAAGATTCTGTCCTGTTCCTGCCCGCAACTGCCACGTTTTGCCCAACTCCCACCCACAAATCCCAGAAAAAGACTTCTGCACAGATTTTTATTTCCAGACCACTTTGGATCTCAAGAGCCTGACTTGTGTGTGTTGTATGTTTGCACCTTATTGCTAAAGAAATGTTTTCCACAGCTGATGCATATATTCAAAAACACTGAGAATATCTATCCATGTTCCTTTAAATCATTTTATATATATATATATATATATATATATATATATATATATATATATATATATATATATATATATATATATATATATATATATATATATATATATATAAATTTAATGACTTTTATTTCATTGTTAGATATTTAGATGAAAAATAATTATACACCTAAATATAATTATAATTGATAACATTTATTTTTTTCTATTCACATGGATATTAGTTAAGCTGAAGAGAAAATGAGCTCTCTGAATGTCACAAATATTGAAAAGCATAACCTTGGTGAAAACAGCCTGAAACCACAAATGCCATGGCAACCTCTATGGAGAGTGGCTGGAAAATGTTGAAGGCTGAAACAGCATTACTAATGATTACATCAGTGCATGAGTCACGGCACTGCTTTACTCAGGTGTCAGTGGCACCCAATGCGGAGCCATCTGTCCTGTCCTCCTGGACTCGCAGCACCCCATCCCTGTGCTCCAGAGCCATGCCACACTGCACCACACACCACAGTATCGTGATTTCAGACACCGAAGGACCCCTACAATATTGCTTGCATCCTCAGTAAAGTCCATCAAACTGAATTCAAAGCATGCATTTTTAGGTACTGCACTGCTATCATTCATTCACGAATAGTCAGTTATGATATGACAGAGTTTAATATCTTAAATAGCTTAAAGCAGAAGCCACTAACATCACCAAATGGAATTACAAAAATTAACATGCTTTCATTATTTAACAACATCTTATGTTGTTTTAAACCAGATGTGGGCCGGATCTGGGCCGAAACTGCTTGCTGTCTGGGATCCAGAATGCAGCAGTGAGGGTCATCTTCAATGAGCCAAAAACACTCACGTTACTCCTCTCCTCATCAGGTTACACTGGCTAAAAGCAGCCGCTCGCATCAAATTCTAGGTACTGATGCTTGCCTACAAGACGACCACTGGCATGGCATCAACATACCTAAACTCACTGGTTAAATCTTATGTGCCCTCCCTCCAGAAGTTTGCGTTCTACAAGTGAACGATGCCTTATGGTGCCATCCCAAAGAGGTTGGCTACGTGTTCTGTGATGGACTAACTGAGACTTGTCATGCCGCTTTTATACTATTGATGTTCTCTTGTTGATCTGATTGCTTCTATTGTTCTCATTGTAAGTCGCTTTGGATAAAAGTGTCTGCTAAATGATTAAATGTAAATATAAATGTAATGTAAATGAAAAATATATATATACAGGTTTAAAAGATGAGGGTGAGTAAATGATGATAGAATGTCCATTTTAGTGAATTAGCCATTTAACCTACAACTAGCAGAATTTTTATTATTATTTTTTTTTACTTGTCTTAGTATTTTCAAATCCAAAAATGACATACAGCTTAAAAGAAAACGTCCAGCTCCACCAGTCATTCTTTTAATATATAGTAGACTTGTGAGAACTAGCATTAGTGCCAAGCCACACAAGGACCCACATGGCACAGTCAGTCCACCCCGTCACAAGACTCAGGGTTCACAGAATGGGCCATTGTCCATTCACAGTCAGCACTCCTTCACGTTCCCCAGCCTCTTCAAACCACCACACTGTATCATCAGATGGGCTGACACACACCTGACCAGAACAAACATCTGCGTCTCCGCAGTGTCTATATTTCATCGAAACTTTTCCCCAGCATACCTTATTTATCATAAACAAACAAACTATTTTTCTTCTACAAATTTCTTATGCTCATCAAGGCTGCATTTATTGTTTAAAATAATAGTTTTCTATTAATACACTTAAAAATACTCTAAAATATAATTTATTTCTGTGATGCAAAGCTGAACTTTCATCTGCCATTACTCCGGTCTTTTTCAGTGTCATAAGATATGTACATTAATTAAGGGTCTGTTAAGCATTATAATAATTGTGAATTATTTTTATTTCATTCCCCATAAAACATGGGCTAGATTTATTATTTGCACATTTCTACAACAATTTCTCAAGGCTCCTACAACAATAACTCTTATGTGGTCCGTGTCATTGGCTGATGAACACAGAGACAGCAGGACACTAAGCTGAGTTACATAACAGCCCTGAAGTGGCGCATTCCTCCATGCCACCTTGCGTAAAGCTTGTATGTGCCTCCTGCCACTCTTCACTACCATCTCAACCAGGTCAGGTGGCCCGAGTCAGGCCGCGACACTATTTCTGGCCATTCTAAATGTGGCCTGACTACTTGGCACATTACAGCGTGATAAAACAGCAGTCATCGAACACACCTGGGATTCGGCTGATTAGAATAGAATATTGAACATTTTTCAGAAATGAACGCAGACTTTCTATAAATAGTGACGGGTTCTAAAAACAGGACAGAAATTAATCATTAGCTAAACAAAGGGAGGACGGCAGGCTAACGGAGACACGACTGGCCCCTGTGTGGGTAAACTGTGCCAGCGAAAGGACAGAAATTTGTCCCTTGTTGTAAATAACCTCATTGGCATTCACTTTTGAGTCTCTGAATTTTGATTCCCTCTCATTTCATAATTATGGAAGATTCTGAATCGTCTACATCAGTAACTTCTTCCAGTAATAAAAAGTGTCCATCTGGCAAAAAAAAACTATCGAAAAACATATACAAAAAGAACTTATTTGTTTGTTATATAATCTACCCCACAAGCTGGTATATATAAAGAAGTAGAAAAAGGTTATGTAACTACTTTCTGAAAGTCTGAAAAAAACTAAACAAACAAATACATACTAAATCGACACTGAACTGCTCTGATAATAAGTGCTTGATTATAGCAGCAACATGGGATATAACAATCGAACAGAAGAGGGTTGCTAAGCAACTGTGTGTGAGAAGGAGAATTCTGTGCAATAATACACTGAGTCACAGGCATGAAACGCTTTCAGACGCAGTAAATCACATCAGTAAAGTTTGAACACGTTGTTCCCCTGACAATCATAATTGATTCTAATGCCACATGAGAAACAACATCTGATTAATCCTAAATTACTTTAAAGAGAGGTTTGGCCTGAGGCTTTGGTATAAATACACACTTATAATGGGGAGCAAGAGGTTTTGACTGATGATGAATGTGGATAGAAGGAGGAGGTTTAATATAACAGCACTTTCAGGAGTTCTGATATCGAGTCTCTTTGAGCTGTAAGCATTCGTGTAAAAGTGTTGTATGTTCTCACCACTCCAATGGAGAAGTAGTTGTTCACTATGCTGTTGGGCACAGGGTCGCCCTTCTCCTCCTTATCGTCTGGGACAATGTCGATGTTCCAGCGGTCAAGCATCAATTCGGTGCTGTGCTCGATATCCCTGAGGAACTTGACCAGATTGCCTCCTTCATAGCCTGTCAATCACAACAGACACCGCATGAACCTACAGAGCGTGTAAATGATAGACTTGAACTGATGTATGGATACTGCTGCAGACATACACATGAAGAATATCACAAAAGCTCCTTTTTATCTATGAACAAGAGCAAGCAAGTGTCCACGCATAGAAACGTAAAAAATAAATAAAACAAGCACGATTCAACTTTTGTTCAACTCGCGACAATGAAAGACTCACATTATCTCAAATCCAAGGTTAACACGGCTTATTTCAATTTTCAACACAGCAAGATAAGATGATTAAACTTGCCTTAGTAACACAATGCTGTGTAGGTATAAAGCAGCCTTTTCTCTGACAAATGCCAGATCATAATTGATTCATTTCCAATGGAGAGTAGTACAAGAAGTCTGAATAATGTATGTATAGCAAATTTTCTGATCCAATTTGAGTTTCAAGTGATCTAAAATTGTATGCAACCACCTAACTGCATGTATTTTAATCAAAACTATAGGTCTGAAGTGAGAATGAGAATGATCATCTGCTCTCTATAACAACACTGATGTTATATTTTACTGTGATATTACTGCGAATAATACTGAGTTATAACTTAACTCAAATCCAGTCTGTTTCACACACAAACTAAAATGTATGACTTATTTGACTAAACTGTATGGTGCTTTTTGGTCCTAGGTATTATTTTTGACCACTATATTCTGATTTTATTGTTTTGAATTTATATATACATACATAAAATTAAACAAAAACACATACACTCTCAGAAAAAAAGGTACAAAAGCTGTCACTGGTGAAAAGGTACTGCCCCAGTGACAGCTTTTGTACCTTTTTTTCTGAGAGTGTACTGTATTACATCAAGGGATTTTGTCAATGCCTGGCAACCCTTCCAAATGACATGAAGGGATCCTAAGAAAGGTTCCCTGAGGTGGACGAACTGTAATTACTTCCTAATAGTAATGGGCAGGACACAGAGTTTACTTGTTAGGTTGTTATCATAAGAGGCGGCATCTCTTAACAAGAGCCGTCATGCTGTGAGTCAGATGAGGATACTGGCTCCCGCCTGGCAACCCAAGCAGTGAAATATCACATGTGTGATGACACCCAGGTGCTCAGTCTGCCTTTCTGAACCAGATGCTTCCAATCGAACGTTACATGAACGGACGCTCACATGGCAGCTCTGCACTGAATACAGGTGACACACGTGTTTCAAACTCAATCTACCATCCAAATGAAATTAAGAATACATTCATGCAAAACCTTACCCGTTTGCACAAACCACACACATGCTCACACAGGAAACACTGATACGAGGCCAATTAATAGAGAAGCCTGTACAAGGCCATCCACACCTGCCTCACAAGCAGACGCAGGCTCACTGATGCATATCATTCCATCATAACCTACTGAATAAACCCACATATCTAATCAAGAACAAGCATATGTAATCACACAGGAATGAAACCGTGCAGGTCTCTTGTTGGCAAATGATTGGCAAGTCTATATATATATATTCAAAGAATAGTTTATTTATCTCTTGTTAGAAATGACTGTAACTGAATTCATTTTTAACTGTGCTGTTGTTACTATAAAAATATATTTTTCGGTGATATAGCTGAAATAAAATGTAATACATACATATTAATTATGTACATGCTGTTGAGAAACTTTCAGCTTACTTTAAATGAGAAATTTTGCCTTGGCCACTAACTAAGATAAATAATTTTAAAGGAATAGTTCACCCAAAAATGTACTCAACCTCATGTGGGTCCAAGCGTGTATAAGTTTCTTGATTAAGCTGAACACTAAAGAAGATATTTTGAAGAATTTTAGTAACTAAACAGTTGCTGGTAGCCATTTAGTTCCGCAGTATAGAAAAAAAAAAAAAACTATGAAAGTCAATGGGTACCACCAGCTGTTTGGTCACAATGGTCCAGTCGCAGCAGTATGAATTAAAAAAAACTTGAAAAATAGCACACAGACTTCTTTTATGGTGTCAGTACATTGTTCAAAAGTTCTCCTTTTGTGCTAAAGGCAAATAATGAGAGATAATTTTAATTTCTTAATTTACTTCATTGGTTTGGCGTGGTCTTCTGTGGGATGACGATTCAAGTGTGGTCTCTGGAACATTCAGCTAACTACGATCAAGTTTGATTATTACAGTCTGGCTTTCCGTTGAGTGCCGTGTGTGGAAATGTTTAAAAGAAAGCAGTCTAAAAATCCTTTTGAAGGGTTTATGCAGGATTGCGCTGAGATTAAAAAAATTCAAAGCCTAATCTCAACTCGAGCGGTTATGTGAAGTTAAGTCCTTTAAGTTTCATTTCAAAGACCTTGAGTAATTCATTGAAACTGCTGGTGGGCAGTCTGTTTTTGATTCCTCACCTCCACCCCAGCGCAGGCAGCGAGCGAGGTCGTTCCCGGTACCCAGTGGCAGGATCGCAACAGGTGGATGTCGAGCAAAACTGGCCTTATCTGTTGAGAAACAGAGAGCTATTAAAGCTGCTGTGTGGCATTTCCATGTTAAAACACTCTCTATTATCCCAGTTTAATGTGCAGAGTTCCTTAAAGAGTGTAAACACAGGGGCTCTGTGGTGGCCAAAACATTGTACACAGTAACACTGGCTCGGCGTTTTGCTGTAGATTTGGGGCTAGATTATTTGTTTGGCTTAATAACGTAACCTATTAGAAAACATTTTCATTTATATTTGGTATAATTCTGGGATCAAAAAAGGTGTCCGCAGTGCTGAAGGGGGGTCAACCAATTATTGTTTCCTAATTATTTTTTTTATGATTTACATTTTTTGTGAAAAAGAAAAGAAAAAAGAAAATATGCACTCATACTTTGCACCTCGAGAAACATTAAAATGTATTACTTTAAGTAAACATTTAATTTGGACATATTTATGATTATATTTAATGGATTCACATGAACAATACCATTCAAAAGTTTGAGGTCAATAAGATTATTTCATGTTTTTGAAAGAAACCTCTTATGCTCATCAAGGCTGAATAAAAATACAGTAATAATGTGAAATATTATTATTATTTAAAAAACTGTTTTCTATTTTAATATATTATAAATTACAATTTATTCCTGTGATGGCAAAGCTACATTTTCAGCAGCCATTACTTTAGACTTCAAGTGATCATTCCAATATTCTGATTCATTTTTGTAAGATTATACATCTTTTCTGCCACTTTTGATCAGTTTAATACATCTCTGCTGATTTTAATTTCTTAAAAACTTTTTTCGAACTTTAAAATAACTGTATTAAAATGGAACTTCATATTATATTCTTTTTAAACAAAATGTAACAAGGAATCCTTCCATGGCCTTGTTGAAGAACTTGATCTAACGTCTCCCTTTAAAAAGGCATTGAAGTTACATATAAAATTGACTAGTGCTTCATGCATCGATGGGTATCATTCCTCACAATAATCCACAGTAAACGTGTTTGCTTCTCTTGTTCTGAGACAAACAGCAGAGTGTGCATTCTGCTGAAAGGAGGCAACATGATGAGTTGGATCTTTCTGTCCTCATGCTGATGGTCCCAGTGTGGCTCATTGCTATGTGCACAGGGACTGCGGGGACATTGTTTTCGGGGCTGGTCCGTATGGCGTGATGTACTGCCTAACCGCAGGGGCTCTCTGAGTAATCGTCAGCAGCAGACATTTTACCAGTCAAGCTCATGTGGGAGAACAACAAGCAAGGACTGATAGCAGAGCGGCTTTCATTCACTTTAGGGCTGTTAGGAGGACAAACTCCCACAAGTGTCCCTGTCCTCCTCAATTTGCCAGGCTAAAGACTCTCTAAAGGGATAAAGCCCATTGCAATTTCAAGCCAAAGGTTTAGAGACCAAACTGATTCTAAATCACTTAGTGGCAATATCTAGCACCGCCCACACAGGTTCCTCTCCAGCACTCGTCCATTAACATCAATACTGCTGTCAGGAGAGCGAAAGACAGCCCATTATACAGCATCTCCACTGTTATTCTGCATTCACTCATATGAAAGAGGTCACAGATGAGTCAACGCGCTTCCTAGAAACAATGATTTGTCATCTTTCTGATGGTTATTCGTTATGATTCTATGTGCCTTAAATTAGAGCCAGCCTCATGTAGCGTATGGAAATATGCCCTAATGTTCAAATGTTTGTCAATGAATTGGTTGACATGCTTTATTGATCTCTCAGCGTAAATGCAGATGCAAAATAACAGGAAATATAAAGTGATAAGGCATTAAGTCCATGTAACAATGTTAATTATTACGGCTCTAGAAAGCACTAATGCTGATGCGTACTCACCAATGCAGTCCAAAATCCACCCCACTGATCCATCGCCTCCACAGGCCAGCACGCGGAAATTGGGCACGTCTCGAAAAAAGTTGAGCCTGGGAGACATAAAAACAATGAGATGGAGTCTTGCCTTTTAATGTATTTGCTTGGAAACTTTCCTTGGTCCTATAATTAAAGTGGTCCCGTTGAGTGACAACACTACAGCAAAGCAAACCTACCCTACAATCTACAGCTTTCACACTATTCCCCAGTCGCAATGTACTGTTTACTATTCAGTGCTGTATGTTTGATCTGAAGGATGTTACAGAAGATTTGTGCGGTTTTTATTTACTGGGTCATGGGAGAAAAACTCTGGAAGTCGAACCCATTGAGCCTCGAAATCATAAGTTTCTTTAAATATCAACTCATTTAGTTTGCATTGTAGTCTCTACAGTTCTGACTGTTAAAGTCGGAGTCCTATAACTTTGACTTTTTATTTGTTTGTGAACTGGTCTAGAGCTATGAGACAAACACTTGAATAAAACTTATTTCCTCAGCTATGACAAAAAAAAGAAATGAATTCAAATGGGAGTCAGAAGCAGAAACAGCTGACTGCACAAAACAATTAAAAATAAATAACCAAACAATTATAAATCCATATGTTTTCAAACAAATGATCAATGTAACCCGTCCTAGCATAATAAAAATCTTAATTAAAAATCTCTCTCTCTACATATATGTATGTACTTGAGCTCTATCTCGTACTCTTCACAATCAGAGGCTGAAGAAGACATCACCCTCTGCTGGTCAGGAGCGTGTACTGCTGCACACGTCCTGCATAGACACATGCCAGATTTGCTATAGTACTGAGTGTAGCATGCCAGCAGAGCTGACACACAAGTGTGTGAAAGATTTATACTGTGTAACCTCTTTTGATGGCTCTGAAAATGCAGGATGTTTTATGTATGCAGGACAAGAAAAGAGTAAATGTGCTACTACATTTACCATGAAAATGCAGTCAATTCAAGCAGTTCTGTTTTTTGTATCTTCTCAGGTTTATTTCTGTATTGCCATGGAAATGTTCAAACTATGTCAACAACAACAACAACATCCTCGCCATGGATGAAAAAGGCCCCCGGAAAAGATATTAATGTCTCAAACTGTGCTCAGATTTGACATCTTTAATATGAACATAAAAATGGTAAAACAAACAAAAAAAAAAATCCTTAACCCAGCCTGCTGTAAACTGATTTAAGCTGGTCTTTCAGTTAAGTCAAGCTAGTTTTTGCTGGGTGACCAGCTGGTGGGAGCCTAAAGCCAGCCAAAATCTCTCTAAACCAGCTAACAAACCAACCTGACCATGCTAGGAGACCAGTTTAGATCAGTGAACCGTCCTAGACTGGTTTAAGACCTTAAGATGATTTCACATCAAGTACGTCTGAGGTCAAAAGATCTATCGTATACCATCTTAAATATATAGTTCTATATCATGGTTGTTATTTGTAACTAAAACTATTGTTGTGCTACTCATCCACTGCATCCAAAAGGTTTTCGCTAATCAAAATGACTCAATCAAAAATAAACATTTGATGAAAAACTAATGGAAATAAGAAATGTTGTCATCTACAGTGGTCTCGTTTGCATTTATTTCTCCAAATTCAAATCTATAATACTTAAAACATAAGTATTTGGCGTTCATGAAATCATTTGTAAATATGAACCTCTTACAGTGACATTCTCAGAATCCACTGCTGCACTCCGGGTTGAAACTGATTTGGACGACCCTGAACTTTCCTTCTGTTAAAGGCAGGTGAAGAGGCTTTAGTAAAATGGACTCGCTTAAAGTGGTAGCCTCGTCGTGACCGACAGGCTCAGAAGAACATTCAGTGCTTGAATGAATAGATTTACTCAGCAGGGGGCTGCTTGAGTCATAGTAAACGTCTTATAGGTCTCTCAAAGTCATCTCTACTTTGTGAGTGGTTCCTCTCTCAGGCCAGCTGATTGCAGGTTGGCTCACTTTATTGCAGGTTTGTAGAAGCAAAAAGAATAGAGAGAGAGGGAGCCATGCCAGAACAAAACAACAGTGAGAATGTCAAGCTGTTTTTGAGCAATTCCCCGCCAAGACTCAAAAAAACGTTTTATTCGCACATATCTCCCTCGAAATTTGATGGTGGCTTTTAGTAGTCTTACCCCACCATGGGTCCTCCTCGATCCAGACTGTACACCTGTCTGGGGTTAAGCAGGTACTGGAATTTCCGTAGCACTCTGTTGAAGACAGATGAGAGCAGAAAAGCATTAAAAGACACACATAGAGGAATGACATTTTAAACATGTAATCACTGTGAACTTTACATTACGATAGGAGGCTTGAAGGGATAGTTCAGCCAAAAATATCAATTCTGCCATCATTTACCAACCCTCTTTTCATTCCAAGCCCAAATGACTTTCCTTCTTTCATCACACACAAAAGTTACATTTTTTAAAGATTATCCTGGTCAATATGTACAAAATTAAAATGTTATTAGAATATCTTGACGTGCATCCTATCTCTTCTTGGCACCTTCATGAGAGAATTAAGATGTTTTACTAATCATAAACACAAATTCTTTACATTTTTATGTCAAATCTTTTCAACGAATCATTGATGCGGTTCACCGCATCATGATCAGATCATGATTCAGACCGATCCATTTCCTGCATTGGGATCATAATGTGAATTTTGTTTGCTTGCTTGTTACATCTAGTTTGCTTGGTAGTTTTTTTTTTTGTTGGCCTAAATCGTTAAAACAATAAAACAGTCAGAATTATATTCAGCATATTCTTGTGTTATCTGAATAACACATATACTCATTTGGGTATAAAATAACATTTGGCCTTTCCCCCCCTAATGAATCGAATCAACAGACTGTAAGACGTAGCTTTAATGTTGGAACAACATGAGGATGAGTAAATGATGACAGAATGTTCTATTTTTGGTTGAACTGTTCCTTGAGAAGACACAGATAGATACACATATGGAGGAATGATCTTCTTAAAACACCATCATTCCAATCCATTATAATAAAAGACCGCACAAACCTGGGAAGCAAAGAAGTCAAGAAAGACACACACATAACAGATTGCACGCTGTTGCAGCAGTGCTCCTCAATAACTTTGAAGCAATAAAATGATCATTGAGTACTCTGCGATGTCCTTCACTTCTAACTGTGTTAGCTACTCTGCCCCTTTAGTATGCAAAGACACACAGAGGAGGAGAGAGGAAAATAAGATGGGCTGTTAGTTTGAGGTGCGTCACAAGCTATGCTTTTATGTCGGGGTGATAATTTGTGCACTTATCAACTCTGAAGAATTCATTCATTCCCTATGCAAAAACAAAAGAGTAAAAAAAAGTCAAGTATCCGATGTCTGACCTATGAGCTTTAAATACACTGCTCAAGGTGAATATGGTGGAAAAATACACTTGGTAGAGTATGATTCTACGGTGACCGTTCTGTTCCTCTGTTTGCATCAAAGAACCACTAAAATTGTCTTTCTTTTTTTAGGGCCAGGGCAGTTATCACGTCTTTGTTTGAGCACTGAGTCTAATAATGGAGGATAACCGGCCAATTAATGGTATTTTAAACAGTGTTGCTATGGTGATGCCAGCTCAAAATCCCAAAACTGGTCTCCCGGAGGACATTGGGTGGGTGGTGAGAGCTGAAACAACACCCACATTCTTCCTCCTTTAACAGCATTACTGTCTCCTGCTAGCTTTGATGGTATTTAGGACACTGCCAGTGAGCAAGAAAAAGAGTGGGACTTTTGTTAAACGTGTCAATGCAGATTCGACTGACTTCAGATGTTTCGACAAACCTCCTCATCGGAACCATTACAGCAGTATAAGGTCGGAGGATATGAAAAATGATGATGCAAGAGTTTGAGCTTCAAAGACGTTTACCTCTCACCCTGCCGACCACCACTTTTAGGATTAACCAGCACAAGGAGGGGGTGCGTTCCAGGCAGAGGGGTGATCTTAGAGGCAGAAAGGGAGAAAAATGTTACAAGACACACATATGTGTGCTGCACAGATTTGCAGTCTGCTGAGGGTTACCTGCAGTGCCTGACCGTCACCGGTGAACTTGAAACACTGGCTGGTGTCCTCAGGGCTGGTACTGGGGGATGATTCTCCTTCACCTCTTTTGACAGCAGATTGACGGTCCTACAGATACAGAGAAATTACAGTAAACATCCACAAACAGAGATGGAGTGAGGCAGATCTACATATTGTATGAGATCAAAAAGACAAGACCAGTGTAATTTCAGAATCTACCTCCCTTTCTATGTGCTTCAGGACATTTTACATACATACATATATATATATATATATATAATGTATGTATGTCTGTCTGTGTGTGTGTGTGTGTGTGTGTGTGTGTGTGTGTGTGTGTGTGTGTGGGTGTGTTAAAGTGACAGTGAAGACATTTACAATCATTTGAAAAATGCCCATTTCAAGTAAATTTTCAAATTCTGTTTCTATTTGAAAATCTATTTCACAATAACTGCTGTTTGCTTTCTATTCACCAACTGTAATGTAGCCTACATCCTTGGAACTACTTCATAGCTGTGCATTTTTGCATTTCCTGGACAATAATTTAATCAACCAGAATTACGCATTCAATAGCTCCATTGTAAAATGCATAATTTTAGTTTTTTCTTTCTTATTTTTTTTACATTTTTTTTTTTTACTGTATCCAATAAATGAAGCCTTGCCCAAACATAAGAGACTTCTTCCAAAAACTAATTTTGAATGTTTGTACATTTCCTTGATTTCCTTGATTACTTATTGAAAAGACTTTTACTGGATACATTTTATATGGAACACAATTACTTTTAAAATGAATATTTAATTAAAAAAGTTTACAGTACTCTTGGGTCCTAGTAGAGAGTAGGCCCATGAAGAATTTGTCCAGGACCCACCCATGAAAAAATTGTACTGGGATCCTTGCATTTTATCATGTTAAAAAAGTGCAGTGGGAGAGAACGAACTCACCAGAACAACAGGGCAGATGTACGACGGTAAGAGTGTGTGATCTTTTAATGGTCCACCGTCACACTCAGGCTTCACGTTAGACGCACACTTGTTATGGAGCTGGAAAACATACAAATATTGATGAGGACTGGTGAAAAAAGAACATCAAGAATGGACTGGATCTATTTTTTTACTTCTTGGTTTATCCTCACTAATCAGAATTAGTAAGAAGACATTAAATGGTAGGAACAAAGAGGACAGCATAATCTGTAGTTGATAATAATTAAGTTGCAGGTTTAGAGTTGAAACTGTCAGGAGAGATGGTTCAGAGAGAGTGCAGGAGCATATAATGTGATAATAAAAATAATTATGCAGTGAAAAGGCCTTTAAATGAGTGGTAAGTGCTGACACTCATCTTTATTAGGGCTATACTGGTCACAGCCACTAAATGGTGTGAAAGTTTAGTGAAGAACGCCACCTAGTGGTGTGAATAAGTTACATAAAAATGGCTTTTAGAAAAATAGAATATATATATTATATATATATATATATATTATAAGTTATTTTTAATGAGGAAAAAAAATAACGAAATACATTTCCATTAGTCTTTGCTCAAGGCCTCTTTTAAAATAAATCAAATTACTATTACTAGATATTAAATATTACTAAAAAATACAATATTACTAAAGCTAACACAAAAGTTTTTGACTCAGTATATACTCACAGTGATTTGACACCAAACACAGTGAAGGCCTGTTAGACCTTGATAGCACTTGATACTGCGGTGACATTTGTCACATTTTGTTGGGGAGTTGCCCTCCATCCAAACATGCTGCATAGCCTAGAAACACATTGAACAGAGAATCATTATTTATTATTTAGTTGGGAAATAATCCAGCAGCCCATCTATACATTACTGAAATTGTTATCATGCTCTGTCATGCATTTAAAAGGCATTTGCACAAGAATTATATCACTATCTGCAATATTATTTTACTTAAATTACTAAAACAATCACCTCACAAGGTAAAACCTCAAGTGAGGAGGTTTTATTATATGTATAGAATTATATACATTTCCTTGAATACACAGGATATTAGTAAATAAATAATATGTTGGAATGTACTAAAAGAGATGCACCCATGTGTTATGATATACAGATGTTGTTGTTGTTGGTCAAAGCATTCAAAATTATCCTCTAGGAAGAACTGCAAGGGTCTGGCAGATTGCATTTTTACTTTAGTCTTACAACTAATGTTAAAAAGTCACACAAAAAAAATAATACTACAATATATAGTATGTGAGATGAAGGTAAGACTAATGAAGAAACTTAAAGCACATTACTTGATAGTGTATAATAGTTTTACACAAGCCCCAAGTCTTGCGAACTGACATTTTCACTATTCAATGAAAGTGAATTGTTTTTTTTACACTAAAAGTACATTCCACATCACTTAATGCTGCAGTAGGTAACTTTTGTAAAAATATATATTTTTACATATTTGTTAAACCTGTCATTATGTCCTAAGAGTAGAATATGAGACAGATAATCTGTGAAAAAAATCAAGCTCCTCTGGCTCCTCCCAGTGATCCTATTGCCATTTGCAGTTATGGACCGCTCCTGGTAAGAAACAACCAATCAGAGCTGCGGTCCGTAACTTTGTTTGTGTTCAAAATGTAGAAAAATGTATATAATAAGCGAGTACACCATGAATCCATTTTCCAAAGCGTGTTTTTGGCTTGTCCTGAATCACTAGGGTGCACCTATAATAAGTGTTTATATTCGGACTATTTTACATTGCTTCGGGGGTACCGCGGCGGAGTAACCCAGTACCTTTGTGATTCTTCATAGACATAAACAGAGAGAAGTAGTTCCGGCTACGATGTTCTTCCGCAAGACGCAAGCAGTTCTGTTTATTAACCGCTAGAGCGTCAAAAGTTCCCTACCGCAGCTTTAACACATCACACCATACACTCATAATCTAATGACATTATTTTGTCATCTCTGCAGTAGTTACTGCATGGGGAGCACAAGTTCTAAAGAGGTGTCAGTGACTAAACGGTGCTGTGTGCTCTCAGTCTTTCCCCTCTAGTTCTCAGTACAGAAAAAAGACCTTACACACAGGATGTTCTCATAGCCTTTCTGACATGTCCACAGAACATGACTTTGAGGTTAAACCATGAGTTATGGGTCTGGGAAGTTGCCTTGGGTGAAAGCTGAGCTGGACTTGCGGTCAGTGGATAAAATAATCATAACACGAGTCGTCTACTAATAATAGAAAACTGTGTTTGTTAGCACGATGAGCTCAGTCCTTAACCAATCAATCTGAGAATCCCAGTTTCATAAACAATTAAAAAATGTCTTCTGGCCTTACTGTAAACTGTTAGAGAAAACACTCAGTTTAAACACAGTGAGAAGTGTTCATTTGTAAGCGTGTGTTGTTTGTGCACTCACATTGGTGTGCCTGCGGGACTTGGCGTAGGTGCTAATGCAAGGAGCAATGTCTTTGGACACACAGCGCTCGTGGACTGTGTACTTGCATACTGCCGAACAAAAGACAGGACTGTGAGAGATGGAGCGCGAGAGACTGAAGGGCAACATTTCAAATGACAACTACACACCATCAGGTCAGACACATCAGAAAGGTGAGAGATAACAGATGGACAGAACGACAGAAAGATAGATCAACAGACATGATTCGACCAAATCAGAGATGATAGATAGATGACAGAAAGATAGATACTCACGTGAGCAGCAAAGGCCCTGTTTTCGTACTCCTAACAACATAGTGTGGCAGTAATTACAGTAGGCTGGCTTGTTGAAATGCTTCAGTCTCCATACATGCTGCCCATCTTCCTGTACATTCTGAATATTCGTGAAAGAGATACAGGAAATAAGATACTGTATCTTAATGCATAGTTTCCGCTTTATGAGTCACAGTTAGTTTCTCCTCACCGTCTCCATTCCCAGCAGTACCAGGAGTGGTATGGTGGTCATTCCTCCTCTGATCCATTCCTCTAATGTGACCGTTCCATCCCGGTCATAATCAATCTCCTCCATCATCTCCTTCAGAATCTACAATAAAAAATAAGGGACAGTAACATATGGATTCCACTATGCATGATGGGATTGCCTGGGGGTAATGTTTAAAGTGATTCATACTGGTTGTAGTTCTGTAGAGTCCCATTCTAGGTACTCAGCTACATGGACCATCTGGTTTATGATGCGGTCGAGCTCCTAAATCGAACAGATATAATTGCCTTAGACATTATACGCTATAAAGCATACAGTTTTCAAATGCACTTTTTTATGAAGCCTGATATTTACAGCTTCGCCAAACTATCGGTTTAAAGTTACAAAAAAAATAAGATCAATAATATTGCACCGTGCATTATTAACTCCTTGTTGTTTACAGTATCTAACCACAAAGCCAAATAACTGGACATTTAGACATTACACATTATAATGGAGATTGCAGACTTACCGAACTGTCCAGCAGACCATTGCCATCGGTGTCGTAGAGCCTGAACATGACTTTAGGGTGAGAGAAGTGAAAGATAAGAGACTGTATCTTTTTGTCGTGTGGCAAATATTTGTCCAGTACAGAGCCCATGCTGGCACCTGGAGCTCAGGTTATCAAAGGGCAGACTGAGGCAGCTAGTGAGGATTAGCTTTGGGCAGAAATAACTTCCTATGCTAAAGAAAGCTAACTCAATAGGGCCAGGAGCAGAGATAAGCCCTTACGAAATAAGAGGAAGTCTCCTGTCATTTTCACTAAGTGTAGGTCAGAGGTCAATTAAAACACAGAACTGACAAAGGTGTGTTTGAATGAACCTATATGTAAAAACAGACTCAAACTGATTTAATAGCTAATAACTTTTTTTTAAGAACATAATTCTTTTATTCGTAAAGAATGCATTAAATTGATCAATAGTGACAGTAAAGACATTTCTATTTCAAACAAATGCTGTTCTTTTGAACTTTCCATTTATCAAATAATCTGGAACAAAAGTATTCCCGTTTCCAAAAAAAAAGTAATAATAATAATTATATATATATATTAAACAGCACAACTGATAAGATAAGTTGTTGAACTGATAATTCAACACTGATAAGAAATTTTTCTTATGTACCAAATATTAGGATGATTTCTGAAGGATCATGTTACGCTGATAACTGGAGTAATGGAAATTCAGCTTTGTCTCACATAGGCTACAGTAACTGAACTGAAATGGTCTATTCAAACATTTCAAAAGATCCATATCTGCATTTCATATGCTGTGTTTAAATATGAACTGTCAGTAAAGAAATGAAATTTGCGACAGCCATGAAAGAGGGGACTTTTCACATAGCATTAGTCACTACTGACTGATACTACTGTATGCTTTGGCACGACTGGTTTGGAGACATAATTTACAAAATTACTTAAAATACTGTTGGTTTTTCTTTAGACGAACTTTGGAAAAGTGGGAATTAATGAGGATATGCTGTCTTACTGTAAATAAGAAACCTAATATGTCCTCAATATGTACAATAAACTATAATAACAAAGAAACACGTTGATCATGAACAAGCTCTAACATCAACTATCAATATGCAAAAAAAAAAGTATTTAAAAATTAAATCTTAAAATTAAGCCTTCTGAAATTTTCCCAAAAGACAGCAAAGATAAAAAAATTTTTTTGAAAAATGTTTAACTTACACTCAAGCTTGTCCTCTGGTGTTCCCCTTTCCAGCAGGGACAAGTAGCACACAATGTCTTTAAGGAAGACCACTTGGGGTGATGGAGATCCTTTTTGTGGAGAAGAACTCCTCCGGAGAGATGTACGATTTTCAGATTGATTACGCTCTGGAAGTGTGTTAATTAGAATATGTATAGTATATGAGTAATGACAGCAGATATAACACGAAAGTATCATGATTCCGATCAGCCAATATTGCTTTATAAGTCATGGATTACACGTGTAAAAAGGGCAGTGAAGATAAAAGTTGTCCCGACTCTGACCTGGGGAGAGGCGCGGGGAGTTGGTGGTTTTGGAGAGAGCCAAAGCATTGCTGCTGCTACTGCTGCTCGCTGGGGGATTGGGCTGTGTGCCGGGCGACCGGTGGGGGCCTCTGGGTGTGTGGCCCCCTGTGCCTGAGCGTTGTGAGGAGGAGCGGGAGGAGCAGGGTGATGTGGTGGCCCCTGAGCCTTGAGTGATCCCTGCAGAGTTCTCTGGTGTATGTCGGCTCATAGCACTCAAAATACTCTTCCCATTCATACCTACCATGAAAAAAGCAGTACAGGAAGATAAAGGGGAGAATGAAAGTGCCACTCTGAAATGAGAGAGGAAGCAACTTAGCGCCGGGCCTCATTCACTGTGTGTACACACAGATTTGTGTAAAACCTGTGTGAACATTGTAATACAGAATATTGTTGCTACTGGCCTGTTACTGGTCTGTTTATACCTGGACAGTGCTTTGAGTTTGAACTGTTCAGATTGTGGGAGGCTTTGGAAACCAGACAGGTAGAAAGACATTTTTAATATTGCATAAGGTACTGAGGAGGAAGCTGACGGTACATCACGATTGTCACCACAAATGCACAGTGATTGACTTGACACGATGGATGAAAATCATATCTGTCAGTGGTTGCTTTGTGATGACATCAACACATAAACATAAAAAGAGCTGCCAAGACACGCCAAGACAACACATAACAACATCAGGTGAAGTAACATGTTTGAGTCACGTGATTTAAGGACAGCTTAACAGCCACCAGCCAGGACAGCTTAACATGGCAGATTGATCTCTACAATAATGAGTTTGCCATTAAGTGTTTACATTCACTGACTGAGTTGCATTAAAGACAAATGGAGCAACAGAAAACACTGATTATACTGTATTTGCCAGTCCAGAGAAATCAAGGCACTAGATGGCACTGTTGGCTGTCTAACTATTTATTCAGTCAACTAATATTTAAATCACCTCAGGCCAACAATGATAGAAGTAATTCAGAGCAAAGCCACTGGTGCACTCTTGCATCATGCTTGCCTTCATATAAGTTTTTTCTTTATAGAACAATGGCTCAAGAGTCATGAAGAGCCTATAAAGCGGGCTGCAGGTCTCCCGACAAGAGCAGGTTTCTCCAGACATCTGCCAGTTCATTATCTGAGGCTGAGAGTTTGTTATAAACAGCTTTACAAGCAAACTGGTCATGCAGTATAATAATCTAATCTAATTCAAATGAAAAGATAAAGTGGGATCTGAGACCAAATGTGGAAGTACTTTATTTTTTTATGTTCATCATCAACATGTTTGAGTCTTGAGCACCAAATCAGCATATATGAATGAATTCTGAAGGATTCTGCGACATTTAAGACTGCTGAAAATTTTGCTTTGCCATCATATAAATTAAATGACATTTTCCATGTTATTCTACTTTTTTGAGATGCACCAAATGTTTGCACAGTATGTTATGGATTTTACCAACCTCAACATTTGAATGGTAGCGTATATGTTTTCCATTAGAAAATAAATAATCAGTAAACTGAGTATTTCCAGAATAATTTATTTTTATTTGGTTTGTACCCCTTTTCCATTAATGGCAGCAGTGCCCAAGCTGAACTCCAAAAGTCTGATTAGTAACTCTTAAATATTTCTTATTTTGCGTCTTGAGGTTCAAAATCTTATTTCCAGACTTAAAGTGGATTAGAATCTGGACCCAACTGTAAGAGTGTTTCACTGCACTTGCTCATCCTTAGCTCCCAAAACAGTAACCTCAGAAGAAACTGACACCTGTTTCTCCCATTAAAATGGAAATCTGAAATCCAGATTTTTTACGACCCGTTATTGATAGAATAAAGGCTTTTTAAAAAATATGATTTACCTAGTATGCCTGCTCCAGATCGAGAGGTGTCGGGGGAGCTGCCTCCACCATTCTTGCTCTTGAAGGAGGTGAAGAGGTGTTTGCAAAGTTCCTCAGGGATGTCAATCTCCAGATAGGTCGTCATGAATAGCTGGAAGCCCTCATAGTCGATGGGCTGCAGGAGACATGTGGAGAGATGATGAGACACAAGAACATATGTATAAATATGCAGCTTCCTGCTCCTTTATGTTTTCAGGAGAGAGGATGTTCCTGTCTTTGGGCATGAATGACACGCTCAAGCATTTCATTATGACACATGGCAACAAATATACAGAGGGAGCCCACTGACACACAATAAAGAATAGTAAAAACAAATTTTTTTGCAGCTGAAAGAAACAATCTGCAGTTAGAAAAACACCATGATGAAGATCTCGTTAACACAATTGAAAGTATCACAGACACATGGCTCACATTAAAAAGCAGTGGGTGTGACCTTTGACCTTCAGTAGACATTATAGCAAGACTATCCTGTCAGACAGGAATGGGCCGGGGCATGCAGTCTGTAGACACATTGAACCACAGAACATGCAAACCCAGAAGTTAACATCTTACTTGGATGAGAACATCTTGCTTCTGTGTGGCAGTCAGAGATATATGAAGAGGGTAGAGGGAAAGAGGGGTTATATACACTGAAGTGTTTGTTCATGCAGAGGGAAGGGATCAGTGAATGGTGTTACCTTTCATATCCTCATTATTAAGTATTTAATGCTGTTTTGCAGGTTTAGTGGCAAGATAATTATTTGTATAATTCGGACTTTGTTCTTTAAGGTGATACTTTTCTCTTAGTAATAAAAAATGGAAAAAAAAAAAACAACAGCCAAAAAATAAATAAAGGACTAAAAAGGGAACAGCGATATTACCGATGATGAAAACTAAATGAAAACATTCTTGTTAACTGAAATAAAAAATAGCATAGCTGGGGAAAAAGAAACAAAACAAAAATACACTATTTTTAAGAGCAGATTAAGAGCAGTAAGTAACTATTTTCTGTTTAAATATATTTAAAAAAAAATTCATGTTATGGCAAGGCTTTTATTATAATTATTCATTTTGGTCTCAAGTTTATGTTGCATAATTGCTGCTTACAATTTTTTTGGAAATACATTTTTCTGTATTCTTTGATAAATAGCAAGGTCAAAATAAATAGACATTTTTTTTTTTTTTACATTATGGGCCCTGTCATACACCCGGCACAATGCGACGCAAGGCATTATCTTGCAGAGTGAAAACTAATAAAAACAAAAATTGCAAAGACAACCTGAAAATAAAATAGGAATGAAAACGAAATAAAAAATGTAAAGCCAAAAGCCCTTGAAGAGAATTAACTAAAAAAGGGGGTTTAAGCACATGATTCAATAAAGAAAATGTGCAAATCGGACATGGGTACAAAAGCACCCACAAAATCTGTGCTGAAGACAATTTAGATGGCATTGTGGTTGAATTCCCCTTCAATCATACCACTGCAGAATCCTTTGGATCATTCTTGTTGCTGAAATGAAACTCTGGAAACGGGCAAAAAGCCAGTAAAGCAGAAACAGGCAAGGCATGTAGGACAGAATCAAATGGTGGTAAAAAAAAAGAGGAACTTGAATGCAATTTAAATGTAGGCTATGCTTGAGGGACTGCAAACGGTGGGCAGATGCACACCACAAACAGGAAGGTTAAAGTAACTGAACCCAAATGACTCTCTTTGTCTCACTATTAGCAAATGCGTTTATATGTTTTGCTGGTGTGAAAAGCAGCACAGCCAGCAGTGGCTGTAAGAGAAACTTCCTGTCTGGCTTTCAAAAGTGCAAAAACAGAGAGTGGCCCCGCTCTCAAATGATGCAGGAAACAATGAATGGTTTCTTGAACCTTTCACTGGCGCCCATTTTTATAGACAAAGGTTACAGAGTCACCATAATTAAACCCTATAATGAAAAGGCACTCAAACTAGCTGTGACTTTTTGAGGCTGTGATGAAGGATATTTACAGCCCAACCTCAGTCAAACAGTCAATCATGACTGTATCCATGAGTGAAATACAAGGCTGTCATCGGAAGTAGGCAGCACAGTGGCACTCATGGAATGTCACCTTCATTTTGTGATTCTCCCAGACTTTATGATTTAAAGGTGGTTGCGATTGAACTGATGAACAAAGCGAAGCATGCAATGTCACACCACAGCCAACCTGGCGTCAGCTTCAGAACCATTAATTGCCACCGGTGTTTATTCACTATTGATTCAGCCATGGCTCTGGGTAAAAACCTATGGCGCCAAACCCCGAGCAGCCTCTTATGTATGTCAGTGTGGAGAAGAGGAGAGAAATATAATGGTGACACTCCATAAAGCAAATTATAGATGTGGCTGCCCGCTGGCTTTGTTGTCACGGCAACGTGATGCATGGGCTTCATGATGTCAGTGAGGACCTTCTCTAACAGGAGGCAATATCTGGCCACTTCGTTTCAGGGAGCGGATGACTAAGCATTTCCTGTAATGACTTGCGGCCTGAGTCAGGTTGTATTGGTGTTCTGTCAAGTCACAGCCAGAGGCTCCACTGCCTCTAAACAGATCATTTAATCGGGCGAGATCACGGATCCGCTCCTGCCATTACATACCTGTTCAGGGTTGTACTTGGAGAGGACACCATTTCCGTGAAACTCTTCCAGCACATCTTTAAGCTTCTTGGAGGAATCTGGAGAAAAACAAAATGTAAAGGAAAACACTTAGTCAGATATACAGCTTTACTCGCAAGTTGTGGATACTCTTTGCAAAATATACAGCAATGGAAAAGTTAGATTCACTATACTGTTAAAAAGTTTGGGGTCTGTCAGAGTTTTTCTTTCTTTTAAGGAAATAAAATTTTGCACAAATTTGAATTCAATTAATAAGAAGTGACAGCAAAGGCATTTATAATGCTATAAATAATTGCTGTAAATGTAGTTCTTTAAACTTTATATTCATCCAAGAAACCTGAAAATGCAGAACAGCTGCTAGACATTAGACGCTAACAGATTTAATGGCACTTAACAGCCGACAGTTACACTTTTGTGTGTTGTCTTCCACTCAGAAAATATTTATCAATCCATTTTATATATGAATATTCACTTATGATAATATTTTTTTGATCAATTTTATTTTCTATAAAAACAATAGAAATTAGAACTAGCATATGCCATTAGCATCTTCTGTTAAGCAAATAAAAAGCATTTCCCAAGACAGCAAATATGGATTTTGCTAACTAGATAACTAATGTTTTACTGGCAAACTGTAACTGTAACTTTTAGCTCCCAACATATTGGCTGATGTTCTACAGCACATCTCCTTTTCATGAGGCATTGTTAATCAAATTAACATTTGTTAATCTTGCGTCTGGGTGTGTTTCATAAAAAGAAGAAGAAAAAAATAAATAAATACAAAATGTAACTCATATTTGCATTAGTTGAAAGTCTTAACGCAAAGTTATCTCCAAACACAACAGAAATGTACTTGAAACATAAACTACAAGCATCATTATTTATAACATTTTGAAAAAAGTTATGCCTTGCATTTGGTGTAATCCGACAAAACAGGCTTATTAGCAGAGATAATAGCTGAGCAATAGATGTCACCAAAGCTTATTAACATTAGGACAGGAGAAATGAGCCTGCGGCCCCAGGCTTCATTTTTATTTTCCATAAGCTTCGACTTGGTTGTCAAACGTCTTCTGTCTGCTGCCCGGGGGGCAGAACAAGGTGCTTACCTCACAGAAGCTGCTAATCTCCCCCCAGTACTGATAGTAGTCATCACCGTCTACTATTGACTAGCTACATGTATTTTAATGTTTATTATTCCCACTTGTTAAATCTCTTTGCTTTCAATTTCTGCAGTTTTTTAGTGGCCTTTAAGAAAATAAACAAAATCCACATTTGACTTAAATTCAATTGATTTGTGCAGGACTGGCACTTGACTAAAAAAACTAACAAAAACTGTTTTTGGTAACTGAAATAAAGCCAACATTAAATTAAATAAAACATATTAGATGAAAAACTTAAAAAGAAAAAAACCTTAAAAAGTAAAAAATTAAGCAGACACAACAGTAAACTAATATAAAATATTAAAGTACTATAATAAGTCTTAAAAAATAAATAATGACTGCAAACATTGTCCATTTTGATGTCACCGCTACGCTCCTCAGCTACTCAAGACAACCCGTCTGAGTGTGAGAGACAAACTACTGCAGAAATTAAAACAAATGAGCGCCACAGCACACACAGAAAATTATAGATGCATACTGCGCTAGAAATAAAATTATATTTATAATATATGATATAGGTAAGCAACATTACTCAACCAAGATGTTTCCCCGAATATCAACCAATGTGACACTTATTTTATACAATAGTAGTTTAATAAACAAGAAGTTAAAATTAAGTGACTTACATTTTAGACACAATATTGACATATATATATATATATGTTTTTGCTCAATTTCACAAATGCAAATAGTTCCAATCATGTGTGTCTCCCAGCAACACACAGTGGCATTTTGTTACTGAATAAATTCACATTTTGAACAAATCGATTGAGTCAATAATTCAGTGACCCATTTATAAAGACTGAATGAGCGTTTGAACGAATTGGTTAAATGAATGACTAAATGACTCAAAACTTGTAATTTGCTGCCACCTACAGGTGGTTTGGTTTCATATTTAAAAGTATCATTGCATTTTTCCACAACATTTCAAATCTTTATGTAAGAAAAAAATGTAAAACATTAATCTTACAAAATTATTTATGCATTTGCAATTTTGCTGTGTAAATGCATTTATGGCACCTCAGCTTAATCCAACAGTCTCTGTAAATACATCTAAAGATGTACTTGTAGTTACATCTGTAACTTATTCCAGTTTGGGGGAATTCTAATGATTGATAATTTATATTATTATGTAAATCATTTGTTTGCATTAAAAAAAAGTAAGATTTTTGTTTGTATATGCTCTCAATAGTTCTTAAAAAGAAAGTGTGAATTGGCATCAACGTCGGAATCAACAGGTCACACTTATAAAAAGTAGAATATTCAAATATTCATTTATTTAAATTAAGTTTAATGAGACAGACGTTATTTTTCAGCAACATTTATTGTTTCCGTCATTTTGAACAAGCTTACACACAATAAGCTTGAACATTACACATCGTGTTTTGTAGCTGAAAACCTTTAACAATGCGTGCAAACAAACAAAAGTACAGATTAAAAGCAAAAAAAAATAAAAATAAATGTGAAAGAAGAAAAAACATAAAGCAGCCTGCAGCAATTAGGCTATTGTAGAACATAGCTTACACTTAACTTTGAAACTGTCAGCAAATATTTTTTGCTGTTTTTTTTCTATTGTTTTACATGTTCTTGTTAAGAAATATGGGCATGTAAACATGATCGGGGGAAAGTTGGCACCTTAGTCTGTTAACAATAAGGCCGTTCACAGAGAAAACGAGCTCTGACGGCACAGACATTGGCGGAACTCACAAATAATGGTGTGCTAAGTGAATACATTTTGTGATGTGCTTCGTGTTTTCGTTTCACCACTGAATGGGATCCTCATCTGGTGGAATACATGGCTCCAGCAAGAACTGTTCCCGTCTCGGCTGGACTCTATGTAAACATCGCTGAAGAACTGGCTCAGCCTTTTCCGACGAGTGGGCATTGCCGGATCCTCTTCATCGTTGGTGACTCACCACTCGCATCAGGGAAAATGTTCTGATAATGTTCAAAAAAGTTTTTTTTCTTACTTCTCATGTTTTCATCGAGAAACCTGAGATGTTTGTGCCAAGGGTCTAGAGCGGACACGAGAAGAGGAGTTTTCCCTGCATTCTCCAAGTTAGCGGTGTTTATTCGTTGCATGAGAGATGCCGCAACAATGTTCTTGAATTCGGTCATTTTCTGTGATTCTCCACGGCATATTTGAAGTGCTATAGAAGACCAAAGTTCTTAGGGGCCGTTCACATATTGCGTCTTTTGCGTGCTCAAGTTCGTTATTTCCAATGTAGGCACGCAGTATGCGGGCTCATAATGGAAGCGACGTGCACACGGTGTGACGCGCCCATTTTTTCCAGGCGCGTCCGCACTGCATCGAGTTAAAAACATTTCAACTTTTCAGAATGCCGCAAGAGCACCGCAGGTCATGTGACAAGAACTAAATATTCAGCTTCATCCTTTCCCGTAATAATGTTGAAAGCTCAGCTAAGATGAAGGAACAGCTGATCATAGCTGTATATGAATTGCCATTTTGAAATAAATTTAGTAGCAGAGCTACTGAAAGTGTTTTTTGTGCTGCAAATCCATTTATCCTTTGCTGAAATCTCTGCGTCTCCATGGAGAGAGCACGTCATTGGCAAATGCCTCAGGAGTGCTTCTGCCCGAGCGCTTTGGAAAGAAGGAAAAAGCGGCGCACCTAGCGTTTTCCACGCGTTTTTAGGCACAATATGTGAATGGCCCCTTATTCATTCATTAATTATTTTTTGGTTGCATATATCTTCAAATATGCCGTGGAGAAATCACAGAAAGTGACCAAATTAGGTTTTATTGTGAACTTTTAAAAAAACAAATGTGCGAAACTAGGGGTGTGCCGGTTTCAGAATTGGTGATGACGGATCTGCCGTAGAGTCAATTGGTTGTTCTTGGAGATAGCGGGTTAACTCCGTATCAGCGCCACTCTGATCGGTAAAGGGGCAGAGATTTCAGACCTCCGTTTATTAAGGACATCTGTCACAAAACTCATCATCCGCACCAACGTTTTTTGAGCAAATTTCAAAGCCGCACCCGCCCGCCATCCACTGATTGTTTTGCGATGCAATGCTTTGCTGATGCGAGCCGCAAAAAAAGCCATTGTCTGTTCTAGAAAGGATGCAGCAAAGATATTTAATGCTAATGTATGAAGCATAGGCCTACGCTGAGTTTCATTTACGATGAGATGTGCTCTAGTTCACAGTGCAGTGCAAGCGGCGCGCTGGTGCTTCCATGTCACGGTTATCATTGTCTGCTATATTTGCTTTTTATTTATTAAAATACATGCAATTGGTTGATGAAACATTTATTAAAATTAAGATAAAATTTGTACAAAACGAAATTCGTCTTTAAGAAAGGTTTTCTACAAAGCAAAATTTTATGAAGTGGTAAATATCATGTCTGACGATTTACAAAACTTTATTAAGTGGTAAAAACCATGTCTCCCAATATATTGCGCATCTTATGATCCTATCTAAAAAATGAAAATAATTTTTGATAAAAAATGTTTGTAAAAAATATTTTAATGACACGGTTTTGGCGGTTAAAGAGTTCTAATGACGGTGTTCAACTATAACCGCCGGTCTCACGGTTATATACTAACCGTCACACCCCTATGCGAAACTCGAATATCATTTTTATTTATCGAATAATTACAGCAGAACCAATATTCAAATGTTCAACTATCCGTGCACCCCTAATAAAAAGAATTGGAAATCAGAATCGGACAAGAAAACTGAAATTTATGCATCTCTAGTTTTTATCTTTTTTGAGGTTGACAGATCAGTCACTATATGAACCGACATTATAAAGGAACAGTTTATAGATTCTTTCAAAATTCATGTTCCATTAAATAAATAACAGCATACAGGTATAGTACGACACGAAGGTGAGTCTAAAATGACACAACATACATTTGGGGTGAACTGTCAAGTTTAATTGGAAAACGCACACCTAAAATGAAGTCAGATATTCAAATAATAAGTAGCAGTGCTAGGTGAGTCCTTATATAAGCCCCTTTCACACTGTAACTTGGACCTGGAAAATTGATGGAACATTGCCAGATTGCCTTCTGTGAGAACGCAAACACTTCCCGGGATTGATTCCTGGGATCGATCCTGGGTTGGGGACCTAGTAACATTGCCAGGAACAAGCTCTGTGTGAACAACTAATGCCGTAAAGGGTGTGTCATAGTGATGACACATGTTATCATGTGACTCTTTTACTGGGAGTTTTGAAGGAGATCAAAGTTTGCGCAAAAAAATATGTGCAAACTGTAATGCAGCAGAGATCAGGTAGTTCCTCACTATCCGCACTGAAGCTTAGATCTTTCAACAGCTTAAGTGAAAGTTAACGTGCCTAGCGTTTGCGACTTGTGTTTTCGACATCCTGATATCACGTGTCATTACGGGACCTTTGCGGGTTATGTGTGAATGCACGCACAGATTACGGGAAATCACTGGCAGTGTGAATGAATCATAATAATACGATCCGGAAACAACTGCTGGGACACATTACCCATGTATTATCCAAAATCTCTGTGTGAAAGGGGCTATAGAGACTCAGTGGTTAAGGGAAAAACAGGTGGGGGAACCAGGCAATGCGACTGACTCTCATGAGTGAAAACCAAACTGCACCCACTGTTTCATCTGAGCAAAACAAGTCTTTCCTCAACACGTAAAACCCAGAACAAAGCAATTTGGTGATTTCTGTGGTCGGAAAGATTGACATCACACTTTTATTATCAATCAGAGGTTTACAAACTGTTAAAGTTTCAGATCCTGAATCACAAAATAGCATAATGTCAGAGGTCAAACACACAGAGGTCATAGATCTCTGGTCTTTGGAATGGGACATTTTGACTGACAGTATTAAATGTATAAGACTTATCATTGATTTAAAGACTGACGCCAAACTCCAAACTGTTTGTGGCTTTTGTGGGCAGCAAACAGATCTTCTTACTAACAGACCTGTGTCTCTGGGTTTTATAATATTTGGAATTCCTAATGCTGTGACTGTGGATGGAGTTTTTCTATAAGCTCATTACATAGAGATGACAGATGTATTCCGCTGATTATTAACACCATGGAATCAAAAGAAAAGTCTTTACCACCTAATTGAGCCCACACATTACTTAGTGGCAAGAATGTACATATGGTCTCCAAACCAATATACTCTATATATATATTAAGGCATCATGATTAATCACATGCATGTTATTCACCTGCGATTATGAACGCGATATTGCGTTTCTTGTCAGCTAACTACTGCTCTGTCTATTAAGCACCGCTCCATTTGAAAGCAAGTGATGGACATTTACCGCTAATCACAGAACCACTTTACTAACGAGACATGCATGACAATAGCATTTGATTAATCGTTTATATATATATATAAAAATTAAATTTAAGATTAATGCCTCATTTTACACCTACTGAGTTCTTAATGTCCAGTATCCCAGAATATACTCCACATCCTGCATTTGCTATTTTTGAAGCCATTATACCTTAAATATGGCATGCTGGCCGAGTTCAGGGTGAGAGCACGTCTGATTGATTATTCAATCTTCACTGTTTCTCAAGGGTTTTTAATCAAATTTGATACCAGCGGTTGCCCTCAACGAAAGGAGAGGAATTATACGGACTTCATGAGGATTTCGATTTATTACCAGGATCCTACAAGCCAATTAACCTCACAAAGCACTGACAGATGCTTCATTTGGAAATTTCATGGTAATTTTACAGGTAACCTCTTAAAGTGGCACAAAGGACTCTTTGAAATACATATTAGCCAGTGCAGCCTGTGCTGATAATAACAACAATAGGAGCATTAAGAGGTTTAGTATAAAGTTTATTAACTGTTCATTAACATTGTAATATATATATATATATATATATATATATATATATATATATATATATATATATATATATATATATATATTTTTTTTTTTTTTTTGCCATTTAAACAAAAATAAGTCCATCAAGCAATTATTATTATTTTATTCTTTATATTTTAATCTAATTAATTACACTATGTGCTGACATACTGCATTTGACTGGTTTTTAACCAAAAGTCTTACACTTATACACTGATCTCTACTAGGGCTGCTCGATTATGGCAAAAATCTAAATCATGATTATTTTGGTCAATATTATAATCACGATTATTTAACACAATTATGAAGAGGCCATACTGTATGACCAAAACTTTATATGAGTGATTTATTTAAAGATACTTATCAAATATGTACTTCCTGTAAATAAGGTTGCTATGACATCTACATTGTAGAGACCAGTGTAATTTCAAACAAAAACAAAAAGTCCTCAAAATTATTACAAATAATTAAACTGTCCGTAATAAAAAGCAAAGGACAGATACAGTAGAATAAAAAGATATAAATGAAACAAACTTTTGTGATTTAATGTTTATTTTATGCAAGTCTCAACAGTTTACAGCGTACTACAAAAATGAATAATCAAATGTAAAATAAAACAGCATAGTCTTCACTGTAAGGATTAAACTTTGTTTCTTAATAAAGCTAAAAAAATCCTTCACTCAAGAGCAGTATGTGATTTTGTCTTTTTTTGTTTGATTAATAAACACACAAAGCAGCAGGAAAATCACTTTAAGTGCCGCACGGATGTAATTTACCGTCACGCAAGTATTTTCATTCTCAACTCTTTACGTTCATTTATTACAGGACCGACGAAGGTATCCTTAAATAATCACTAAGCGCCGCATTTTTACACATTTTTGCATGTTTGACCGTTTATGCGTGCACCTTGAGGTAAAAGATTTTACATGTCCGTGTTCTGTTCCATCTCTGAGTGCATATCTCCTCCTGAGGAGCAGCGCAAGTTTTCTGTCAAGCTTTTAAAAACATAAAAAAATATATACTTTCAAGCACGTCCCATTTTGCAAATGTCATGTTACATGATTTTACTGATTTGCACGTGTAATTGGGCTTTTATGGAGGAACGAAAGTGCAGCGATGCAAAAGGGGGCGGAATGTGGCATAATAATCGTTTTATCTCGATTATTGTATTTGCATAATCATTGGAGGCCAAAATCGAAATTGAAACCGTTTTTCGATTAATTGCACAGCCCTGATCTCTACATTGACTGTCAGCACCCGCCAGCATCAAACCAACATCACTGTTTCTGGCAGCATGCAGCTAATATATACATACATGCATACATTATATATATATATATATATATATATATATATATATATATATATATATATATATATATATATATATATATATATATATATATATATACACACACACACACAAACCGCAATGTTTGCAAAGACTGCTATAATGTTCGTCTTGGCACTTGAGTTCAAGCCACCTGCTTTGCTGTCTGAAAATTACACAATATGCACATAATTTGTCTGCAAAGAAAACACTGAAAGTATAAATGCTGATGCGACTAAAGCTTCCTCTCAAGCTGAACTGAGTAGTTAGTGAGAATGGCAAAAAGCAGGTCCTTATTGACCAGATGAAGCACAATCTTCCTCATTACACATGCATATGTGCTAGCAAAGCCAGTCCTATAACACAATATGAGTCAGATTTACCGAAAGCCCTTATAATAATAGATATTTCTCTGAATTAATATCCTGCTTTAGCATCCGATTTCAGTCCCCCCCCCATCAAATCAATAAAACCATCCTGCATTCCCTCAAATCTGTCTGCAAAATAAATAAACTGATGATAAGCAAGACCGTCACTTTTTAATGTTATTGAAAATTTCATATGCCTGTTTAGCTTATAAAGTGGTCTGCATCAATAACTGCATTAAACGTTGTTAATCAATAGCCTACCGATGCAGAGATCACTGGCAGCACACTGATGCGTTACGTCAATATAGCCTACATTCCTAGCAGTGCTTCCTAAAAGTCCAGCGGCTTGGCTGCAGAATGCATCCTACTACATAATATATTAAACAAAGCATCATCTTAAACACAGGAAGTTGAGAAGTGCAGTTGTAGAAAAGGATGGCGAAGAACCAACTAAATGAACCAACAAACCCTCTTATCCATGCTTATCCACCTAACAGCCCCAAAATAAATTCCAATCAACCTGCCAGAGGTCAGAGGAGAGAAGCTTCTTGTGCCCAGATACTTACACTCACTGTACTGCTGCAGCTGGGAGAATTCAGCTGGGCTCAGACAGACCCAATCTCCCATCTCAACGGTCAGAGTGCTTGCAGCGAGCCTGGGGAACCACACTGATCGTCCTCAGGTGAGGTATGAGAAGGACATGGTACGATCTGGCATGATTATTTCGACTTTTCTTAGTGACAGATGGTGAATTGGCGTCCCCGATGTGGAGTTGTGAAATGACGGAGGGCCACAAGGACGAAGGCAGTGTGAAGGTGAGGCGTGCTGCGCCACCGGTAGGGGCTGGGATTGGAGTAGCTCTGCGGCGGGGAGGTGCCAGGTGCACACGGAGGAGCAGCTGATGACCTTTCAACTGATGTACTCTATAGAGAGAAGAACCAGAGTTAGAAACGCCAAAAGCAGAATTACTAAGAGTTTTGGTAGTCAATTTACTGGTATTTGCACCATTATTTAATGCCCCCCAAAAGCAGGACTTAACCATTTTGCACTTGTGGCCTTAGAAGAATACATAGAACTGGTTATCATTGCCTCTGCCGGTTTGTGACCCTGTGCTAATTTGAGCTGCTGTCGGTTGACAGTGTTGGTCATTTTGGATGTGAACTGACTGTGTCTGTGTCCTGTCAGTAGATCAACCACAAGACTTTTCACTCCCATCCACGTTTTTATGGAATTGCTCTCCCAAACTAAATATATATACTGTATATATCCTGCAATATAATCAAATCAAATGAAATGATTTTTGGTTTTAGTTTTATTTTCAGTTAGCTATACTATATACATATTTGTATTTTACCTCATAGATTTTAATGTGAAAGGGACAATTAAGCTAAACTTCACTATTGAAATATTGCATCTTTGTTCTGTTTTTCATATTCTCATAACAATATTTGGCAGAACCCCTACAGCACCATCACACGCCCCATTTTGAAGCTGTTTCAGTTTCAGAGGAAATCTCAAGAATAACATCTACAGTAATTCTCTCATTTGTTTCCATTCAAGAGATTTTTTAATTGAAAGAAAAAAAATAAAAAATAAAAATAATCTTTGTCAGTTTGACAACACAAGGGATGCAAAAATCCTTCACAACACATGCATATAACGAAACGCACTGCAAATCCTCACAACACGTATATATTACTTAAGATGGCTAACTTTAATATCCTCGGCTAAATATAATTTCAAGGTTGCAAATCCTTCACAACACATGCATATAATGAAACGCGCTGCAAATCCTCACAACACATGTATATATTACTTAAGATGGCTAACTTTAATATCCTCAGCTAAATATAATTTCAAGGCATTGAAAATAAATTTGCAATGCCTCATTAATTGTTTCTTAATGTGCAAAGTGCTGTGAGGATTTACAGCGTTTCTTAATTTGCATGTGTTGTGAAGTATTTGCAGCGCGTTTTGTTATATGCATGTGTTGTCATGATTTGTAGCGCGTTTCGCTATATGCATGTGTTGTGATGATTTGCAGCGCGTTTCGTTATATGCATGTGTTGTGATGATTTGCAGCGCGTTTCGTTATATGCATGTGTTGTGATGATTAGCAGCGCGTTTCGTTATATGTATGTGTTGTGATGATTTGCAGCGCGTTTCGTTATATGCATGTGTTGTGATGATTTGCAGCGCGTTTCGTTATATGCATGTGTTGTGATGATTAGCAGCGCGTTTCGTTATATGTATGTGTTGTGATGATTTGAAGCGCGTTTCGTTATATGCATGTGTTGTGATGATTTGCAACACTTGTGTTGTCAAACTGATGAAGATGTTTTCTTCATTTGCTGATGTTTTTTCAATTTGCATGTTTTTTCTTAAGTTGCAGCGTGTTGAGCTCTCTCGGCCACCGTAGATTTTAAAACAAACATCAAAGACCAGGTTAATACCTTACAAACAAATGGGAACAACATTACTATTTTACTCCTGGGAGACAGTTAAAAATAAATCTCTCTCTCTCTTTTATTTATATATATTTTTTACAAGGTGTACAAGTCATACTGTATGCTGTCTTTGCCTTCATTTGGACATCTCGTTTGCTCCAGTACACTCAGTTAAAAACAGCATAGCAGAGCTCCTCTATATAGCTGAGAGTTCAAAGGGCCGCTCAGCAAATGACTCACATGGGCCTGGCCAGCTTCTGTGCTCAGCATGCCGTACCAATCAATGTCTCTCGCTCTCTGTCTGCTGAATACTCCTGTTCTGTCTCTATTTCTCTCTCAATTCTGTTCCTCTCCCTGTTTAGACACTCCCGATCAGTTTAAGCAGAGAGAAAAATCATCAGCAGTTTGCCAGCTCATCCACAGGGAGGGAAGAAACTGACATAAAACCTTTTGCGAGGAGCAAAGGCATGAAAAACTGCCGTGATGAGAAGAGGAAAAGACAAAAATCAATGAAGTTGATAGCGCTGCCATGAGTTACAGCATGCCAGGGAGTAATGCCCTCTGGTTTAAAAAGCATAGAGTGATGTGTGATGTTTGTTGTACAAAGTAAAAAAGTTTGAACACAAGGGAGGGCGAAGACAAGGAGTATCATGTGGCCTACACACATTGTACAAAAGTCATTCGAAGGAAAATAAATCATTCTTGGTTAAACATTAAATTGGATTCAAGAGGCATGTACCACATGACCACAAAACAGCCTTTGACATCACCAGCAAAATATATCAGAAGTTTTAGACTTCACAGACTTCACTAAATGAGTGTTGGTTCACACATACATGTCAAATAGATGAAGTGGAATAGTATGTCAGTGCAATAATTCTGCCTAAATGTACAATACTTTGCATGTGAAAGAACTTCAAATATCTTTCTAAATTTACAACAGAAACTGTAGTACAAAGAGTGTTGCATCCAGTTGCAGCAGTAAAAACAGACTTTATTTAAAGACAAAGCCATAGTATGTTCATCAAACCATTAATTAATTAATTATTAATAATAATAATAATAATAATAATAATAATAATAATAATAAATAATAATAAATAAAAAAATTCCCACGCTGTACTGAAAATATACTTGACTCGAACCATGCCTTAAAAACACACTGAACCAGTGTTTTTGTGTTCTGTTACAGCCCTAAAAATGCACAGGTGCTTCTCAATGAATTAGAATGTCGTGAAAAAGTTCATTTCAGTAAAGCCCCTTTCACACTGCCATTCCGGCAAATACAGGGGTAAAGTGTTCCTGTAATTGCTCCCTGGTCGCTAGATTTGGCACTTTCACACTGCCAGTGATGACCCGGTATATGTGCGTGCTTTCATACACAACCCCTGAAGATCCCGTAACGACACGTGACATCAGCGCGTGACGTGTAATGTACGAGTCGACAACGCTTGGAACGTAATACTTTAACTGAAGCAAGCAAACGATGTCTGCGTCAGCGCGGAAAGTGAGGAACTAACTGATCTCTGCTTCATTACAGTTTGCACATATGTTTTCGTCGCGAATGTTGATCTTCCTTCAAAACAGCCGGTAAAAGAGTCGCGCGATAACGCGCGTCATCACTTCGATACGGAATTAGATCTGGCTTTTGTTCACACAGCGCTCGTTCCGGATCGATTACCGCAATGTTACTATGTCCCCGACCCGGGTTCGATTCGGTAATCAATTCCGGGACGTGGTTGCTTTCACACAGAAGGCGTGATTGTGATGATTTAGGCTCACATTTAACCAAAAAAAAATAAAAAATTCACAATCTCAAGAAATTAGTATACTCCATAAGACCAAAAAAAAAAATATATATTGTGAATTGTTGGCCTTCTGGAAAGTATATTAATTTAATGTACATGTACACAATACTTGGTAGGAGCTCATTTTGGTTTAATTACTGCCTCAATTCGGCATGGCATGGAGGTGATCAGTTTTTTGGCACTGCTGAGGTGGTGTGGAAGCCCAGGTTTCTTTGACATTGGCTTTTAGCTCATTTGCATTGTTTGGTCTCTTGTTTCTCATTTTCCTCTTGACAATACTCCATAGATTCTCGATGGGGTTCAGGTCTGGTGACTCTAGGGCCTTGGTTTCCAAATGAAATACAAAACTTCCCTCATTTGAAAAAAGGACTTTGGACCATTGGGCAACAGTCCAGTTCTTCTTCTCCTTAGCCCAGGCAAGACGCCTCAGGAATGTTTTTTTTCTTCCACTCAACTTTCTGTTAACATGCTTGGATACAGCACTCTGTGAACAGCCAATTTATTTGGCAATGAATGTTTGTGGATCCTTGTGAAGGCTGCCAAAGATTGTCTTCTGGACAACTGTCAGATCAGCGGTCTTCCCCATGATTGTGTAGCCTAATAAACCAAACTGAGAGACCATTTTGAAGGCTCAGGAAACCTTTTGAATTGATTAGCTGATTGGCATGTCACCATATTCTAATTTGTTGAGATAGTGAATTGGTGGGTTTTTGTTAAATGTGAACCAAATCATCACAGTTAAAAGGACCAAAGACTTAAACTACTTCAGTCTGTGTGCAATGAATTTATTTAATACCCAGGTTTCACAATTTGAGTTGAATTACTGAAACAAAACTTACTTTTTCACAACATTCTAATTCATTGAGAAGCACTTGTACTATTGTAACTGATAAACAAAAAATGAAAGAGCAAATAAAGGGCAAAGTATGGCCATCTGTTGTGAATAGATATAGATAAAGATCTTGGTGTAGGTACTAGTACAGCTGTTTTGAAACAGAGAACTGAGTGGAATCTTGCCTGTTATTCTCAAGTCCCAAAATAAATCATCCAACCCAACTAAACTCTGAACTGACTTGTATTTATGGACCTTTCAGACAAGAGAGCACACACACACACGCTAATATATATTTAGCATTTTAAAACATTATTTAAAAGCCAATATAATCATAAATACGTGCATATAACCTCACTTCAGAAAAGACGTCCGTAATTCATATAATTTCTTCAGCACTAGAACAGACACAGAAACACAATCCTCCAAGTAATAATTCTAAAACAATAGTTTTAATCTCATATTTGATTAGTTTAATGTATTTGAAAAGAGTGATGCATAAATTATGTGCCACTCCTGGATAAAACCACATCAGCAGAAAACAGGATCTTAATTGAAACATTGCTTTAAATTAAGTTTGATCATCGATGATTATCTTTGTATAATTAAATGATCTATTCAGTAATGAGGAATCAGGCAAGCTTGTCTGGTAGCAGACAGAATAACAGAAAGACAAATAAGTCAGTGATAACTCATGGAAACACTGACATTAGTGTGTACTGTAAGCATAAACAGCTTACATTTCAATTAATAAGAGACTCCATATGAAACACCATTGATTTTCCCCCATAACTCATTTTACTTCACAAGGATTTATTGGTCCATATATCAAGGACGTCATTTTTGTTACCATCTGTGACTTCAGAGGGAATTTGCTTTTCTCTTGTGGAACATTTCACACAGAGAACCAAAAATAGACCTGAATTATTCCTGTGGGACATGACCCAACGCAATAACTCTGAATTACACACAATATTTTGATTCCCAAAATTAAACACTCTTTTCAGCTTTGCAAAAATGCCATCAATACATGATCTAGGATAAATAATATAAAGACTTGTCATAACTATGCTAGCCACTTGATAGATATGTTCCAAATCATATCCATAGCAAAATTAGTGCAACATTGTAGCGAACAAAAAAAAGGTTGGATTTGAGCTTTAGTGGTCTAGTGAGAAGGCCTGGGTTTCTGCCAACCCTTAAAATAACTCCTGTTTCACACGTTATTCACAATCTGCAAGTCAGAATCAAAATAGCCAAGCATATATTTATTTTATTATAGAGAGTTCAAAGTGGATTTAAAAAATCCTGCTCAGAGGAAGAGGCGCAGATTTCTTCTGCGTTAAGTAGGGTGGGGGTGGGGGGTGGGGGTTATTATTTTACAAATCGTAATTTTAGGAATTTTAAATTTTCAAACATAAAGGAAAATCGATTTTTATAAAGCTATTAAAATGATCATAAAATGATTGATACAACAAAATAGTTATTGTTTTTCTGGACTAATGTGTCCAACACATGTCCTGGTCCATTCGATGCAGTAATCATTCATCTTACCTTCACATCCCTCTTTGCCCTTAACATCCCTCTTACCTTCACAGACTTCACTTAAAAGTACATTTGATAATGTTTCATGTGAAAAAACCACCATTAACCGTTAAGCGTTTTTCACATTAAGAGTTTTAGAATGTCAGCACATTACACTGGAGGGCCATTCGCAGACAGTGGTTTTGCATTCCATTGCACTTCTCTTCCATTGCTTTCCTATGTAAATATGCGCTAGATGGATGTTTCTGGTCTTTGCCCTCATATTTCACATTTTTCAAGTCTGATGTATTGCAGTTTTTAAGATGTTAAAGTGTTGAGATAAAATAGGTTTTCTCTTCCGTATCAAGAAACGCCCATGCAATATTTATGTAACTTTGGTTAGGGACTTTAGAAAATGTTGGTTTTTATGCAGACTAAGGGCATTTCAGACCTGTATATTGTTTGTTTTGTTCTGAAACAGGGACTTAATTTCTTACAATGTTGCCTTTTCTTCTTGGTTAGGCTTGCTTTCACAAGGCAACATTACAAATTGCACCAACTTTGTGAGTCACATGTGAGTAAAACTGTCCTTTAATTGGTCAAAGTTTACTTGTTTACTTTCCTCATCAAGACTTTTGCCTTTTATCAAAGAAATAATAAAGCACCATCAGGTGTTGATGAAATAATAGGATCACATTACTGTGCCTCAAACAGAAAGGCTGAAAATTTCGCTTTATCGAGGTGATGTAATTTCCTGCTGCTAGAACACTGCAAAAATTAAATCCACCTGCACTGTCCTAATGAAATAAGACATGCTGTACTGAGTGCTAAAATGGAAAATGGAAGGTAGAGTCAAGGTGAACAGATGAAAAAAAAAAACCCACAAAACAAGAGTACAGACACTATAAACATAACTGTCATCTAATGAGATGAAAGGTTTGTGGTGACGGATTTAATTCTAGTATCGCCACACAATGGAAAATATTTCTGATCCTCCCACCATGCAAAATGCCTTTCTGTTTTCTCTATTCCCCTTTACAGTTAAAAATAACCCAGGTTTCTTCCTGTGTGGGTTTCCCTCATCACTCATAGTATTTTCTCTTGCATCCTCCTCCTGACAATGTAAGCTATACAACCCTACGTTATTACTGTCAAGGACAGAATTCACTAATAAGCCAGTAAAGGAAACGTGTACATTAAAGGAAGGATCAAGAAACAAGGTTAATGGCTGTATTGTGCAAAAGTGTCTGTATGTGTGCTAATGGGCTGCTGGAGCCACGCGCTGATCAACAGGATCGGGCCTCCCTCTGTGTGGAGAGGGATTCTGTTTGCTCAGACAGTTTCCTGGCAACCTGACGTCACAAGTTAGCAGCAAGGAGATGAACTGAAAGCGGTTGTGGGTTTGTGTGTGTGTGTGTGCATCTGGAGGAGTTTGTGTGCACTGGTGCGTTATGTGTATGTACCAGGCCATAAGACGTGTTATCATTCTCATATTCCCTTAGCATAAACATAAAAAAGGTACAGGAAGTGCACTGCACCAATATTTCGACAGGGAAACCCATATATAAATTGTGCATTTATGCTTACAAACCAACCTAATGGACTTGCAAAACTACGAGTTTTACATTTATACCCTTCCCTCCCTCACCCCAATATTCCTGCTAACAAATGCAAAAAGCCCTGCAAATTAAGCATGCTCCGTAGAATTATTGTTTTGACATGGTGCTTTATGATTATGATTTCTATGTATATACTGAAGCATACTCAACACATTTTCACTTAACAATTTAAGATGTTAATATGATGTAAAAATCTTAACTTATGACATGTATATATATATATATATAACATTTTTACGTCATATTAACATCTTAAATTGTTAAGTGAAAATGTGTTGAGTATTTATATATATATAAATTTATATATATATATATATATATATATATATATTGTTGCAATTTATATATATATAAATTGCAACATATTTTATTCTTATCCATACTTTATAATTCTGAATAAATATCAAGTAAAAAAAAGAAAGAAGTACATTGCAATAATAGCAAAGAATAGAAACATTTCTTATCATTGTTCTGCTTGATATTTTTGTGGAAACTGTAATTTTTTTTCCATTTGATGAATAGAAAATTCAAAAGAACAACATTTACTAGAAACAAAAGTGAATAAAAGCACTTTTAAACAGTAGCATATACAGTACAACCAGAATTCACAGCTACAATTTGCAATACATCACAGTAACGCATAAACATGACGACAAACACAAGACGTAGTAAAACACAGCAGTGACAGTTCCATCGACTGTTTACAATCTTTCTCACACTGAATCCTATCCGCTGAACCCTGAAGGTGCTCTTAAAGTGTCCACCTGACTTAGAAGCCAGTGGAAGCTCAAAAAAAAAAACTCTGTAGACCAGACTGCAACAGGAACGTGGTCTAGACTGGGACACAGAGCATGTTGTACAACTATAGGCTTGTTCAGTGAATGCAGATCTTACTCAGAGTTACTTATATTGTCTCTCAGTCCCATTAAACAGAATGAGCCTCGTTATTTTCCCTCTCCCCCCACTCTCTCCTGTCTAGCAGTGAAGAAATGCATGTACCTTATTCCATTTGCCTCTGTGTCTCCAACTGACACTCCATTATCCTCCAGCCCTGGAGTATTTATACCATTCCCTCACATCCCTTTCTCTGTAGCCATCTATATTAGATCTTTCTCTCTTCCTCCCCCAATTCCCTATAAACTATATCAGCTCGGTATATGACGCATCTCCTTTTCATGTAGAATTTATGTGACCATCTTTTTGCATGTACCTCCTTATTTTACCCTTTCTCAGATTTATTATTATAGGTCATTTTATGTAACACACTGATATTTTCTCTATATAATAAGTTAAATAGTTTGTATCAGAATTGTATGATTTTTTTGGAATAATTCCTTACATTTATATAGTGATTTTCTGTGCACTGAACCATCACCAGTGGGGGGAATGTTTGAATGATTTGCACTAAGAATTTTGAATGTGGGCGCAACAGTTTCAGTGTGACAGATGTGACGGACTCCTGTACTGCCCACAGTGGAAAGGAACTTCACGGATCTAAAAGTGGTTTACAGATAGACCAGAAATCTCAGTGGCCTCAGCGATTTTCAGTTGAACTGTTGATGGGGCTACAGTATGAGCAACTTTGGTCCTCCTCACATCATCCCTTACCACTCTGCCCCTTTCGGTTTCCGATAACCATATTAATCATATTTGCACTATTCATTACCATAAGAAACGGTCTGTAGCTGTTTGTTTCACACACACACACACACACACACACACACCCCTCCCTTTGACTACTGTGTTTAAATTAAACTACTTTTATGGACTAACCCAAACAAACCCTAACCTTATTTTCGGCATATGAAAATATTTAGTCCCTTTTTAGCTCATTCTATAAAGTAGATGCATTTGTGTCCCTCAAATGCATATGGGTAAAAATGTATTTAATATTAACAGATACAGATACATTTACAAACCAAATTATATTGAAATAAATGCTAGCATTTCATCTCTATTCATTCTATACACCCAAAGACAAACACAAAAATACAGAAAAAGCAATAATACTGTGAAATATTTCATTTTAAAATAGCTATGTTCTATGTGAATATATATTTTTTAAAATGCAATATATTCCAATGAATTCACTCTAATATGCTGATTTGATGCATTTTTATAACTTATTATTTTTGTGGAACATATGTATTTTTGTGATACATTTGAAGGATTCTTTGATAAATAGAAAGCACCAAAAAAAAAAAAAAAAAAACCTACTCAGATTCATCTTCTGAGTATGACCACTGCACTAGTCTCCTGAACCACCGTGCAGAAGAACACAACCAAATTAGGACATTAATTCCGAAAGGGATAAAGAGAGAGGGAGAGGTGCACTGCTGTCCAGCTATGGCAGTAATATCACACACCTCCAGCGGGACAGCGGACAGGCTCACACACACACAGCTGATACACAGGAGAATGAGACAGTAGCTGTGATGAATGAAGAACCTGTGGAAACTAGTCGACCAAACAATGGGAGGTTAGTGAGGGGCACAGATATACCAAAATCCCAGCTTTCATAAACAGGCCGTTATAGAATTAAACAACACGGCTGGGCTGCAGAGGTCACAGTCCAGTCAGAGCCAACAGCGGCGCTGACATGTGCACCCTTCACCACTCATTACAGTTTTTACAGTTTTGCTAACCCACAAAGAGTTGCTTGTCACAGTTTGAAGTCTGATAAGGTATGGTGTAATATTTTTGTCTCAACTTCTCCACAGATAGCCTCTGCGGTCTGGCGTGCAGCCGGCAGAAAGAGCTCTGACAAAGTGGATGAAAGTGGCAGCTAAAGATGAGACATTGCCAAATCATAGGGAAGAGTCTGGAGGAGACCCGATAGGTCCATTTCACTGACAGAAAATGGCTTTTCCCATGAAACTCCCAGTCATGTGCTTACAGAATTATAAGAATGGGGGTGGGGGGGGTATATTGCAACAAGTCTAGATGGTTAACTTGATAACATCTCTTCTTACAAAAACATTTTCTTTTTCTGTTTTAAGCAGTGCATATTTATTTCACCACTCATATTAATAGGTTACAATTTTCACACAATGTGTGAGAGGACCGTGGGGGTGAATACAGTTTCAACACTTTTTTTTTTTCTTTTTGTCATTGTTGTTGTGTGTAGAGATCTGAAGGCAGTATAAAACAGATCATTTTTCTTGAAACGATCAAGTTTGTAATAGTCAATGTCACAATCTCAACAGCCATTTTATAATCAGCCCTGTGATGTCCTATATATCCATAACACTTTATATCCTCTCTACACACATATAATACATATTTTAAACTATATCTTAAAATGTATATTTATATTGGTTTCAATTTATGTTTTAAATGTATGGCCAAAGAACGAACAGTGGAACAAATCAGCAAGAGAAGAAACAACCAATTATCACACACACACACACACACACTAGAACACACAACTTGAGCAGAAATGTCATCTGATTGATGGATGCACTGAGGGCATTTAGGTATGGATCTTCTTCTGGGCCTGTGCAGGTATTGCTGTCAGGGTAAAGATTCATTTTTTCCTACTGATTTCACAGAAGCAGAATCAGCTAAGCATATCGAGGCCTAAAGAGCAGACAGAAGCGTTTAACCAGCATTTCTGTTGGTGCTTACTCCATTGCTGTTTGGCCTATCCGATGCATTTACATGACATGCCTTTTAGAGTTTTCTCTTCTCACATCAAACACAACTCGGTGACTCTCTAAGTGCGAGCAACCACAAAGCAATCTTTGTGATGTTCACAACTGTAATTACTTACAGCTGCATTTACCACTTATGCATTAGCAAAGTGTTTGCCTGAACTGAGACTTAGCATAATATCCTTAATGGTCCAAAACAATGTAATGGATGGTTGCCTTTGACATGCACTGCTGAAATTGAGCAATGCCAAATAGGCATACATAAAGCAATCAATCTCAAAACACAGATATCCCATTATTTAGGCATATGGGCTGCTTTGCAGTTGTGCCAAATCGGAAAATCGATCTAAAGAGTCTCTTTTTCTCTTTATAAATGTTTAAATGAAGTATAAATAAAAGTAAATGATGCAGACATACATATAAAAAATATAGAAATTATATTTACAGCAGGGTCAAGTTTTATTTTTTATTTTACTCATATGAATAAGTGGAAGAACACAGAATAGGGAATACATTTAGCTTTTTACCATTCCTTAAGTGACTCTCTGAGCTGAAAAAACATGAGCAATCTTTTCCTCTTTCTCTCTCTCTCTTCTCCTGGGGCCTGCATGCTCAGAAAATCCTGGGAGTATTTACAGAGGTTGGATGTCATGGCAACAGGAGGGTTTGGTTCGAAATTGCAATGCAACGAGATGGAAAAGCCAGGCAATACCTGCTCTGAGTCACAGCTTAAGGGAAACCTACTGCCCTTCAATCCGGTCCGGATGTCTATTAATGGAACTCAACATCAACAACAGAGCGCTAACGATGTGGCAGACCAAAGGTGAAAAATGACTTGATTTCCATATTTCTGAATTCAGAAAAAAAGTAAAAAATGAATGCAATGATAATGTATAAGAAATATTATATGAAATGAATGCAATTTACATTATGCAACAAATACTACATATAATTAATATGCAATTATTCTTATTTTACAACAACAGGAGAGACTTATACCATAAAAAACAACTAAAACTGCAGAAAAATATATAATTATATTCACATAATTAATATTTTTGTTACATTTAATAATATTATTACTATTATGACAGTACAGTACAGTAACTGATCATGACATGGAAATAGAAAGAGGAAATGCACTAAGGTACTGAAAACCACAGTACTATATGGTATTTCTAAAATAAAACAGCATACTCCCTTTCTATTTGTTTTGAAAACTTTCACACTAAAACAGACCGTCTGAGTGGCTTTCGTAATGTGTGCTTCCAGTGAGGACACCAGGATAAATCACTGTGCTTCTCCAACAGACAGAAACATATTCATCTACCCGAGAGCAGCATAGTAAAGATGAGAGACAAGCCAAAGACAACAGTATGATCAGTGAGTGTTTATTCAGGCTCTCCGTTATTGTGGACTCCATTAAGATACTCCGCTGCTGACTGCCGTTTTTGACCTTGGGTAGTGTGTCTTTGTTTCTACCCTGTGTGTCTTTTTCTAATGAATGAGAGCATATCGAATTGCAAACATGCATCCAAATATTTAGCCCTTTCTGAAGACTGACAACATGAATTGTGTCTTCAAGCAGCTACAGCGAAAAACTCTCTCTCTCTGACACACACACACACCGCACACTGTTTCTGCTCCACAGATCCTGTTGAGACATGAAGACCCTGTGCCTTTGGTGATTACAAGATGAGCAGTAATTAAGCAAGCCGATTTGAGATTTAGGAGCATCTCCCAATTACATGACAGCACAGGTTTGTGAAGAGAATGAATCATCCCACACATCAAAATTGATTACATTCCCTCACAACAGAGATTGTGGGTCGCTCCAGGACATCACGGGAGATGACAAACAAACCTGGTCAAATGGTCGAGCTGCATTCCCCACACAAATCAACAGAATCCATCAACAAACCATCTATCCATCATCCCATGGCACTGATCTCTCAAGTGAGTGTGAAATATAAACACTATCTGCACTCACCTCTGACATGACAGACAGACTATGACAATACAGACCATAACAAAAGCACTTAGCAGGAAACATCCTGCACGTGAACTCTACAAAGCACAGGAAACACCCCAAATCATCTCCTGTGAGCAACAGAAAACCAAAATAAAGACAAAACACACCAATTAATTCAAAAAGCTAGATAAATGAGCACGTTCTGATGCGACAGTATCATTTGTTGACAAGAGAACAGACAACGTGAGAGGAAAACAAGGGTCACTGGCTCAGCAGATTGCACTTATAAGTGAGCGAGCAGAAAACAGATGTGTGTGAGAAATCGTCCCCTACCTCTGCTTGTTCAGGTGATGGTGTGCGTCAAATCCTGCCTGATCTGAGTGCTGTCACGTTCACGGCATGGATGGGCTCACAAACAAAATGCTACAGGCAGTGGTGGAACCAGCTCAGTCAGCGGCAGAAACATCCCTTCCCTCCTGCATGAATTAATGAAACCTTCTCTCGCTCGCGCTCGCGCTCGCGCTCTCTCCCTCTCGTGATTATCCTTCAGTGTTGTACGCAACACTCGCCTTTGGCTGTAGCGGATGAAAATGTCCCTGCACTTTCTTTTCTGACAGCCTGTTTACAGAGCTCTCTGCTTCTCTCGCTCTCTTGCTCTGCACACACTCTCTCTCATCAACAGAGCAATATCAAAGTGCTTCTCACAGGGCCAGCCCTCCCCCTTGTGAACAACCCTTACCACCACAGTTAGTGCCCTCTCCAGTTATTTTTTTTATATATATAAAATGTGCTTTAATGTAGAATAAAATCTAAAATCATTTATGTCTTTAATGCCTTTTTGGCAATAAAAGAAAACTCAATAATGAATAAAGAATCTTGAATAATGTGACAATTGTATTGTTTACATCATCTTTAAAAAAAGAATGGCTTCAAAAGACATTAAAATAGCCTTTATGCAGTCATTTACTGATTTAATACATGTTCTATATTTTTCTTCTTCATTTATTTTATACAGTACTGTTAAAAAAAATGTGCAAGAAATTAATACTTTTATACAGTAGCCTAATGATGCATCAAATTGATAGACATTTATGTTAAGGTTTTTTTTCACAGCTTATACTAGGCTATATGCATGGTTTCAACAAACATTAAATCGGCACACCTGAAAATGCACCCCTTTACAATGCAAGTAAACCACTCATATGCGACTGAATCTTCTGGGTGACTAAATCATTTCTATTGTTATATTCTTCGATTTCAATCCTCAGTGTGTAAGTTGGAGGCTAAGTACAAGTTTAGCACAGATATATTTTCATTCGCCGAACACTCCATAGTTTCATCTTTACTTTTACACTTCATCTCAATGGATGCACAGCACACCTGTGTTTGACGTACTGTAAACTCCAGAGTGAAGGCGCACAACTCACCATCGCTTTTCTGAGAGCACTGTTTCTCACATAGAAACAAAGAAAGAGATAGAGAGACTGATAGAGTCTTATACGATGCAGAATTGATGCGCTACATGTAAACAATATTCTTTGTTGTAATTTGCTGTAAAATGTAGAATTATTCAGCTTTTAAGAACAAATAGAAGATATGCCAGTTTCTCCAGTAGTGGACAGAACTAATACACAAACTGCTATCTCATTGGCTGGCTCTCACCTTTCATCCCTATTTTGATTTAAGGAAATCAGTCCAAGCGAATGCTGACAACATGATTAATATTCATGAACCCAGAAGCTTAATCCTTGGTGCACTTTTTTGTTATTAGTAGTAGAATTAGTAGTAGAAAGAATCTTCTTCCTCTTCTTCTTCTTCTTCTTTTGTATACGGTGAACACAAAACACAAAAACAGCAGTAGAACAGCAATGATAATAACAGCAATGCAAATAAACAGCAATGAAAATAAACAGCAATGACAATCTGAAAAATAGTAGTAGTATTTAAGCAGTACTAGCATGCATAATAATAATAATCATAATAATAAAAATGGTGATGATAACAATAATACCTTGATGTGATGAAAGGCAACATTAATATCAATAAAAAAGTAATACTAATAATAATAATAATAATAATGTAATAACAATAGTAATAATAATAATGTAATGATGACTCACCCAACACTTACCACACCTATCCTCCCTTCTGTGTCAGTGTCATGTTTTTTTTTTTCATTCACAGTATGATTACTTTATGTAAGCTGAGGTGGTGCATTAAAAGAAGGGTGTGGTGCATTAAAGTGTTGTATATGTTGGGTGCAGATTTTATTTAGTTATATCTATATGTTTAAAGTATATATATTTAGTGTTATGAGCTTCATTAAACAGTTACCGTCCTTATACAAAATATCATCACATCAACATCATCTTATTACTGTTCAATGTTTCTATGATATTAATAATGATAATAATATTGGAAACACTCATAGTATTACTAAAAACTTGTGTAAATATGTATAATAATATGTGAATAAATAAATAATTGGGACGAGTGTGTCAGATTTGTAAGAGTTAAATGAGGTCTGATCTGTTGTGTTGTGGTTTCGAAGTATAATTCTAAGGAGGTGAAAAATGTTCATTGAACATAACTGAAACCCTGTAAACCCCAAGACAGCAGAATGTTAAACCTTAACGTCTCTCCCTATATTAATCTTGTGCAAAAACACACAAAATAACACTTCATCTAGACATTTATACTCCTTCTACAGTCTGATGCAAAGCATGCTGGGAACTATAAATCTGTTGCAACTTAGTCAAAAGTTTAGCTTACTACAATCAGATTTTGAGTTCACGTAACTTTTTTCTATTAAGTACAATGAACTTTCAGAAGGTTATACACAGGAATTACACAGTAGAGATGAAATAATAACACTAATATAAGAAACACATAATATTAAATTATGCAGTAAGAAATTTAAAACATTGCAATATACTATTTGGTGAAACAAACTCATTTTATTACATTAATTTAAACTGTTTGGTTTTACAGCAATTAATGAGCCCTTATAGGACATTTCCTGTTTCAAAAGAAAAATCCTTGTCAACACAGAAAAAGACAACAGTGCTTGTTGAATGTTTTCATGGGGGCTTAAGAAAACCATAAACACAAAATTGATTTCAGTTATGTCAGTTGGGAAAGTGAGCCACAAAGCTTTTATTCAATAGAAAATTTATATTTCAGATTTCAAAAAATATTGATGGGACATTCATAGATACTGAAAGTTTTTTTGTTTGGCACTTTTTGTATATAAGCCGCTTTTTGGAACCTTTATTTTTAAGACTGTAATAGTGAGAAACTTTGTCGATGTCACATTGGGATGATATAATGGTCCCTCAATGGATGATGGGATGAGACCAGGGCTTATCAGCTGAATAGGGAATTAAGCTGTAACACCATCACTCCATCACTTAATTTGACAAGCAGAAAAGGGGACAGAAATAGCGCTGGAGCGCTCCTCCCCTGCTCCGATGATCAAAAGCAGACTGTTTATGTCTGGCCTGACTGTCACCTAAGGTATGCCATCCCCTTATCATTTTTTCTATTTTTTAAAAAGGAGAGCAATCATGAATTTGCTCTAAAAGACCTTTTTAGGTAAGTGGTTTCAATCAGAGCACATGTGCTGACCCTTAAGCCTCTGGCTTGTTGAGATTTTGCAGTTGAAGGACACCGAGAGATTAGATCACACACTCTTACTATAGACAAAAAAGGAAAATAAGAAGACTAAATGATAAGACGGTCCTCACTGGGATCATTTCAGAATGGTAAGCTGGCTGTCTTGTGCATACAGTAATCAGTGTTTAGGAAACGTGTAGGAGTGTCAACATGAGGAGACGTCTGTATTTCCTAGAAGAGTGGTAGAGGTAACAGAAGAACCGCATCAAAATGCTTTTTGCACTTGCACAAAACAGCACATTATCAGAAAAACCCACAAAGTGTTTTCACATGGTAAAATAGACACAATTTTTAAAAAGACGAGAGAAATGCAATAAGGAGAGGAAAATGTATATAGGTCTACAGGGCTGCGTAAGGTGTCTGTTCTTTGTCTCTGGTTTTCTCTAGTGCTCTCTCGCTTTCTGAGGGGACTTTCCCCTTCGCTGTTAGAGCTGGAGGCGTTGCCTTGTGCCAGCAGAGTGTATGCTTTCACTTCCTGTCCCTATCTTATTGTCCTCTTTGTTTAAAGAAATGGAAAATACTGTAATGAACCAAGATTATGAATGAGAAATCTCAAGGTCGGTTCTCTATCTATCTATCTATCTATCTATCTATCTATCTATCTATCTATCTATCTATCTATCTATCTATCTATCTATCTATCTATCTATCTATCTGTCTGTCTGTCTGTCTGTCTGTCTGTCTGTCTGTCTGTCTGTCTGTCTGTCTGTCTGTCTGTCGGACAGAAACAGGCGTTTGCTTCTGAATCCAGCACTGGGTTGATTATGATCCAGTGTGGGATCCTGCATAGAGTCTGTGGGGAAGACAGCAGGCTACCGGGAGAGAGACCCTCACACAGTGTCCAGAAGGACAAGAAAGAGCTTGGGGGTGGAATTCACTTGCTATTTTTATCCCTCCAGCTGTCCCATCTCCCCAGTGAGCGGAAGTGCTGTCCTTCGCTCCTCACCTCAGAGTCCACTGGGAGCGGTCACCTCATTCTCATCACGAGTGAGAGCACCCTGGGAATAAAACTTCCTGTCTCACTTTTTTCCCCCTCATTTACTGTGCAATCACGCATGAACACGACAGTCTGCAGTTGTATCTTGTGGTAAAAGCAATGCTCTCCTGCCATTGCATATGCCACTTAGCATCAATTGCCTTGTCGGACATCTTTCAAAGAAACATATAGTAGGCCTTTAGCAGTAGTAGTATGAGTGTGTGTGTGTGTGTGTGTGTGTGTGTGTAGGAGGAGTGTGAATTGTAAGACATGCATGGAACAGTATCAACAGACAACGCAAAAGAAGCTGAAAACAGACTGCAAATCATACAAAATAATATTTTGTTACATTTCTGTCAGTATATGTCATGAATAGTGGTGTATCTGGTTGCATGTTGTAGTTATCACTTTTTAAGTTGTTAAAAAAAAAAGACTCCCACACTATAATCAGAAGACACTATTATGATACTGGCTTCTCACAAATCCCACTGAGGAAAGATTTGGGATGAAGCCTATAGTAACACCATTCAAAAGTTTGAGTCAGTACAAGTATGATTATTATTTTTTAATTAATAATTGTATTCAGTGAAGAATAAAACAAAAAGCTAATTCTGAACATATAAATGCAGCACTGGTAAAACAGACTTAAAAAACTTTTGAATGGTAGTGTATAGTTAAGTGAATACACCATAATTATAATTAGAAAAATGTGCAGGATTTAAGGTTCACTTCATGGAGTATTGCATTTCAGCAACAACAGGAAGTGATCTTTCCCAATACAGTCTCACACTATGTTCCAATTAAAGTGTAAACAATCCAGCATTTTAATTCCAAATTTCCGCACTATTAAGTAGTTACAGATGTGAAATTAAAAATAGTAAGAAGACAGATTAGGAATGTCCTAAAGGCTATAATTTTAATGGGGGGGGGGGGGGGGGATCAGCTCTGCATTAATGCACAACTTAGCGGGTGACAGACAACCATGGCTCCATTACATCTCCACCCCATAATGAGATCCAATGCTACATCACTGGGCTGGCAGGCTCATCCCCAGAGACTCCAGGACAGGAAGAAGGGGGATGAGAAAGAGAAGATTCGCACAATGAAGTAGCATTGCACAAAACAAATCTAACAAAGCTGACAAGCTTACATTTCATAAAAACATCAGGCTTATCCAAGAACATTATAAAGGGAATTCTTGGCCCACATCGACTGTGTTCAAAAAGATGTTTTCAAAAGAAGTTGCAAAGAACATAATACATCATGGTTAAAAAAATAGAGTCTCGATAAAGCAGGTCTAAGGCATGTATAGTCATAGTTCAAACAGAATCCTGAGAAGCCTGAGGACTCCACGAGCTCTTAGAGAGATACGCTCTTTTCTGGGAACACCAGAGCAGTGCAACACACATGCACAGCCTGATACTGCATATTACTGACACCAACATATTCACACATGCACAAAAGGTGAAATATTGACTGTATCCTTTTCTCAAGACAGGACAAGAGTAAACAAACCAATTGGTTTTCTATTGCACCACCTGTATTATTGTGGTGGTTATCAGTAAATTTTAAGTCAAAAAGCAGATTTTGTTACACTCTTTTTTTATTTTTTTATTTTTTTTTACCCCTGAAGTGTGCATATTAGTATCTTAAAATATCATATTATCACATAAAATGTATATATTACTACCTTTGGAAAGGGTACTGCCCTACTGACAGATTGTTTACCTTTTCATTTGAGAGTGATAGATAGAGTACACTGGAATATTCACTTTATATATGATTAATGAATATACTGTTATAATTTGTAAAATTTTCAGGCACCAGTACCTGATATGTAATACCTGAAACAATGTCACTGTATTCTGTGCAGTAAATTCTGGCAACAGGGTTTTATTTGTTTTTAACAGTTACATAAAGTTAAAGTAATCAAAGTCACATTCTCTGTTAGCCATTATTATCATACTAAATATAAACTAAAAGAAAAACTCACTGTACAAAGTTTCCTGCAATTGTTACATTGATAAAGGCAGGTTGAAATCCTCTGCTCATCTTTTTACCACATTCATGCACACATTTGCAAAAGATAGAGCTCTGGTTTCCTCTGCAGGGACCTCCTGCTCTCTTTACCATTTCCTTTGATGTAGGCAGTGGCATTCGTTTTACCTGTGTATAAGCACACTCCCTTCCCATATTCAATTGTGACATTATATGGATTCCATGTACTTCATTTTAAACAGGTACCAGGAATAACATTAGAACTGCACTGACAAGGAATCTATCGGTACACCTTTGCCCTGACTTGAGAATCAATGTGTCTGGCAGCCTCTTGATGAATGGATAACACAAGTCTTACTGTGCACACCTCTATTAGCATGCAAATGCACAAAGAGTATTCTACCTTTTGAGAAGCAAGGGAACAACTCTCACCCATATGCATGTCCCTGTAGGGTTTTCTTTATAACCTTTGGTCTGAATAGTGCTGACATGAATCAAAAAAATATTTATAGAGGAAAATGTTAGTTGGAATCATGCTTAAGGACTGGGAAAATTGAGGAAAACTGTTGATGATGATACACATTTGTTAAGGGCAACCACAAAAAAGAAAACCCTATAATAAAATTCTGAATTTTAATTTTAATTCCTACCATTATTTAACCATGGTGAGCTGTCATACTTATGTGCCCGCTTTTAATAATTCATCATTAGGTTTAAATAATTCAATTTAGATTTTAAAGAGTAGATATTGCATTTGAAATTTTAAAGACATGAGAAATGAATGCAGCTGTGGATTAGAATGTATGATTAATGTTGCCGAATGCAACTTTTGTACGGTGGCCGAGACAGCTCAACATGCTGCAACTTAAGAAAACACATGCAAATTGAAAAAACATCAGCAAGTGAAGAAAACATCTTCATCAATTTGACAACACAAGTGTTGCAAATCATCACAACATATGCATATAACGAAAGACTCTGCAAATCATCACAACACATACATATAACGAAACGCGCTTTGCAAATCATCACAACACATGGATATAACGAAACGGCGCTGCAAATCATCACAACACCTGCATATAACGAAACGCACTGCAAATCATCACAACACATACATATAACGAAACGGCGCTGCAAATCATCACAACGCATGCATATAACGAAACGCGCTGCAAATCATCACAAAACATGCATATAGTGAAACGAGCTGCAAATCATCACAACACATCCATAAACGAAACGAGCTGCAAATCGTCACAACACATGCATATAACGAAACGCGTTGAAAATACTTCACAACACATAAATTAAGAAACGCTGCAAATCCTTACAGCACACATTTAGAAACAAATAATGAAGCATTGCAAATTTATTTACATTAACCATGAAATTATATTTAGTTGAGAATATTAAAGTTAGCCATCTTAAGTAACGTTTTACATTTCATCATGTAATCATTTGGCTTATTTAGGCTAATAATATCCAAAAGATAAAGGAATCATGGTGTTTAAAAAAAACCCTCACCTTTCAGTTTACCAGCAACTCAACTGACCAGTAGCTGATGCATGATAAACAAATCTCGGGTCCGACACTTTTTGAGGTCTCCTTGAAACATTTCCATTGTGGTCAGTGCTATTTGCAGTGCGTTTGTTAATTGCATGTGTTGTGAAGGATTTGCAGTGCGTTTCGTTTATGCATGTGTTGTGATGATTTGCAGCTTGTTTCACTATATGCATGTATTGAGATAATTTGCAGAGCGTTTCGTTATATGCATGCGTTGTGATGATTTGCAGCGTGTTTCGTTATATGCATGTACTGTGATAATGTGCAGAGCGTTTCATTATATGCATGTGTTGTGATGATTTGTAGAGTGTTTTGTTATATGCATGTCTTGTGATGATTTGCAACACTTGTGTTGTCAAACAGATGAAGATGTTTTCTTCATTTGCTGTTTTTTCAATTTGCATGTGTTTTCTTAAGTTGCAGCGTGTTGAGCTGTCTCGGCCACCGTACTTTTGACACATACACAATCAAAACTTTAATTACCTGAAATTTGCACTTTAACTCTGAAACTTTGGATTTCAATAAAAATAATATTTTATAAACTGTTTATTGTTTCAATCCCACTTCAATTCAATTCAAAAATCAATATTTTGCCCCTAAAAGATTACAGATTGCACACTTGAGATCTATAAAGTTGTCATAAATACATGACTGGAGAGTTCATCCTTCACTGATAAGTATTTGCTTTCGCAATAAAACAAATGGGCTCCAGCACATTATTACTTTTCCACAGTTGCATCATTTTACTGCTTGCCTCAAGCCACAGCCTCTCTGTTTGCCCATAATCACGTGGACTTGTCAGGTAATTGGTTTTACTTTGAGAAGAGCGCAATGTGGATGTTTTTTTTTACCCCTATGAGAGGTCTGAAGGAACTTAACAGCCATGTTAAGCATCAGCCATGAAAATAATATGCCATAAATGAGCAATGGATGGGAAGAGGCTGCGTGGAGAAGAAGGGGTTCAAGACAGCAAATGACACAGAGTGTACTGACTCAGCCTGAATGTGCGGGTGGATGTAAAGAATAGTGTTTTCAGCGGGACCTCACGCTGAGAAAGGACAAAAACCACTGACAACTAATCATTACACCCACCACTGACATAAATGTTATCACTGAGGGTGGAAATAAGTGGAGTTGGCAAGTCAAGGAATGCAATTTGGGAATAGCTTTTCAAAGTGGGTTACCTTGTGGCTGTGGTGGGGCAGAGGAGGTGGTGCTTCCCCTGTTTTACGGTGATATATAGCTCAAAGAACACAAGAGATGAAATGAAAACAAACACAAAAGTCCATAAAGTGTTATACTGTGCTGATTGTACCTGCATTTTAATTCCCTGTTATATCATGCATTTTTAATGAACTGATTCATTGTTTAATAAGCTTCTCTATCTGCTTCCATGGAAATATAGTCGTTTTACTTTAACTGGTCTTAAATGAGAATAAAAAGAATTATCCAGCTAACCCTGTAATATTTATTTCAAGTGGGTGCTTTTTCAGAGCCACATACAGTTTCCAGGACAACATTTACATTTTAAACTAACATTTTCCTATTTGTACCTTGAAAGAAAAAAGCTCAAAACTGCATAAGACTGTTTGCTGGTCTTATGCTGGGTACCCACTGCATGATTTTCACTTGTTGACAGTTTTGTTCACATAAGTAACAATCGTAGTGTATTATCAAAGAGACAATCTGAGAGAAACACTGAAATGAGAGATGCATGTTAAATATCTAGACCTGTCTGCAACTCTGTGAAATGTGTTTTGCCTGGAAATTAAGTCGGTGACAACCTGCAACCAATGAAAGAGTAAGATCCAGAGCAAGGGAAAGGTCTGGGGAGGAGTCTCATAAACCTGCAACAAAACATCAGCATGCATGGCTTCTGCAAGTACCATTTATATTCTTCTTTTCGTTCCAAATCTGCATACAGAAAAACTTGTACTGCAAACTTCTTACGGTCTGCAGTTTTTAACAGGATTAAATCCTGTTCATGTACATATATTATTTTGTTGTTTTTTTGGTTGTGAAACAGTTTGTTTAAAATAGCTGTTATTTAGAATATAATGTATTTTACATTTACGTAGAATGACATCATCAGTCACATGCTTGAGAAACTTGCATACAATTATAGCAACTTCATAACTTTAATAGCGATAAAAGCCTCAACCATAATTGGTTAATGTAGCTCAAGCAACATTTCCTCTCATGCTGAATTATACTATACCATCTGGTTTAATACAAAGCCAAGACTAGGCTGAAAGAAAAAAAAACTTAGTAATTAGTAATAAGGAACTGAAAGTTCATCAGCAGAACATTTCCAGCAATGTTCAGTAGAACATTTCCTAAAAACATTTCCTTCACTTTCCCCTTCCTGTTATAGATATATTCCAGCTGCCTTTGTGCAAATATACACCTTGGACACCTCTCCTCTCTGTAAATACAGTGCTAATGTGATTAGCATGCCTCTAGGGCTCATTACAGAAAACTTAATTAGCAGTCAGAGGAAGAATAAAAGGCAACATCCATCCAAAAGATCCAGCTTGCTTTCACTGTATTATATTTGCATGGTTTACCATGCAGTGAATTAATTGAAAACCATTGAGGTAGCTTATGAAGTGAGCATTCTCTAATCATTTTGATTCCGATCTGGTGTTCAGGATTTGATGTAAATGAAAGGCAGAGGGAAAAAGGACAGAACGAAGCCCACCAACCCCAGTGACTTGGACTGAATGACATCAGCAGCTTGCTGTCACCATAGCGATGGAAACCTCCCAGGGAATACAGAGACCGGACTGCTAGTAAACATCTCTATGGACAAAAGCATAACCTTCTCCCCTCTGTCAGCTGAAATGCATTCTGATCTCTAACATTATTCGTCAGAGAGTGTGGTGTTGGTTATACCAATGTTTTTTTTATCCACTAAATGACCTCGACTTTAGTGGGGACTTATATTTTCACCATTATGATGTAATGTGACATCTGATGGGTGGGTATATCATCGCATTTAAGTATATGTTCAGTACAAATGCTTGTTAAATAGACAAAATGTTTACTTGAGTTACAACTCGAGCAAAGCAATTTGTAATGTTTATTTCAGGTAACAGCAAATCAATAAAAACGTAATAAATAATAATGGCAAAGCAGGTTTATTGCTTAGTCTACAGTTGCAGGGGAATTCCTTCAACATTGCAATTAACTCAAATGCTTGTATTTTGGGGTAAAGAATAAACAAACGAACAAGAACTAAACGATTAAAATGTTAATTTCTGTAGCTCTTAGGAAATTCAATATGAATTTCTATATAGCTGTTTTATGTAACTGGTTTATGTAAACACAATATTCCCTTCATTGTAAGAGTAATTCTGTTTGCCTTATTTGTTTTGCAGTGATGAAACACAAGCAGTGTGTTCTTGTGGGGAAACCATGCCATGCTGACATCTTCCCCTAATGTCTCAGCAGTTTCTAATTAAAACACTCCATTTGTGCCACCTATCCTGGTTGGCTGAGAAACTATAGGAGAATAAATTGCTGCCCTCATCTCCAGGGGATGGCAAGGCCTTTGCATTTTGCAGCCTTTTGTTTAACATCCAGGGGAAAAGAAGAGTGGATTACAATTGACTTGCTGTTGATGTGATTATAGTATGCAGCTGCAATTTAAATGATGAACAGCTTCATTGGGAAAATAAATGTATTGCAATTACTATTATTATTTTAGGGCATTATCTACATGTTTTATAAAGTTAGAGACTTTTTAAGACCAAATGTCTTAAATGAAGATACATTAAAATAAGTATAACGACTAAAGAATAAAAGAAGGCATAATATACAGTAAACATCAGCCAATGGGCTAAGAAAAAACAACTTAATTTAAAGGGAAAACAAGTTTCCATGCCCCAAAATGTAACATCTTAGCATCTCAAGTTCATGTCTCTTTACTAAATGATGTTTAGATAATTTTATTGAAAAACCAGTGAAGAAGATATTCTTCCTCTTCCTTTTTTATTTTATTTTTTGTTTTAATTTTTAGTAATTTAAGACTTTGTGCTCTGATTTAAGACCTTTTTCAGGCCTTAATTTGTGGAAAGGAAAGTTAAGACTTTTTAAATCCCAACCTGTAAAATTGGACTCTGTATTGCATGTGACCAACTTAAATAAAAATGTATTAAAAATATAATTCTGCTCACATGTTGTGGTGAAATCTTAAATTTGCATGTCCCCAAACTTGTTTTGAATTTATATAAAGCTGTTACTGATTTGATATTTAAAATTGGTTACATAAAAATGAATTGTCTATTGCTGTTCAAATGCCAAATAAATTCTTGATTTGCTATTAAATGTTTTCAAAATAATGGCAATTCATTTCTCCTTCATTGAATCATTTTCGAGGTCATTTTACACCACTAAACCGCATTTAACATAATTAGCACCTCCCCTTGACATTTCTCTTTCTCTCAATTGTTTTCAGTTGTCACACTTAACCATGGCACATTGCTGACAGTGTTCTATAATTTACAAAGGCAGGTTTCCTCTCTCATTATCTGTAGTCAGACAAAGGTCACTTTTTCTGTGTTGTTTTTCATTGAACATAGACGCTTCTATAACAGCATTGTGGAACCTACAACACAAACACATACAGTATGCCTTGGAACATTTGCTTGCTATCACCCTTGCGTAATAATTGCAACAACTGTTGGCCCCGTTGACAGCCCACACAATTAGACTCCTTTCTGCCACACATCAAATAATCAACTACATTAGTAAGTGTAGCTCACTGTGTTCCATATAAAAAAAAGATTTAACTGCTCCTTTTGCCACGTTTCACATACTGTAAAGTGAGACAAACAACACCATTTCTATGTTGAACATAACTGTATTAATTAATACATTGCAGTAATACACTGCAACCTTTAGATGACTTATGAAATGATGACTTTTTTTTAAGATTTCATAACAGATATTTCACATTCATATCTAAACGGTATATATGAATCTTCACCTTGCTCTCTGTCAAGTTAATAAAATATGTGCCAAATTGTGCCCAAAAAGTCAAACATAGTCAAAGTTATTTCACTTTCATTTTCCAACGTATATACTGAGAAAATAGCTCATATTGAATCTGAATAAAAAGAAACTCTAAAATCCAATGACCAGAACTATAAAAGTTCCTCTTATTAGAGATTCCACTACAAATGCAAAAATCTAACTTTTTGTTCAAATTCAAATTTCCATGGCAATGTGCTTAGCTACGAGTTCAATGTCTAAAATAAATCTAAATACAGAGAATGAAGAATTTCTGTGATGGGAAGTGTAAAACATAAAACTACACCACATCCACTACATACAAGAGTAGAGAGTGCTCTTCGTTGTAATAAAAAATGTATTATGGTTTATACATTGGATGGAACTTTAAAGACAGACATTTTGGTCGTGTTTAAGGTCAGGCGTACAGTGTTAGATACCAATCTGGCTCATGCTGTTATGACAACCTTGGAAGAAACACATGTAAATGGATCTGTGCCTGTATATATTGTGTTTAGTATCAAGAGACATCATTCTGTCAAACACTAATGAATGCCAATGAATGCCCTATTGCTGCATGTGTATAGAACACAATACTGCACAACCTAACAGCCTTAGAATCTGCACAGCAAAGCAACAACATTAGAGCAGATTGAAAAAGAGTATGACTCCACATCCATTCGTCCTCTTGGATTGTTTTTGATTTAAAAGCTTTAGATATTTTAATGAGAAGGGGGCTGATGTGCCAATCCTCAATCATTGATATGCAGAGAGCAGTTTGCTGCACTGTGCAGAGGAATGATGAAATAAGAGCTAAAAATAGCAACCTCCCAGGATCCCCCTTTGCCCAGCACTGTAAACACCTCATTCCTGAGACAAAAACAACACATCTGCAAACCTTTAAAAAACTATTTTGCAGTATGCTTTTCATACACACTGCAGGCAATTATAAATATAAAAAGACTCGCAGTAAACATTTATGGAAATGTTAACACATCTGTCTACATGAGCTGACAGCATACAGAACAAAACTGCTGGTTAGGTTGTATTGTCCACTGGTGTATATATAAAGCTTATTGTTATTTTACATTTTGATAATTTGCCAAAAACTAGCAGAATGAATTTTCATTCTCCATAATATCTTAGATTCTATTCTATCAATTTCTGTAAAGGTCCAATATTAAAACAGTCAATAATAAATGCCAAAATGACACATAAAAATTGCTTAACAACAATGTGAAGTCATAGGTATATGTGGCAGTATCCATAACATTTTGATCACTTAAATTGCTATATGCAGTCTAAATCGAACAGGAACAATCTTTTATCTACATACACTGATTATCCTGAGTAACTAACAACAAAGGTGAGAACCTACCCACAGATGAATTCATTGTGTCCTCATCTCCCCACCAGTCTGGAGTCGTGAGTCCAGCTGTTTCTCAAAACCTAGCGACCTGCCTATTTAGACAGCATTGCTGGGCATCGTGTGCGTGTGCATGAGCCGAGCTGACTCGAAAAGCAATGCTGCGAGCATCTCAAATGTCCCTAAAATGGGTACTAAAAAGCATTTTCCAACCACTTCTGGATAACATATTGAACGAAAGCTTAAAAATATAAAACGTAATTTAAAGGCTATTGGTTGCTAAACATAGCATTGTGTGATTCAACGGTTTGGTGTTTAAATTATCAGAGTAGCCTAACAGTTAGGCCTACTTTTATTTAAATACACAACACCTTGTATTTTATTTATTTATTTATTTATTTATTTTGATTAAATCATTCATCGGTTTTCTGTGAATGTGCGAGACTTCCAGATCGTTAGCCACTGTAGGGAAATAAGGAGAAGAATATCAATGTGCAGTAAATGGCAGAACCATTCGCACTTCAAACCCGTGTACTCATAACTAAGATAATACATTAAAACTTTATGGTAAGACAGTGTTTTCAACCTGTGGGCCGTGATGGTATTGCAGGTGGGCTGTCAATTACTATTAAAATAAAAAATTATATTGTTCATATATTTAAAAATGTCGGAGTCATAACACAATAACATCATTTCATATAATTAAATAACAAAAAATAAATATTAAACTGTAACTATGCTTCCAATATTCGAACTCACTGATTGGTTTAAGAATAAACCGCCAATTTATCTTAGATATTTTTGCTGCATATGCTACAGAACAACAGCAGTTGTGCCAAGCGGTGTTATGTAGCCTGAGTTATTTTCTGTTCATTGCCAGTTCATTCAATAAAGACAGTTAACAATCTAGCTTCTGAGTACTAAGTTATTAACTCAACAATAGCGGCTTCAGTTAATTTTGTTGCAGCGGGCCGCGCAAACATATGTTTGGTTGTGTGGGCTGCATTTTTTACAGCTAAAAGTACCTGGAAGCGAATGACACTGGAAGCCAGACACATAAAATTTACAAATGAACACATCCGCTCTTGGATAAATAAGGTCGATAGCCTATAAAAATAATACTTATTTACAGGACGCGTCTATAATAATAACTAGGATGATGTATTACAATTTACTTTAGAATTTACTTTTTTATGCTAGAATGCCTTCCGAAATCGAGGAATTAAAGTTAGTTCTTATTAGATCTTGGCTGCTCTTAAATTTCATTTTTATTCTTTAGCATTTTCTCAAGAGTTGTTATCTTGTTGTAACTGTGTTATCTGCCTTGTTTTAAATGTATAGCACTTTTGTGCAATGCTGTTGCTGTTAAATGTGCCTTCAAAATAAAAATGACTTGACTTGACTAGATCTTGTCAGTCTTCAGATTCGCCATGGCCGCCCGAGTCTCCAGATCCGCCCTGGATGTCCTCCTCAACTCCATCCTGTTCCTGTCCTGCATCAACCTCCATGGCGCCCCCCCCCCACCCCTCGGTGTTACAGCTCGGGATGAGCCTTCCAGGAGGGGAGTCTGACAGTAATCGGGGACAACCCGTCCAATGGCCAAACATCAGAAGGAGTGAGTCTTGACTCCCAGAGAGTGAAGATCAGAGGACTCGAGGCTTAGGATAGCATCCCGATCACAGCTTAGCATAAGCTTCTTCTAGCCGGAGGCCTCAGCCTCAGCGCACCATGGATAAAACATGTAAAAAGAGGGTGTCTGCCCACTGACTGGCCACCAAGGGGGGTGGGGTAGGCTGTCATGGCTGCCACATAGACCTTCAAGGTGGAGTGGGTCGACCCTGCGGAGAGAAGGGCCTGCAGGAACTCCAGAACTGTACCAACTGGGCAGTTAACTGGGTTGAGCTGCTGGTCTCTGCACCAAGAGGTGAAATGCTTCAACTTCAAGGCATACAGTTTCCTCATTGAGGGAGCTCTGGATTGGAGAACGGTCTCAACAACCTCGGTTAAGAGACTGGAAGCTAAGAGTTGTGCCTCCTCATAGACCACACCTACAGCCTCCAAGCTCCATTTGGGGGCACACAGTCTGGCCAACCTCTCCAACTCTGCTTCATCACCTCTGTGTGAAGCCGTCATTCCCTGGGCCTCGGCCCTACCTCAACAGGATAGGATGTCTGCTCCCATATTAAGATGCCCAGGAATGTGGACTGCTCTCAGCGGGAGTTCACCCTGGCACCAAACAAGGATCTGGTACGATAGTTTGTATGAACGGCGTGAGCTTGATGTAAGAGGCCACTGCTGTGTTGTCGGTGTGCAGCAACACATGGTGACCTCTTAGGTCTGGGAGAAAGTAATGTAGTGCTCGAAGCATGGCCAGCCTCCTATGGCAGATTATATGCTATGACAGATTGCATTACGCGGCGACAAGGAGCTCCCAGAACCGGGCCTTGAGACAAAAACCAAGGTTTTCTCCACATGTCCAAGGCATGTAGGCACCGCCGCATGACCATTAGCATGCAAAGTGGGTTTCCCCTCTAGGAGAACCCCTTGGTCTTGAGCCACTACTGTAGGGGTCTCATGTAGAGTGGTTAGAGAGTTTGACTTCTAACCCTAGCGTTGTGGGTTCGAATCTCCGGCCGACAATACCACTACTTAGGTGCCCTTGAACAAGGCATCGAACCCCCAACTGCTCCCCGGGCGCCGCAGCATAAATGGTTGCCCATTGCTCCGGGTGTATGTTCACAGTGTGTGTGTTCACTGCTCTGTGTATGTGCACTTTGGATGGGTTAAATGCAGAGCACAAATTCTGCGTATGGGTCACCATACTTGGCTGAATGTCACGTCCCTTTTTATGTACAGCAGTCCAATAGTATTCACGTTGGATGCACCTGCCATCAGACCCAGCAATCTCTGAGACTGCTTGACAGTGAATTGACCGGCCTTCTCTCACCCTCGCAACTGCAGTGAGGATCGACTCGATCCGAGCAGGTGACATACGTGCCTGCATTGTGGTCCGATCCCACACCATGTCCATATAAGTGGTTCTCTGTACTAGAGAAAGCACACTTTTCTTGACATTAAGTCTTAACCCCAGCTCTTTCATGTGAGCGAGAATGGCACCTTGGTGCCGAACTGCCATCCACTCTGATCGAGCTAATATCGTGAAAGTGTGGGGTGAGAGTGCACGGCGAGAGGAAGAACCGTATTGGCAGGCTTTTGCCCCCAAAAGCAAACCTCAGGAACTTCTGATGAGGAAGGATGGAGATAAGTGCATCTTTTTGATAGATCATGACACAAGGTCTTCGGACTTGGTCTGAACTTCAGTCCCCTGACTGACGTGGCATTTCACTACAATGTGCAGGACCCACTGAGACACATTTGGCAGTAGTTTTCACACTGCCAAATAGTCTACTAAGGGAATCAGCCTCTCAAGACTGATCTCTGGTGTCATCAGAGCAGTTAGCTTGGTGCCCTGTAGCGGCGCACTGGCAGGGGACAACCATACTAGCTGCTCTAGAGACCACCGCTGAAGTAGCGAGCCTCTTAGAACCGCTACATTTCCAGGCGGTAACTGAGAGAAGTGGTCGCCGGAGACCGCTGCGTCCTGGAACACCGGCAGGGTTGGCAGATCGATCTCCTGAGGGCACTGAGGAGAGACGGGAACTGTGTAATGTGGTGTACACCGCTCTTTCCAAGAGGGAGCTGGCCCTCAAAAAGTCCTAGACCTTAGGCGTCAGGACGTTATGACAAAGGCTATCCAGCGAAAATGACGGTCCGCAGAACCGCTTTCCACTAGAGGCCTTCAGCCAGGGAGCACTACTCTGACTCTAATATACCTGATGAGAGTGTGTTGATAGTCTGTGTTGTTGGATCATTGAACTCCAGAAAATCAGTAATTAGGTACTTTGACAGTTACAGAAAAAAAGGGGGTGGGATCAAAGAACCCTAAACTTTAACACAGGGTGTTAGAGCTAAACTCTGCAGGAGAGTGGATCTCATGGGCCAGATTTGAGGAATCCTGCTCTAACACAAAGAACCATTTCAGCATAAAATGGTTCTTCAGAATGCTATGGTTCTAAAAACCATTACTGCATGTAAAGAACCTTTAAAGAATATCTTTTTTTAGACTGCAGAAACTGAACTTGTTAAAATAACTAATGACTTGCTTCTTGCGTCAGACCAAGGCTGCATCTCATTGCCAATTTTACTTGATCTTAGTGCTGCGTTCAACACCATAGATCATGGCATACTCCTAGATCGATTACAAAACTACACAGGTATTCACGGGCAGGCTTTAAGATGGTTTATATCCTATCTGTCTGATCACTACCACTTTGTTTATTTAAATGGGGAGTCACCTCAATTATGACCAGTAAAGTTTGGAGTGCCACAATGATCTTTCCTTATACAGAAAAGTTAGTTCATGCATTCATGACCTCTAGAGTGGACTATTGTAATGCACTGCTAGGTGGTTGTCCTGCATCCTTAATAAACAACACTGCAAAAAATGGCTTATCTTACTTAGTATTTTTGTCTTGTTTCTAGTCAAAATATCTAAAAATTCTTAAATAAAGATACTTTTACTAGATATTCCAAATTACTTAATATATATAGTCTTGTTCTCCGGGGGGATATGATAAATTAAGTGCATTGTGCTTAAAACAATTAATTAAAAAAACTATCTGCCAGTGAGGGAAGTAAAATTCTCGTTTTCAGAATATCACCATTGGCAATGATATGTTCTATATTCTATGCTGCCCTCCAGTGGTGAAAACAAAAGGCACAACAGAAACCAAAAAACCTATACCTATATTTCATGGAAATCTCATTAACATATTTATATAATGAAAATTTCCAGTGATGTTAAAAGTTACAGTTCTTCCTCTGCTTCCTGATCCATGTGGGTCATTGACAGCTGGAGATGATGACAATAAACTGTGGTAGGAGGGGTGTCATTATTTAGGGATTCAGACGCTGTCTGTATTTGTAACAGATTTATGTTAGCACTAGGTGAGTCATCTAATGTACCTCAGGCCGAGGCCCATAATTAAGGACCCAGCATGCCGTTCTGGGCCAGGTGTACCACCCGTCTGTCTGTCATCACCAGAAAGGAGTGAGATTGTGTTTAGCTTACTCATCCAGCCTGCCCATGTAATAATGAATCCTAATTTTCACCTAAATCTTAATAAGCCTTGATGATCAGAATTATTAAAGGTAAATATATAATCTTTTAGAGTATGTAATTAATTTGTCTTTTGTGGTGTGTAGTTTTTACACACAGTGGTTACACAAGTGAGGTCTAGCTATTTGTTTTAAATCTGAAGCATCTCAAAGGAATCCTGCTAAGAAAGAAATTTAGTTTAAAAATTAATGTATTCAAACTGATAAGAGAGAGGAGATAAAGGTAAAGATACAGGCTATAGCACTTAATGAGCTCTGCCTATTCAAGTTTGAGGACTGCACAAAAGGTTAAAGATTAAGCGACCACCAGTATTATATAACGTATATTTCACAGACCAAAAAAGCAACATTTTTTTTTTAATAAAGTGTGGTTCTACCACACGTACATTACGTTACGATAAAGCAAAACATCTAAAGTGTAAATTAGTTACGCATGAACAACTTTATAGACGTACAGTACCAATGAATCCTAATGAATATTGAGATCCTGGCATTAATATTTTATGTTGTATTCAGTTTCCATATAAATAGCATTTTCAATCGCAAACAAAGTATTAAACAAAGTTTACTTAATATGAAATAAATTCTTGTTTTGTTCTGTGTGACGTCTCGTTTAAAGGATTAAAAAATGGTCAATTGTAAATATGTTTTTAGCTGTAAACATGTAATAAAGTTTACCTTTTTAGACATCGTACATCACTGCTGGACTTTATAGTGCCCAAGACAACTGTTTCAATATTATTACTGTAGAAACTGAATGGCTTTTGTATATATTACTTTGGGTTTTTTTTCCCCCTGCCCCCTCTTTTCCATTTGACTCTTTTGCTATTTCCTTAAAAGGCAATTGTCTTGTCTGGAAAGATTATTTTTACTTTCTTTTCATAGGATTAAAGTAATTCCTTTCAGCTGTGGACCTGTATCAGTGACTCAGAGGTTTAAAAATAGTCTTGGAGGAATGTGATTCTGAAAGCAATAAGAAAATGTGAAATGTTTTTTTTTTTTTTTTTTTTTTTTTTTACATGGTAAAACAAAAAAGCTGCAGGTCAGACAAATCAAACTAACTTCAGTTTTTATTTAGATTAGGCCAGTGACACAACCTGTGACATTTTTACTACTGCATAGAATGCATCATTACATTTGGTAAATGGGTTTAAATTGCATTAGACTGCATGCTTACAGCTTTAGAAGCCTGTCTTATAATTAATTCCTGGTGTATTTAAAGATGTCTCCATCTTTTAACAGTGTAATAACATTGCAGCAGGGGTGTCTCCACAATGACCTTGCAGTTCCCACTTGCAACTACCAGGTAATTAACACCTGCACATACTTTGCCAGCTTGTTAAATCATAGCTGTACCACATGGTAGCAGCTGATAAATCTTGCAGATATATTCTGATTAAAAGACAACTAAAATATAAGCTTATTATTAAAAAACGTGGGACAAACCCTAACGGACACAAGCTAACGGACCCAAGCTAATGGTGATTATGTATTATCGTTACGGCTTTAAACTTGCATGTAGCACATCACTGGTAATAAAAATCGTTATTTTTATACATATTTTGTTTAAAACATTTCTCTACATGCAAATTACAAGAAGATATGCTTTGACCTTCTTGAGGTGACATCTCAGCAAGCTACAAGACTGAAATCTGGATATGTCTCAGAGTCACTTACTCTTGTAAACTTTAATAATCCTGGAGCATTCCTACACTTCTCCATGCCTTTGTAAAGTATCTGAAAATGCATATTTAAAGAACTATAGTGTTGCATTAACCTCTGTAAAACTCTTCTCAGTGAACTAGGTTGACACTTCATTTAGTTAATGTCAGTACATTAAAAAAATCATTTGGAGTAGTTTATTAATGATTAGCCTAATAGGATATAGTAATATTACAAATTGTCTGCCACAGCTGCATTTTCTTTAATCACTAAAGATTCAATGTTGGCATTTTTTTAGTCACAGAACTTGAGAACTGTGAAAAAAAGTATTACAGGTCAAATGCTTAGAATTTTCCAATAAAGTCAGCAATGGTTTTAATTGTGTTCCACCATGTTGTGTGACTTTTGCATGCTGGGAGATTGAAAATACTGGACTGTTGCTGTTTTATACTGTTTTAACCTGAAGTTAGTATAAAATATAAAGAAACATTGTTTATTTTCTTTTTAAATATGATTGACTACAGTGGTTGTCAATAAAATCAATGGGGAAAAAAAATCTGATTACAGTGCATACTAGTTTTCTGAATCACTCCACAATTATCCAAAATAATTATTTAGGAATGTGTAGATGATGCCCATTTATGATTACAAGAAGTTATCAAGCACCATATGTTAAAAAGTTATAAAAATTACAACCACAAGAGAGCGCTGTCAGGCTAGCAGAAAATGTACTAGCTCAAACACTAGTTACTGAACTTTGTGAACCATTCTTCCATTCCGTGCTGGATGCCTATGGAGGAATCTGGACTAACAGATACATGTTGCCCTGAGGGCCCACCAGTGAAAAAGTGCTTGCTGGTGGCCTTTGTGCAGAAAAAAACCTCTTTTGTTTTCAAGCATGCTCTTGTCCCTCTCTGGTCTGCATCAGCATTGTGGACTTTGGGCACATGCTGGTCTCTGGAAAAGCCCCTGAGTCATCAACATGGCCTGAACTATTGTATGGGGAGATTTAGGGGTTATTGACCAGCAACTGTTCACACAACTGGCAGCTCATCCTCTCTCTCTGAACCAGTGCAAACACACAAGCACTCATTTTCACATACAAATGGTTAAAAAACAAGTGTGGTATGTATATTCATGTGAACAGGTACTGGTAACAAAAACAAAATTCCTGACCTAAGTGTCATTACGGCAAAAAGCCTGAAAAAGCAGTTTATTTTTAGGCCATTTATTTCAAGCTGATTCTTCATATGTCATGTTTATTATAAATAAACTTTAAATAAACTCCTATAGTAAGTGTTTACGTGCAATTGGATTTATCAAATATATTTCAATGTATTAATTGTTTATTTATCGTAAAATGTATAGTTTGTCATGACAGTACTAATATGTAAATGTAAATTCTGTTTTCTTGTCTTGTATGCAATGTAACAGAAGTCAACATTTTTTAGATTTTAAAATCTTATGTTTGTAAGAGACCATTCAGAAGCAATAAACCAACAGAAGGGAGTATAGAGTTATATCAACAGTAGATGCCGAAAGATATGAGAAGGCCATTAAATCAATTAAAAAGTGGTTCACATTTAACACACACAAACACACATGTATTTATTTAATTTCATAACTTTCTATTCATCAAAAAATCCTAAACAAAATGCATCAGCATAAAACCAAGTCAGCATATTCAATGATTTTTAAAGTTCATGATATTGTGTCACCGAAGACTATATTAAAGTCTACTAAAAAATGTATCTTTGTTATCAAAGGTATAAATAATAAAAAAATAAAAATAAAAAAGTAAACCAGGAGACTGGAGCTTTAGGGTAGCACAGTGTCATTTCTTATTAAATGGTTAAGGAACAATTAACTACACACTGAAAGACTTAAAACTCCTGAACATGGCTGATGGAGCCGACAGCAGGATGCATGGCACTCCAGTGAAGTGGCGGAACTCGCCTCTATCCAACAAATACTGATGTCCCCTGTAGTTAGGATGCTCACACAGGCCCCATCCAGAACGTTACAGGACTGTACTGTACCTCACGGTGATGGAAGCGGTCATAGAGAGAGGGTAAGTCCTCACTGGACTCCATAATCTGACCCTGAAAGTCAGGCCGCTAGTACAGACGGATACAAAAAATGCCAGTATGCTACAAAAGATACAGCAGGTAGCCAAATACCATTACAATGGATTGATTTCTTATCGGCCATATACTGTAGAAAGAGCAGAATCATATCCAGACTCACCTAAAATTATACTAATGGGGGACTGAATTATTAAAAAAAAATATTTAAGTTTATGCATACTGGGTTTTATGTTTCAATCTTCTCCAAGATAAAAATAAACTTTCAGTAGGGAACAATACAGTGTTATTCCATATCTGCCAGAGTTTAGGGCAAATAATGCTGTTCCTGAATGGTTAGTGAGGGATGCAGTATATGTTGGTGTGGTTCTTCCTGAAAAAAGGAACATACTGTAGACTTGTATTGGGCTAAATAGCTCAGTTTCTCCAAACAGGCATGACTTACATTTCGCACCTTGCGTAGGGTGACCATATGCGCCGTTCATACGGGACACGTCCCAGCCAGAATTTTAACAATGCCTTAAACATCCAGAGCAGCTTGACCAATAACATGCAGGTATTGTACGTAGTCGACCAATCGTGGGGCTGCGTGTGAGAAGGTGAGATCTAGAGGGAACAATCAAAGCTATGCAAATATGCGCACGTGTTTGTTCGTTCGATTGACTTGAAGCGTCGCTGCGCACAAATCCAAAAAAACAAACAAAAACAAAGTGCGCCACAATCCTTCAAGTCAAACGAACGAACATACACGTAAAAGCGATTCAAAAGCATAAGGAGCCGTCTGCTCTGCTCTTTATAGCTCTCATGATTCACAACAATCAATCTGCACAGTACAAATAGCCAAAACCTGGATATTTTAGGCAATATTAAAATCCTGGCTGGGACGTGTCCCGTATGAACGGCGCATATGGTCACCCTAACCTTGCGGCAAGACCTTATAGAGTCATTGTAGCCCATCCAGTGCAGGTAATGAGGATACTCTCCCCTGGTTAGGATGTACTGGCAACCGATTAATTTTGGATGTTCATTCAAAACCCAGGCCCCACTTTCACTCTTGGATGGAGTTACAGCGGCTGAAGTGGGATGACAGCTCTGGGCAGTCCATACTGCACTCAAAACAACATCCCTGAAAGTTTTTCTCTTCATGCCTTATATTCTCAAAACAGTAAACGCAAATCCGTAACATCTCACCCAATTCCCCAAACATCCAATTTTCAGTTCAGAATGAAGCTCTACACTCAAAACAAGTCCTCAAACACACACACTACAACATAGTCTTACACAGTGGTCAGGTAAATTCAAAACAAAACTACAAAAACTAAAAACCAGTAATAAGTTGTGTTGCTTGTGGTTCTCCCCCTCAATGAACTTTTCACATGATGAACATGTGTATACATTTGCACATTTTCTATTCCTTAATGTACTGTACAGTACAATACATCAAACAACAACCAAAAAATATTCTGCCCCAGCATCACATCTTTGGTCTGGGACAAAATCCTCTTGCATGAGTGATCCACCCCCGTCACACATCAACTGTAATGTCTAGTCAGGCTTCTTCCATTCCATCGTCTCTGTGTTCTACAAAAATAGAAAGACTGATTTTGACACAATGAGCCAAATTTTGCATAACGTGTGATAGCAATAAGCAAAATCTGTAAGCAATCGAGAAAAACTGCAAGTTTGCAAACTCATTGCCCAGCCTCCCTTATAGTCATAGGACATGGTCAACTAATGGCACAAATTTTATCTGAGACTCCTTTTCTCCTTGCCCCTCATCCTAATCCTCCTCCTCCTCCTCCTATTTGTCTTCCTCCTCCTCTCTGGTGTCCTGGAGCTTTTCAATCATGTCTCTCTTGATAAATTGCTCCAAAACTGAATGAACTGACTGGGACTCTTTTATCTATCTATTGAAAGTTCTGATTGGTGTGTGATAAGTTTTGACTCCTAATGTTTCCATTTGGGTAACTGTGTACTAATTGAGCTCAAGCTATACTGACTTTAGTGAACAATATTGAATGCTACTGCTTTCTAAATGACAACATGGCATAGGCAATGAGAAATTAAGGGATTTGTATGTAGAGATTTGCAGTGACATTTCACCAAATCCGATTCATGTGTTTAAAAAAGGGTTAAAGTGTTTAGTTTAGGGGAATGGGTGTGCTTTTTAATAAATGGTGCTATGGTCTTGAAATTTTAGTTCAGAAGCCTGGTTACAGTGTTTAAGCAGTCGAGAAAAACTATATTTATGCATTTATGAAGTAAAATATCTAATCACTGTATGTGAAATGACTGAAAATAGCATTTTGCTCTAAACACACACTGTCTGATAAGAACGCTATATATATAGAACGTTCTATTGTATTTTAAATTATAACAAAGTATTATAAAATTATAACAGTAAATGTAATATAATCTGATGAGCTGATTTTTATCTGCTTTGTAAATTGCTCAGGAAGTGCACAACTGCTGTTGTCTTTTGTCTGATTTATTTCAGAGTCAGACAACTCTTGTTCATTGGGCTTAGTTTATGAAAATATAAAGTAAAACATCTTACTTGAAAACATTTCTGCTCAAGAGATGCAAGTTTTACCCCCCCCCCCCCCATTTTTATCACCTGATTGAGTTTGGACTCTTTGCTACCATTGCCTTTGGCTCGTTTAGTTAGTGTTTAAAGACACTTAATATTCAGTAATATGATCACATTTACTCTTTAGGAAGAGAACACCACTTGAATCTAACTGAACTGAGCTGAATAATGACACTATTGTCTTCTATAGAGCTGCTTTATAGCAGCATTAAATTTGTTAATCACTGATAAATTTAACATAAATACTGTTATTGAACTGAATTTAATAAAGGTGACTTGATTTGGCTTTACAAAGCAGTCATTCATAGAAATATATATGATAAACTAGCTGTAATAATGTTTTTTTTTTTTTTTTTTTTTTTTTTTTTTTTTAGTATTTCAGCCTTATATTTTTTTTATGGCAACCAGAACAAAATAGACACAACTCACATATATGAATGCCTCTTCAATAATTGTATTTTTCAATATTTTTCAGTAGTAGTGACAAGAAGTTTTCAGTTCAACAGTCTGTGGTGATTTGACGAACAGAGCCCACAATGGGATGCATGGCCCCCCATTCAGTGTGGCGTCTGTACTCTCCCTTCTCAAGGAGGTACTGACGGCCACTGTAGTTTGCATGCTCAAAGAACACACAGGGACCTTCCTGGACCTTGCAGGAATGTATCTCTCTACAGAGGAAACGTTCCTGGATGGACGGGGTGCTTTCTGTAACTTCCCATGTTTGGCCATCAAAATTGGGCCTTTCAAAGAGCTTCAGCTTGAGATTTCCAGTAACCTGAAATAAACACAAATGACGTTTCTATGTTTACACCTAATCACACTGTTTACTTATAATCACAGACTCCCTAAAAGCAATTCAAAGTGATAATTTGTGTTGCCATTGAACTTACATGCCTGAGTAGACGACAAGATCGGACACAATCATTGAAGCCAATCCAATGATGATAATCTGGATACTCCCCTGGGGTCAGGACATACTGATAGCCCATGTAGTTTGGCCACTCATACAGCACCCAAAAGCCCCCCTCCACCTTTGCAGAATTACAGCGGCTAAAAAAAGAATGAAGGTCACTTGTGTCTCCCTTACACTCATATGACCTTCCCTGGAAGTTCCTGTCTTCGTAGAACACAATCTGTCAGACAAAACACAACACTGACAGTTTAACATTTTGCTAACACATCATGACAAACTGTGGGACTCAGACAATCAGGGAGAAAGAGGCACTTACACTCTCAGTTGTCATTGTCAGATGTGAAATGTTGGATAGCAAACAGTGTTGTAGTCTCTTTATACAATCCTGAACAAAGGCACAGGTTGTAAAAAAAATTTAATCAGCAATTCAAAAAAATATCTAAGCTATTGTTCTAAAGCACTGAATCATAGATTCGTTCAACAATAAAATTGTTAGTACCAAGCATCCCAACCTCTGTCAATAAACCCCAAGCTCAGGCTTGTTCAACATGCCACTACATACTGACTAAACTAGTGTTTGTCTACTTAGCCAGCTCAGGCTGATTATTTATCTTACTACAGAAAGATGCATTCAAATGTTTGCCAACAGCACCCTCACATTATCAGATATTGCAAAAACACTGTTATGAATGGCAACCATGGTATCCATCAAGGAGGATTTAGAGGCCGAGAACTGGTATATACTGTGTCTCTTAAAGGTACAATTTGTAAGATATTTGCAGTAAAATATCCCAAAACCACTAGGCTAGTGTTATATATTTTGTCCAGCTATTAACATATCTCTAATGTTTACAACTACTTGTAAATCATGAGAAAAGTCCTATTCTAAACAGTGACACGGGGCAGTGCAGTTACCTGTCAATGACGTTAGTAACCCTTTGTTACCACCTTTACTGACGTAGAAACCACATGACAACAGTGACTTGGATAAATGCGGAAGTTGCTTCGCGACAAACTTCATCTAGAAAGAGATGCCGATCTCGCTTGTGTTTTAATCGTCAGCAGTTGAGTAAAAGACAACAAATCCCATCATTCTACGCTCCTTCTTAGCATTATCAAACCACACGATTGTTATTGTTTTGGTAGTGCGCCCTCTCGTGGCAGGTCCTACCTTTAAGGGCCATTCACGTAGAACAATTTTAATTCATTTCAAAATGTGAGATATGAGGGCAAAAGAATGCAAGGTATACAGTAGAGACACTTTTTTAAAAGTTTAATTTCTTTTTACTGTCATGTGAAAAACTCAAGAGCAAAAGTCAAACGTGTCCAAATTTTTACAAATGGAAATGTGGTGCGATAGAATGGAAAAGGCCTGTGTGGACAGCTCTTATTATACAGATAATAGAACTGTATGATAAAATGTTTTTGCATATTTCTCAGTTCTTGGGTAGTGTCTGAAAATATCTCTTTTATTATGTTTGCTAATAACTTTTGAACCAAATAGACAGTAAACTTTTTCTCTAAAAATAAATAAATAAAATATTATCAGAGGTGCCGGATCCAGCTTGTTCCGGCACAAATTAAGCCCTGTATCTAAACAACAAAAATATCTGATAAATTCACGTTCAATAAAGCAAGTATATATGTGAGAAATAATATGCAAGTTATGTAATCAGATTACTTTTTTCAAGTAACTAGTAAAGTAAAGCATAACTTTTTAATTTACAAGAAAATATCTGAGTTACTTTTTCCAAAAAGTAACTAATTATGCATTACTTTCTATAAGAAATAACTAAGTAACATAATTAGTTACTTTTTTAGGGAGTAATGCAATATTGGAATGCATTACTTTTACAAGTAACTTTCCCCAACACTGATCATGATAAAGCCCCCTGGAACTTGAGTATTTGGGCATCCACAGAAGCTGAGGTACAGACACAGGTCTTAAAGCTTCAAACAACCCTGACATTTTTTTTTCTCTACATGTTATTTATAATATTATTTTAGTATTATTATTTACAATTATTTTTTTATTGATACATAACAGGGACAGAGTTTATACATATCTGCGTTATGCTCATGTCTAAACAACCATTAAATAAACTAGAAATGTAAAATAATGTTAACTGCAGTAAAGTGCAGAATAGGAAAAGAGGGACTTGAAATGAAATATGGGCTGCATTTTTTCAAAGCTGATACAATTGCTTCACATTATTAATAATTTTGGTGACCTCTCTTGGTAGAATTGTAGAATAAATGGCTACAATTATATGAGGAAATCTAAAATCAGTTACGGCATACTGTACAATTTATTTGAGTAAATTGTATAAATTTACTCAAATAAAAATAGACAGCAAATCAGACTCTTTATGAAACTCCAACTGTTACTTTTGAATTACTTGGTAAATGTTTGCTACTTTAAGGAATTCCTCAGACTTGGTAACTCTCGGCAAACATGATTTGTCTTGCTATTGCTGTCCCTCTCTCGTTCTCTCTCTTTCTGTTTATCTTTCAATCTGTTTGTTTCATGTAGGCTGTGATTGCACAATTTAAATTAATAGAAAACATAGACCTGCTTAATCATCAGGTTTCAGGGTATTTGAATGACAAAACCATTATCAGCCTATAAAGTATAAAAGGCAGCAGTCAGACAGACACCAACTGGACAGAATCCCACGAAGACTAGCAAACATGGGCAAGGTATGTATTGGGTGGCCTTAATCCAGTGGAGAAGAGCTGCCAAAAACAGCAAAATCTTCTATAAATGTATTAAATGCAAATAAACTTTATTTATTTATTTTTATGTGGAAACAGTCAATATGTTATAGGTAATTATATTAGAAACAAACTATAATACAAATACCAAATAAAAATATTCACATTTGATTTTCTTGGTAGATCATCTTCTACGAGGACAGGAACTTCCAGGGTCGCTCCTATGAGTGCAGCAGTGACTGCTCTGATATGTCTACCTACCTCAGCCGCTGTCACTCATGCAAAGTGGAGAGTGGCTGCTTTGTGGTCTATGACCGTCCTAACTACATGGGAAACCAGTTTTTTATGAGGAGGGGCGAGTATGCTGATTGCATGCGCATGGGAATGAGTGATGGCATCAGGTCCTGTCGCATGGTTCCTCAGGTGACAAAAAATTAAAAAATTAAAAATGAAATAAAATTCTAATATTTATTTTAATAATTAGTAATAATAATAGTTAAATGATTTGGCCTATTTGAAACACACTGTATTGAATCAGAAATGTATTCAATCAGACTGAATCAGTACATTTCATCTTACAGTACAGGGGACCCTATAGAATGAGGATCTACGAGAGGGAGAACTTCGGAGGTCAGATGTACGAGATGACTGATGACTGTGAATCCTTCATGGACCGTTATCGCATGTCCGACTGCCAGTCCTGCCATGTGATGGACGGCCACTGGCTCATGTATGAGCAGCCCCACTACAGAGGCAGGATGATATACTTCAGACCTGGAGAGTACAGGAGCTTCAGAGATATGGGCTACAGCAACACCAGATTCAGTTCTGTTAGAAGAATCATGGACTTGTGTTAAATTCATGGTCTGAAAACATAAATGATAATATAAGCAGAAACAATAAATTTCTCATGCATTTATTTTGTTGCGTTGGCCTGTTTTCACCACTTTGAGTTCCACCATTAGTGTCAATGTACCAAAAGTATTCAAACCAATGGAAAATAAACATATCAGTTTCATAGCATCAGTTATGTTTATAACATTTATGTCCAAATGAAGAAGCAGATCATTGTCTGCTGTGAATACTGTAGACTCAATCTATCATTATACATACTAAGGATTTTTTTTAAAGATTTATATTTTAATAATTCTAGTTAGATGTCATGCAGACAGATGAATGTTCATGCAGTGATATTACAGTCCTACTGACTGTGTTTCATTACCAAAATGCTTGTGGACGTCAGAGCAATGGCCTTGTGAGGAGCACTCAGGCATGTGCCTCAGCCGAATCAAGTTGTTGAGGTCCTTCCCCAGTCCTGTTTCTCTCTTCCTACTGTCCAGTCCAATAAAGGTAAAAAGCCTCCCAAAATATAACATAAAAGACATGGGCAAGAAAAGTATTGATTATTTTCATGTCTGCATGCATGTAAAACAATACTTGTGTACCTCAGTTTAAAGATTGTGTATACACGTCTGAATAATCGACCTGTCATACACACACACAAAAAAGGAACAATCTGACTAAATTGAATCGATTTATGTAGATCTATTTATGATGGAGATTATATCAGCTATTAAAAAGATTATACCAAATGAAAATAAAAGTTTTTGATCCTGTTGTGTTATGTATCAAGCGATTTTGTTAATTTAGCCTAATATGATACATCAAACAAAATTATTACAATTAAAGTAGGTTTGAACTAATGGATCTCCATGGTCTCTGTATATGACTTTCTGTTTTTATTTTAATCTCCCAGTCTTAAATGTAATATTTAAACAAACACCAATATAACAGTGAATAAACAAAAATAATCAAATAGGGCACTAGTAGGTCTTCAGTTACCAGTGTCCCCTTAAGGCTGATATGCTAAACGATATTAGTTTTAGGGCGAGTGAGACAGAGAGAAACTTACAAAACAAATTTTATTACTGAAATTTGTCTCTTTTATGTTTCAAATGTACATTAAATGACATATCAGTGGATCATGGTGGGAGCTTGATGCATGCGGCACCGGATGGGTACGCCGGTAGTTGGACGGAAAGGCCAAGAATGCTTGACCGGGAGGGCTCTTGCAGCCTTAGATGAGAGTTCAATACTCGCGCACGGACAGGCAAGCAACGGTGTTGGTTGAAAAAAAATGTTCATTCGACCATGAAGCTCTTCCAGCATCTGACGGGAGTTTAATACTCATGGCATCAGACGGGTAAACTCTGCCAGTAGTTAGTAGGAAAAGGTAAGGTTGCTCGACCGGAAGGCTCTCTCCGCATCTGACAGGAATTCATTACTCTGTATCAGATGGGTGAGCCCTGCCGGTAGTTGAAAGAGAAACATTTACTCCGCTTGCCACACTCTTGCAGCACCTGCCAGGGAGTTCAATACTTGGAGCAATTTGAGTTGTCTAAAGGAGATGCTATGAGGATTACTTTGCATAGTTGTTTAGCGAATCCAATAAGATTCTTCCAATAACGTCAGAAAATCTTGGTTCGGCTTGCCTTCGAAGGTAAGCATACAATGCAATAGAATTTCCTGTGTCAGTGTACCCCAAGTGCATTGACTGGATGTGTGGGCATAGCTTGGAAGTTGAGGTGATGTCAACTTTTGCCAGCCAAGTGCTAAGACCCAAGACTTTTTTTCTCCCTTTTCTTTTTCTCTCCATATCTATTGCATGATCATTGTTCTACGGTTGAGAAAGCGAATTCATCAAGAGCAATCAGGGTGATTATGCTTAAAAAAGGTAAATTATATGAAACTGACAGATCGATTAGGAGTTTCTAATCCCAGAATTTTCAGATTAGCCACTTCAATGGGCTAATGAGAAACCAAGAAGGCGGGGGTTCAAAGATGCTGATAATAAACCCTACTTTGATTCATGCCACCTGTCGGGGAAAGCTGAACAGGTTACTTTAGTGAAATACCTAAATGTATTGAAAAATGGCAACATTTGATGTCCACATTCAAGGATTTGTGATTGCTGTAGCATGCCTGACGTAAAGAATTGTCCAAATATTAAGAATAGTGTACATTCGAATTAAAGGTTTAGCCAAATGAGGATTAGATTGCACAATGACATGCACATGTAGAAACTATTGTCGGGACGTTAGTGCCCTTTGAAGGCTTTTGATATAATGTACATATACATTATATTGATTGTGATGCGTTATGTTGAGTTTGTTCAGTGGAACTGTATAATTAATTGCTTTCATACTTTACTTAAACTAATCATTACATTAAACTATAATCATCACATTGCGCAACAGTATCTGCACATCTCCAACGCAACAGTATCTGGTGGAACAGGCAGTGATATTGCTAAAAAATAAATTGTGATTGAATTGTGATGAAGTCGAGAGCTGTGAGAGAGATGAGCAGGGGCCGCGAAGGCTGCTTCCTCCTGCTTAACAGCGACCTCTGTGGCTCGGGGTGGAAAACTGAAGCCTGCGTTGCAGCCAGTCTGGCCATTGTTGTTTAGATTTAGTTTTTTTTTTTAGACTTCCCTAGCAACCATAAGAAGTTAAAAAGACATGCATTTTCCTCTTAACCACACAAGAAAGCAAGTACTGATAAATTAGCTAGAGCAGCAAGTTGGCTAGAGACTTAAGAGAGGTGTCTAGAAATACTCACATCACATGTGAATTAAGTTGCTAGTTCCACTTGGTCATTAATTATACTTGTTAGTTGTTTGATTGTTTACTTGTGGTAAACCCATAGACTGTAAAAAACATTATGCGCCTATAATTGTTAATCATTTAGGTACATGGTTGGTTTCATTTCTCGCAAATCAACCTTCCATCCGTTATCTGAGTGACGAGTAATTTAAAATACAGGAAAAAATAATAGCAAAAATTAAGGTTACATTTTAGCAATTTTACCTAAAAATTATTTTCAACAAGGCTTGTGTGCAGCTGGGCAATGAACCAAGGCGAGTTCAGGGCCTTGCGGTCTTTGCTTGATATATTGGCCGCCCTGCTGTTATGGATTTAGAGTAGGAGTGAGGTTGGCTGCTGCTGGGAGAAGAATGACTTAGATCGTATGGATCTGCTTGTTTACCTTCGCGAGGACTAAGCATGGGAATTAATCAGTGTTTGCCTCAGACTTAAATACAGTTAACTTCCCGATTGGAGGAATTGTTGGCATAAGCGAATGCCGAGGAAAATTGGAAGTGATGCCGGTAGAGGCGAGGTCAAGCCACGACGTCACCGAGAGCGCGTCGCTTGCCGAGCAGAACAGCAGCAGCCACACCTAAGTCCGGAGCTCGGCAGCGGTGTCTGTCAGAGAAGGAGCAATCCTGGGGCCAGCATATTGGCTGGATAACTGAAGAATCTCCGGTATATGTCTTGTCGTTTTATGGGAAAAGCTGAGTGTGACACGTAATGGCAAAAGGTGCAAACGGAATGCTGATAAACTGTCAGTGGATAGAGGTAAATCAGCAGTATTTATATTGTGGTACCGATTACTTGATTGTGGTCCACCGGTGTTGATTAGGCTAAGTATCTGACACGCTCCTCCCGAACCTTGTTATAGTAAAACATCCTTTGTTGGGAACCATTTGTCAAAGTACTCAAGATGCAACAGTTATTGGCATAAGGAGGAGCAACTAGCACAACTGTGACCATGGGCAAAGTAAGTTATGCAATCCAAAGTCACAACAACTCACAAACTAAAAATAAATAAATAAATAATAATAATAATAATAATAATAATAATAATAATAAAATGTGTGGATACATTTTTTAATTATGTAAAGTTATCTTTAAAAAATTTCAAATAGAAGTGATAAATGCAACTAATTCTCCTTATTAAAAAGTTTAAATTAATGAAATAATTACTTTGACTTTTCAGGTTATCTTCTATGAGGACAAGAACTTCCAGGGCCGCTCTTATGAGTGTACGAATGAGCGACTGTGCTGATTTCTCCTCTTACATGAGCCACTGTCTTGCAGAGTGGAGAGTGGATGCTGGATGATGTATGACCATCCCAACTACATGGGAAATCAGTATTTCTTTAGGAGGGGAGAGTATGCTGATTACATGTCTATGTTTGGAATGAATGAATGCATCAGGTCCTGCCGTGTTCCACAAACATTTGGATGCATTAGCAAATGTTATCATAACTTTAGTCTACGTGAAAGAGAAAACTTTTGAGCCTATTTACATTTGATCTCAGAAGTTCAGCCTGTTCAATTTAAATATATCTTAAATATAATTTATCTTCCACGACAGTACAGGGGATCCTACAGAATGAGGATCTACGAGAGGGAGAACTTCATGGGTCAGATGTATGAGATGATGGACGACTGTGACAGTATAATGGATCGCTACCACATGTCTCACTGCCAGTCCTGCCATGTGATAGATGGCCACTGGCTCATGTATGAGCAGCCCCACTACAGAGGCAGGATGTGGTACTTCAGGCCTGGAGAGTACAAGAGCTTCAGCAATATGGGAGGCATGAGATTCATGAGCATGAGGCACGTCATGGATTCATGTTACTAATGTTCCGATGATTTAATAAAATTGAATGAAATTTGTCTAAATTTATTCCAGGCTTTACTGTTTCTATATATATATATATACAGTTCCTTCCTCTAATATTGCCACCCTAGGAAAATATGATCAAAGGCAGCTGTGAAAATAAATGAATGAAAGAGCCATTTTTATATAGCACTTTTATTGTGTATTTCTATACACAATAGAAGCACACAAGCACACAAAGCACACAAAGCACTTTAAAGTCATTTTTGAGGTGGTCTCTCCTCAACTGCCACCAGTGTGCAGCATCCACTTTGATGATGTGATGGCAGCCACAGCAGAACAGTGTCTGTGTGCTCACCCCACACCATCTACAGTTGGAGAGGAGAGAGAGCAGTACAGCTAATTTAGTGAATGGGGATTATTTGGAGGTTGTGATTGACTAGGGCCAGTGGAGGGAATTTGGCCAGGACACCAGGGTTTCACCCCTACTATTTTATGATAAGTGCCATGGGATTTTAAATGACCACAGAGAGTCTGAACCTTGGTTTAATGTCTCATCAGAAGGATGGTGCTTTTTACAGAGTAGTGTCCCCGTCACTATACTGGGGCATTAGGACCCAGACAGACCACAGTATGAGCACTCCCTGCTGGTCTCACTAACCCCTCTTCCAGCAGCAACCTAGTTTTCCCAGTAGGTTGCGGAGTTGCGGCTAAATTTGCATACATCTAAATAAGTAAATCGTTTGGATCTTTCATTTTTTTTTTTTAAAAATCACAAAATTCTAACCTTTCATTGAAGTAAACAATTGAAAGTGGGGGGAACAAATATCATGAAATAAATGTTTTTCCTCCAATGCACGTTGGCCACAATTATTGGCACCCCTAGAAATTATATTCCCATTCAAATTTGTTAGCACACCAGGGTGACTAGGAGCATGAAATTGGATTATAAATATGAGTAACACAATTAAAGAGTTAGTTCACCCCAAAATGAAAATTATGTCATTGATGACTCACCCTCATGTCTTTCCAAACGACCTCTGTTCATCTTCGGAACACAGTTTAAGATATTTTAAATTTAGTCTGAGAGCTTTCTGTCCCTCCATTGAAAATGTATGTACGGTATACTGTCCATGTCCAGAGAGGTAATAATAACATCTTCAAAGTAGTCCATGTGACATCAGAGGGTCAGTTAGAATTTGTTGAAGCATCGAAAATAAATTTTGTTCCAAAAATAACAAAAACTATGACTTTATTCAGCATTGTTTTCTCTTCTGGTTTGTTGTGAGCACGTTCACAACACTGCAGTGTAGTGATGTCCGGTTCACAAACAAATCAGGCTCGGCTCGGTGTTCATCTTCAGTTCTCTCTTCACAGCAACTCAGTCAGTGTAGTGTTTGAGTAAATTAATTACTATGGGGTACTGGTTTATTTTAACTCAGAGGGAGTGTGAGCCACATTTAAAAAGTTAACAGTTTAAGTAATTTGTGGATTAATGCTTATTGGAGATGCGAACCATTTCAAGCGATTCAGTTTGATTTGTGTGAACTGGTTCATGAAGATATGGTTAAATCTCCTACTCCTACTTAGGATGTTGGCGTCCACTCCTGCTCCTCCAGAGGTGGTGGCATTTGCCCCAGAGCCTGCTCTAGTTCACAAGTCCATTTCAGAGCCCACTCCAAACATTGAATCTGTTGGTGCCACCCTCTCACCATTTTCAATGTCCCTGTTTGCCTACCTGCCTTGTTTGTTACTATAGTTACCATCATTAGTTACTATAGCAATTCATTAGCTCCTTCCCCTTGTTGACATATATTTATTTCTTTGTCTAATCTTGTGCATTTTCTGAGTTTTACGTGTTTGGTTCCCTCCTGTTCATGGTTTCAGTCATTCTGGTTCCTGTTAATTCCTTTAACAAAGCTCATCTGCATTTGGATCCTCTCACATTCGTTGCTGAATTTTACCAAGCATAACACAATCACACTACTCTGACTCACTACAAAACACCCTGACTTATATGGCATTTTTCCATTGCATGGTACGGTTCGGTATTGTTCACTTTTGGTTTTTTTTTCCACAGGGTTCATTACCTAGTACATTTTTAGTACCACCTCTGTTGAGGTTCCAAGTGAACCGTACCATTACCAAAATGTGACGTGTAAACTCTGTTGATCAAAGATTGGCTGGAGAGTATCGTCACTACCTGCCTCACTGAACTTGCAACACAAACACGAAAGAACCAATAGATTTAAATCAGCACAGCCAGCGAAGGAAGAACTGTTTTGAACAAGTAGACATTTTTTTTAACAACCAAAAAAAAAATTCTTTTGAGGAAGTACAGACGTTCCTCTCGTTGATAGCAGAGGAGTGGATCCAGCTGTAGCTGGATGGGGCAACGTGGATGTAATAATAAAACTTCCTATTAATCGGGAAGAAGGAGGCGGGAACCGGCGCACAATCAAACAGAAACTTTAATAATCACAAATAAACACAAAACAGCGCATCAGCCCCTCACGGACGAATGATGCGCGAAAATAAAAGCAAACACAACTAAAAGCCCAGGCCTGGTCCTCTCTCGTCCTTCACGGTCGTCGCTCCAGTTTTATATCCTTCCATCTCCTACGTGGGACTCAAGACCGGTGGTGGGTCGCAGGTGCAGCTCATCTCCAATCACTACACCTGGCCTCACTCCTCGTTCCCACGTCTCTCGGCCCCGCCCCACTCGTCACAGTGGAATGAAAAGATTTGTGATATACAAGTTATATAGATATATAACTATAATGATATACGAATAATCCTACCCACTCTAAAGTGATACTAAACTGCAGTGGAAACGCTAACTAAGTCGAGGCAAACCATACTGAGCCATGCTGAGCTGAGTCGTACCATGCAGTGGAAAAGCTTATTAGTTCCACTGACTTCATATACATGTGAATGCCGGAGAATGAATGCACAAGCTACTGCAAAGAAGTCTCACATGTCACTGCATTCCAAAAAATATAGTTTAGGGCACTCTGAGCTGCAGAGTCGTATCTCATGGAGACATGACAAACAGAAGATTGCTATGTCACAGTATGACCTTGACAAACATTAGGGGAACACAGTTATAAGCTTTGTATCATCTGAAAGAATTTCAGGTTTATCTGGATATCTGGGACATACTAGCATTATCTGTTGCCCAGACTGATTTGGCCTCTAACCATAAGTTGACATTCCCCTCACAAAAGTGGAGATGATGGGGAGAATGATAAGCTCCTGTGTGAGGAAATGGTTAGGTGTTCCAAGATGCCTAATGTTGTTTTTCCACTGCATGGTATGGCTCGGTACGGTTCACTTTTGGGGGGTTAACCACTGGGTACGGTACCTGGTACTTTTTTTAGTTCCAAGTTGAAGCTCTTATTGAACTGTACCATTACAAAACGTGACGTGTAAACTCTGCTGAGCTGTAATGAATAATCCCGCCCACTCTAAAGAGATACTAAACTGCAGTGGAAAAACAAACGTTGGAAGTCTGACATTAGAATGAGGCAGCAAGGCATGCTAAAACTGTTACTCAAACCCAGTAATAACAATTGACAAACTGAAGAGCAAAGAGAAACAGTTGGAGGGAATTGTAGGAGATGGATTCAAGTAGAATCAACTTCCTGCTCAGAACAGCCTATGAAGTCCCACCCTCACCCAAAAACCTCCAGTATTTGTTAGGGGAAGACCAATCATGTCCTCTATGTTTATCATAAATAAAGGTGTTGTTATTATTATCTTCTGCTTCAGTCAGACACATCCTTTCTGGTTGAAAGGTAAGCCTGTCTCCAGGGAGGTACACAATGAGACACAACCAATTGCCAAAATGCCTGGCTGCAGCAACTGAGGCCAATGCCCTGCTCTCCAGAACACCAAACACCAACCAGGCAGTGCTATTCACCTGGGAAGGGCAGAAGGTATATGGAAAGCTTCCTCCATTGACAAGGGCTGTACATCTCAAAGGAATCCGCGACTGGAAAATGTTGTCTGATGTGGGTCAACAACTCATAGTATGGAGCCAAAAGAGTCTCAATAAAGATAAATGCACACACTACATTCACATATGCACACACAGGATTCATACATGCACACACATGATTCATAAATACACACACAGGATACACAAATGCGCACAAAATTTACAAATGCTCACACAAAATTTAAAAAGCACAGAAGATTCAGAAATGCATACAAAATTCAGAAATGCACACAAAATTCAGAAATACACACACAATTCAGAAATGCAAACAATATTTACAAATGCACTCAAGATTCACAAATGCACAGGACAAGATTCAGAAATGTATTTCTGTTGATCACACACATATATCTTGATTTACAAACTGCTTGCAGTCTGTGAACTTTGAGACTCCTCTGACTTGGCTTGACACACAAATGCTTTTTTTTTAAACAGGGAATTTTCAGCAACCAATCAGATATCTCCATTCTTTTAGCCAATCACAAGAACGCACTCGAAGTGGGGGATTGTTTACTTATAAGCCAATCACATGAACGCGTTTACACAGCGCCATATGCCTGTGGTGCAGCATATTATAGCCTACTTATTTATGCAATTGTATGAAAATACAGATGTTTAGATTACAATTCAGGTTTTTTTTTTTTTTTTTTTTTACAAAATATTAATTTAAAAATGTCTCAATACATATAGCCCAGTGACTGCAGAAAAAAAGGTTAACCATGGATTCATAAATTTGCAATAGGCAATTATTTCATTTTATTGAAATATTTTAATGAAAGTAAAAAAAAAAGTTGACACCTTTTTGAATATTTAAATATATCTAAATATTCTTTTGGATGCAATATAGAAGTCACATTAATTACAATATTCAGTCCCTACATGAAGAGAGAGTCAGTGGTCCACTGTGAGAGGAAAGTGACTCTCCAGCTGCACAAAGTGGGTCTCCAGCTGTGTGAGGAAGGTGAGTTGTTTGCTTAGGAAAGTGAATTGATTTCTTTGTGAGGAAAGTGAATCGTTCGCTCAACTTCGCTGTGTGAGGAAAGTGAATCGTTCGCTGAGGAAAGTGAGTCGTTCGCTGCGTGACTCGTGAGGAAAGTGAGTCATTCGCTGCGAGAGGAAAGTGACTCTCCGGCTGCGGAAAGTGAGTCTCCTGCTGCACAAAGTGGGTGTCCGCCTGCGCAAAATGAGTCGCCAGCTGCGTGAGGTAAGTGAGTCCTTCGCTGAGGAAAGTGAGTCTTTCGCTGCTTGAGGAAAGTGAATCGTTCACTGAGGAAAGTGAGTCGTTAGCTGATTGGCTTATAAGTAAACAATCCCCCACATTGGGTGCATTCTTGTGATTGGCTAAAACAAGGGAGATATCTGATTGGTTGCAAATCATTCCCTGTTTATAAAAATGCATTTGTGTGTTGAGCCAAGTCAGGGGAGTCTCAAAATTCACACACAAATGCAGTGAAGTTCACAGACTGCAAGCAGTTTTGTAAATCAAGATATATGTGTTTGTGCATCAGAAATACATTTCTGAATCTTGTCCTGTGCATTTGTGAATCTTGAGTGCATTTGTAAATATTGTTTGCATTCTGAATTGTGTGTGTATTTCTGAATTTTGTGTGCATTTCTGAATTTTGTATGCATTTGTGAATCTTCTGTGCTTTTTAAATTTTGTGTGTGCATTTGTGAATTTTGTGCGCATTTGTGTATCCTGTGTGTGCATGTATGAATCCTATGTGTGCATATGTGAATGCAGTGTGTGCATTTATCATTATTGACACTCTTTTGGCTCCATACTTTGTGGCAAAATCGAACATCAGGCTGCTGAAAGACCTGGGAATCCACAGCCAAGCCCTGAACCAGACCATCAAAGAAATAGAAGCTACTGCAAAACATTGCAGTCAGTGGCTCTGGATCAGGTGTAAAAATCACAGTTCAGCCCCAAGATAATGGGAACATGTCACTGGGGTAGGCCTGCCTCTGCAGAGGGTGTATTATAAAAGACAAAACACCAGAAGACATAAATGTATACAAATGATGATGTGTCCCTTACATCAACTAAGTGCCCCTGGCATCTACTAATGGTTGGCACATTTTGGCTTTAGTGCAGTGCAAGACACTTGTGTAGCCAGTATTCTAGCTTTGTGTCAAGTCTGTGACATGTAGCTTGATCTACAGTGCTACAGTGTTCCATTTCTGGATGCTGTAGAACACTATAGAATGTAAATCAATTATTTTATATAAACAAGAAAAGGTATAGTACTCAAGGTTATTATAATTGTGCAATAAATGGGGATGTTGACACATTAAAAAAGCTTTAGTAGTCTTTGACTTTAGATTTTATTAGACTGCACATTTGAAAACATGGAATATTTGGCTATATATTCCGATACATTTGGGTATAAGTACATAATAGGGGCAAGAAAGAGAGTTGGAAACTACAGGTCTATATGGATAGATTCTTCATTACTAATATACAAACCCAAACAAACCTATGATCAAAACACACTGACCAGACACAACATTAAAATCACCTGCCCAATACAGTACAGGTCCACCTTGTGCTGCAAAAACAGGTCTGATGTGTAGAGGTATGGACTCCATATGACCTCTGAACATGCACCACGAATGTTATCTGGTGGCAAGCAGAGATGTATAAAGTACTAGAGAACCATACTTGAGTAAAAGTACAAGTGCTCTATCAAAAAAGTGACTTGAGTAGAAGTAGAAGTGCTCTTTAAGCACCACACTTAAGTAGAAGTACTAAAGTATTCAACATTTTTTGTACTTAAGTATTGCAAGTAGTCTATTTTAAAATTTACTACTCAAGTACTGAAAGTAAAAGTAGAAGTATTGTGTTATGTAGCTATTAAAGAAAATAGTCAAAAGTTTGAACATATTGTTTTTACTATTTCAAATGATTAACCTAAAAGACAATCACAATTCCTTTGACTGTAACTTCTTGTAAACAAAAAACAGTTACTAGGGTTAGTTAGCCCAATTTGCAAAATGATTTCATTAATAACTTACCCTCATGTTGTTTCAAACCCGTAAGACATCAGAGGGTCATTTAGAATTTTTTGAAGCATCGAAAATACATTTTGGTCCAAAAATAGCAAAAAACTACGACTTTATTCAGCATTGTCTTCTCTTCCGTGTCTGTTGTAAGACAGTTAAAAACAAAGCAGTTTGTGATATCTGGTTCGCGAACCAATCATTCGATGTAACCGGATCTTTTTGAAACAGTCCACCAAACCGAACTGAATCGTTTTAAACAGTTCGCGTCTCCAATACGCATTAATCCACAGATGAATTAAGCTCAGGGGCGATTCTAAGATTTTCATTTTAGGGGGGCTCAGCCCCCAATAAGGGTATGATTAAAAAATATTATTTGACTATTAGGGTAGGGTTGTATACTACTAACCTTATTGCAATCCACTATTCCATTGTATTTCCTGTATTTCATATATGGGAGTAGGAGTACTGACTGAGCCATATATAACACTGTAAAAAAAACTAATAGTTTTTTAGATGTGACCAGTCACTGGAAAATTTTGAATTGGGAATGTAGATTTATTTATTTTTTTTACAATAAAGACTAACTGATTCAGTATTAGGACATTCATGTTTATCCTTTGATGATACCACTGCTTTTTCTTATGAAATGTACGTGGAAATCGGCAGAATATTAAAACAACATAAGGGTTCAATGACTGCAATGAATCTTGGGAACACAGTGGTATTGTGTGTGTGTGTGTGTGAGGCTGTCTGTTCTATTCTCACCTGACTGTTGCTCATTTGCAGACCTACTCCCGCACGACAAAAAAATGTTGTATATCCATCTACAATGAAATATAAATTATTATATTTTTTTATTATTATTATTATACATTTTTAGCTTTTTAGCCTTTATAATCAACAATACGGTTGGTTATACATCAAGTCAGCCCCTGAAAATGTATTTCATTTCAAATCATTTAACTAACCAGCTAATAATCATTAAGAATATAGACAAAACATGTATTAATGTAATTGTCTATTGGCAATATGTTTAATCTGTTCTATATTTATTTCAATTTATTAAAAATAACACCATTATCAATTTGCCACTTCTATAACTCAATTACTTAAAAAAAAAAAAAAAAAAAAAAAAAAAAAAAAAAATCACAGATCCCTTTACTCTTACTCTAATATATGTATCATGATACACTAATGATTCATTATTACTTAATACAAAATTATATTTAATAATAGAAAACAAAATAACTCCACATGATGTTTCTCTCTCTGTGCCATTTAGTGCTTTCAGACAATGATGTGTGTCGTTAATAATTTCGTTTGCATGGCTGCATAATGTAATGCCGAAATACACAATAATATGTTTTCAATTTTAAAAAGTAAATTAAAATAAATCATGATCGTTTTCTAAAGTATGTTTTCATGGGTGTTAATCGCTTCATTTTTGTTGGAAGAAAAAACAACTGTCACACTGTGATAAAGGTTGAAAGTGAACGCAGCGAAGACGTATTGGTATTGGATGCGAGAACACACACACACACACACACACACACGCACACGCACACACACACACACGCACACGCACACACACACACACACACACACACACACACCTTGTACTCTCTGATGTTCGCTCTGCTCGGCGCCCCTGTGGATTGAAAAACGCGCTGAATCCATGCAGACTCAGATCAGGGGAGGAGCCGGAACTTGATGCAGCTTGCCACCGTCTCAAATGAGTTTTTAAAGGGGACTGAAGCGATCACTAATTAATTAATCAAATAATTTTTAGGGGGGCTGGGCATAAGTTTAGGGGGGCTGAAGCCTAGCCTAGCCTAGCCTAGCGACGCCCCTGATTAAGCTGTTAACTTGTTTAATGTTTCTGACACTCCCTCTGAGTTAAAACAAACCAATATCCCGGAGTAATTCATTGACTCAAACAGTACACTGACTGAACTGATGTGAAGAGAGAACTGAAGATGAACACCGAGCCGAGCCAGATAATGACTCGTTCACGAGTCAAGAACCGTTTCTGTCAGACGCGTCCGATTCATGAACCGAGGAGCTGATGATACTGAGCATGTGTGATTTAGCGTGAAGCAAACCGACACACAGAGCGTCTGGAACCGAACTGATTCTTTTGGTGATTTATTCTGAACTGATTCTGTTATGAGCCCATGTGCAGTCAACGCCAATGACGCCATTGCATCGAGCGCAAAAGAATCGGTGAACTGTTTTCTTCAACTGGTTTATTGAATCGAACTGTCAGAAAGAACTAGCGTTACTGGTCATCCGAAAACCGATGCAACCGGTTCTTGACTCGTGAACGAGTCATTATCTGGCTCGGCTCGGTGTTCATCTCTCTCTTCACAGCAGTTCAGTCAGCACGCGCAGTCTCGCTTGATTCGCTCAATGATGTGCCAGCGTCATCAAACCTCTCATCTACAGTTCTGGCAGTGGTTTGTAATGGAATGATTCGTAACCTTTTTATAATTGTAACGAGTAACGATGCAGCACATAAAAAAAATATCGGAGTAAAAGTATTAAACTCAGCGAAAATATGTACCGAAGTAAAAGTGGAAGTAGGAGAAAAAAATAATACTCTAGTAAAGTACAGATACCGCCTTTTAGTACTTAAGTACAGTAGTGAAGTAGTTCTACTTCGTTACTATACATCTCTGGTGGCAAGTCATTAGCAGCAGACCATTTAGGTCCTGCAAGTTGGGAGGTGGGGCCTCCATGAATCGAATTTATTTGTACAGCACATCCTTTAGATGGTGAATCAGGCTGAGAGCTGGGGAATTTGGAGGCCAGGACAACACATTGAATAATTGTCAACTGTCATTTTCTAATTATTGCATAATGGGAATAAACACATGGCTTGCTGTTTTGAAGATGCTTTGATCCTGTTGTCTAACAATCACTATTTGGTCCTTGTCAAAGTCACTTTATGCTTTTTCCTGCTTTCAAACACATAAGATTCAAGAACTGACTGCCTTCTTGCTGCCTAATATATCCCAAACCTCTGACAGGTGCCATTCTCATGATATACTGTAATATTTTTCTTTTCAGCTGTCAGTGGCTTTAATGTTGTGGCTGATCAGTGTATATAAATACTGTATATAATAATGTAAAATAGGTAGTGGTAACATAGTAACCATATGATGCAGTTGACTGCATTCAATTATTTTTTAAATAAAATAAAATATATATTTACAAATCAATTTCTACATTGATTTCAATTCTACAATTTATATTACATAATTTTCATTGACACTTTCAGTCCTGATTGGACAAGATGTGTTTCAAGAATTTTTTATCACTCCATGTCTGTTCTGTGCTCAACTTAGAGTACACGAGGACTGCAGAGTGAATGCAGACAACAATTATGTAATTTGTGCCTTAAAGGTTCTATTTCACCAGTGAAAAGTGTGCAAAAAATGAAGTGGAGGTGGAAAAACCCACATTCAGTACACACCTACTGTACATTATGTGCTAATCAGATAAAATTCTTACCACAAAAAAGACATTAAAAGGTTGGCACATTTGACATTTATATTTGAATCTACAGCATTTGTACAAATATTTTTGTACATTACACCCACAAAGGTAGGGTTAAAGGTATTCTGAAGAACAATTGAAAGGATAATTACAAAAGCATGTATGTTGGTCCTGTGATGGTCTCCATGCCAACTTGCACAGTCAGGAATTGACTAACAATAGAGGCCCTATAGTCTTTAGTCTTGGTCTAGTATAAAAGGACAGGTGACAGCAGTCAGCCAACAAGCAGAATCAGCTTCAGCTTCTCCTTTGTGGAACTACTGAGAATCAACCAGCACAATCATGACAGGAAAGGTAACTTATTTCCAACAACAATTTTACATTAAATTTAATTCACTTGACTTTAATTTCATAAATATGACTATAAAACATTAAAATAATAACTTTGAATTTTCAGGTCATCTTCTACGAGGACAGGAACTTCCAGGGTCGCTCTTATGAGTGTATGAGCGACTGTGGTGACTTCTCCTCCTACATGAGCCGCTGTCACTCTTGCAGAGTGGAGAGTGGATGCTGGATGATGTACGATCAACACAACTACATGGGAAATCAGTATTTCTTTAGGAGGGGAGAATATGCTGACTACATGTCTATGTTTGGAATGAACAACTGCATCAGGTCCTGCCGTATGATCCCCATGGTGAGCTCAATTTCAGTTTATAAGATAACATATGAATAGATATATCTTTAACTTTCTTTGGCTGATAAATAAAAATGAATTTTCTTCCACTACAGCACAGGGGATCCTACAGAATGAGGATCTATGAGAAGGAGAACTTCATGGGTCAGATGCACGAGATGATGGAAGACTGTGACAACTGCATGGACCGTTACCGTATGCCTCACTGCCAGTCCTGCCATGTGATGGACGGCCACTGGCTCATGTATGAGCAGCCCCACTACAGAGGCAGGCAGTGGTACTTCAGGCCTGGAGAGTACAGGAGCTTCAGCAATATGGGTGGCATGAGATTCATGAGCATGAGGCGTATCATGGACTCCTGGTACTAGTTTTCTGGTGTTTCAATAAAATTATTTGTAACTAAACAATGTGTTTTGAATTAATTAATACCACCTATATTTTCCTGATTAATGAAAACAAAAATACACCAGTGCTTAAACACACACACACAAAAAAGAAGAACAGTGAAAGCTTAAACCATATAATAGATTATTCAGGACATATTTAAGATAATAGCCAACAACATTTTATAGTTAAATTCTTAAAATAATCTCAGACATTGACAGTGACTATGAAAAGTCTTTAAAAAAATCACCAGAGTATTGCAACCTTGATCAGGGCACTTAAACCTCACCAGAGGGCAGACACAAATTATTAATGAATAATTTTATTTATGAAGCATACCAGTAATTTATTTATTACTGTGATTAGTTGTTTATTTGCTTGATTTTCACATAATATCGGTTTTCAAATTTTCTCATCAGACACGAAACATCTGTCATTCTGAAAAAAACTTCTGCCAATAGCCCCTCATTATAAAGATAACAAAATACTGGTTGATTCAGATGTTTTAAAACATTGAACAGAGCTATACTGAATTTTTACAGTACTTTCCACGTCAACATTGTAATAATTTGTCTGAGTTAGCCAGTTAATGGTAAGATTGTATGAGATGGCTTTTGCTCCAATTTAGACAATTCAATCAACACAATTTTTAATTCAATACAGGATATTTTTATCCAAATTGCAAGCCATTACTTTATTTTTAAAAAGTAAATGTTTGCCTACGTCAGTGAACAAACTGATGAATGCATTTCTGACTTATGCAATACAACATACATTTAATCAATACCCGCACTTCCAACTTATGTTCTCTTTACTTTCTCCTTGCTATCAAATCACAATTAAAATATAGTTCAGTTGTTTGAGCAAATTGTGCAACATATACGCATTAAAAACATAAGTTTGCCATTATTTACTCAAGTTCAAGCTTTTCCAAATCTTAGATTTGTCTTTCTTCTGTGGCACACAAAAGGAGTTTTTGTGAATCTCCTTGTTCCTTTTTTCCATACCACCAAAATGAATGGGAAAATGGGGCTATCAACCTCTAAAAATATAAAATAATATACATATATAGTACTGTATATATATAAATTGTGATGTATTCCATAGATTTCATATTTCAACTGCTATGAATCTTTAACATAGCTTCCAAATTTCACACGTGTGAAAACAGTTTAGTGTGTGATTTCCCAAAAAAATATTTTGACCTATTTTGTTGAAATTTCTCTTTTTATGGTGTAAGCAATATATTTAGGACGTTTTAACAAAATCATCAAATACTGAGTGTGCTCACTTTGAAAAAATATCTAATATTGTCCTACAAAAAAAAAGGGATTGACTGAACTGACTGCAAAAATATAGATTCAATTCGGCAAAAAATATTGAAAAAGTGAAATATTATTCTACTATGTTATGATATACTATACTATATTATGGCATATAAGAAGGAAATATTAGCTTAGTAAGTGTGTTTTAATTATGTCATTTTATAATAAAAATAAGAAAATGCTGGAATCGTGACAAATAACATACATAATAAGCTTTAGTTATAATGGTCTCTATTTGAACTTGCACAGTCAGGAACGGGCAAACAATAGAGAGGGTGTAGTGTTTAGTCTTAGGTTAGTATAAAAGCACAGATGACAGCAGTCAGCCAACAAGCAGAATCAGCTTCAGCTTCAGCTTTAGCTTCTTATTCGTGGAATTACTGAACTACAATCAGCCAGCACAACCATGATGGGAAAGGTAATTTCAATCCAACAACAATTTTACATGACATTTAATTCACATGACTTTAATTTCATATATACAACTATAAAACATTAAAATAATAACTTTGACCTTTCAGGTCATCTTCTACGAGGACAGGAACTTCCAGGGTCGCTCGTATGAGTGTATGAGCGACTGTGGTGACTTCTCCTCCTACATGAGCCGCTGTCACTCTTGCAGAGTGGAGAGTGGATGCTGGATGATGTATGACCGTCCCAACTACATGGGAAATCAGTATTTCTTTAGGAGGGGAGAATATGCTGATTACATGTCTATGTTTGGAATGAGTGAATGCATCAGGTCCTGCCGCATGATCCCTATGGTGAGTTCTATAAGCATTTTGATTTGGATTTATGTCTAAATTTGAAGTTGGGGAAACAAAAAATGAAATTAATGGACATCTCTTCCATTACAGTACAGGGGATCCTACAGAATGAGGATCTATGAGAAGGAGAACTTCATGGGTCAGATGTACGAAATGACCGATGACTGTGACAGTATCATGGACCGTTACCGTATGCCTCACTGCCAGTCCTGCCATGTGATGGACGGCCACTGGCTCATGTATGAGCAGCCCCACTACAGAGGCAGGCAGTGGTACTTCAGGCCTGGAGAGTACAGGAGCTTCAGCAATATGGGTGGCATGAGATTCATGAGCATGAGACGTATTATGGACTCCTGGTACTAGAGTTCTAGTGTTTCAATAAAATAATTTCTCTACAAAAACAAACACTGTGTTGTGAAAATAAGTATTCCACAAAAACACAAACAAAATTCATAGTAAAACACTTTCTCATAATGCACAGCATGTAAATCTCAATAAAAACAAAGAAACAAACAACAACAAAAAGCAAACATTTTCTGCCTAACAATGAAAAATATATCTTTAAATGTGCCTATACAGTGTTTTATCTACAACATGTAAGGTATACAGTATGTGTATGCAGGTTTAACTGTGTTTAAATGTGTGAGCATTGAAGAGAGAAAAAACCTTAATAAATTGAAAACGGTTCTGATAACATTTGAAAATAGTATTTATGAACATACAGTGCATATTTGAATGCTAAATTTTGCTTGCTTCTTTGTTTACAGAGGTGATGTGGGCATTTACAGGCTCACGCGTCTCACGTGGATCATTACCATATGAATAGCATGCGTGGGCATGATCACATTACAGATAATGAGCTCAGATGGTAAAGACTTCACACATTGGTTTCATTACTTCATTTAAAAGTAGACACTTCAAGCTTTCCTTATGTTTATATGTATATGTTTCTGATATCTGCGTGTGAAGTATTCTCTGAGTTTGTGTTTTTTATTGACGCGTTTCAGAAAGTAGTTTGCAGAGACTGAGACAGCTGAAAGTGCACACTGTATATTTTACAAAACCACAATATTTTAATGAAATTGTAAGTGTACACAAATGAAAGTAGACCCTTAACAGATTCAAATTATGTATTATGTATTGTAATTCAATATGTATTGTAAATTATGTATTACGTAATTCAAAATAATTTACCTGTAGGCTATCAAAATGTAAACAAAGCAAAATATTCATAGCCAGTACAGACCATTAAAAACATGAGAAAAGCTTCTAAGATGTAATAGTGATCTTGGGTGTCCCCACAATGTGTCTGTAAAGTTTCAGCTCAAAATACCCCACAAATTATTTATTACAATATGCTGAAAATGTCATTTTTGGGGCATCTAAAAATAGCTGTTTTGGTGCGTATCACTTTAAATGCAAATGAGCTGCACATTCCTGCCCCGTCTTCAGAAGAGAGCATAGTGTATATCCAAAGCCACTAGAAGGCAAGCCTTCAGCCTTTAGCCTAAAAAGCATAAAAACTAATGCTAATACTTCCGCTTTGCCAGTATGGGTAAGGAGACCAGAGGCCGTTTTTAAATGGATGTCAGTGGAGGAGGCTTCACTATGCTGAATAAACAGAATTTTAGAGGAAACGGCTTTTAATTTAATGAATCGACAGCAAGGAGTGCGCTGAGGCTGTTTTTGAATTCATCAGCAGAAGTTAATTCAGGGTAGTTTCAACAGATGGAAACATGTAGACAGGCAAAGGGTCAAAACCAGACTAACAGTCCAATCCGTTGACATACACAGGGTTAATCCAAAAGACGAGGGTGAGCAGGCAGGCAGAAAGTCCAAACACAAACATCAAGACAATCAGGTAGTCAAAATAGTGGGGATAATTCAGGTAATTAGTAGTCAAGTAAACTGGCAGAATTATACATAGGGAATGCAAGCAAGATAACTAGAGAAACACTTGGTAAGACAGGTTAACTGCCAATAATTTGCAAAGGGTTTGTGCACATATAAAGCCACCGAACAGGAAATGAGTAGTGAGGAAGCAGAGGTAGTGGGACACAGTCAGTACTCTGCTAGTTTGGTATTATATTGGCTAATCTTCAACATGTTTTACACTAAACAAAACCTTTGGATTTAACTATTTTTAGAGTTTACAGCGAAAAAAAAAAAGAAGTTTTATAAGAGAAGTCACACACTATTTTTCAGCTTATGGCACTTCTCATACATTCCTTTGGTATCCATAAACACAGATTGAGCGTCACACAACTCTTTCCGAAATTTAATGATATCAAGGCTATAATGTGATTGGTTACCAAGGAAAATACGATCCAAGTTGACCGTTATGCTTTCTCCAATAGTAATACAGACCCTTTCACCTCCCTATAGTAAACAATTTCTACAATCTCTGGTATATCTCAGCTTCACATACCTACAGCAATAAACAGCGGGTAGCAACATGACTGAGAGTGAAAGAACTGGTGTTCAGCCATACATGTTGAACCAGAGTCTGACACAGAGAGACCCTGGCAGAAGACAAATATCAGAAAGAACTAGGACATCTCTGAATGGTTATTTGATACATTTATATACATTCAGAGTGTTCACTGCCAATTTGCAATGATGGATGAGTAGCACACACACATACACACAAATACTTTGAATACACACGCACACAAAATATGGTTTAAACATTAGCTGAGCACTATAACGACATGACATTTATGCAAGGGATACTGTCGCATCATATTCAAATATTATTTCTTGTACTGGTGCTCATGGGGCAAATATGAGAGGATGCCTTCAGAAACCAGAGAATGTATGCTGCATTTAGTGTTTTTAATGTCACGTCTTTACAGATAAACATACACAGTTTTTCAAGAAAAATTATCTTTAGCATTGTTCTTTACAAACGTGAGCTTATACAGTATCTAAACAAGGTTAAAAAGAGATGGAAGACTTTAGGTCTCTAAGGGTGCTTTCACACTAGCACTTTTGGTGCGCTCCCGGTTTTGATCGATGCCAGAGTTTGGTTCGTTTGGATGATGTGAACGCTGTCTTCCGTACTCGGATGCGCACCCACGAACCGTACCCGAGTCCGCTTAAAAACAGTAGTCTGGGGTACGCTTCATGTGAACTCTGGTACAGTTCGCTGCTTATGTGAACGCAGTCGTACCAAATCGCGGAAGTGAATCGCTTTTAATGACAAATTATTTGATGAAAATGTGTGTTTGTGTGTGTCGCCTTTAAGGTTCTTTAGAGCATTTCCAGTACATTCATAAGACAGACGCAAGTGCCGTTATGTACTGAAGCTTTATAAACGAAACGAACAGTTCAAAAGCGTAATACATAAAAGTGCAGAGAGTAATGTTATGCATTTGCCGCCTTGCGCTGTCGTTACCAAGCAACGGGGTAAACAGCTGCTGGCTTGATGATGCAAGCGAACCGCGGTTCGGACTCAAATATTATAATATGAACACAGTCCAGTAGGGGGAGGGGGGAGCAACCGAACTCGGGTTCTGACCAGGCAAGTGAACCAAGTTTGAAACCACCCTAAGGCAACAATAGCTTTAGCCGCATTTGTTGTTAAAATGGCTAACAGGCACATTGACTGAAATGGCGATTTACTCAAAATTCATAAAAAATAAACAGTGTGACACTTACTTCTTCTGGAGGTGAAGCTGGTACAGATAGTTAGTTAGTAGTATTTTATTGTTCAGCCTAAGCTGAAAATACATCCTTGAATAACAACTTTTTAGCAATGCCTGCCCTTGTATTGCCCCTCATTCACAAAGCAGTCTGTAGTGAAATGATTTGTTCAGATATAAACAAATTTTGGTACAGTTTGAGATGCATTACTTTCAAAAATAAAAATTATCCACTGCATCCTCAGTGGCTCAGATTTTGAGAGAAAATTAAGACTCTCGGGTTTAGTCTTACATCCAAACCCAGAACACTGGGATTGCTTAGGAGATATTAGGCTTGTTCGACTTCATGCACTGCCACAAATATAGGCTGCCACCTGACAAAAGCAATGCATTCTGGTTAGAACATTTGTCCGACTTTGATCGATGCCGCAGCAGTTTTAGGATCACACGTCCCATCAAAGTACCACGAGAACAAAACCAACCAGCCACCTAAATAAAAACAAACAACAACAAATACTGCTTGTATTCTGTGTTATTGATTAGAATCACTCAGCAACAACATTTGCTTGTGTTTACACTAATTCTATTGGCTATACGCGATTTTATAGAAATTTTCCAAACACACGGATACTCTAAACTTTCATTAAAAGAGAGCACTGCTAAAAGCAAAAGAAATGGCAGACAGCAGTTGCTGAATTGTTCAGTAACATCAGAACTTAGCAAAGGGACACTGTATATGACTTTACCAAATACATTAAATATACTGTACCTTGGCAGAACAAACTATGTGACAAGATTCCCCACAGTGGCAAAGGCGTTAATTATGTATTGTTTGCAATATTGATTACAGTAGAATTATTGTATTTTATAAAACTACATATGAAGTCAGTGAACTAAAGGTCTAGCCTAGATAAATTTGTATCTCTTAATATAACACTGAGCAATACCTAGCTGTGGGTAATAATACCTTTGGTTGTTTGTACTCGAATTTACATTAATAATACAGAGTACTAGAAATGTTTAAACTTCCGAAGTGTTAGGGTCCTAATAAATGCGAGTGCTAAGAACTACATAACAAGCTTAAACTATAATGGCCTCTATGCCAACCTGCACAGTCAGGAATTGTCTAACAATAGAGGCTGTGTAGTCTTTAGTCTTAGTCTGGTATAAAAGCACAGGTGACAGCAGTCAGCCAGCAAGCAGAATCAGCTTCAGCTTCTCCTTTGTGGAAATACCGAGGATCAGCCAGCGCAGCCATGAAGGTAAACATTCCTGATCCATTTCCACAAAATTTGACTTTAAAATATTTGATTGGTTTATTTCACTTTACATCATCAAAATATTAACTTTGAATTTTCAGGTCACTTTCTTTGAGGACAAGAACTTCCAGGGTCGCTCTTATGAGTGCATGGGTGATTGTGCTGACATGCACTCCTACATGAGCCGCTGTCACTCTTGCAGAGTGGAGAGTGGCTGCTGGATGATGTACGATCAACACAACTACATGGGAAATCAGTATTTCTTTAGGAGGGGAGAATATGCTGACTACATGTCTATGTTTGGAATGAGCAACTGCATCAGGTCCTGCCGCATGATCCCTATGGTGAGCTCAATATAAGCATTTTTTTTTTTATTCCATATAAACATAAATTTATCTTTAAACATTTTTTTGGCTGATAATGTTAAACTAAAAGGACTTCTCTTCCAATACAGTACAGGGGATCCTACAGAATGAGGATCTATGAGAAGGAGAACTTCATGGGTCAGATGTACGAGATGATGGATGACTGTGACAACTGCATGGACCGTTACCGTATGCCTCACTGCCAGTCCTGCCATGTGATGGACGGCCACTGGCTCATGTATGAGCAGCCCCACTACAGAGGCAGGATGTCATACTTCAGGCCTGGAGAGTACAGGAGCTTCAGCAATATGGGTGGCATGAGATTCATGAGCATGAGGCGTATCATGGACTCCTGGTACTAGAATTCTAGTATTTCAATAAAATAAAATCAAAAGCAAACATTGTGTTGTGAAAATGAATTTTTACAAAATCACACTTAAAATAAAATAATGTATGCGCTGAAGGCTAATACACTTTTCATGGTTACTTTTTCGTAATAATTGTTATTAAGTCCTTGCCCGCAATTTTCTGTCATTTATAAGAAAACACTTTCCCTCCATTGACAGAATTTTATGACTTTGTGTTTTCACAAACTATGATAGGGGCCGCTATTACACATCTAGTGAAAGAGCACAGAATCTCCTGATCAAAACACAGGCAAAGAAGCAGAAACAAAAGATGTGTATATATATATATATATATATATATATATATATATATATATATATATATATATATATATATATATATATATATATATATAAGCAGATGCATTTGAAAAATAACATAATCATCAAACATTAAACAGCATGCGAATCAGAACGGCCTAAAGTTACCAAGGATTTTAATGAAATAATTTCTCTACAAAACTCTACATTTATTTATGAAAATAATGAATATATGGTGTTATTTTTTAGTCAAAAGTTATGAGTGTGTAAGACATGCTCATAAGCACATTATGTTATTTCACACGCGCAAAAATGAACCTTCAGCTGGCATGATAAATGTACTCGTGCACAAATTCAACAACCGAGAGGTGTACATGTAGCTGCGAGCGAGCGCCTGGCATACACTTTCACACAGGGACATCCTTTTACCTTGAATGACAGCTCTCATTACAGGAAGCACAGAGTTGGGTTAAGTTACCACCGAAGAAGAGTGGGAATGAATTAGAATGAGTTTTCTAATATACATAAAATGTGTCTGCACGTATAAAATGCTGCGCAGATCATAGTTAAATCAATTACCATCGATGAATATATTAGCGAACGATGAAGCCTACGTTTTGTTAAGCAAGTTAACATTAACTAACATTAACAAATGCATATACAACTACAGTAGCCAAAAGAAAGAAGAAGAAAAAAAAAAAACACACACACAAAAAAACCCCACAATTTTAGGAAATGGCAAAGTCAATGCTAACCCTTTTACCCCCTAAAAAAGAGCACCTGGTAGAAGACACTGGAGACGAGAATTGTCAGCATATTTTATCAAATTAAAGTTTATACTGTATGGTGAAGCATAAAAAGAGACTCCAACCCATTTTAAATATGCCTCTGTAACGGGCATACTGCCATCTTTGCAAATATGCTAAAATCTTTCATAACTTCTTTGGTTAACTCTGTGTAGCTTCTTTAGGCCAAAGTTATTGGTTAGCCATGAAATTTGTGTTGAAAAATGTTACATTCAAAATTTAAATAAGAACTTAGAACTTGAACCTGGATAAGGGCATGAAATGCAAGCTTTCACATCAACATTACCTATCACATCAACGTCACACACACTGGTGACACAGTCCAACAGAATCATTGAGCTTATCCAAATCTAAAATGATTACTGCTATTATATTTTTCTTATTTTTTTTATTTTATTTTTTTACAAGAATATAATGACAGACTATATCTATATCATGTGTGGACAGAGTTTTTGCAGAGCAGAATTAGGAATTAGTTATGAACCACATTACTTAGCCAATTATCAATGGCAAATGCCATGTGGGCAGTAGTTGTTTATAAGAAGCACGAAATGCTGATCCTCATTAAAAATGTATTTGAAATTAAAATAACAAATATATTGTTTTACTAAGTTTACCCAATAATGTTCATATATATATATATATATATATATATATATATATATATATATATATATATATATATATATATATATATATAATAATATACTCAGATGTATATATTTTTTTTTCCCCTTTCAAACATAGTAGACCAGGTGAGTTGCAATTACTGTGGCCAAGAACATTAAGGGTGTTCTCATTACTAAAATGACCAATGAGAATGAAACGTTAAAGAATGCCACAAAATGCAGACAAATTTTTTTTTGAAAGAGGCTAAATGAAAGTTGCTTCCTTCAACATACATCCAGTCATTTTCAAAGTAACTAAGCCAATTAGCTTTCAGCTTCAGTTTAGTGAGTCATTAAATCTGCTAGTGGTTTCAATAAGCAAAATAATAATAATAATAATAATAATAATAATAATAATAATAATAATAATAATAATAATAAACAGAACAAATAAGACTGAACAATGGGGCTAAATATATTTTTTCCTTTCTCTAAACTTAGGTCAGAATGTGTTCATTTAGGCTCTCCATTGTAAAAATTCTTAAAATGTTCAAAATCTGTATAATAGGGTTTCTGCAGGTTTTATGATGGTAAAATTAAGACCAAGATTTTAAGACCAAGTAAAGAAATTTTAAGGATTAAAAGAGGGAACACAATACCTCAGTATGTTCTCTTAATGTAAATGCCTAGGAAGCACACAGTGAGTTATATTGGCAACACTTCACGGTTTGAAAATTTAACTTCCAACAAACTCCATTTTTTCTATTTTACAAAATACTACTACTACTACTACTACTAATAATAAACTCTCTTGATTTTGAAAATAACCTAATTCTTTTATAATGTTTTGTTAGTTTGATCAAGGCTGATTTACATATATGCATGAGGGGAACATAAATGGCTTAAAGAATTAAAGAATCTTAAAGAATTCCTGTTTTCACTACCAACCCCAAAAACTGGCATCTGGTATGTGTCATTTAGCATTATAGACTGGCTACTCACTAGGTTTTGTCTCCTTACTCTGATCTCAAAATCAAGGAAAGAGCTAAGGATACAGGTTCAGAATCACTAAGAATGATTCCAAAATGCATGCTCATAAAAAACAAACAAATCCATATAACCATAAGTTCTCAATCTAAAACAACAACCACATGATAAAAATACAAACGTAGGCTGTTTCCAGAAGCTTAAGCAGCTGCCTTGTTGCCAAGTGGCCTCATTATATTATGCCTTGATTTCAGTTATTATTGAATTTCTACAATACTAGTTTCTCACTATAAATAAAACCAATTTTTATCACAACAAAGTTGGTCACAAACATTTACGCAAAAACTGACCACCATCTGCAACTTTCAGACACAATTTTACTCTCCTACTAGTTTGATATAGGCAGAAAATTATACATCTTATGCTGTTATCAAAAATCAATCAATTGAAGGTATCTCAGCAGACAGAATGTGCAAATCATTGGAATTCACAATCATTATTATTTCAATAACAGTTTACATTAACATTATACAATGTTCATGTTTAAATGATCCATTAAGAATGCTGGGAGCATTTTATAAATTATCATAGCCTAGATTAAATATTTTTCACTGTCATTTCGTGATATCTAAAGCAAAACCTAATGTTAACAAATTGAGCATTATTTTAAATCATTATCAGCATTTCTTAAGAGTTTATCCAAATCACATTTTTTTACCAATATACTTGTATTGTTCTAATAAATTTAAGTACTAAGATCAACATACCAAGCTTTAGCTAGAATGGCCTCTGTTCCAACTTGCACCGTCAGTAATTGAATAACAATAGAGGCCATGTAGTCTTTAGTCTTAGTCTAGTATAAAAGCACAGGTGACAGCAGTCAGCCAACAAGCAGAATCAGCTTCAGCTTCTACCTTGTGGAACTACTGAGGTTCAGCCAGCGCAACCATGAAGGTAAACCTTGTTCTAGTACCAATTTCCACAAAATGTAACTTATTTTTTTTATATTTGGTATCTCTCACTTTAAGTCACTAAAATATTATACACACAAACAAATATATAATTGTTTTTTTCAGGTCACTTTCTTTGAGGACAGGAACTTCCAGGGTCGCTCTTATGAGTGTATGAGCGACTGTGGTGATTTCTCCTCCTACATGAGCCGCTGTCACTCTTGCAGAGTGGAGAGTGGATGCTGGATGATGTACGATCAACACAACTACATGGGAAATCAGTATTTCTTTAGAAGGGGAGAATATGCTGATTACATGTCTATGTTTGGAATGAACAACTGCATCAGGTCCTGCCGCATGATCCCTATGGTGAGCTCAATTTCAGCTTATTTAACATGTAAACATAAATAGGTTTATCTTCAACTTTTTCTTTTAATTAATTAATTTTGTTTTTATTTTGCTGATAAACTAAAATAAAATTTCTTACATTACAGTACAGGGGATCCTACAGAATGAGGATCTACGAGAGGGAGAACTTCATGGGTCAGATGTACGAGATGATGGATGACTGTGACAACTGCATGGACCGTTACCGTATGCCTCACTGCCAGTCCTGCCATGTGATGGACGGCCACTGGCTCATGTATGAGCAGCCCCACTACAGAGGCAGGATGTGGTACTTCAGGCCTGGAGAGTACAGGAGCTTCAGCAATATGGGTGGCATGAGATTCATGAGCATGAGGCGTATCATGGACTCCTGGTACTAGAATTCTAGTGTTTCTATTAATAAAACATTTTCTCCAAAAAACTAAATAATTGTGTCTTTAAAATCATTAATGCCACTTATATTGACTTGGGTAATACACAAACAAACAAACTTCTCATGAGATTAACATACTTTCACAACAAATCAACAACTGTAAAAAATAAGCAATTACTGTATTATGTTTGCAAGACATACAGGATGTAATATTAAAATTTGGCTTCCAAAAGACAAGATACAAATAAACACTGAATCCTAGTTCTTTTAGAAACTGAAAATGAAATTGCAAGCGGTCTGGAATACCTCAACAGTTAAAGCTAATCCTGAAGATATTTCCTGAAGTAAATGAAGTAGAATTTTGTGGGAACCAAAAAGCCAAAGAATGATCTATGTGGAAACCACACTTACCATGTGTTGTCAAATAGCTAATTAAAAAAAAAAAGTGGTGGTGATCTAAAAAAAAAATGTTATCTACAGTGTCAAATTTTGCTCTTAAATATAGTAAGAGTAACAAATGTGCAAAACTTAGGATTTCTGAATTGTGTTGCCAAAATTATAGATGGGAGTTAAAAAAATAAAATAAGAGGTGCAACAGTATTTGTTGGGGAAAAAAGAAAAATTAACATAGATTCTGTGAGTATTTTCTCATAAAATACCATGTAAAATGTCTTCACAGGCACATGAATACTGATTCCTAGAATCAGACTGCACAGTCACAACAATTCCCACATAAATAACGTAACATCTAATCACATATTACATAACCTTTTTACAAACACAAAAGTATAGAAGCAGATTAGTCTCAAATATAATTCACGCAAAAAACACGATTCACACATGCGTAGACAATTTCACATGCATGAAACCGAATTCACGAACATACAAAAAAAATTCACGTGCGTGAAAAAAAAAATAGATTCACAAAAAGCAATTCACAAGCGCAAAATAAAATTATATATTTATAAAATACATTTCACAAATGCAAAAAACAATTTGTCGATATACAACTGTGCACAAAAACCTTTGAATGTTTAAAATGCACGAGTGTCTGAATGTACAAATTGTCATGTACTACGAATCCACTCGGATTTGTGTGTGTGTGTTTTTTGAGACTTTCCTGGCAGAGCTCTCTTCCCATGTGGGTCTTTGTACTCTTTAGCTAATCAGATGCGAGCTTACCATTCAACCAATTATATCCTAAGACACTGAGAGTGCATTCAAGGAGCACGATTCTGCGCGGCTTTTGCGCAATATGGATTAATTAGAACGGAAATTCGCTGGTACATTTTAAACATTCAAAGGTTTTTGTGCACAGTTGTATATCTACAAATTGGTGTTTTGAATTTGTGAAATGTATTTTATAAATTTATAATTTTATTTTGCGCATGTGAATTGCTGTTTGTGAATCTATATTTTTTAACGCACATGAATTTTTTGTGTGTGTATGTGAATTAGGTTTTATGCATGTGAAATTGTCTACGCATGTGTGAATCGTGTTTTTTGCTTGAATTATATTTGAGACTAATCTGCTTCCATACAAAAGTGCCCCACAGTTTTCTAATGATTCTGGACCATTGTTATAACACACAATATCAGTAAGTCAAACAAGAAAATGTAGATTGCCTTGAGTAGTCATGCTTCATTTGGAAAGGGAAATCAGAAAGAAGACAATGAGTACGTTTACAAGCTGTTAAAATTCGGGTTATGGTTGGGTTAAGTTCACTATTCGGGTTTCTGAAACATTCGGGATAACCCGTTTACATGCGTGAGCAGAGAGAGTTACTCCTGTATACATTGAATGTGTAATCAGTCACCAATATCCCGTTGTAAACGGCGACCCACGGTTAGCGTCTGGACGTACGGACAACATTACTCAAAAGACCAAGATTCCTTGCGAATAGAACATGCGCAGAACACCGAAACGCGTTTTCAAGACCAAATATTCGGGTTAGAAAAGGGGTACCCTAGGTATAATATCCCGGTCTTTAAAAACGGTGTTTACATGGCCGTGCGCGACCGGGTTATTGCTAATATTCCGGTTTTGAATGGGTTATTGGCTGCATGTAAACATAGTCAATGATCAGCCACAACATTAAAACTACTGACAGGTAAAGTGAATAGCATTGATCATAAAATGGCACCTTTCAAAGGGAGAGATACTTTAGGCTGAAAGTCAAAAGTTAGTTCTTGAATTTCAAGTGTTGGAAGCAGAAAAAAGTGGGCAAGGGAAAAGATCTGATCTGAGTAAAAAGGGCCAATTAGTGGTGGCTAGACAAGTGGGTCAGAGCACCTGCAAAACAACAAATCTTGTGGGGTGCTCCCATTATCAAGTAATTAGTACCTATTAAACGTGCATGGTGCAAAAAAGGGTAACAGGTTGACTGACATTTGGGGTCACTGGCACCCAAGGATAAGTTATGCATGTAAAAAGTGAAGACTAGCTCATCAGGTCTGACCACATAAAAGAGCTACTGTAGCTCAAACTCCTGAAAAACTTAATGCTGGCCATGATAGAAAGGTATAATACAGTGAATTGGAGTTAGTTGCCAATGGGACTGCACAGCAGCAGATGGTCAGAATACCCAGATAAAACCTGTCCACTGCCAATAGTACCTACAACGGGCACATGAACATCACAACTAGCATGGGGCAATGGAAGAAGGTTGCTTGGTCTAACGAATCATGTTTTCTTTTAGACCAGGCATGTGTGTGTTGTTTACCTGGGGGAAAAAATGGCTGCAGGACGTATGTGGGACGAAGATTGGCCAATGGAGGCAGTATCATGTTCTGGGCAATGTTCTGTTGGGAAACCTTGGGTCTCGTCATTAATGTGGATGTTACTTTGACACATACCACCTACCTTAAGATTGTTGCAGACAATGAACATTCCTTCATGGCAAAGGTGTTTCTTAATGGCAGTGGCTTCTTTCATTAGAATAATGCACCCTGCTACACTGCAAAAATTGTTCAGGAATGATTTGAGAATTTTACCATGTTACCTTGGCCTTATAACGATCAATCACAGGAAACGAGAGATCCAAATGCAGTGTGTTTAATGGGGTAATCCAAAATCAAAATCCAAAACAGGCTACAGGTCAATTATCAGGGAAAGCAGTCCAAAAACAAGAATACAAGAAACAAGAAAACACAAGGGAAAGTGGGAAAACCGGTGACGGAAAACAAGGATTCTATGAAAACAGAATGAGACAGGCTGGTATATATGGACAGGTAATAACAAAGAGAGTGGAGACAGCTGAGTGCAATACAGGTGTGCAATTAACAGTGATGAAGGGACAAGGCTTCGTGGGTAATGTAGTGCCTGCAGTGGGGTGCCTATGGGGAAGTGAGACCACTCGTGGACACCCAGGGAAACACAGACCAGACACTGTGACATTGCCCCCGTCCTACCAGATGCTCCATTGAACACAAAAACAAACCAAGGAACACAGAGACCAGGAGGGAGGTGTACTGGTGGAGGATAAGGGGGAGGGACGGAGGGCCAGGTCCATAGCAGGAAACAGAGACAGGAAGTGAAAAAAGAAAACAACAACCACAAGAAGACCAGGAGGGAGGTGGACCGGTGGAGGACCAGGGGTAGCGACGGAGGTCCAGGTCCATAGAGGGAAACAGAGACAGGAAGTGAAAAAACAAAACAACAAACACAAGGAGACAAGGAGGGAGGTTGACCGGTGGAGGACCAGGGGGAGGGACGCAGGGCCAGGTCCATAGAGGGAAACAGAGAGAAAAAACAAAAAACTAAACAAAAAGGCCAGGAGGGTATACAAAGTTCAGGGGCCCAGGGCAGAATCGAAAGGGCAGAAATCCAGGGTGGAGCAGGTGGAACTGGAGCCGTGCCATCGAGACAGAAGCCCACCAGGGCGGCGCAGAAGACCACCACAGCCGTGCGGTCGAGACAGAAGCCCACCAGGGTGGCGCAGAAGTCCAGGAGATCGATGGCACAGGAGAGCAAGTCTGGTTAGGTGAGCCTGAAATAGAGAACATGAACAGGTTAAGGGTGGGCTCTGTGGCACTGATGAGATGGTAGATGGTCTCCATGTCCATGACAGGGCAGGCGGTGACTTTCTGGATGGCCTCCATGGCCACGACAGGATAAGTCGAGCCCTCAGGGAGTTCAGCTGAGACGTGATGAGGCTCTTGAAGTTCCACAGAGATGTGGAGAGGCTCTGGTAGTTCAGCAGAGACATGGAGAGGCTCTGGTAGATCAGCAGAGATGTGGAGAGGCTCTGGTAGTTCAGCAGAGACGTGGAGAGTCTCTGGTAGTTCAGCAGAGACGTGGAGAGGCTCTGGTAGTTCAGCAGAGATGTGAAGAGGCTCTGATAGATCTGAGGTGATTTGACTGGGTTCAGGAAGATCAACTGAGACTTGACTTCTTCGTTCAGGAAGATCAACAGTGACTTTACTGGACTCAGGAAGATCAATGGTGACTTGACTTTGCTCATGAGGATCAACGGTGACTTGAACTTGCTCATGAAGATCAACGCTGACTTGACTTTGCTCATGAAGATCAACTGTGAATTGACTTTGCTCATGAAGATCAACAGTGACTTGACTTTGATCATTAAAATCATTGGTGACTTGACTTTACCCATGAAGAACACCGGTGACTTGACCTTACCCATGAAGATAATTCGGAACTTGACTTCTGAGGTCAGAAGCCCACCAGCATGGCGCAGAAGACCACCACAGCCATGCAGTCAAGAGAGAAGCCCACCAGGGCGGCGCAGTTTTTTTACGGGAAGTCGTGGCCTAATGGTTAGAGAGTCGGACTCCCAATCAAAAGGTTGTGAGTTCGAGTCCCGGGCCAGCAGGAATTGTAGGTGGGGGGAGTGCATGTACAGTTCTCTCTCCACCTTCAATACCATGACTAAGGTGCCCTTGAGCAAGGCATCGAACCCCCAGCTGCTCCCCGGGGCGCCGCAGCATAAATGGCTGCCCACTGCTCCGGGTGTGTGTTCACAGTGTGTGTGTGTTCACTGCTCTGTGTGTGTGCACTTTGGATGGGTTAAATGCAGAGCACACATTCTATGGGTCACCATACTTGGCTGAATGTCATGTCACTTTCACTTTCAGAAGACCATGAATTGGCTTTGCTCATGAAGATCATCAGTGACTTGCCTTTGCTCATGAAAATCATTGGTGACTTGACTTTACCCATGAAGAACACCGGTGACTTGACCTTGGCCATGAAGATCATTGGTAACTTGATTTGACTTCTGAGGTCTAACTGTAGTAGTGCTTAACTCATGAGTGTAAATGGTGACTTGACTTGACTCTGGAGGGTCAATGGTGACTTGACCTGACTCTGGAGGGTCGGCGGGGACCTGACTTAACTCTGGAGAGTCACCTGTGGCTGTCATATTGTGCAGAGGCGTTGGGCCGGTGGCCATCTTGTGCAATGGCTCTGGGCTGGTGGCCATCTTGTGCAGAGGCTTTGGGATGAAGGCCACCTTGTGCTTTGGTTCTGGGCTGGCGGCCATCTTGCGCAGTGGCGCTGGACTGGCGGCCATGTTGTGCAGTGGTGCTGGGCTGGTGGCCATCTTGTACAGTGGCACTGGGCTGGCGACCATTTTGCACAGTGGCGCTGGTCTGGCGGCCATATTGTGCAGTGGTGCTGTGCTGGCGGCCAACTTGTGCAGTGGCGCTGGGCTGGCGGTCCTCATGTCTGGAGACACCAGTCTAGAGTCGGCCATTACACCTGGAGAGACAGGTGTGGCTGGGGTATCCCACTGAGACCGATGTTACATTATGAGGTACATTATGAACCCCCAAAAATCCAAGATCTACAGCTCATCCATTTCCCACTCAGGCACAGGGTTGTCCAGGCAGGCGTTAAAAAGGCCTTTAAGTGCCTCATCATTGTACTGTCGTGTGGAAAGAGGACCAGAGAGAGCAATTCGCGGAGCAAATATTGTCTTTAATGATCAAACACAGGAACTTGAGAATAATAGGGAATGCAAACAGAAAAAATCCCAAAAGGAAAAACTGGAACCAAAACTCGTCCTTGTTCAAAAGGAGAAAGCAAAAGCCACCGGCCGCCCCGGCGGATTGAGTACGGTGGACAGCTCCGCAACCTCACAGTAGAGAGAGAGAGATCGGCAGGTCAGGAGATGAGCAGCGGCTAAACTTCCAGGCTCACACTCACAGCACCCCGAACAAACAGGACTAAGACTGGGACAAACGACAGGGGATAAGACATACCAGTTAAGCGTATTTTAGGGGAATAATCTGGCAAGGCAGGTAGGGAGGAAAGGGAAAGAAGTAGGAGTGTTAATCAAAGGAGAAGAGGAAACAGGTGCGGGAAGCCAAGCGCAAAGAGTAGCGCAATGAGGAGCAGCTGAAGGAGATTAACGAGAGAAGAAAGATTAGTGCAAAGTAGGAGAAGAGAAGAAAAAGCATCAGAGAGGGGAGGGGAAAAGGGGAAAGGGAAACAGGATCATGACAGTGCCCCCGCCTCAATGAGCGCCTCCTGGCGCTCCCAAGGGGGAAGCCTGGCGGGAGCGGAGGAAATCATCAATAAGCGAACGGTCCAGAACGTCCCGGGAGGGGATCCAACTTCTCTCCTCGGGACCATAACCCTCCCAGTCCACTAGGTACTGTCGACCCCGACCCCGGCGGCGGACGTCCAATAATCTACGAACCCTGTAGACAGGGGATCCCTCAATCTGAACGGGGGGGGTGGAAGACCAGGGTGGGGGCGCGGATAACCGGTTTAATGCAAGACACATGAAAAACAGGATGGACACGACGGAGATTGGGAGGGAGTTGGAGGCGGACCGCGACAGGACTAATAATCTTAGAAACTCGAAACGGCCCAACGAAACGAGGGGTCAATTTGCGTGAGATCGACTGGAGGGGCAGGTTAAGAGTAGACAGCCAAACCCTTTGACCGCAAAAATATCTAGGGCTCTTGACTCGGCGGCGATTAGCGATACGTAGGGTCCGGTCTCTAAAACGGCAAAGAGCGGATCTGACCCTCCTCCAGGTACGCTTACAGCGCTGAACGAACGCCTGAGCCGACGGGACGTTGGACTCCGAGTCCTTGCACGAGAACAGGGGTGGCTGATAACCGAGACTAGCTTGAAAAGGGGATAGCCCAGTGGCCGAGGACGGGAGCGAATTATGAGCATATTCAGCCCAAGGGAGCTGTTCAGACCATGATGCTGGGTTGCGAAACGCAAGACTACGTAATATGCGGCCGATGGTCTGATTGGCTCGTTCGGCCTGACCATTAGTCTGAGGATGGAAACCGGACGAGAGGCTAGCGGATGCACCGATTAAACGGCAGAATTCCTTCCAGAACTGCGAAGCGAATTGTGGACCTCTATCTGAGACAACATCAGAAGGTAGACCATGTAGCTTAAAAACATTCTCAACGACAGTCTGGGCGGTCTCCTTGGCGGAGGGGAGTTTGGGTAGAGGAATAAAATGCGCTGCTTTAGAGAAGTGGTCGATGACAGTGAGGATAACGGTATTTCCAGCCGACGGGGGAAGACCCGAAATGAAATCAAGGGCGATATGGGACCAAGGGCGTGAGGGAATGGGGAGGGGTCTAAGAAGGCCGGCCGGAGGGGAGTTCCCAGATTTCGTCTGCGCGCACACCGCGCAGGCGGCTACAAAACTACGAGTCTCCCGTTCGCGGGAGGGCCACCAGAACCGTTGGCCTATGGAAGCCAGGGTGCCCCTAACGCCGGGATGGGCAGCTAATTTGGACGTATGAGCCCACTGGAGGACAGCCGGACGGACGGATGCAGGGACGAAAAGAAAATTGGAGGGGCATCGACGGGGAGTGGCGGAGTGAGAAAGAGCTCGTTTGACTAGTCTCTCGATTCCCCAGATGGCCGCACCAATCACACGCCCCTCGGGGATAACGGGAACGCGTGACTCGGAGCACTCTGAGGAATCGAAGAGGCGGGACAGAGCGTCAGGCTTGACGTTCTTCGAGCCGGGTCGGTAGGAAATAGAAAAGTCGAAACGGGTGAAAAATAATGCCCAACGAGCTTGACGGGCACTCATCCTCCTCGCAGAACGAATATATTCGAGATTCCTGTGATCCGTCCATACCAAGAAAGGAACGCAGGAACCTTCTAGCCACTGACGCCATTCACTTAGCGCGAGGCGGATAGCGAGTAGTTCACGATTACCCACGTCGTAATTACGCTCGGAGGGAGTTAGTCTGTGCGAGAAATAAGCGCAGGGGTGAATCTGACCATCGGAGGCAGATCGCTGGGAGAGTATAGCTCCAACGCCTACTTCGGACGCGTCAACCTCGACTATGAACTGTTTGGAGGGGTCAGGGGTCATTAGGATGGGAGCGGACGTGAAAAGGGTCTTCAGGCGGTCAAAAGCGCGCTGGGCGGACTCGGTCCATTCAAAACTGGACTTGACAGAGGTAAGGGCGGTTAGGGGCGCTGCGACCTGACTGTAGTTGCAAATGAAGCGACGGTAAAAATTGGCGAACCCCAAGAAACGCTGCAAGGCGACGCGAGAATCAGGAACTGGCCAGTCAATAACCGCCTTAACCTTAGCGGGGTCCATGCTAATGCCCTCCCCTGAAATGACCGATCCCAAAAAGGTGACCGAGCGCGCGTGAAAGCAGCATTTCTCCGCCTTGACGAACAGCCTATTCTCGAGAAGCCTTTGAAGAACGCGGCGAACCTGCTGGACGTGCACCTGGAGGGAGGGCGAGAAGATAAGAATGTCATCAAGATAGACGAAAACAAATATATTTAGCATGTCTCTAAGAACATCATTTACCAACGCCTGAAAGACCACGGGGGCGTTTACAAGGCCGAACGGGAGAACGCGATACTCAAAGTGCCCAAGGGGCGTGTTAAACGCGGTCTTCCATTCATCCCCCTCCTTTATGCGAATTAAGTGATAGGCGTTGCGAAGGTCCAACTTCGTGAAGAATTTGGCGCCCTGCAAGACCTCGGATCCGGACAGGGCTGGCGGATTGAGGCTACACTGGTGGAGTTGTTTAGCCAGATCCGTCACCTGAGCCGCCAGCGTCTCCACGGCCTGTCTCGCGGCCGATAATTCCTCCTCGTGCTTACCCAGCATAACTCCCTGGATCTCGACGGCCGTCTGGATCGGATGCTCTCTTGCTGGGTCCATAGTGGGCCAGATTATTCTGTCGTGTGGAAAGAGGACCAGAGAGAGCAATTCGCGGAGCAAATATTGTCTTTAATGATCAAACACAGGAGCTTGAGAATAATAGGGAATGCAAACAGAAAAAATCCCAAAAGGAAAAACTGGAACCAAAACTCGTCCTTGTTCAAAAGGAGAAAGCAAAAGCCACCGGCCGCCCCGGCGGATTGAGTACGGTGGACAGCTCCGCAACCTCACAGTAGAGAGAGAGAGATCGGCAGGTCAGGAGACGAGCAGCGGCTAAACTTCCAGGCTCACACTCACAGCACCCCGAACAAACAGGACTAAGACTGGGACAAACGACAGGGGATAAGACATACCAGTTAAGCGTATTTTAGGGGAATAATCTGGCAAGGCAGGTAGGGAGGAAAGGGAAAGAAGTAGGAGTGTTAATCAAAGGAGAAGAGGAAACAGGTGCGGGAAGCCAAGCGCAAAGAGTAGCGCAATGAGGAGCAGCTGAAGGAGATTAACGAGAGAAGAAAGATTAGTGCAAAGTAGGAGAAGAGAAGAAAAAGCATCAGAGAGGGGAGGGGAAAAGGGGAAAGGGAACCAGGATCATGACATGTACCCCATGCCTACCACCATGGTACAAAATAATTGTGCTAAAGCACCTACCTCACTCCCCTTTTGACGTAGGGTGGTTAATTTGAGGAATCTCCCCCTCCACTCCTCCATGCTGGCTGGGGAACTGACACGAAATCCCACACCGCTGGGTCTGGGCATGATGGAGTCTTTCTGTACCGATCGATCACAGGAAACGAGAGATCCAAATGCAGTGTGTTTAATGGGGTAATCCAAAATCAAAATCCATAACGGTCAATAACAGGGAAAGCAGTCCAAAAACAAGAACACAAGAAACAAGAAAACACAAGGGAAAGCGAGGAAACCGGGTGATGGAAAACAAGGACTCCATGAAAACAGAATGAAACAGGCTGGTATATATGGACAGGTGATAACGAAGAGAGAGAGACAGCTGAGTGCAATACAGGTGTGCAGTTAACATTGATGAAGGGACAAGGCTTTGTGGGAAATGTAGTGCCTGCAGTGGGGTGCCTATGGGGAAGTGAGATCACTAGTGGACACCCAGGGAAACACAGACCAGACACTGTGACAGGCCTTCAAGTCTCACATATCTTAATCCAACTGAGCATCTAGGGCCGCAGTCCTGCAGAGTTAACTTCCAACCCTGCTCCAACACACACATACCATATATATATATATATATATATATATATATATATATATAAACTTATTGTTGAACAAGCTGTACAAACGGTTATGATGAGCAAGTGAGTGAATTGCATTTATGCCAAACACTTATTACAAAGCAAAAACAAACACTCTTCTACCACAACAGACATTCGGAAGTCTTGTGAGTGTGTGCCTCGATACATCAGACCTGATTTGGCAGCATGAGGGGGACCTACATGGAATTAGAATTAAAATGTCATTCTTTGGTCTGTGATCTGGAAGTGATCTTTTAATTCTTCTAAACTTTAATTACAAAAACAGAAACTAAACTATCTAAAAACTAAACATAAATGTGTTATATAAAATAAATTAATGAAAATATCAACTCTGGCAAGAGGCTCTTATGATATTCAACTCTGGGCTACTGTGGGCTGCTCAGAGGGCAGCAATTGGTCAGATTACATGGCACTCAAGCGGCTCCGGCCAATAAGAGCTGTGAAATTTGACACTTCTGGGTCAATAGAGAGGAAATACTATTTTTACTTAATTCTATAGCAAATATGAAAATGATATTAAAATAAAAATGCAAAACTATAATAACCTTGTAGAGCTGCATTATTAACCTTTTAACGCATTCTTGATTCAAACACCCATGCAATCTTATTCCTAAATAACAATGATTCAGCCATCAACCCTTTGACAGAATCATACCAGCCATAAATTTAAATCTGTGATCACTGACCCAGAGAGAGAGAGAGTCTTCACAGTGTCACGCTGTTTTATTATTATTATTATTATTTATTTTTTTTACTTTTTGTGTGTGTGTGTGTGTGTGTGTGTTTGTGTGTATGTATTTTTTTTCTTGGTTCCTGACTTGTCATGTATTCAATGACCCTGTCATATGATCCTGCCATGTGGTCTCTTTTGTTCATTTGTCTTGTTCTCATTGGTTCATTTGTTGTTTATGTAATCCACTGTTTGGTGAGTTTTGTCCATGTTCATGTTCTTATTTTGCCTAGCCAAATCAAGTCATGTTTGTTGTTTATCTGCTCACTTTTGGATTTATTTAAACTGCACTTGGGTTCTTTCAACTTGCCATCAGTGGACATTTATTACACAGTATTTTCAACATCATTACGCCATTAGGTGGTGAAAAGTGGCTTTATGAGCAAGTCAGTTCATTCATTTAACCAAATTCATTTAAATATACGGATTCATTCAGGAACAATTTTAATAATTACTGAATCATTTGTTAACCAATTCCTCAAAAAAGGAATTCGCTGTAATTGTACCAAATGGTCCACTGAAGGCAAGTTGAAGTGAGAATCCAAGTGCAGTTTATTTACGCAAAGACAAAACAATCCAAAAGACTTGACTTGAACAGACTTGACTTGGCATATACAGACTCACCGACAGCAGGGTTACAAAATCAAATCTAAACAAAGAACAAAGGCAACATGAGGGTTATTTATATCAAACAATGAGGGTCACATGCAATGAGAACATGAAACATGAACCAAGGAACCAATCAGATGTAACACACAAGGTTTGACTGTGCAGACCTATCGGCGGCTGACTTAAAACAGTGCATACTGGTTATAAATTTTGTCTGGCCTGAATCAGCGCCGACACCATGTCCCAGTTCATGTGTGGCATCAAAGTACCGCGATAGCGTTCCAAAAGCAGCTGTCTGACTCAGCTGGTGCAGCTTTTTCAGAGCAACTCCATGAGCGCTGATGACGACACAGCTGTTTCACGATTAGCCATTTTCACCATATGACAACAATGATGTGTGTTTCTACCATTTCAGTTCCAATACTGCTCACAAATCTGTTTTTAGAACAGTAAAAGTTTTTTTTTTTTTTTTTTTTTTAATTAAGTAACAATGTTTTATTGAGTCACCTTTATCAGAAAAACACTGAGAAAAGCATATATACCCCCACTGGTATTTAAATAGTAAATGTTTATGTTGAATTTGTTTCTTGAACAGATGGTGCTGTATTAAGCAGAATATGAAAAATGTTACTTGTTGCTCATGAAAATGCTTCTGAAATGTCTGTGTATTTTACAAATATTGCATGTTATTCAATTAATCTGCGATAGATTATGCAAACTCAACGAGAGCGTCATTACCGGGAGCAAAAATTGTCCAACTTGACGTCTCTGCTTTCAATTTCGCCCCTTACTGCAAGTGCTAACTTTCACAGATCAGTCTGTGCAGTGTTGCATAAAGTCGAAGACACCTACAGATAAGGGAATCACATGACAGTACATGACTGTGGCTGAACTACAAAATAAAAGACATGAAAACAATGAACAAGAAACAAAGCCCAAACCCCACGTTGCAGTAATAAATGTGTTTGTAAAAACTTCTCCTGTTTTTCTATTTAAATCTACCACGACATTAAAACCATGTAAGATGTTTTATGTGAACTTCTTATGTGAATTTATATATATATATATATATATATATATATATATATATATATATATATATATATATATATATATATATATATATATATATATTTTTTATTTTTTATTTTATTTTATTTATTTTTTTACATATTTAGTTTCAAAAGCTTCCTAATTTTAGTAAGTTTCAGGTTTTGTAAATCACAGATATGAATTACAGGCAAAAAAACAACAACAAAAAACAAAGTGTGATTCTCAGTTTGAATCATCATGCTCTGGTTTTTAATTTTAGCAAACATTAACTAAGATCTAGATACTACGCTTTAACTAACAGCCTCTATGTCAACTTGCACAGTCAGGTTTTGACCAACAATAGAGGCCGTGTAGTCTTTAGTCTTGGTCTAGTATAAAAACACAGGTGACAGCAGTCAGCCAGCAAGCAGAATCAGCTTCAGCTTCTACCTCGTGGAACTACTAAGAATCAGTCAGCGTAACCATGAAGGTCAACCTCATTCCAGCAACCATTTCCACAAAGTTTAACATCAAAATGTTTGATTTGGTATCTCTCACTTTAAGTCACTAAAATATTAAATTTGAATTTTCAGGTCACTTTCTTTGAGGACAGGAACTTCCAGGGTCGCTCTTATGAGTGTATGGGTGACTGTGGTGATTTCTCCTCCTACATGAGCCGCTGTCACTCTTGCAGAGTGGAGAGTGGATGCTGGATGATGTACGATCAACACAACTACATGGGAAATCAGTATTTCTTTAGGAGGGGAGAATATGCTGATTACATGTCTATGTTTGGAATGAACAACTGCATCAGGTCCTGCCGTATGATCCCTATGGTGAGCTCCATGAATATTTTGACATAATTAAAAAAAATACATAATCATAAAAAAAAAAAAATTGCCACATAATACATTTTTTTATTGAATATTTTTTTTCCTTGCCATATAGAGAAAAAAACAATTCTGGCAAAAAAAATTAAAGTAAAAATCTTTATCTACTTTTCTTCCACTACAGTACAGGGGATCCTACAGAATGAGGATCTATGAGAAGGAGAACTTCATGGGTCAGATGTATGAGATGATGGATGACTGTGACAACTGTATGGACCGTTACCGTATGCCTCACTGCCAGTCCTGCCATGTGATGGACGGCCACTGGCTCATGTATGAGCAGCCCCACTACAGAGGCAGGCAGTGGTACTTCAGGCCTGGAGAGTACAGGAGCTTCAGAGATATGGGTGGCATGAGATTCATGAGCATGAGGCGTATCATGGACTCCTGGTACTAGAGTTATATTAATAAAATAATTACTCTACAACTATAAGCATTGTCTTGAAAATCATTAATACACCTAATAACAAAAACAAAATCCACAAAACACTCTGCAAGTTGTCCTAGACATTATGTGGACTAGACATTACTCACTGACAGGAACTGACATTACTCACTGACAGAAATCACTGACAGGAACATTAGAAATTAAAATAAAATGAACACATCAGTAAGTAATTTTTTAAAATATTTTCTCTCTTTCTCTCTAGATTAGGAAACATCAGTAACACTTCACAATAACTTTCCATTTTTTTTATAAATCATTAAGAAACATTATATAATGCTTAATGGATCATTAGTTAGCATATATTCATAGAGTTAGATACATAAGATTATTTGCTTGTTAATGTTTGTTAATAAACTTATTAAACATGTAAACTAAAATGCTTACAAATGTCATTAAACTTTCAATTCCATATGATCAAGCACTTACAGTAAATCTTACAAGCACTTACAGCAAATATACAAATGAATTTAACAGATGTTATAAAATGATTAAAAGCTTGTATTCAAGCACAACACTTTGCTGCTATTGAGGTGTGATAGGGGTAAGGTTAGGTACAGGTTTGGTGGTATGGTTAGGTTTAAGGGTTGGTTAAGGGGTCATATGTGCACTTGAGACAATTTGATTATTATAAGTGAACAGTTTTTTTTGTTGTTTTTGATAAATGAACAAGTATTTTCTTCATATTATATATTTATCATATATTTATGATATATGGGGGAAGTCGTGGCCTAATAGTTAGACAGTCAGACTCATAACCCAAAGGTTGCAGGTTTGAGCCTTGTACTGACAGGGAGTGTAGGTGGGGGGAGTGAATGTACAGTGCTCACTCCTACCTTTAATACCACAACCCCCAACTGCTCCCCGGGCCCACTGCTCTGGGTGTGTGTGCACTTTAGATGCATTTATTAATTTATGTATTTATTTACTTATTTATTTATATATTTTTAGCACTAATTCACTCATTTCTAGGTTGGGGAGTTTATTTCTTTGTTTTGACACCACTTTCCCATCATTCAAATTGTATAATTTTCCTTCATTAGTTTTTATTTATTTTTCCTTGTGTAGTGTAAATAGCTCACACATGCTGCTTTGTGGTTCTGGTTTCTGGTTAATAAACAAATTAACGTTATTCTAAAGGTTTCCTTGGTTCATTTTGCTTATCCTTTCTACCCAGTAGTAGAAAACAAGTTTAAGTTTTGCTGACTTTTCCCTAGATCATTTTAAGAGTTGTAACACAAGCATTTCACAGGACTATTGTAATGCACTTCTGGGTGGCTGCCCTGCATCTTCAATAAACAAGCTACATGTAGTCCAAAATGCAGTAGCTTACCAGATCCAGAAAATATGATCATATTACCCCAATTTTACAGTCTCTGCACTGGCTACCTATTAAGTTCCATATCAGTTACAAATTATTATTACTTACCTATAAGGCCCTTAACGGTTTAGCTCCTGTGTACCTAACTAGCCTTATACCACACTACAATCCATCACACTCCCTAATGTCACAAAACACTGGACTTTTGGTAGTTCCTAGGATAGCAAAGTGCACTAAAGGAGGGAGAGCTTTTTCGCATTTGGCTCCCAAACTCTGGAATAGCCTCCTGATAATGTTCGGGGTTCAGACACACTCTCTCTCTTTAAATCTAGATTAAAAACACATATCTTTCCCCAAGCATTCAAATAATGCATCTCTTAAATTGTGACTGCAGTTGCATCTGATCAAATGAGTATTATTATTCTTTAGCTTGGGTTAAACTAATTAATTTTACTTGTTTGGAACAGCAGCTATGCTAATGATGTCTCTATTTGTTTCTCTGTTTTACCACGGGGTAACTAGGATTGACACAAGCTTCAGTCTGAAACCAGAACACCTGAGAAGAGATGATGCAAACCCCTCAGAGGGCCTCAGATGATGCTAACCCTAAAAAACAACATACAGAACTAACAAATATTGCTACTTACTATGCAATCACATTATAATTGCTGTTAATTAAACTTAATTTTCTGTAAAGTTGCTTTGCAATGATTTGTATTGTTTATTTGTACAAATAAACTTGAATTGACAATTGAATTTAGCTAAACTTAACCAGCCACCCTTTACACCAAACTTGTTACATTATAGATAAAAGCCCAATGATAAATATACTAAATGATTAGTAATTGTTTATAAAATACGGTTAGATATACAATACGATTTATAAATGATGAATAGTTTTAACTTTAGGTTGGCCACTACAAAAAAAAAAACATTATCTCATCTGTTTGAATATATAATAACTAATGATCTGTTAAGCATTATATAATGTTTGTTAATGATTTATAAATGGAAGTTATTATAAAGTGTTACCGAAATATCTATGATTTCAGACCAAATATATATTTCTAACCAGCTTGCCCACACATTTATTGTCCTGGAATGGAAAAATGGATTTGATGCTGATTCTGGGAATCACAATTCAAATCTAAAACAATTATTTATTTATTTTTACAGGATATGAATATCAAATTTGTTTGTTGAATTGTATGAAATTACAAATTAAAAATGAATCAAAACAATTTTATATTAAGAATTATTAAATACTGTTACTTAAATTAGCTTCTAAACATGCAATCATATATAAAGTAATAACAAACAAAGAAACACATTACAAGAGCAAACAAATAAAATAATTAAATCTGTATCTGAAAGTGCTTAAGTATTTGAAAATCAAATCAATAGCAAATCAAGTAAGTGATTTTCCAGTTATATACTATGCATCAGACATTAGACTGCACAAATACAGTTTACTTTATAATACAGACGGTCCACACAAGGATATGTGTGCTTCACCTTATTGTGTTCTACATTCCCAGTATTTTACAAGGAGAGTGAAATCATAAGGTAACACCTAATCAAATCAATCCAAATCCACATAGCCAGAATGTTTGAATCTGAAGCAACAAACAATCTATGAAAACTCTTTTGTAAACTCTTTTTTTTTCTTCTCAGTATTTCATATTCTAAAAAGCAAAATCAAACCAAATCCACAGAGTCAGAATCTGTCAATCTTGAGCAAAACAATTTCTTAGAATGGAAGCTCTTTATTATTCTTTTATATATATATATATATATATATATATATATTTTTATATACTCTTTAATTTTAGCAACAAACACTTTAGAAATTCTATAGTTTGAACATTATAAACACTTCATACAAAGCTTTAACTAGAATGGCCTCTAAACCAACTTGCATAGTCAGGAATTAAATAACAATAGAGGCTGTGTAGTCTTTAGTCTTGGTCTAGTATAAAAGCACAGGTGAGAGCAGTCAGCCAGCAAGCAGAATCAGCTTCAGCTTCTCCTTTGTTTCTCCTACTGAGAATCAACCAGCGCAACCATGAAGGTAAACCTTGTTCCAGTAGCAATTTCCACACCGCTTGACTCCAGAAATATTTGATTTGTTAAATTACTTAAAATATTAATTCTGTATTTTCAGGTCACCTTTTATGAGGACAGGAACTTCCAGGGTCGCTCTTATGACTGTATGAGCGACTGTGCCGATTTTTCCTCCTACATGAGCCGCTGTCACTCTTGCAGAGTACACAGCGGATGCTGGATGATGTACGATCAACCCAACTACATGGGAAATCAGTATTTCTTTAGGAGGGGCGAGTACGCTGATTACATGTCTATGTTTGGAATGAGCAACTGCATCAGGTCCTGCCGTATGATCCCTATGGTGAGCTCCATGAACCTGTTGATGTATTTATTTACAATAGTACTAAATTTATTTCAACCAACAAATGAAATTATGAAATCCTTCAGCATGAAAAGCAACATAGATTCTTTCAGAATGATGATCTGTGAGAAACAGACCTAGACAGTTGCTGAAAATATATGGTTACATGTGATGATACTTCATGATTGATTTATACATAACTGACTTTTCTTCCACTACAGCACAGGGGATCCTACAGAATGAGGATCTACGAGAGGGAGAACTTCATGGGGCAGATGTACGAAATGATGGATGACTGTGACAGTATCATGGACCGTTACCGTATGCCTCACTGCCAGTCCTGCCATGTGATGGACGGCCACTGGCTCATGTATGAGCAGCCCCACTACAGAGGCAGGCAGTGGTACTTCAGGCCTGGAGAGTACAGGAGCTTCAGCAATATGGGTGGCATGAGATTCATGAGCATGAAACGCATCATGGACTCCTGGTACTAGAGTTATATTAATAAAATAATTACTTTAAAACACTAAACATTCTGTCTTGAAAATCATTGATGTGAATAATATTTACATGAGTAGTCAAATCAATGGCGTGCTTCAGTTGCAAGTGACAATGCAGGTGACAATAAGCCACAGACATTTTATTGGATAGCATAGATCATGTTTGTAAGTTGGATTTCAGGCAATGTTCTTTTAGCTGCTGGAGGTTATTAACATAGTCTTGAGCCTTTCCTCTGTTTAGATCAACCCTCCATTCAGCACATTTCCATTCAGCCATAAAACAGGATGCTGAGAACACATGCTTTATACATTCTTCCTTTGGTGCAGACAGATAGATACTTTTTTTGCCACTGACGATTTTTCAAACTGCCAAAAGTAGAGCCCTCTTTCTCCAACATGATTGAATCTCATCATCTAGGATATTATTGCATGTCACGGTAGATCCAAGATAAGTGAAATTTTCCACATCATCAAGAACCACATTTATTAACTGAAAAAAAAACTATATATATATATATATATATATATATCTAATAAATCTCTAATTTATTGAGATGCACCTGTATTATTTAGAAAAATAAAATAAAAAATGCTCAGTGTTTAGCCCTGAAGCCCATGTCCATAGTAGAAAAACTAATTCTTATTTTATTTATATTCTAACTTTTGCTATAGGTTTTTACTATGGTAAATAAACACATATAATTATGTAAAGGTGTGGCTCATCTATAGGCAGGCAGGGAAAAGCCCTACCAAAATATTTATCAATTTCAAAACATAGTTTAAACGGCCAATATACTATGGGGGCTGGTAAATGCTTGAATTTTATTGGTTGATAAACATAATAAGGTGTGCAAGGCAGGTCTTGACCACATGTCCATACCATTTCACCAAATAAAATGTCATCCCTAATTTTTGTTACTTTCAGTTTGGTGAGCAGATCACAAATTATGATGAGATGACTTGAAAATCAAAAATCTAAATGCCAAAACGCAATAGAGGTTTGGTTTTGTTACATTTAAATTGGCATTGCCTTTTCTAGTTATAAAGGTTAAAACAAGCTTAAAGGGCTAGTTCACCCAAATATTAAAATTATGTATTAGGGCTTGGGCGTCGTGACGTCATTACTTGGCGTGGCCGCCACGTTGAATGCCTCCTTTACTGCTACTCGGACTACTGCGCAGTGTTTAGACATACTCCCTCTCATCCGTGTGTCTTAATTAGATTAATTAAAAATCTATTTCAACCATGGTAAACCGTTGCTGTATTGTGGGGTGTAATAGCGCAACACATAATCGCTGTTGGGAACTCAGAAACGAAGACCAGGAGACTCTTGGGTAATCTTCAGCAGGATTCTTTATTGAGAACGCTCTGCGTGGCGCTGCAGTCATCAAAAAGTCTACCTTGTCCTTAAGACATTGTAGTTTTTTATATATTTTAAGGGGGTGGGATACACAGAGGTGGAGTCAACCTAAACAAAGCATGCAAATGCAATACAGGGATCAGCCTGATACTGGCCTTTTTCCCATCTTTGATCTTGTCAGCATAACAGTGTCATTTAAATACAGAGGTGCCTGACAGTATCACTGATACCTTAACATTATCATAGAGACAAAAGACACAGCTGTGCCTTGAGCTTCAAGGAAGACAACAAAGACAAAAGGTTAATGTCTCAGACACTTGATTTTCCTGATTTGAGCTTCTTGGATGTCAGCTTTATTACCCCAAAAAGTCTACTATTATATTGGAAATTTCGACATTCATCTTTTTGTTGCTATCCCTCTGCTGACAGCAAAAATTCGTACTATAACACTGCTGCATTAACTAACATTAAGCGATTTGTGAAGCTAGGTCTAACGTGACTTTAGTTACAGATTGGCGTGAAATCGTGCTCTCACAACAACCAAGCTATCTTAAAAAGCCCAACATAACACTAGGGTTGCTTTCAAGTAAGCAAAACGATGCTTTGAAAACATCTGTTTTGCTGGAAGGGCAAGGAGTAGCAACAGGACAACAATGCAGAGACTTCACAGGTCCGATTGAAGGGCTAACGGGATATTTTACAGGAAAATACTAAAACGGGAAGACAGCGGGAAAAGAGCTCAAATACGCGAGAACCCCGGAAAAAACGAGAAGGTTGACAGCTACTAACTACACTTTTGAAACACATTGTTAAAAGTCCATGTGTGAATGGTTGTTAGCACTAACGGTTACTAAACTAGCAGTTAGGTAGAGCGCAGTTTACCGGATTACTGTATACTGTTTGCTGCTGTTCCGGTTACAGCTCCTGAACCCATCCATTTGTGAACTGTACATGAGACTTCAATGACTTGTAGCTTCGGAACTATTCTGAAGTTTAGGCGCTCACAAAACAAACAAGGTAGCCGAAGATATTTGTAATGCAAAAGTGTGGCAGCAAGTCTCCGTCGGTACTCCACTATTTGTTGGGAATTTCATATGGATCCAAACCATTAATAGTGCCGATTTTGTCCACATACCGGTCCCTGGCATCCCTATTTAGCGTATCCCTATAAATCCCTCAACCTTTTCAAGATTTTAACATCTTTTTTTCTTTCTCCCAACTCTGCTCTTCTCGTTCAACTTGCTGTATGTTTACATTTGCGAGGCTAGCAACATGGCTGCCACATCCCAGAATGCAACTCGGCGCCCAAGCCCTATTAATGACTCACCCTCATGAGTCTTTCCAAACCCATAAGACCTCCGTTCATCTTAGGAACACATTTGAAGATATTTTAGATTTAGTCCGAGAACTTTCTGTCCCTCCATTGAAAATGTATGTACAGTACACTGTCCATGTACAGAAAGGTAATAAAAACACCTTCGAAGTAGTTCATGTGACATCAGAGGGTCATACATTTTGGTCCAAAAATAGCAAAAACTACCACTTTGTTCAGCCTTTGTCTTCTCTTCGTTGTGAGTGCGTTCACTCCGGTTCGCGAATGAATCACTCGATGTAACCGGATCATCTTGAACCAGTTCACAAAATCAAACTGAATCGTTTGAAATGGTTCATGTCTCCAATAAGCATTAATCCACAAATGACTTAAGCTGTTAATTTTTTTAACGTGGCTGACACTCCCTCTGAGTTAAAATAAACCAATATCGAGGAGTAATTCATTTACTCAAACAGTACACTGACTGAACTGCTGTGAGGAGAGAACTGAAGATGAAAACCGAGCCGAGCCAGATAATGAATGAAAGATTGACTTGAGGCCATAAATTACACACCCTCAATGCATCCTATGTGTATGCATCTGAGGGGTGAACAAAGGCCTCCTGTAGCAAATAGATTTGTTTTTTTTAAGAAAATTATCCATATTCAAAAGGCAATAATCACTTTGATGTAGCTTGAGTCAACAGCTGAGACACTATGGGGAAAAGTCATTTTTCTCTGATTTCTGAAGCCTTTTTTAATCATGCAATGAAACTGTATGACTATTGTTTCATGGAGTTTGATACAAATGAACCAATGGCCATGTGAGCCTATGCTGTGCGCTACTAAGGCCAATACCCAGGCCTTTAAGGGTTCGAAAGCCAGCAGGATAAAACCTCGACTTCCACGACCTCAACCATCTTCCTCGACTCGACTGTCTCCTCTGCTGGTCTCTTCAGCCCCACTGTGGATGGGTTTGCTGAGCGCTTCACTGCTGCACAAAAGTTGTTCCAGACTATGTGACACTTTTTGCCCAAGCGCTCATCTTTGTCTGCCTTGAATCGCCCCAAGCCAGCGCTGACTCAGCAGCCTGATAAAACGATGCTGCCGGCGCTCGCTCTCTGCTAAGCGTTACCCCCTTCTAAAGCACAGGGACCCCAGCCCAAGATAGTGCTGGACCTGGCGCCTCAGAAGTCAGCCTGATGCACCAGTCAGGAAGAGGGGAAGGCTAAGTCCCGTCGCGGGCGGACCGCCCTCCAAATTGCCTCGTCTCGCCTTCCCATCACCCTGTTATTCAAAGGCATGCTCCTATCCTCTGTGAAAGGCGAGGATGTGCATGTCCTTCGCTCAAAGGTAAAATCTATGCTGGTGAAAAGGGCTATAGAAGTGGTCCCCCCAGCGCAAAGCGAGTCAGGCTTCTACAGCCGGTACTTCCTCGTCCCCAAAAAGGATGGAGGTCTCAGACCCATCCTTAATTTAAGGCGTCTGAACTGGGCCCTGATGAAGCGCTCATTCAGAATGATCACTTTGAAGCAGATCCTTATAACCGATCCCCATAGTGTCTCAGCCTAATGGCTTACGATGCAGTACGAGTGTAGAATCAAAAAGGAACGTACTCCGTTACTAACGTAACCTCAGTTCCCTTAGATACGGAACGATTACTGCGTACTTTGACGTGCAATACGCAAGGACACTTCATGTCATCGCTTCAGTCAAATTAAATCAATTTGCCTGAGTGAGACGGGCGCTTATATAGCCTGATGCCACCCCTTTTGGCAGGTTTGGGTGGGCTTGCTAACTAAAGGCTCTTGCGGCACTACTGCACCGCCATTGCTTCATTTCTATTGAACTCCACGAACCAATGGTCCTGCATTTTCACTGCTTGATTGAAAAAAGCTTGAAAAAAAATCTGAGAAAAAAAACTTTTCCCCATAGCATCTTAGCCTAACGGCTGATGACGCAGTACTCATTCCGTATCTAAGGGAACTGATGTTACGTTAGTAACCGAGTAGGTTTGTTAACATGAGCAAGGGAAGCTAAATTTCTTCTTTGCTTATATTGAAATCCACTAACATTGTTCTTTACAAATCCTCGTTTTGTACTTCTAATTAGTGACCGTTGTTTTGTTACAATATCTCCCCTTTGCAACCGCATTTGTCACATCTGAATGGCGCATGCGCAACACCGACCTCCATTCGTCATTATCCCCCTTCTTCTCTGTTCTCTGTCAGTGTGTGCTTATAAGTGCAAGGCTAGGTGTAAATGACCAAACCGTGCATGCGTTGCATGGGGCTGGAAGCTGTACAGGTTACACTACCTTTTTTACATTCATGTCCAGTTCGGTTTGAAATAATGGGGCAGGTCAGACTCTGGTCCAGTATTACTGTGTCTGTCTGGGGTTGGTTTTTTCCAATTTAAAATTGTATTTAAGAATCACAATCCAATTCTAAAACAATTACTGGATTACAATCAAGGTTTTTTTTTTTTTACAGACTTTGAATATCAAATTTGTGTGTTGAATTTTATTAAATGACTAATTTAAGTACTTTTTAATAATTAAAAATTAATTTTAAATCAAAACTACTTTATATTAAGAATTAATAACTACTGCTACCAAATAGCTTCTAAACATACAAGCAAATAAAGAGTAATAACAAATGAAGAAACACATTAGTAGAGCAAAAAAAAAAAAAAAAACATTAAATCTGTATCTGAGAGTGCTTAAGTATTTGAAAATTTGCAGAAGGTCTCTAGAATGAGTGGAATATACACAGTAGTTATATAAAACAGTCTTTGTAATAAATGTCACACTATTTCCATGATTTATAGACATTAGTGTTTAAGTACGTCCCCCCCCAATACTTCTTTGAACTTCTGCAACATAAAATCTAAATATAGCCTGTTGGTGGTACTATACATATAAATTACAACTGGTCTTTCACCAGCAGTGTTCAAATCCTATGTTTTAAAGGGTTAAGAATTGTAAAATAATAACGATTGTGATGTTATTTTGTACAGCAGTATGATTACAGGCTATACTCTCATAATACAAAGAATACATAGCATAATAATAAACAGACCATCCCATTTCCACTGTAGGGGAGAGCGGGGTCGAAAGTAACGTGGGACGAAAGTAACAAAGCGATTTTCTCTGAGCCTCTTTCTGCATTTTCATTCCCAGCTATGACAGATATTCAGCATGCAATCCTTGACGGAGCTGAGAAATATCACGTGATTTTTCACGTGAATAGCTCGGCTCTCCCGGGAGGAGAGGATCAGGCGGAGATCCCTGGGACTGTGTTTATACTGTGGCAGCCAAGAACATCACATCCAGCGCTGTCCGGTAAAAGACCAAGCCCGATAGTAAAACCGAGGCTACTATCGGGTGGGATCTCTGCCAAGAAGACCTCATCTACATCGACACTCCTTCCGGTGAGTCTACGGTGGTCTACCCACGCACTTAATCTTCACGCTTTGGTGGATTCTGGGGCCGAGGGCAGTTTCATGGACTGCAAATTCGCCAGGAAGCTCAACATTCCTCTCACCTCCCTCAAACACCCCATTGCCCCTTTTGCACTCAACGGACACAAACTGCCGATCATCACACAGACCACTCTACCGGTTTCGCTCATCACAGTTGGCAACCATACGGAAGAGATGTCATTCTTCATCACGGACTCACCTCTATCCCCCATTGTTCTCGGTCACACCTGGCTCCAGAAACACAACCCAAGGATCGATTGGCTTCTCGGATCTGTGGTTAGCTGGAGCGAGGAATGTCATTTGTCTTGTCTTTTGTCTGCTGGCGTTAATGTTTCTGAGTCTGTGTTTCAGGGGGAGGCAGTGGATTTGGCTAACGTGCCCGCGGAGTACCACGACCTGAGGGAGGTGTTCAGTAAGTCTCGGGCTGATTCTCTTCCTCCTCATCGTCCCTATGACTGTGCGATAGAGTTATTGCCAGGTACTTCTCCGCCTAAGGGCAAGTTATATTCCTTGTCTATTCCAGAGACGGCGGCCATGGAGAAATATATATCCAGTTCTCTAGCAACGGGGTTCATCCGCCCTTCTTCTTCTCCAGCGGGGGCGGGGTTCTTTTTTGTGGGAAAGAAGGACGGATCCTTGCGACCTTGCATTGACTACCGAGGGTTGAACAACATAACGGTAAAGAATACCTATCCTTTACCGCTTATGTCTTCAGCTTTTGAGAGGTTGCAGGGAGCGTCTGTTTTCACTAAATTGGACTTACGTAATGCTTATCATTTGGTCCGCATCAGGGAGGGGGATGAGTGGAAGACTGCTTTTAACACCCCTAGAGGCCATTTTGAGTATTGCGTCATGCCCTTCGGGCTAACCAACTCGCCGGCAGTCTTTCAAGCACTCGTTAATGACGTGTTACGAGACATGGTCGATCTATTTATATATGTTTACCTGGATGACATATTGATTTTTTCTTCGTCTCTCCAGGAACACGTGCAACACGTACGACGAGTGCTTCTGCGGTTGCTAGAGAATGGGTTGTTTGTCAAGGTGGAGAAATGCGTTTTTCATGCACAGTCTGTTTCTTTTCTAGGACACATCATTTCGACTGAGGGTGTTCGCATGGACCCTGATAAGGTTAAGGCTGTGGCAGATTGGCCATCCCCAGAGTCTCGCAAGGCCCTGCAGAGATTTCTGGGGTTCGCCAATTTTTACCGGCGTTTCATTCGCAATTTCAGCCAACTAGCCGCGCCTCTGACCGCTTTGACCTCCCCTAGATTGACGTTCAGGTGGTCAGACGCAGCCGAGGCTGCGTTTACCAAACTGAAGAGCTGCTTTGTTTCGGCTCCCATTCTCGTCACCCCTGATCGCTCACGTCAATTCATAGTGGAGGTCGACGCGTCAGAGGTGGGGGTAGGAGCAGTGTTGTCCCAGCGCGCATCCTCAGACGAAAAGGTTCATCCTTGCGCGTATTATTCTCACCGTTTATCCCCTGCGGAGGTTAATTATGACATTGGTAATCGAGAGTTGTTGGCAGTCAAACTTGCACTGGAAGAATGGCGTCACTGGCTTGAAGGGTCGGGTGTACCCTTCATTGTATGGACGGACCATAAGAATCTCGAATACATTAGAACCGCCAAAAGACTTAACTCCAGGCAGGCTCGGTGGGCATTATTTTTCGGTCGTTTCGATTTTACACTTTCTTACCGGCCGGGTTCCAAAAACATCAAACCCGATGCTTTATCCCGTCTTTTTGAGCGTTCCGATCGTACTGCTACTCCCGAGCCCATTTTACCGGGGACCATCATTATCTCCGCGCTCAGATGGGAGGTCGAATCGAAGGTTTTGACTGCCTTAGAAGGGGTAACGCCCCCGGCTCGTTGCCCACCGAACCGATTGTTTGTGCCGGAGGGGTTACGGTCAGACGTTCTCCAGTGGGGTCATTGTTCCAGCGTTGCTTGTCACCCAGGGGTTAGTAGAACTAGATTTCTAGTCATGCAACGATTTTGGTGGCCTGGTATGGCTCGTGACGTCCACGACTTCGTCTTGGCTTGTTCGGTTTGCGCTATTGGGAAGACTTCCAATCGACCTCCAGAGGGGTTACTCTTACCGCTGTCTGTCCCTTCGAGACCCTGGTCCCACATCTCGCTAGATTTCATTACCGCCCTCCCGCCCTCTAAGGGCAATACGGTGATTTTAACCGTAGTGGACCGGTTCTCGAAGACGACTCATTTCATTCCCTTGCCCAAATTGCCATCAGCCAAGGAAACAGCGGTAGCTGTCATTGACCACGTCTTCCGTATACATGGCCTTCCGACAGACGTGGTTTCTGACAGGGGTCCCCAATTTGTGTCCAGATTTTGGCGAGAGTTCTGTAAATTGTTAGGAGCGACTGTTAGTCTTTCGTCCGGGTTCCATCCCCAGAGCAATGGTCAAACCGAGCGAGCCAATCAGGATGTCGAAAGGGTTTTGCGATGTTTAGCGTCCAAGAATCCTTCGTCCTGGTGTCAGCAACTCTCAATTGTGGAGTACGCACACAATTCTTTGCCAGTGTCATCTACGGGCATGTCTCCATTTAAGTGTAGTTTAGGGTACCAACCACCTAATTTTGTCAGTACGGAATCCGAGGTTTCGGTCCCCTCCGCACACGCACTAGTCCAGAGGTGTCACCGCACCTGGACCAGAGCTCGCAGAGCTCTGCTCCAGGCTAGGTCGCGCACCAAGGCTAAGGCCGATCGCCACCGGTCGAAGCCTCCCCGTTGCGTCGTCGGTCAAAGAGTGTGGCTTTCTACCCAGAATATTCCTATGCGTTCCGTTTCTAACAAACTTGCTCCCAAATTTATTGGCCCGTTTTCTATTACCAAAATTATTAATCCGGTAACCGTGCGTCTTAGCCTTCCTCCGGCGTACAGGAGGATTCATCCCGTGTTCCATGTGTCCAAAATTAAATCGGTGATTTCTTCCCGTCTTAATCCGCCTGCCCCGGTTCCCCCCCCGCCTCGTCTCGTTAATGGGGAAACCACCTATTCGGTTAATCGTATTCTGGACTCTAGACGGAGGGGACGCGGATTTCAGTACTTGGTGGATTGGGAGGGTTACGGTCCGGAGGAGAGAAGCTGGGTTCCTGCTCGGGACATATTGGATCACCACCTTATAGATGATTACAATCTACAGGTAAAGCAGGCTGGGAACGTCAGGTGACGTCCTAGGGGAGAGGGTACTGTCACGGTAGGAAATCCAGTGTTTCCTCCGTGTCATGTTTTGTGGTTGTTTTTGTACTTACGTTGTCTCCATGTGCTCGTTTAGTTGATTGTGGTCACCTGGGTGTTGATTTGTCTCGCTCCAGCTGATCCTCATCACCCCTCAGCTACATATACTCACCTCTCTCTCTGTCTGTTGTCAGATCCTCACTCATGTTGCAGTCTCCCTGTTGGATTACCGTCTCCCGTGTTATTGTTCTGGATTGTGTTCGTGTTGTCGTCTTCGTGTGAGTGTTCCGGTCACTTCCTGGTTTCATCGATTGACCGTCCACACCGTCACCACCGACTTCACCATCCAGCACTTCTCACGCCACTGTAGACCTTCCGTCACCATTGCCCACATCCTGGACTGTGCCTTCATCTTTCTGTTTCGCTGTATTTTCTACCATCAATAAACTACCATTCTAATTACCTGCAATTGCTTCCTCCTCTCTTACGAGCCGTCACATTTCTACAAAATACCACCTGGTATTGATAGACCACACTTCTGAGTTACTGACCACAGCAGAAATATATCTCTGTCTACAACGTTATCTTTTAAAATGAAAAAATGGTACTTTCGCCCCTGCTCTCCCCTACCACAATAACAGATTGGTGTGAATGAAGAATTATTAAACAATAGCACAGTAGTCTCTGAGAATGATTGTAGAGAACAAAATCAAACCAAATCCACAGTCAGAATCTGTAAATCTTGAACAAAACGATCTCTTAGAATTAAAGCTCATTATTATGTTTTTTAGAATTTATAGTCTTTAATTTTATCAACAAACACTTTAGAAATTGTATAGTTTGAACAATATAAACACTACATACAAAGCTTTAACTAGAATGGCCTCTAAACCAACTTGCATAGTCAGGAATTAAATAACAATAGAGGCTGTGTACTCTTTACTCTTGGTCTAGTATAAAAGCACAGGTGAGAGCAGTCAGCCAGCAAGCAGAATCAGCCTCAGCTTCTCCTTTGTGGAACTACTGAGAATCAGCCAGCGCAATCATGAAGGTAAACCTTGTTCCAGTAGCAATTTCCACACAGCTTGACTCCAAAACTATTAGATTTTTTAAATTACTTAAAATATTAATTTTGAATTTTTAGGTCACCTTTTATGAGGACAGGAACTTCCAGGGTCGCTCTTATGACTGTATGAGCGACTGTGCCGATTTCTCCTCCTACATGAGCCGCTGTCACTCTTGCAGAGTGCACAGCGGATGCTGGATGATGTACGATCAACCCAACTACATGGGAAATCAGTATTTCTTTAGAAGGGGAGAATATGCTGATTACATGTCTATGTTTGGAATGAGCAACTGCATTAGGTCCTGCCGTATGATCCCCATGGTGAGCTCCATGAACCTGTTGTATTTATTTAATTACAATAGTCCTAAATTTATTTCAACCATCAAATAAAATGCTGAAAGCAACATAGATTTTTTCAGAATGATGATCTGTGAGAGACAGACCAAGATAGTTGCTGAAGATATATGGTTACATGTGATGATACTTTATGACTGATTCATACATAGCTGAATTTTCTTCCTACAGCACAGGGGATCCTACAGAATGAGGATTTACGAGAGGGAGAACTTCATGGGGCAGATGTATGAAATGATGGATGACTGTGACAGTATCATGGACCGTTACCGTATGCCTCACTGCCAGTCCTGCCATGTGATGGACGGCCACTGGCTCATGTATGAGCAGCCCCACTACAGAGGCAGGCAGTGGTACTTCAGGCCTGGAGAGTACAGGAGCTTCAGCAATATGGGTGGCATGAGATTCATGAGCATGAGGCGTATCATGGACTCCTGGTACTAGAGTTTATATTAATAAAATAATTATCCTAAAACACTTAACATTCTGTCTTGAAAATCATTGATGTAGATAATATTTACATGAATATTTAAATCAATGGCGTGCTTCAGTTGCAAGTGACAATGCAGGTGACAATAAGCCACAGACATTTATTGGATAGCATAGATCATGATTGTAAGTTGGATTATAGGCAATGTTCTTTTAGCTGCTTATTAACATCAGACATCCCAAGTCTCCCGGAAGTTCCAGGAGTCTCCCACATATTGAAAGCGGCTCCCTGAGACCCACAAATGAGTTAAAATCTCCCGGAATCTAGACCGAGCGAGCAAAAGCGCGCATGCGAAACAGATACTGTGTTTCAAGCCGTGTAGCGCGCACGGCAGAGAGGGAGAAGGAGCGAGAGACCTTGCGTGTGTGTGCTAATGTGCGTGTGTGCCAAGCGCATGTCAGACAGAGAGCATCCTGATTGGCCTGTTTCTGCAAATCAACCAATCAATTGTCAGTGTGGGCGGGCTTTTACGGGTCTTCGGGATACCTCCATGAAATGACATTTTGCAGGTTGGGAAGTCTGTAACATGGTCTTGAGCCTTTCCTCTGTTTAGATCAATCCTCCATTCAGCACATTTTTTTTTTTCATTGACTGGGTCCAGTAGTTGGTTGGTATGCTGAAATCAGATCAGATCATGATCTTTTATGATCAGATCTCTTTTCAGTACATCTTTATACATCTTTATATTGGTCCAACATGGGGCCAATCTGTTAACATGACCAGCCCATCCAAGTTGAATAAATTTTAGGCTGAAGGAAAGTGGTTCACTTTTTGTCACTTTAATCAGATATTCATTTGACATTTTATCCCTCCAGGTCTTACCAAGTATAAACCTGAGGCATCTAGTGTGAAAGACACTTAGCCGACTCTCTTGATACCAGTATGTAGTCCAGCATTCATCGCCATATAACAGGATGCTGAGAACACTTGCTTCATACACTCTTCCTTTGGTGCAGACAGATAGATGCTTATTCTGCCACACTCGATTTATAAAACTCTCAAAAGTAGAGGCAATTTTTTTCCAACTTCATTGAAATCTTATCATCTATGGTAGGATCGGGTGTCACGGTAGATCCAAGATAAGTGAACTTTTCCACATCATCAAGAACTACATTTTTTAACTGAAAACAATGTGTTATCTTGGTCCTAATGGTTTCCTCATGGAGGAGAAAGGAGGATAAAAAGATTGGTGCAGCTAAATATGTGTAACAATTAGATTTGGGGTATTCAGACTCCAGTACAACTTCTAATGGACTTGGACTTGTCACGGATTTGGATGCATTTTGACTCGGACTTGACTTGGGCTCGAGCCTTTGGGACTATTTCAAAGTCTGACCGGCTCTAGGGACAGTTGATGGAACTGCCACTGACCCAAAACATTGTCACAAAATTGACATTCAGTATTCGTAGGTATTTTTAAGTCTTGTCAGTACTAGAAAGCTGATTGATGTATGTACACACATCAAAAGTGCACTCACAGAGTGCTTTTCTCAGTCAGCATGCGAATGCTGAATTAAGTTCTTGTTTTGCATGTTATTGCTACACACTTAAATAAAACAACAAGTTATGTTAAAATGCCAGTCTTGGAGAGTATTCATGTAAATGCGGCCAGTTTTGACTTAAGTGAACCTGAAAAATTGGGATATATATATTTTATGTGTCATTAATGTTAATCAAATAACAAATAAAAAAAGAGAAAATCACTCATTGCTCTTGACTGAATAACTAACTTTACTAACTAATAAAAGTAATTTATATTTAATACATACAGTGTTAAAACATTGTTCACAAATCTGTCTAGATCTGTGTTAGTGAGCACTTCTCCTTTGCCAAGATAATTCATCCACCTCACAGGTGTGGCATATCAAGATGCTGATTAGACAGCATGATTTCTATACATGTGTATCTTAGGCTGGCCACAATAAACGGCCACTCTAAAATGTGCAGTTTAACTGTATACTATATGTTAACTATTTTTGAGATAAATATTCCTATATATACTGTATGCCTATATGCCTGCTGGTACTATACACATAAATTACAGCTTTTCTCCCTGGGTCACCAGAAATGTGTGAACAATGCAAATATAGATTTAAATTTTCAAATCCTGTGTCAAAGGGTTAAGAATTGTAAAATAATTAACAGTTATTATGTTCTTTTGTGCTGCAGTATGATTACAGGCTATCCTCGCATAGTAAAAAAAATACGTACCATAATAATAAATAGACCATCCCATTTCAACTGTACCACAATAATAGATTGGTGCTATCATTAATCATAATTTTTCATAAACTCTTCACTATAACTGAACTAAATGTAACAAGTGAAAAAGATTTAGCCCCATTAAAGGTGAGCACTCCTTTCTGAGCTGTCTGTATCACATGTGTGCCAGAAGCTCATGTATGTGGGTAAATTATTTTCTGGCCGATGTTTTACGACTTATATGTTTGCAAGTTTAGAAATTCAAAGGGTTAGTTCACCCAAAAATGAAAATTAGGCCATAAATTACTCACCCTCAATGCATCCCATGTGTATAAGACTTTCTTCTTTCAGACAAATCCAGTTGGTGTTATATAAAATTGTCTTTGATCTTTCAAGCTCTTCCAGTTTCTCGTTTGCTTATATCGAAATCCTCTGGCATTCTTTACAAATCCTCATTTTGTACTTCTAATTAGTGACCATTGCTTTGTTTTGATCTCTCCCCTGTGCTTCTACGTTCATCACATCCGAGTGGCGCATGCACAACAATCATTCGCCCGGAGCTGTTTCCATTTAAACAGTGAGCGCAAGGTAGATTAAAGTGATTATAACATTTTACATATGCATATTTTTGTCAAAAAACAAAAACAGCGATTTGCTACAGGAGGCCTTTTTTCACCATCCCAATACCATCGGGGAGGGGGTGCTGGTGCAGGACTGAGACATGGTAGAGACAAGGAGAGCCTCCAGGGCAGATCAGGAAGCCATGGCGGAGCAGGCAGTTCGGGTTGCCATGGCAGATCTGGAGACTTGGGAGGCCATGGGGGATCAGGGGACTCGGGAGGACATGGCGGATCCTCCATAGTGAAATGTCCTCCACGAGCATATGGCCCCCCTCAAATTTTATTGGGGAAAACTAGGTATCTTGATGGGCACTCTGGGGCTGGAGCAGACAATGGAGCGAGCTCTGGGGCTGGATCAGGAACCCTCCCTGGTCTTAAATGGGGTTTGGTAAAGGCAAGCTGCATGAATGCCCTCATGAAGTTGATGGGGTCAGGGCATGCTTGACCCAATGATATGAACACTGCTCATTCTTCAATTAAAGCATGACAGAACGAGCTGGAAAAAAACTAAACTAAATACTTAAATAATAAGTAACTAAATACTTAAATAAAATAAACGCAGGGAAAAGGGATGCCGTTTACTTTTTGGGTCTGCTGTTCTGTCACATTACACTCGGAAAGGAGTGAGAAGACGCAGGAGAATTCTTCAAGATATAGCATTTAATCATCAATAGGCATACACAGAAACTTAAAAGACATTTAAGTCATTTAATAGCAGACCGAGACCTCAAAACAGGGAACACTATTTAGACATATGACACAATGGAACACATCGGGAACAAATCAACTAATTAATTATACACAGCAGGAACCAAATTCACATAACGAGAACAGGAACAGAAAGGACCAAATAAGGAAAACAGGAACAAACATGTGACATACATAGTGTATGCAAATTCAATTTCCGATGAATAATTCAATAATTAAATAAACCAGAGTGGGGATTACCAGTCAGTCGTTATACTACAACATCATGAACATTCTTATCCACCTTCTTCTCTGTTCTCTGTCAATGTATGCTTATAAGTGTAAGGTTTGGTGTAAATGACCAAACCATACATGAGTTTCATGGGATTGGAAGCTGTACAGGCAACACTACTTCTTACATTCAGGTCCAGTTGGTTTTGAAATAATCATAATTGGGACAGGTCACACTCTGGTCCATTTTTACCGGGTCTGTCTGTGGTTGTTTTTTTTTTATTTAAAATAAGGTTCAGGTAAGGTTTTTGTTGTTGCACCAAAATTTCAATATTTTATATCTTTAGCAAGCATTAAGCTTAACTTAACCAGCCTCCCTTTACACAAATCTTGTTACATTACATAAAAGTGCAATATCCATAAAGATACTAAATGATAAATACTAAATGAATACATCGGTAAACCATCTGCCGTGTTTATTGATTTTGAGCTCCGTCACATAATTTTTTTTATCGACTATTTTTATCATAAAAATCTGTTTTATACACCATAATTTTTGTTTCTATAATGTGTGAATATATCCTCTATCATGTTCTACAACAAAAACAATCAGCCTTGTTATCACTAGTTTTGTGTTTTGTATTTTGATTTCCCGAGTCCGCTATTTACCTTATAGCCTGTTAACATCGCCAGCATGATTGCTGCAAATCCCACTTTCATTGCTAATACTCTATTCACACACATTACCATTTTGCTTTACTCACTGTTGCTTGCTTTAATGGTGGATGTATGTCTACCTTTGAGTGCAGGTGAGGACACGTTTGAGCTGCATTCAGTGCAGCTCGAACTGGAGGCCGTGGAGAAGCAGATTGCGACCTGGAGGTGAGGCATGCCCAGCTGAGAGAGCGGAGATGCGAGCTGGAAACCTCCCAGGATGAAGCTCACAAGTCCAGGTTAAGTTTACAGCATGCTGCTAGCAGTCCTACCACTTCTACTCCATGTGTTTCTCTGCACAGGCCCGGGGCACCCAGGACGCAATCTTCCCAGATGTCCTTCACTCCGGCACCGGGACACCACAGACACCACAGCAAAGGCCCTGGGCAACGACTTCTTCCCCTCCGGTCTTCGAGATCTCCACCCGGAACTGCTTCGCTCCCCTCCACAAGACAGAACGCGGCGCTGTGATTGTCGGAGACTCATTGTCCGACACGTCCGTGCTACGCTAGCTGAAGGTAAAGTCCACACTCACTGTTTCACTGATGCTCATGTTCTCATTGTTCTGCACAGATACCTGCGATCCTGAGGGCAGATGAGAGCTCCAGAGCAGTTGTGCTTCACGCCGGGGTTAACGACACCACGCTGTGGCAGACTGTCACGCTGTCTAGGTCTGTTTCCCTGGGTGTCCACTAGTGGGCTCACTTCCCCTTAGGCACTTCACCGTAGGCACTACAATTCCACTAGCCTTGTCCATCACAGTAATTGCACTCCTGCTAATTTCACCAGGTTATTGTTATACATTACAACTGTTCTCTCTGGGTCCCCAGCAGAGTGTGAACATTTTCAAATCCTATGTGTCAATGGATTAAGAATTGCAAAATAATTAACAATTATTATGTTTTTTTTTTTTTTTTGTACTGCAGTAAAATTACAGGCTCATTCATAAAGGTATTAATGATTAGTTAACATTTATAAACATTTAAAAATGATGAATAGTTAAAAAATTATTTAACAATGGCACAGTAGTCTCATAGAATGATTGTATAGAACATTCTGGGACAAAAAAGAAAAAAAAGAGATAATAATATACAGTTCTCTCACTCATAGACACTGTTTTAAGTCAACCATTCACATGAGAGCTTGCCAGATCAAGTAAGTGATTTCCAGTTCCATATAATATGCAACAGACGAGTTATCATGCCATCAGGCCTTACAATTAGACTGCACAAATTCAGTGTACTGTATAATACAGCCAGGCCACACAAGATTGCTTCCCCTTATTGAGTTATACATTACCAATGTTTCACATAGAGAGTGAAATCATAAGGAAACTTTGAAATATGTGCCAATAAAAACAAATCAATCCAAATAATCAAAATGTCTGAATCTGAAGCAACAGACAATCTATAAAAAAAAAAATCTATGACATTTTTTTTGTAACTATTTTTTTTATTTTATTTTAGCATTTCATATTCTAAAAAGAAAAATCAAACCAAATACACACAGTCAGAATTTGTAAATCTTAAACAAAACAATTCCTTAGAATGAAAGCTCATTATTTTGTATTTGAGCATTTACAGTATAGTCTTCCATTTTAGCAAAATATACTTTAGAAATTCTATAGTTTGAACTGTTTAAACAGTACATACAAAGCTTTAACTAGAATTGCCTCTAAAATAACTTGCACAGTCAGGAACTGAATAACAATAGAGGCTGTGTAGTCTTTAGTCTTGGTCTAGTATAAAAGCACAGGTGAGAGCAGTCAGCCAACAAGCAGAATCAGCTTCAGCTTCTCCTTTGTGGAACTACTGAGAATCAGCCAGCGCAACCATGAAGGTAAACCTTGTTCCAGTAGCAATTTCCACACAGCTCAACTCCAAAATTATTTGATTTGTTGGAACATTTATAACATATTAATTTTAACATATTGAATTTTTAGGTCACCTTTTATGAGGACAGGAACTTCCAAGGTCGCTCTTATGACTGTATGAGCGACTGTGCCGATTTCTCCTCCTACATGAGCCGCTGTCACTCTTGCAGAGTGCACAGTGGATGCTGGATGATGTACGACCAACCCAATTACATGGGAAATCAGTATTTCTTTAGGAGGGGAGAATATGCTGACTACATGTCTATGTTTGGAATGAGCAACTGCATCAGGTCCTGCCGTATGATCCCCATGGTGAGCTCCTTGTACCTGTTGAAGTATTTATTTATTTACAATAGTCCTAGATTTATTTCAACCATCAAATGAAATGATGAAAAGCAACATGGATCTTTTCAGAATGATGATCTGTGAGAGACAGACCTAAATAGTTGCTGAAGATATATGGTTACATGAGATTATGATTCTTCATGATTGATTTATACATAACTGACTTTTCTTCCACTGCAGCACAGGGGATCCTACAGAATGAGGATCTATGAGAGGGAGAACTTCATGGGTCAGATGTATGAAATGATGGATGACTGTGACAGTATCATGGACCGTTATCGTATGCCTCACTGCCAGTCCTGCCATGTAATGGACGGCCACTGGCTCATGTATGAGCAGCCCCATTACAGAGGCAGGCAGTGGTACTTCAGGCCTGGAGAGTACAGGAGCTTCAGCAATATGGGTGGCATGAGATTCATGAGCATGAGACGCATCATGGACTCCTGGTACTAGGGTTTATATTAATAAAATAATTCATCTAAAACATTAAACATTCTTTCTTGAAAATCATTGATGTGAATAATATTTACATGAGTAGTTAATTCAATGGCGTGCTTCTGTTGCAAGTGACAGTGACAGGTGACAATAAGCCACAGACATTTATTGGATAGCATAGATCATGTTTGTAAGCTGGATTTCATGCAACATTCTTTTAGCTGCTGGAGGTTATTAACATGGTTTTGAGCCTTTCCTCTGTTTAGATCAACCCTCCATTCAGCATGTTTTTTCATTGCCTGGGTCCAGGAGTTGGTTGGTATGCTGAAATCAATCAGATCTCGTTTCAGTACATCTTTATACCTCAGTTTGGGCCATCCAGCAGTACAGACACCATTCCTTAGGCACACTGTACAGAATTGTATGGGGAATGTGGGAGGGAGCCAATATGGTAAAATGACCAGCCAATCCAAGATTAATTAATTTTAGGCAGGAGGAAACTGGTTCACTTTTTGTCACTTTAAACAGATATACGTTTGATGTACATCCAGGTCTTACAAAGAATAAACCTGAGTCATCTACAGGTGCTGGTCATATTGATTTGTTTCACTAATTCGATTCAAAAAATGAAATTTGTTATGTTATATTCATTCATTACACACAGAATGATATATTTCAAATGTTAATTTCTTTTAATTTTGATGATTATAACTGACTTTTTTTTTTTATAAAGCACTGAATAAAGCAACAAAGTTGACCATGGTGCTGTACAAGCAATAAAACAATGAACAGAGAAAAAAAGAAAGAAAAAGAAAAGAAAATGCATATCCATAAATCTAAATAGGTAGTATAAACATCATAAAACAGTCAAAAAAACATATTATAAAAATGAAATAAATGACACTAGCACCCTTCACACTTATCTTGATTGAACACTATCATAAAAATATATGTTTTCTGATGGCTTTTAAACTGACTGAGTGTAGGAAGGTCCCTCATATATAATAGGTAAACTGTTCCATAATTTAGGGGAGGCGACCGCAAATGCGCGATCCCCTCTAGACTTCATCTTTGACCGAGGAACAACAAGATTTTAAAATGAATCCTAAAAGTGACAGGCAACCAGTGTAATGATTTTAACACTGGAGTAATATGATCAAAATTTGCGAGTACTTGTAAGCAACTAAGGAAAACAACCAAATTCAGAATCTCAGAAAATTAGAATATTGTGAAAAGGTTCAATATTGAAGACACCTGGTGCCACACTCTTATCAGCTAATTAACTCAAAACACCTGCAAAACCTTTAAATTGTCTCTCAGTCTAGTTCTGTAGGCTACACAATCATGGGAAGACTGCTGACTTGACAGTTGTCCAAAAGACACCAATTGACACCTTGCACAAGGAGGGGAAGACACAAAAGTACATTGCAAAAGAGGCTGGCTGTTCACAGAGCTCTGTGTCCAAGCACACTAAAGGTCCCGTTTTTCGTGTCTTTTTTTTTTTCTTCTTCTTCTTTTTTGAAGCTTTGATTGTGTTTACAGTGTGCAATATAACATGTTTTGGCTGAGGGTCATTTGGGCAGAGAAACAAAATGAGTTGCCTTCAAGAACTGGTCCACCACAGTCATATCTACCATGTTACTCTGCGACGGTGGGAGTCCCGAAACAAAATCTAGCAAAATGTGGGACCAGGGTCTCAAAGAAAGACAGGAGGGATCAGGGGCCACCAGAATGGGAGCTGAAACAAAGCAACTCTTTAGTTTGCAGAACGTGGCTTCTGCCATGCTAGACCACCTGAAAGTCATCTTAGTGGAAGTCAAGGCAGTCAAAGGGGCGGCTAGCTGGCTGTAAATGCAAATAAAACGAATTGGCCAACTCCAATTACTCCAGGTTCTCCCTTGGATGACACAATGTACCCTAGAAAAGAAACAGATTGTGCATGAAAAACGCATTTCTCCACATTGACAAAAAGCCCATTCTCTAGTAGCCTCTGAAGCACTACCCTGACGTGCCGAACAGTGTTAATTTTGGCAGGCATTTTTGATTTGGTCTTAGTTTTGAGACGAAAATGATTAATAGTCTCAGTCACATTTTAGTCATTCAAGTCTTTCATAGTTTTAGTCTAGTTTTAGTCGATGAAAAGTCATTGCATTTTTGTCAACTTTTGCTCATTACGTTTAGTCAATAGTTTTAACCAAACTGTTTTATATGTAGTTTTCAAATAATTAATTCTTCTCTCTTTAAACCAAATCAATTAAGCTTATGAGAAATTTGAATCAAGGACTAAATTTTGAAAAAAATTTGGGTGAACTTTTCCTTTAACACAAGTGAAAAAGGAGCAACTTATAAAATTATTATATACATTTAAAGAAGTACAATTAGACAAATACAATAGAGATACAAATTAAACTTTTTTCATCAGATAATGTAGGTTTTACTTAACATGTATACAATTATTTAACATCTTTTGTTGGTTAACATTAATGACAGATAGGTATTTAATTCGGAATGCTGTCCTTTTAAGACATGTTCAGTTTTCACCCACCTGTTCACCTACAATTAATCCATAACCTACTGTATTTACATGAGGTACTCTACACGATAAACATTTGGACTGCTCTGTGTGTATTTGAGTGCTGAGAACTGATTGCACGCTGTATATGAGAACAAGGAATTGGAGAGTGCGCGCGGGCACAAGAGAGAGAGAGAGCACTTCTATTAGCGTCATTTCACCTATGCCGCTTTCACTAACTTTAAATTTATCGACAACGAATTGTGACTCCTGGGAAAAACAGGACATCTGTTTACCTTACCCCTACCACTTTGGCTGCTGAGGCCATTGTTTCAGATCGCTAGTTCACTTTTTATTAGTCTATCCATCCACTGCGGCTGCCATACTGAGAATAGTTATGCGAACGGCCCTTATCCGATCACAATCCAATGACAGGGACGCACATTTTGAAGGACAATAGGATGCATTTTGAATGTCCGGTAGTCCTCAAAAAAGACATAAGAACTCATTGACCATGTCTCTCAGCACGTTGTTGACTAGTGCCTGGAAGACCACGGGAGCATTAGAGAGCCCAAACGCCATAACAAGATACTCAAAATACCCCCTGGAGGTTTTAAAAGAGGTCTTCCATTCATCCCCCTCCCTTATGTGAACCAAATGATAGGCACTGGAAAGATCCAACTTTGTAAAAAGGAAGCACCCTGCAGACTATCGAAGGCTGAAGACATCAATGGCAAAGGATAGGTATTCTTTACCGTGATATTATTCAACCTCTGATAGTCGATACAATATGCAGGGGACCATCTTTCTTTTTCATAAAGAAAAATCCCACACCTGCAGGAAAAAAAGGACTGATGATCCTGCCTGCCAGAGAATCAGAAATATATTTCTCCATGGCCTCCCTTTCCGGTAAGGAAAGTGAGTATAATCTACCTTTATGCGGAGACATACCTGACAATAAATCTATTGCAAAATCATAAGGACAATGCAGAGGAAGAGAAGTGGCCCAGGACTTACTGAACACTCCCTTCAGGTCAAGATTAATAAAAATAAATAGTCTCAGTGTGGTTGCACGAAGTGATAAGACTCATCGACTCAGTGGCATGGGTGATGGGTGGAAGCGACTGATCACAGGGGGCACTGACTGAGATGGGTGGATTAAGTGGGACAGCAGGAATGCCCAACCTATCGCTGTCCCACATTCCAAAAAATTGCCCTCTGTACCAGAGTCAACCAGGGCTTTACCAGTGAAAGTGTCCCGGCCCCTCCGTAGTTGAACCGGGAGCACAGTTACCATGGAAGAGGAGTTTTGAATGGTGACTCCGGCCATCAGTAGCCTTCTTCTTACTGATGGGCTCTGGTTTTTACTGGGCACTGCACTGCGATGTGACACGCGACACCACAGTATAGGCACAGCCCATGGTTTCTGCTCCTCTCCTTCTCCTCTCGAGAAAGGTGAGGTCTGCCCACCTGCGTGGGTTCAGGATTGAAATGATGATTGGTTGTTTTCTCTGCCATACCATAGAACTGTTCATGTTGATGAAATCTAGTGTCCACTTGGATGGCCAGATCGATCAATCCGTCAAGTGAAGTGGGTAATTCCAGTGTGTAAATTTTGTTAACTATCCGGTCGGCCAACCCTTGCCTAAACATGTCCCACTGCGCTTCCTAGTTCCATTTACATTCTGCTGCCAATGTGCGAAACACAGTGGTGTAATCTGTAACTGATCGATCTCCTTGACATAACTCAGTCAATTCATTCACCCAACTCCCTGCCAGATGCAGCCCTATCAAACATTCTCCTGAGCTCCTCTGAAAATAATTGTGAAGGGTAACAACAATGGTGACCTTGTTCCCACACCGTTGTTCCCCAGAGAGCCGCTCATCCAGACAGCAGAGTGATGACAAAGGCCACTTTGGACTCATATGTGGGAAAAGACGAATGCTGGAGAGCAATGTGAAGAGAACATGTAGTCAAGAGCTCACCGGAGTAGACAGTCGGAGGTGGTAGACAGGGCTCAACACGCCAGTTGGTGAAATCCATCGGTGAAACAGTCTGACCTGAGTGGTTAGATCTGAGACCTGCATAAAAAGTGCCTGTACCGCACGACCGGTAGCCATGATTTGCTCCTCCTGCTGTGCAAAACGACCATTGCTGCTGGTGAGAATGTCTCTCAGTTCCGCAACACTTGCTAAATCCATTTTGGTCAGATCGTTCTGTCATGCAATGATACACAAGATCCACTTGCAAGCGTAATACAGTTTATTGCCACAACATCAACAAGCAAGATGTGTAGAGCATGAACAGGTGAGCTAGTGAGCAGTGTTGGGTATAGTTACTTTGGAAAGTAGTTAGTTAGGTTACAACGTTACCATCAATTAAAAGTAATCAGTTATGATACAGCGTTACCTATTCATAAAAGTAACGCGTTAGAGTACTCATGTGTTACCAAAAATTAAAAGCCGTTTGCAGCAGCTCACACATGACAGACACAGCCCCTGGCCCCTTTAAATGCACCTAGAAGTCGTGACTCCCGACAATGAATAACGTCATCCGACTAAATTAACACTGCAGGATAACAATAACAGGAAAGACAGTCAGCAATCGGCTATTCCACATGGCGTTTTATTTATTTATTATCACAGAACATATTATTAATCAAAATTCGCACCTAACGTTACCCAGCCCGGGTAGCCTAGGCTACTGTATATTATGAGCACCACAAGATAACTCCTGATTTTTCTTTAACTTTAAATAATGCAGTTATCAAAGTACAAGTATGCTTACTTGTAAACACAACCTTAAACAGGCTTGCAGATTTAAATCCATTTAGAAATGATGAACAACCAGCCAGCCAACGATCTAACAGAAATTAACAGCTGCCTGTCAAACAAAAATGATAACAAACCGAATTAAATCCTTCATTGCCACACAGGCAAATGACAAATCGCTTAATAGCCGAACTAATTATTATTAAAGTGTCACTCACAGTCACAAGCCTAAATTCGCTTTAACACAGTCCTCTTACATTTACTCTTCAAAGTAGTGATTAAAACGTAGCGATAAATTTGAGGTAGAATTTTTGGCGGTCGACAGAAGCTTTTCACCAAAGCAGAGTGTGCATTTTACCGTTATGTTCTTTTCTTTTTCGTTGACAAATTGAAAATAATGTGCGTACTTCCATAAACCAAACGCTGTCCTCTCTGCTATCTTGCCGGGAGTTCGAAAAAAAAAAACCCCACACACACAGGGTCAGGCGCAGGGCACAGACGTATCACAGCCATTGACTTTACGATCACAGAGCTTCGGCTCCGCTGATACATCCGCAGGTGGCACAGTAGACCTAGGACTACTGTCTGACAAAAAGCAGGCTGCAGTCGGGATTTTCCTTTCCTTAAAATAACGGATTACTTTTTTAAAAAAAATAACGAAGTTACTGATTACTTACGCACGAAACTAACGCGTTAAGTTACAAATTTCAGGAAAAAAGTAATTAGAGTACTCTAACGCGTTACTTTGTAATGCGTTACCCACAACACTGCTAGTGAGCAGGTGAGCTGGTGAGCAGGTGAGGAGGTGACACGGAGACTGCGAGTCACTGACCCGATCCAACTCAGAGAGAATCCCTGGTAAGCAACGATGAAGTACACTTGAGACAAGACTCTGAGAACTGGAGAGAAAGACAGGCATGGACAATTAAACTCAAACAACATGCAGTACCAAACATAAGACAGATAAGGACAGGACAGAACAAGCGTCAGGTTCAGCCACGCTGATTAACTCATCAGCCCCACAGTTGCCGGAGCAACGCTAAATGAGCAATCAGACAGGTAACGAGAAACAGAAATGCAAAACGAATACATGGATCCATGAACTTTGACACTTTCCCACACATTTATTGTCCTGAAAGGGAAGAAAGTATTTGATGCAGATTCTGGGAATCACAATCGAATTCTAAAACTAATTATTGATTTACAATAATTACAATTCTATTTTTTTTATATAGACTTTGAATATCAAATTTGTGTGTTGAATTGTATAAAATGATTCATTTAAGTACTTTTAAAATAATTACAAATGAATGATATTTGAATAAATAAATATATATTAAAAATGATTACATACAAGAAAATATAGTAACAAACAAAGTGTCACAGAAACAACATACTCTTTCACTAATCAATCAGCAATCCCATAAACAGGAGTTCTGATCACCTGCACCTGACCATAACTAATCCCCAGTACCACAGTTCAAAAATGCACAGAGAACACAAATACAATGTCTGGTCTCCATTGTGGTAAGGACTCATAGCTCATGTTAAACTTCTAACCTGAACGATTATTCCAAGTCTCCCAATCTCTGTCGTCTCCTCCCAGTGTTCCTGTGTCTGTTCACAGTTTGAAAATTTGCAGAAGGCCTCTAGAAATAATTTAATAAATACAGTAGTTATATAATACAGTCTTTGTTATAAATGTCACACTATTTCCATGAATTTATAGACATTGGTGTTTAAATTGTTATTATATATATATATATATATATATATATATATATTTTTTTTTTTTTTTTTTTTTTTTTTTTTTTTCTAGTACTTCTTCTTTGAACTTCTGCAACAAAAAAATCGAACTATATCCTGCTGGTACTATACATATAAATTACAACTGTTCTTTCACCAGCAGTTTGTTAACATTGCAAATACAGATTTGAATTTATAAAATGCTATGCGTCAAAGGCCTAAAATTGTACAGTAATTAACATGTTATCTTGTACTGCAGTAAAATTACAGGCCATACCCTCATAATACAAATGATGCATAATATAACAATAAATAGACCATCCCATTTCCACTGTACCACAATAACAGATTTGTGTGAATGAAGAATTATTTACTGCAACAATGGCACAATAGTCTCTGAGAATGATTGTAGAGAACATGCTGGGGCAAAAAAAAAAAAAAAAAAACTAGAAAAAAGAATATACAGTTCTCTCATTCACAGACACTGTGTTAAATCAACAATTCACATGAGAGCTTGCCAAATCAAGTAAGTGATTTCAAGTTATATAGGCCCTACAATTAGACTACACAAATACAATGTACTGTATAATACACCCAGGTCTCTCAAGGATATGAGTGCTTCCCTTATTGTGTTCTACATTCCCAATATTTCACATGGAGACTGAAATCATAAGGATACAACTATAAGCATCATTTTGAAATGAATGGCAATAAAAAAAAAACAAATCAATCCAATTCCAAAAAGCCAGGATGTCTGAATCTGAAACAACAAACAATCTGTAAACAATCTATGAAAATAATTATTATAAATATTTTTAGCATTTCATATTCTAAAATGCAAAATCAAACCAAACACACACAGTCAGAATTTGTAAATATTGAACAAAACAATTTCGACTTAGAATGAAAGCTCATTATTTTGTATTTGAGCATTTACAGTATAGTCTTTCATTTTAGCAACATACACTTTACAAATTCTATAGTTTGAACAATGTAAACACTACTTACAAAGCTTTAACTAGAAAAGCCCCTAAACCAACTTGCACAGTCAGTAATTGAATAACAATGGAGGCTGTGTAGTCTTTATTCTTAGTCTGGTATAAAAGCACAGGTGAGAGCAGTCAGCCAACAAGCAGAATCAGCTTCAGCTTCTCTTTTGTTTCTCCTACTGAGAATCAACCAGCGCAACCATGAAGGTAAACCTTGTTCCAGTAGCAATTTCCAAACAGCTCAACTCCAAAATTATTTGATTTGTTACAGCACTTATAATATATTAATTTTGACTTTTTAGGTCACCTTTTATGAGGACAGGAACTTCCAGGGTCGCTCTTATGACTGTATGAGCGACTGTGCCGATTTCTCCTCCTACATGAGCCGCTGTCACTCTTGCAGAGTACACAGTGGATGCTGGATGATGTACGATCAACCCAACTACATGGGAAATCAGTATTTCTTTAGGAGGGGAGAATATGCTGACTACATGTCTATGTTTGGAATGAGCAACTGCATCAGGTCCTGCCGTATGATCCCCATGGTGAGCTCAATGAACCTGTTGATGTATTTATTTACAATAGTCCTAAATTAATTTCAACCATCAAAGCAAATGATGAAATCTTTCAGCTTGAAAAGCAACTAGATCCTTTCAGAATGATGATCTGTGAGAGACAGACCTAGATAGATACATGGAATCATGATCCTCCATCACTGATTTATACATAACTGACTTTTCTTCCATTACAGCACAGAGGATCCTACAGAATGAGGATCTACGAGAGGGAGAACTTCATGGGGCAGATGTACGAAATGATGGATGACTGTGACAGTATCATGGACCGTTACCGTATGCCTCACTGCCAGTCCTGCCATGTGATGGACGGCCACTGGCTCATGTATGAGCAGCCCCACTACAGAGGCAGGCAGTGGTACTTCAGGCCTGGAGAGTACAGGAGCTTCAGCAATATGGGTGGCATGAGATTCATGAGCATGAGACGTATCATGGACTCCTGGTACTAGAGTTTATATTAATAAAATAATTCATCTAAAACACTAAACATTCTGTCTTGAAAATCATTGATGTGAATAATATTTACATGAGTAGTTTAATCAATGTCGTGCTTCAGTTGCAAGTGACAATGCAGGTGACAATAAGCCACAGACATTTTATTGGATAGCATAGATCATGTTTGTAAGTCGGATTTCAGGCAAGGTTCTTTTAGCTGCTGGAGGTTATTAATATGGTCTTGAGCCTTTCCTCTGTTAGATCAACCCTCCATTCAGCATGTTTTTTTTTCGCTACCTGGGTCCAGGAGTTGTTTGGTATGCTGAAATCTATCAGATCTCTTTTCAGTACATCACCTCAGTTTGGGCAGTCCAGCTGTACAGACACCCCTCTTTAGGTACACTGCACAGAAAGGCATGGGGAATGCGGGAGGGGGCCAATCTGGTAACATCAACAGCCCATCCGAGATAAATGAATTTAAGGCAGGAGGGAACTGGTTAATTTTTAATTACTTTAAACAGATATTCATTTGATGTTTTATCCCTCCAGGTCTTACCAAGAATAATATTGTGTATTTAAGACCCCTAGCTGACTCTCTTGATACCAGTAGGTAGTCCAGCATTCATCGCCATACAACAGGATACTGAGAACACTTGCTTCATACACTCTTGCTTTGGTGCAGACAGATAGGTGCTTATTCCGCCACACACAGTTTGTCATGGTAGATCCAAGATAAGTGAACGTTATAATTGTTTCCTCATGACTTGACTTGAACTTTAGCCTTTGAGACTCTAAAAATATTTCAGAGCCCGACCGACTCCAGGGACTGATGGAGCTGCCACTGACCTGATGCATAAAAGTGACGGTCAGTATTTGCAGGTGTTTTAAAGTCTTATCAGTACTTGAAAGCAGAGGGGTTCGTGCTCACACACCCAAAGCGCGTGCACAGAATGGGCCTCTCAGCCAGTGTGCGAATGCTGAATTAAGTTTTTGTTTTGCTTGTTATTTCTATACACTTATATAAACAACAAGTTATGTTAAAATGCCTGTCTTGGAGAGTATTCATGTAATTATGTTTTTAATTACTTAAAAATGACATATATATATATATATATATATATATATATATATATATATATATATATATATATATATATATATATATATATATACATATATATACATTCTTTTTAAATGACTGTTATACAATATGCTTAGTAATTACTCCTCTCTGGAATACCTGTGCATAGTTTTACGACTTACAGTATATGTTTGCAAGTTTAGAAATTTAAGGCTGATGAACACAGTACTGTACTGTAATGAGAAGAAAAGACTGTTCACTTATCTAGCTGTTGAGTTTCAGAGGAACACTGAAAGCAATATGGAGCCAAAAGAGTCTCAATAAAGATAAATGCACACACTACATTCACATATGCACACACAGGATTCATACATGCACACACATGATTCATAAATACACACACAGGATACACAAATGCGCACTAAATTTACAAATGCTCACACAAAATTTAAAAAGCACAGAAGATTCACAAATGCATGCAAAATTCAGAAATGCACACAAAATTCAGAAATACACACACAATTCAGAAATGCAAACAACATTTACAAATGCACTCAAGATTCACAAATGCACAAGACAAGATTCAGAAATGTATTTCTGTTGAACACACACATATATCTTGATTTACAAACTGCTTGCGGTCTGTGAACTTCACTGCATTTGTGTGTGAATTTTGAGACTCCTCTGACTTGGCTCGACACACAAATGCTTTTTTTTAAACATGGAATTATCAGCAACCAATCAGATATCTCCCTTGTTTTAGCCAATCACAAGAACGCATCTCCAAGTGGGGGATTGTTTACTTATAAGCCAATCACATGAACCGTTTACACAGCGCATATGCCTGTGGTGCAGCATATTATAGCCTACTTATTTATGCAATTGTAGGAAAATACAGATCTTTAGATTACAATTCATTTTTTTTTTTATATATATAAATTAAAAAATGTCTCAACACATATAGCCCAGTGACTGCAGAAAAAAAGTTAACCATGGATTCATAAATTTGCAATAGGCAATTATTTCATTTTATTGAAATATTTTAATGAAAGTAAAAAAAAAAATTGAATATTTAAATATTTTTGAATATTTAAATATATCTAAATATTCTTTTGGATGCAATATAGAAGTCACATTAATTACAATATTCGGTCCCTACATGAAGAGAGAGTCAGTGGTCCGCTGTGAGAGGAAAGTGACTCTCCAGCTGCGCAAAGTAGGTCTCCAGCTGTGTGAGGAAAGTGAGTCGTTCGCTTAGGAAAGTGAGTTGTTTGCTTTGTGAGGAAAGTGAATCGTTCGCTCAACTTCGCTGCGTGAGGAAAGTGAATCGTTCGCTGAGGAAAGTGAGTCGTTCGCTGCTTGAGGAAAGTGAATCGTTCGCTGAGGAAAGTGAGTCGTTCGCTGACTGGCTTATAAGTAAACAATCCCCCACTTGGAGATGCGTTCTTGTGATTGGCTAAAACAAGGGAGATATCTGATTGGTTGCTGATAATTCCATGTTTAAAAAAATTAGCCTGTATCAATTTCTGTACAGTTTAAGGGGGGGGGGGGGGGTGAAATGCTATTTCATGCATACTGAGTTTTTTACACTGTTAAAGAGTTGGATTCCCATGCTAAACATGGTCAAAGTTTCAAAAATTAAGTTGTATGTTCTGGTTTGTTACAAGTTTCGGAAAGTTTTTTTTGAGTATGGGTCTGTGTGACGTTAGATGGAGCGGAATTTCCTTATATGGGTCCTAAGGACACTTCTGCCAGAAGAGCGCGTGCTCCCGTAGAGCAGAGCGGAACAGAGACATTCACTGATCAGAGCGAGAGCGTCGCAAAATGTCACAAAAGAAGTGTGTTTTTTGTTGCGAGGGCAAGACAACCCTGCCATATTACAAAAAAAAATTAAGGGACCAGTGGACGGAGTTTATTTTTACAGAGCATTGACGGAGTTGTGCAAGTGTTTTTGTTTGTTCCCTGCATTTCGAAGATGATTGTTTTACAAACAAGGCCCAATTTGACGCCGGATTTGCGTATTGTTTATTTCTTAAGGATGATGCAATCCCAACGAAAAAGGATCATGATTGTGTGTTGGAACCGCAGGCGGTGAGCAAAACTGCTTCAAATATCTCTGCGTTGTTAACTTAGCTATCGGCGCCTAAGCACATCAAGTAAACAACATGCGATGTTGTCATCAAACTGCACTTTCCACATGTACAGCTTAAAAAAAAAAAAAAAAAAAAAAAAGACGACATGAAGTGGAACTTAGTAATTTACCAAAACCGCTAAGCAAATATATACAGTTTCAGTACATACCACATAGAGACGTCCTGCTGTAGTCGTTGCTGCTGCTACTCTTGTTAAATTTCAGCCTCGGGATCTGATTTTGGATCATAAATATACGGCTGAATCTGACTGTTAGCCATGGTTTGTTTTGGATGATGGTTTTTCCCTCACGGTAATGTCACAGCTTCCAAACGCTCTCAACGCAAAAGCCTACTCGCGCTCGTGATTCTTTAGCTCCGCCCACACGTCACGCCTCCAGGCGCTCGTGTTTTTCCGGGAAAAATCGGTACAGACTATCTTTCTCTTATAAATATAATAAAACTAAAGACTTTTTGGAGTTATGAAGGATCAGTGTTGTGGGTAACGCGTTACAAAGTAACGCGTTAGAGTACTCTAATTACTTTTTTCCTGAAATTTGTAACTTAACGCGTTAGTTCCGTGCGTAAGTAATCAGTAACTTCGTTATTTTTTTAAAAAAAGTAATCCGTTATTTTAAGGAAAGGAAAATCCCGACTGCAGCCTGCTTTTTGTCAGACAGTAGTCCTAGGTCTACTGTGCCACCTGCGGATGTATCAGCGGAGCCGAAGCTCTGTGATCGTAAAGTCAATGGCTGTGATGCGTCTGTGCCCTGCGCCTGACCCTGTGTGTGTGGGGGTTTTTTTTGTTTTTTTTTTCGAACTCCCGGCAAGATGGCAGAGAGGACAGCGTTTGGTTTATGGAAGTACGCACATTATTTTCAATTTGTCAACGAAAAAGAAAAGAACATAACGGTAAAATGCACACTCTGCTTTGGTGAAAAGCTTCTTTCGACCGCCAAAAATTCTACCTCAAATTTACACTACGTTTTAATCACTACTTTGAAGAGTAAATGTAAGAGGACTTGTGTTAAAGCGAATTTAGGCTTGTGACTGTGAGTGACACTTTAATAATAATTAGTTCGGCTATTAAGCGATTTGTCATTTGCCTGTGTGGCAGTGAAGGATTTAATTTGGTTTGTTATCATTTTTGTTTGATAGTCAGCTGCTAATTTCTGTTAGATCGTTGGCTGGCTGGTTGTTCATCATTTCTAAATGGATTTAAATCTGCAAGCCTGTTTAAGGTTGTGTTTACAAGTAAGCATACTTGTACTTTGATAACTGCATTATTTAAAGTTAAAGAAAAATCAGGAGTTATGTTGTGGTGCTCATAATATACAATAGCCTAGGCTACTCGGGCTGGGTAACGTTAGGTGCGAATTTTGATTAATAATATGTTCTGTGATAATAAATAAATAAAACGCCATGTGGAATAGCCGATTGCTGACTGTCTTTCCTGTTATTGTTATCCTGCAGTGTTAATTTAGTCGGATGACTGACGTTATTCATTGTCGGGAGTCACGACTTCTAGGTGCATTTAAAGGGGCCGGGGGCTGTGTCTGTCATGTGTGAGCCGCTGCAAATGGCTTTTAATTTTTGGTAACGCATGAGTACTCTAACGCGTTACTTTTATGAATAGGTAACGCTGTATCATAACTGATTACTTTTAATTGATGGTAACGTTGTAACCTAACTAACTACTTTCCAAAGTAACTATACCCAACACTGCGAAGGATGCAGTACTACTCTATAGATACTCAAGATTAAGAGGATATTGAGTGAAAACGAGCATTTCACCCCCCCCCCCCCTTTAATCTCTAACTGTCACATGATTCAATTTTCATATTAAGAAATTAGTTTAAAACCCAAAAAGCATACTATGCTCCCATCCAACTGGTTGACTTTAAAAACAAAAAAATATACAGAATAATGTTAAAATCAGACAACATATTAAGTTTACCACATGCTAAATGGGAATCAGACCTATCTATTGCTCCTGATGCCCTTTTTCTGGAAACAAATCTGCAAAAATATCTACTTTATGACAGAAAATGCCAGCTTTCAACTTATGAAGCATAAAGTACTTCACATATTTCACTTACAGAAATTATTTAAAGTGGGATTCACTTCAGAAACATGTTCATATTACACCCAAAATAATCCAGACACATTGTACACCAATTAAACATTTTTGGGAAAAGGTAATTGAATCACTATCCGTCACTATGGGATGTCACAACCCAATTTGTCCCTCACTTTGTTTGCTAGGCAATATCTCCACGATCAATTTAGACAGTCAGTTACTACTAGTGGCACTAGCTATTGCCAAGAAAAATATATTCATGAACTGGAAATAAAAAAATTCCATATTGCATCCCGAAAAAAAAAAAAAAAAAAAATATATATATATATATATATATATATATATATATATATATATATATATATATATATATATATATATATATATATATATATACCTGATTCCAAAAAAGTTGGGACACTGTACAAATTGTGAATAAAAACAGAATGCAATGATGTGGAAGTTTCAAATTTCAATATGTTATTCAGAACACAACATAGATGACATATCAAGTGTTTTAACTGAGAAAATGTATCATTTTAGGGAAATTATTTGATTTTAAATTTCATGACATCAAAACATCTCAAAAAAGTTGGGAAAAGGCCATGTTTAGCACTGTGTGGCATCCTCTCTTCTTTTTATAACAGTCTGTAAAGGTCTGGGGACTGAGGCGACAAGTTGCTCAAGTTTAGGAAGAGGAATGTTAGGGGAATGACAATAAAGCTCAACTTGAACTTGAACTTTATTAGTATTTGTGAATAGGGTAAATTCAGGTCTTTCAGGACACTTTTTGCCATTGAGATGACTGCTCATGAAGGTATTAACAATTAGTAAACATTCATAAAGATTGGATACTGCAAAAACATGAATAAATAATTAACAGATTATTTGTTAAGATGTGTAAATAGAGGTTTACACAACAAACAAAGACCAACAAATAAAGATCATATGAACTGAACATTTACTGAAATTTTCAAGCAATTACATTTACATTAAATAGTAATATGTTAAAAATTAGGCAATGTTTAGTAAGTTCATTAGTAAACATTTACCATAATATTATCTCATTTTTCTAGCTTTGTGTCTTTTTAATAACTAATGATCTGTTAATCATTTATAAACTAAAGTTATTTTAAAGTGTTACCAAAATATCTATCTAAATGATTTCAGGCCAAATATATTTCTAACCAGCTTGCCCACACACTTATTGTCCTGGAAGGGAAGAAAGGATTCGATGCTGATTATGGGAAACACAATCCAATTCTAAAACAATTATTGATTTACAATCTACTAATTTAAGTACTTTTTTAAAAATAACTACGAATTAATAATAAATCAAACAAGTTTTATATATATAAATCTCCTAGGACTTATTTTTTTAAACTTCTGCAACATAAAATCTAAATATAGCCTTCTGGTACTTTACATATAAATTACAACTGGTCTCTAACCAGCGGTGTGTGAACAATGCAAATACACATTTGAATTTTCAAATTCTATGTGTCAAAGGGTTAATAAAAAAAAAAAAAAGTATTATACAGTTCTCTTACGCACAGACATTGTGTTAAATCAACCATTCACATGAGAGTGATTTCCAGTTATATAATATACATCAGATGAGTACACTTTAGAAACTCTATAGTTTGCACAATGTAAACACTACATACAAAGCTTTAACTAGAAAAGCCCCTAAACGAACTTGCACAGTCAGTAATTGAATAACAATAGAGCCCGTGCAGTCTTTACTCTTGGTCTAGTATAAAAGCACAGGTGAGAGCAGTCAGCCAGCAAGCAGAATCAGCTTCAGCTTCTCTTTTGTTTCTCCTACTGAGAATCAGCCAGCACAACCATGAAGGTAAACCTTGTTCCAATGGCAATTTCCACAAAGCTCAACTCCAAAATTATTTGATTTGTTAAAACATTTATAACATATTCATTTTTAATTTTTAGGTCACCTTTTACGAGGACAGGAACTTCCAAGGTCGCTCTTATGACTGTATGAGCGACTGTGCCGATTTCTCCTCCTACATGAGCCGCTGTCACTCTTGCAGAGTGCACAGTGGATGCTGGATGATGTACGATCAACCCAACTACATGGGAAATCAGTATTTCTTTAGGAGGGGCGAGTACGCTGATTACATGTCTATGTTTGGAATGAGCAACTGCATCAGGTCCTGCCGTATGATCCCTATGGTGAGCTCCATGAACCTGTTGATGTATTTATTTATTTACAATAGTCCTAGATTTATTTCAACCATCAAATTAACTGATGAAATCTTTCAGCTTGAAAAGCAACATAGATGATGAATGATGATCTGTGAGAGAAAGACCTAAATAGTTGATGAAGATATATGGTTACTTGCGATTATGATTCTTCATGACTGATTTATACATAACTGACTTTTCTTCCATTACAGCACAGAGGATCCTACAGAATGAGGATCTACGAGAGGGAGAACTTCATGGGGCAGATGTACGAAATGATGGATGACTGTGACAGTATCATGGACCGTTACCGTATGCCTCACTGCCAGTCCTGCCATGTGATGGACGGCCACTGGCTCATGTATGAGCAGCCCCACTACAGAGGCAGGCAGTGGTACTTCAGGCCTGGAGAGTACAGGAGCTTCAGCAATATGGGTGGCATGAGATTCATGAGCATGAGGCGTATCATGGACTCATGGTACTAGAGTTTATATTAATAAAATAATTCCTCTAAAACACTAAATATTCTGTCTTGAAAATCATTGTTGTAGATAATATTTACATGAGTATTTAAATAAATTTGAGCTTCTGTTGCAAGTGACAATGCAGGTGACAATAAGCCACACACATTTATTTGATTGCATAGATCATGTTTGTAAGTTGGATTTCAAGCAAGGTTCTTTTAGTTGCTGGAGGTTATTAGCACCTTTCCTCTGTATAGATCAACCCTCCATTCAGCATTTTTTTTTTTTCCACTGCCTGGGTCCAGGATTTGGTTGGTATGCTGAAATCTGTCAGATCTCTTTTCAGAACATATTTATACCTTAGTTTGGGCTGTCCAGTAGTATAGGCACCTCTCTTTAGGTACACTGTACAGAATTGCATGGGGAATGCAGGAGGTGGCCAAACATAACATGGTAACGTGACCTGACCATCGGAGATTATTTAATTTTTGTTGGGAGGAAACTTGTTAACTTTTTGTAACTTTAAACAGATATTATTTGACGTTTTATCCCTTCAGGTCTTAAAAAATGTATAAACCTGAGGCATCTAGTGTGAAAGAAACTTACCTGACTCTCTTGATACCAGTAGGTAGTCCAGCAGTCATCGCCATACAACAGGATGCTGAGAACACTTGCTTCATACACTCTTGCTTTGGTGCAGACAGATAGATGCTTATTGTTTCACACACGATTTGTCAAACTCCCAAAAGTAAAGGCCACTTTCCACAACCTGATTGAAATCCCATCATCTAGGGTAGTATCATGTTACGGTAGATTCTTGATGATTCCACATCATCAAGAATTACATTTTTTGACTGAAAAAAAATGTCATATTACTGTACCTAATGGCTTTCTCATGGAGGAGAAAAAGATTAGGGCAGCTAAATATGTGTTACAATTAGAGTTAGGGTACTCGGACCCGAGTGCAAATTCTAATGGACTTGGATCTGTCATTGACTTGGATGCATTTTTACTCAGACTTGACTTGGACTCAAGCCTTTGGGACTCAAAAAATATTCCTGAGGCCGACCGACTCCAGGGACAGTTGATGGAACTGCCACTGACCTGATGCATTGTCACAAAAGTGACAGTAAGTATTCGCCAGTGTTTTTAAGTCTTGTCAGTACTAGAAATCTGATGGGTTGGTGCTCACACACCCAAAGTGCACTCACAGAATGCGCCTCTCAGCCATCGTGCGAATGCTGAATAAAGTTCTTCATTATTGCTACACACTTAAATAAGCAACAAGTTATGTTAAAATGCCTGTCTTGGAGAGTATTCATGTAAAAGCGGCCACTTATGACTTAAGTGAACCTGAACAATAAAAAAAAATATATATATATATTAATGTTATACAATATATTTGCGCATAGTTTTACAACTTATATGTTTGCAAGTTTAGAAATGTAAGGCTGATGAACACAGTAGTGCACTGAAATGACAAGAAAAGACTGCTCACTTATCTAGCTGTTGAGATTCAGAGAAACTCTAATAAGTGCACTGCAATGCCCAAGGGAATACTAATCAGCCATTTAAAATATAAATCAGCAAGCTCATTGTCTGTGTATTCAACATGAACCAGTCAGCTTGTGACGAGTTGTTTAATACTAAGAATGTCATCAGTTACATTAAGGATCCATCAGCCTGCACCATCTAGAGTTCAATCACAGAAGTTTTTATACTAATGATACTGTCAGTCGTTATGTTACAAAATAATGAACATCAAGGGACAGAAGCGCGGCAAGGATGGAGGCACACAAGCTAGGCAAGAGCTAACCCCACAAGACCAGCAATTCCATCACTCATGCTCTCAAACATCTACTCTCTAGAAAATAAACTGGACTTAATTCAACTCAGTCAGTCTACACAGCATGAGACAAGGGATTGTTGTGTGTTTGTTTTCACTGAAACATGGCTAAACGACAACATCTCAGACTCCACTACTCAGCTGCACAGACTTGCATGCTATCTATGGGACAGAGACAAAGCACTGTCTAGTAAGGCTAGTGGGGGTGGCTTGTGTGTGTACATCAACAAAGAACAGTAGGTCCTGACAACATACCTGACAACATACCTGGCCGTGTACTGAGAGACTGTGCTGAACAGCTGACAGATGTCCTAACAGATATCTTCAACACCTCTCTGAGCCAGGTAGTCGTTCCCACATGTCTCCAAGACACAACAATCATATTGGTACCAAAGAAATCACCTGTGTCCTGTCTAAACAACTACCGTTCCACAGCACTGACTCCAATCATGATGAAGTGCTTTGAGAGGTTAGTCATGCACAACATCAAAACCAGCCTCTTCAAACACTCTTGATTCGCTCCAGTTTGCATACTACTTGAATTGAATAAGTTTCCGGCTTTGCTACCGTTCGGACGTTCTAGCTTATTACTGCTCTGCGCTTTGCTTCTTATAAGATTTTTACTTCAGCAGATCAGCACAGTGCTCAAACAACAGATTTTTGGCACAAACACTGAAGCTAAAAACTCTTTAGGACTGGAATAATACTACAAAAAGAAAACTTTGCCTCCCACTGCCAGCAGCTTACATTCCGGAGACGGGATAACAACTGCCTGCATTCAAACAAAAGAGAGAGAGAAAATGCCTCCTGTTGGATCTACTTGTTGCATGAACTGCTGCAAACATCTACAAAGGATTGTGATTCTTGAAACAAAGTTACTTGCTGGACTTCCAAAACAGGTGGAAAACACAGCAGACCGTCGTCATGAACCCCCTCAGCATACAGCCGGTGAGTCCCATAAATCTTCTGAATCTCAACAGTTTATACCAAGTGTTGAGGAACAAGCCGAAACTGATCACCACACTAATCGATGGCACAAACAGGGAACAAGACCCAAATGAACATGAGATATCAGATTGTCACTAGTTTCTTGTATTGCTGCCATAGCTTCCTCTACCCCAGATACGACTATGACAAGGCTTGTAAATACTGGCATTCTACCACCCCCTATACATCTTGAGAACAGATTTGAAGCATTAATGAATGTGGGTGAGGAATCCCCAAATGTGATTAAACATCTATTGGATCAGCCAGCAGCTAACACCAGCACTAACAGGCTTTCAAGGACGGGCAGACAGCCGCATTCAGCTCAGAGTGCAGCTGAGCCCAGGACTCTGATAGTGGGTGACTCTGTTATCAGAAACATCCATAGCAGGACTACAACAACAGCTAGGGAAGCCAGGACAACATGTTACAGCCACCAGAAACACCAGAGACACAGCCCATCTCACCAGGCACATTATCCCTCTCTCCAGCATCTCCACTTCTGTGCTTTTCACAGAAAATTGAGGAATTGGTGCATGCTGGGACTAAACTCTCTCACTCATTTGCTGCAAGCCCGCAGACATCAACAAAAAAACGGCGGGCCCCCCAACCATCAAGGCCTGTGGGCCCTGCTCCTGTGAGAGCTCTCTGACCACTGCTACAACACCAGGGCCCAAACCCTCTGTCTGAGAGCTGCATCACTGTCTGGTATAGGCGCTGTAGTGTAGTATTCAAGACCCTCCAGTGGGCAGTGAACACCCCTCTTCCCTCCATCCTGGATATTTTATTCACACAATGCTCCAGCAAAACAAACTGTATTGTGAAGGACCCCACCCATCCCTTCCACAGTCTCATCCAGCTCCTACCATCAGGAAGACGTTACCGGAGCATCAGAGCCCACTCCACCAGACTGCTCAAAAGCTTTTTCCCCCAGGCTCTAAGAGCCATGAACTCAAATCACCCCACCCTCCTCTGAAACCCCACACAAACCACCTACCTCCTGAAACATGAAGCACCTCACCTCAAAATCTGTCAGTAGGTTAGCTGTGTATACATTTATTCTGTTTTACTAAATTGTTGTATGTTTGTGTTTATGTACCTGTAGCACCGTGGTCCTGTGAGATACGGCATTTCATTCCACTGTATGTCCACACATGACAATAAAGCTTGAATAAAACTTTAACTTTAACTTTATTAGTAAATATTTGTGAATAGGGTAAATTCAGGTCTTTCAGGATACTTTTTGCCATTGAGTTGACTGCTCATAAAGGTATTAATGCTAAGTAAACACATATATATATATATATATATATATATATATATATATGGGACAAAAAAAAAAAAGATTCTACATATTATATCTTACTCACACTGTTAAATAACCCACTCACATGAGAGCTTGAAAAAATCTAGTATGTGAATTCCAGTTATATAATATGCATCAGATGTGTTCCCACACAATCAAGCCCTACAATAAGACTCCACAAATACAGTGTACTGTATAATACAGCCAGGCCAAAAAGCACAAAAAGTGCTTCCCCTTGTTGTGTTCAACATTGCCAATATTTCAAATGGAAAGTGAAATCATAAGGAGACAACTATAAGCATAATTTTGAAAAGAACACTGATAAAAAAACAAATCAATCCAAATCCAAAAAGCCAGACTGTTTGAATCTGAAACAACAAACAATCTATGAAAACTATTTTGTAAAGCATTTTTTTTATTATTATTTCATATTCTAAAATGCAAAATCAAACCAAATCCACATAGTCAGAATCTGTATCTTATTATTTAGATGTCAGCATTTATTCATTTTAGCAACATACTCTTTAGAAATGTTATAGTTATGTAAACACTACATAGAAAGATTAAACTAGAATGGCCTCTAAACCAAATTGCAGAGTCAGGAATGGAATAACAATAGAAGCCCTGTAGTCTTTATTCTTAGTCTAGTATAAAAGCACAGGTGGCAGCAGTCAGCCAACAAGCAGAATCAGCTTCAGCTTCTCCTTTTTGGAACTACTGAGAATCAGCCAGCGCAACCATGAAGGTAAACCTTGTTCCAGTAGCAATTTCCACACAGCTTGACTCCAAAAATATTTGATTTGTTAAATCACTTGAAATATTAATTGTAAAATTTCAGGTCACCTTTTATGAGGACAGGAACTTCCAGGGTCGCTCTTATGACTGTATGAGCGACTGTGCCGATTTCTCCTCCTACATGAGCCGCTGTCACTCTTGCAGAGTGCACAGTGGATGCTGGATGATGTACGATCAACCCAACTACATGGGAAATCAGTATTTCTTTAAGAGGGGAGAATATGCTGACTACATGTCTATGTTTGGAATGAACAACTGCATCAGGTCCTGCCGTATGATCCCCATGGTGAGCTCCATGAACCTGTTGATGTATTTATTTATTTACAATAGTCCTAGATTTATTTCAACCATCAAATTAAATGAAATTCTTCAGCTTGAAAAGCAACATAGATCCTTTAAGGATGATGAACTGAGACCTAGATAGTTGCTGAAGATATATGGAAACATTTGATTTTGATTCTTCATGATTGATTTATACTTAACTGACTTTTCTTCTACTACAGCACAGGGGATCCTACAGAATGAGGATCTACGAGAGGGAGAACTTCATGGGGCAGATGTACGAAATGATGGATGACTGTGACAGTATCATGGACCGTTATCGTATGCCTCACTGCCAGTCCTGCCATGTGATGGACGGCCACTGGCTCATGTATGAGCAGCCCCACTACAGAGGCAGGCAGTGGTACTTCAGGCCTGGAGAGTACAGGAGCTTCAGCAATATGGGTGGCATGAGATTCATGAGCATGAGGCGTATCATGGACTCCTGGTACTAGAGTTATATTAATAAAATAATTCCTCTAAAACACTAAACATTCTGTCTTGAAAATCATTGATGTGAATAATATTTACATGAGTAGTCAAATCAACGGCGTGTTTCTGTTGCAAGTGACAATGCATGTGACAATAAGCCTGAGACATTTATTGGATAGCATAGATCATGTTTGTAAGTCGGATTTCAGGCAACATTCTTTTAGCTGCTGGAGTTTCTTAACATGGACTTGAGCCTTTCCTCTGTATAGATCAACCCTCCATTCAGCATGTTTTTTCAATGCCTGGTTCCAGGAGCTGGTTGCTATGTTGAAATCTATCAGATCTCTTTTCAGTACATCTTTGGATGGGTTAAATGCAGAGCACAAATTCTGAGTATGGGTCACCATACCTGGCTGAATGTCACGTAACATAAAGTTATGTTAAAATGCCTGTCTTGAAGAGCATTCATGTAAATGCATCCAGTTATGACTTAAGTGGACCCGAACAATTGGGAAAAACCCCAATCCAAACATTAGATGTTTAGACTGTTATGCGATATGCTAAATAATTACTCCTCTCTTGAATACCGGTGCATAGTTTTATGGCTTTTATGTTTGCAAGTTTAGAAATTTAAGGCTGATGAACACAGTAATGCAAATGAGAATAAAATACTGTTCACTTAGCTAGCTGTTTAGTTTCAGAGGAACTCTGAAAGAATGCTGTAATGCTCAAGGGAATGCTAATCAATCATTTAAAATATAAAGCAGCATGCTCATTTGCTGTCTATACAACGTGAAACAGTCAGCTTGTGACAAGTCATTTAATGCTAATAATGTAATCAGTTATGTTAAGGACCCATCAGCCTGCGCCATCAAGAGTTTTATGACAGAATAATTCAATAATTTATATATATATATATATATATATATATATATATATATATATATATATATATAAACTAAGAACAAACATTAAACTAACATTAAATCAAAATTCCCTTAAACTAAACTGCACAAAATTAGTAAATTAACACTTTTAATCTACATTTCTCAATGTCCTGACAGTGAGACACATTCAGTGTCCTGAAAATTCTACAATACACCAGATTATATATATTTTAAATTAAACACACTTTTTACATTTACCAATGATAGCTAATGAAATACGTCCCTCTGTGTACTTTTTTGCAACAAAGCTTTTACTGTACTTTTCCCCACAATTTCCAATAGAAATGACCACTAAGTGGTGCTAAAATACGGTTCAGTACGTGAAACCTGGCACGATTTTATTACGTTGATATATGTAGGTATTGCTGTGATTTTATTACTTTGCTTCAGGTACGTATTGGGGCAGTTAAGAATTCAAATATCTGGGGAATGTCGCTAAAAGTTGATGCTCTGTCGTGTTGGAAATATCCCCTACACCAAAACCAAACTTAAACCTACCCAATAGTGTTAACAAATGGAAAACTGGAAAATTTGTTGATGCAACCATGCCATTTCAGCTTCCTTAGATTTTTAGTGTTTTGTCGAAACATGGCTACACAGAGTTCCTCGCCTCTCCAGTATGTCTTCATACTCTGTGATCTTTGAAATCCCATAAATATGAAGCTTGATATGTGTGATGCAAATGTTAAAAAGCATCAGTTTTCAAATCTCCCAGCATATTAATATTGCATAACACAATATTGTTCAAGAAATTGTGCGAAAATTATGCTTTATTAATCGACACTCTGTAACAGTTAGTGTGAAATGGAATAAAGAGTGTCAGAGTTTTACTGCCTCTAGTGTTCATTTATTTTGGAAACTGCAGTGTACTTATTGGTACGTATTTTGTGTCTTGCTAAAAAGTGCCCCCAAGTATGTTCAAGTTCAAGTTCAAGTTCATTTATTTATATAGCACATTTAAACAGCCACACAAGACAGACCAAAGTGCTTTACAGAACAAGCATATAAGAATAAAAGCAGAAAAACACACATAGAGAACAACTAAGCTAAGATTAATTATAAAATCAAGAAGCAAATGTAGAAAAAAAAAAAAAAAAAAATAATAATAATAATAATAATAATAAGAACAGTCTAAGATAAGTAATCAATATGCTAACGAGAATAGATATGTTTTGACCAGAGACTTAAAAACAGGGAGGTTGGGAGCAGTTCTGATCTCTAGAGGCATGGTGTTCCACAGACAAGGCCCTGCCACCGCAAAAGCACGCTCCCCTCTACGCTTAAGTCTGACACGAGGGACTACCAGCAGCGCCTGGTCGTGGGATCTGAGACTTCTGGACGGAATGTACGGATGAATAAGTTCAGAGAGATAAACTGGTGCTAGGTTGTGTAAAGATTTGAAGACAAAGAGAAGAATTTTGAAATCTATTCTCTGCCGGACTGGTAACCAATGTAAAGATCTGAGGATGGGAGAGATATGGTCATATTTGCGACAATTATGGATGAGTCTGGCTGCCGCATTTTGGACTAACTGAAGACGGGAGATTTGAGAATCTGATATACCGCAATATAGTGAGTTGCAATAATCCAGTCGACACGTGATGAAAGCATGAACCGCCATTTCCAGAGTTATTGGAGTGAGAAAGCCTTTGATTTTAGATAGTAAGCGAAGTTGGTAGAAACCAGAACTGACTACAAATGAGATGTGTTTATCAAACTTTAAAGACTGGTCAACAAGAACACCTAAGTTCCGCACTTCTGTAGATTTAAAGGGAGATAGACCTCCCAAGTGTGGGCATGTGAACTGGGACCTTTCACTCGGGCTGAAAACAATGACCTCGGTCTTATCATCATTAAGGGATAGGAAATTTTGAGCTAGCCATGCCTTCACCTCCTCTAAGCATAGATGAAGAGAGTTTAGTGCTGCAGGATTATTGCGCTTGATTGGAATGTAAATTTGGGTGTCGTCTGCATAAAAGTGAAAAGATACACAGTGTTTCCTAAAAATTGTGCCCAACGGTAGCATGTAAAGAGAAAATAGAGAGGGAGCCAAAATAGAGCCCTGTGGAAGACCACATCTCAGGGGTGCCATGGAGCTGGAAAAGTTTCCCATTTTTACTAAAAACTTTCTGTCAGTAAGGTAAGACTGGAACCATGACAGGACAGAGCCTTTTATGCCCACCCACGTCTCCAGTCTAGCTAGCAGAGTAGGGTGGTCAACGGTGTCAAAAGCCGCCGACAGATCTAGGAGAACTAGAACCACAGTGTCTCCACAGTCAGTGGAGAGATAAATGTCATTTAGCACTCGCAGGAGAGCGGACTCAGTGCTGTGGGCAGTCCTAAACCCAGATTGAAAGACCTCATATATACAGTTATTTGACAAAAAGTGTTGGAACTGATCCAACACGATTTTCTCTAATAACTTGGAAATGAAAGGTAGGACAGAGATGGGCCGGTAATTTTTTAAAACAGAAGGATCCAGTGAAGGCTTCTTGAGCAAAGGAGTGACCGTAGCCACTTTAAGATTGGCCGGAACAGATCCAGTGCTTAGACACTTGTTAATAAGGGATACCATACCTGGACCCACCGTGTTTGTGATTAATTTTAAAAATCTCGGGTGAATGATATCATTTGGGCAGAATGAAGGTTTGAGCTTAGCGCTCACATCCTTCAGTGTCTGGAGGTTAATGGGAACAAAAGCCTCCCAAACACAGGAGGTACGTGGCCTAATAGGGGGGAGAGTTAATTTAGGGCAGATACTGGTCCTTAATGTAGTGATTTTGCTAATAAAAAATCTCTGGAAGTCTTCACATAGAGCATCTGAGGCAACAGACAATTTAGCAGATGGGTTTAAAACAGAATGAATGACAGAAAACAAGACCTTAGGGTTAGAGTGATTGGATTCAATTAAGTTTGAGAAGTATGCAGCTTTAGCTGATTTAGCAGTGTTCTGGTAAGCTGTAAGAGAGTCTTTGAACATGCGGAAGGAGACACTTAGCCTGTCCCGTTTCCATTTGCGTTCGGCCTTTCTACATGTTTGTCTTTGGAGACGAGTGTCAGAATTTTGCCACATATCTGATTTTGGTTTGGGTTTGTGAGGCTTAAGAGGAGCAGTCACGTTTGCTACTTTAAGCCAGGCAGAATTTAAAAGGCTAAGATGCTGATCTGCATCCAGGTCAGATAAAGGTTGGTCCAAGTGCCAGTGAGAGCATAACTCAGTAAAGCACAAGTCGAAGTTTGTGTTGAACTGAGGAGAATAGAACCGTGACATAACAGGATCAGTAGTGGGTTGAGAAAGCTCCAGAAGAGACAGTGAGAATAAAATAGGCTTGTGATCAGAGAGAGGAAAATCAGAGATAACAATATCAGTGACATTAATCCCATAAGATAACACAAGGTCCAGTGTGTGGCCCTGAGTGTGGGTAGAGTTTTTGACCCACTGCAGTAGGTTAAAAGCATCTATTAAGTCAAGAAACTCCTGCGACAGGGAGTTTGAAAGACAGCAGACATGAATATTGAAGTCGCCCAACAAAAGGAAGCGATCATAATTTGTGGCAATGTTGCCAATGAACTCAGTGAATTGGAGTATAAAATCCTTAGTGAAGAGTGGAGGGCGGTATATCACCCCAATACAGATGGGACCATTCCAATCTAGGTGGAGAAGCTGAGTTTCAAAGGTGGGGAAGGCCGTTGCAGGGACCAGCCGGCAGCGTGAGGAGAGAGAGTTATTTAAAATAGTTAAAATCCCACCCCCGCGTCCATTAGGACGAGGAGAGTTAAAAAATGTACAGTTTGCTGGAACCAGTTCTGATAAGGGAGTTAAATCACCGACCTTTATCCATGATTCTGTGATGAACATAAAATCCAAGTTGTGTGATGAGTAGAAGTCGTTTAATAAAAAGGTCTTATTCACCACGGAGCGGGCGTTTATTAGCGCCAACTTAGGTGGAGGAATAGACACGTGAGATGACGGCGCTTTTCTCAATGAGCGCAGATTTTCGTGATTTGAAGTATGTTTATGCCATGAGACCAGGTAAGTGCTAACATCTTGTTAATTAATTTCTTTCAAAGTTGTTATTTACTTTTTACATTTTACACATGTAATGACCCCGGCCTTGCATATGCCTTGCATATGTCACCACCCTAACCCTAACCCTAACCCAGTCCAGATGTATATTTGATTATTTGAATATTCGTTCGGTGGGTTGGCATTCGATTTAACATTTTTAGATTCTAATTATCTTTTTTTGAACATCTGGCATCCCCTGCGAAACAGTCTTTATACACAATTTAATATAGCTGCTTTTTACTATCAGGAGGAACGGTTCCAAGGACAGTTACATTACAGTTATATTTCCACGTGAGCCTGGTATGGCGCAGCATGATTACAAACAGTTCTCAACCCAGAATTCTCGACATGGTTAGACAACCTTGCTTAGCTGTGCTGTTAGAGTGTGTGATGTCACCACCTTGTTGCCTGACTATGTGGAAGCACACAATTTGATCAAACAGCCAAGTAAACTATTCTATGTTTAATATAAAAAAATAAATAAATGTCTGAGACAGTTTGGTTGTCACAGTTTTGGACTTTGGACTCCTGTTCTTTTTGAGTTTCCTTATTTGGTCATGTTCCTTTTCTTGTTTAGTTAATTGATTACTCCCCACCTATTTCTAGTCTCTCTGATTTCATTCCATGTGTTTATAAATCCTGTCTGTTTTGTTCTTGTTTGTTGGTCCTTAAAGTTATGTATGTGTTTGTTATTCATCGTTGCTATGATTAAAATTTAACTTCTTTGGAAATTCTATGTGGTACCCTCTCTCTATTGAAATGTACTGTCACTTTGGTATGTGGAGGAAACATTTGTACTTTTTTTTATAAATTATACCCAGTTGAGGTCAACAGGTGCCCATCTCCACTGTAAACAGTGTTGGTAGGGCACTGCTTCCCCCTCCTGAGACGTCGAACAGTTTGGCAGAATCTCTTCGAGGCCAACCGATAGTCTTTCTCCGTGGCCTCACCAAACTCCTCCCAGGCCCAATATTTTGCCTCCACGACTACCCGGGCTGCAGTCCTGCCGGTACCTGTCAGCTGCCTCCGGAGTCCCACAAGCCATCCAGGCCCGATAGGACTCCTTCATCAGCTTGACGGCATCCCTTACTTCCGGTGTCCACCCCTGGGTTCGGGGATTGCCACCTCGACAGGCACCGGAGACCTTACGGCCACAGCTCCGAGCAGCCGCAGGGACAATGGAGGTGGAGAACATGGTCCACTCGGACTCAATATCTCAAAACTCCTATGGGATCCGGTCGAAGCTCTGCCGGAGGTAGGAGTTGAAGCTCTCTCTGAGAGGGGGCTCGACCAAACGTTCCAAACAGACCCTCACAGTACGCTTGGGTCTGCCGAGTCTGTCCAGCTTCCTCCCCCGCCATCGGATCCAACTCACCACCAGGTGGTGATCAGTTGAAAGCTCCGCCCCTCTCTTCACCCGAGTGTCCAAGAAATATGGCCGAAGGTCTGATGACACGACCACAAAGTCGATCATCGACCTCCGGCCTAGGGTGTCTTGGTGCCACTTGCACTGATGGACACTCTTATGCTTGAACATGGTGTTTGTCATGGACAAACCGTGGTTAGCACAGAAATCCAATAACAGGGTCTACTATCGGCCGAATTCTCCTCTCCAGTACCTTGGCATAGACTTTCCCGGTGAGGCTGACAGAATTTCTAGGCGCAGCCAAGGGCCGGAGAGTGTCCGGTTTGGGAACCATACGATTTTGTCGCTGCTTTTTGCGGATGATGTTGTCGTGTTGGCCTCCTCAGACCAGGACCTTCAGCGTGCACTGAGACGGTTTGCAGCCGGGTGTGAATAGGCTGGGATGAGAATCAGCACCTCCAAGTCTGAAGCCATGGTTCTCAGTTGGAAAAGGGTGGATTGCCCACTTTAGGTTGGTGGAGAGTTCCTGCCTCAAGTGGAGGAGTTCAGGTACCTTGGGGTCTTGTTCACGAGTGAGGGAAGGATGGCAGACGGATCGGTGCAGCTTCTGCAGTAATGCGGTCGCTGTACTGGTCTGTCGTGGTGAAGAAGGAGCTGAGCTGTAAGGCAAAGCTCTCAATTTACCGGTCAATCTTAGTTTCTACTCTCACCTGTGGTCATGAGCTGTGGGTCATGACCGAAAGGAAAAGATCCCGGATACAGGCGGCCGAAATGAGCTTTCTCCGTCAGGTGGCTGGGCGCTCCCTTAGAGATAGGGTGAGAAGCTCGGTCACTCGGGAGGAGCTCAGAGTAGAGCCGTTGCTCCTCCACATCGAGAGGAGCCAGCTGAGGTGGCTCGGGCATCTATTTTGGATTTCGCCTTCCCAGGGAGGTGTTCCAGGCACGTCTCACCAGGAGGAGGCCCCTGGGAAGACCTAGGACACACTGGATGGACTATGTCTCCCGGCTGGCCTGGGAACGCCTCAGGGTCCCCCCGGAAGAGCTGGAAGAAGTGGCTAGGCAGAGGGTAGTCTGGGCGTCTCTGCTTAGACTGTTGCCCCCGCGACCCGGCCCCGGATAAGCGGAAGATGATGGATGGATGGATGGATGGATGGATTATATATTATACCCGTCGTCGCCTTCTGATTTTTTTATATTTCATGTCAAGAGTTGTGTCTTTTTTTCTGTTTTTGAATGAAGTAAATATAAGATAACAAAGGAGTCCCAAAAACAGAAAAATCTGATCATCGTCCATATTGCTGTTTATATTACACCTGCATTACCAAGGCAACGACTGACGCATTTGTATTGCAATCCAAAGAGCACTGTTATAACCAACACAGTCTCACTCCCAACTCGTCATATATTGACACTTGGTCAGGACCACTGATCTATATATAAAAAGATCACTCATCACGTTCTAAACTGCCAACAGACAGTGAAGCCACCAGAAGTGTTCGATCCACCATTTTACGCCATTTGAGTCACAGTCAATCCGCTGACCTAAAATAACCCTATTTGAAGCAAATTAGTCAAACGGGATAAGTTTTTATGCTGTGTGTATGTAAGTTACTGTTTACTTCAGGTCTTTTGGGGCAGGATAAGCAATATATTTAAACCGTTTAGGTGGGTGTGTCTGCTGCACACTGACGACACAGGTAACAGTCCAACACAAAATATAGCCTATTTCTTTATGAATGGAATTATACAAGAATTATTATACATGAACGTATTAGTATCAGAAATTTAGTACATTTAGTATCAGATTTATATTACAAAATATATTACAATGAATAATACAATTATGTTGTTAATTTTGCTCTATAATGAAATGAAAATAAAGCTTTATGTCTTTAAATCCGTACTGTATATAGTCATTTATTTGAATAAATTCAGATTTCAGAACGAACACTTTGTCGTTTGTTTTATATGTTGAGGTTGTGTCCATCTGGTGTTTATCATGTTCATGATGTTCACTACTGTAATGAATGTAGCTTTTCAATAAGTAGGGGAAATTCCCAACATTAAAAAAAAAAAAACTATTTACATAGGGTGTTTGCATTGTAATAATGTACAAGGATACTTCAGATTTATAAACGCTGACTTGTTAGGTGATGTTTTCTCACTAAAATCATACAATTTCCTATTAATTCAATTGAACATTTACGCACACTAGGGATTATCAATATGGTGTCACGGTGGCTTCACTTTCATGAGGGCATGAGCAATCCAGTTCTACCAGAAAGACTCGGGAGATAGAAGGATGTACGAAGCATACATTTATTGACAGCTCAGCGAGCACAATTATAAATTTCTTTGGCGGAAGGCCCCGTCCATGGTTCTAATCTGAGGGTAGCGAATCTGCATTTCCTGCCTGAAGACGAAGGCAGGGGCGCAGCCGACCTCCCTGGAAGGTAAGGACAGGACCATCCTGGTGGTGGGGAGGGTGGAGGTTGTTGTCGCGTTGGCATCTGCGAACTCAAAGATGTGTAAGTACGATCTTTTATACAGGAGTATAAAGACGTGATTGGATAATGATGAAGGTAATTAGTGACAAAGTGATTGAGTCTTCCTGGCAGAACTTAGGCTAAAGCTTCCATTTCTATATTATAGATCAGTGGTCAAGACCCTTTGGTGTAGTTTTTTAACGCTCAATTATTGCCCAATATATAATTTAATCATGACGATAAGCCTTTTGCGTCAACATATTGACTCTAAGGGTTTTTTATTTAAAGCAATGAAGGACCCTGCAAGTTGAAAAATTACACAAAATGGGATACCCTGTGAGTTAAAAAGCGACACCAAAGTGTCCTGACCAAGCATCAATATGTGACGAGTTGGGAGTGAGACTGTGTTGTTATAAGCGCCACAATGGAAAGTGAAACAGAATCCGTGCTGACCGACCTGGATCGGAATGATATAGAAAGGTTAAGAGAAGAGAACCTTTCGGCTTGATAGTGGAAAAGTGGCTTATGAATCACCCATGAGTGAACTTCATGATTCAGTTCATCTGGAAGAGACAAAAATGCTGAAGACCTCAGGTGTGTGGGAGTACTTTAAATTGAGTGAGGACAAGATAAAGGCAGTGTGCCAAATATGTGAATTGAAACTGGAAAACAGCACATCAAGTTTGAAAAATCACCTCAGTTCTGTAAGTAGTAGTATATTGTTGGTATAAAAAAATTAGCTGCTTTTATCGTAAGCGGTGAACAACATTAAAACATTAAATAGGAACCCATCAAATTTAGCATGCCTGGAACTTACACACACACACACACACAAAAAGTAAATTCTACTTCACTCCACAGACATGCAAAAAAATAAGAAGGAAATAAGCAGTCACTAAAACATTTGTTTAGAAAAAAAAAACCTTCAGCTACGCTGATTAAATAAATATAATTTCTATAACCTAGAAAATAACCCTCCGCTTCAAAGATGTTTTAGAAACAATATAAAACTTAGATTCACTGCTTGTCTGTTACATATATTACTGTAAACACAATATCTATCTGACCAAAAAAAATTAAAAATCAACATTTCATTCTCTGCTGATCAAAGAATCACAATTAATAAATTATTTTAACCTTCTTCCATGTGTTTAGTGAGTTTAGTGTTTCATAATCAGTGCTTCTAAATTCTAGAGTCATGACAATTATGAGTAGTAAGATCTAGATACCAGCTAAAGTGGCCTATTTTCTAACTTGCACAGTCAGGAACTGACTAATAATAGAGGCCCTATAGTCTTTAGTCTTAGTCTAGTATAAAAGCACAGGTGACAGCAGTCAGCCAACAAGCAGAATCAACCTTAGCTTTCCCTTGTGGAACTACTAAAAATCAGCCAGCGCAAACATGATGGGCAAGGTAAACTTAATTCCAGCAAAAATGTCTACATATTTTAACTCCAAAATAAAATAATCTAATTTGTTAACTTTAACTTGCTAAAATTAATGTTTAGGTCATCTTCTATGAGGACAGGAACTTCCAGGGTCGCTCTTATGAGTGTATGGGTGACTGTGGTGACTTCTCCTCCTACATGAGCCGCTGTCACTCTTGCAGAGTGGAGAGTGGATGCTGGATGATGTACGATAATCCCAACTACATGGGAAATAACTATTTCTTTAGGAGGGGAGAATATGCTGATTACATGTCTATGTTTGGAATGAACAACTGCATCAGGTCCTGCCGCATGATCCCTATGGTGAGCTCCACAAATATTCTTATATGTTATCAATTCAAATTTTCTTAATGAAACATTCAATTTATACTGATTTGGAAACATTAAGTTGAATTTTGGGACAATTAATGAAATAAAAATGGTTACATTCAGAATGGTTATTTATGAGGCAGGACTATAAAACAAACTGACTTATTTTCCAATACAGTACAGGGGATCCTACAGAATGAGGATCTATGAGAGGGAGAACTTCATGGGTCAGATGTATGAAATTATGGATGACTGTGACAACTGCATGGACCGTTACCGTATGCCTCACTGCCAGTCCTGCCATGTGATGGACGGCCACTGGCTCATGTATGAGCAGCCCCACTACAGAGGCAGGCAGTGGTACTTCAGGCCTGGAGAGTACAGGAGCTTCAGCAATATGGGTGGCATGAGATTCATGAGCATGAGGCGTATCATGGACTCATGGTACTAGTTTTCTAGTATTTACTTCTAGTATTTCTTAAATTGTTAATAAATTAAATTTCTCTAGAACACAGTGCGTTGAAAAATCATTAATACCGCTGACATTTCCACAAATAGTCCACAAAACACATAATGAGCAAAACTAGAGCTGGGCGATATTGAGTTTGTGTGATATATTAATATATTTTACTTAAATGATATGGAATGAGGCAATACAATTTATATCAATATACAGAGGTTTGAGATAAGTGAGAAGATAATAATATTTGCAGCAGAGAATATACTAAGCTATATATATATATATATGTTTGCCGATTCGCCTCTTGTACATTCCTGTGTATCTTAATATTTAAGACTATACAGTATAATGCACATATGCACATTTGCCTCTTGTACATTCCTGTGTATCTTAATATTTAAGTCTAAAGTATACCTTCATGCACATTATTATCTTTTTTATATATATTTTATCCTTATATATATTTATTGTTTACTTTATTTCATTCTTTTCACTGCTGAATAAGAATCTTGAATCTCCCCATCATCAGTAGTCATGGGGCTTATTTTATCATATTCATGTAGAATAGGAATGGTTAACTTCGGTCCTGGAGGGCCACTGTCCTTAAGAGTTTAGCTCCAACCCTAATAAAACTCATTAAGGTTGGAGCTAAACTCTACAGGATTGAAGTTGCCCATCTCTGTTGTAGAATATCAGCCCAATGTACAGTAGCTGAATAACTGATGTTGGTACAGCGCTCTCAGACAGAAAGAGTTTGAAAAGACTCGTGTGAAAATCAGCATGACTCATTTGTGGTTGCAGGTCTCTGGTCACACACACACACAAAAGAAAAAACCCCTGTGAGCATGTTGATATCAGGTGCATTTTAAAAAAAAGTGTGAAGTGACATACAGCCAAGTATGGTGACCGATACTCAGAATTTGTTCTCTGCATTTAACCCATCCAAAGTGCACAAACACAGCAGTGAAAACACATAACGTGCACACACACCCGGAGCATTGGGTAGCCATTTATGCTGTTGCACCCAGGGATCAGTTGGGGTATCAGTGCCTTGCTCAAAGGCACCTCAGTCATGGTATTGAAGGTGGGAGAGAGTGCTGTACATTCACCCCCCCCCCCCCCCCCCCCCCCGACCCCCCACACACACCTACAATTCCTGCCTGCCAAGACTCGAACTTGCAACCTTTGGATTAAGAATCCAAACCGCACACATCACAAATTCAAACTGATAGCTCATACCTATAAATTTTTAGACATGTTCAAAAATGATCGGGAGCTCGGGAAGTTCTTGTAAGGTGATTTTCATCTGATTTTTAGCCGAAATCTGATTCTTGCGACTCTTTTTCAGGTCGGGACGATTTTCAGCATTTTCGTGCATTGTTTGTTGTGCAGTGTTTTTTGCAGTGTACAAGGGGAAATGAGAGGCAATTAACCTCTCCCGACCAGCAATCGGTTGGTCGGATGGATTTCTGGCATGTCAGAAATTTTGGTCGCCCCTCGTGAGGTATCGCACTATTGAAGCAGGGCTACAAATCATTTTATTGTGTTTCCCTCACTTGCGCATGCGCGAAACCATAAACGAAACCATAGTGACACAGGTTGTAGTGTGGACTGAAGAGATGGAGGGAAAACTTGTGGAGTTACGGCAGAGAAAAATAAAAATAAAAGAGGGATGAAAACTGCGGGCAAAAATGTACGCACGCAGCATTCATGAGCATCTATTTTTGAGCATATATTTGTGAACAGAGTATTATTCATAAACATTGGTCTAAAGATCATCATGTTACAGTGTAAAGAATCATATTACTTTTATATCATATTGTTTTATATTCCATAGAGCATAAAAACATCCTCACCTAGTAAATGTGTTCAAGTTTATATCACGAATAACATGTTATCTAATTCAAATAAGAAAAGTTACTTATACTCAGCTGGATCGAGCCACGCATTGCATCATATTCTTCTTCTGATGTAAATACAAGGTTTAATCCTCACAGTGCGTCTTCTTTAAAAATTGTAAAGTAGCTTAGATGAACTTGATGTTTAACCAGGTGATGGAAAAGGTTTACATGTCTCACATGGATGATTATTGTATGAATAGCTTGCGCTGTGCATGGGGTGTGACCACATTACAGATAATGAGTTTAGACTGGAAAGTCTGTACCTTGGTGTTGGTTTCACACTGACTACTTTATCAAAGAATATTTGTTTTTCTATATAGCTTAGTTCATTAAAAAGTACACACTTCAAGCTTTCTATAGACATATTTCTTATATCTGTTTGTCAATTACTGCTGAGTTTTGGTTAATTTCTTTGCTCACAGAAACCAATATGGCAGAAAGCACACCTTTTTATATTTTTATTTATTTTTATTTTTTGCTTTATTTTGCAATAAACATTTTGTGAGTGAACACAAAATAAAAATTGACTCTTTAGAGTTTTGTATTACTGATTTGTGAGTGATTTGTGTTCCTTATGCCTTTATCAGGAAAAAGGCAACTAAATGCAACGGCATGCTCACCGACCTAAATTTTATTTAAAAATAAAAAAACACTCTCCAGTATTAACAAATATTTTCTTGATTTAATCTACTGCTGTGAGAACGAGACTACTGTACCAGTCACACAAACAAATTCATAATGTTAGCAAACTTAGTCTTATTGGAAAGCACTTTGGTAAACCTAAGTTGTTTTAAAATGTGCTATACAATTAAACAAAACAAACAAACTGTTAGGAATCCGGTGCCTGCCCTTCTGTCCAGGCACCAACAAATGTCACTAGCCACCACATGGACATTATCAAACTAAACCACTATGAACTCTCATAACACACAGACTATATTATACATCACCTCAAACTACATTTCCCATCAGCCACTTTCCTAATCGCACTCTCACCTGATAACACAGCTGCATTCAATTTACTCAGCCTACTTAAGCCTTGGACTTTCACCCACTCAGGACTGAGTATCGTATAGCATGCATCACACTCCTGGTGTTGTTATTCTACCACACATTATCAGTGTTTCTTTCCCTGCCTGTCTTTCTATGGTTTTGATTTTTGCTTGTGTACTTTGGATTGACCTTTTTGTCTTTCCCTCCAGACACTGTTCGCCGATTGTTGACCCACGTTCTCCCAAGGACTATTCTTGTTTTGCCCGTGCCATACCTGTTTGCTATTGATTCGACCCTGCCTGTGTTTGACCTTGTTATCAATAAAGTCCCCAAATGGATCCAAACGACTCTTGTCTCACCTTCCCCGTAACACAAACAAACAAGGACAGTTTGTTGAAACTGCTGAATGAAATACCTATCTATACCTGGAACAGTTACAGTTTTATTTGCATTCATTTGTTATTTTTAAATTGTTTTCCTTTATAAGAGCATTTTCATGATTCTGCCTTTGGTTTTACCAATCCAACAGCAATATATATGTGTATATATATATATATATATATATATATATATATATATATATATATATATATATATATATATATATATATATATATTGTGAGCCGTGTCCCGGGCACCTATCAGCGTCGCCCTGGCAACAGAGGAGATTCACCTGCACACAATCACCGCGGGCTAATCGGTCCCAGCTGAAGACACTCAGACGAGGACTTCAAAAGCTGCACCTGAGAAGACACGGGTGAGAAAGCTCTCCAGAAGAAAACCAGCTAATGTTGTTATCTTTTATCTCTTCAGAAAGCGAGTGACCGACCAGCCCGCCACCTGAGCACCGGACATCGGCCGGCAAACAGGATCACGCGGCACCGAGGACGAGCACCGGACACTTCTGGCACCTTCACAATCACAACCACAAATAAATACAACCTCCAGGGCTTTAAACTTTCACTGCAGCCTGCTTTGTGATTCTTCAGCCCTCGACACTGGTGGAGAATGCGGGCAAACTGCTGAAGAATCACCGGCCCCACGATTCCATTAACTCACCGGTTTGTTTTTGTTTTTTTCCCCCTCCTCTGTGTTTCGTCAGGCGGTGACTCCTCCCCCAGCCATGGAGGAACTCCTCAAACACCTGACGGAGATCTCCGCTTCGCGACTACCCAGTGGGTCCCGCTGCCGGATCCCCGCACTCAAGCCACCCAGCTCCTGCCGAAGATGACTGTCCACGACAAAGTGGAACATTATCTGGGCATGTTCGAGTCCGTAGCCACTCGAGAGGACTGGCCCCGCTAAAGTTGGGCACGGATACTGGGCCCGTTGCTGACAGGGGAACCCCAGCAGGCCTATTTCTCCATGCCAGCGAGCCAAAGAGAATCATACGACGAACTACGGAAGGAAATCCTGGACCGGTATCTGTATGCCCTGCCACGGCCCCTTCGGCAGGCTGCCGGAATGAGGAATCCGCAGATCGTAGGAGATCTCGTCGAGGCAGTTGTGCTAGCGGAAGCGACATTACGTCGAGAGGCTGGGGAGCAAGCACCGCCGTTTCCCCGGAGGGTGTACCAGGAGCAACGCACGCCAGAGGGCACCCAGCGCACAGCCAGCAGGTCGGCGGTTCCTGGTGGACAAGATGAACCAATGCCAACTGAGCCACCGTCCTCACCCAATCGCCCCTGGCTGGCAGGCTGTGCAGTTCATCTGGAACCACCGTGAGGGGCACCCCAGACCGAGGTTTTCATCAATGGCCATCCGTTTACAGCTCTGTTGGACTCCGGGAGTGCAGTAAGCCTGGTCCAGTCCTCCATATTTTTCCCCAGGGGTGGGAACCAAAGCCCGCATATCCATCACATGCATCCACGGTGACACCCAGAGCGTATCTACCCGAGTGGTGACTATCTCCACGAAAACCGGCACCGTGGTCAAGGACTTGCCGGTACCCGTACTGCTGGGGAGAGACTGGCCAGGCTTTGATCAACTACTCACCCGAGTTACCCAGCCTGCCAGCCCTGCCGGGAGCCTCCCGAAGAAAAAGGACCTCCGCCGAGCTCCCCGACGGAACCCTGCCCTCCTAGCCTCGGACAGCGCCCGAGATGGTGAGTCCCCCAAAAGTTCTAACCTTTTTTATGATGTCTTCCAACAGGTTAGGGGTGGGGGAAAATTTGTGGAGGAGCAGCTCGGGGATGATCGGCTAAAATACTGCTGGAAGTAAATAAGGGTGGTTGAGGGAAAGGAGGTCCATCCACCACCGCACCCGACCCCACACTTTGTGGTCCAGAATGGCCTGCTGTACTGTGTCGCGCAGCGGAGAGGGGAGGAGGTGAAACTGCTGGTGGTCCCACACACGAGGACACAGATGGTCATTGAGCTCGCCCATTCCCATCCGATGGCTGGCCACCTGGGGGCGCAGAATACTACCCAACGGATTCGAGACAAATTTCACTGGCCTAGTATGGATGCGGATATCAAAGGATCCTGTCAAGCTTGTCCGGACTGCCAACGGACATCGCCACATACTCCTCCCCCAGCTTAATTCCGCTCCCTATCATCGAGGTGCAATTTGAGCGAATAGGAATGGATTTAGTAGGGCTGCTGCCAAAGTCCGCCCGGGGGCACGAACATATATTGGTCATCATGGACTATGCGACCCGGTACCCCGAAGCCATTCCATTGCTCAAGGCTACCTCCAAGGCCATCACCCAGGAGCTCTTCCTGCTGTGTAGCTGGGTCGGCATCCCCCGAGAGATATTGACCGACCAGGGCACCCCCTTCATGTCCCGGACGATGGCTGACCTCTGCAGCCTCCTTAAGGTAAAGCAGCTTCGGACCACTGTCTACCACCCTCAGACCGTTGGGCTGGTCGAAAGATTCAACCAGACGTTGAAGCGGATGCTCCGTCGCGTGGATGCGGACGACCGACAGGATTGGGACCAAATGCTGCCGTACGTCTTCTCCGGCATCCGGGAAGTCCCCCAGGCCTCCACAAGATTCACACCATTCGAACTGCTGTTTGGACGGTAGCCCCGTGGCCTGCTTTATGTCGCCAAAGAGGCCTGGGAGCAGCAGCCGACCACCCATCGGACCACGATCGAGCACGTGAGGGAGATGATGGAAAGGATCGACTGCGTAATGCCCCTCATCCGGGAACACCTGACAGCAGCCCAGGAAACACAACGTCGACGATACGACGGTGCGGCCCAACCACGGGAGTTCCAGCCAGATGATTACGTGTTGGTCCTCGTCCCCACGGCAGCATGTAAATTCCTCGCTAAATGGCAAGGCCCATATATCGTCATGGAGAAAGTGGGGCCCGTGACTTACAGAGTACGCCAGCCTGGACGATGGAAGGAAAGTCAACAATACCACATTAATCTCCTGAAGCGCTGGGAGGGAACGAGGACTCAGGCCGCCGCACTCGCCGCCATCTCTCCCGTCGTTTTTCATCAGCCCCCAACTGTCGGCTGCCCAGAGGACGGAGCTCCAACATCTGGTCGGTCAACTCTCTGTGTTCTCCCCACGTCCCGGGCGGACCCACATACTTCAGCATGACGTGCTTGCACCTCCAGGGACCATCGAGCGACAGCTGCCCTACCGAATCCCGGAGGCCCGGCGACACGCAGTCGAAAGGGAGGTTCAGGAGATGCTGAAGTTAGGGATCATCGAGCCCTCCCGCAGTCCCTGGTCCAGTCTCATAGTCATGGTCCCAAAGCCGGATAACGACTTCCGCCGCCTTAATGAGGTCTCCCAGTTTGATGGATACCCGATGCCCCGTGTCGACGAGCTGCTGGAGCGGCTGGGGAGAGCCCGGTTCATTTCCACGCTCGACTTCACCAAAGGCTACTGGCAGGTACCGTTAACAGAGCCCACCAAAGCCAAGACCGCCTTCTCCACCCCCAGTGGCCACTGGCAGTACCAGGTTCTCCCCTTCGGGCTGCACGGGGCTCCAGCCACCTTCCAACGGTTGATGGACATCGTGCGGAGACCCCATCAGGCTTATGCAGCGGCCTACATCGATTATGTCGTCATCCACTCGGAGACCTGGGAGGACCACCTGGAGCGGCTCTGGAGGGTGGTCTCGAACTGCGGTGGGCTGGGCTCACCACCAATCCCAAGAAATGCCACCTTGCCCTACCTGAAGCAAAATACCTCGGTTTCCGGGTGGGACAGGGTTCTGATCCGTTCGCAGGAGGGAAAAGTGGCAGCCATCCTCTTGGCCCCGAGGCCCACCTCCAAGAAGCAGGTACAGGCCTTTTTGGGATTGGCGGGGTACTATAGGTGCTTCATACCTAACTTCTCCTCCCTAGCGACAGCCCCGACAGACCTAACCAAGAAGGGACAGCCGGAAAGAGTGAGATAGGGAACCCCGGAAGAAGAGGCGTTCAAGAGGATAAAAGCACCGCTCACGTCTGAACCGGTATTGCGCACCCCTAACTTTAACTGTCCCTTCTTGTTGCAGACGGACGCATCCGACACTGGGTTGGGAGCTGTGCAATCCCAAATACAAGATGGTGAGGAACACCCGGTGGTCTACATCAGCCGAAAGCTGTCCACAACGGAACAACGGTACGTGGCGGTGGAAAAAGAGGCGCTGGCCGTCAAGTGGGCAGTCCTGGAGCTGAAGTATTATCTCCTGGGACGGAAATTCACCCTCATCACCGATCACGCCCCTTTGTAATGGATGGCCCGGGCTAAAGATACCAATGCCCGGGTGACACTGTGGTTCCTGGCGCTCCAGGACTTCCACTTCGACGTGCGACATCGAGCTGGAACCGCCAACGCTAATGCGGATGGACTCTCCCGCCTGTGGACAGCTTTCGCAAGTCTGTCAGGTGTGATCCCACCTGCACACAATCACCGCGGGCTGATCGGTCCCAGCAGAAGACCCTCAGACGAAGACTACAAAAGCTGCACCTGCACTATATAAATATATACACAGGGGGAGAGAGAGTGCTTAGTCTACAAATGTTATGTCAGCAATTAAATTGACAATTATATTAAGCATTTGATTCAACTAAATTAATAATAGTTGATTTAATAGTTATAGCAATATCACATTATAAGGAGTATGATATGGCTCTATATTAGCACTATAAGTGTGATATTGTGTTTATACAACAGTTCAACAGGACAAGGGTGTAAAACCTTAAAAACTGCTCTGGTGTGGGGAACTACTTCCTTCTACCACAGAATCAAATCTAAATTTCAGAGTTTAACAGATGAACCTAAACCTCAGTTACTAATTTTGAAATAAATTACCAGCGAAGGAATGCTGAGTTGCTTACTACTGTTATTTACATCAATTTCCAATATCATAGTAAGACTTCAAAGGATAAACATTCTAGAAACCAATCAATGAACAAAAAAGACACAATTTACATGACCAGGAGGTAATCTGAAACTAACCTGATAAGAAAGTAAACTCTAAACACTATAGTATTCCAGATTCTTTAAAAATTTAAGACTCATGACAAAAGTGATTTTGAACATCTAGATGCTAGCCTTTAGCTAGAATAAGTTATTTTCCATTTTGCACAGTCAGGAATTGACTAACAATAGAAGCCCTGTAGTCTTTGGTCTTAGTCTAGTATAAAAGCACAGGTGACCACAGTCAGCCAACAAGCAGAATCAGCTTCAACTTCTCCTTTGTGGAACTACTGAGAATCAGCCAGCGCAACCATGATGAGCAAGGTAAACTACATTCCAGAGTTTCAAAACAGAGTACAAATTATTTGATTTGATATAATTCACTTTATATCACTAAAATATTAACTTATCTTTAAGGTCACCTTCTACGAGGAAAGGAACTTCCAGGGTCGCTCTTATGAGTGTATGGGTGACTGTGGTGACTTTTCCTCCTACATGAGCCGCTGTCACTCATGCAGAGTTGAGAGTGGATGCTGGATGATGTACGATCATCCCAACTACATGGGAAATCAGTATTTCTTTAGGAGGGGAGAATATGCTGATTACATGTCTATGTTTGGAATGAGCAACTGCATCAGGTCCTGCCGTATGATCCCTATGGTGAGCCCAGTTAAAAAATGTATTTCTTAGTTTGCAATACAACTTACAAAAGTAAAATGTATTTCATTGTCCTGTATTCATTTTTACAGTTTCTGTTGCTTCTGCTTGATAAATTAGAAAATAATGCCCTTTTCTTCCACTACAGTACAGGGGATCCTACAGAATGAGGATCTACGAGAGGGAGAACTTCATGGGGCAGATGTATGAAATGATGGATGACTGTGACAACTGCATGGACCGTTACCGCATGCCTCACTGCCAGTCCTGCCATGTGATGGACGGCCACTGGCTCATGTATGAGCAGCCCCACTACAGAGGCAGGCAGTGGTACTTCAGGCCTGGAGAGTACAGGAGCTTCAGCAATATGGGTGGCATGAGATTCATGAGCATGAGGCGTATCATGGACTCCTGGTACTAGAATTCTAGTATTTCTTAAATTTTTAATAAAATAATTCCTCAATAAAATAATTACTCTACAACACATTGTGTCTGACAAATCATTAATGCCACTAATATTTTCATGTCTTATCAATCACAAAATAAAAATAATAAATAAATAAATAAATTTTAAATTTAAGGTTTAAATGAAGAAGGCTAAAATATTTTACATATATTAGTTACTTAAAGAAACATGCTATTAGAAACCTGAAAAGTGCAATGTGTCAAGAACAGGGCCAGCTGTTGGATTTGTAGGGCCCAAGGTAGAATCATGAAAATGAAAATTAGGAAAATCACGATCAACGATTTTACCTTTATTCTTTGTCATGTTGGTTTTACTATTTTACAAGTTGTCTGAGCAGTACAGCCAAGCTAATTTCCCTAATGATTTTTCTAAGTTTTGTTGTTTTAGTGACATTAAAGTTATAGTTCACCCATAAATTTAAATTATGTCATCATTTACTCATTCTCAGGTTGTTTTAATCCTGAATGAGTTTCTTCTGTTGAACGTAAATGTTATTTTGAAGGATGTGGGTAACCAAACAGTTGCTGGTCTCTGGTGACTTCTATAGATTTTTTTTTTCTATTATCAAAGTCAATGGGGACCAGAAACTGATTGGTTAACCACACTCTTCAAAATTTCCTTTTCTGCATTCAGCACAAAAAATAAAAAATAAAAATAATAATAATTCAGTTTTGAGACAATATGAGAGTAAGTAAATGACAGAATTTAAATTTTTGGGTAGACTATACCTTTAATAAGAAGCGGCAGCATGTTTAGTACTATTAGTATTCTGTCATTTTAAGACCTGCATATCTAATATACAGGCACGCATCCATTTTTCTTTCAACTGTTTAATTTTCACTTTAGACATAACAAGTGTGTTTATATGTAAACATTGTGTGTTTTTGACAGTATTAGTGCTATCAGATGCGAAAGATAATGTAGTCCAATAATCAGGCACTGTTCGAAAGGCTTTTTAGTCTGTGCACGCTCAGAAAAAGTGCATGTCAGAACAGGCAAGGCTTTAAAGCACATGCAAATAGTGTACTTTTGTAATTGCAAAGTGCAGTGTCCTGTGAGTGTAACTCTACCACTGAGTAAACATTTGATGTAAATGTAAGTCCCGTTGGACAGCACAATGAGATGGAGTCGCCAAAACTGCAACTGATAAGAAGATGCTTTAGTGCAATATTACAATATGTCTTCAAAAGCAGATTTTGGAGAATTGTCCACAATCAAAAATTGTGATATCACACAATCCTACCTTCACCTGTTTAGAATTGGCATTATATATATATAAAAAAAACACATTCACAGAAACACCACACATAAGATTAGTGATTCATTCTATATAAAAATGTATGTACAGCACCGGCCTATACAGCAAGTTAGAAAGGCTGTGTAACCTGACAAATACCAGCATTTCAATATTAACTCTGTGTATTTCTTACATATATCAGAGAAATGTATTCATCATTTATATTAGTAATCATGTATGCCAGTATTTATATATTTGTTCCTTTGCCATGCTTATCGTTCCCATGATTCAACTGTTTAGTAAATGGTGAATTAAATTCAACACTCAAACTATCCACAAGTGTCCTGAGCGTTAGTTCATTGGAAGCTTCATTATATTTAATAACAATAAATAGCAAAGACAGATTATTATAGAATATCTACCATTCAAAACTACTAAAATATCATTGGTATCAGTAAGGATCCTAAGGGTTTTAAGATTTATTCACATTGAACTGTTCTTTAGTTGTAAATCCCAAAAAGCTTTCATTATGCCAAAGAGGCATTGTGAGGTTCAAAGTGTCACGGGAGGAGCACAAGACAGACACAGTGGGCGTGGCGTCAGGCCTCGGAGAGGCTTTTATTCACAGAAATCATAAAACAAAGGGAATAAAAGCCTCTCCGAGGCCTGACGCCACGCCCACTGTGTCTGTCTTGTGCTCCTCCCGTGACACTGGTGGAGAATGCGGGCAAGGCGGAGCCTAGACAGCGCAGTTGGGAAACATCTGGTGACGTCACTCCCTCCCGCTTGCAAACGTTCGTGAGAACCCAGACTGGGACGGAGGAAAACTGGGGACAGCCTCCCAGCCACACAAGGGGTAAGTGACTTTTCCATTGTCATTTTACCCTGTGGTTGGTTGAGGCTGTCACTAAAACCCGGTTTCTCTGTCCCTGTTCTGGTGCGCTGCGAGAGGGAGGACCGCCCGGAGAGGAAGCCCCGCCCACTCCGACCGTTTGGAGCCTGGTTGAGGATGGTAGCACTCACGTGTGGGCGGCGCCCTGATGACGGGGATGTCGCTTGGGAGGGGGAATGTGACGAGTCAGCTGCCTCCTCCCTGATTATCACCGGCACCCCCGTCCTAAATCGCCGCCCTTCACCAGGCTCCCGACTGGAGTGGGTGTGTGAGAGGAGGGGCGCTGGACGAGTCAGGGCTGGCGGCGTGTGATGGGGCACACCTGAAGGAAGTGGAGCCTCATTACCGCCGCTGTTTAAAAGCCCAACGCGCCTCTCCTCAGGGGACCGGTCTCTTCCCCGTGCATGCACACTGGTGTCCTCGTGGGTCCAGGAAGGGTGCGTTGAGGGACTCCCGCGCCACCAAGACGTGAGCTGCCGGACCCGCGATCCGGATGGGAACCGCACCCGTATACACGGCCGACGGGCCAGGATGCCTGGTGAAGGGCGGCGATTTAGGACGGGGGTGCCGGTGATAATCAGGGAGGAGGCAGCTGACTCGTCACATTCCCCCTCCCAAGCGACATCCCCGTCATCAGGGCGCCGCCCACACGGGAGTGCTACCATCCTCAACCAGGCTCCAAACGGTCGGAGTGGGCGGGGCTTCCTCTCCGGGCGGTCCTCCCTCTCGCAGCGCACCAGAACAGGGACAGAGAAACCGGGTTTTAGTGACAGCCTCAACCAACCACAGGGTAAAATGACAATGGAAAAGTCACTTACCCCTTGTGTGGCTGGGAGGCTGTCCCCAGTTTTCCTCCGTCCCAGTCTGGGTTCTCACGAACGTTTGCAAGCGGGAGGGAGTGACGTCACCAGATGTTTCCCAACTGCGCTGTCTAGGCTCCGCCTTGCCCGCATTCTCCACCAGTGTCACGGGAGGAGCACAAGACAGACACAGTGGGCGTGGCGTCAGGCCTCGGAGAGGCTTTTATTAACAGAAATCATAAAACAAAGGGAATAAAAGTGGCCAAAGGGGGGGAGTGTCCAAAATAACAGGGAATCTGGTGTCCTCGTCGTGCTGCGGGATTTGTGTAGGTCGGGCAGTGTTCATCAAGGAAGGGTCCAGGCAAGGGGCGGAGTCCGGCGGCCGCACGCGCTCCCCTCCTTGGTCCGGGGCGCGAGGGGCGGCGGCTTCTCCTAGCGGCCGCGTCTCTCTCGTTGGCCGCGGCGCTGGTAGGGGATGGACGGCCCGGCATCCTGGCCCGTCGGCCGTGTATACGGGTGCGGTTCCCATCCGGATCGCGGGTCCGGCAGCTCACGTCTTGGTGGCGCGGGAGTCCCTCAACGCACCCTTCCTGGACCCACGAGGACACCAGTGTGCATGCACGGGGAAGAGACCGGTCCCCTGAGGAGAGGCGCGTTGGGCTTTTAAACAGCGGCGGTAATGAGGCTCCACTTCCTTCAGGTGTGCCCCATCACACGCCGCCAGCCCTGACTCGTCCAGCGCCCCTCCTCTCACACACCCACTCCAGTCGGGAGCCTGGTGAAGGGCGGCGATTTAGGACGGGGTGCCGGTGATAATCAGGGAGGAGGCAGCTGACTCGTCACATTCCCCCTCCCAAGCGACATCCCCGTCATCAGGGCGCCGCCCACACGGGAGTGCTACCATCCTCAACCAGGCTCCAAACGGTCGGAGTGGGCGGGGCTTCCTCTCCGGGCGGTCCTCCCTCTCGCAGCGCACCAGAACAGGGACAGAGAAACCGGGTTTTAGTGACAGCCTCAACCAACCACAGGGTAAAATGACAATGGAAAAGTCACTTACCCCTTGTGTGGCTGGGAGGCTGTCCCCAGTTTTCCTCCGTCCCAGTCTGGGTTCTCACGAACGTTTGCAAGCGGGAGGGAGTGACGTCACCAGATGTTTCCCAACTGCGCTGTCTAGGCTCCGCCTTGCCTGCATTCTCCACCAGTGTCACGGGAGGAGCACAAGACAGACACAGTGGGCGTGGCGTCAGGCCTCGGAGAGGCTTTTATTAACAGAAATCATAAAACAAAGGGAATAAAAGTGGCCAAAAGGGGGAAAGTGTCCAAAATAACAGGGAATCTGGTGTCCTCGTTGTGCTGCGGGATTTGTGTAGGTCGGGCAGTGTTCATCAAGGAAGGGTCCAGGCAAGGGGCGGAGTCCGGCGGCCGCACGCGCTCCCCTCCTTGGTCCGGGGCGCGAGGGGCGGCGGCTTCTCCTAGCGGCCGCGTCTCTCTCGTTGGCCGCGGCGCTGGTAGGGGATGGACGGCCCGGCATCCTGGCCCGTCGGCCGTGTATACGGGTGCGGTTCCCATCCGGATCGCGGGTCCGGCAGCTCACGTCTTGGTGGCGCGGGAGTCCCTCAACGCACCCTTCCTGGACCCACGAGGACACCAGTGTGCATGCACGGGGAAGAGACCGGTCTCCTTAGGAGAGGCGCGTTGGGCTTTTAAACAGCGGCGGTAATGAGGCTCCACTTCCTTCAGGTGTGCCCCATCACACGCCGCCAGCCCTGACTCGTCCAGCGCCCCTCCTCTCACACACCCACTCCAGTCGGGAGCCTGGTGAAGGGCGGCGATTTAGGACGGGGTGCCGGTGACAATCAGGGAGGAGGCAGCTGACTCGTCACATTAGTAATAAGTAGAATGAGTCCAAGTGCTGGATAAAATGTGCTTTGAATTAATAATCCAGGACTGGAAAGCCAATAAACTAAATCAAACATAAGGCTGCTATAATCATGATTACTGTCATTTTATTATATATATATATGATTTTTTTTATCAGAATTATTTCATTTTCACATAAGCACAAATCAAGAGAATGTCAAGATTTGCTTGCAGATTTAGTCACCACAAACAGACCAAACGTGTGAAAGAAAACAGATAAACTGTATTACACTTTCATTCGAGAAGAATTCATCTGTATGTAGACTGCTATAGTGTGACTCCAAGTTGCATGTTTTCCAGTATTTTCAGTGCACGCAAATCTTGTTCCATAATGTAAAGAGAGTGTGTTCACGTGGCTTCCAGGTTGGGAATATTAAGTAATACACTGGGCAAAACACATTTTATGAGAAAAGCTTGTTTCAGGTTAATTAACCCAAGGGCAAATATCACAGAAACTTATACTTGATGAATCAAGAGATACAGAAATTGTGATCACAATTAACATACGAGTCATTGTGAAGGCCTAGTCAAACCATTAGCAAAATTATGCCAGTACACCCAACAATGCTACACACAAATAATGGAAATGTGGGTTACACAATAGAGTTAATTTTTTTTTCAAAAAAAAAAACAAAAAAAACAAAAACCTTAAAATGTACAAAATAAAGGTAGTTTAAGTACAAAACCAAAAGTGACAATAAAATGGGTCTCTGATGAAATTAAAGTTGGACTAAAACTGGATCAATCATGGTCCAATTATTGTGTAGTACTTCAACTGAAGGTGGGCCATCAAAAGATAGATGCCTATGAGCATCATTTTAAAAAGAGTACCAAAGAAAAGAAAAAAAAAGAATGACAAAAAAAATCTGAAGACAATGAATGGACACTCTTTGTTTAAGTCTTTTTTTAGTGTTCCATGTTCAAGTTCTTTAATTTAGCAAATACAAACTCAAAAAAAATCTAGATTCCCAAAAATGTGAGAACAAAAATTTACACACTATGCAATAGCTATAATGGCCTCCATTCTAACCTGCACAGTCAGGAACTGACTAACAATAGAGGCTATGTAGTCTTTAGTCTTGGTCTAGTATAAAGGTAGGGGTGACAGCAGTCAGCCAGCAAGCAGAATCAGCTTCAGCTTCTCATTTGTGGAACTACTGAGAATCAACCAGTACAACCATGAGGGTAAAATATTTTCCACATCCTATTCTATACAGTTTTTCTTAACTTACCATAATGTGGTATTTACTACAACTAAGAGATTGACTTTGAATTTTCAGGTCACCTTCTATGAGGAAAGAAATTTCCAGGGTCGTTCTTATGACTGTACCGGAGATTGTGCCGATTTCTCCTCCTACATGAGCCGCTGTCACTCTTGCAGAGTGCACAGTGGATGCTGGATGATGTACGATCAACCCAACTACATGGGAAATCAGTATTTCTTTAGGAGGGGAGACTATGCTGATTACATGTCTATGTTTGGAATGAGCAACTGCATCAGGTCCTGCCGTATGATCCCTATGGTGAGCTCCATGAACCTGTTGATGAATTTATTAAGTGATGATAGACAACAGTCTTACATTTATTTCAACAATTTATTTTGAAATCCTTCAGCTTAAAAAGCAACATAGATTCTTTCAGAATGATGATCTGTGAGAGACAGACCTAAATGGATGCTAAAGATATATGTTTACATATGATAACGATTCTTCATGATTAATTTATACATAACTGCAGCATTTTCTTCCACTACAGCACAGAGGATCCTACAGAATGAGGATCTACGAGAGGGAGAACTTCATGGGTCAGATGTACGAGATGATGGACGACTGTGAAAGTGTAATGGATCGCTACCACATGTCTCACTGCCAGTCCTGCCATGTGATGGACGGCCACTGGCTCATGTATGAGCAGCCCCACTACAGAGGCAAGATGTGGTACTTTGGCCCTGGAGAGTACAGGAACTTCAGCAATATGGGTGGCATGAAATTCATGAGCATGAGGCGTATCATGGACTCCTGGTACTAGTGTTTCAATAAAATAATTTCTCTACAACACTAAACCTTGTGCCTTCAAAATCCTTACTGCCGCTAATAATTTGCATGTCTAAACAAAAACGAATGAATTAAACAGACTCACAAATGAAACATATTTTTCTCATTTACAACCAGGTTTAAATGAAGCAGGTTCAAATATTTTGAATTAATAGTCATTTAATGAAACATGCTATTAGAAACCTTTAATCCTCATAGAGCAAGTACAATGTCCAGAGAGCAGGACCAGCTGTTGGATTGGTAAAACCCAAGGCAGAATCATGAAAATGCTCTTTTTAAATGTACATAAATGTACATATACAGGAAAACAATTTAAAAATTACAAATGAATGCAAATAAAACTGTAACTGTTCCAGGTATAGATTGATATTTCATTCAGCAGTTTCAACAAACTGTCGTCCTTGTTTGTTTGTTTGTTTTGTTTAATTGTATAGCACATTTAAAAACAACTTAGGTTGACCAAAGTGCTATGTAAGACTATATATATATATATATATATATATATATATATATATATATATATATGTATGTATATAGTCACATATATAGTGTATATAGTAACCACTGCAATGAGGCTAACTTATGGAAAACACTGACATGCTTCTCAGTCTCAGTCAGCAGTTGCTGGATTTTATAAAGGTTGCAGATGATTCAACAAAACAGCAGGCATCTCCAGGTACAAAGAATTACAGTAATCCAGTCTTGATATAATAAAAGCCTTCATAACCTGCTTCAAATCAGCAAACAATAGAAATTGTTTTATTTTTGCAATATTTCTTAAATGAAAGTATCCAGCCTTCACCATCGAGTTTACCTGCTATCCAGTTTAAACTCATAATCATAGACCACTCCCAGGTTTCTTACTTGCTTATGCATATTTAAGCAAAACAGTTTAACATGTGTGCAAGATGGCCTAATAGATCCAATTATTAGGCATTCTGTTTTTACCTCATTTAATTGTAAGAAATTCTGTAATTTAAACTCATACAAGAAATTCATCAGATCATTTAACTCATAAACATCATCTGTTTTCAATTGAAGGTACAATTGTGCATCGTCAGCATAACAATTATATCCAGTATTATATTTCTGATAGACAGAACTGAATGGAACCATGTATTAATATATATATATAAATAAATAAATAATAATAATAATAAAAAACGTTAAAAAAAATTATTCAAAGAGTTGATTTGGTAATAAACTATTTGGTGATACTGAAAACACAAGTCTACAGTGTGACAGAAATATATTGAATTATAAATGAAAACAAATAGTTGTGATGATACATTGACTTATGATCAGGCTACAGGTTTTTTCATATATATATATATATATATATATATATATATATATATATATATATATGAATTGACATCAACCAAGAAAGATATATGTTTTGCCTAATTAAAAGTGCATTTACAGTATCCATCAAGAGGGGCTAACTGCTGAAAACTAACCAACCAAACCCCTTAGTGAAACAACCAACAGGTCATAGAATAGGTGTTAACTTTTCAACTACTGTACAACTTTGAGACTTTGTGCCATGAGGTTATTGGCTTTCTAATTGTTTAATAAACTGTGATTTAAATTCAACGGTCAAACTATCCTCAACTGTCTTGAGTGTTAGTACTTTTGAGAAGCTTCATTATGTTTAAGAACAATATATAGCAACAAAAGATTATGATAGAAGGTCTACCATTCAAAATATCATTGGCATTAGTAAGGTTCCTAAGGGATTTATGCACATTAAACTGTTCTTCAGTTACAAATCCTCAGAAGCTTTCATTATGCCAAAGAGGAATGGTGAGGATCAAAACAATAAGTAGTATGAGTCCAAGTGCTGGATAAAATATGCTTTGAATTTAAAATCCAGGACTGGAGAGACAACAAACTAAGCCAAATGTAGGGGCTGCACAATAATGGTTAAACAAGTCATCCCAAAAACAAAAACAATCACATTTATTAATCATGATCACTGTCATTTTAATTTAGTTTTAATTTAAAAAATTTTTTTTTACATTTCTTCACAGTTATTTCATTTTCACATATACAAAAATCAAGAGAATGTCATGGTTTGCTTGCAGATGTAGTCACAAAAAAAAAACAAAAAAAAAAAAACAGAGCAAACATGTGAAAGAAAACAATCAGACTGGCTGTTACACTTTTATAAGACCAAAATGTATCAGTGTAGAGACTGCTATGGAGTAATTGCAACTTACATGTTTGCCAGTTTTTTCAGCGCATGCATCTCTTGTTCCATAATGTAAAGAAATCATTTGCACATGGTTGCCAGGTTAGGAAAATTGAGTAAACCATTTGGCAGAATGTGTTTTGATTTAGGAGAAAAGCTTGTTAGTGGATACATAACAGCAGGCAAATATTGCAGAAGATTATGTGGGTTACACAGATTTAATAAATACTTTAAAAAAAGGCATCTAGAAAATATCTGGATATGAACCTGCAATAGACACAAAAAGAACATAACAAGAACTTCAAATGTATAAAAGTACAAAACCAAAAGTGACATAATAAAATGGGTCTTAAATGATATAAAAAGTTCTCCAATGAAATAATACAGTTGGATTAAAAATGGATCAATGATGGTCCAAGACTTGTGTAGTAGTACTTCAACTAAAGGTGGGAATTTAGAAGATAGTTGCCTATGAGCATTACCTTGAAAAGAGTACTGTTAAGTACCAACAACAAAAAAAATGAGTGAAAGAAAAATCTGAAACAAGGATAAATAAATGGACACTCTTTGTTTAAGTCTCTTTTTTAGTGTTCCACAATCAGATACTTTGATTTAGCAAATAGAAACTTAAGAACTTCTAGATTCCTGAAAATGTGAGGACAAAAATCTACATACCATGCTTTAATAGCCTCTGTTCTAACCTGCACAGTCAGGAACTGACTAACAATAGAGGCTATGTAGTCTTTAGTCTTGGTCTAGTATAAAGGTAGGGGTGACAGCAGTCAGCCAACAAGCAGAATCAGCTTCAGCTTCTCATTTGTGGAACTACTGAGGTTCAGCCAGCGCAACCATGAAGGTAAACCTTGTTCTAGTACCTATTCCATACAGTTTCACTTAACTTACTTTAATGCTGTATTTATTTAAACAACTATAAAATAAATAATAACTTTTAATTTTCAGGTCACATTTTATGAGGACAGGAACTTCCAGGGTCGCTCTTATGACTGTATGAGTGACTGTGGTGACTTCTCCTCCTACATGAGCCGCTGTCACTCTTGCAGAGTGCACAGTGGATGCTGGATGATGTACGATCAACCCAACTACATGGGAAATCAGTATTTCTTTAGAAGGGGAGAATATGCTGATTACATGTCTATGTTTGGAATGAGCAACTGCATCAGGTCCTGCCGTATGATCCCCATGGTGAGCTTCATGAACCTGTTGTATTTATTTATTTACAATAGTCCTAAATTTATTTCAACCATCAAATACAATGCTGAAAGCAACATAGATTCTTTCAGAATGACGCACTGTGAGAGACAGACCTAGATAGTTGCTGAAGATATATGCTTACACAATGATTCTTCCTAATTAATTCATATATAACTGACTTTTCTTCCACTACAGCACAGGGGATCCTACAGAATGAGGATCTACGAGAGGGATAATTTCATGGGTCAGATGTATGAGATGATGGATGACTGTGACAACTGCATGGACCGTTATCGTATGCCTCACTGCCAGTCCTGCCATGTGATGGACGGCCACTGGCTCATGTATGAGCAGCCCCACTACAGAGGCAGGATGTGGTACTTCAGGCCTGGAGAGTACAGGAGCTTCAGCAATATGGGTGGCATGAGATTCATGAGCATGAGGCGTATCATGGACTCCTGGTACTAGTGTTTAAATGTTTCAATAAAATAATTCCTCTACAACATAAATCTGTGTCTAAACTATAATTATTTCTAATATTTGTACAGTATTGTCGTATTGTGGTACTAACGCTTCAAAACACTGGCCATGCCACTGTATTTTATAAACTGTAGTATCATCAATATGGTACTAACAATAGTAATGTTGTATTATTTTAGTTCAATCTTTGCTAATTTGAAAAGTTCTGGAACAGGTGTTATGATTAGTTTATAAAGTGAGTGAAGTGACATTCAGCCAAGTATGGTGACCCATACTCAGAATTTGTGCTCTGCATTTAACCCATCCGAAATGCACACACACAGAGCAGTGAACACACACACTGTGAGCACACACCCGGAGCAGTGGGCAGCCATTTATGCTGCGGCACCCGGGGAGCAGTTGGGGGTTCGATGCCTTGCTCAAGGGCACCTAAGTCGTGGTATTGAAGGTGGAGAGAGAGCTGTTCATGCACTACCCCCACCCACAATTCCGTCCGGCCCGATACTAGAACTCACAACCCTTCGATTGGGAGTCCAACCCTCTAACCATAACCCTAGGCCACGACTTCCCTATATTCCCTATATTTATAGAATCATCCTTGCAAGGACTATTGTAATTCCATTCATCAACATAGGAGCATTTGTACTCGGTTCTCAAGCATGTTAATCCTATGTGATTTTACCATTTTAACAACATGAATTTTGTTTTAACATGCTGCCCTCAAGATATGGGGGAACATGCTCCTGTATTAGTTCCTGTTCTTTACTGATGACATGATAGTTCAATAATATGACACAAGCAGGAGTGCTGTTCTTCCTAATGCCAGCACAACAATGTAGCATCAGCTTAGGATCATGTACGATCATTTGGGCTTTATGTTGTAGGGATTCCTTTAGCCTTTTGACATTTGCATATAAATTACAGAATCTGGCCCCATGGCATACATTTATATGACTGCTTAATGGCTGTTTACCCCCATTATCTGGAAGATACTGAACAGGTCTTCCAATCCGACTTCAAACAGATTCCGAGATTCCCCTTCTGAGGGAGTCCGATCTTCTGGCAGTTTTCAGTAACTTTGTTGATTCGCTTCGGAGCAGTCAATCCATGGATGAAATGATGAAGGTTTCACTCCTAACAGGATTCAACAGGAATCTAAGCATTACAAATGCACCGGGACACTTTAATCAGCAACTACAGAACCAATGCAAGAAACTGCTTGTTAACTATTTAATTGCGCTTCTAGGCTTTGACCCCTTTTAATTAAGGTGATGAGATTCTTTGATGGTTCTTAACAGGTTGTGATTTAGTTTATGATTAAATACTGCTATGACTCTCCACTGTCTCGCACGTGAGTGCTCGCTCACTCTCTCTCTGCAGTGTATTCGTTCTCTCTCTCTCTCTCTCTGCAGTGCGCTTACTCTCTCTCTCTAATTTAGTGACACAATAATTGAGACTTGAATTTGGAATTAACACAATACTGTTGTCACAGACACAGGCTACAAGACACAGAAGGTAATCGTCAAACTAAGTCTTTATTGACTAAGTGTCAGGGTTTCGGTAAGGGAGGAACTCAGGTGCAGACAGGAAGTAACTCAACACAGGATTTATTATACAAAAAGGGAAAACAAAAACCCACGAGGGGGAAAACAAGGGCTAGGGTAAACACTAAATAATTCTACAAAACACAATAAACAAGGTAAACAAAGACTGAACACTAACTACTAACAAACACTCACTGCAGGACAAAAGACTTCGAGGAGTTTCAAGGACAAGGTACAATCACGAATGATGAACACATATGAGGTACACATATGAGGTACACAAATCACAATGAACCGACGCCAGACAGAGCACACTAGGAGATCTAAATAGGGGGAACAATCAAGACACGACAGGTGGCACAGATGGGACAATCAAGACACGACTAGGTTAACAAGGGGGGCGGGGCAAGGGAACGAGACAACACAAGCACATGGCCCAAAGGCAAGGCCATGTGCTTGTACACAAAACACGGGTCTGTCATGATCCTGCCTCAAGACTAGGAAAAAGCAAGGACACGAGGGCAGAATCATGACAGAACCCCTCCCTTAAGGAGCGGCTTCCAGACGCTCCTCAAGGGAACATCAAACACGAGACATGACTGACATGACGGACTGGGACACCGACACAAACCAACAAGACATGACAAATAATAACAAAGGCAGACATGAATACACGACGGCAGGGTTAGGGTGACAAATCAAAAAAAACAAACAGGGAAGGGGAGGAGGCGGGACCACAAAGTTCATGGGGGACAGACCAGGGTGAGTGGGTGGGGCAGGAGTTTTAGGAGGACAGGACGAAGGCTGACGACGGGGGGTACGGGCAGGTCTGGGTGGTGAGGGGCGGGGAGGGGTCTCGGGACAACTGACAGGGGGCATGATAGGAGCAGACAAGGGACGCGGGGCAAGACCTACGGGACGCGGGGAGACGACAGCTGGACACGGGGGAACAACAGCTGGACACGGGGGGACAACATCTACTGGACACGGGACATCTACGGGACACGGGGCAACATCTACTGGACACGGGGCAACATCTACTGGACACGGGGCAACATCTACTGGACACGGGGCAACATCTACTGGACACGGGGGGACAACAGGACACGGGACATCTACGGGACACGGGGTCACATCAACAGGACACATGACTGCATCAGCAGGACACGGGGCAACACTCACGGGACACGGGGAGACGACATCTACGGGACACGGGGAGACGACATCAGGACACTCGGGATTTCTGGGGACAGGGTCTGAGGACAAGACAGGACTGACGGGGACTTCTAGGATCCGGACAAGACTAGACAAATACTCTGAAAAGGCTTTAGCCGCTAAGACAATAGGCATCTCCTTACGAGATGAGACACACTGTACTAAAGTCTTTGCTGCAGAGTCGGCCGCGGCACTCTCCTCTGCTCTCACGACTGCCGACTTGCATACTGCCCTCTTCTTTGCCGGCTCGGGCACGCCAGCGCTCACTGCTGCTGGCTCGGGCACGCCAGCGCTCTCCGCTGCTGGCACGGGCACGCCCACCGCTGCTGGCACGGGCACGCCAGCGCTCTCCGCTGCTGGCACGGGCACGCCAGCGCTCTCCGCTGCTGGCACGGGCACGCCAGCGCTCTCCGCTGCTGGCACGGGCACGCCAGCGCTCTCCGCTGCTGGCACGGGCACGCCAGCGCTCTCCGCTGCTGGCACGGGCGGAGACAGGGTCACAGGACCGGCAGGCCCCCTCTTCCTCCTCTTCCTCCTTGGGCGCGGTGCAGAGGCCACAGCTGGGTCAGAGGCGGGTTGGGGGAGTTTGGTCTCGGGCAGGGCAGTCTCGGACGCCGAAGACTCAGAAGTTGACTCCCATGAAAACCGTCTCCCTCGTTTCATGGGGAGACTGCTGGCTGTGGAGGGCACCTCAGGACTCTGGGAGGGGCTTGCCTGATCCCCCAGGGTTGCCACGGCCAGGACACGACCCTCAGGGATCGTTGGCAGCTGGGTAGGTGGAGGGGACCTCTGTGGCTCCTCCTGGGAGATGCTTTCCCACAGCCGGGCATAATTACGGAGGACCCATTCCCCCTCAGGCGAGTATGGGAGGGTGACCCCCTTCCTGTCGGCGGGGGATGAAGTCCAGCACAGCCTCCGGAACTCCGCCTGACGCTGAAGCTCAGAGGCCCTCCTGCCTGCTGAGTTCCTTGGTGGTCGGTTCATTCTGTCAGGGTTTCGGTAAGGGAGGAACTCAGGTGCAGACAGGAAGTAACTCAACACAGGATTTATTATACAAAAAGGGAAAACAAAAACCCACGAGGGGGAAAACAAGGGCTAGGGTAAACACTAAATAATTCTACAAAACACAATAAACAAGGTAAACAAAGACTGAACACTAACTACTAACAAACACTCACTGCAGGACAAAAGACTTCGAGGAGTTTCAAGGACAAGGTACAATCACGAATGATGAACACATATGAGGTACACATATGAGGTACACAAATCACAATGAACCGACGCCAGACAGAGCACACTAGGAGATCTAAATAGGGGGAACAATCAAGACACGACAGGTGGCACAGATGGGACAATCAAGACACGACTAGGTTAACAAGGGGGGCGGGGCAAGGGAACGAGACAACACAAGCACATGGCCCAAAGGCAAGGCCATGTGCTTGTACACAAAACACGGGTCTGTCATGATCCTGCCTCAAGACTAGGAAAAAGCAAGGACACGAGGGCAGAATCATGACACTAAGGTGATAGTGAATGCAGGGAGGGAGAGTGAAGCATGGAGAATGAGAAGATAGAATCAAGTCCTTAGCTGGTTGAGTCAGGCCTTGCATTCCAATGGATGGTTCGAGGAGTGATGTAGAATTGGAGTGGAGGAAAAATAGGGTTGCCTGTGGGTAAGAACACACAGATTTATCGCTCTAAACTCAGGGCTGCAGAGAGGAAATGGCAGAAATCAAGAAACTACCGACCCTGGGCTTGGGTAAGCCCACTGCTCAAGAAACCATCTCTAAATCCAGCGCTTCTTGAAAACTACGGACCGGTATCCCTTCTTCCATTCATTGCAAAGACACTTGAGCAAGCTGTGTTTAACCAGCTTTCTATGTTTCTTGTACAGAAAAACCTCCTGGACAGCAACCAATCTTGGTTCAAAAGTGGCCACTCAACTGAGACTGCTCTGCTCTCGGTTACTGAAGCCCTGCGACTATCAAGAGCAGCTTCAAAATCCTCAGTACTCATCTTACTGGACATGTCTGCTGCTTTTGACACCGTTAAGCACCAGATTCTCCTGTCCACCCTCAGAAAGATGGGCATCTCTGGAACCACACTCCTGTGGGTTAAGTCCTACCTCTCTGACAGATCCTTCAGTGTGTCTTGGAGGGGTGATGCTTCTAAGTCACAACACCTTGCTACTGGGGTTCCTCAAGGTTCAGTACTTGGACCACTTCTCTTCTCCATCTACATGACGTCATTAGGATCTGTCATTCTTACCACTGCTACGCTGATGACACCCAACTCTACTTCTCATTCCAACCAGATGACCCGACGGTAGCTGCTCGTATTTCAGACTGTCTGAGTGACATTTCTAGCTGGATGAATTACCATCACCTTCAGCTTAACCTTACGAAGACAGAACTCCTTGTGATTCCAGCTAACCCATTGCTTCATCACAACTTCACTATAAAGCTGGGTTCATCAACCATTACTCCTTCGAGGACAACCAGAAACCTAGGAGTTGTGATGGATCATCAGTTAAGCTTCACAGACCACATTGCTACAACGACCCGGTCCTGCAGGTTTGCCTTATACAATATTAGGAAGATTAGACCCTACCTGTTAGAGCAAGCCACCCAACTTCTTGTCCAAGCTCTTGTTCTCTCCAGACTGGACTATTGTAATGCTCTCCTGGCGGGCATTTCTGCATGTAATGTCAAGCCTCTGCAATTGATCCAGAATGCAGCAGCAATGGTTGTCTTCAATGAGCCAAATAAAGCTCATGTTACTCCTCTCCTCATCAGGTTACACTGGCTACCAGTAGCTGCTCGCATCAAATTCAAGGTACTAATGCTTGCCTACAAGACCACCTCTGGCACGGCACCAACATACCTAAACTGACTGGTTAAATCTTATGTGAAGTTTGCGCTTTGCAAGTGAACAACGTCTGATGCCATCTCAAAGAAGTTTATAATCATTCTCACGGACCTTTTCCTGGACTGTGCCCAGCTGGTGGAATGACCTCCCAATTTCAATTCGTACAGCAGAGTCTTTACTCATTTTCAAGAAACATCTAAGACACATCTTTTTCGACAGCACTTAACCAACTAATACTAGCACTTTTCCTTTTCTTGTCTTTGCATGTATTTAAAATTTGTAAGTCCCTTTGGATAAAAGTGTCTGCTAAATGATTAAATGTAAATGTAAATTTATATAAGGGAGTCTGGTAAAGTTTAGGCATGTGAACGGTAGACCGGACACAGAGCAAGTAAGATGAGAGCTCTGATAAAAGAGAACTTGATTAGCTACAGCAGGTGATTGTGAGCTTGTATATGTCGGTGCTGATGACTGTGTTGATAGCGGTGACTGAAGTCAGTGTGAATCTCTGACATTACCCCCTCCCCCAGGGGTGGCTCCTGACACCCTAACAAGACGATGGGGACGACCACGGCCTCTGGGTGCGGGATGATTCTGGTGGTTTTGATGGAATTCCTCCAGTAGTAAGGGGTCTAGGATATCATCCTGGGCCACCCAGGATCTTTCCTCCGGTCCTTATCCCTCCCAATCCACCAGGTACTCGAGGCTGCCCGTTGCCGTGAGTACAGAATATTATGGACCTGATAGACCGCTGCCTCTAAGCACTCTGGGGTAGGAGGTGCGTCCAGTTTGGTGGATACTGTGGTGAAATAGAAGAGAGGTTTTAGAAGTGAGACATGGAATTTAGGATGAATTATGACCTTGTAGGGAGTTGGGTCTAATATGTGATATTGTTGATCTGCCTCTGGATTGGAAAGAGACCTATGTAGTGGGGACTCAGCTTTTTGCAGAGGGGGGGGGGGGGGGGGCAATTCAATTAAATTCAAGTTTATTTGTATAGTGCTCTTTACAATACAAATCGTTACAAAGCAACTTTACAGAAAATTAAGTTTCTACAATATTTAGTAGTAGCTTATAAGTAGTGACTGTCAGTTTGTGCACGTATGACAGGAGTTTTCAGAAGAATGTATACAAGACATAGTCAGCCAGACGATGTACATTATTAACATCAATTATTATATGATGCATCATCTCGGGTTCTCTGAGGGTCAGCATCATCTATCCTCAGGTGTTTGGGATCCAGACTGGAGCTTGTGTAAATTCTATTTACCACGGGATGTAAATCATTATCAGGAAGGCTATTCCAGAGTTAAAAAAGCTCTACCTCCTTTAGTGGACTTTGCTATCCTAGAAGGCTATTTAGGTACACAGGAGCTAAACCATTTAGGGCCTTATAGGTAAGTAATGATAATTTGTAACTGACACGGAACTTAATAGGTTGCCAGTGCTGTAACTTGTTTATTGAAGAATCAGGACAACCACCTAGAAAGTGCATTAGAATAGTCCAGTCTAGAGGTCATGGATGCATGAACTAGCTTTTCTGCATCAGAAACAGGTAACATGTTTTGTAGCTTGGTAATGTTTCAAAGATGGAAGAATGCAGTTTTTGTAACATGGGAAATATGATTTTCAAAAGACAGGTTGCTGTCTAATATAACACCCAGATTTTTGACTGTAGAGGAAGTAACAGTACATCCGTCTAATTGTAATCTACAAGGTTCTTTGTACTGTTTTTTGGTCCAATTATTAATATCTCTGTCTTATCCAAATTTAATAGGAGAAAATTATTGGTCATCCAAAGCAGAGGCGGAGATCACAGGTCAATAGCCAGACCCGATCGCCTGGCTGGAACTGAGGATGGTCTGACAGACGGGTGTCCGTGAAGAACATATGTCTCCACACTGCATGCTGAAGGTGGATATGTGCTGAGTCCCATACCCTCTTGATCTCTTAGAACCAGTAGTCCACAGCTGGAACCTCAGAGGGCTCCTCCGTCCATGGGGAGGCTGGTAACAGAGTATGCATTGAAAGGGTGTAAGGCCAGTGGTGGACTGTTTGAGGGAATTCTGAGCATACTCGGCCCAGGGTAGGAAGCGGTTCCAATTGTGCTGATCGTCTGAGCAGTATGACCGAAGGTAAAGTCCGAGCTCTTGAATTTTGAGCTCAGTCTGGCCATTTGTCTGGGGATGGTAGCCAGAGGATAAGCTGATGGTGACCCCTAGGAGCCGAAAGAAGGCCTTCCATAATTATGTGCAAGATGAATTTAGGACACTGGTCTAAGATGATGTCTTTGGGTAGACCGTAATCTCAGAACACATAGTGAAATAGACTCTCTGCTGTCTCAGGTGCTGTGGGCAAGCCTTTCAGAGGGATCAGCTTGCATGCCTTGGAGAAGCAGTACACAACAATGAGCACACACGTGTGGTACAGGCAGGGGGACCAGCTTGCCAGGTGGTAGGTGGCACAGGGATTTTGACATGATGCAGACTGATCAGCTGCAGATGTACCTGATGACATCTTCGGCCATACCAGGCCACCAGTACCGAGCTTAAAGGAGTGAGAGGTTCTGATGGTTGCCTGTGTGTACAGAGCCCAGTATTTTGTGTACTGAGCCCAGATATACACTGGGAGGATGGCGCGTATATCTTTCCTTCTTGTCCTCACTGCGGAACTAGAACTTTTTTGTGGCCGCTGTTGTTGGCCAGGTGGAAAGGCCAGGGGACAAGGAAGTGTGAGCTGATGTAGTTTTTTTCCCCTCTGGTCTTTGCCGCAGCCTCTGAAATAGTGCGCTGTAGATTATTGTATTCAGAACACTGAGTCAGGGGGAAACAGAAAGGGATGAGGAATGGGTTTCTTTTTTGGAGAAGTTGAGGTGTTTGTTGGGATCCTGGAGCTGTTATTGGTGTTAATAAGTAGATCGTAGTGTTGAGCTTTTGATTATCTGTGGGAGAAATGAAGTCCGGAGTTTGAGAGGGCTTGACTTAGACTGTTGACGCACCATTTTTAATGGGTGAAATCGGAGGAATGGCAGCAGCAGAATGAAGAGATGGACAAGGTGCAGTTACCTATGGTGATCTTGAAGGGGGAAGGGAGAGTAGTCTTCTGGAGCATGGTTTGTATTGGTGCTGGATTTTTCAGCCACAGCGCTCAGAAGGAGTCTTTTTATGTAGATCCATGTGGTACAATGATACGCAAGTTGCGACTGTTGGTTTCTCGGGACAGGAGAAAAATTAGTCAACTAAGGGAAAAAGCTTTAGGTCTGGTGTGCCTGATATGATTCTGTATGATGCGACCGGAAGATGCTGGAACAGCTCAGACTGGAGAGAAGTAAGCAGCTGCTTATATACTCTGGCTGTTAATTGAAAGATTTACGGAAGTTCTAAGGGGGCCATGCATTATATATTTTTTTCCTTTTTGTTTTCTCGTTATAACGACTTAATTTTCTCGTTATCTTGACATAACGAAGTTCGTTTTCTCGTTATAACGACTTATTTTTCTCGTTATCTCGACATAACGAAAGTTTGTTTTCTCGTTATAATGACATGACAGTTTTACTGTTGCTATAGTAACGAACTCAACAGGCATCTGATGGAAAACCATGCAGGCGCTCTTACTGTAGCCTATATTTCAGCAAATTTACCTTCGCCTAGGTAATAACGTCTACAATACTGTATATAAATAAAGGCTGATCAATCACTGTTGATTTTTCCAGAGACAGTACAACGAACGTTTTGTTTTTGTAATTAACATGTTTAAATGGCAACACCGCGAAATGCTGCTTGGATTAAACTCACTTTTCATTTTCCCTTTATTTGAAATAAAATTATATATAATTTGTAATTTGTAGTAGTCATTATATGATGTAGCAGATATCATGTGTGTTACAAGCTTCTGTTTGAAAAGAGCGTCCATGTGTACGTGTAGTGTGTGTGTGTGTGTGTGTGTGTGTAGAAAAAAACGATTACAACATTATAAAACAAAACTGAATTAAATTAGCCTATGGATTTTACATATACATCACATTTCTCATCAATATGGTTAACAATAAAGATTAGTAATAAGGAAAAGAAGTACATCAGCCTACATCGTTAAATACTGTAGATAAACAGAATACAGTGATGTCAACCTTGGTTTTGATAAGCAGTTATTTTATGACACAGAACGCGTTGGTGAAACTCACGCATCTAGCAGGAACTTAATACACAAAATATTCATATTGATTCAAGCATTTAACATTTATGAATTAATTAAATGTCAGTAATGAAGACTGCACAAATTATAGCGATCACGAGGAAGGTCCGCGTACAGTAAAGTGGATAGTGTACAACACCCCATCAGTTATATTCAGGTCTAGTGCCACCTGCTGGCGCAGTTTTGTAACTTCTTAGAGAAAATTAAGTCGTTATAACGAGAAAACGAACTTCGTTATGTCGAGAAAACGAGAAAATGAAGTCGTTATAACGAGAAAACGAACTTCGTTATGTCGAGATAACGAGGAAATTAAGTCGTTATAACGAGAAAACAACAGGAAAAAATATTATAATGCATGGCCGCTTAGAACTTCCGTAAAGATTAGATAGGCTCGCTCCTCCCTAATTTAAATTAAGGAACTTCATTTAATGTTTGTATGTCCACAAAAATGCTTCAAGAGAAAAACACAACTAAAATAAAATAAAATAAAATTTTATTAAACACTAAAGGCAAGATTAACTTTTTAATTTAACCACTTACAATCACTTGCAGTCTTTTTCCACTGGTTATTTTGGATAAAATCTGTCAATCACACCAAATGCAGAAATGTAAAGCACATACTACAGGACAGAAATGCAAAAATAGATGAGATATAATGAGTTCAAAGCTGGTTCAAAGGCAGTATCACATTGTCTGAGCAGCGCCACTCCAAAACACCAACCCTTAAATGATAATGAAACCCCCTGTTTCAGCATTTATTAGTTCTCATCACAGTTTTAAAAAACTACATAAAAAAAAAAGTGGGCATGGTGTGGCGGAGTGGCGGAGGAAGAAAGGAGACAGTGAATGATTTTTTTTCATTGGATTCGAAGATGGTGGACTGCTCTGATGGATGACAGAGACATCAGCATTTGTTCATTATATCACACACACTGATTAAAGGTGTAATCAGTTATTATGTTAAAGTACTCTACTTTACCTCATGTTTGACAAAATTCTGACACCTACAGGCCAAACATAGAAAATAGAAATGAGAATAATTTTATCTGCTAGTACAGGGATAGCCAATGTCGGTCAGGTTTTTTTTTTCAGGGTTAGAGCTAAACTCTGCAGGAAAACGACATTCCAGGACCAACATTGCACATCCCTGTGTTTGTCCATCCATTCTTAATGTCAATGACACAAAAGAGTGAGATATTTTGCATAAAACCTACAGATATTTGTGCCAAAAAAGGTTTAAAGTCAGCAGCCTTAGGCTTAATCTTAAAGTAAAATATATATATATATATATATATATATATATATATATATATATTTAGTTTAGTTTAGTTTGCTTTACAGTGATATCAACCAAATATTCCTATACTTTATTTTGTGGATTTTATAAATCAACATCATATAAAAAAAAAAAAAAAAGAATAATAAATAAATAAATCCTATTTCTCTCATCCATACAGTCCCTAAACTTGAATTAATACAGGAACTACTAATTTTCTTATTAAACCCACTATATAATTTTAGCCAAGATTAATGGCTATAATTTTACAAAGTTCAACTGATAAATACTGCAAATATCCATCTTCCCCTAGTTAATCCCTTGGACTTTAATGCATGAAGTTTGTTAAATGCTTCCGCTTTTCACTGAAAGTTTATTTTCTTTTCCCCCAGGTTTTTCCTTTCAATTTATGCTACACACAGCAATTACAAAATCATTAATATAATTTGCTCTCAACACATTTTCATGTTTTGCTAGCTTTTGCAACAAAAGCCCTTTCACAAACTCATATCATTGCCTGTGTTGTAAGAGTGACTTAAACAGCAGAATTTTATGGTGTGATGGCCTTAGTCATTATTTTACCACTCATCTGCTTTGGGCATTTCATTTGGCATTTTGTTTGGATTGTTTTCATATTCTTTTTATGTTTTGTAAATCACACTGAACCAATGCATCATGCTATATTAATTTAATGTAGTTTTGTTATTAATGTTAGCAGATCTATCAAATTGCAAGAATTAGCTAGTAATGTCAACTCAGGACATGAGGTCCATTAACAAAAAAGCCTTTTGGTTTTGTGTATATGTATATATATATATATATATATATATATATATATATATATATATATATATATATATATATATATATATATATATATATATATATATATATATATATATATATATATATATATAAACTTTAACCTCTGTTTATTTATTAAAAATAAATAAATAAATACTGGGTGCCTTAAATTTAGGCACTGGTTGAACTGTACTTTATATTAATACCACCTTTTTCTATAAAAATTTGCACAATCTACATTTAAAAAATAAGAATCATTAATATGCCTCATGTTCATGAATCTAATGCCACCCATATTGCTGAAGCTCCTGTACTCTCCAGGCCTGAAGTACCACATCCTGCCTCTGTAGTGGGGCTGCTCATACATGAGCCAGTGGCCATCTATCACATGGCAGGACTGGCAGTGAGGCATACGATAACGGTCCATGATACTGTCACAGTCATCCATCATTTCATACATCTGACCCATGAAGTTCTCCCTCTCGCAGATCCTCATTCAGAAGCATCCTCTATGCTGCAAAGGCATCAATAGAAATGTGAATCTACAGTTTGAGCTAAATTGGTAAGAACATTTAGTGAACAACTTTAGGGGGTATAAAGCTGTATGCATTATTCTATTACCATAGGGATAATTCGGTTTTGCACCAAAAAAGCACCAAACTGCACCAAAAAAGATTTGGTGCATTTGTTCATTCCAAACATAGACATGTAATCAGCATAGTCTCCCCTCCTAAAGAAATACTGATTTCCCATGTAGTTGAGATGATCATACATCATCCAGCATCCACTCTCCACTCTGCAAGAGTGACAGCGGCTCATGTAGGAGGAGAAATCGGCACATTCACTCATACAGTCATAAGAGCGACCCTGGAAGTTCCTGTCCTCATAGAAGAGAATATATTTTGGAACACAAATTAAGCAATGAGACATTTGTGTGCTTTTAAAAGGAGTAAAACAGCATCTTAAAGATTTACTATTGTTTTTATGTGTCGTTGGTATGCCACTAAATTAATTATTAAAAAAAAAAGATAATGTATGTAGCTGCTTGCGATCTTCTAACCATGTACAGTAGCAGCATTTCACTTAAAATTACAAATATTGGGAAAAGGGAAATCAGTAATTTTGACTGAGAGCTTTGTTCATGATGCATCGTTTTTGAAATGTTGAAGTATTAAAATCTCCAAACAGAAGAATTATAATAATTTAATTTTTTCTAGTATTAATAGTTTATTATGTTTAACATTTAAAGCATCATTTTGGGAATTAAAAAGCTAATCACACAACAGGTTTAAACAATCAATAATTACGCAGTAACTATATAAACAAGTCCTGCTTAAACAGATCAGTTTTGATCAACATTGTGTTTTGCAAAAATAGACTTAGAAAATCTGTATTTCGAAATGTCTGAAAAGCGTTATTGTGGAAAGCGTATACAACCTGTAGGTTATGTAAAAATGTCCAACAATGAATGCACTCTGAATGCTTCAATACTGATCTGCTGAGTCAGGAGGTTGTCCTCAATCTCAATTGCAAGCACACAGTTTTATTCAATTCGCTCGGGTATAAAAGTAAGGGTGAGACCTGGCAGAAGGACAGAGCAGTTTAAACGGAAGAGTCAAATCGTTTTAAAAAATGACTACATCAGGCATGAACATGTGCAAGGTAAGTAATGACAATGAAATAACAAAATTTCTCTTTCACTCTCCAGTAGAATGCAATATTTATTGTAATGCATACCTCAAAATTCCTAGTTACCTCATGTTTAATCTCATCAGGTCATCTTCTACGAGGACAAGAACTTCCAGGGTCGCTCTTATGAGTGTACAAGCGACTGTGCTGACATGTCCCCCTACTTGAGTCGCTGTCACTCTTGCAGAGTTGAGAGTGGATGCTTCATGATGTACGACCGTCCCAACTACATGGGAAATCAGTATTTCTTTAGGAGGGGAGACTATGCTGATTACATGTCTATGTTTGGAATGAGCGACTGCATCAGATCTTGCCGTATGATCCCCATGGTGAGAGAATTCTACATCCTTGACTTGCCACAGAGCTGGTAGCTAAATGCTCTTACAACAATTTAGCACAAATTTTTAATTTCTGTTTATATATTTGCAGCACAGAGGATCCTTCAGAATGAGGATCTACGAGAGGGAGAACTTCATGGGGCAGATGTACGAGATGATGGATGACTGTGACAGTACCATGGACCGTTACCGTATGCCTCACTGCCAGTCCTGCCATGTGATGGACGGCCACTGGCTCATGTATGAGCAGCCCCACTACAGAGGCAGGATGTCATACTTCAGGCCTGGAGAGTACAGGAGCTTCAGAGATATGGGTAGCATGAGATTCATGAGCATGAGGCGTATCAGTGATTCCTTCTATTAAAAAATAAATTGAGAACATTTGTTACTTGTCAATAAAGTACTTTTAAACAGCTCTCTTAAAACACCTTAGGTGTTCTTGTTTTTGTTTTGTTTTTGTATACATACTGAAATGAAATCTAGTCATCAAATTATGTCCTGTGGATACTTGACTAAGCTGGAAACAGCATTACTTAGCAGTCAAAAATAGACTACTAAAAATAGAAAAATAAATAAATAAAATAAAAACAGACAAAAATCTTATATCTTCACTCCAATCTAGTCACTCTACTTCCAATCTAGTTCCAAAGTAAACTACTCTTCAGAAGTCATGCCAGAAGTAATGGCTGTATCTTAGCAAGGATATCATTGAGTAAAATAATTTTGTCTTTGATTCACCAAGTAAAACAAGTTAGTCATTAACTTTCACTGACAGCAGACAGAATAAACATGACAATTAAACATTATATATATATAATATCACATAATTAGTAAATTATAGCCAACATATACTGTATACATTATACATATAAACATTATAGCCAACATAACTAATAGTCAGTTATTTAAGCTTGCCAATTTTAAACTGTACAACATTATTTGACAGTGTACCACCAATTTGCATATATACTGTAGAATAGTCAATGTCCAAAACACTCTGCACGTGACATATCACAGTAAGGTCATTTTGCGAGGTGGGAATATATATATATATTATATATCAGAATAATTAAAAATAATATTTCAGGTTTTATTCCAGCCAGGCTCTATCAAACAATATCTGCTCAATGATTACCATAGACAAACACTGACTTGCACCACATTTCATGTCATACACATGCAGATCTGGGCAGTGTTTCTGTGAAATGGGCTGTGATAGCCAGTGCGTCTTGCACTGCATCAGGGCTGTAGCAGTAGGCAAGGCTGCTGGGTCATGAACTTGGGCATGGTAAATGGGACAAAAAATTATAATGCAAACCCATGTCCTGTGACCATAAGACAAAGACTATCAGCTTATAAAACTATGCAATATCAGCAGTAATTGTAGCTGGATCAGCAATCTCTTGAGCAGAGGGATCTGAGGATGAAGCAGGAACTGAAATGTTGTGGCTGTGACCAGTACAGATTGAGAGACATGGGCTGGTAAGACAAGAAAGAGATAACAGGGACAATACCAAAAAAGCAAACACTAGATAGACAGAAAGACATTCACAGAAGCTGGAACAGTTGAAAATCCAGGAGTATGAACCATAACAGTTAACAGGAATCATAATTGTTGTGACAGAAACACGGACCTTTGCTCATGTTTTTGGATTGATGTATTGCTTTAAATTGAAAGAATATTTCACCCTAAAATAAATTCTGTCATCATTTATTCACCCTCATTCCAAATTGTATGAAGTTCTTTCTTCTGGTGAACACAAATGAAGATATTTTTAAGAATATTGGTAATCTATAGCTCTTAGCAACTATTTGGTTACCAACAATCTTCAAATATCTTTTGTGTTCAACATAAGAAAGAAATATTGTTGCTGACAAGGTACACCGCTCAATGGGTGTTCTAATGGAAGTGGCCTCTTTTAGCAGAACAATGCATACTGCATACATTGTTTAGGAATGGTTTGAAGGACATGATGAAGAGTTAAAGGTGTTCCCCTAGCCTCCAAATTCAACAGATCTTAATCCAATTCAAGGATCTATGGGATGTGCTGAACAAACAAATTTGATCTATGTGGCTCCACCTTGCAACCTTCAGGACATGAAGGATCTACTGCTAATGTCTTGGTGCCCGATATCACAAGACACCTTCAGAGGTGTTGTACAACAACAAGATCAATAGAGCTTGCAAACTGTTAAATGTTTTAAATTATATTGTAGGCATTCATCAGTTAAGGGGATGGAAAAGATGAGCTGCGCTAGTGGAAACAACATGAGACCAGGCTACAATGACCATCAAGAGTGTTTAGCATCGCACAGTGTTTAGTGTCACCACCAGCAGCAGTAGTGAGCCTGCCTTGAGTGCAGCTGGGAGAGTTATAGAAGAAAGGAGAACTGGATTAAAACTAAGACTGCCCTCGACTGAAGATTTAGTTAAGCCATATAATATAATTGTATATTAACTTAATTACTTAAATATATACTCAACCATAATGAACATTTAAATATAGGCCTATAAGCCAACTAGGCATTCCGCACTCACAGAGACGTTTTCTTTATTTTACTGAAGCACAACGTTTTGTTGATAGTGTAAGTGTACACAAATAAAAGTTGCCTTTATAGTTTCAAATGATTTATTATCTGTATGAGCAAGATACCTCTATGCATTAAGCATGCTTTAGCCTCCACAAACACTATGCACCTGATAGCACAGATTATGTAGGTTTAACATTTAAAAAAACATTGTGATAAGCTTAAAATGTTTAATATCTAAGGATTTATTGTAAGCAAGTCAAGTGTTTTGATTTGAAGGCTAAATTTATCAAACATGTGGTAAACGGAAATAAATAACCATTTTGCCATTAAACAAAAAAACGAAAAAACAACAACAACAACAAAAAAGAATTATTTTAATGGATGCAACAGTATACAGTAAAAGAAGAAAAAAAAAACAGTCATTGGCTCCAGTCGAACTTGGTCCAAGAATTCTGATAAGCTGTCATACAAGGGAAGTGTCTCAGGACAGGGCTGGGCTAGGGCCTACATTTAAGGACAATGCAGGGCATCATAGCAGGAGTCACTCTGTTCCTAACAATCAAACAATCAAAGGGGGAAAACTTCCTATTATAGTTGACATTAAAAATTAACATAATAAATATACAGGTTTGTTAACTTCAGAGTGTTAACTTGGTACAACCTGTATTTTGGCTGTAGAGTGCAATCTTTTTACTGGAATTGCTTTACAAGCAGAGATTTCTAATATTCTCCACAACAGGGCTTGAAATAATAACCCTTTCAGGTCTGCAGTAGCAAACTGTACAACTCATTACACCATGCAGCTGACTAAGGCCTTTTTAAACAATAGGAATACAAATTCTTTCGGCGTCCATATAGTATAAATAAGGCAGCGGGCTGTCATTACAGTAGCAAATTTGGAAAGACCCCAACAGCAACCATGCATGGAAAGGTAAGTCAAGACCAAAAAAATAACCAATTCCTCAACACCTTACTAAACTACACGATTTGTTTGCATTTAACTGATTGCTTTTCCTCTCTAACTGATATAGAACACTTCAATTTCAATTCACTTGGATACTGTGTTGGGTAATGTTTAATATGATGTTGATAAATAGTAATTCATTCAATACTGAACATTTTTATGTTTGTTGCAGGTCATCTTCTATGAGGACAGGAACTTCCAGGGTCGCTCGTATGAGTGTATGAGCGACTGTGGTGACTTCTCCTCCTACATGAGCCGCTGTCACTCTTGTAAAGTGGAGAGTGGATGCTGGATGATGTACGATCGTCCCAACTACATGGGAAATCAGTATTTCTTTAGGAGGGGAGACTATGCTGATTACATGTCTATGTTTGGAATGAATGAATGCATCAGGTCCTGCCGTATGATCCCCATGGTGAGTTCCATGAACATTTAGCATTTGTTAGAAATTAACTCTTTTTTATTATTATTAAATCCAAATTCTGAATTGACATTATAAACTACTAAAACTAAAAGACCTCATGACAACTTCTTCACTACAGTACAGGGGATCCTACAGAATGAGGATTTACGAGAGGGAGAACTTCATGGGTCAGATGTATGAGCTGACTGATGATTGTGACAACATCATGGACCGTTACCGCATGTCTCACTGCCAATCCTGCCATGTGATGGACGGCCACTGGCTCATGTATGAGCAGCCCCACTACAAAGGCAGGCAGTGGTACTTCAGGCCTGGAGAGTACAGGAGCTTCAGCAATATGGGTGGCATGAGATTCATGAGCATGAGGCGTATCATGGACTCCTGGTACTAGCGTTCTAAAGGGTCAATAAAATAATTTCTCTACAACACTATTTGTTTTGAAAATTCTTTAATGCAAATTGTTGATCTGTAATGGATTATCCACAAACAAATATTCTGACAAACTTTCAAGAAACAGAATACAAAATGTTACTGACATAAAGCTACTCTCCTATCTTGTTTCTTTGTCAGACAAAATTGCAGATTTGCCATTATGATCGGTCAGATAGCCTGTCAATCAAGCTCATGGCCCTAACAGCAAAAGAAAAAGAAATCCACTTTTACGTTTCCTTCAGTTTCCAAATAAAGGGAAAAAAGAAAGACTTTTTTCAGCCCATTCCTCAGCATTTTGTATTTGAAAGCACCCCATATCTGTTTTTGAAAAAGTCAAAAAGAGCATGCATAATATGCATGAACAAACCCATTTGAGTTATCTTTTTCCATAGTCAGGGTTCGAAATTTACTTTAAAAAGTTAGGAGCACCAGCTAAAATTTAGGGTCACCCACTGAAAATTAAGGAACACCACAACTGCCAATTGAGCATAACAGACGACAGCATCATAAGGATTGAACCTGATCCAACACACTTGTCCTAACATTTTTTGTTTGATACCAATTGCCTTTATTTTACAAGCACATACACACACACATTCAGTATCTCAGAAAATTTGAATATTATGAAAAGGTTCAATATTGAAGACACCTGGTGCCATACTCTAATCAGCTAATTAACCTTTAAATGGTCTCTCAGCCTTAGTTCCGGAGGCTACAAAATCATGGGGAAGACTTCTGACTTGACAGTTGTCCAAAAGACGACCATTGACACCTTGCACAAGGAGGGCAAGACACAAAAGGTCTTTGTGCTTTGTGTCCAAGCACATTAATAGAGAGGCGAAGGGAAGGAAAAGATGTGGTAGAAAATATTGTACAAGCAATAGGGATAAGCGCACCCTGGATAGGACTGTGAAACAAAACCCATTCAAAAATGAGGGGGAGATTCACAAAGAGTGGACTGCAGCTGGAGTCAGTGCTTCAAGAACCACTACGCACAGACGTATGCAAGACATGGGTTTCAGCTGTCGCATTCCTTGTGTCAAGCCACTCTTGAACAACATACAGCATGAGAAGCCTCTCGCTTCAAAAAGGACTGGACTGCTGCTGAGTGGTTTAAAGTTATGTTCTCTGATTAAAGTCAATTTTGCGTTTCTTTTGGATATCAAGCTCCCAGAGTCTGGAGGAAGAGAGGAGAGGCACACAATCACAATAATACCTGTGCCTAAAGTCTCTAGGGCTATAGCCCTTGGAGACTTTAGACCAGTGGCACTAACTCCACTCTTAGCTAAGTGTATGGAGAGAGTGGTCAGCACCCATCTTATGTCTTCTGTTGGGAATCAACTTGACCCCCTTCAATTTACCTATAGGTCACACAGTGGCACAGAGGACGCAACTCTTACTCTTGTAAATCAAATAGCTGAACATTTGCAACAACCAAAGTCACTTGCTTGGGTTCTTTTTATTGATTTTACTTTTGCTTTTAATACTATGCAAACTGACATTCTTTTAGAACAACTTCATAGGATGAATGTGAATGGTGGGCTCATTCACTGGATTAGAAGTTTCTTAACTGATTGCCCTCAGAGAGTCTTAATGAATGGGGTCTACTCAGATGAGCTTGTTATAAATACTGGAGCACCACAAGGCTGTGTGTTGTCACCTTTGTTGGTTATTTATATAAATGATATGACTGTGCACAGCACCAATGTTAGTTTCCTTAAATATTCTGATGACATGGCCTTGGTAGGACTTCTCACAGAAAATAATGCAGCACATGAGGAAGCTTATTTTAGCCAAGTTACTTTATTGCAGGATTGGTTTCAAACTGTTAAATTGGAAATTAACGTGACTAAAACAAAAGAACTTGAAATACAAATGAATCCAAGAGGGGCCAGTAACATCAACCCTGTTGTACTTAACAGCTGGCCCCTGGAAGTAGTTGAAAATTTTAATTACCTGGGTACAATCATTGATCGTACTTTAAGTTTTAATGTTAACTCAGAGAGTATTTTTAAGAGAGCTAATCAGCAATTGTTTTTAATTAGAAAACTGAGTTTCAGGGTCAGTCAGCATATTCTCGAGATGGCATATAGGGGCCTGTAAGTATTTTACAGTTTAATATAACAGCTTGGTATGGTAAACTGAATGTTTGAAACAAGCTTTCTAAAATTGTTAATACGGCAGGGAAGGTGATTGGCAAGTCACAAAGGCAGCTTGGGGATGTATTTGATAAGGCGGTACTCAGGAAGGCCCGACAGATATCAACAGGCACCCTAGTGGAAGTCGTGGCCTAATGGTTAGAGAGTCGGACTCCCAATCAAAAGGTTGTGAGTTCGAGTCCCAATTGTGGGTTGGGGGAGTGCATGTACAGTTCTCTCTCCACCTTCAATACCACGAGGTGCCCTTGAGCAAGGCATCGAACCCCCAACTGCTCCCCAGGTGCCGCAGCATAAATGGCTGCCCACTGCTCCGGGTGTGTGCTCACTGTGTGTGTGTTCACTGCTCTGTGTGTGTGTGCACTTTGGATGGATTAAATGCAGAGCACAAATTCTGAGTATGGGTCACCATACTTGGCTGAACGTCATGTCACTTTCAATGTCACTACACCCACTGAACTCAGAGTTTGAATTGCTTCCATCTGGCCATAGATTCAGGGTCCCAACGGTGAGCCGGAACATCTATAATAGATCTTTTATTCCCCATGCCATACAGGAATTTAATCTAACTGTTTATTGTAGACTGAAACCTATCTTATTTTAATCAGCTGCGCTGCTTTCCATTTTCTGTTGTTGTATGTTGTGATGGTGGTAGTATTGCACTCTTAACTGTGTGTATTTTAATGTAAGTTTAAATGTGGTGCCATTGAGATATTTCTGTTCGGAGAAGTCGAAGACAAATTTCCACTAAGGTGGACAATAAAGTCTAATGAATGAATTAATCCACGTTGCTTGAGGTCCAGTGTAAAGTTCCAGTCACTGATGGTTTGCAGTGCCATGTCATCTGCTGGTGTTGGTTCGCTGTGTTTTCTGAGGTCAAAGGTCAACACAACCTTATACCGGGAAGTTTTAGAGCACTTCATGCTTCCTTGCTGCTGACCAACTTTATGGAGATGCAAATTTCATTTTCCAGCAAGACTTGGCACCTGCACTCAGTGCCAAAGCTTCCAGTACCTGTTTTAAGGACAATGGTATCCCTGTTCTTAATTGGCCAGCAAACTCGCCTGAACCTAACCCCATAGAAAATCTATGGGGTATTGGGAAGAGGAAGATACGATATGCCAGACCCAAGAATCCAGAAGAGCTGAAGGCCACTATCAGAGCAACCTGGCCTCTCATAACACCTGAGCAGTGCCACAGACTGATCGACTCCATGCCATGCTGCAGTAATTCAGCCAAAAGGAGCCTTAACTAAGTATTGAGTGCTGTACATGCTCATACTTTTCATTTTCATTATTTTTAGTTGGCCAAAATTTAAAAAAAAAAAATTCTTTGTGTTGGTCTTAAGGTATATTCAAATTTTCTGAGAAACTGAATTTAGGATTTTCCTTAGTTGTCAGTTATAATCAAAATTAAAAGAAATAAACATTTGAAATATTTCAGTCTGTGTGTAATGAATGAATATGACATACAAGTTTAACTTTTTTAATGGAATTAGTGAAATAAATAAACTTTTTGATGATATTCGAATTATATGACCAGCACCTGCATTTGCTAGCACACGAGCAGCTCCGTTTCACCTTGAGGACAATTTCTGTCTTTGCGCTTGCCAAATTCCACCGTGTAAATAGCAAATCTGTCATGGCATGAGCGCAACTGGCTCTTAAAGGGGGGGTGAAATGCTCGTTTTCACTCAATATCATGTTAATCTTGAGTACCTATAGAGTAGTACTGCATCCTTCATAACTCCAAAAAGTATTTAGCTTTATTATATTCATAAGAGAAAGATAGTCTGAACCGATTTTTCCCGGAAAAACACGAGCGCCTGGAGGCGTGACGTGTGGGCGGAGCTAAAGAATCACGAGCGCCAGTTGCGTTGAGAGCGTTTGGAAGCTGTGACAGCTTTGAGGGCTGAAACTGAACGAGAGCAGCAGCAGCAAGGACTCGCTCCGAGCGGGGCTCGAACCCGGGTCTCCGATGGGAGGCGGACGCACTAACAAGGAGGCAGAGATATTTTAAGCAGTTTTACTCACCGCCTGTGGTTCCAACACACAATCGTGACCCTTTTTCGTTGGGATTGCATCATCCTTAAGAAATAAACGATACGCAAATCCATCGTCAAACTGGGCTTTGTTTGTAAAACAAGCATTTTAGAAATGCAGGGAACAAACACAAACACTTGCACAACTCCGTTGATGCTCTGTAAAAATAAACTCCATCCACTGGTCCCTTAATGCTGTTTTTTCTTTGGTAATCTGTGCAGGGTTGTCTTGCCCTGGCAACCAAAAACACACTCCTTTTGTGACATTTCGCGACGCTCTCGCTCTGATCAGTGATTGTCTGTGCACAGCCTCTCTCTGCTCTGCTATACAGGAGCGCGCGCTCTTCCGGCAGACGTGCCCTCAGGACCGATATAAGGAAATTCCGCTCCATCTTACGTCACACAGAGCCATACTCGAAAAAAACTTTCCGAAACTTGTGACAAACCGGAAGGAGTATTTTTGGAACAGAAATACTCCTTCAAACGTACAACTTAATTTTTGAAACTTTGTCCATGTTTAGCATGGGAATCCAACTCTTTAACAGTGTAAAAAACTCAGTATGCATGAAATAGCATTTCACCCCCCCCCTTTAAAGGCAATGGAAGATGAGACTCTAATTGGGTAATTGCACGTTACACCCAAAAACACCCATTACTCATTAAGAGAATAGGGAAACCCCGTTTATACCATGCGCCTGGGAGGGCCAACTGTTTTCCGTCATTAAAATAGCAAAAGTGGGTTTGGACATTTTTGATCGTTAAAATAGAGCCCAATATTATCAGAGGTGAAAACTGGAAAAAAGGTAATTTATTGAACTAATATTAATCTTTATGTTCTCCCACAGGCAAAAAGAAAAAGAAAAAGAAAAAGAAAAGAAAAGAAAAGAAAAGAAATGAAATGAATGTGGCAGCAGAAAAAAATATACAGTACATAAAAATATAATTCAATCAGATAAAGCTTCAAGCGTAAAATGGGTGCAGCCTAACATTTCATTTGACTTGATATTCTGTCACGATCATCAGCTGGGGTGCCCATGAACTCCAGTAGAGCGCACTCCACTCAGGACTCTTGCATTTGGTGTCCATTTCCATTCCCAACTCCATTTTCCATAATCCCGTGCTTAGGGCTAATCACCACCATTACCACTCTTCTAGCTTTTTAAGGACTTGTTCCATTTTGGACTTGTAGAACCAATTAAATCATTGTTAGCTGGAGGGGAATTTAATGGCAGTTTGAGGGACATCATGGACTATGCTCTTTTGTTGTGTGACCCTCCGTTCACTGTCCCATCTGCTTGGCTGTGTTGCTGTAGTGGTCCTGTGGTCTGCCCTGGAGGGCTCCAGTTCCACCTGATCTGCCCCAGTGGGCTCCAGTTCCACCTGCTCCACCCTGGCTTCCTGCTCTGTCGGCACTGCCTCGGTCCCCAGAAAATCCACTTCCACGCGGACCTGGACCTCCATCCATCCCCCTATTCCGCCTCCGCTCCACCTCCCACATGAACTTTGGACTGTTCTTAGTTAAGAGCATCTGGAAGCCACTCCTTAAGGGGGGTGGGGGGGTGGAGAGACTATGTCACGGTCATCAGCTGGAGTGCCCATGAACTCCAGTAGAGAGCACTCCACTCAGGACTCTTGCATTTGGTGTCCATTTCCCTTCCCAACTCCATTTCCCATAATCCCATGCTTAGGGCTAATCATCACCAAGTGTTCCCCATTACCACTCCCCTATATAAACTGTGTTTGGACTCTCAGTGATTGCGAAGTCTTGTTTAGCCCCGTCTAGCATTTCCGAGCGTTTCCCTAGTGTTTGTTCTTTCCATGTCTGATTTTGGATTGTATATACCACCTTTGATTCTCTGCCGCCTGCCCAGACCTCTGCCTGGTACTGTCATTGATTCTGGATTTCCCTTTACACACTTGACGCTGTTAGTTGATTACTGCCTGTTTTACCATTCTATAATTAATTCTGCAAATGGATCCGAATGTCTCTGACTCCGCGTAACACATTCATTAAATATAATTCAGTGTATATCTATTTCAATGTGCAGCAGCTTTTCCCACATAGTCTAATGCACATAATTAAGTGTTCTCTAATCCAACATGCTATTTCTTATTATAAATAAAATAAATTTCTTAATTAGGGTAATAAAATTCAGAAGCCAAGAGCAAGAAGGCAGAGACTTGTAAAATGGGGGGATAACCTGCACCAGCATCACTAACAGATGAAGAGGAGATTGCCACAATAGCAATATTAAAATCCAACAGGGAAAATAATTTGTTGCTTTTGTATTTGTAGAATAAATTTATTTGTAGACCAAATAATTGTGAATAATTTGTGTTTATTTAACAGATCTGGAGGTGGTTAAGGCATATATCTCGCACTACCTTTCCATCTGACATCCTTCCATTCCATACATGTAGCCTAATCAACTTCATTTTTAGAAGGTGCAATGGTGAGATCAGTGCATCCAACCACACTGAAAATCCTAAAGAAAATTCTAATTATTAGGTTGCAAAAAGATGTTATTAAGGGAGTGCCAAAATGCAGGACCATTCAAATGAATATGCATGTGGATATGACAAAATAAATAAATTAGATTGAATTAAATTAAATCCTCGCTGATTTAAATGTATCTCCCCACAAATTAACGCAGCCTACAGGATCCCTTATTAAAAGACATGCCATTTTTGTCAAATTTACAATGTCTGCATGATGAAAATGAAAGTGGTCCAGTAAGAAAAATAATGTTGTTTCCATTTCCATTAAAATTATTTTTCTTACATCGCTGGCAATTCATTTTACTTTTTTACCCAAGAAAACAAGGCTAAATATAGTATATATTTTATCTTATATAGAAAATGCATCATGATTTTTTTTATATTTGAACTTGAAATAAAACAAACATCTCAGCAATAATAGCAATTTTTACAGCATGAATGAATGAATGAATGAATGAATGAATGAGGTATTTAAACATATCTTATGCTTTAAAAGGGTGGAGGAGTCCGAAATAAACCATGGATTTACCAAAGAACACCTGCTCCCAACCATGTTAGGTTCACAAGTTGTTACTATGGTAAATTACCAAGAGGTTTAGTTTTGTCTTTTATTGGAACCGAAAAATCAGACATCCCTTTTCAGGGGTTAACAAACTCTGAATTTCCAACAGAACCCACTTTCTGGAATGCACCCCAGGTGTGTGCACATTGTTTTCCTAGGCAAGGGATGGCAGCAGAATGGAACAATGTTCTAGGAAATGTTCTGCTGCGAAACCTTGGGTCCTGGTATTCATGAGGATATTACTTTGATTCAAAGCACCTACCCTTCATTGCAATGATGTTTCCTGATTCCCTGACTTTTTCAGCAGCATAATGCACAACAAGGCAAAATACTTCAGGAATGGTTTGAAGAAAATGAAAAATTGCCAAATTAACCAACTCATAATCTGGTTGAAAATCAGTGGGTTGTGCTGGACCAACAAATCCGATCCATGGAGCCCCCAACTTACAACTTGAACTAGGACTAAAAGGATCTGCTGCTAATGTCTTTGTGCCAGATACCACAGGACACATTCAGAGGTCTTGAGTAGTCCGTGCCTTGACACATCAAAGGAATGGGTGGCATGAAATTTGTGAGCATCAGGCACATTTCAGCATCAATTGGTCTGTTACATCATCTAAAGTCACCTAAAACATCCACAACTTGATGTCAATGCCATAACAAGTCAAGTAGCTTGCCTTTGAAGAGCTTGGAGGAAATTTATATTTACACTTATATTGGTATTTATCCTGCCTAATACAATAAAATCATAATTCAAACTTTCATGAACACAATGAGTTAATAAGCAGCACTGTTACCATTCACAAGATAACAAAAAAAATAATTTGGTCTACTGCCAAATGATGCAGATTCCTATTTTTGTTCAGCAGCTGACCACTCTTTCAAAGCAAAATGCTGACATCTGAAGTTAATTGATGTTACTGACAATGCCTCTTTTCCTAAAGTATATAAAAGGATCCCAGTAGCCCTTTCTCAGCATAGGAAAACACTGATTCAACACAATGGGAAAGGTGAGCCTTGTCGAATCTTTTTCTCATTTAATATTTGTAAGTTTAATAAACAGGGATATCTGCAAAATGTCTGGAAGGGGAGTGGGGTTATTTGAGTGTGAATGCATAACATTCATTAAAAATAAAACAACTAAAAAACTCTGTTACAGATCATCTTCTATGAAGACAAGAACTTTCAGGGCCGCTCCTATGAGTGCACTAGTGACTGTGCTGACCTGCACTCTCATTTCAGTCGCTGTAACTCTATTCAGGTTGAAAGTGGAAACTGGATAGTATATGAGCGGCCACACTTTATGGGTTACCAGTACTTTCTGCGCCAAGGTGAATATGCTGACTACCAACGGTGGATGGGTTTCAATGATTGTGTCAGATCCTGTCGAATGATACCCCAAGTGAGGCCTCCCCTTTTACTTATTCCAAATTTATTTAATTATTATTAGTTTTATTAGTATTCTTTTTTTTTTTTTGCATTACACTTTACTGTGATGTTTAAATAAGTGTATTTTCAATCCGTAGCATCAGGGATCCTACAAAATGACAATTTATGAACGTTCGGACTTCGGTGGTCAGATGATGGAGTTTACTGATGACTGTCCATCCCTTTATGATCGATTCCATTACAATGATATCCATTCTTGCAATGTTCAAGATGGATACTGGATTTTCTATGAGCACCCTAATTACAGAGGCAGACAATACCTCCTGAGACCTGGCGAATACAGGAGGTATAGCGACTGGGGTGCCATGAGCTCAAGAGTTGGTTCTATCAGACGTATTACCTTCTAAAACTGAAAGGCAAGAATTAGATCTGGCATGAAAGAAACCATGCAATTAACCTTATCTTTTCTGACATTACTATTGGAAAATAATTGTACCACTTTTGTTATGTTTTTTCAGAATGTACTTTTATTCTGCCTATAGCTGATAACTGCAAATAATTTTTGTTTACACATTAAAATAATAAATAAACTTTACATGGGGGTATATGGGTGTGTTGACTAGTTAAATCAGCCTGTTCTCGTTTCTCATTCATTATCAAATAAAGCTGAGCTTACAAATCAAATTGCTGTATTATTTATAGCAATCTCTACAGCAACACATCCAAAGCAACTGCTCTACCACAAAACATGGGACACAAAGACAAGATACAGGGGAACATAAAGGCTTTAGATAAATGGATACAATAACTTAGTAGAAGTCTGAAGGGGTATTTTAGTTTCACTGACAGCATCAATGCAGTCATGCATTCTTTGTTAGATGTTTTATCTTTTTCACCAAATATTTGAGTTTCTTACCAAAGGCCTACACCTGTTCAACACACTTTATAAGTACACATCATTCTAGTGACTTCTATCCTCCTAAAACAACATTTAAACTTTAAACCCAACTCAGTTCTTATCAATGAAAATTATGTGAACACAAGATCACCTCCTGTACTACAACCACAGAGTTAAATTGGTTATATATTAAAGTATTGCATCTGTGGCCCTAGTCTTTGATCCAGTTCTGGGCCACTTCAGGGCCGTCATTCTTTGCGGTACTTGGGCCGAGGGAAAAGTGATTTTGTAGCCTGGAGCCAATATATATATTTATTTTATATATATATATTATAAAAACAAAAAATTAATTAAGAAATCCAATAAAACATCTCGGTTACGTATGTAACCGTGGTTCCCTGAATAGGGAACGAGATGCTGCGGTGACGTCCCCAGTATGGGAACTCCCCTTGGTGTGACGAATGTCTGAAGTCCTATACCATCCTGCCAATCTTATTGGCCAAATAGCGCTTGGCACTACCCTTACGCATGCGCACACATCATACACCTGGGTGCCACGCGCTATTTTGCTCAGATATCATGAACTGAAGAAGAAGAATGCTATCATGGTATGGAACGGCCAGGACCGCAGCATCTCGTTCCCTATTCAGGGAACCATGGTTACATACATAACCGAGATGTTCCATTTCATAAGTCACTTCGATGCTGCGGTGACGTCACCAGTATGGGAACGCTATACCATAACGCCTGACGTACCTGATAGCTGGGATCCAAAGAAGCATCTGCTCAAGTGGAGAGAACCCGGGAGCCAGGAGCCATCCTCACATCCATACTGTAGGACTTGATGAAAGTGCTCGAAGAGGACCATCCTGCCGCAGCACAGATATCATCCATAGAGGATCCACTGAGAAAAGCTCTTGAAGAAGCCACTGGAATGAGCTCTAATTCCTAAGGGGGAAGCGAGTCCGCGCGCCTCATAGGCTAAAGATATTGCTTCCACCAGCCAATGGGACATGCGTTGTTTTGTAACAGCATGGCCTTTATTCTTATGTCCAAAACAGACAAACAGCTGGTCAGACTCACGCCATGGGACTGTTCGATCAACATAAGTCTTTAAAGCTCTGACAGGGCAAAGACTTAGATCTCCTGACCCTGCATCAGCAGGGGTAAAGCCTCCAAGACCACTTACTGAAAACGAAAGGGATTAGAAGCGACCTTAGGGACATAATTAGGCCTCGGTTGCAACAACACCTTCATTTTATGACTACACCCCAGCATCCAGTAATACTAGAAAATCCCTTGCTAACCATCCACAACCCACAGATTTCTTGGGGTTCCAGGGAACTTACCAAATGGTCTCCGCATTGTCACGATCGTTGCCTACAAGGTCATACACAACTGCCATGTCTAACAAGTATTGAAAGTCCAGAAAGTAGCAAACCAGTTCATATTCCCACAGAGTACATTAAATGCCTGGAAGACTTCAGCAAAGCTAAAGCTGCTATAGTACCTCCGCACCACCCTTGGGACTGTGCTATAGACTTATTACCCAACACTGCACCTCCCAGAAGCAAAGTATACCCACTAACTATTCCTGAAACGCACGCCATGGAACAGTACATTGAAGAGGCTCTGGAGTCTGGCTTTTATCCGCCCATGCACATCACCAGCAGCATCTGGATTTTTCTTTGTGGAAAAGAAGGATGGAGGCCTATCTCAACTCAGTCACTATCAAGAACAGGTACCCACTCCCATTAGTTCCCTCAGCCTTAGAACAATCACGTGAAGCCACAATTTTTACCAAGCTTGATTTACAAAGTGCCTATTATTTAATCAGGATCAGAGAAGGTGATGAATGGAAGACAGCATTTATCACCACCAGGGGGCACTATGAATACTCGGTGATGCCTTATGGCCTATCCAATTCACCGTCAGTATTTCAGTAATTTATCAATGAGATCTTTCGGGACATTCTAAACAACCACGTTATCGCCTACATTGATGACATTCTAATATATTCAAAAAAAACGTGAACAGCATATCCAAGATGTGAAAGATGTTCTCTCTCGATTGCTGGCAAATCAGTTATATGTTAAGGCAGAAAAATTTGAATTTCATGTCTCGAATACCACTTTTCTAGGCAACAAGATCAGTCATCATGGAGTGGATGCTTAAAGGAAAACCAAGGAAACTACCATGGACACCGCTTTTAACACTGCTCCAATTCTGAAACACCCAAACCTTGACCTACCATTCATAGTGGAAGTAGACGCTTCTGACGTCGGCATCGGAGCAGTTTTATCTCAGAAAAAAAGGAAACCCTGGTAAATTTTTTCCCATGTGATTTCTTTTCCAGAAAACTAACCACAGCGGAGAGAAACTATGATGTAGGAAACAAGGAATTACTTTTCCATCAAGGAAGCGCTGTCAGAGTGGAGACACTGGTTGGAAGGGAGCAAGTCATTCATTTCTGGTGATTACAGATCACAAAAATTTGGAGTATATCAAGAGTGCTAAACGTTTGAACCTTAGACAGGCTCGGTGGTCATTATTCTTCACCAGATTTCAATTTACAGTCATGTATCGCCCTGGAAGTAAGAATGGTAAAGCCGACACGTTGTCACGAAGATATGAGCCAAAAGAAACTTCTTGCTGCCAGGGACCAATTCTACCTCCATCAGTCATCGTGGCACCTATCCGTTGGGATATAATTTACAGTACCACCTGGCGGTGGATTTCGTCACTGATCTACCCAACTCTAACGGCTATACTGGTAATTGTTGACAGATTTTCAAAGGCCTGTCGTCTGGTCCAACTAAAAGGATTACCCACAGCTATGGAGATGGCACAAGCTTTATTTCAACATGTTTTTCGAGTCTATGGCATACCAGAGGATATCGTTTCCGACAGAGAATCACAATTCACGTCTCGAGTGTTGCAAGCTTTTTGCAAAGAATTAGATATTAATGTAAGCTTAACATTGGGTTATCATCCTCAAGCTAATGAACAGGTGGAGCAAGTAAACCAAGAACTTGGGCAGTATCTTAGATCCTACTGTAGTCAAGAACAAGAACGTTGGAATTAATTCCTACCCTGGGCAGAATATGCAAGAAACTCGCTCACTCACTCATCTACAGGACTCACCCCCTTCAAGTGTGTTTTAGGATATCAACCGCCCTTGTTCCCTTGGCCTGTTCTTGACCTTGCTTTTTGGATTTGGATTTGTTTGCTGAACAGACTTCCTGCTGTTATATCGACCCTTGTATGTATTTTGACCAAGATTATTTGCCTTATCCTAGTGTGTGACGAGATCTGTAATAAACCTCTCTGCAAATCGATTCGAATTCTCAACCGAGTCAGTCTACATCACTATCTATCTGTCTATCTATCTATCTATCTATATATATATATATATATATATATATATATATATATATATAGATAGATAGATAGATAGATAGATAGATAGATAGATAGATAGATAGATAGATAGATAGATTATTTAAAAGTCATATATATTATATTATTTTGATATCACCATTTTAAAAAGTTAGCCATTCAGCCATTCAATCCAATAAAACAATAGACAATACAGCTAGTTCTGAAAATAACACTTTATTTCCTTCAACTGTATATTGTAGCAGTTTAACACATATCAGTGATACGCCTCATGCTCATGAATCTCATGTTGCTGTATCCCATATCTCTGAAGCTCCTGTACTCTCCAGGTCTGAAGTAGACCATCCTGCCTCTGTAGTGGGGCTGCTCAAACATGAGCCAGTGACCGTCCATCACATGGCAGGACTGGCAGTCAGACATACGGAAACGTTCCATGATGTTGTCACAGTCATCCATCAGCTCATACATCTGTCCTCCAAAGTTGTCCCTCTCGTAGATCCTCATTCTGTAGGATCCCCTATACTGTAAAATAAAGCATGATTGATTAGAATTGTCTCCATTAGCTGTTTCCCAGCAATGGATGCAGAGTAATGTATAATATAATAAAAAATAGAAGAGCAAGTAAATCGACACAACACTGTAAACAAAGTGAGACTCGTACTGAAGGAATCATGCGGCAGGATCTGATAGTGTCAAACATCATGCCCATGCTCATCATGCGCTGCATGTCATGGTACTCGCCCCTCCTCAGAAAGAACTGGTTCCCCATGAAGCTGTTGCGCTCATAGACCATGAAACAACCGCTTTCCACCCTGATGGAACCAACACGGCTCAGGTATGAGGATATATCAGAGCAGTCGCTCATGCAATCATAGCTGCGCCCCTGGAAGTTCCTGTCCTCATAGAAGATGATCTGTTGATGGGTTTAAACATTCAGCTCATTTTTCAGTAAATTACTTGCCTTTTAGATCTGAACTGCAAAAGAGTTATGCAAATAAAAACTGGATGCAATATTAACCTAAAGCTTTCTATGAAATATTAAACATACTTATTTTAAACACTATTACCTTGCCCATGGTGGTAGTGTGTTGTTTGTCTCAGTGCTTCAGCTCACCGTACCAGCTGTACTTTGATAGCCTTGTGTTGGTGTTGGTGGTTTTTATACAAAAACCAGTGACCTACATTTTGTTGTTATTCAAATGCCAAAAGCTGATGATCAAGCAGTATGACTTCTGCTGAAATGGTCCAGTAAACTGAAACAATAGTTTTTAACCATACATCTCTGACAGCTGTTTGTGCATTGACTTTTACAGTATAGGCAAAACTTTAGTCACATCCAAAGCGAATGTTCTCTCAATATCACGAGTGACATAAATGTTCTGGATGCAAAAGTATAACATGTCTCACATGAACGTTTAACATTCAGTGCATTTGACTCTAGCTACTGATTTAATAAGAGATAGAATAAGATGAAATAATTATCAGAAATGTTTAAATTACCATATTTCATTATCTTTGCATCTACAATTTCTTAAAATTATGCATGTGCTATTTTTCATTAAATGTGCCAAACATTATTCATTTTGACATATTTAAATGTTGCACTGGACAATTTAGTGTTCTCCAAACATGCACATTACAAGTAGGATTGATACTGCAGGGAGTCATTCAGTTTACCAGGTAGATAACCAAAAATCCTATTAAAATGATAAATTTTATCAAAATAATAAATATTATTCTTGAACAACTGAAAAACGATATTTATCTATTATGTTTTTAGATGTTTGAAATGGTATTATCTATACCTCTTATATGCAACATTGTGTTTCTTTCACCTGTAGTCAAGTAAATGTCATGATTCAAGTGCACTGTGATGATGATTATATATGATTATATTATATAAACAGATGAAGTATGAAAATAACAAGATGAGATTATATTTTAAATAATATGTCAAATACTTGCACTATGACATGTACTTGACTACAGGTCAAAGAAACACAATGTTGTATATATACTGTAAGAGGTATAGATCATACCATTTCAAAAATTAAAAACCTTAATTGTTTAATTTTGTTCAGTTGTTTGAGAATAATATTTATTATTTTGATAAAATGTATTAATATGAATTTATTTATTTATTTATTTTGCATGCTTAATTTAATGGTTACCTACCTGGTAAATTGAATTACCCCCATGCAGGAGCAATCCTGCTTGTAATGTGCATTTTTGGAGGGAACAAAATTTTCCAGTGCAACATTTAACATAAATAGGAAGTACTTGTTATTTAAGAAAAATATAATTGTATTTCAAAATGACATAAAACGGGGTAAAATGCCCCCAGGGGGGCTTAATCACTGTAATTACTCTTTTCTGAACATCAGATCTATTGTAACAAGTTAGTTGAATAAAAATATTTGTACCATTTTGTACTATACAGTTAGCATCAGCTAAACACATTTTTCAAATAGGCTACTATAATTTTGTAATTCATAATTATTTATTATATTATTTTTTATTTTGAGATGATACTGCCTGTACTCTGATTTTGCTGTAAATGTATAAAGCAAATTGCTTTGTCAGCGTGAGACATGTTACCCCAACTGTGGGGCAAAATCCCCCCTTTGGTACAAATTACATTTTTTTTAAAATTCTAATTCAACTTCTATGTATATATATATATATATATATATATATATATATATATATATATATATATATATATATATATATATATATATATATATTATGGCATTATAACTGAGACTTGTCATGGCACTTGTATACTGTTGTTGTTCTCTTGTTGATCTGATTGCTTTACTGTTCTCATTTGTAAGTCGCTTGGGATAAAAGCGTCTGCTAAATGATTAAATGTAAATGTAAAATAGATAGATAGATATAGATATATATATATAGGTATAGATATAGATAAAGATATAGATATAGATATAGGTATAGGTATAGGTATAGATATAGATATAGATATAGATAAAGATATAGATATAGATATAGATATAATTTAGATAGTGGCTTAAGATCAGGTTTTTATGAGCAGTTTGTGGAAAAATCCAGGTGAATATATTCCTATAGAATTTCTGTGTTTTTCTACCACTATTTACTGCCATAAATCCGTTTTGTATTGTAATTATTGTTTTTGTTTAGTCATTGTAAGATTTGTTAATGTGTAAAAGTGAGATGGTGAATAAAAGCCAATTCATTTCGTTATGAGAGACTGATTTAGTGCTGAGAATTCAGTCAAATCTGAGTACTTTATTACAAATATCATTTTATTCTTATCTGTTGGCTTGTGTTGTCTGTTGGCTTGTTTGTTTGATGTACAAGAAGTGAACAATCTAAATGTTTATAAACACTTATGCTTATAAACAGAAAATGAACAGTTTATATAAATATGTGCAAGTAGAATGGCTAATAATCAGTGACTCGTCTGAAGGAGCCCACAATGGCACAGGAAGCAGACCAGTCTCTGTATCTCCTGTAATCCCCAGATTTCAGGAAGTACTGTCTCCCTCTGTAGTTGGGATATTCATAGAAGATCCAGTAGCCATTCATCACGTTACAGGAGTACACATGTCGATGGTGGAAACGATCAGACACACAGGGACAATCATCTGTGAATTCCATCATGTGACCTCCATAGTCAGCCTTCTCATAGATCCTCAGTCTGTATGGTCCACTGTACTGTTGATGTCAAGACGCAAATGAATGATTCAGTACACTGGTGTCAAAGAAACCGTAATATAAGTATCTCCACAAAACAGCACATTCAGTGAAGCTCACCACTGGAATCAGGTGACAGGATCGAATAGAGCTACTGAAGCCCATCCATCTCTGATGGTCAGAATACTCGCCTCGTTTCATAAAATACTGGTGGCCCATATAATTTGGACGTTCATAGATCATAAAACAGCCACTCTCTACTCTGATGGAGTTGCAGCGACTGAAGTAATTGTGCAGGTCTGTGCAGTCATTGCTGCACTCATGACTACGACCTTGAAAATGTTTGTCCTCGTAAAAAACTATCTGAAAAAGCCAAGAAAATGAACACTTTTTTTTTTAGTGCAGCGATTAGGAGAGTAATCCATCTACGCCAAAGCCTAACATACATAGGGGAGGTGCAATTCAATGTAAAAAATCCTACCTTGCCCATGGTCTCGGTTGGAGAGATTCCATATGCTTCCCGAGCTTTTTATACTGCCTCTTCACAAATAATGTATTGTTATTCAAATGAATTCAGGAATATGTCACATGTTTACCTTTTTGTTAGAGCACAATATTGGGTTCAAAAATATGGATTTTACTTGAAAAAGAGTATATAATTACATGTTTGGTGTTTTCTCTTGCATGGTCCTGGGAAAGGACTGGTACGGCACCCACACATTCACAGCAGCACAATGCACACAGACCAAAATGGAACATCCCTTTTGCATTAAAGAACTTGTTCAACAGAGGGAGCAGTTACTGAGTTTCCATTTTCAGCAGCATTGTCAACTGCACTGACATACTGAATTCTCTCATGTGAAAAAAAAAAATCAATAAATAAATTCCATCAGGAGACATTACAAAGAGATACTTATATTATGGTTTCTTTGACACCATTGTAGAGAAAAATAATATTAATCAATTCAGAGTTATCTCAGCTGTGTTTTGGAGATGTTATGTGAACATTATCTCTGATATTCAAATGCAACATTTTTATGTACTATGTGCTCTAAAAAAACAATCTTCGGATATTTGTTTGTAAAACTTCTAATTTGTTTCAGCTTTTAGTCAGGCAATATTAATCATTAAAGGGGGGGTGAAATGCTATTTCATGCATACTGAGTTTTTTACACTGTTAAAGAGTTGGATTCCCATGCTAAACATGGACAAAGTTTCAAAAATTAAGTTGTACGTTTGAAGGAGTATTTTTGTTCCAGAAATAAAGAGCGCACGCTCCCGTATAGCACAGCACTGAGAGCACAACAGACTTCACTGATCAGAGCGAGAGCGTCGCGAAATGTCACAAAAGGAGTGTGTTTTTGGTTGCCAGGGCAAGACAACCCTACACAGATTACCAAAAGAGAAACAGCATTAAGGGACCAGTGGATGGAGTTTATTTTTACAGAGCATCAACGGAGTTGTGCAAGTGTTTTTGTTTGTTCCCTGCATTTCGAAGATGCTTGTTTTACAAACAATGTCCAGTTTGACGCTGGATTTGCACATCGTTTATTTCTTAAGGATAATGCAGTCCCAACGAAAAAGGGTCACGATAGTGTGTTGGAACCGCATGCGGTGAGTAAAACTGCTTATAATATCTCTGCCTCCTTGTTAGTGTGTCCGCCTCCCATGCGGAGAAAGCTGCACGTCCATCAAGCTATACTTCTGTATTTTCACTTTTCTTGTAATTTGTTTTATTAGCACTAAAACATTCATGTGGACTAAAAGCATACTCTAATTTATCTGAGGTCAATGTGCCTTTAAATAGCAATGGTGCTTTTGTTTTCTGACAGTCAAGGTAATGATAGATTAAACTACAATGAGGACAGTTAATCCAGATTGAGCCCCACATTGTTCGGTCAAAAGCATAAACAGTGTGAGAGTTTTCAGTTTTGCTTTACCAAATTTTTGAATTAATGTTTTCCAGTCTGGTAACCAGATTTGCAACAACAACAACAAAAAAAAAAATCACTGATAGGTCAATTAAATGTACAGTAATTAGTTATAGATTAACAACTCGACTTTTTATGTTATTAATTTCACATACGAACAAAAATAATAACAGGTTAAGCAAAAGTTTCAGTTAAGAAATTTTATTTAATGAATATGCTGTCACTCAATTCATGTTGCCTAGTTGAAAGTGGTTATTCTTCTGAGGGACCCAATTCTTGGGGCCGTTCCTCCCCAGTCGCTGTACTTCCTGTATTCACCTGGTCCGAGGTAGTACATTCGTCCCCTGTAGTTGGGCTGCTCATATAGAAGCCAGTGACCATCCATCACGTGACAGGAGTGAATGTCAGGTGTATGGAAGCGGTCCGTGATGTTAGGGCAGTCTTCTGTGAGTTCTAGCATCTGACCTCCCATATCAGCCTTGTCATATAGTCTCATTCTGTAGCTACCGGTATACTGTAAGGAAACATGGATTTGGGATATACAAAGCAACACATTTAGCATTTGATGTGGCAAGAATATCAAAGTGTGTTTCTGTAGTCAAAAGAATTCTGTTTATTAGAACTGATGAGCTAGTGCATTTTTCTTTTATGTTTATTTGCTGATTTACATTCCCATACATCACTTACCATGGGGATCATACGGCATGATCTCATACAGCTACTGAACCCAATCATATGCTGACAGTCAGAATATTCACCCTTCCTCAGGAAGTACTGCTGTCCCTTATAATTTGGGTGCTCATACACCATGAAGCACCCATTCTCTACCCTGATGGAATTGCATTGGGTAAAATAGGGGTGCAGGTCTGCACAGTCACTGATGCACTCATGATAGCGGCCCTGAAAGTTCCTGTCCTCATAGAAGATTATCTGTTAATGATAAAAGGTACCATAAATCTACTATACAAAATATGAAAAAATGTGAACTCATTTTATAGAGCTGAAAACCACTATAAGTCTATTAGTCTATGAGAGTGAGAGATATATCTTACCTTTCCGATAGTCATGTTGGCATCTGGCAGGGCTACTGCTCAACACAGGCATCCAGTTTATCACTGTCTTTTATAAAAGCTTTTATAGAAGCTGCTCTGTGATTGCACAGCATAAAGTATTGTCATTCAAATAAATCTAGCTCAGGGAGAAACTAATAGGGGATAGAATCAGGGGGTCAATGAAACAATCTGATTATATTTGGCTTGGCCCTGGTGCAGTTTTTCCTTGTTCATCAAAATGCCCTGTCCTGTCCTGCTAGTAGCAGCTTCAGTCTGACTGCAATCAGCAAAAAAAAAAAAAAAAAAAAAAAAAAAAAAAATGCGATAGCAAAAGGTCTTGCACTGAATCAGTTGAGAAATTGATGGCCCATTTAAGTCTGGATGAAGCTGCAGAATTATTATATGATTCATCTTATATAATGTAACTTAAATACCAATAAACTAACATTAAAGTGGAACATAAAATAATTAAAAAATAATAATAACAATAAAAATGCGCTGATTTATAAGCAGTGGTATTTAATTAGTCTGCTAAGAAACACAGTTACATTATGAAAATGATACTGTCAAATATTAAGTAAAACATTCTATCAAAAATAATAAACATTTATAGATTCAGAATGTATAAACATTTATTTCTGAGGAAACATATAAGAGCATTTAAAGCGTAAAGCCCTAAGTTGTTATTCAACATGATTGCCTGTGTTGTCTAACATGTCAGACCAATGTTAAGGAATAGAAGCTAATATTAATTTTAGGTTTGGTGTGTATGTTAACAACAGTGTATATTACATAAAAAATAAAAATAAAAAATAAAATCTGCTGAGCAAACTGAATGAATGCTAATTCTAGTTATCAGTTATTCGTTTGATGGAACCCACACGGGCACTCAAGCCTCCCCATTCAGTGAATCTTGTGTATTCTCCAGGCCTTATGAGGTACATCCTGCCTTTATAGTTGGACTGTTCAAAGAAGAGCCAGCTTCCGCTGATCACCTTGCAGGAGAATATGTGATTTGTTTGGAACATGTCCATGACATTTGGACAGTCATCCACAAGAGCCATCATTTGACCTCCATACTCCATTCTCTCAAACAGTTTCACCTCATGAGAAGATCCCTGTGTCTGATAGAGAGAAGAACAAAACATGTAAATGAACTATTATCTTAATACAAAACTTTTTCTTCTAATTTTTCACTCATTCCTGACACTCAAGCATATAGTATAATTAATATAGCATAATCACCATGGGAATTTCACAGCAGGAGCAGACGCAGTCATTTTTGCCCAACCAGCTTTTAAAGTCTGGGTACTCTCCTTTACGGAGCAAGAATTGCTGGCCTTTGTAATGTGGTTGTTCATAGATCATGAAGCATCCACTCTTCACCATGATGGAGTTACAGCAGCTAAGATAGCAGAGCATATCTGAACAATCACCACTGCATTCATACTGATGACCCGCAAAATTCTTGTCTTCATAGAAAATGATCTGTTTAAATCCATATACATATACAGTTCACAATAAATCCAGTGTAAATATCTTGAATATAAGGTGAAAAATATTTTTGTGTGACTTTTCTCACTTTCCTTACAGTATTGCTTTACCTTGCCCATTTTTGACTGCTGCTACCATGAGTGTGAGTGTTTGGTATATATAGACATGAAGTGCCGACACTGTATGTGTCTTTCATATTATAATTACACACACACACACACAAAAATGCTTTATTTCCATTTGTTTTTTAAAAAAGGTTTATTGTTATGATTCTTTTGTTAAAAATATTGTCAATACTGCCATATTGTAACTGAATGCAGCATAAAAAAGTGTTGTAATCATAATGTACAGATGAAACACACAGATAATAATTAATATTTATACCAAATATCAATATAAATTGTACGTTCCATGCAAGACTAATTATGTGATATTAACTTAAATATATGAATTAACATTAGCCAATTGTATGGGATTTGCATACTCACAGAAGTGATTAATGCTAAATGTAAATGTATGCATGTATTGTTAATTAAATCATGTTTTTAAAACAAAGTTTATCTCATTTTAATGTTACTGCGTTGTATTAATTTTTTTTACTTTATCCTTACCATAAGCTTATATAGTGGTTGTGCAGTGAAAAATTCTGATATCATTGACATACATATATATAAGTTTAACTGTATTTTGACTATTTTTAATATATACTGTATACTTTAATAAATATAACTGATTACTCTTTAATCCACAGCAATTTCACCTAGAACAGGGTATACCCCATATTTACATTGTAATAACAGTCATACTTTTTAATGTTTATCTATATGAACATTGTATTAAACATAAGCTATGATATTATAAAGGAGGTTTTCTACACTTCATCTGTTTATCATTAGTTATTTACAACGAGTGAGCGTTAATATACAGCACAAGCAGAGACAACACTCAAAACCTGTCTCAATGATGAAAATTTCTCTAGTTTTATTCAGTTCTCCGAACAGTGTCAAGCAGTCTGGCAGCCTATAGCAAGTGTCATCAGTCACCAGGCAGTGACCCCTCCAGGTAGAGGGTGCAAGAATAAAACTCAAGACACTTGAGTACAGACACCTTTTTATTTAGTGTGTGAAAAAGGGCATACAGCAGATATTTCATGAGGACTCCTTTCATTAGAGACCCATGATCCGTCTGATGGAGCCCATCCTTGAACTGCCGCCCCAGTCACTGTACCTCCTGTACTCACCAGGCCTCAGGTAGAAGTCCCTGCCCATATAGTTGGGCTGCTCATAAACAAGCCAGTGATCATCCATCATGTGGCAGGAAGGGAAGTTGGACATGTTAAACCGATCCATGATGTTGGGGCAATCTTTCTCATAGAGCCTCATTTTGAAATCCCCATGATGCTAATGGGTGAATAACAGGAAGTTAAAGCTGAGTGTTTCATTTTATTCCATTAAAACAAGAACATTGATAACTTTAGATAACAATTAGCTTCAGTCATGGGATCGTGCGACAGAATCTGACAAAATCATTAATTCCCATCGTACGCATGTAATCAGGGTACTTGCCCTGCTCTCAGAAAGTACTGGCGGCCCATGTAATTCATTCAGTCATAGACCATGCAGCAACAGCACAGCAGCACTATAATAATTCATATGTGACTAATACAATATTCAAATCTTTACAGACCTTTCCCATGCTTGTATTGGCTTTGAACGTTTTTCCTGTTCAGTTGCCAAAGGCTGCTGGAACTATAAACATATATCCAAGAAAATAATGGTACTACTGTTTGTGTTGTCATTTAAATGACAGTGTACTCATGTTAGCAGAAACTGTACAGGAATATTGCAAACATGGGCAGTTTTATGCTAAATAATCATTTTAATTGCCTCCGTAACATTAGTTTGTCCAGCAATAGCTGCTCTGTTGAAAGCTGCTGGAAAGGTCTGGGGAAACAACACAACAATAGTGTTATTTTTCTTCATTTATTTTAGCATTACACATCACAAGTTTAAATGAGAACATTTAACTGAAACTAAAAGGTTTTGTCCTTGAAATTTTGAAATGCCTTTGGTATTAGTGGATGTTTATGAGGGAATCTGTTCAAGAAATCTATGTATGTTCCACTGCCATGATTTATTTCACAAATAAGTGTATTGCAGCAAATATTCTAGATTTTTGCAGGAAGCTGCCAGTGTAAGATGGCTACTTAATCAAAATAAGGCTTAACACCAGACATCAAGGCTTTGTCAGTGACTGAAGATGTTACCAGAATGAAAAGTTCTGTGTGGTTGCCATTAGAAAAGTTAGATTTGTAGTGATCAAAACCTTTGTTACAATCTACCAAAGCCAATGGTGGCTTCCTACTGTCAATACTGTATATAACTTGCTTGACTTACAAGCAAAAGAAGACTATACATTTTTATTGATATGGATATCCAATGGATATGACTACAGTATGTTTTTAAATCATTTACACGGGCAAACATGAGGAAATACTAATCTTTTAGGAATCAAAGCATGTCCCCGCAGATGGCACACAGTCTGAAATCTATATTTTTGATTATGGACAGCTGTGGTAATAAACAAACCTGCAGCATGAATACATACACTGCCAAGCATTTGATTCTGTGGCATTTTATTGACATGTCAATGTCAGAAAAGGCACAATTATTTTCATAACATGAACTCTAAAAATCAGTGATTCTGCGGAAGGAGCCAATGGTGGCACAAAGAGCACCCCAGTCACTGAACTTGCGATACTCGCCAGGGGGCAGGAAATACTGACGGCCTTGATAACTGGGATTCTCATAGAAGGTCCAGTAGCCCTCCATAACATTGCAAGAGTGAACGCTGCGGCATTGGAAATTTTGATGAATGGACTCGCAGTCATCACTAAATTCCATCATTTGACCTTGGAAATCTGGCCGATCATAGATCCGGACACGGTAGGATCCACCACTTTGCTGCAAAACATTTCAAAAGGTCTTTTAAAAAAAAAAAAATTAAGTCCTAGTGCTTGAATGTCTACAGTGTAAATATTTACAACAACACAACATGTAAGTGTGGATACTGAGAACAACAGTTTTATGTGCGGCAGAACAGTGAACAACAAAAATGGAATAATAAAATAATAAATGTAGATGTCGAAATGGATCTCACGACAAAAAGTATGAAACCATTAACATACATATTACTCACATAGGAAAATGTACGGCATGAGCGAATGGTGTCATTGTAGCCCATCCAGCGCTGGTATTCAGGATATTCACCTCTGGTTAGCACATACTGGAAACCAGAGTAATTGGGTCTTTCATAGAGAACCCAGCAGCCACTCTCCACTTTTATAGAGTTGCATCGACTGAAATGAGGGTGCATGTCTGGGCAGTCTGTGTCGCACTCATAGGAGCGACCTTGGAAGTTTCTCTCCTCATAAAAGACAATCTGAAATCAAGAGATGTCACAGATTAAAGCAATACAGACAAATGTAAGAGTTCATTTGTTCTGTTTATAGTCATCTCTAAACTTTCCTTAAGAAACAGAGAAATAAAGAAGTTATCAGACATCTTATTTACCTTACTCATTTTGATGTGAGCCTCTGAAAACGAACCTAAACATGAGAAACAGTCAAACCAACTAGGGCACGAGGTCTGCTTTATAACCCGCCATCAACGCAGTGGATCAAACTTTATTTGTCCTTTCAATGACTGGGATTTGGCACTCCGATGGTGGTGCCAGCCTTTTAATCCCATCCATAGATTTAAAACCCCTGATTCATCGAATCAAAATTCCTAGCTGGCAAATTACTGACCTCAGCTGCCCTCCTTCTGTTTTGATCCAGACACTAATGAAATGCTTTATGTGACAGAATTTTGCTTATGACATGGAATGCGTCAACACTTCCAAAATTCTCTATAACACACCACATGTTGCAGAGTTCAGAAAGTAAAAGTTCAAGAACTTAATTGGTTACTGTAAACTTAACACTGAATGCCTGGACAATTTTCAAGTCAGTAAAAAGTACTCTTATGAAAAATATTAATCACTATCATTAAAGGGGAATGGAGGAAACACTTGAAAGGATTTTACATGTGTAATGATGACAACTATGTTCAACAAACCAATATGTATTTGCTTGTTGTACAGCTGCTGTTTTCAGTCGCTGTCCAATATATTCACCACTAAAAAGGTTTTTTAAAAACTTTGTTCGGAAAGTGTGTCCTTACTTATGAACAATTTATGATCACATTTATCCTGATAAACTACAGTAAATTTATTTTAATGCTACTTACAGCAAAGTTTTAACATCTCTCTTCACTCGCTTGGCCTCTATTTGAAACTCTTTATTTCAAAATGTAGTCGGGAACAATAGCAGAAATCCCATTAAAACAGCAACATTAGCAAAAAAAACATTACAAATAATTATAATAAACGCGTATAAAAAGCATAACTTTACCTTGTAGTTAATCCTCTGCCAGGGGCAACACTAAACACAGGAAACCAACTATATTTTGGCTTCTAACAGGAAAAGTGAGAGAGGATGTCTCACAAGTGTTCGATTACCAAATATATCTGATGAGACTAACATTTGAAATATACAAGTTGGATTCTCTAAAAAATAAATAAATAAATACTGAATTAAATAATTAATAATAATAAAACAGTATGTGACTATAAGCTCATAAAATTCAATGCATTTTCCTAAGACTGATCACCTCTAAAAATAGAAATTTATAATTTTTCACGAAAACACACAGAAATTATTTAAACAAAGAAATCTCATTGACACTTACCTAAAACTCAGATACCAACAGCACAATAAGTTAACTATATTCAGTCAATATAAACTGGTTAAACAGACACTCCTACTCGATCTCAGAATTGTGGTCATCTCAGGTGAACGGTCTTCTAAATGATTAATTCAGTACTTCAATCACTATAACACTGTCGGCCAGTGCTTGGTTACATAACACACAGACTCAAATTTCCTGTATACGACCTGTAAGGGTTCTCTTTATCAACCATTAAAATGATAAAATAAAAACAATATTTCCTATATATTCAAAAATTAGCTATAAAGGCAAATTAACAGCTGTGATTAAAATTATTTAATACTTTAATATCAATCTATTTAACATTTGCATTACATAAAAAAAAGTCAAAGTAATGAGAAAAAACTAATGAAGGTCTGAAATCAATAAATGGGAATATCACTATGTTCATTTCTTCTTCTTTTTGTCTTTGAACACTGGAGAGTTTAAGAATTTTGTGTCCGAGTATTTGTCCCCACGCCTCATCTTGCTGTTAAAAAATAAACAAAATTAAGAAAGAAATGCATTATATTTTACTGCATTACATTAATCTGTGTTATTTTATTTGAGTGTAACTCACCAGTTGAGAGCTGGCTCTTTGTAAGAGACTGGTGCTGCTCTTCTACGTGTTTTCCCAAAATCTGTGTTATGCTCTGTATTTGTTAGACTCTTCATAACCCTGCCTTCTTCTGTTCACAAAATAAATATATAAGATTAAAACAAACATAAGACATGTGAAAAGCAAGACAGGAAAAAATGAAAATGAATCTGTATTAAAAAGTGTACTAACATGTATTTGCAAAGCATTTAGACTTCATACGGCTTACCTGGAGCTTGGTGCCTCAAATCTGAGTCCTGGTCCTGGTAAATGTCCATAGTTTGACAGTGGGTCTTTGGTTGAGGGCTGTGGGCAGAGCTTTCAACTGAGAGTGTTTCTGTGTAACCATCAAGGGTCTCCCAGGGAGGACTCTCCTCTGTGAATTGAAGGTTATTTGTATGTCCACTAAAACCATCTGAAGTCACATTAAATTCTTCCACGACAAACATGGTTCTGTTCATGACAGATGAAACATTATCCATTTCATTAGTAAAAAGATCATGTTCAGAAATGTCACTGGAAGCTCCACTGTCAGTCTTTTCCTTAATGAGGGATTTATGTGAAGATGAAACAACATATGTTTTCCTGCACCTGTCCTCGAGAGCTTGGTTGGTTTCATCTAGATTTATGCTAAAAGAGTCCGTGTTAATATGGTCAACTTGATCGAGCTTGTCAACAGAGGAAACAGAGCTTTTTCCAAGGGTTTCAGCATTACGCTCATCCCTGAAGCCCTCCTCTGATACTGAGTAGTGAGATATTACTGGTAACTGTAAAGTATTAGACAAAGAACTGCCTCCTGCTCCATTCTGAAGATCATTCATATATTGCCTTCCAGTCAACACGTTTTCATCCATACTCACAGCATGACTGTTTTGTTTCTTTGTTAATGCTTTGGGTTTTTCTCTTGATACAGCATTCTTCTTTTTTATTTTGTCTTCCCCCTCGTTTCTTTGTTTTTTGGCTTTGCCAGTCACTGATGGCATTAATTCAGAGAGTTTCTGTACAAGGCTGGTATTCGCCTCTTGTGAACATTCTGGATGATAGGTGTTTTCTGTCAATATCTTATGAAAATCATGCTCTGGCTCCTTGTGCTGTTGTGCAACATTATCTGAATTAATATCGAGAGGTGTTATTTGGGTTTCTGATATTACTTCCTGTAAACCTTCCAGTCTGCTGGGATCCTCTAATTTATTGGTTTCATTCATAAATGAATTCCTGCTGATTAATAATTGACTTGCCTGTATCATAAATGTTCCTCTGTTTTTCTGTGTCTCGCACTTTTCAGACTGAGAAAGTGGGTGTACTGCAGTTTTGTTTTTGTGTTTTTGAACAGCGGTCTCAACGATATGCTCATCAGTACCAGCAGACTCCAAGCAAAGAGTACTGGCAGACTGAACATTTTCATGCACATCAGATAAACTTTGATCCATCATAATGGACAAGACTTTGGTCTTCTTGCTCTTCTGAGGTCTTAGCTCATCTTGATCTATAAATGTTCTCCTGGGTTCCTGGGTAGCATGGGACTCTTTAGCTTTGTTTTTAACAGCTTTACTTGAAGTATTTTCAATTGCCTTGTTTCTTTCAGAATTCTGAAGCTCGAGATCACTAAAACTATCTTTAAAAATGTCATTAGGAGGATCTTGGGAGATTACATATGTTTTTCTAGGATCTGGGTTTGGTTCTTTCCGTTTACATGTACGACTCCTACTTTTGGTACAACGAGAGGTGACATGAGTCTTCCTGCGTGCAGTTATTGACTCTGTTTGCTGCTCATTCTCCACCTCTATCTGAACAGTGAGAGAGCACTGCGGAGTCATAGGGGCCGTCTCTTTAGACACAGCTGATGTATAGTCTGATATAATAGATTCAACTGGTGAGTCCACCTTTGCAGATATAACCTCGCTACCCTTTTCTGACAGACACAAATCCTTCTTTTCCTGATGTTCCTCTGTAACTCTAGAGGTTTTTCTTGCGTTTGTTTCAACTGTTACTATTTCAGCTGCAGTGTCACTAATGGACACCTCCATTTCAGAGTCATATATGGTGTTTTGCTGTGCTGGACTGTCACTTTCTTGGCTGGGATCATCAACGGCTGTATTCACTGGTTCAGAATTCTCATAATCCTGCTGTGGACACAATGGTTCGCCTTGCAGACTCCCAACCTCTTTCTCTATTTCAATCATTTGGTCTGAAAAAAAAAAAAATCACAATACTATAATTAATAATCATCAAGACATTTTTAGCTTTAAAGTACAAGGAATTTATATAAGTTGACATAACAGTGCCAATCAATCAAACTTAATTAAACTTGACTGACATACTTAAGGAAATTTGTATTCAATGAGCAGTCTACAATGTGTTTCCATACCTTCACTGGTGTTGTGTTCAGAGTCTGGATCCTTTAATAATAATAATGAGTATTATTATTAATTAATTATAATGAAAATAGTTCATAATAATGTTGTGCCTATTTAACCCTCTGGTGTTGTTCAGTTGTTTAAAATGTTTGGAAATTTTAAAAATCACTTCTTCATCGGAATGGTACAAAACTCATTGAATTTTATGGCAGTAGCTAGGTGAACCCATAAAAAAAAAATTGTGGACTTGATTCGAAAAATTCAAAATAGTCACACTTATGTTGTTCGCAGTGACCACCATAAGAAATGAATTGCAAAAATTCAAAAGTTTTTTTGTGTGTGCAATCTCCAAGTAAGCCAAAATGCACAGAAAGTGCACAGCAATGAAGTGGTGACAACATGTAAATGAAAACACAAGGTGGAATAAATCTGCCTCAATTCATTGGATTTTAAATACTTTTGCTCTATTTTTTTACTTAAATACTGTACTGATTATTATTATTATTATTATTTTTTTTTACATTTTATACTGAAAATAGTCCATAATTTAGATATAAATATTAATTTATAACATGAAATACACTCAAAATGCTAAATATTAAAGAAACATTATTAAAATGAAATGTAGTATTAAACAACACAAGTGTGACTCCCAAATTAACAATACCAGAGGGTTGGCAATTAGACCTAGCTATTTGTGAAAAAGTCCTGATAATAATAAAAATAACTACTATGATGACCATTATTAATAACAACAACAACAAAAACAGTAATATAATTTAATTATTTAAAAAATATATACCGACAGCTTACCTCCTCATTGCAAAAAATATCAACTGCCTTTGTCATCCAGTTAAGGGAAGAGTCATAAAACTCTCGTATAATGGCAAACTATAGAGTCCGAAAAAAGAAAATAACTACATATATTGTTATGAATAATTCATAATGATGTATGTTCGTTGTTTTTCAAGTACATTACAAGGTCTGTTAAATAAAATACAGTTCAACAAGACTTGTAATGACTTATGCCTGTACAGCATGAATAAGTCACACTGTCACAGACTCACCAGTTGTTTGTTTCTGTGACGCTGTTGAGCGAGATCAAAATGAGTCTTCTGCGCTTCTTTCCTCAGTCGCACCACCTCTGCCTCCAGCTCTCTGCTCTTCTGCTTCTGAGCTACTAGAGCTAGAGCCAGAGCCTTGTTGTTACTTTTCAAAGAAAGCTTGAAGAATGATGAGGTATCTGAGAGATAATGAAGAAGGCCACTTGCCAACTCACAACTTGACACCAGTAACACAAACTACTAGTAGTAATGCATACAGGTAAATCTGTTTAGCATATCTTACTGTGTATCTTGGTCTTTATCTTCGCTGCGTACACAGATGCCGTCTGTTTGCCCATTCTTATGTTTTCCTTCTTCTCTTTAGACGCCATTATTAGCGTTTTATCATTGGGAGCTGTAATGAAGACATGACTGATGATAATAATAATACATTGTAAACAATATGAATCGATATTTCCGACTACTCACCGGTAATAAAAGTAGACGACAAACTCGACTGTTGATTATGTTTATCTTTATACTTGTTAAAATGCATTTCTGCTCGGAAAAAAAAGTATTCGGCATATAAATAAAATCGTTTTATACTTATTTAAAACCAAACATCGCCGCGGAATCTTAAAATTCTTCTTCTCACACTTTTAATATTGTTTGTAGAATCAACTGCTGAAGTATCGCCACCTGCTGGACTAAATCTGCATCGTGACACCTGCAGCTTAGCATCCTCCGCCAGGCACTGCTACTGCGAGGAGGCATAGACTGCTGTACTCTGTAGAAGACATTATATTTTAGTGAATTTCTCTGAGACTATACACGCCACAGTCTGTACAGAGCACATTCAGGGCTTTTAAGAGATATCAGATGTTTGGAGGTTTGATCATAAACACTCCCTCTCTTTGGTCTTGATATTGGCAGAATGATCAAATTTAGCAATCTTAGGAAAATTTGATAATGTTTTGTAATTATCATTTAATCTGCCTTTTTTGTATTTGTTGAAATTGAAAAATGAAATAACATATTCTTATTAAATTGTTGCCAAGTTATTACTCCCATTATTACACTTCTTTTTTTCATTATGTCTTTCCCCACGAACACATCATTATGCAAATTATATGCAATCTATAGAAACACTGTACAGAATGGTTTCATGCACATATTCCATATAGTACCAAACCATTATTTTACATCCTTCATAACATAGATGAAGGTATAAAACAGTTTTTGCCTTACATGCCTTTTCGTGTTGATTTATCTTTTAAATAACTTAGTCATAGCATCCTCTAAAGGACATAGTGAAATATACTTTTTAAATATATATTTTATAAATATATTCAAATATATATTTAAGAATGATTTATTTTTCTCTCCATTTTGCTCCAACCAATGTAAAGACAAAAAATAAAAAAATAAATCACAAACCATTTTTTCCAGCTTCTAAGGAGGATATCAATTACACAACTACTAATGTTTTAGAAAAAACAACAACAAATAAATGCTAAAGCAATGACATAAAACAAAAATAGAGGGTATTATGTGTATTTCAGAATAACACAATATCGACTATAATATAAAAATATTTTTGCATGTAACCATGGTCAGAGCATCAAATACTGTACTTTCGTGAAACTAAACATCGTAAGAGAGCGTTTCTCAGACGATGAAGCGGATACTTTTATTTTGGAATATGAGCCTTCACTTCCGGTTTGACGCCAGTCGCTGAATTCACACACACTCACATTATATTCCTCTCAACTGTCAAAGCGTCTGCACACTGTTGCTCCAGCTAGCAATATCCTCTTTTTTATTTAGGATATCAGACAGGGCTTAATCTGAGATGGAGGGCCAGCGCTGGTTACCACTTGAAGCCAACCCAGAGGTATGGGTTTCTCACGATCTTTTGTCGCCAATCCAATTTTATATCGTTCATGGGCTAATTTTTTCATAGGCATCTTTTAGCAGAAACGGTAAGCTGCTTCCTATGTTTTTGACGTAATATTTTATATGATACTGTTTTGTGTTCTGTGTCTTCTTTACAGGTTATGAACCAAGTGAGTACAGGTCTCTTCTGTCTGGGTGTGTCTAGGATTCAAAACTTGTGCCAAATGAATGAATCAGGTTCATTAAAGCACGTCTGTGATAAAGCTAATTGCATCGACATTGGTTTATTATGTTTATAAGCAATACTTCGCTAAATATCTGTGTTTAACCGCACTGTTGTACTAATGTTAAATGTAGTTTATGTTCCACATTAGTTTATTGCTGATATGTTTAAATAGAAACGATTTGAATTGTGTAGGCCCTTGTGTGCCTCTAACTTAATCTAACCTTTACTAGTCTTTTGATATATGATTTAAATTTAATATGTATGTGTTGTGTTATACGTTTGTTAAGTTCTTACGGCAGCTTGGCTTGGTACCCACCTGGCAGTTTGGGGATGTGTACGGTTTGGAAGCTGAAGTTCTCAGTTTGGTGCCGAGGCCTGTGTGTGCTGTACTTTTGCTCTTTCCTATAACAGAGAAGGTATGACTGCAGTTTATACACATATTGACTTTGTCAGCAAACAAGCTCTCTATTTATAGATGCCTGTCTATAAATGATGGTTTATAAATGATGAAGTTGCAACTGGATACAGCTGTTGCTGGCTGAACTTGCAAATTATATCATATCATAGTTTTATAGATTTTATTTTTATGTAAGGCTCTTTCTTTATTTGACATAAAATGGTAATTTCCTTTATATATATATATATATTTAAAGTGCTGAATTATTTTACTAAAGATTTGTTCTATATAAAATGGAAATAAGAAAATAAGAATGAAATAAGAATGAAACTCATCATGAGGTTCATTCTTCACCATAACCCAAAATGAAATGATGCAACTCAATTTGCTGCACCATCATTTCTAATGATATTTATGATGGTTTGAGCATTTTGTTCAGTTGGTGTGAAGTGATAGTTTACCAATAATCATTTTGTGGTTATGCAATTAGTGTTTGTAACCATAAGAGTATAAAAACTTGTGAATGCTTTATTTATTTGTGTATATATATATATATATATGAGGGTAGTTAGGTTTCAGCATGACTCAGGGTGTGACAAAAATTGTTACACAGTCCTGTGGCCATAAACTTAGACTCTTATGTTAATACTATTTGTTTTCATTTATTTATTTTATTTTTTATTAAATTAATAAATTCTATCTTTGTATGTAACTATTCCTGGAGGAGTAGGTTAGGTAGGTTTTGTTTAATTTTGACAAATGATTTTGATACTTGAAACTAAAGCATAAAAAAAAAAAAAAACACGATCATACCCAACAGGACTTCACCCTATTATGTACGTTCACAACCCCGGCAGTGATGATGGAGGAGTCTGCTATGCCTGCTGGCCACAGCATATTCAAGTAGAAGGCAACACAGAAAAGTTCTGTGGAAAAGCAAAATCAATGTGCCTCACATATAAAAAAGAAACAGAGTAACCTAGGTGTCCTATTCTCTTCTGCTCCATGAGTTTCTCCATCGCTGGAGATTGGTTGCAAGTGTGTTTTGGGACTCTGTCTGACACAGTGGTGTTTCAAAATTGCTTAGTGGACCTTTAAGTGATATTTCATGTCAATTAAAATTTTGTAATATTTTTGTTTCCTCAATGTAGTATGAAACATTTAGACAGGAGGAGGAGGCAAGAATTAAGTCGCAAGGACAAGAGATTTCCTCGGATGTTTACTTCATGAAACAAACCATCGGCAATGCTTGTGGTACAATAGGGCTGATTCATGCTGTGGCAAACAATCAAAGGTGTCTGGAGTTTGGTAAGTATCAGTATTTCTTATTTATTTTTAATTTTTTGGAGTGATTTCCTCTGTTTTGAAAAATATTAGTTGGTGTACTTTATTGTGGTATGGCATGACTTTGATTAAATTTTTTGACAGAGCCTAATTCACCGCTTAAGGCATTTTTACTGCAGTCTGCAAAGATGAGCCCAGAAGAAAAGGCAGCTTTCCTTGAAAAAGATGAGGTGATAAAATAGTATATATTTATTGCAACTAAATGGCCTCTGAAGGAATTAACCAAACTAAACTTTTCTTCATAGTACTGATATTTTTTATGATTTCAGAGTATCCGAGTAACACATGAGTCAAGCGCCCAGGAAGGACAAACAGAGGTTTGTATTTGCTAAATACAGAGCAATTGCTTATAAAACATCCAAAACAGTACAGAGTATTTTAGTTTATTCCCATTGATGAATTTTCCATGAAATGTTGTTTTGTTAATGTTGAAGTAACAGAATTTTGCAAATTGGAACATGCTGTGGATATTGGTATGTTAATCCTTGATGGACAGTTTCTTTAAAAAAATAGAGGCAAAGAGGCCCAGCTTGTTTATTTAATAATTAATTCTGGACCCATATATTAACACTACAGATTTTGTATATCTGGGATGTCTGAGGCAGATAAAATCAAACTTGACAATCCTTATTGAAAAAAATATAATAATAATATAAATTAAATATATAAATGCAATTTTTTCTCTTTAATCAAAACCATTAAGTTCTCTTCACCCTTGCAAAAACATATTTGATGATGTGTGCACAGGTGAGAGGATGGGAAAATAATGCCTCGCCTCCTGCAACCTGACACTCACATAAGATTGCAGAAAAGATCACTGCTCTGGGTGTGTGTTCACGGTGTGCGTGTTCACTGCTGTGTGTGGGTGTGCACTTTGGATGGGTTAAATGCAGAGCACGAATTCTGAGTATGGGTCACCATACTTGGCTTTGTCACGACACTTCACTTTTCACTTTAAATATACAATGACCCAATCAATTCCCAATGAACAAAATCAAGTCTTGGCCTACAAATTTTTCTGTTCCTCTTTCTTTTTTTTTCTTTTTTTTTGCCCGACTCAACTACTCAATCAACACAATCTATCTAAATGGCTTGTGAGCTACCATCCTATTCTCACTTTAGATCATTTTGAACTTGGCAACTGCAAGAATTATTGTTGCAGTCACATCTACCTACAGTATAACATTTAAGACATTTCCAATGTGTTTCCAAACTGGCCTAATGGTTAGAGAGTTTGGCTCCTAACCCCCTAGGGTTGTGGGTTTGAGTCTTGGGCTGGCAGTACCCGACTGAGGTGCCCTTGAGCAAGGCACTGAACCCCCAATTGCTCCCCGGGCGCCACAACATAAATGGCTGCCCACTGCTCCAGGTGTGTGTGTGTGTGCGCACTTTGGAGAGAACGAATTCTGAGTATGGGTCCCCATACTTGTCTGTATGTCACGTCGCTTTAACTTCCTTATAGGACTGAGATGCTCTCTTAATTCTTCATTAATTTTGAGAGCTATTATAGTGTTGGATCTCTGTTTTTTTTTTCTTTTTTTTATTGCTGTTCCAGTGTCAGAGAAAAATTATATCATGCTAATTATTTACTCTGCTCACCCTTATAGGCCCCAAGTTTAGACGAAAAAGTGGATTTGCATTTTATCGCCTTTGTAAATGTTGAGGGACATTTATATGAATTGGGTAGGTAAATGTAATTTTGTAATTGTTTTAGGAAATTGCCTCACAAAAGTTTGAGATATACAGTATCAGCATTTATACATTATTATCATGTGCAGCATTATGAAGGGAGATATCACAGATGTTCATATTTTGTTCATGTTTCAGATGGACGCAAACCTTTTCCTATTGTTCATGGTAAAACAACAGAGGACACATTTCTTGAGGTGGGATTTTTCTCATTCCTGGGCTAAGATTATCTCTAGCAATATACATGGATACCTTTTGTTTCAGTCAGAATGACAACATGATAAATCAGAACGTAATGTTTACATGTAGTGTTGATGTAAACATTTCTGTGTCACAAGCTTCAAATCAAATTTGATCTTTTGACGTGTATACTGTGTGAATATACAGTTTCCCGCCGTTTGTACATACTATTCTCCTACCATCACTTATTTTCTGTTTTAAAGAGCAGACTTAAAATCTATCTATTTCTGGTCCTAATTACACTGAATAAACTTCTAAATGAATCACTTTTGTTTTTGCCCCCATTTTTCATGAGCTGAACTCAAAGACTTATTCCATGTACACAAAATGCCTATTTCTCTCAAATATTGTTCACAAATCTGTCTAAATCTGTGTTAGTGAGCACTTCTCCTCTGCCGAGATAATCCACACTTTAGAGTGGCCTTTTATTGTGGCCAGCCTACAGCACACCTGTGCAATAATCATGCTTTCTAATCAGCATCTTGATATGCCACACCTCTGAGGTGGATGAATTATCTCGGCAAAGGAGAAGTGATCAATAACACAGATTTAGACCGATTTGTGAACAATATTTAGGAGAAATAGGCCTTTTGTGTACATGGAATAAGTCTTAGATCTTTGAGTTCAGCTCATGATAAATGGGGTCTAAAACAAAAGTGTTGCATTTATAATTTTGTTCAGTATAGGAGACAAGGAGTACATGAAGATTTTAGCCATGCTGCTTATATTGATTTAGCAGTAAACTCTATTCTAAAACAAGCCGTCTGTGGATGAGAGTAAGAACGGAGGACTGATGTGATGTTATTCTGCTCCACTTTACAATCAGTGAGTGGAAGGAGAAATTTAGAATAACATGACAGTCATTTTTTGACACTTATGGCATCACATGTCATTACGCCATTTCTATGTCACGGCACGTGCACTGTACTTAACAGTTTCCATTTTCAATCCGGTCAAGTGTCCTCTCAATTAGATTCGAAAAGGTCTACACAACCCCTTTCAATCTGATCAAAATTTCGTTCAGATCAAGCTCAATCGAATCGTTTGTGGTGTTAACATGAAGGATTTCCAGTCTGATTGAGCCATCAGTTTGATTACTAACGGATTAGTTCCATGTAAAAGTAGCTATTGTAAACCGTTGTGGATTGGCTCCCCATTTTTATGCATTTGGTATATGTTTTGCCTGATCCTACAGGATTCTGCAGAGGTCTGCAAGAAGTTCATGGCACGTGATCCCCAGGAGCTCCGTTTCACTGTGGTGGCTCTTTCTAAAGTATAAATATTCTTGTAATTTAACCTAAGAGGAAAAACTGCCAATCATTCAGAAGTGCCGAATACTTTAAACCTTTATAAGTACAATTTTGACTTTGAATAAAAAAAAAACTTTGTTAAAGGTTTTGACCATAAGGAATGAAGCAAATGAGAAGCAAATTAGCTAATATTAAAAAGTGTACATGCACGTCGAAAATGTTGTGTCTGAATGTTAACAACTATCTGATTGAATTAATGTTTGTGTTAATTTCTCCAGAATTATATATATAAAAAAAAAAAGTTTTCTTGATGACATTAATTCACCTAATGGTGGGGTTCTTATTTTCTGCCGGAAAAGAGGATCCATTTAAAATAAAAGAATAAAAACCATAAAGAACAAATTTCCAATGTTTTCATCTCATTGTGACCTCATTACTGTGTTATGAGTGACAACAAGCAATGATTAATGTGCACATTTTGTTTACATCCAGTTAACCCCCCCCCCCAAAAAAAAATAAATAAATAAATAAATAAAATAAAAACAAATAAATAATGGATTCAGACTTATATTTTATTTTAAGACATTGATTATAGTTATATTTAAGATAAATATGTAATTGTTTTGTATAATTAATTACTTACAATACATGCCTTTTGTTGAATACTTGATTCTGATTGCTCAGTTGCAGCATTCAGTTAAATTAATAATGAAAATTGTCCAGGGGAAATCAGGAAAGCATTGCTTACATACTGTAGCTGTGATATTTTTTTTTTCTTCTCATATTTAAAGTAAATCAAAGCTGTCTTGTATTTAACTTTTATAAGGTGCCAAGCTTGAGCACCATTTGATCTGCCTGTGTCGGCTACTTGTAAACACGTATTTAACTAAATCTATAGACATTCGTTTTTTTTTCCCCCAAAAGAGCTTTATTGTGCCCTTGGACATGTAAAGTATAATCTGACAGGAGTTTAGGTGTGTATCTTGACGCACTAGGGGGCGTAATATAAAGTACACAAAGCAACTGAAGTTTCAGGACTAAAAAGACAAGAGAAGATTTAACATTTCACGGCTGTTATATAAGATCTCTGCTCGGTGACGTTCGAGAGCTAGTTAGTGATACTTGTAGTCGAATACAAAAAACGTTTACCTGCTGACTTCAGTTTTTAAGAAAGCAGGTAGTGTTACAAAATTATAACGAGACGCGGCAGAACAAAACGCTCGCGGTATAGCTGTACGCGCGTCTTGCTCGCGTTTTTGCAGCGTAGACGCCTTTTTTAGCCTCACCAAGAAGCGCACTTAAAGCTGGCGATGGACTGGCGACTGCAGTGGGATGGGAAATTGTAAAACCTGGGTAAAATATAACATTTACAAAATTGTGATTATGTAGGCTCTCATATTTTCAATAACATCAGCTCCCTTTTGCTTTTCAGCTGCTTTTTTTTTTTTTTTTTTTTTTTGCTTTGCCGTAATTGTTTATTTAAATAAAGGTTGCGTGAAACTTTTATATAGCTGTCAAAACTGAAAAACATGGATGCTCTTTAATTTTGATAAATTGTTTCTTTGAGCACTGTCAAAAAAAAAAAAAAAAAAAAAAAAATCACATATATATAATAGTTAGTTAGATTAATATTTTGGCTGTTGCTATCTTCCAGTCCACAATTAATGAACAAATTTGTGATTGTGAGGAGGACAGAGAAATGCATTGTTTAATCTTATCCCTTTGAAGGGATAGTTGACCCAAAATCTGAATTATGTCTTTTTATACTTCCTTTCATGTCATTCCAAACCTGAATGACTTGAATTCTACATCGGGACACAAAAGAAGATCTACTGTAAAATGTAGGAATTCCATCAGTTTTGGTTCCCATTGACCTTCACTGTATTATTGTGTCCATACAATGTAAGTCAGTGGGACCAAAATTTTTAGTTACCAACATTGTCAAAATATCTGCTTTTGTGTTCCACGGAAGAAACAATGTAAGCCAGTTTGAAATTATGCAAAGTAAATTATGAATATTTTTGAGTGGAGTATACCTTTAAAGAATAATCTATTTTCTTTTTTCTGTCAAGCTCACTGTGGAAAGTCCTGCAACAATTTTCACGCGCTTTACTTAGTTTATTATACCCTCTGCAACACTCTTAATCTAGGGCACAAATGATTAGGACTTCCCTATCCTTGTGAATTCCCTTCTCAGCAGGAGATGGCAGGGCCAAAGCACTGGCTGTAACTGAACAAATATTAATTCATGAGGGGGTGAATCTGAATGCTTTCAGTGTGACATCAGTCTCTCACAAATGCACACTGGTTCATTGTCACAGGCAGTGGACCTTGGCAGGGCAGTTTCAGCCCCGAGCCGATTGCTCCCCTGCAGAGGAAGGTGACGTGCCATTCAGCGTCCGATCTGAAAGACTAGCGGGTTGTCAGGCATGAGGGTTCACTGAGCAGTGCTGGAGTCTGAGTGTTTGAGTGTGTAGGGTATTATAGTCCCCTGAATAATCTGGAATTTGTCACATGCTTATTCTTGCATCAGGTGCCTGTAAAAACTAAAGGTTCCTGGAGGCAACTTTTTGGGTTCTTCTCTTTGCACACTGACAGAACCCTCTGTAGAGGCTCTAGGCACTGTTCTAAATGGGGTGGTTCTCTGAGGAACCTTTAACAGGAACCCTTTTATTAGGATGTCCAGGAACCACCTTAATTGGGTGCTTCAAGGCGCCATTTCCCTTATTTCGGTTCTTTAATATTTACACCCTCCACCCCTCCCACTAGTTTATTTTTCCTGCTATTATTGAAAACAAATGCATATAAACATTGTTTATTGATAACAACAATATCCATAGTTACGAATAAATAATCACCTTAAATAATACTGCCTGTGCATCACAATCCCATTCATGGAAACATCAATGTTAATACTGTTATAAACAAAAAATAAAACATTTATGCCTTGACAAATCAGTAAACAAATAAATGTGACTCAAACATCTTCCAACTTTAAAACACATTTCATGTACCTCAAAAATAATACAATTTAAATTACTAAATTCAATTACAAATTTTATTACAATTTTATTTACAGTGCAATCAATAGTTAATTTTTTTTTTTCCTGTTCTAAATGGAGGTCACTGATTGGGTAAATTCACACAGGATATTTTAAGAAATTGGTAAGCCTCAAGCTAGCTGTATGTAGCTTAATAAACCTTTTTCACATTTCCAATTTTCTCAGCAGTGGAAGGTGTCATAGTTGGGTAAACTTTGAGAACAGTGAATAGGAAAGAACCACAAATATGTTTTTTTGCATTTTCATTTGCTCAAATAGCAAAAGAAAAATAGTGCTTCTCTGTGAATCCTTTGATATTTTTAGAGAACTCATACTGGATGCTCTAAGATGAGAAAATAACATTATTTGTAATTAATTTCAAATATATTACAATTTAAAATTACATTAATTGCAAAAAGTTGAACTTTTGAGTGATATTTTTGAACCACTTAAGTGGGACTTTAGAATATTTTATATGTGATTTGAAATATGGTAAATATGTACTTCTGAATAAGCAATTGATGTGAACTATACTTAAGTTGAAAGGTTGAAATTTAGTATATTAAATAATAATAATCTAGTTACACTCAAAGCAAAAACACAAGATGGTAAACCCTTTACATTTATTGACAAATCAATCTCTAAAACAAACACAAAAATGTTTTTTGCTGATGCACAAGAAAAGCCCAACACTATACAGTTACAACACTTCAACTCCCTTGAAGTCTGGAGAACAATGCTAATTTCACCATCATGGAAAACATCATTCTGTAAGATGTGTAAACCGGTTTCCTCATTGGGGACCTAAAAATGTCCACAAGGATAAAATTTCCTGGTATTACTATACGTGTAGGGTCATTTAGTCCCCGTAACATATAGGATTACTAACACCCAAATTACATTTAATACAAAAAAAAGAAGAAAGAAAATTACCTATCCATGTACAACAAATGAGACCTTATTGTAAAACATTACCAAAGTGGGTTACTTGTACCCCTGGTTTCACAGACCATCAGGCTTAAGACCAGCCCAAGACTAAAATGTAATTCTGAGCTGTTTCAACTAATAAAACCTTGCACTGACTGATCTTTAAAAATACCAGTGCTTTGTTTTGTCTCAAGGTGCACACCAGTAATGTTTTTTCTAAAGCTTGTCAAGGAAAATTACTTAATGTCCTTACTGAACTATGATCTTGGCTTAGTCTAAGCCCTGTCTGTGAAACAAGGCCATTAGTTCTCAAACCTTTACTAGCACCAACATTAAACAGGACTGAAAGTTTTCTTCTGAAATCATACTCCAGCAATAGTGAATGCAAGTAAAAAAAAAAAAAAAAAAAAAAAAAAAAAACACTCCAAATTAACTTGCTCTCTGTCAATGTTCCAGAAGCATCGGCACTAAACTTCACATGTCATGAAGCAGCACACCATCCACAATTCTTCGTGAACAGAAAATTATCCAAAGAGGCAGGAAAGTCAAAAAAAAAAAAAAATTCCTTAAAGAACAGTTGTTATAAATGGTAAAGTTGAGTGAAAGCAATAGACACAGTTGCAGTCCAAAGTTTATATACACCTTGCAGTATCAGCAAAATGTTAATAATTTAAGCAGTAAGAGGGTAGAGAGGTAAAATAATAATAATAAAAAAAAATACAATTACTACTGTGATGAAACAATATATTTTCAAGGTGTGTGTAAACTTTTGGCAACATCTGCATCACCTAAGAGCTGAATTAACCTCAATCATCAGGGCAACATGGTGGTAGAATGCTGGGAGATGTTCTTTCAAGAGAACATCTCCCAGGAATCTAAACAGGAGAATTCCTGATCACACCATCTTCACTGACACTGGGCAAAAAAAAAAAAAGATAACATTTTTACAAACTGTAATAATATTAAAACTCCATATACATCGGGAAGAAGGAGGCGGGAACCGGCGGACAATCAAAACATTTTAATAATCAAAAATAAACAAAACACACACAAAACACAAATAAAAGCCAAAACATAAAATAATGTCCCAGGCCTGGTCCTCTCTCGTCCTTCACGGTCGTCGCTCCAGTTTTACAGTATTGTTCAAAATAATAGCAGTACAATGTGACTAACCAGAATAATCAAGGTTTTTCGTATATTTTTTTATTGCTACGTGGCAAACAAGTTACCAGTAGGTTCAGTAGATTCTCAGAAAACAAATGAGACCCAGCATTCATGATATGCACGCTCTTAAGGCTGTGCAATTGGGCAATTAGTTGAATTAGTTGAAAGGGGTGTGTTCAAAAAAATAGCAGTGTGGCATTCAATCACTGAGGTCATCAATTTTGTGAAGAAACAGGTGTGAATCAGGTGGCCCCTATTTAAGGATGAAGCCAACACTTGTTGAACATGCATTTGAAAGCTGAGGAAAATGGGTCGTTCAAGACATTGTTCAGAAGAACAGCGTACTTTGATTAAAAAGTTGATTAGAGAGGGGAAAACCTATAAAGAGGTGCAAAAAAATGATAGGCTGTTCAGCTAAAATGATCTCCAATGCCTTAAAATGGAGAGCAAAACCAGAGAGACGTGGAAGAAAACGGAAGACAACCATCAAAATGGATAGAAGAATAACCAGAATGGCAAAGGCTCAGCCAATGATCACCTCCAGGATGATCAAAGACAGTCTGGAGTTACCTGTAAGTACTGTGACAGTTAGAAGACGTCTGTGTGAAGCTAATCTATTTTCAAGAATCCCCCGCAAAGTCCTTCTGTTAAAAAAAAGGCATGTGCAGAAGAGGTTACAATTTGCCAAAGAACACATCAACTGGCCTAAAGGGAAATGGAGGAACATTTTGTGGACTGATGAGAGTAAAATTGTTCTTTTTGGGTCCAAGGGCCACAGGCAGTTTGTGAGACGACCCCCAAACTCTGAATTCAAGCCACAGTACACAGTGAAGACAGTGAAGCATGGAGGTGCAAGCATCATGATATGGGCATGTTTCTCCTACTATGGTGTTGGGCCTATTTATCGCATACCAGGGATCATGGATCAGTTTGCATATGTTAAAATACTTGAAGAGGTCATGTTGCCCTATGCTGAAGAGGACATGCCCTTGAAATGGTTGTTTCAACAAGACAATGACCCAAAACACACTAGTAAACGGGCAAAGTCTTGGTTCCAAACCAACAAAATTAATGTTATGGAGTGGCCAGCCCAGTCTCCAGACCTTAATCCAATTGAGAACTTGTGGGGTGATATCAAAAATGCTGTTTCTGAAGCAAAACCAAGAAATGTGAATGAATTGTGGAATGTTGTTAAAGAATCATGGAGTGGAATAACAGCTGAGAGGTGCCACAAGTTGGTTGACTCCATGCCACACAGATGTCAAGCAGTTTTAAAAAACTGTGGTCATACAACTAAATTTTAGTTTAGTGATTCACAGGATTGCTAAATCCCAGAAAAAAAAAATGTTTGTACAAAATAGTTTTGAGTTTGTACAGTCAATAAGTTTGTACAAAGATAGACACTGCTATTTTTTTGAACACACCCCTTTCAACTAATTGCCCAATTGCACAGCCTTAAGAGCGTGCATATCATGAATGCTGGGTCTTGTTTGTTTTCTGACAATCTACTGAACCTACTGGTAACTTGTTTGCCACGTAGCAATAAAAAATATACTAAAAACCTTGATTATTCTGGTTAGTCACATTGTACTGCTATTATTTTGAACAATACTGTATATCCTTCCATCTCCTACGTGGGACTCGATACTGGCGGTGGGGCGCAGGTGCAGCTCATCTTCAATCACTACACCTGGCCTCACTCCTTGTTCCCACGCCTCTCGGCCCCGCCCCACTCGCCACATACCCCCATTGCCCCTCGCAGGCCGGGGGGGAACCCTCGAGACTGCGCTCTACTCCCCCCCCCCTTCCCTCCGGGGGGGACCGCTCACGGGGACCTGCAGGAACCTGGGGGTAGGACAGACGAGGCGAGAGAAAAGGAGATGGAAGGAGGAGCGACAAGGACGAGAGAGGGGAGAGAGGAAAAAAAAATAAAAAATTCCGGTTCCCAGACGCACTGCTGCTCGGCCCTCCACCAGCTGGGTGATCTCCTCCGCGGTGCCTGGCGGTGGCACTGGACGGCCCTTGGCGGACGGCACGACACTCCTTCGCCGCCCGATGGACGGCGACGGCTCCTCCGATTTTGGGCAGCGGCAGGAGTCCCCCGTTCCCTGCCCCTCCGGACTCAATCGCGGAGGCAGCAGGCTCCGGCCCCCTGGCAAACGGCGCCGACTCCTCCGCTCCCTCACGGATGGCAGCCGCCCCTCCATATCGTGGGCGGCCGGCAGCGAGCTCGCCTGTCCCCAGCAACTCGCTCCAGCCCACCGCCTCGAGCGTCCATGGCGGCACATACTTCGCCTGCTCGAGGGCACCGCGGATTCACCACAGGGGCGAGGTATCTTCAGCAGCGCGTCCCTCCTTCTCCCGGGCTTCGGCACCACTGTAATATTAATAAACTCCATACTCATCGGGAAGAAGGAGGCGGGAACCGGCGCACAATCAAAAACACTTTAATATTCAAAAATAAACACAAAACAGCGAAATAAAAGCCAAAACATAAAATAATGTCCCAGGCCTGGTCCTCTCTCGTCCTTCACGGTCGTCGCTCCAGTTTTATATCCTTCCATCTCCTACGTGGGACTCGATACTGGCGGTGGGGCGCAGGTGCAGCTCATCTTCAATCACTACACCTGGCCTCACTCCTCGTTCCCACGCCTCTCGGCCCCGCCCCACTCGCCACACAAACATTATTCCTACTTTACAGGGAATAAAACATAACTCTACCAATTACCAAAATATATAAGTATCCCTATATATATACATAATCATCTTGTCTTGCAAGCTTCTCTCACTCATCTTCATGGAGGATGTTCCTGTATGTACCACGGCTGGCACAGAAAAGCTACTGTCCTCATCCTTTGGTTTATTACCTGTAAAATATATGTCGAATAGAAGGCTGTCTGTAAATGCACAGAATGGTATATATTACTTGTAAATGAAAAAGGTTCAAAGCAGTTCAAATCATAGAGATAATGACTTAAAGGTACAATTTGTACGATTTTTGCAGTAAAATATCCAAAAACCACTAGGCTAGTGTTATACATTTTGTCCAGCTGATTACTGACAATAGCTCTAATGTTTTCAACTACTTGTAAATCATGAGAAAATTCCCACTGTTCATGCCCACTGTTCTCTACTGACGTAGAGACCACATGACAACAGTGTCGTGGACATTGCGGAAGTAGCTTCGCGATAAACTTCAACTAGAAAGAGATGCCGATCTCGCTTGTGTTTTACTCGACAGTTGACTTGATTCATATCTTTAAAGAAAACGTATGCTATTATAACGATCAACAAAATTAGTATTATGGGGTGCCAAACGCGGGGCATGGCGTCTCTAGACCGGTGCGAGGATGGGTCTGATCGCGTCTTTGCATTGACTTTGTATGTAATCTATTTACGCAAATCGTTGAACTCGCGTTAAATCCATGATTTATCTTTCCGTCTGATTGATGGTCATCAGCGGTTGAGTAGAAGACAACAAATCCCATCATTCCATGCTCTTTCTTAGCATCGTCAAACCACACAATTGTTATTGTTTTGGTAGTGCGCCCTCTCGCGGCAGATCCTACAACCTGTACCTTTAAGCGCTTTTAGCTTGTCATGCGTAATCAGGATGAGCTGACTTCTAACTTCTAACATCACCTCTTCAGTACTGGTCTGTGTCTCCACATTGTATCTTCAGTAACAAAACTGTACTGATCTTGCAAAAATGAATTACACCATAGCAGTAGAAACATATTACATTTCAAACACAAGCAGTAACGGAACATCTTGCTTTTCAAATGCAAAAAGAAAAAGAAAAAAAAGCATTATTTCTAGAGGTGGCTGATAAATCGAATATTACTGGTGGTTATGTTTAGTTCTTACAGTATACTGTGCAGACTCAAACTGAACTTGATGACGTAAATGTCACGTGAGCAACCTGTAAGTCTTCTAACCGCTATGCCAAAAGAAATCTGAATCACCCACCGAATCTTGCATACATTGTTAAATAATTTTGTCCCGTTGCTTTTATGGAGACTCTATAGGCTTCTCCATTGACTTCATGCCTCCACATCCCCCTGATTGCCTCATACAGTAAAAGATTGCCTGCGAGCTTCTCCTCCTATCCATACGGTAATTTCTCTACTGTGCAACAGAGTTTATGATGCAGATTATGACGCAATCGTTAGCCTATTTTTCACAAAAACTGCTTCTATGGGGCCACAACGTAAATATATAAGGTAATGGGGCCTTTTATACATTTTCGTGTTTCTTAAGAAATAATGAATGGACAAATGGAGTCTTTAAATGCCTCAGATGTAAAGTTATTCGCTGTCAAAGTGACGCCAAAATGAGTGGGAGTCAATGGAATGCTAACAGCAGGTGGGGGTCCGCTAGCCAATGGCAGGGTGCTTCAAAAAAAAATTAAAAACCTGCGACTCTGTCGCACATAGTAAATTATTCAACAATGTCTGCAAGATTCGGTGGTTGATTCAGATTTCTCTTGGCACAGCGATTACAAGACTTACAATTCTTTGACAGGTTGCTCAGAGATTTTACGGTTCATTATAGCCGGTTCATTATATTAGAAACCAGATGTAGGCTATTTGAATCCAAATTTATTTGGTTTAGATTCATTAATCTTTTTTTTGCAATTAATGCACTTAAATGTGTGTTTAAGTGACTAAGAACAGCATAATGATATTGAAAGTATTCTGTACACAGATGTAAATCGTGGTACTATTACATACAAATACATCACTTTCAGAAAATATTATATAGAAAATGTAATTTATAGAATTCATAGAGCAGGAGTTGATGAAAATTTCAACAATTCAAAGTTTTATTGGAGTATACTGTATAAGAAAGTGTATTGAAGTTTATTTTTATTAATTGCATTAATGCACATAGTAGGTTATATATATATATATATATATATATATATATATATATATATATATATATATATATATATATATATATATATATATATATTATAGTCTAAATAGTAATACACTTAAAGTACATTAACAACTGTAATTTGAGATTATTGATTTGTAGAAGTTGAAAGTAAAATCTATTATTTTACATGTGCTTTAGTATATTGATAAATATAAAAATTGTATTTATGATGTTATTGTATCTATCCATTTTTATAAAGTGCACTTATGTTAAGACCTATTGTGATTAAAGTGTAATCTCTTTAAGTATACTTAAGTGGCCTTTAAACTATGATATTATCTGCAAATGTACTTATAAAATATATACTTTTAATATTGGAAGTAAACAACAAGTACACTGTAGTATGGTTCAACGATCAAAGAGGAAGGAGACCGGGGTCGGCGTTCTGAGGCTCGTGGGTATTTATTGAAATAACATAAAAGATATAGAAAATAAAGTCGTGCCACATGCGCACACGTTTAAACGTCTTTCCACTCTACGTTACGGCTGTCTGCTTCGAGGCTTCTCCAGCTCGTCTCCGCTCTGATTCCCCATGAGTCCTCAGCTCTCTCGCCCTTCTCCGGTTGTCGTGCGGCTTAAATAACGGTTCCCCACGCCAATCACTACAATGAGACCCAGCTGTTAATCGTCTCTCACCTGAACCACTTACCACCGCTCATCTCTTCATTCAATCTCCTGTTGCAGACTTCGCTAAACCACGCCTCCGCCGCCACATACACTTTTAATACAATTAAGCATGTTTTTTCACAAGGGTTGCATCACAGTATAGAATTGTATCAAAAATATTTTCTGCCTCACTGAAGAGACAGAAGCAACAGTTTGTCTCTAAGTGGAACCCACCAGGGCGGCACAGGCGGAACTGGATCCCACCGGGGTGGCGCAGGCAGAACTGGAGCCCACCACAGCCGAGCAGACGGGAACAAAGCCCACCAGGGCGGAGCAGAGGACCACCAAAGCCGAGAAGACGAAGAAGAAGCCCACCGGAGCAGAGCAGAGGATCACCACAGCAGAGTCCATGGCCCAGGAGAGCAAGTCTGGTCAGGTAGGACTGAAATAAAGAACATGAACAGGTCAATGGTGGCCTCCGTGGCCATGATGAGATGGTAGTTGGCCTCCATGGCCATAACAGGACAGGCAATAAGTTCATAAGTGGCCCCCATAGCCATGACGAGAGGGTAGATGGCCTACGAAGGTTCTGCAGCTGTTGCCGCCACCTCTGGAGGTTCCACCGCCATAACAGTCTCCTTGACAGCAATAAAACGGACTGAGAGAGCAAGGCTGGGTGCAACAGACAGGATGTGACGAGACTCTGGAAGTTCAGCTGATACATGACCAGGCTCTGGATAATCTGTTGTAATATAACGAAGCACTGATTTGACTCGACTCTGGAGAGTCCACGGGGACCTGACTCGACTCTGGAGAGTCCACAGGTGGCCATCTTGTCTGGAGACACAGGTGTAGAGTCAACCATCACCCCAGCCCTACTGCCATGGTCCAAAACACTTGAGCCAGACCACCCACATTATTCCCCCTTTGACGGAGGGTGGTTAAATTTAAGAGTCTCCCCCTCCGCTCCTCCATGGTGGCTGGGGAACGGATTCGAAAACCCACACTGCTGGATCTGGGCATGATGGAGTCCTTCTGTCACAAAGTGCACACAAGCAAGAAGATCCACAAGCAGTGTTTTATTAGGGTAATCCAGAATCATAAATCAGCCAGCCAAAGGTCAAAATCCAGAAAAGCAGTCCTAAACAAGAAACACGACAAAAACCAGGGAACATGAAAATACCAGGTGACATTAACCAAGGACTCCATGACAATGACAGAAACAAACAGGGTATATGAAGACAGGTGCAAACAATGTGAGTGGGAACAGCTGTGTGCAATGATTAGTCCAGATAAAGGCTTGTGAGAAATGCAGTGCTGAAGTGGAGTGAGGATATGGGAAAGTGATACCTCTAGTGCAGGGGTTCCCAAACTTTTTAGCCCGCGACCCCATGATAAATGCGCTGCATTTTTCCTTTTTTATTCAAAATATTAACAAATTTGCTAGATATGGCATGAAATAGCTGATATTCCGATTGTCAAATATATGCAAGTGGAAGTGTTTTGTTGTTTAAACACCTTTATAACGATCCCGTTAGTTGAGCTGTATGCGCGATGGGCGCCGCCATCTTAGTTTGTGCCGCAGACGCAGTTCAGAGAATCAGATCTGTTGGATTTACAACACGTGAATTCATCCACTTCTCCCGAAATACATAAAAGTAAGTGGCTGGTGAACTGGGAGAATAATGGAGTAAACTTTAAAGTTACTTACACAATGTGTATCTGATATGAATAAAATGTGTCTAATTATAATGAAAAAGATTATTATTGCCTCTTCCTTTGACATCAGTGTGTATTTTACAAACTCTAAATGTATTTTTTTTTTCTAGTACTTATATGTCTGAAACCTAAAATAAACATTATGTGGTTGAAAACACTGAAAAGTTGTGATGACAGCTCTGAGGGCACTTTTCTCTGGCTCAGCGCCAGCCAACTCGCGAGAGCACATTTGAATTTCACGTCATGCACTGACCGGTGTGGTCGTACACTCCAGGGACTAGCCTAGACTGATCACACCGGTGTGATCGTACGTGCGATGCGAAAGAGTTAAATTAATTGAAACAAAAATATATAAAGCCTATATCGAAATCATCTCGCGACCCCTCCGCCGGGGTCCCGCGACCCACCGTGGGGTCGCGACCCCTACTTTGGGAACCACTGCTCTAGTGTACACCCAGGGATACACAGATAAAACACTGTGACACAGTTTTCCCAGCATTCACCTTGTTCGTTCCATGTTTGTCCCTCACCAGGGTCCCATTGACACTCGTAAGGTTTTGTCAGAGATTGGTGTGATAATTGACAGTATGTCCATGCTGCCCGTGTTCTTGCACCGACCCTGTCTGAGATCCACTCGCTTGTGGAGAAACTCAAGAACCCCGATGCTCTGGCTACCAAAAGCGTCCCCACAGCCCACCTGCTAAACCCAACTACACCACCTGGTTAGGAGGTGAGCAAAGAAAGGCACGGCCAAAGCTTTGAGACTCCTGTCCTCTGCATCAGACAAGAACAGTTTTATAAAGCAGTAGTGACAATGAAGATTTTCTGAAAATGTGCTTACCCTCGGCCCATCCAAGATTAGGATGAGTTTGTTTCTTCATCAGGTTTGTAGAAATGTAGCATTGCATCAATGTCTCGGCGATGGATGCCCTGCATGAATAGGTGCTGACAGAATGAGAGTAAAAACATCACAATAATCCACAGACATAAAAACATCACAATAATCCACACCACTCCAGTCCATCAGTTTACATCTGGAGAAGACAAACACTAAAGCGTTAAGATGTTTTTAACTTCAAACTATTGCTTCTGGCTAAAATAGGAGTTCATAATCAAAAAAAGATACCATAGAATGCATTGCAATGCATACAATATTTTTAAATGATAATAATAATAATAACCTTTATTTAACCAGGTAAAATCAGTTGAGAACAAGTTCTCATTTACAACTGCGACCTGGCCAAGATAAGGCAGAAACAGTGTGACAACACAGAGTTACACATAGAAATAAAGTATCCAATCAACAAACCAATCCCTGTACAACATACAAACCTAATACAAATAACAATATAATGATGTAGCCTACACATATAACACTAAGTAAACCTTAAGAGCTTAAAGCGGAAAATAAAATATAAAAATTCTATAGTGCACCATAACAGGGCTGCTAACAAGAGCAGGAATCAGTAAATAATTGTGAAATCTGATGCTTAAAGTTACCAAGGGAGATCGGTACTTCTATTTTTAAAGATTTTTGCATTTCATTTCAGTCGTTGGCAGCAGAGAACTGGAAAGAAAGGCGGCCAAAAGAAGACTTGACTTTGGGAATGACCAAAGAACTATACCTACTAGCACGCGTATTACGAATTGAAGTTGCTACTGTAACCAGTGAGTTGAGATATGGAGGGGATAAACCTAATAAAGACTTATAGATGACCAGGAGCCAGTGAATTCAGCGACGAGTATGTAATGAGGGCCAGCCAATAAGGGAATAAAGATTGCAATGATGAGTAGTGTATGGTGCTTTGGTGACAAAACGGATAGCACTGTGATAAATTACATCCAGTTTACTTAGTAGAGTTTTAGAGGCTATTTTGTATACAACATCACCAAAATCAAGGATCGGTAAGATGGTAAGCTTTACAAGGGCATAAGTAAAAGAGGCTTTTTTACGATATAAGAAACCGATTCTAGATGTAATTTTCGATTGTAAATAATTAATATGAATCTGAAAATTAAGTTTACTGTCTAACCAGACACCTAAATATTTATAGGAGTCCACTTTTTCTAATTCGGTCCCATCAAGAGTAGTAAGGATAATAGGATGAACAGCTGTGGGCAGTGTACGATTAAAAAGCATGCGTTTAGTCTTATTAGCATTTAAAACCAGTTGAAGGTCAAGAAAGGCATGTTGTATGGCATTAAAACTATATAAACTATATAGTTAATAAATAAACTTATAACTAAAACATACAAATGGATTAACGAATCACCAGCAGCACTAGCAACCTCATTGATATATATAGAAAAAAGGGTTGGCCCCAGAATTGAACCCTGAGGCACCCCCATTGAGACTGCCACAGGACTGGACAACATGTCCTTTGATCTTACACACTGAACTCTGTCTAAAAAATAATCTGAGAACCAAGCAATGCATTCTCTTGAGAAACCAAGGTTGCTGTGGATGGGACAAAACTCTTAGCCAGATCAGAAGCAACATTAAGAGCATGACCAGCAGCAGCAAAGTGTTCATTCAAATTTTGAATTATCAATAATTTGTCAGTGGTAACAGTGTTCCCAAACTTCAATGCTGCGGGCAACTGGGCGGAGATGTTTTTATTCTCCATAGACTTTACAGTGTACCAGAACTTTTTAGAGTTAATACTACAAGATGAAAATTTCTGTTTAAAAAAACAGGCCTTAGCTTTTCTAACTGACTGTGTGTATTTGTTCCTGATTTCCCCGAAAAAGTTGCATATCTCGGGGACTTTTTGATGCTAATGCAATGCGCCACAAGATGTTTTTTTGTTGATTTAGAGCAGTCAAGTCTGGGGTAAATCAAGGACTATACCTGTTTTTGGTTCTCAGTTTTTTAAAAGGAGCGTGCCTATTTAATATAGTTAAAAAAGTTTTTTTTAAAAAGAAACCAGGCATCATCTACTGATGGAATGAGTTCGATACCATTCCAAGGTACCCGAGACAGATCGAATAAAAAAGCCTGTTCACAGAAGTGTTTTAAAGAACGTTTGACAGTTATTAGGGGTGATTGTTTGACCACAAACCCATTACGAACACAGGCAATTATGCAGTGATCGCTCAGATCCTGGTTAAAAACAGAGGAGGTATAATTGGAGGGCATATTAGTCAGAATGATATCTATGATAGTACCCGCATTTACGGATTTAGGATTGTATCTAGTGGGTTCATTGATGATTTGTGTAAGATTGAGAGCGTCTATCCTAGATTGAAGAGCAGCCGGTGCATTAAGCATGTCCAAGTTCAAATCACCCAGCAACACAAACTCTGAAGATAGATGCGGGGCAATCAATTCACAAATAGCATCCAGGGCACAGCTGGGGGCTGAGGGAGGTCTGTAACAGGTAGCAACAGTGAGCGACTCATTTCTAGAAAGATGGACTTTTAAGAGTAGAAGCTCAAACTGTTTGGGCACAGATCTGGACAGTAAAACAGAAATCTGCAAATTATCTCTGCCATAGATTACAGCTCCACCTCCCTTGGTAGTTCTATCCTGACGAAAAATTTTATAGTTCGGAATAGAAATTTCAGAATTTTTTATGGGTTTCCTAAGCCAAGATTCAGACACGGCTACAACATCAGGGTTAGTTGAATGTACTAAAGCAGTGAATAAATCTAACTTAGGCATGAGGCTTCTGATGTTGACATGCAGGAAACCAAGATTTTTACGGTTACAAAAATCAACAAAAGAAAGCACCTGGGGAGCCGGTGTGATACTGGGGGCAATAGGACCTGGGTTTGACTCTACATCACCCGAGGAACTCAGAAGAAGTAAAATAACTATCCGACTGAAAACTGTCAAAACTGGTCTTCTAATACTTTGAGTACATAGAATAATAGAAACAGAATTCTGAACATGATCAAATAAATTGAAGGCATAATATGTTGGCAAGGTAATAGTGAGTTGTGGGTTCAATGACGGTAAACCTAAATGTTGGGTAATAAAAAGAGAGATTACATCTCTGGAAACACCAGTTAATCTTGATGAAGTCTCCACATATGTAGGGGGTAGAAAAAAAGGACAATTAAAGATTTGTTGAGAGGGGCTGTGGACTCTACATTGAATAAAAACAGTGATAGCTAGCCTAAACAATAGCATACCAGACATGTTGAAGCAGACAAACAAAGTAAGGCCTTGCAGGGCCTAGCAAATAAACAAACAGACCTGCAAGCGTCAATAGTGAAGCTGAGAAATTAGCGTCCAATAAGCAGCAAAAAAAGCAACAGTTTGATGGGCAATGCAGTAGAAGATTGCGAGGCAGGGCGTCTAGCAGCCAAAGGCTGACAGGCATCAGCCTGTCAGCTGATGCCTGATATCTACATAAAAGGTATGTGGCTTGGGTAAGGGCAAAAATTCTCCAGAAACGGTTTTACATGTCCATTTACAAACCTAGGATTTGTTACTAGAATTATTTGGAAGGGTCATGAATAATAATGCTCTGCTCTGATTGGCTGATTCATGGCACAAATCTTTTCTGTCCAGCGTGAACGATGGAGAGATTAAGCATCCAACCTGATATGTCTGAGCCTGTATCAGACAAAGATACAGATTTTAAGAGATTCTGAAAGAATGTTTAGCGTCCGAGTGATCGATGCTTGAGAGAGTTGTCGGTGAAGATGTGGACGCAGCCTCTGTGTTGCTGTTATAAGCATTTTTGCACTTATCTTTCCCACTTTTTTGACACTTTAGAAAGTTAATAAAGTAGTAGTTAAAGTAGTTAATAAATCTTAATTGCTAAATATTTGAAAAAAAATTCAGTTTATTTTTTTAAACTAGAACATGGGCTGGTAAACGTTATGCAAAGGTTGGGGGTTTAAAAATTAATGATCCCTACTGTAACGTCACAGTCTGTGTTTCGGTGTTATGTTTGGATTCGACTCTTTTTCAGTGGACTATTGCAGCACGAGATATTCAGTGGTGTTTGAGGGTAACAATATTTCACGATCATTTCCATGTACATAACTCTTATTCAACTATGCCAAGGTAAATACAGTTTTCCATTCTGTGGCACCTTTAACAGAAATATTTTCAAATATCATTTGGCAAGCTTTTCCATGAAGTTTTGAGAACACTATTAAAGAGCGGATAACTTTGAATGAAAATAAACTCAAAGCAAATAAAAATTGCAATGCTAATTGACATAGCTTGGATCACGGAAAAAAATAAACTTTCCAAAATTGGTGTTTGCAGCTGGGGTCTTCTATTGTACTTGTCCATTATGTGTCAACTGATTTAGTCATGTTAACTCCGATTGCTCTTTTCTTTTTCTTTCTTTTATTCTTTTTGCAGTCATGTTTTACTAAAGAAAGTTTGAGGAAAGATTAAAAGGTTGTTAGGGTTTCTCTTTAACAATGTTTTTTTTTTATGTTTTTTTAAACTTGCTGACAAACTTCTATGGATTCTATGGAATTATTTCCCCCAAGGAATCAAAAAAGTCAATTTGGAGAAAAAAAGTCAGCAACCTAGAGATATTAGTGAACTGTGAGATAGATCAGTCATGACATAAATAGTCAAAATGACCTTTTTTTTCTTCTCTATTTATTTATTTATTTATTTATTTATTTATTTATTTATTTATTTATTTATTATTCTGTGGTGGAAATAAGCTTCCATATACTTAAAATCATTTACTGCTTAATATAGTATTTTCCTATTTGTAAGAGCACACTTGTCTGTGGAGAGTGGTAAGGAAAATGGCACCAAAGAAAAACATCTACTTTTGGCAAGTTCCAGTAAACATTGGACTTGAACCATTCTTATTTGTCGTCAATATGACATTGGACTCCAGAAACACCATGTTAACAGAATTTAAGAACCAATTACAATCTGATAAGATTGTTTTTCAAATTCAGTTTGTGCATTTATGTTCAAAATAGGAAAAATAAGAATTCTATCTTGAGATCCAATGAGAATCACCCAGCTGCATAAGCTCCCCTTTCTGCATCACATGATAACCATTAGTGTTAATGAAAAGGGAGGGACTATCGTTAATTAGCTGAAATCTGTAGAATACAAAAAGACCAAAGGGCAGTATCTCCACATTGTGTTTAACTGTTAAACAATGGATGGAATTTGGTGTTTGGGTCAGCTTTTGCTGGTTTGTGCTTTCTGTCATGCCGTTCCACACTGGGGTAAATCGCTTCAGGATGTTCAATCTCTGATGACCCAGCAGTTTCCGCTTCAAAAACCAGTTCAACAACCAAAGTACCAGCAGTTTCCGGTTCAGAAGCCAGTTCAACAACCAACTTACCAGCAGTTTCCGGTTCAGAAACCAGTTCAACAACCAACTTACCAGCAGTTTCCGCTTCAGAAACCAGTTCAACAACCAACTTACCAGCAGTTTCCAGTTCAGAAGCCAGTTCAACAACCAACTTACCAGCAGTTTCCAGTTCAGAAACCAGTTCAACAACCAAGTAACCAGCAGGTTCCTCAGCAGATTTCGCTTCAGAAGCCGGTTCAACAACCTAAACCACAGTTTCCGCTTCAGAAGCCAGTAGTGCAGACAGATCCTATTAATAAATGTGCTGTAGCTGATTCTGAGCAGATCCAATGTGGTCTACCTGGGATCAGTGGTGCTGACTGTGAAGCTATCAACTGCTGCTTTAAAGCACAGCAGTGTTACTATGGGAGGGCGGGTAAGTGTTCTCAGTCTTATTCGGTTCATGTTAAACTGATTCTCTGCATTAACCTGCTCTTGTACCTTGTTCTAGTAACTGTCCAGTGTATTAGAGATGGTCAGTTTGTGGTAGTGGTGTCTAGAGACGTTACTCTGCCTCGACTGAGTCTGGATTCGGTTCATCTACTGGGTGGAAACGACCCACCTTGTGCTCCTGTGGGGTCCACACCTTCCTTTGCCATATACCAGTTCCCTGTGACCGCATGTGGCACGAGTGTGATGGTGAGCAGCTGCTACTGGTTTTATTCTGCATTTGCTTATGATGGACCGGATGCTGCCACTGTTTCCGTTCACAGGAGGATGGCGGATATGTGGTGTATGAAAACCGAATGACCTCGTCCTATGAAGTGGGGGTTGGACCATATGGTTCCATCACAAGGGACAGTAATTTTGAGTAGGTGATCTATGACTTTGTGTGAACTGTAATCCCTGATAAATGCTACAAGCTTGCTGTGTGTTGTCCAGGTTCCTCTTCCAGTGTAGATACTCTGAAACTTCTGTGGAAGCTCTGGTTGTGGAGGTCAACTCCGTTCCTCCACCTCTACCAGTAGCTGCTCCAGGGCCTCTCCGGGTGGAGCTCAGACTGGCCAATGGCCAATGTGTCACCAAAGGATGTGCTGAAGGTAAGGTCTTGTCCTGTGTCTGCCTAAAGCCTTTCAAACTTGAGTCTGGTTAAACCCCAGTGTTCCTCAGGAGATGAGGCCTACACGTCCTACTACAGTGACGCGGATTATCCCATCACAAAAGTCCTGCGAGAGCCTGTGTATGTTGAGGTGCACCTTATGGAGAGGACTGACCCCAACATTGTCCTGATGCTGGGACGTTGTTGGACGACTTCAACCCCCAGTCCACTCAGTCTCCCCCAGTGGGACCTTCTGATCGATGGGTGCGTATACAGCTGATCTTTATCCCATTAGTCTGCTGGGAGACCCTTTCTAACCTTCTCTTTTGTCTTCAGATGCCCTTACCAGGACGACCGTTATCTGACCACACTGGTTCCAGTGACTGGATCATCTGGGCTTCAGTTCCCAACCCACTATAGGCGTTTTGTTGTGAAGATGTTCACATTTGTAGACCCAGCCTCACTGGCTGCTCTGCAGGAAACTGTATGCCCTCCCCCCCCCCCTTTACTTGAACATTTGTATCTACTACTTGTGGATTATATGACTTGAGCCTCTTTCTTCCCTGTCAGATCTTCATCCATTGCAGTACAGAGGTGTGCCATCCATCATCTGGCTCTTGCGAGCAAAGGTGCACCAGGAAACGTGAGTTCTCACTCTTTTGACAAGAGGAACTGCGCATTTTAGAAGTTTTCTCACTTCTAACACTTCTCTTTCAGGAAGAGATACTCGTATCAAGGCTGTCTCTGGGGAGCAGACTGTGGTTTCTAGTGGAGCAGTTACTCTGGTCATGTAAATCTAGTTTTTAATAAACTTTGCAGAACCCAGAGGTATCTTGTCTTTGTATTCTGCAGGATCTGGTATTAAATGCCCCTCTTGCCAGGTTTTTTTTTTTTTCCTAAGCCGAGGTTTCACAAGCTTTTGTAAGGTTGTGCATTGAGTCATTTATCCATCTTCCAGTTGCTAACCTGGAGCCAAACCAGGTTCCCCTCTGGTTTGGTATCTTGCTCAAGAATACCTCAGCTGTGGGTATTGAGCTGTATTCCAGTGGGCTAAGACTCAACCACCACAGCTTGTGGGTCATATTCGCTGCATCTGTCAGCCATCCTAGTACTACCTGCTTATATGGGGAAAGATGTGGTTGCAAACTGGGCAGTTGTGGACTAATGGTTGGAGTCAGACTTGTGATCTAAAGGTTTAATACTCAACACAAGTAGGCAGGGCCGTGGCTGAGGTTTGTGGGGCCCGGTGAAGGTTGTACCAGTGGTCCCTGTTTGAAATGGTTTAATTTGTATGTTCAGTTATTTGTGCTATTTAAAGGTCAAGTAGGTGTCCAGGTACAGAAACGAATAATTAAATGTAAAATAGCACTGGATAGTCTTCAATGTAACATGAAATATACAATCAAACCAAAGTTCAGACAACTGTTATGACTATCCAGCTATCTTTTCTTTTTTTTTTTTTTTTCTTTTTTTTTTTTTTGACCAATTACGAAGCAGTCTTTTTTCTTTTTGTCCAGACTGGTGCGAGGTTGCATTAGCAATTCATGGAAAAAAGGCAATACATGGTGCTTTATAAGCTGCTGTTTAAGGTATAATTTTCCGTCCCAATTTTGTCACACCATCGATTTCACTAGTAGCTCACCATATGAAGAATCTTTTGGTATAATCTATCACCGTTTGCTTAATCTTGCTATAGCCTACTCACATAAATGTATCACAGTGTCCTGTAGGCTACTAGTAAAATACATGTAAAAAAAAAAAATTATATCTGGTGTCTTTTTTTTTTTTGTGCATAAATTCTTATTAAAACTACAAAGTAATTCCTTTTTAAAAGCAGTGAGTTTTCTTGGATTAACATTACAGCAGCAAGTAGCTAAATTAGTCGCAGTCACTTTAAGAGACGATTAATGCATCCCAAATTTTTTTCAACAGTTTACTTTCAAAACATAACCGACTTTTTTTTTTTTTTTTTTTTTTTTTTTTGAGCATACTTTCCAAGGTGGGTATTTTGACATTTTGTATGTATTTGTCGGTACAAGAGCAAGTGTTTTGAGATGGCTCTGCATGAGCCCAGAACACCGCGAGTACTGAATTGGACTCTTTCACATCTTTTTGTTTGTTCAGATGCAGGAGGGACTTTGAGGAGAACTTTGCAGAAGAGAGCTAGGTTCAGTGTCGCTGTCCGTGATACGCAGCTCTCTCTCTCGGCGTGCGCACCGAACACAGTGCGTGAGTAACCAGCTACTCTGTTAAGCTTTTCCGGGTCTTGTGTTTGGATACTTAAATGTTTAAAATACGTGAAAAAGATAAGCTTTCGTGAGGAAAGTGTCTTTTTGAGCATCTTTTTTAGGCTGGCTTCAGCAAGGCGGTTGAGATCGTTGGGGCCCACCCTCAGCCGTGGGCCTCTGTAATAGTTTCCACCTTTCACCCCACTAGCGACGGCCCTGCCAGTAGGGAATGTAGGTTAGGGATTGAATGAACCGTGCTCCCTTACACTTTCAATACACTCAGTTGCTCCCCAGGCACCACAGTGCAAACGGCACTGGGTGTGTTCACTGCTTCTAATGTGCATGCAGTAACATTTTTATAAAGTGCACTGTAGTATGTTAAAGCTGCGGTAGGTAACTTTTGATGCTTTAGCGGTTAATAAACAGAACTGCTTGCATCTTGCGGAAGAACATCGTAGCCGGAACTACTTCTCTCTGTTTATGAAGAATCACAAAGGTACTGGGTTACTCCTCCTTGGTACCCCCGAAGCAATCTAAAATAGTCAGAATATAAACACTTATTATAGATGTACCCTAGTGATTCAGGACAAGCTAAAAACACGGTTTGGAAAATGGATTCACGGTGTACTCGCTTATTATATACATTTTTCTACATTTTGAACACAAAGTTATAGACGGCAGCTCTGATTGGTTGTTTCTTAGTGGATGAATTTCTACAAATGGAAATAGGACCACTGGGGGGAGCCAGAGGAGCTTTATTTTCACAAATTATCTGTATTCTACTGTCAGGACATAATGACAGGTTTAACAAATATGTAAAAAATATACTTTTACAAAAGTTACCTACTACAGCTTTAAGACCTATTGTGATTAAAGGGTAATCTCTTTAAGTACACTTAAGTGGCCTTTAATTTAAACTATATGATATTATCTGCAAATGCCCTTTTAAAAAAAAAAGTATACTTTTAAGATTGGAAGTACACAAATACAGTTTCAATACAATTAAGCACACTTCTTTTTCACAAGGGTTAGCTACATAAAAAAAATTACCTACTCAAGCAAGTGTGTGTGTATATATATATATATATATGGAAGTGACTAAAACTGCAATTCATCGACTGGCCGCTTGAGGCTGGCAGCAAAAGGGAGTCAATGTCTAACTTTTCAGCAGAAGAAAACATGTTTACAGCCTGGTGCAAAAAATGATTTTGGTCTAAATAGCTAATTTTGCCCTTCATGACAACTGTGAGGGGGTGAATCTTTTTATATATCTATATCATCCATTTAAATTATATTAAGACTAAAAGTTCTGCATAATTAAGGGCGTAGCCACTTGAGTGACAGGGGGATAGAGCATCACAGTCCCGCCCACAGCCAGTGCTGGAAGTAAAATTCAACACAATTTCTGCATTGACAGTTGGGGTATAAGGCATAAAAACGTAACCATACATGGTAGACAAAACCTTGTTTTGAGATAAATGCCTTTTATTCGCAATGTCTTGGATAAGTACTTCATTACCCGCAATCCTGAACAATCCCACAGTGATGCATCTGATTGGTGGAATTCGTGTAACCATCTGGTTAAATCCTGCCAAGGTCCGTGAAGACTGAAGCTCATTAATATAAAAATAAAATAAAAACCTGTGTTGCGTTTTTGGGATTAGAAAACATTAATTTTTATTGTCAATGTTGTAAAACAGTTGTTGTTGTTTTTTGTTTTTTGTTTTTTCAACCGTGATTTTAATGGATTCTTGCTGAATAAATAATTATTATTGAAATTGATCTATTTTTCCTATATTCTATTACATTTCATAAATAGTACCTTCTTCTGCCATTTAATTTTAGTGGATTACAACAATGCAAGATTATCAGGAAATGAGGAATCCCAAACTAAATTCAAATTTGCAGAGCATGAGTCAGTGGATTTATTTATTCATTTATTTGTTTATTTATATATTATGTTTATTGGTCATGTAAGTGATTTGTTCAAGCTCTTAAATAGTCCTTCACCTGCTACAGATAACATTTTAAACAAAAAAAAAACTTTACAATGACAAGAACAGCAGGGGTCAGGATTTCTTATGTCATTGAACTGATGTTTACTGCACCATGCTGTGTGAATGTGCTCCATAGATTAACCTCTTGTCTCTTCACAATCCATATCTGTAAGGGTTTGTAATGGATACATTAAATGTAATATTATTTAATAGTATGAATCCATAATGGACGTTTTGGCCATATTAGAAGATTATCTTATTATTTACAATATTACAAAATAGGATACAAAATTCCTGTTTAAATTATCTAGCTTCAGTTTTTAATTTGCAGTGTAACTCGATCTAGTATTAGGATAGTATTTGTCCACACATTATTGTTGTCCTCGTTTTGTTCAGCATACATAGAATGTGCCCTTTGAAATTCGGCTTCTAAAAGAGAACAATTGCGGTTCAAATCTCACAGTCAATACTGATCTCAACATAACCAGTGTCCTTTTACATGTAAGGCTCACCACACCCTCTGATTTCATGCCATGTTCCTGAGCGACAGCCAAGTAAAAGCAGCTTAAGAGTGTGCTATTCTGAACAACAGATGTTGTGTTGTTGATAAGTGGTTACACTTAATTGACATATCAAGATTAATGTATGGCCTGATATTTTGTATTCACAAAAAAAGGCTTTACTCGTAGATTGTTATATGAGGTGTAGAGCAACAGGGCTCACACTGTGACAGTGTAGTCTGAGGATATAAATGCAACATAAATGCTTTCCTGTGTGTGAGCAAAAACAATGGGCTGTCTGCCCTCTGTGTCTAGCAGGAGTAGCCTGAGATCATTGGCATGAAACTGTGTGTACAACTGGGACATTCCTCCAGATACTCTCGTTCTCTGTGTTTTGGCTGCTGGGCTCCAACCCTGATTACTGAGTAACTCATGATTCTTCAAAAGAGGCTGTGTTAATCTCTTGGACTTGAAGCTAGGAAGAACTACTTTCATCTCCTTTCCCTGGACATCCTAAACTTCCCACTCACTGGTTCTTAGTGCTTCCTGTGTTTGTCCTCGTCTCGCCGGCATTCACTAAGAAGTTTGGGAACGGTCATTTCCGGAGTTCTCTGGTAAATGGACTTCTGTTCGAGTGCGAGTAAGTAGCTGTTTTTACTTGTACTTCTCTAATTTTGTTTTACTGTTTTTATTGCTTAATGTATGGCAAGGTTTCTGCTATAACTTTGTGTCGATTACCTTTTATAATTGCTTTTAATAATAACTATTGCATAACTCCTTTGTGCATACCAACATAATATAATGTAAGGCTTAAAGGGACAGTTAAAACAAAAATACAAATTCTGTTTTCATTTTCTCATCCTCATGTTGTTCCAAACCTTTATGATTTCTTTCTTCCATTGAACAAAATATATGTGCATACTGTATATGTAAAAATAATCTATACAACTTATGTGGTTTAAATCAAGTGTCCTGGGTCAAAAAAGTTCAGTTTATATTATGTAAAAAGCAAAAATGAAGTGGTTATCCTTAAACCTTAAATATGCATGCCTAAATCCAATATAGTGACATTTCAATAACACCTCATTGTTGCTTGTGTCATGATGTTAAGTAATAATATTAGTTTTTATGTTTCAAGTCTTATTTGTTGCTTGCAATTTTGAACCCCATTGACCTTCAGTCAAAAAGAGTTAAAATATTCATCAAAATATATTTTGTTTTATAGAAAAAAAACATTAATATGGATTTAGACCTTAAAGGGTTAGTTCAGCCAAAAATGAAAATTAAGCCATAAATTACTCACTCTCTGCAGTTCAGAAAAGAAATGTCCACTGAGTGCCACTAAAAGGTTAATGCTATAACGCATTTGAAAGTAATATGCCATCTAGACTAAACCCAACCCTAAAACTAATCAATAGTGTTAATAAAAGCAAGTGTGATATAAAAACAAGCAACCATACTATTTTAGCCCGTTTCTACAAGTCTTTGAGGTCTTTTGTGTAACGTGTTGCGCAAGTGCAATGCTGTACCAGGGAAGTTGCAGAGCAAGTTTACTATGTCAGAAAAGCCAAACATATGGAGATTTAAATGTCAAAACAAATTTGTTTGCAAATCATGCACTGTGTTTGAGTAAAAATAAATCTTTATTATTGATTATGTGAGTGTGAATCTGCCCATGTAATCATAATTTGTATAAAAAGGAATAAATGTTGCCACTAGTGTTCATTTTAGTTGAATGTAGGTGATTGATTGCTGCTGCTTTTTTTTTTTTTTTTGCTGCAAAAATCATGCACATGGGGAGTGGGGGCACTCAGGCCTCTTGTACAGCAGTTCTGTTGTGCTGTTTATGGAGAGAGAGCATTGAATCGGTGGACTGTGACATGCTGCAAGCTCAGGGATTTCAGCATATTTCTGAACCTGACTGGATGGTTCTGGGGCAGTGTGTGGGCCGGTCTGACATGTTGGTGTCAGTCGAGTGTCTCAGTAGACTAATTACCACAGTCCAGTGCGGAATCTCAACGTCCTGCTCTTGCACCCTCATGCTTCTTTCTTACAGTCTGTACTAAGATATCAGCTTTGCCTTTTCCACATGAGCAGACAAAGGCACACATTACCTGAGGATACTGTCACTCTGGATCGCACACCTAAACAAAGACTCCTGTGAAACTGCCGCTGGGGTCGGCACAAAAAAGTCTCGACTTGAACGTAAAGAGTGTACAAATGCTCCATAGATGCGGTAACAGGTTTCTCGGTGTGGCTGTGCAGAATACACATTTTTAGTGTTTTAGAGATCACGAACAGGGAAGATATTGCCAATATTGTTTCGAAAAATAGCAGCTCTGTTATACCCACAGTATAAATGTAAATTAATAATTTACTCACCGTCATGACATTTCAAACCTGTATGAAAAAAAATCATTTTATGTCACTAAATGAGATAAGATACACTGTGTGATTAAGTTCATTAAAATGTTCATGCCTCTCCCTTTATTACACATAACCAAAAATGCCATAAATCAAGTTTCTCACATAGTATATTTCATGCTCATTACACACCTTTGATTGTGCAATTAAATGTTCAATGTTTAAACCGGTTTTTCACACAGACTTACTTGGAGGCTTTTGACTGATGTCTGCTTTCCCAGATTTGTTTGTATTTTCTTCAGGGCATTAGATGGCTTTGTAAACTGAAGCAAGATGGTCAGAATTAAAGGAAGCCAAAAAAAACTAATGGCAACCGACACGATTGAATTGTTTGTGTTGACTTTTGTTCTGTTTTTCTCATTGTAGTCTGATCAACAAGATCAGGTCTGGTGTCGTCAAGAAACTAAACAGATTATCCACACCTATTGCTGGCCTGGCAAGTTTATTATTATTATTTGTACTTTGACATGCATATATTATTTAGGCTGTAGTATCCCACCTTGGCTAAGAACCTTAACTCTTACAAAGAAGTTTGAATGTATGCATGTACAAGGGTAATAAGTGTGAATAAAAAAAAAAAGTGGCATTTGGGCCTGAATTAAGCTGCTTTATTGAAGCTGTATTGGTCTAATCTATGCAAAACCTTCTCATTTATTTCCCATTGCCCTTTAAAACTCTTGACACAGGTAAACTTACCTACCGAGCACAGCCTAAACTCACAATTGTGGCCTCACATGGCAAGAGCTAAGCAAAGCCATGCTAAGAAAAACACATAGTTTGGAGTATATTTTAGTTTTGCTAATTACTGCTGAGCCTGTAAAGTTTGTCTGTAAGAGAGAGCTGTTCCTGAGCTACCAGCAAACTATAAGATGGAAAAGAACATGATGCTCTTATCCAGTTATGTTCATGACCAATGAAAGATATTTTTCCACAGAATGAAAGGCTCAGTCACAACACTGAAATCTTACCAGCACCATTATTGTTCCTTCTGGCTGCTTTGTATTAGAATGAAACTGTGTCGAACAAAAGCAGAGGTTCTAGATTTTGTGAAATCAAGGCTCATTAGTGCAAGAGCGGAAATCTCTGGTTTTGTGGACTGTGTAGCGACTCTGGCTTTGGATCACTAAACTCTACTTAGGGTTTGGGTTTGGCTGATCTCTGGATCACATTCCCATAGCTCCATCAAACTCAGAGCCATGGTTTTACCCTTGTGTTTCCCCGGATAGCTGATCCTGCTTTAAACAATTTGAAAAAAGGAAGCCTACTATGGTGTGGCACATTGGTCGGCAACATTAGAAAATACATTCTGGAGCTTTGGCCTGAGGTTTAGCTGAGAGACAACTCCTCAGAGCATAGCCCTTCATAAACCCCCATAAATAAGAAGGATGGATATATTTGCAATGGGCCTCACCACTGTGAAACGAGAATTGGCAGAGCTGATTATTTGAATAGAATTTTCCACAGGCCTGTTTTCTCTCAAAAGTGTCCATTTTTGCATTTAATTATATTATTTACTTTTATTAAACCTATAATGTGTAAGTGTACATTTGTTTTTATGAACTGACACATTATTCCATAATCCCTCTTAATAGTTTACTGAAAAGGACATGTTTCATATGAGAACTTGATCTCTGCTGACATACTTTATCACAAGTATTTACTTTAGCACCTTAGTTTACATACTTGGATGGATAAAATGAATAATGAATATATGGTATACAACACCTTGAAATTCCTAAATCCTAATCAATCAACCAACCAGCAGTCGCAAAACAGGAGGCTTGATAGTTCTGTCAGAGGATTGTAATCACTAAATGAGAATTTCTAACAGGATTAGGTGCACTGACTGTAAAGTTAGACATTCTTTCAGCATCATCTTGTCTGCATGATTTGGCTCTTGAGATGAATTCTAATATGCACAATTAATAAAAGTTAAACATGTAAACCCTTTTTTTTTTTTTTTTTTACTATGCAGTTTTAAGATTCGATGTCTTTGCTTACTGAAGTATCTCATCGATTTTACTTGTTTACATACTTATTATTAGGTTTTTTTTTTCCTTTTCACTAAAACATTCACATACAGTAAATGCATGTATTCTATTTATTTATAATTCGTAATACTCTATATGTTTTTAAGCATAAACTTTTAAATCAGATGTACAGTATGCTGATTGTAGCAACCTTGGTTAGGCGCCTTGTTCAAGGACACAAAAGTTATAGAACCAGTGTCACATATAATTGGGACTGAACCTGTAAATGTTCTATTGTGTGAAATCTAATAACTAAACTTAAATTTAATACATTTGAAGTATTCTGCTGTGGCAAGGGGACATTGTTATAGCTAGAGGTATCTGACCCGCTCTAGCCAGAGATTGTCACTTTCCCAAAGCTATCTAATGTGTCCTGTTTACAAATTGTAGGTAATTTTTAATTCCCAGTAAAGGATAAACATGTAAGAGTTTGTTTGTTCCTAGCCACCTGCTCCAAGACATTTAGCCTTCAGGTAAAAAGGTGACTAGTGGAACTTTTTCATATCTCAGATATTTTGCATAAATTTAGGTTAAAGGTTCGCCTTCGGTTGCTGGTCTCCATTGACTTGCATAGTGTTTTTGTACTAGGGGGGAGCAGCAACTGAATATGAATTATCCCTTTAAGGACACTGATCAAGCTGTTGGGGTGTTAGATTTTTTGTTTGAGGGACAGAACGCTTAGAGACATCTTATTGACATTCATTTTCTGTGCACTGCATTTCAGAAAGATGCATTTGTCACCTTTAAACACAGATGAAATGTAGTCCAGGGTGAGAGCTTTGACCCTTTGCCTTAGGATTTAACAGTTTAAGCAAGGAGGTGATTCAGAAGTGGAGCTCCTCATTGCCTTCTGCTAATAAGCATGTTTGCTGTTTAAATATAGACCAGAGCACCCTGTGATTATTTTAGAGCAAGCGGGAAACCAGGACAGGGTGGGCTGCATGCTCTGAACATGTCCTCCAGATGGTTGATCAAATCTTAATGAAATTGTCATAACACGACACCAGTGCTATGATAGTCCTCAGTCATCAACATACCGGATGTGTATGTGAATGCACACACACAATATGTCTAAGCATTTCCCTAACCACCCACCAAATGATTTTAATAGTCTACATGCTTGGGGGAAATAGTTAGTTGTTTCAGTCACCTGTGTTTCATGGCAACCCTGTCTCCAAAATAATCCACCGCCCTGAAGATTCCTCAAATATTCTGCTGAGATGTTTGAGTGGCGGTTTCTGGGTGTGAAAAGGGAGCGTATGCTTGGGTTTATGTAGGTATGTGTCTGGGTTAGTCTAGAGAGAGTGAAAAGGGAGAGTGTGTGTTTGTGTGACTGCCGTACATGTGTGGGGGAGGGGATTAGTGAAGTTGACACTCTCTGTCATGTTTTTGCACCTCCCCGAAGCCAAACTCCTGCTCTCACAGGTACTGTCACAGCTCAATCAATGACGTTCCTGCCTAAATTCTTTGCTCTTGTTGTGCCTTCTCTCATCTCCTCCCACTGCTTTAGCTCACTGGACTTTGGATGCAATGATTTCTAGACTGCGTGTGCCAAAGAGTTCCCATATGACTGCTGTCTAACTCAAAAGGTGGACACATATTCTCTGTCGACAGGAGAACATCAACCTCTTCTTAAAAGCCTGTGCAAAGCTTGGACTAAAACAGGCTCAGCTTTTCCACCCAGGAGACCAGCAAGACTTATCCACACGTGTGACTGTGAAGTAAGTTTTGGTTTTCTCAACTTTTCTCAATGTTAGGCAATATGCTTGACCCTTCACCAGTGTAAAAATAGCAGTGGTTTAGCTGTAACAGAGTGAGTCCAACCACTGTTTATGGCTCACTGGATGCTGATTTTGGTAGATCTTATTGTCCTTTTGTTTCATATACACATACTTTTGTAAAACAGGCTATTTTAGAATGTTATTTTAATTCAACGTATGAGACTCCATGTGAATGGCTATTGTTAATACATTTATGGGATGTTGTGGTTGTTGACATAGTAGCTTTATAACATTTATCATGCAATCATGCCCGGCATGCACGAGCTTGTTTTGATTGTGAAAATGAATTGAATATTAAATTAATTTTTTCACTTGACAAAAGGGAATATTTAATTCATGATTTAAAGTTAGATATGAGTCAATAAATGAAGAAGAGCAGAGGTGAGTAGCAATTAAACCATAATCTGATCTTAAAACAGCAGAATCACCCTCATCAGTGAAGCATAAACTCTCACTATCGCTGAAATAGATGCTGACAATTGGCTTGTGTATGTGTAAATCCCAGATTTGGAAAGATTAAGGGATTTCTGCATGTGTTTGCTAAGGGTGAATTTGCCACTCGCAGGCGTTTATGTCATATGCTAGCTGTAATCATGCTATATTATTAGAGTTTCAGTGTTTTGGCTCAACCCACACCTGTGACAAGGGTGGAAAAACATGGCATGTTGATCAACCTGTTCATATTCTCACAGGTGTGTCTTGTATGTTTACGTCATGAGATCTGTCAGACCAGCTCTAACATGTTCATAATAGCATTAACCGCAATAGCATTTTGATATTTGCGAACAAAACCACTAAATATTAGGCTATCATGTTTTACAAGTCACTTAAATGAACTAGAAAATTTGTTATTCAGGTTCAACAATTCACAAAAAATAATTTTGTCATCTTTTACTTACCCACATCTCATTCCAAACCGACTTTGTTTTATATTGAACAAAAAAGGAGTAATTTTGAATAATGTGCTGGTTACGGTTTTAATAAATGGGATCTAAAGTTTTCAAGCTTCAAAAAGGAAGTAAAAGGGCCATAACTGTATAATAAAAAGTAGTTTGCTTGATTTGTGTGCTATTTTCCAAGTCTTCTGAAGTTATACGAGAGCTGTGACTAACAGATCAGTCATTCACTGAGTCTTCTCTATCAGTGGATTGTTAACCAGATAACTTGGTAACTGGATCAATTAGCTTTATTGTAAATGAATCATTTGGATCGCTTTCATGACCTGATTCAGTAAAATGATTCATTCATGAATTGGGAAACAGAACTACTCCCATACGCTCTTATAAATTATTATGAAACTGGCAAGGAGAATGTCGAATGTCAAGTTTTTCTGTTAATAACGACTTAAGTTTGGTCTGTTCCTCACACAAGCTTATAATATGACCTCAGAAGACTTAGAAAGAAATACACCACACAAGTCACAGTCTGAACCATGTTATTCATAGCTTTATGGTACTTTTTTTGGGAGGGGGGGGTGAGCATTTTGAGCTTGGCAGCTTCAGTTCTCATTCACTTTAATGAGTTAAAAAAGAGATCTAACGATATTCTTAAAAAATTCAAGTTATGTCTTTTAAGGAAGAAAAAACCCCAGAACATTTTTGGGTGAACTATTCTTTTAGTGGACTTTCTGCGCTTGATTTTCATCAGGTTGTTTTGTTTTCTTATGGTTGATCCCTGAACTGCTTCATTTGACTAAGGTGTGTTCAGCTCTGGCTTGAACTAGTACAGCACAAATGATTGGTTGTAATGGTGTTTTAGACCATTGTATCCCATCAAAGCTATATCACCTCACATACAAATTGGTAATGATTCAAATATGTAAAATCAACCTGCCCATATTGATAAGATTGCTTTGAATGTGGAAAGGGAGGGCTGGTTGTTTCTATCGATCCTGTCATTGTTACCTCAGCTAAAGTGACCGTGCCACCGTCAGACACTGAGATTAAACAAAGCAAGTCCAACTGAACGACGGTTACCATGCCACACCCTCACTGCCATGGCAACCGTACAGAGGCTCTGATTAAACAGGACTCATCCAGTCCCTATAGGATATAATTATAACCACTCACTCCACTTGTTTATGTCTGAGGGGGTGTGTTTGTGGGTATGTGTGAGCATGAAGTGAAGGTTTATCTGTGTCCACTGAAAGGCATTTGTCGGAAGTGTTCCAGAAGGTTCTAATTTTAGAATTGAAAGGTCACTTTTTAACACTAGATCAAGTTCAGCAGTGCTATGACTCCTGACTGTTACTTTTTATAGTTTCTGCTTTCAGCATTGATAATAATAAATTAGATTGATTTCTAAAGGATCGCGTGACACTGAAAGCTGAAGTGATGGCTGCTGAAAAATTGACAGGAATAAATTTGATTTTAAAATATATTGAAATAGTTATTTTAAATTATAATAACATTACACAGTATTATTGCATTTTCTCTCAAATAAATGCCGCCTTTGTGAGCATAGAAGACTTCTTTAAAAAACATTCTAAATAAAATCGTATTCCCAAAGAGTTACATGGTATTATAAGTCCATTAAACCAGTAAAGAAGCACTTTTGGTGGACTGTTGCATGCTGAAAGTGTAAAAGATTCACTTTGCATTCACAGTGTTGTGCACTGTAATATAAGATTTTATATGTAATTATAAGAGTTTGTGGGAGAATGATTGTTATTTTCTCAATGGCGTGTGGCACTGGATGGCATCAGTGGTGTCCATGACAGGGACACTGGTACATTGTGACTTGCTTAATTGTCCACACGGACAAACAAGAGCTGCGTTTGCTCAACACGATCATCAGGCTAGTGAAAATTATATCTTTACAGTGTTTACTTGTGGATTATAGCTAGTGATTCGGAGAATGTATCAAGTCTTAAATCAATCTCAGCTGATGCCTCCATTTAAATGTTGCATCATAGGGCTTTGAGTGAAGTCTTCATAAAAATGTAAAGACGCAAAGAATGATTGATGTATTCTGACATAACTCATTATTAGCATTTGTTCATAAATCCAAAAACATTCTTTACCCACTGAATGTTACTGAACTGGGCTGTGAGGTCTTAATATGCCAGCTATGCACACACACCCATTAGTAATAAAGCTTTTTAAATAATGGGTGTTGATGTGTCATGAACCTGCCCGACCATTGTCGCGGTGTCATTTTATTGCATTGCCCAAAAAGGACTGGCAGGTCTTTACCAGACTTTTATGGACATGAATCATTTCATATTCAAGACGGATGTACGCCTTAAAAAATTCCAGAAATATGCCTTGGATTTTGTGTAACTGAGGGCTGACTTTTTCCATATGTAAATATTTTAGATTATGTGTAGGCAATATTCTATCGCTATTATAGACCATTCTGCTTTTTTCCCACATAACATCTGTATGGGCCTCTGTGGTTTGGGCAATGTTTAGAGTCAAATAGCATAGGACCATTTAGAAACGTTCATTGTGTTCTACAGTACTTTGAAGTGACACAATAATCACACATACAGATATGGTTTGGTTTTTTGAGAGTGACACATGTGACTTTCCCACGGACTAGTACAGCATTTGTTATGATTTTTTTGGGAATGTATCTTAGATTCTAAGTTCATTACACACAAATATTACAGAATGCAGCGGGTTGATGTTGTCATTTGTGAGAATGTAACCATGCAAACATTATATCCTTACAAACGGTCATTAGAGCAAAGAACCTTTATTTCTTTTTTTTCTTTCTTTTTTTGGGCTTGGGAACAGACGGGTGATTATAAGGTTTTTTATGGTGTGTTTGCATTGCAGGGACTTTAATGTTTGAAAAGTTCAGTCATTGTAATTGCAAGGACAATATTTTCCAAAGATCTTTTTGCATTCATCAGAATACAGAAAGTCATATGTTTTCATGACACCATGAGAGCGAATATGATGACAGAATTTTCATTTTTGTTTTTCTTTCTCTATAATCAGATTGGATCAGAAATGCTGATTTTGCTGATTTAACTTTTTCTTTCAAGATCAGTGCCTTCACAATAGGATTTTGTCCTTTGATATTTGTTTTCTCACAAAGGATTTGCTGATAAATAAATGCCTCATAGTTGATAAATATTGCATAATGGTTGATCACATGAAAACAAAATACACCCTTGAGGTTCCCAAAATAATATCTCTCACCCCCACCCCAACAAAGGATTATTTGACTTTTTCGGGCTCATAAATTATCATTAGGTAACCAGCTTTTAAGGCAGAATGATCTTGACATTTTTTCCAGCAGCTGTGTAAATTTGGACTTTGTTCCAATGTGAGACACATACATTTTTCCCCCTCTTACGACTTTTATTGGAGCAATAATTTGTTGTTATCGGGAGCAGTGAACGCCTTCATTCAGCGAGTTGAACATGTCATACAGGTTCATCAGCATGAAGATCACACAGGTCGCTGACTAGCATAATCACTCTCCAACCTCTCAGCTGTTGAACTCTGTAGCTTGTGTCATATACCTTGGATCATGGCTGTCACAGCTAAAAATGTATTGTATTCATTTTGAAAGTGTATTGTGTATAGTACTGTAAGAATGTCCTCTATAGATATAATGTCATTACAGACTGTTGTTTGGTGTTCCTACAGGGCAGGTGCTCCAAGTGTCATTCTGGGCACTCTAATAACTAAACTGCACTGTCCAGACATGTGCTTCTGTACTATTGTATTACCTGTATCTCTACGGACATGGATGTTATTTTATGTTTAGTTAAGGCATAAAAGCTGCAGGGAAAAATGTAAATGTAGCCTATAGTCTTCCATCGGCCCATACAAATGGCCTGTGTGTGGCCCATTTAAATCAAACATTCTAATTATTTTACATTTACATTGTCATTCAGCAGTCACTTTTATCCAAAGCGACTTACAAATGAGGACAATGGAAGGAATCAAAATCAACAACAGAGCAATGATATACAAGTGCTATAACAAGTGTCAGTTAGCTTACACATAGCGAGGTTTTTTTAAAATAATATAATAAATAAAAAGAAAACCGATAGAACAGAAAAAGAATGGATCAAGCTAGTGTTAGAGGTCTTTTTGCTTTTGTTAATTGTATAATAAATGGGGAAGTCGTGGCCTAATGGTTAGAGGGTTGGACTCTCAACCGAAGGGTTGTGGGTTCTAGTCTCGGACTGGACGGAATTGTGGGTGGGGGGAGTGCATGAACTGCTCTCTCTCCACCTTCAATACCACGACTTAGGTGCCCTTGAGCAAGGCATCGAACCCCCAACTGCTCCCCAGGCGCCGCAGCATGAATGGCTGCCCACTGCTCTGGGTGTGTGCTCACTGCTCTGTTAGTGTGCATTTTGGATGGGTTAAATGCAGAGCACAAATTCACAATTTTTTATTTTTTTTTTTGTTAAGAAAACAAGCAGCAAATGAATAGAGTGCAAGTCTAAAAGTGACTTTTAAAAGAATATAATTAGAATAGTGAGTGCTAAAGTTAGAGGGTCAAATAAAGATGGAAGAGATGGTTTTTAAGCCGATTCTTGAAGATGGCTAAGGACTCAGCTGCTTGGATTGAGTTGGGCATCATTCCACCAGGAGGGAACATTTAATTTAAAAGTCTGTAACCGTGACTTTGTGCTTTTTTGGGATGGCACAATCAAGTGACGTTCACTTGCAGAACGCAAACCTCTAGAGAGCACATAAGTCTGAAGTCATGAATTCATGTAAAGGAGTGCAGAGCCAGTGGTGGTTTTGAATTTAGAATTTTATGCAAGCAGCTATTGGTAGCCAGTGCAAATTGATAAACAGAGGTGTGACGTGCATTCTTTTTGGCTCATTAAAAATTTAATCATGCTGACGCATTCTGGTTTAATTGAAAGGTTTGATAGAACTGGCTGGAAGACCTGCCAAAAGAACATTGCATTAGTTCAGCCTGGACAGAACAAGAGCTTGAACAAGGAGTTGTGCAGCATGTTCCAAAAGAAAGGGCTTGATCTTCTTGATGTTGAATAAAGCAACTCTGCAGGACCGTTTTAGCAATGTGGTCTGAAAAAGTCAGCTGATCATCAATCATAACTCCAAGGTTTTTGGCTATGTTTGAAGGAGTTATGGTTAATGTGCCTAACTGGATGGTGAAATTGTGATGAGTGGCGTTTCTTCTCTGTCTTGACAATTTTGAGATGAAGGTGATGGTCCTTCAGTAAGAAATGTCTGTTAGACAAGCTGAGATGAGAGCATACATTTGTGTCAAATTATAATGTAAAGAAGTATGCCAGTCATTCATTAATGATAATGATATAAGAATTTCAATTAAAAACAAAAACAAACACATGACATTTTTATTTCTGTTTTGTGTTATAGGTTTAGGTTAGTAAGAGAGGTGTTAAAAAATGCTCTGTACATAATGAGCTGGTGGGTTTTTGTGGATCAGTTGTAGTGGGCTGCTCTGTGCCCCTGTACACCGTACATGTACTGTGTCTTATCATTGTTTTATTGTTTGTTGCTTGTTGAATTTCTGACAAAACATGTACTGTCGATTTAGAGTGGAGCTAGTGTTGGTAGAGCTGCTTGGCTGTTGATCATCAGGTTGTTTTCATATGTTTTCAGTGCATATCCTTTATAGAGCTGCCGGGAGCCGGCCTGATGGGATTGTGCTTTCACCTTGGCACACAGCGACCCAAAACATGCCTACTGTTTTTTTTTGTCTTTTTCCCAGGCTGTGAGTGATTAACCAAACATCTCTTGTTCTCTACAGGCCCCAGGAGAGCAGCCGGAGGCTAGAAAATGTAAGTGCTAAATTATTTGTGTTGATGTGAAATCATATTTATCTCCTAATTTGCTCATCTGACATATGCTTTGAGCTTTGGGAGTCTGGTTTCATTCCCGCAGTGCCAAAAAAAATGCTCCCATTGTGGTTTGTGGTTGTCTGTTTATCTCTTAAAGTAGCTGGGTAGCAGTACATCATAGTGACATTTCAAGAGGCTTTATCTAAAACTCAAAAAGACATCCCTCACCTCTCTAGAAAACATCTTTAGCATCTTTTAAGCAAAAAGTGTGAAAAAGTATACCAATATTTTGGGGGGGCCAAAGTATATAATGGCTTAAAATCTTGCAATGTGATTTAACTAGTTTCAGTTGATATCTCTGGGATGGAGTGTCCTTTTATTTTATCACGGAAATGAATCTTTGTTGCAATATGTTCCAATACATTTGTGTTGATTTGTGTCCTAGATTCTGATCACCATATACTGGCTGGGCAGAAAGGCACATGCTGATCCTTTTTACAATGGACCCTAAAACTCAAGCCTTTAGAGGAATTACTTGGCACAGCACAATATAAGGTAAGATATGTATTGACATTATGCAGTATTTGCTGACCATGTAAATAAAAATTTTTATCCATTCTGGTATTTAAAATATCTTTCTAAGAATGTAGCATACTGGTCTCATGGTTTAATAAAATATTAAAGGGGTCATAAACTGAGAAATCAAATTTCTCTTGATCTTTTGACATACTCTAATAGGTTATTGTACTATAAAAACATCCTACAAGTTTCAGAAATTAAAACGTTCTCTTCAGTCTAAAAATGTGCCGCTTTATGACGTAATAGTTTGGTTAAACCTGCCTCCACAGAAGAAGATCAATGCCTGCTTCTAAACCACTGTCGGTTTAGTCCCGCCCACCGATTCGTGCATATATTGTAAATAACTTATAGAGGCAAACGCAGGTCTACACAGATTTCTAAGCAGTTCACTTCATTTTACCACGGACTCATTTACAAACAAGGCACAATTTGACAGGATTTTCAGAAGGATTGAAACAAAACGACGAAACTGTGCCGACTGTATTAGATCTGACAGTAATGTCGCACCACACAAATGTGAGTAACTGTTTTTTATGTGGTCACTATTGCTTTAAGTTATTACAGATCATTTGATATGTACTGAGTATTCATGCGTTTTTTTAACCTAAATCAAAGCAGTATCAATCTATGGAGGATGTAGGCTTTCAAAATTTTACAAAATTGTTAGCCAATCATAGCAGTGGGCGTTTACTTCCGAGTCGACAATCTGCCACGCCTATTAAAGCAGAGCGTTCAGATGAGAAAATAGCCTAATACTTCTGAATTATGATGTTTTTGATATAAAAAAAAAAAAAGATAACGTTATAAGTGGACCTTGGAGTACAGTACAAAATAATAAAAGGGAAAATTCATGACCCATTTAAAGAACACAGTCAGCCAATAGCAATTGATTGCACTGATACTGACTTTTACGTATGGATGAAACACATTTATTTGAATTTTAATGAAATATTACAATGCTTATTGTATAGAAGTGGCATCAAAATAATTGTCATTAAACCTGCCATTTAAATTTAAGACGGTATACTTTTTAGTTCTTGTGGTCAGAATCAGCCGTGCATATCTTCATACACACCCATAACAAAACATGAGTTCTGTGTGCTTAATCGACTTCAGTGGCATGACTTACAATGGAAGAGACAGGAGATTCTCCCGAGCAAGACTGATGGAGGCTGTATGTTGTGTTTGGTGTTTGTGTTTTTCCCTTCTGCATGTGTATGTTGGTCGCTCACACTCACATCATTGTGCTTGACAGGCACTAGAGGATTTTACAACACAACGGGCAGTGTGCGATACAGCTATTGTAGAGATAGCTGGTACTCAGAGAAATAAAAGCTCTTCCCACTACGGGCCGGACACAGGAGAGAAGACTCTCTAGACAGCCTCGACTCTCTGGGCTCCAGACCTTACAGCACATCCTCAGACGTCACACTCAAAGGCAGCAGTGAGGGTAAGACTTTTCAATCTCTTAAGTCTCTCTTTTGCGTTCAGAGCAAGAAAAATAAGCTGTGAAGCTTAAAGACTTGGTCACAGAAAATAAAAACTTTGGGTCTTGCTTATCAAAACTAAGGTGACCGTGATTTCACCAAGTACATGTTTCTGGATCAGCATCCTTGTTGATCCGGGAACAACATTCCAGTAAACCAGTAAATCATAATTGAGATATAACTTTTGAGGAAATATCTGTTTTAGGCTTACAGTCAGAGTTAGGTGCTATTTCTCCCTTGTTAATCAGCTATAATTTCCTACTGATTTTAGGAATAATTTATGGGTAAGGTTAGGGATTGGGTTAAGTCTGTATTTTTGGACAATAATGTTGATCCAGGAACATGTCTTACTTGCCAAAATCACGGCGACTCATAACAAATGCCTGGTGCCCTCTAGTGGTGTGTGAATGATACCGTTTTAAAGCTTTTGCCATAAGTTATATTTTGCTGTTGGTGACAGTCAGCAGATTCTGCATTGATGGAAAGTGCAAACTCCAATCCATTCATACTCTTCGACATGGTTGTATTTCTGTGAAATTAGCATCTTTCTACTCTGTCATGGTCTCAGGGGCTCAACTGCAGTATGAGAAAGGTGCTGATATAATTAGCAGCTGATATAATTAGTGTTCTAGGCTATCTACACATTCACTGGAATGAGACTTTTATTCTGTTTTTCCCCACTGACCTGCCAGTGAGTCAGTTGCTTCCCACTGCCATGTTTATCACAAAGAAGTATGTGTATGTGTGCACTGCAAAAAAAAATTCACAAAAGGTCAGGTTTAGAGTTATGGGTTAGAAAACATCATTAGCTCAGTATAAAAACAATAAAAGTAATGGAAGGTCTCCATCAGGATAAAAAAAAAAAAAACAATCACGAGTGCATGTGTGTGTTAATATGCTCACACTCCTGGCTCTCTGTTTGTCCAGGTTGTGGCAGTGACCCTGAGGCAGATCTGAGCTTCAAGATGTCAGAATATAAAGAATACCGCCGTTCACTGGTCATAGCACCTAAAACCACCGCTCAGTACAATCAGTTCCTGCCATCAAAGGAAAAGCAGACGGGATATGTTCCAGCACCATTACGCAAGAAACGTGCAGATCGAAATGACGACGACAGAAGAAGCTGGGCTAGCCCTATGTACACAGAAGATGACGGCTCTTTTACAAGGTAATGCAAGCCTGTACTTCAGAGATCATAGGGGGTTTTCAATAGATGGCATTAATGCACGCAGTCTGGTGAAAGGTGGTCAATGAATTATGATGTTGTCCAGACCATGCTTGCAGAAAAATGTTTTCTGTAGGTTTGTTGCTTCTCAAAAAATGTCTTTAGTCTCCAGCTTCTCTTTATTTCTCCTTACAAAAAGAAGAAAAGAAAAAAATAGTAATTTTAAATCCATCTTCTCTTGTGTTTTAAGAGACCTTAACTATGTCTCACACTGTCCTCTGATATCTGCAATCAAAAGATCTGAATGTGAACTCCTGGTCATTCACTTTTTCTATATTTGTTTGGAGGAATATATATATATATATATGTATGTTCTCAGTGTTTGAATGCTGGTGCTTATTTTTCCCACTATTTCTTGGCATTATGCTTTTATGACCATCATTGGTGGTCTGTCCCAGTCATGAGAGGGCAGGTTCAGACCCTTCGTCTATCCCCGGGTTGAAATCCCAGACTGCTGTTCACCCGTCTTTGGCCTGTGAGTATGAGAGCAGTGATTCAGATGCAGACCGACCAGATCCCAACATGGTTTTAGATGACCTCGCTAGCCGTAGATTTCACAGCCCCTCTTCTGTCCCTCCAACCAACTTTGCCATTCCCATCAGCCAACTGGAGGCAGCTGCTATCACTTTTACTACCAGGTCACAGGTGGCTGTCAGTAAAGTGTCCCAGCAGACACTGACCAATCTCAGGTCAGAACTGGCATCATTGACATGCAACTGTTTGCCATTTTATCAGTGCTAACTTTGGGTTTTTATGTTGCTGTGATGTCATTATTTTGCTTGACATTCAACCTATAGCGTGGACTTTTTGAAACAACATTGTCTTATTATTGTTTGCTCTTTTTATTTGGTTTGCTGTGCTTATTAATCATGGATGGTTTGATGTGCATTCATCATTGGCAGAATTTAACAACAATGGCTGTCTTTTGAGCAGCAGTCAATCACAGCCTCTAGAGAGGAATTACAGAAGGCCTGTTTCCACTGGTGTCTGCATTTATGATGACTCTGAAGAAGAGGATGACGAGTTTGGCTATGCTGATCCTGTTCAAGATGATCTTTATGCCCGTAAACTAGGTCTGAGACCTCAAACGTCTGTAACAGTGCCTTCTGATAAATTTATGCCCAAGCTCTGGACACCTGAGGGGGATGCACACGTGAAGAAGATCAAACTGGGCTCCCAGCACCGGGCTTGGTACAGGAAGATCCAAGGGTTCAGGTCTGTCCAGTACTGAGGCATATTTAGAAAAACAAACATACTGTAAATAACTAAAATAAATAAAAATGTGAAAACAAAATTAGATGAGCAGAAGAGGATGTAATCATAAAGGACATTAATGATTCTGGTTCTTTCCAGAGATTCAGATTCTCTGGTTCGTAATAATTCTGTTGACAGTATTTCATAATCTTGAGGAAGAAAGAAAATATTGGACCGTGACAATTCTGACTGCATTCGCTCCAATGAGAAGCAGTTGTCAACTTATAAGAGTTTTAGATTTCAACAGAACAATAAAATCAAAATAAATCACGTTTTCATATTTATTAGAATTGGAAACTGTTCGTGAAAATCTTTTGGATGCAGTATTATTTTAATGAAATCTAAATAAGAACCTGTTCTAAATTCCCAGCCCTCACGATCAGTCCATTAGGTTTTTTGAGATCTTAATTTCTAATGCACTGTAAAGACATGTCTAGCAAATCACTGACTCTGAAAAAGTACAGTATTTGGCCATTTAGGTCACACTTTAATCACACCAGGCACGTGCACAGGTAGGGCTCAACCTGTGCAGAGCACATGCCCTTTTTGCCCTTACACTCCGAAGTGCCTTTTTTTTTGGTGGTGTTTTTATTTTTATTTTTAATTTTTTTTAATCAATGCTATTGGTCACCCTTTACTCCTGTCTGTCTGTTTTACCAAATTAAAGTTCTTAAAACGAGCTTGTGTAAATCTTATTCGATCCTCAAGCTGTCAGTAAGCTGATAACTCCGCCCCCTCTATATTCATAGAATCAACTGAAGTTCCACAGCAGCCGCACAGTAGGCAATAGCTGAGCTGAACAGTTTTGCGACGGGTAAATAAATATCTTGTTGTTTGAATAAGTACTACTAAACACTGTCTATAAAGGCTCATATTTTATTTATTTGATGTCTGACTGACTCACTGGCTGAGACATGTGGGACGTCGCCTGAGAGAGAGGGCTAGCATTTGCCATCTAGTCATAGCCAATATATAGCCAACACTTAAATAGCCTGTGCATACAGTTGCATTTCATCTTTTATAAAATGCTAATTTGGCCAAATGCATTTTACCACAGGAAAAACTGAGCGCTCCGTCTATATACCTAAAAAAACTAGTTTGTAACCTAGATGAAAATGTAATGTGATGCCGGCAGCGGCAGGCACCGTCGCCGTTTTAATGACGGACAGAAAAAAAATCACATTTGCACACATTCGCTGGTCAAAAACTATATATTGATAAGTAATACAACAACATAATTTGTTTTTACCATCGGGAAATCATAACAGGTGCGCCCCCCGCTGTTTCGTACTGGAACTTACACAAAGCGACGAGTGATCCTCGTCACCTAGATAACATATATTTCTAAGAAATTTCTTCTTTGATTCATGATTGCTGATAGACTTAATTTATTAACATTTAGGCTAATCATGTTATGATATACTCTCTGTATACTCTCTGTATAAAATGTTGTAAAACACGGTTTTACTACAGTAATGTAGTAGTAACTAAAAAAAAAATTACAGAAGATCACTGAAATCTTTATATTTTATCATGCAGAATGTAATTCATGATTCATTCCAAGGCTTCATTTATTTGATCCAAAATACAGCAAAATCAGTAATATTGTGTAATATTTTTACAATTTTAAATAACTCTTTTCTATTTGAATATATTTTAAAATGTGATTTTATTTTTGTGATCAAAGCTGAATTTTCAGCATCATTACTCCAGTTCAGTACTCTTCAGTGTCACGTGATCCTTCAGAAATGCTTTTCACTGCAACTGTACTTTTCACACTATTTTTATTTATTTTTTCATTGCTGGCTTATTTTAGGGAAAGTGTAGTGAATAAGAGACCTTCAAGAGACCAACATCCCTGGTCCACCACAGTATCAATTTTTTGCCAGATACATGGGTCACAGAAGGTTGCTGTTGTATTAGATTTAAAGAAGCCCTTAAAACCCTGTTTATCTATATTATCTAATTATCTAATATTATTATTATTATGGTTGTTATTAATCGTGAATAAATCTAAAGCTTTTGAGACTATTATTTTGTGTTATTGAATTTGTCGTGAAGATGTGACCATTTCTTCCTTTTATGCAGGCTTACTAAATAATCTTGATATAAAAAGGGGGGGGGGGTGCCCTTTTTCAGTTTCAGCACATGCCCCTCAAAAGGTCTGTGCACGGCCCTGAATCACACTTTAATTTGTAGATTGCATAGATAAAAACATTACAAAATGATGTGGCATCTGAAACAAATGGTGCTAGACCTGTTAAATGGACATGTTCCACAGAATCAACCGACCATTAAGTATCTATATTTTGTTTAGTTTTTGTCTTGATTTAAAGAAGTACATCAGTTTTGTTCGTACTTTCATATATTTTCATGTGTGGCTTAAATGTCCAAATACTTCTGGTGCACTGTAAACCCTGAGGATTCTTTGTGTCTTATCACTAAGTCTTCTCTGTTACATCTCTGTCTTCTTTGTGGTGATGGTTGCTAACCTTTCACCCCTGTCTTTCTCTGTGCTCTTTTACCTCACATTTTCCAGCCACAAGAATTCTGAAGAATCAGACGGTGATGTCAACCCCTGGCTCTCTGTACCTACTTTCTCTCACACTCAATCCAAACCCCCTTCCTCTCATTCCCTTGCACCTGAAGGCCTCGCTCAGTCCAACCTCACTTCCCTGCTCAGGTTCTTTTCACAGCCCCATATGCATTAGGACTGGACATCTACTCACTTCCCCAATCAGCTTCTCCTCATGTTCTAATAAATGTATGGAATGGTGCTTACTAACATGTAGTGTTTTTATTCAAAATCATCAGCATGAATGTTAATGGTCTCCCCAAGCAATTGCATTTGTACCCAAATGGAAATGGTGAGAAGGATAATTTTGTCAGCATAATATTCATATTCAATTCAGCGATTTCGTCTGCCGCCTTAAATACTCAGACACTTTATTTGTATTTTTATTTACATCTTTTTTTTTTTTTTTTTTTTGATTGGCTCTCAACGTTTTTGTCATTCATCAGTTGAAAAAAAAATAGTTCTGAGTGTGATCTCAATAATATTGTTCCTCTGTGTCGTTATCATCATAGTTGTGGTGTGGACTTTTCTATTCCATGAAATAAGAACAATTATTAAAACTTTATAGTTACCATGCCTTGTGTGAACCCGCCTTAATGATTGTCACTATGAACTGTTGTATGGCCTGCCTCATGATCCTTAAAAATACTTACTGTTTTTGTATTTAACTTTTAATAAATATATTTTTTTGTAGTAACCTTTAGTATTTTGTGGCAGAGCAAACTGAGTCCACAAAATGCTGCTGTTACCTGTTAGCTGCATCCCTCTGCATGCACTAATCTGTTAACTTGCTTCGTGATTTTTACACTTCCATTTTCCTACTGTCCTCTTGCATGTTCTGAATCTTTTCTTTACTCTTTTCTCTTTTCATTCACCACAGTTCTCAAACACAACCCCTCACGGTTGCTCAGCAGAGTGCAGGGCGGCATAAGTTAGAACCCCCTGATTTTTGGCCCAGAACGGATCCCGCCTCTGGCCCCCGACTCCTAAAATGTGAAAAGTATTCCCTTCTAGGGCGTGAACACCCTAATGACCCATACAACGTTTCTGCCGACATCCTGCCTGATTTGGAAAATGATGATATGTTTACACGTCGTACAAAAACCTTCCACTCAAGTGATGACCTGGCCAAGTTGAAGTATGGTAACTTCCTGTTGCTTCGCCGCAGATCGGAGGCCGACGTCATGGTGGTAATTCAGCCCCGTCGTGAGGGGGAACTCGTTTATCCTGACATTGAAAAAGATGATGTGGTTTTTCGAAGGGCTCAACAGCAAATCAACAATTGCCCTCTGTCTGGGGCCCCTGATAACTACCACCCTGTTCCTATTCCAGAGGCATGGGCTTTGCCACCAAAACTTCAGGCCAAGCTGATATGTGAACCAGTTGAACCCAGACAGCACAAGCCCAAGCCAGAGATTAAACATGGAGCAGAACAGCACCTGAAAGCAGATGATATGCTACTTAGAAAGCTAAGGGCTTTAAATACCCAAGGAAAGAAGGAAAGGGGAGCTCCCAGCATTTCTTTCTCTTGCAGTGATGAAGATGTGCAGAGATGGCAAGCTATCAGAGAGGCCAGCCGTGTGCGATACTGGAAGAGGCTGATGGTGGAGAGGTTAGGTTTCTGAGCCTGCACAAATAAATGCCTGTGTGCGCTTGTCATCATGATCATCCGTTCTCGTGTTAACTCTAATCTTACTCTGGCAATGGTAGTTGTGTGAGTTTGATATGGGTGTGACTTTGATTGCATGAGACCTCCCACTTGAAGAATGATTGTAACAGGTAGATATTGGGATTTTCTCTTGATTTATGTTTGACTGGACTTTACAAAAAAAATTGGTTTGATGAAGTCCTGATGTCAAAATGGTTCTGAGCTTTGAAATTTGATTTGTGATGTGTTTTATCCACCCTATTTTTAACATAAAAGTGGGGCACAGCCATTTTTAATTTGAGTGTGCAAGGCTTTCAGTTTTATCCTCTTCCAGTAAAATTACTGTGCAAAAACAGTACATTTTATTGCAAACTAGTATTTGTTATTTGTTTTATTACATTAAATATATATATATATATATATATATATATATATATATATATATATATATGCTTATTTAAATATATATTTTATGCTTTATGTACTTCATTTTACTTCTAGTTATTAACGTACACAAAAAAAAAAAAATGTCACTGGGGCGGTACCCAAAAGGCACACTTTTGTACCTAAACAATCCATATTGGTAGCTTAAAGGTGCATATTAGTACCTAAAGTGTACATATTAGTACCTAAAAGGTACTGCCCCAGTGACGGCTTTTGTACCTTTTCTTCTGAGCGTGTATAGTGGCTAATCAATTAGAAGTTTATCACTTTAATAGGAAATAGCTTATTTTCATGATGAAAATAAGTTGGATTTATTATTATTATTATTGGTCATTGATACATATTTCAGATAGCATTATTGAAGTTTACTTTATCTAATAATATATTTTAAAAAAAGCATTTTTATTTATTTTAATTATTTTTTAACTATTAATATAATTGAGTCAAGATTCATAAGCCTTGATTTGTACAGGAACACCAAAGAATGTGTCAGTTGCCGTTCAGATGGATCTTTTTTTCTCTTTGGAGAGACTGACCTATTTTCTGTGAACTGCATTTTGCTTGTGTTCAATTAAATAAATAAATAAAAACTGATAGTTTTGGTGATTTAAATGAATCCAAGGAACCAATGCATCATGTACAGACTCCGCTGCTTAGACTTTCTTTTAAGTAAAGTTTCCTAACAGGCTTTATATGGTGTGAGTGTATCCAGAAAAACCTGAGCAATGTCTATAAATAATCCAGTCAGACATTCTCTCTTTACGAGGTCAATTACAATGCACTTTAGCTCCAAATTCCCCACATCCTTGTGATCCTGTGAAAGCTGGAAGTTGAATCCCAAGTACAACATTTAATTTGATTAGAGTTCATGTAATGTCGGAGCATTAAAAAGAGCAACCGCACTGTGATTGGTGAGAATTCGAAGTTTCCAGTGATGTCATTCCACACTTACTGTTACACATTTTAAATGCTAGACAGTCAGGTCTGTAATCTAAGAATTAACTGAATGTTGAAGCATGACGTGTATTGTAAAATAACTATTATGCACTTGATCATAGCTGGAGCAGTGTGACTAAAACTCTTGACATAAACACCAACATTTAAACGTTTGGGATGCTTTTTTTAAAATAAATTAATACTTTTATTTAGCAAGGTTGCATTACATTGATCAAAAGTGACATTTAAAATGTTATAATTAAAAATTCTACTTTGTCATCACAAGACTAAATTACATTTTAAAATATATAAACATAGAATACGGTTATATAAAATTGTATTCAATTTTACACTTTTGCTGTTTCTTATTGTATTTTGATCAAATAAATGCAGACTTGTTGAGCATACAACACTTTATTAGTCTTTATAGGTCAGTCAATAAAAACTGTCAATCATCAGACCAATATATGACTGTGTTGTGGTTCTCTTTGGTTCCCTAGACTGCTCCAGAAAAGCTCTGGTAGTGAAGGGTGAGTTGTGTCCTTGCAGGAATGGCACGTTTGTATTTGTGTGTGTGGTCACGGATGCTGCGTAGGCTTTCGTTTCCTCTGCCCTCCCCTACGTTAAGCACTGACACTCACTATGTACTCACAATGCTTTGATCTCCTTGGGCTGCTGCCCAAAGATTTTCACTCCAAAAGCAGTGAAGACTACAGATACACTCACTGCTGGCTAATTTAATCCAGATCTGTGTTCAGTCGTGTCATTCTGGAAAAATCCAGATCATGAAAAGCACAGGTATTTCTGTAATGCAGAAGTATTGTACTCTCACAGGTAAGACACACGAGTGGAAGTGATTGAATAGGTCACTCGTGGAATATTAACCCACTGAGTTGCCAAATAACATTTGTGACAACGCTATTAAAACAGCTAATTGTGGCTTGAAGAATATTTGGAACACGCCTGCTATTTTACTAACCCATCAATATTTTGTCTTGTAAATTTCTGTTATGTATGATTCCTTGATGAGAGCTGTAACACTTTAACTCATACCAAAAAGTTTTTCCATCCTAATGCATGTTTTGTTTTTCCTTAAGGAGTTAATCTGATCTATTAATCTTTTGAAAAACATCTGTTTTCAGGAGCAAATCAGTGAGCGACATCACCGACAGTGAGACGAACTCTACGACGGAGTTGCGCATTGAAGAGCTGCAGAAGATGCGTAGTCTAATTAAGGAAAGTGAGGATAAGTGGCAAGATGTGAGTATCGGTTCACATGGCTTTGTTATCAATCATGTTTGTAGCTGCATCTGTTCAGCGGTGTGGTTAAATGAAAGCTGAGACAAGTAAGATTTCCCCATAAAGACCTTGACTACTTCAAGCCACACAATCACAGCAATAAAAAATAGTCTGTAACTGTTCAGTCGTACTTCGTAGTGTGGATGACTGTGCTTCAATACAGCATTCAGGTCATATACGGCCCCTAATTCACATGGGAAAAGGAGTCGGGTGGAGCCAAACAGGCAAAATAGGACACTGGCAAAATCTAGTCCTCCCTCACTTCTCAATCTGTCCTTGTATCTCTCCACCCTTCCCATGACTGCCCCTCCTACTGCTTCTGCTTCTGAATAAGCACCTGTGCTCCAGTTATGGAGGCTGAGCGTCATTCTCCTCATCTCTGCAGGATCTCTCAAGGTGGAAGAATAAGCGCAAGAGTGTGAATTCTGACATTGTGAAGAAGAAAGAGGAGAGGGAACAGATCGAGCAGATCACTTCGGGCACCAGGAAATCAAAGACCTTCAAGGAAATGCAGGAAGAGAGGTGAACACAGATTCCTTTAAATCAAATAGCTCTGTGAAGCTTAAACATTTTAAACAGTACAAAATTGTATATTTAATTTGTTCATTTTATTTGATTTAATGTAATTTTACATTTTATATTTAATTCATTTAATACTTTTTTCATCAATTGAATTAAATGTTTAATTATTATTATTTTTTTTATTTTTTTTATTGTTATTATTTTATTTTGTGGTTTACTATAAAATGTTGCTGTAGCTTTTGCGAAAGTGTAGTCTGTTCTACTTTCTCTGATTCGTCGTCTGCTTAGTGTAAGAGTGTAATCTAATCACATTTCTCGTCCTGCCTGTCTTGTTCATGCCCCTTTGCAGAGAGAGCCGAGGGCAAAGCAACCACAGGGAAAGCTTTAACTCCATCACTGATGATGTCTTCGTAGAACCTGTACCCCGACGCAGAACTCTGCCAGTACATAGCAACACCATTGACATCCCTTACGCCCCCATGGACAAACCTTCAGTACCCTCCATACCATCTCTGAGAGAAACGGAACCTGTCACTGCCACAGATGTTCCTACCAAACGTGAACGCTCCAGCCCAGATATGAGTAACAAGATTGTGGAGAGCCAAACAACGACCCAAAGCCTTCTGGATGGACCAGTGCCTTCGTTCTCCAGCAGCAACTCCAGCCTGATTAAGCCCACCAGTGCTATCAAGCCCACCAGCGTCAGTAAACCCAGCAGCATTCTCAACAGCTCAGAGTTAAATAGTAGCACTAAGCCAGTTGAAAACTCCAGTGGTCTCATTAGACCTTTGTATAAACCCAATTCAATGGATACAAAGCAGTCTGGGCTGGATCGAGTTTCTGCCTCCATCCCCAAGAGCTACCAGAGATCAGATAGCGCAAGACTTCCCTCCGTAGTAACGCCCAGGCCATTCGGCACACAGTCCAACCGAATCACATCCCTTCCCAGAGCATTCACGGTGAGTGGGTCTGCTTGGTCTCAAACATCTTGACCTGTTTAAATAGCATTTTTATTTTTTAGTGAACATCTGTGAGTACATTGTGCTACTTAACATACTGTGTGATCAGTTTACAATGAAACTGATTTAATTACAGCTCATTTGAATTATAAAGCATCTAACTAAGTTACACCCCAGAGTAAAACCGTAAAGTAGAAGTGTTAATTTTTTTTTTATTATTTTTTTTTTGTGTGAGAAAGTTTCTCATTATTGAAGTGCAAAAGTCTGGTTCTGGAAGGGAAAAAAATCATTCATTTTCTTCATAGATTTTTAACTATAACTTCTAAACACACCAACTGTGAATAACAAGATTGTTAATTAACGGTATATGCTGTTGTTGTCATCTAGCATTATTAAGTATTTAAATAACCATGTTCAACAGCAGAATTCCTGGAGACCAACTACATTACCCAAAAATCCATAAATAAATAAATAAATAAACAAATCCACAAAACAGGGAATCAAAACATGCAAATCACTCACCCAGTCCCATAAAGTACAGAGAATGATATAATCGAGTCGATCTATCTACTCGATTATATCATTCGACGCTATCAGACTACTAAAGCAGTTAATTCGCAGTTTTGTTCCTTTTGCATATTCATGTCAATTCAAGTGCTTTTTTTTGCTTCAAATCAAAGTTTGTAATGTTGTGTTTCACCTCATAGCTGGTTGGTTTAGTTTATGGCTTGTAACTCTTTAACAGAGACATTAAAATCCCTATGAGAAAGAAAAAAAAATGAGTGGGGCAAAATTCTTCTGGAATCAATGCCACACAAAAAAGTGGTTGGGCACTGTTGCACTCTCTTCCTCTGTTTGAGCTATTTAGTTTTTGACCCAAACTTATCTCATGGTTGAAATGATTAGTCATTATCTAATTTAATTGAATTTAATTTGTAACTTTCTTAATATAAGAATGGAGTAGGAGTTTCTAAGATTTTTTTTCTTCATCCTACTCCAGTTCTTCTTGCATGGAATGTATTTTTGTTGTGTTTGTTGGATTGTTGTTGCATTACCATGAAAAGAGAATACATAAATAAATGAGAAATCTATTCTGCTTCATTCATCATCAAATAGAGTTTAAATTGGTTGCTAAAATACTTGTATGATATTAAAAAATCTTTTAGATGGATGACTCTCTGAAGCGCACAAATGGAGAGACAGACAGCCTCAAGAAGACAACGGTTTCCAACCGCTATGCTCAATATATGAAAGATGAAGATACTTCCCAGGAAAGTCCTGTGCAAAGCAGTGATGAAGAGTGGAAAGCCCCGTCTCCTGTCCCTCCGGTCAACAGGGTGTCCTCCTTGCCCAAATCTCCTTCCCCACTCATTCCTCCTAATGAGGTACAGTGTGATTCTCCTCACCTCACAAATCTCACCTACAAACTTGCAACTACATTCAGTTTTCTAAAGTAAAAGTAAATTCCATACACAGTCACAGATACACAAGCACATTATATTCATTAAATCTCAGCTTAATTCAGATCATTTAAGTATATTAAAGCTACACTTTGGGGTCTGGGTTGCCTTTTGGGCATCTCTTTGGTACTCTCCCAACAAGCATTTTATAGTTTATGGTCATATTAAAGTAAATACATTTAACATGGTAAACCACAAATCACTTTATTTTCTGGGTAGAAGTGACCTGTCTGTGTCTTCCAGGTTGACTTCAGTGAGATGAGGATCAGCCTGAACCAGAAACCCAACAGCGGCAGGGACTTCGGCTTCCAGAGCGACTGGGACTCCACTGGGGTCCGTGTCAAATCTGTAGTTCCAGGTAAAAGAAAAGTACAAAACCCTCAAATGTTTGTCGAACACCATATATGTGTTGCTACAGCATAGGTGTCAGATTTTTTTTCAGGTTGATCTAGCTGCCCAACACAGCAATGAAACAAAATCTAGAAAATGTACATGACTCTGCATGTATTGCTTGAGATGCTAAATGTTAAAATGCTAAATCACGTTTAGAGATCCATTTGGCATCACCTTTATTATTTTTAGTAAAAAAAAAAAAAATGTTTTGATGACCTTTCATGATTTGTAGCATTTATTATAGACACATCTGTATAGATATGTCTGTATGTTTGATTATGTGTGTGATAAGGCACCCCAGCGGAGCACGGTCAAGTGAAGGTTGGAGATGAGATCCTTACAGTGAACGGCCACAGGGTTGCAGACATGAGCTATACTGAGTGGAAGAACAGTATGGAGGAGGCCTTGCGCAGGGTAGTCTGCTTATGGACATCTGTCGACATGGCAAGAACAGTAAGTCCACACTATCTCACAATCACAATCTCACTGAGTGCTGCATTCTAAGACTTTATCTGAGTAAATTACCTTGGAAAAGCTTCCGAAGTTAAATCAAAAGCAACAGAAATAACATTCCCATATCCTTTTGCTATGTATATAGCAGACTAAGTTCATCTGTTCTTGCTTGACCCTGTTGTTAAAGTCTGAATATTCAGTAGTAATAATGTGCACATACTGTACAGTTGTGTATCCGTTTATGTTTGTCAGTTGTGTGTTTGGCTTGCTGGTTGCTGGTTTTCTTTTTTCACCTTTCAAAGGAACTCACATATTTACTCACATATTCAGCCTCTATGCTGCTTTCTTCTTCTTCTCCTCCTTCTTCTTCTGCGAAATGGTAAAAAAAAAAAAAGCTTAAAAATATCTACACTGCTATAGTTGACTGTCAAACTCCAGAAAGGACTAAACCAAAATAAAGTACATAAAGATGTCCATATGACTTCAGATGTTATTTTATTTGTGGAGCACATCTTTTAATTATGTGTCCACTGAAAGAAATAACACAAATAAAAAGTAACAGTAATCATTTTTGAGTGAGCTATTCCTATAATGTCTACTTTCCTTGGCCTGGTGTCTACGGTGTATTATGTGGTATGCTTTTATTTCTTCCTAAACAGTGTGCATTATTTCTCATGATCTTAGTTTGTGGTTCTTTATAATGTCTGTGGTTCATATTTTCAGTGTTTACTAGCAGTCTTATGGTTTGTTACTGAAGCCAGATCAGGAGCCTGTTCTTCGTTTGTACATCTCGTAATACATCTTGAGATGATCTGAAAGATGCCGGATCTTCTAATCCTGATAACTGATTTGGTTCTTCAAACAAATTAGTGGATTTTATTAAAATGTCTGCATTAAGTTGTCTAAGATTCATATATCATATATCTAAGACATCGTATAATTAAAAAAGACACCTGACAAAAAACTTGACAATTTTTTGGACCTTTATAATGAAACAGCCAAATGAACAAAACTACATGCAATTTTATCTTTGAAGCAGATTTGTTATTAATTGCATTAATGAAAGTTTCACTCCCATAATAGCTGTAATCACTCAAATTAATGCATGTCTCAGATTAACTGTATTTGTGTAAGACTCTAATACAATTATAAAGTTATTATTTTATCACAATAAATCATTCAGTTATTAAAACTGGCTCTTTCTATAGCACTATAGATTGCACAACATTATAATATTATTTTCAAATTAATTTTTAAATAATTATTATTTTAAATTATTGTCCCCAGATTAGTAGGGTACTCTTATAATAATGTAGCAGTGGCTGGGACAGATTTTAAATATTAATTCTGTTTAAAAAGATGCAATCTAATCCAGTTTACATAAATAAGCCTGCTTCCGAGCAGGTTTAAGATAATGGACCTGTTGCTATGACAGCAACTCAAGGATGAGCGTCGAAAAACCAAATTATCCAAGATCATGCCAAATCGTTAACAATCAAATCCAGCTAACTGAGTTAGCAATGTACGAAGAACAGGCCCAGAGGGCATCTGTAAGCTAGGTGCTAAACCTTTTGTGTGTGGAGCTCATTCTGACTGCATGGCAGGGGAAGGTGGTCTGTCTTTCATTCCCGCTGTTAAGAAGTATTATTCAGACACATTCAGTTTTTCGTATCTGTCTGTAATCGTACATTTGATTTCATAGTTTGCTAATTCTGTGGTTTTTAAATAAATGGTTTTGTTGACATGCCACAATCAGACTGGGACAGAGACCTACCTTCCCTTCCATTTAAAAGCCATAAGACCATCAATCTGACCAGTCTGGATCCTCTAGGTCCCTCTGAGCCATACCTCAGCACCAGCCTGGATTTCACATCCCAAAAAACCAAGGATACGGTCGTGAAAACTGTGAATGTCAGCTCTCAGCCTGGAAATGTAAGCAGACTATTATTAATCACTTACATATGATATACATCATTTTAGTTTAAAATTGTATTCGGATGTATTGTAATGGTCCTTTCTGTAGACTAAACAGATGACCTTTTTCACAGAATTATGGTTCGAATGGGATAAATGGTGGTTTGCATGAGGGTTCAGAGACTGTGAATAATAAAGGTAAATACATTTTTTTTTCAGCTTATCGCTTGGAAACATTCTGTAAAAAATGTCTTGTATTATGCTTGTTTTATTAAATGCATGTTGTGCAGAAAATTTGTGAGTAAAAAATGAACCTTGTTCAGAGATTGTTTAAAATAGCTTGAAAAGAATGCTTGTTTTGATTAACAGTGTAATAACCAAAAGTAAAGATATCCAAGTATAGATAAGCACAGTGCACATGCTATGTTTATATAAAGTTTTTCTGCCTACATTTCTACAAGAAAGCAGTGTGAATTAAGAATTCATTGTTAAATTTAGTTCCCCCTGGCGCCCGGGACTTTTTTCATTTGTACAAATTCAACGACTTCTAACATTTTTATCTCCCATGTAGAATCTGAATCCATTACTATGAAAAACTTAAAAAGGAGGTCCGAGTTTTTTGAACAAGGTAACAGAACAGCACCAGTCAAGTGCTGGGGTGTTCAGGCTTTGTGTTTCGGGGGCTGTGGGTAAACCGCCAAGTCTTCATCCTGCCATCCTCCTCCCCTCATAACCTCATAATACAGAGCTCACAGTCAGTCCTCTGGGGTAAAGGGGGGTTGAGTTTACCTTGTTCACTTCCATCTGGGGTGCTGACATGCTGTCTACAGGAGTCTGAGTACTTTAAAAAGTAGAGGAACCTTGATGAGTAAATAGCGCAAAGTAGCAAAACAGAATAGTTCACCCTCATCTTTTTCCAAAGCCTCTATGACAAAGGAAGAATGTGTTTGAAGACTATTTTCAACACTTTTTAAGTGTAATTACAATTAATGTGACCTGAAGCTATCAGGCTTCAAAAGGAACACAAAATGCACCATAAAATTTCATTAAAAACAGCAGACCAAAATTTAAGTCAACCTTCACAAATAATCTTCCCCTCCTATGGTCTGTTAATCACTTCGGCCAGATCTTAGTAATAAAGTTGAGCTGATTCATTTGGGAATCTTGCTGAATCATTAATAAGTTATTTAAACTTCATGAATCAGATATAAATCCACATAAGAAGCTTTAGGGCAGCTGCCAAGAATTTATTTTAATAACCTCTTGAAGTGTGGTTCAGAGCCCTTTTTGTTAACTAACACTAAGGCTATTACATTTTTATTATTATTAATTGAAATAGCACTTAAGTAAAATATATATTAGATTGAATGAAACTTGGAAATGTTTAATGAAACTTAACAATAAGTTTTGGTACTAAAACTAAAGTAAATTAAAGATAAATAGATTTTTTTTATGACAATAGCAATAGCAAAATTACTAAAGCTTAATTTCAAACTAAAAGTTAAAAAATAAAAGCGAATTCAAAATATTAATGAATACTGTAACCGTACATAAAAAAATTAAAAATTAATACTGGTTCTTTTTGAAATGACATAAGAATGAGTAAATTATTAAATAAATCCATTCAAATTCAAATGTGTCACTTTGCCAGTGGTTGTTGTTGCTTACTTTACCCCAGATCACAGAACCTGATTGAAACATTGATAACTTTTGGTTGCTTTGTCACTGTCAATGCGATCAGACGTTAAAAGTTTTAAAGTCGTTTCGTTTTTTTCCTTTTTCTTATGTATAAAGACCTCTTAAAGAGACAGCATGTCAGGAACTATACCAACATACAAAGCACTCTAAATAAAATAAAAATAGGAGACCACAGCAGACGAATAGACAGTCCATATCTTTCTGTTACCTGCTGCATTAATATGCTATCAGAGAATTTCCCCATAGGTAAAAGTGAAAGAATTTAGGATGAGACAGATATGAATATGAGCCTGCACAACCTTCTCACAATCAGCTCAGTCTTGCTGTTTATCCCTGATTATGAGAGCAGCTCAGGGGAAGAAATCAGTAATCAGTGTGGAGTGTGTTGGTATTGTGTTGTGAATGTGAATAATAGTGCATGCTGTGGATGTGGGGTTTAGTTTTACTAATAACCAGAGCTTTTGCATGTGATATTGCATTTGAAGACTGGCCAAAGGTGTTTATGCATTATTCATTTAGTTTTGTTAACTGAAGACTTTGCATGTGTTTGTTTATCATTGTCATTGCATGTGGTTCTAATTTAACATTAATTTTATGGAACTGTTGGGGTTATGGGCTTTTTATTTAAGAAGATTTTATTCTGTGAGATATTTGGGATGGAATGCTGTTCATATGTTCTCTTCACACTGTCAAGGAGGGGTTTAATCAAAATAAAGGCTAAAATGTATATTTTGAAAAGCATCTGATTGTAGCTGTTTTTTTTTTTTTGTTTGTTTTTCAGGTGGATCCGATACAGCAATATCAAATGTAAGTTAAGTTTTCATTATTTTATTTTAATCAAACCCCTGTTGTTCACAGAAATATGATCAGAGTAAGTGCACTATTGTATGTCGTTTAATCCATGATGCTGCTTAGTGTTTTGGGGCTTGGCTACAAAAAGATCTCTTTGGATCTTTGACAAGACAATGTGACAATGCAAGATCTTGGAAAGGACATCTGTGATATTTTACTTGACCAGTGTTTGGCTCCAATAATTATAAGAGTTTTCCACTTTTGTAGCTGCCCATTCCCTCGGTCACTACATCCACTGCACGCCACTCCTGGGACCAAGAAGAAGAGCGCAAACGGCATGAGAAGTGGCAGAAAGATCAGGAGCACTTGCTGCAGGTGAACATTAAAGTATTTGTGTTGTTCATGCATTTGGCTTTGTCAAAAAATTAACAACATATTATTATGTAAAAATATATATATATGCACGATAGATAGATTTGATAGAAAGTTTGAATGTAAACTAGTACATTTAATAATGCACACTGCTTCTTAAATCTATTTTGTATCTTTAAAATAAATTGACAACCACTGTAATAATGCATGTGGTAAAAGAGACTGCAATATGAAGAATCGGTTCATCAAAAGTAGCTTTTTTCACAAGGTGCACAGAGTCATTCACGCAAACACTAAACACCTTCATGGTAACAGACATGACACTTAAATAATGAAATAAACATTCATTAAACAATAGATGAAGGAACATAAACTTCACATGTACATGACTGATAACAAACATGACAAAACTATTAAGAAACATGATTATTTAAACAAAATACTTTCAAATGTGGAGTGTCACGCAGGGAATCCTGGGAATATCAGCTTTTTTTTTTTACTATAAATTATACGTTGATTTGTTCTTTTTTACTTCTAAAAATTACATGAAATGTCTGGTTTGATCTATAAAGTTTTTACATGTATATAGTACAGGAACTTTTAACCTATTAACTAATTATTATTTTTTTTTTTTTTTTATTATTTTTTTTTTAATATTGTTTTTACAATATTTTACAGTTCAAATTACCCTCATTTTTTAAAGTGTACTAATGCATTGTTTTGTTAATAAATGAAAAAAAAGCTGTGTAATTATGCATTTTGTAATTTTGCGGCATTGTTTAATTGTTTAATCAATGGTCTTTTCATTTTGTTTTCATCCTCTCTCCGTCCTGTTTTACTCTTGCTCGACGTGCTGCAGGAGAAGTACAAAAAGGACCAAGAAAAACTGGATGAGGAGTGGAGAAAGGCACAGAAAGACCTTGAGAAGGAGAGCTTCAAGAAACATCAGGAGGTATATGTAATTTTTTATTTATGTATTTATTTATTTATTTATTTAATCCCTTGTGTTATGCAGGGAAGTATCTATGGATGCCTAAGCAAAAATTAGATCATATCCATAATAGAATGTATATTCCAATAAATAAATGAATAAATACATACATATACATAAATAAGATAATTCTGGAAAGTAACTGAATTAACACAATTTATTATATTGTATGTAAATGTATGTTATTTCACCTGTAGCTTAACCAGGGAATGCAAAAATTTTTACTCATTTCTTTTTAAATGGTACACATCTGGCAGATACTAGGGGTATGTAAGCGTATCACACTGTCACTGTCAAACACCAGTAAAACATCTTTTGATTACTGTTGAACAGGAGATGCTGCGTTTAGAGGAAGACAGGAGAAAAAGAGAGGAACAAGAGCGCCTTGAGGAAGAGAAGAAAAAGAGAGAAGAAGAGAAGAAAATAAGAGAAGAGGAGAGACTGCGTTTCGAGGAAGAGAGGAGAAAACGACAGGAACAAGAGCGCTTTCAGGAAGAAAAGAAGAAGAGAGAAGAAGAAATGAAAAAAAGAGAGCAGGAGAGAATGCTTCTAGAGGAAGAGAGGAGGAGAAGGGAGGAACAAGAGCGCCTTGAGGAACAGAGGAGGAAGAAAGAAGAGGAAGAGCGCTTCCTTCAGGAAAGAGAGAGGAATAGAAGAGAAGAGGAGAGGAGGCGACTAGAAGAGCAGAAGAGATTTCAGGAGCAAGAGTGAGTCATTTCAACATCATTACCTGGTTTCTCTTATGTTAATGAATGTCCCATCTCTCATTATCTTTGTTATACTGATATTAATGTATAATTTTCTCAAGCATGCATGTCAGTTTTGTTTACTTCCAGAACAATAACAAGAATGGCACTGAATATCATGCTTGACAAATACTGCTTTAAAAACCAAAGTAACCCGACTAAATTAACATTGTTTCTGTTAGGGCTGGGAAGTATGACACTATAAATTTTGCACTTGCTTTTTATGCGTCAACCGATATGTATATATTTAGAGCAATGAAGAAACATGTAATAATGCCAATAAAAAGAAAAAAAATAAACAAAATTATTGCATGATGACAGGCATAGCATTCATTTGCTATGACAAATCGTATCTTTTAAATAACCAAATAAGATAAAATGCCTTTCATTTATTGAATATTTACTTCAGTGAGTTGCCAAATACCATTACCATTTTTTTAAACAATTTTAAGAAATTAAGAAACTAATGCTAATTACTAATGTTTTCTAATGCTAATATGTTTTAAAATTATTACATTTATTCCTGTAATGCAAAGCTGAATTTTCAGCATCATTACTTCAGTCTTCAGTGTCACATGATTCTGCAGAAATCATTCTAAAATGCTTATTTGGTGCTCAAGAAACATTTCATACTTTTAGCAATGCTGATGCATTTTTGAAACATTTTTCAGTATTCTCTGATGAATAGAAAGTTCAAAAGAACAGCGTTTTTTAAATATATATTTTGTAACAGTATATTAGTGTTTCAGTGTAGAAGTAGTTTATTCATTTAGTCAGTTGTTTGTGAGTTTTATAGCAAAAATAACTAAAGTAGGCCTGTTTGGTGATACATGCCATTACTGCAATACAAAATACTGATGCCATTATTTAAGAATTTGGTCATACTTCCCAGCCCTAATCTGTTTTTTGACTCATGCATTATTAACCGTACTAATTTGTCTTCTGTTAATGTTGTTCAATCATGACTGTGTGAACATCTGCATGTCTGTGCTGATTCTGCTGTTTGGCCACAGTAAGGTGGACTACTTTGGCTATGCCAATGTTTACCCTCAATTATCCCACTCACACAGGTAACAGGACTGTTTGCACTCCCATTTGTGTTTAATAGAGTTGTAGATGAATGAAATGCTTTCAGGCTATGCATCCATACATGATTTATACATTGATAAGATCTTTCATCTCTATGTCTGTCAGACGGAGTAATCTTGTTTCTTCCAATCTGGTTTGCAGATCCATTTCGAAATCTACTCCAGAACTTGATGAGGTTGCAAAACCAGATATTAAAGGTCAGTGCCGCTTTTTTCTGTTCCCCTAAACTTATATGTGTGTCTATTGTTCATTTAACCAATAAGGAGCCGCTGAGACATCATTATGTAAAGGATCGTGTCAGATTCCTCAAGAGTGTGTTGTCAGAGTGTCACACACTTTAAGGGCTGGAGTTAGACGGGTGCTGTAGAGTCTGCGGCTCTCTGCAGGTGTGTACGGCAGACACAGGGGTTTGGCAGGATGGCTGCTGGAAGAGGAACTGAGGAGAAAGAAAAACCCTCAGATCCAGAAAGAGCAGGCAGCAAGTGAGCTAGAGCTTGAGAGGAGAAGCATCCTCAATGCCATGAAATACAGAAACCCAGAGAGAGGTGGGCACGGCTCGACCCACACCGATCAATCAGCCCAACCAATCAGCTCTGCCTGATTTATGCAAATTTGACAGATGCAAATGTCAGCAAAATCATTTGTAATCGAGCCTGTGTCCACGTGATCAGTGTGCATTTGATTAAAAACTGTGATATAAAAACATTGGGGTCCAAAAGTCTGAGACCACTAGTGGAAATGCTACATATATATAATATATAATTGTTTTATAATGATCTAATATATATTAAACTACTATTTAAAAGTTTGATGTTAGTAAGTTTCATCAGTAAGTAATTAGTGCTTTTATTCAGCAAAGATGAATGAAACTGTTCGATAGTATTAGTACTTTTTCCTTGTTACAGAAATATAATTTCAAATAAATGTTCTTTTGAACTTTCTATTCATCAAAGATTCCTGGAAAAAGTATCAGTTTCCACAAAAATATTAAGCAGCACAATTAGTTTCAATGTTTGTTTGTTTGGTTTTTTGTTTAGTTTTTTTTTAGCCCAAATCACCCTATTAGAGTGATTTTTAGAAGGTTCAAGAACATCTGACCATTTGTGCTGGTTCATTACCAGGTTTACATTATATTTTGAATCCCAGACATCCACTGCGGTCTCAAACATTCTGGCCCTACTATATATAATTACTTGAAGATGATCTGAAATCAATTACTCTTGCTCTGGATGTCTACCAAGTTTATTTACAACTTTGTCGCTTTGTTATTAATGGTCATTTTTGTCTGTTGTTGGCTCGAGCAGCGAGCGGTGGTCTGGGTGAGTTTAGTAGAGACTATAAGAAAGAGCCTCAGTCTCTGGCTGAGGTTGAGAGGCAGCAGATCATTCAGGAAATGAAGAAGAAGACTTCCCTGAACACAGACAACAGCTGGATTCGCCAGCAGAGCTCTGCCAGTGTCACTGCCAAAGAACCGATTGATCTGCCCATCAGGAGGTCAGTATTAGCCAACATTATTCTTATTTCATAATAAAATAATAAACAACTGGGATGCAATTGATGTGAGCTTCAAGCATAAACAATAACAAACTCACTTTGCTTGCAGAGGCGAGTCACTTGACAACCTGGACATGCCTCGTTCCTCTTGGAGTTCATCATGGAGCACATCTAACAACACCTCGTCCGTACCAGACTACAGCCGGCCTCAGTCGTCCCTCTCTGGCTCCTTGTCCTACCAGAGTGGACGTCCAGGGTCTGCCACTATGCAGTCATCTCAGTCCATGAGCTCCGTCAGGCAGTCCTGGTCCCCATCTGCAACTACACCAGAGCCAGAGCCTCGAGTTCCACCGCGGAACAGGTATTCCTCACTAAGAGGAAATAGTCATTGTTCTCTATAAACACTCTAAAGAATTTTATGCTTTTGTAGATTCACAGAAATTTTGCTAATGTGACTGCAGTTTAATATATTTTTGTTGACATTTAGTATGATAAACCATTTTGATACTGTCTTGGGCTCGTAAAATGAGAACCATTTGAGAACCACTGATTTAAACCACACCACCCATTCATTCCCATGAGTCTACCATATTCTTGCTGTATTCAAAATGTGTTCGCATCCCCACATGAGCCATTGTCTGTGCAAGTCTGTGTTGTCGGCCTTCAGATGATGTTTTCTGTAATCTAGGTCAGTGAGTAGCAGGAAAATATGTTCGCTCTGTAATACACCACTGGGCAAAGGAGCAGCCATGATCATCGAGTCCGTGGGGCTCTGTTATCATTTGAGTTGTTTCAAGGTGAGCATTCGGCTGCTTGGAGGTCAGGTCCAGCCTGACTTCATCAGTGACTAACCTGACTAATGTGCTCTGCCTGCTTTTACAATTATTTTAATCAGTTTGGTTTGTTGCCCTATAAACTCGATCAAAATGTCAACCCAGAGAATCAAATTCTAGCTTCTACCAGTTCTAGCTGCTTCATGGATAACGACACAGATAGAACTGCAATGTGACTTAAGACTCTCATTAATATCTCTCAAACCATCAAAAGCAAATCATGTGCATTCTAAAGGCTGGACTACATAAATCTGTTTCTGCCAAAACTGAAATATGTGTGATTTTGCTTCTATAACAATGTTGACTTATGAGAATTTTGATCGCATCTTTGCTAAAAAAAAAAAAAAAAACCCATCCCCGTAAAAAAAAAAAAAAAAAAAAAATATATATATATATATATATATATATATATTTGGGTATATTTTGCAAGGGAGACTAATATTATCTAAAAATCTTCTGTAATCAAGCACACTTTATGCATAATATTAACATGCAGTTTATGTGTCTGGATCACAGTGCTGGAGTCCCAGTTAAGTACACCAAATTGCAGCAATCTGCTGAATCTTCCATAAGTTTCATTCAAAATTGGAGTGTGCACCGTGCATAATCCATTTAGCATATTTATATCATAAATCGGATGCTAATACAGCAGACAAGTGTTTGTAAATAAATGATGCTATCAGTGGGTGTAATTCTTTCTTATTGAATTTCTTCCTGAATATATTGCAAGGCCTCTAACTTCAGAGCAGCTAATCTAGAGCTTAATCATTCCACTCATAATTCTCCAAATGCCAATCATTTGTATTTCATCTTCTCATTCATATTGCATTGTCCTCCTGCTAATCTTGTTGTCGGGTTATTTCTGGTCCTTTCGGCTGGTGTTATTACTTCAATTTAATATCCTCTTATACTGCTGCCATGACCTCAAGCTAGGATTCTCTCTCTCACTCTTATATGGATGTGAGTGAACGATACAGCTTGACATGTAGGATTCCATCTTCCTAACAATGTGTTCTTTCATCTTACGTTTACAGTGCATTAACTGCAGGTCTGATTTGGGAGGCTCAGAAGCAGGAGCAGAAGTCAGAATACGAAACCAACAGCTCTATTGTAACACCTGCTATTGCCGACTCAAAAGTAGGCCACACATCTCTGCAGTATATGCGGCTCAGTTACATAGATCACCAAGTGATTTCTTTAAGAATGATTTTTCTCTCTTTTCAGCTGCGCAGCCCACAGCCATGTGATCTCACTGTACTGCAGCAGATCGAGGAGGAACCAATCACAGACAAGGAACTGTAAACACTAGGAGCGTTTTGGAGATGTCATGAACATTGGGTGATTTAGTCAGCCTTGATTGTTCAATGAGATTCTATTCTTCCTTTTTTTTTAACTTATGAGAGGGTGAGATTCTGTCTAAGGTTCTGAGGTTATGTCTATTTGAAAGTATTAGAAACTGTTTGTACAAAAGGGATGTGCATGTACCTGAAAATGAACTATGCATTTAAAAATATAATTCATACACTGTCTTTTTCGTCATCACTTATTAAATATTGTGGTGACTTCTGGCTGGTTAACCGATATCTGTATGGTCCTGAAAGTGTTTATAGTAGTTAATAGAAATATGCAAATTTATTGTTTTTGCTTATCTAGGTTTCTCCTGCAATCATTTCTATATAAGGTTTGCTGACAAATATCCTTTTATTCAACTTCATCTGTGTGCTTTTTTGTGTTCTGATGGGAAGAGATGATTAAGGATAAATCCATTAAGAATTTATTTAAAAGTGGCATGGTTAGAAACAGCACTCATTAGTTATGTACTCTTTCGTTTGGTAGCATCTATTTTATGCATCTGAGCAATTTCTATACAGGGGGATACATTTAGGAAACAAAAGCAGCATGCTCAGTAATTATTGTAAATAAAATTCTGAACTCTAATAGATTTCCTGAGTGTGATTTACTTGACTGATCTCTCAATAATCAGATTTTATTTCATTACTGCCTCCAAATGACATTGGTTTGACTTTCATAGTGTTTATAGCCTCATCACAGTCAAAGGGGAATTCAATCCAATAACTTTTCCAATGGTTCATGTATTTTTATCGTACCGCAGTACTAAACTGAATTTCCCATTATTATACATTAACTGTATTTTTGTTGCAGTGGCCTAATAAGATTACATCTGCACACTGAAAACTTCTGTTTGGAATTCACTGCTAGTCCTGTAAAAGTGAATCTGATTTATCAGAGCTTCAGGAGCCTTACAATAATATTATTGTTCAGATTATAAGTAGACAGAAAAAAAAGGAGCCCTGCAATTCAGAACAGTTTTTTTTTTTTTTTATTCTTCAAACTTCTAAAGGACAGCATTAGCTGTTTTTCATATCAATGTAGTACTGCCAAACAACAACCAAGTATATAAAATATAGCAAGTATACAAATATAACCATTATAAATAAATAATAAAAAAAAGCTTCAGATTGCCTTAGCTGCTTTCTGTCTCCCTCTGTGTATTTTGCTGTCTTTTTACTGTGCAGGGTACTTCTGGCTACAATGGCACTTACCATTTTAACAATTTTAATAACCCGAAGCTAAAAGGTGATAGTTTTTCCAGATATGGAACATCTAGACAGAGTTTCCTTCAAGCAGTTTCCCACTCAGATTTGTATCTTTAAACTTAATCCACAATTGATAACCTTCTCTTTCATCTATAATGTAAAAATCTTGTAGGCTTTGTGGAAGTTTACTATTTATTACCTAATTATTATTTTTTTCTGCCTAACATTTTTTTTTTTTTTTTACTGAATTTAATTGAGCTTTGGTTTTATTCATTTTTACGTTTATTTTGCTACCCGTTTTGTTAAGTTTATCGTTCATTAGTCACATGGTATTTACAGCGCAGGTGATTGGCTCAAAAAGCAAAATAATGACAGAGTTCTGTTAGGTGGAGTCATGCGCTATCTGCCAGCGCGATGAAAGGAACCCCTTGGCTGTATACGCAGTTTTAGTCGATTTCTGATTTCATGCACATCCTCTCACAACCCAAAACTTCGTCTTCCAACGCTTCGGGATTCACCAGCAGAGAGTTTCTGATTTTCGTCGTTTCTAATTGAAGCGTAATCAGCTCATGGGGGCGCTGTAGGCATAGATGAAGAGTTCATTCATTGACCTGTGGAGCATGCATGAAGAGATGTTTGAAGTTCAGTTCAAGAGGTGCTACAAATGTCCTATCTCATATTCTGAGTGTCTAGTTTGGTGGGATAGAGGATTTCCACCTGCTCTCTGGACTGATGCTAATTTTAGTGCGTATTATTGATGTCAGCCATGTGTAGTTACCACAGTTGTTGGTTTTAGCTTCGCACTGGTCATCACTACACTTCTCTTATCTGACATCTTCGCTCGAACACTGTGGAGAATTCTATTTAAAACCACTCGAAAGAAATTACGTTAAAATGTAAATACTATTTTGGTAGAGTTATTTTTATTTTACAGTAAGGCTCTTTAATGTAAGAAATATGCTTTTTATTCTTGTTTTTATTCTTATTTATATAGTTATTTTCCCTATCTGCTTTGTTTGATATAGTGATATTTAACAATTATTTATATACGATTACAGTATTTATTCATATTTTGAATTAGCTTTCAATTTGTTTTCAGGTTAATTTAGTTTGTATATGTAGCTTTAAACTGTTAGTAATTTTATTCCTTCAACTTCAGCTTATTTTACATTTCTCATTTGCGTTTAAGTTTAAATGTTAAGTTTTGTTTTATTAAATTGTTTTATTACAATTACAGATACTAATTGTAATAGTTTTCCTTTTAGTTTCAGTAACAATAACACCACTGGTTTGATTCAAGGACAGTTACTGAAGTCATTTGCCTGCATCTCTACAGTTTTTAGTCAAATTATGATTAAAATAAAAGAAGTAAAAGGACATATTTGTATATAGGTTATGCCATTAAAAGTATTTGTCTGGTAGTATCATTTAAGTTGAGTGGTACTCTAGTTCAGCAAAGTGGTATTTGGAGATCTCAACATCTTCTAAAACATGGTGTCAAACTTGTATGCACTTCTATGTCATGATTGCTACTTTCAAGTTTAATTAATTGTTTTTTGGGGCTTACTACTTTTACTACTTTTCTTGTCTGTGCCTTTTCTCAAAAATATGTTCCTGTGTCAGGATAAGCAGAAGCTTCTTCTGGCACTTTGAGAAGGATTGTTCTAGGACTTTTTGATGAAGTAAAAGGAAATCCAAGTTATTTTCTGATGTGTCCCGGACTGTAGCTCTAGGCAACTTGGATCGATTAAATAAAAATAATGTTCCTGCTCTGTCCTGATGTTTTGAAGACAAACATACACTTGCTTTTTATTCAGCTCATATTTAATTTTTCAACACCTCTGTATTCAGAGATCCGTTTGGATGTTATAGTTATACTGTTTTAGGCAAATTGCAGAGCCAGTTGAGTTTTTCCTGCTTTTTTCCTATTTTTTTTTTTCCCCCATGGCTTGGTATTATCAGCATTTATATGCAGGAGGCTCTTGTTGTTTCGTGGAGGTGGGTAATATGGTTATCAACTGAAGTGGCCATTAAACCAGCACTTCGTAACCTGGCAGTAACATGCACTTTAGAGCCAAACACACTCATGAGAGGTGAGTGGACACCTGACTGAAGTGGATGAGGGAAGGATTCTTTCAGGTGTGAGAATCAAAGGGATTTTTTTAAATGGGGCAGACCCACTCTCTCTCAGTCAAATGGAGATTTGGTGTGAGGGTAGAAAGTGATTTCATTTTTTATGTCAAGCCCTAAGGCGAGTGCGATCACTGCAGGCACTGATTTCTAATTTCCCTTGATGGCATACTTCAAAGATCCAGTCTATACTTGTCTTCTATCTTACTGTACCGCTCTGTCTAATGCTTGGCCTCCAATGAAATGAGCTGGCGTTTTCATTTTACGTAGCATGGAAAATGTTTCACTGCTCATGAATGATAAGGTGGCCACAGCTGGAGGACGCAGATATGATTGAAGGTTTATGCCAAGAGGATGTTTTCTCTCCTGCTGTGAATTTAGCTGCCATTGTGCTGTGTTAGGCATGGAGGGGAATATTAAGTTGTAAATTAATCTTCTGTTTTCACCGTAAATTATTTTGGAGATTGAGTATGGGATGAAGTTTAGGGTGTATTGGAGAATTAGATTTGCAAGCAGATTTTGATTTAGACACAATCACACTTTTAATATCCTAAAAGGGCACATTTGCACTTGATAAATCAAATTATGTTTTTAATCTTATAGATCGATACTTATCAATTTATAAAAGTTTATAAAAAAAACACATCCACATATTCCAGTGTCACCACATGCAATTTTCATCCATCATTACTTAGCCTAATTAACGAGAGCTCTTCCAAGGCTGAGCACTTTTTAAATAGTGACCCTGGGCCACAAAACCAGTCTTAAGTGTAAATTTTTCGAAATTGAGTTTTATACAGATTTTGAAACCTTAATAAATTAGCTTTCCATTGATGTATGGTTTGTTAGAATAGGACAATATTTGGCAGAGATATGAGATACAACTATTTGAAAATCTGGAATCTGAGGGTAAAAAAAAAATCTAAATACTGAGAAAATCACCTTTAAAGTTGTCCAAATGAAGTTCTTAGCAATGCATGTTACTAATCAAAAATAAAGTTTTTATATGTTTATTTTAGGAAATTTACTAAATATCTTTACTCAATATCCTAATGATTTTTGGCATAAAAGAAAAAGCAATAAATTTGACCCATACAGTGTTTTTTTTTTGTTTTTTTGTTTTATTTTTTTGCTAAAACTATACCCCAGCGACTTAAGACTGGATTTGTGATCCAGGGTCACAATTGTCCCTCTACATGCACTTGACCAGACTGCCATTTGACTGCTGTTCTGAATCAGGTAATACAACTGTTAATTCTGGATTTTATTGCTGAAGTGAAGAGTGTTGTCCGATTGTCTGAAACCAGACCAGAGGATTTGAGCAGTGACTGGAATGAGAAGTGACTAATTGTTTTGTTTTGTTTTTTAATAGATGGATCATTGGTGTGTTCTCTAACTTCAGGATGACTTGGAATGAAATTTCTCTTCAGAATTATTAATATTGTAGTTCTACATTGAGAATTTGGGCATTAAATTTTTATTTTAATGACGCTGACACAGTTGTCTGGCATATACCATTGGTTAATAACTTAAAAGCTTTGAATAAAAGTATTGAAAGGCTATTGAAATCATTTAAGAAATGGAAACAACAAAATTTATACATTTTTACTTTAATTTTTTACTTTGAAACTCAACTGTTGTGCTCTGCTACTGGTGAGTACGATCATTTTGGCTTCAGTTTTTACAAAAAGAAATAAAAAATATCACAATTACAAGTATTTACAATAAAATAACCACCAGTCCTGAGGGATTATAAAAATGTGAATCTGGGGTTTTTATTGGGTCCATAGAGGTTTCTTTTAAAAACGTTGATTATTTGTTCTCCATAGATTTCTGAATCATCCTTTTGTAGGTGAATGCATTTCTAGCTCTGCATCATGACATAATTCTGGTGGGTGGCTTTTGGTTGATGTACAGTACTGGGCAGAGAGTTACATCATGTTCCTTTCTCGTATGATTGCGTGTGTCATGGGAGAGTTACCAGGTGCAAACATTCATGTCTTTAGTTGAAGGTTCAGCGGGACTTTATTCAGATAAGATTACTAAATGATTCTTTCAGTCTGTACATTTTGTGGCTATGTATTTGTTGTATATTTTTATTCATTTCTTTTTTCTCATGCTCAGTCCTGACCTTTTTAAAAACATAGAATCAAGAGGACTTAAGCTACTGTGCTGACAACCATACTTTAACCCGACAAATCAAATATAGAATATCCTCTCATTATTTCCTTTTCCTTTAGAAGGACGCTAATCAAAGTGCAGTTTAGCACCATAGAGGAGCAGTGGTCCTTGACTTTAGCTAGACAGATGCTGACAGCTTTGTGAGAAGGGCAATGAAGTGCACATGATATCAGATCAGATGTTTTTGGGACTGATGACAGCTAATATGTCGCAGGGAAGAGCAAGGACAAATGTAAGCTAGGGAGAGCCTTGTTCCTTAAATGAACAAGGTTGAAGAATTTGGATTATAGTGTAAGATCAATATTGGAGATCATTTAATCATAATGTATGGAAGATTTTTTTTGCTGTTTGTTTATATGATGGATTTGGCAGCTTTTATCACACATAGCTGTGACGCTGGACTACAAAACCTTATGTGTACTGGACTATAAGTCTTAAGTGTAAGATATACAGTATTTACATTAGTAAATTTACAAAATATCTTAATGGAACCTTAATGATCCTTACTTAATATCCTATTTTTTTAGGCATAAAAGAAAAATCTATAATTTTGACCCATACAATGTTTTTTTTTTTTTTTTGGCTATTGCTAAAAATAAACCCCAGTGACTTAAGACTGGTTTTGTGTTTGAGAAACTCAATACATACATTGGAAGGTTTATTTTTATCCTATATCTTTAAGTGACCTCAGATCCTCTAAAGATGGCAGTACGTTGATCAAGTGTTCTCTGAGGTTGGTGACGCAGCTGTTGTCATAGAAACAAATGCATTGGCTTAGAATGGAGGTGAGCCAAGGTATTATTTCTAACTGGTTTAAAAGACAGAGGCTTCCCTTAGTCTGCAACCACTGTGAAATAACAGGAAACATTAAAGCCTGTAATCATAACTCAAAGTTTGGTTTTCTTATTCTTCTTTGCAACGTTTTACACTTTTCAACTTTTGGTAACACGCTTATGTTCTTATACTTCTGATTAGAACAGGGAATCCATGAATACTGGTTTGCCCAGTGGATTGAATGATATGATATGAAATATTGAATGATATGTAAAATGAATTTTACATAGTTTCCTCGTACTTGAACATTGTAGCAGCTGCAAGCTGGCAAGATGGGCAACAGAGCAGCACAAATCCTCCTCCTCAGGTGGTTCCTTAATCACTGCTGTGAATATGTCAAGCTACTTTTAATCACTTGAATGTTGCATACCATTTACTACTGTGTCTCATGGTAAATAGTGCTTATTTAGACCATATCTAATAGTGTTCCCTTTCATAATATGTTACCTGTGGTGATTTTCAGTTACTTTATGAAATATAACTGCTTTTATTTCTTGCATAACTTGATTTCATTTCAAATACCTGCGGCCAAACTTGCTACTAAATGTAAATTCATTTTTCAATGATAGTCAGAACTGCCCAGGAGTTTTCCTTTACATTTATATACTGTAAAAAAAACAAAAAAAAACATTTACTGTAAATTAACCGTTATGCGCTGTTCAATAGTTTAATGCCTTTAAAATATATATACTTAACATTTAAGTATCAGGCTGACAACTAGTGACGTTCCCTATATTATTAAAACTTTGTAATACACTTAAACTTAATGACATAATTTTAAAGTTGCATAACTTTTTACTGTATTTGGGGTCTCAAAGACTTCTACTAGAAAATAAGTAGAACGGAAGTTAAATAAGTTTATTTAAAAATCACTGTTACTATTATTATATATATATATATATATATATATATATATATATATATATATATATATATATACATACACTAAACATACGTTTTATCACCCTATTTGTTTCTTATTGAATGATCTGATTTCTTCTCAAAGCAGTACTGATTCCTCTCTGATCTCTGTACATTCAAACTTTTTCATAACCCTTTTACTCAGTGATGCTACACGTAAAATGTATTTGATCTTCTTATAAAAGCATTAGGTGAGTCTCAAATTGCATAATGATCCAGCATCTGATGACATTTTGTAGCATAAATAGTGCGAGTAGTGTGTTCACAATGAAAATTCCCAAAAGGAAAAGTGCATTTTAGATAACTTGATGGTATACTTAACAAAAAAAAATAACAAAAGTGTATAACGTTGGACACTTCATGCACTCAACGGTCTTTAATCATGTAGCAAAGGGGGTGGGGCTGCCAGACTCCATTTATGAATGACAAAATTACCTAATATAATAATTAATACTCTACATGGTTGAATACGTCTATAAGTGGATAGTGGATCATTTGGGATGCAGCTATTGTTAACCAGTCACTGAATGAATTGTTATCCAGTCACTGGAGAATGAATGTCATTTTCCCCTGGCGGAGATTCTGTTTTTGTCTGTCTGATGCCTATGCAATATCATAAATGGCACAGGACCACAAAACCAGTCTTAAGTGTAAATTTTTCACAATATTTGGCCGAGATACAACTATTTGAAAATCTGGAAACTGAGGGTGTCAAACTATTTAATACTGAGAAAAAATGCCTTTAAAGTTGTCTAAATGAAGTTCATGCATATTACTTTTTCAATTATTACGTTTTGATCTATTTATGGTAGGAAATTTACAAAATATCTTCATGCACATAATCTTTACTTAATATCCTAATGATTTTGGCATAAGTCTGGTTTTGTGGTCCGAGGTCACGTAGCATTTTAAGCAATTATGGTAAATTACCCTGTAATTCACCTTTACAGATCTATGTTGGTGATAAATTACAAGCAGCAGATTGATTTTAGAAGTTTTGTACAGAATTTTCATAACGAGACAGTGGCATCTTCAACAAAACAGAAATACAGCAACCCTGTGATACAGTAGCTGTTATCTTCCGCTTGCCCCCTTGACTGAAGGGCTTGAGGGAATCGAGCAGTATCTGCATCCGAGGAAGACCCAAGGGAAGGAATGATGCCAATGCTCACTCTTTGCACAGCTTAGCTTGTTTGTTTTGGAAGAATACTGATAACCTCTTCATCTCAAAAATGGACAATGAGAGTCAGACTTCCAAATAGTTATTAACCTTTTCTTTTGTTTTCTATATTACACTGTGCTTATATACACAGTTTAGATTGGCATATTTTTAACTGCTGTGGACTGGAGGTACAATGAAGTAGATAAGGATTATTTAGCTGTTCTCATTGTTTTTTTTTTAGCCTCATTACAAACTATAGTTTAGTTGACACAATATTCAAACATTTGGGGTCACTAATATTATTTATTTATTTATTTATTTAAAGATTATTTCTACATTATTAAAATCACTATTTTTATGGTAATGATTTTATTATAATGAATAAAATGAATCAGACAGCTGCAGTGAAAGGGTCTTTTGATTACACGGTGCTTGATGAATTTCAGGGATATTTTTTGTTGCCATAAAATCAACTTGCATTCATTCACTTTGCTCTTAATTCAGTTTCATTTTGTTTCATCCTAAATCACACCATTGCAGATACTATGTAAATGACTTTTTGTATCTTGTATTATTGTATAAAATCCATCCAAATTACATCTGAGTGCCTGTTATAGAATTTAAAAAAATGAAAGACATTAAAAATAAGCCATGCCAGATTTGAACAAATCCCAACATCAAATTGAGCAAAAATCCACAGTTGTGAAAGGTTTAATGATTTGTATTATATTTTGTCATATTTGTTGGTCTCAAAATTTGGGATGGCAAACTTCAAATTGTGCACATCTCAGGAGTCCATCAGCAGCCGAGCAACTGCCACTGGGATAAATGTGAGAACTAAGAGATAGCTTTAGAAATATAGACCTCCTTGGTTTTCACCGATATGAGTGACAGATGTTACTGTAAATTATCAATATCAATCTCCTGTGATGCATTTCCAATGAGGAGGATAGGTCATCAGCATATAATCCTCAATTAAATAGCTACCAACTGAGTCCACAGCTGTACAGGTTGCACCTTATTGACAATGCCACCCCCTACCAAGGCCAGTGGCCGAACCAGATCAATAGACTTGCCTGTGTTGGTTGAGGAAAACGTCTCCGGTTACTATCGTAACCTCGGTTCCCTGAGAGGCGGGAACGAGACATTACGTCAGCTAAGACGTATATGGGAACTCTTCCCTTCTCCACTTTCACTGAAATCTTATTGGCTAACGCCAGCTGGGGACAGCTGGCCAATTGACGCGAAGCATGCAAATACTGGCGGGTAAGCGTGCAGTATAAAATGCATGGGCGCGAAAATTACGTCAGAATCACGACTGAACGCTAGCACAGCTGATCAAACAGCGACCACGGCGGCTAACGTAATGTCTCGTTCCCGCCTCTCAGGGAACCGAGGTTACGATAGTAACCGGAGACGTTCCCTCTCGAGGCGGTAACTCAACATTACGTCAGCTAAGACGTATATGGGAACTGTATAAAATCCCGCCGTGAGAGCAGTGAAGATAAGCCCTGAACGGAGTCAATCACCCTCACACAAGCAGTACAGTTCTAGCCAATGGCCGTGTCGCTAAGAGTGCTTGCATCTGATAGGCGGAACTAGGCCAATGAGACATCTGCTCCGACCCTAACAAAATATGCATAACTTCAAGCAATATATCGAAATCTGCACTAACCAGGGCAGACACAAAGCAATAAGCACTCAAGCATGAGAGTTAAACAGAGTCGACGGCGTTTGCGGTGACTGCTGCATAAACCATTTAAACCATAACACAGAGTTAGCAGCCATGGTAACTACTGTATAGCTGGTATAACAGCTTTAATGAATAAAACTTAACTCACCGAAAAACATGTGACGCTACAGAGGGTACATCCAGCTTGTAAAACCTGGCGATTGTGTTCTGGGAAGACCAGCCAGCAGCAAAACATAAATACTGGACAGACATACCTCTAGACCAGGCCCATCAGGAAGCATTTATAATGTCCTCGCAGAATGAGATCTGATGTTGAGGGGGTAATCCTTCCCCTGGCATTTGATAGCGTCCACGATCCAGTGAGAAAGTCTCTGTTAGAAACAGCACGTCCCTTATTACATCCACCAAGCACACGAACAGCTGGTCCGACTGACGAAAGGCGGCCGAGCAATTCATATACATCCGTAAAACCCTAACAGTGGCCCGGCGCTCTGAGTATCAGCGTCGCGCGAGGCTGACGGCTCAACAGATAAGGCGGGCAGGGAAACAAAACGGTGTATTGAGTGACTTCGAAACGAAATCCGGTCTCGGCCGGAGAGTGACATTACAGTCGCCAGGCCCGAAACCAATGAAATATCGTTCACCAAACACTCACGAAATTCTCCAAGGCACTTCGCTGAGGCGAGAGCAAGAGGCAAGGCAGTCTTCAGGGAAGCTCCTTAACCGCAATAGAAGCTAATGGCTCGAACGGTAGTAAGAGATAGAGCCCTCAAAACTAGAGCGAAATCCCACGGCGGCACGGAGGGCGGCCATGAAGTACACAATCTACTTGCTCCCCTGAGAAAACTGAATACCAGAGCGTGCTTACCGATCGTTTACCCGTAACCGGGGAACGAAAGCGGCAATAGCGGTCACATACACCTTCAGCGTGGATGGTTTTAAACTCCCGCTATCCAACTGTGCTGTAGAAAGCGCAAAACATCCGACACGGAACAGGTCCCCGGGTCAATATAAATGTTCTCGCACCATTTTGTGAAAACTCAACACTTCTGCGCGTAGCAGCGAATGTTTGATGATGCTCGCGTCTCAGTAAGTGTGTTTAGCACTCGTCAGTGCAGAGTGTCCCGCTCATTAGGGTCCCCCCAGCGGCCACACATGAAGGTTCCACAGCTCGGGGCTGGGGTGCTATATTGTGCCATTCGCCTGAGACAGCAGGTCCTGCTTGAGGGGGATTCGCCATGGGGGAGCCATCAGTAACTCTCTCAGGTCCGCGAACCAGGGCTGATTCGGCCAGTTCGGAGCCACGAGTATAACTGATGCTTTCTCCTCCCTGATTTTGCACAACACAGGCAGAATCTTCACAGGAGGGAATGTGTAAGCCTGGCTTCCGGCCAGCGCGATGTCAGAGCATCTCCCAGCAGGGGGAGTGAGATAGCAAACGTGTTCTCGCTCGTGGCAAACAAATCCACTTCCTCCCTCCCAAATCATTAGATCTGATCTTGGGTGAAGCCAACATCTCCTTGAGGAATCCCGTTCCTCAAAAGCATGCTCACTCCACGGTTCAAAGTACCGGGGATGTGCGACGCTCCTATGGAGATTAAGTGTCGGTCCGCCCACAACAGGAAACTCGCTGCCTGTTTGAATAGAGCTCTGAAGCGCACGCCGTCCTGGCGATTTATGTACGAGACCACAGACGTGTTGTCGGTTTGAATCAGTACATGTTTCCGCTCCAATCTCGACCGAAAGGCTTGCAGGGATATTAGGACACCGCTTCCATTATTCCAAACGGTTTATGTGTCACCTTCTCTGTGACTCCGACCACAGGCCCAGACGCACTGCTCCCCGGCCTAGATCGCGTTCGCAGAGAATAGAACTCCTGGGCTGAACATATCCGGGCTGTTCCACGGTCTCAGAGTGCTGACGCAACTGTGAATGACCGTAAGTGCTTGTGGACCGAAGACCACGCCCTCGGCGGAACTCGAGTTACAGCCAAAACTGTAGCGGCCGCAATGTAGCAGACCCAGATGGCACACTGAAGAAGCCGCCGCCATCAGTCCCAGAAGCCTCTGAAATTCCCTCAGTGCAAACGACCTGCCCAGTCAGAAACAGCGCAGAGTCGATGAAATGCTCTAGAGAGAGATGGGCTTGTATCGCCATCGAGTCCAACATATTCCCAGATATGTTACAGTCCGACTCGTAAAAACACGCTCTTCTGCATATTCACACGCAGTCCCAGCGTATCCAAATGGCGAAGCATTGTTTCCACGTGACTGATAGCACATCTCTTGAGTGGGCTAAAATCAGCCAATCGTCCAGATAATTCAACATGCGCATTCCGCTCGATCTGAGGGGAAATTTCGCTCTATCGCTCTCTCTCGAGCAGACTGAGAACTTCCTGTCGCAGAACAGGACGGTTTTGGGGCAAAGTCAGTGACGGGACCACGCCATTGAAGCGGGGAGGTCTGCGTTTGAAATGGAGAGAATATCCGTCGTGAATTATTCCCAGTATCCACGGTGAAACGCCCGGGATAGCCCTCTTACCGTCCATGAGATGACACGGCGGACGCGTTACCTCTACAGCCACTGATGGCTTATTTTCATTAGGGCCCCGCCCCCGCGAGGCTGGAAGCACTGGCGGGAGGGCGGGCGCGTCGCTAAATGGTGTGACACTCTTGCGCCATCATGAGGCCATTATAATCATGGACTGTGGCTCTGCGCTGTTTGAGACAGGGCGAGTGACACAACGTTGGGTGCAAGAATTTGTATATATGCTTCTTAGTACAATTTTTACTCACAAAAACATCATTCAAACACATATAGCAATCGTCACCCATAGTGATGTGGGGGACATGATGCATGTGTCTTTGTGGTGTTGGCACTCTCGCTCCTTCGCGAGGCCATTATAATAATAGGTTGTGGCTCTGCACTGTTCTGAGACAGGGCGAGTGACACAGAGATGAGTGTAAGAGGAAGTAAAGCTCTTTAGTTGATTGTAACATGCTTTTATTGTGGAACTCACACAAACAGCATTCAAACAGACATATAGCAATCGTCGCCCGAAGAAACATGGGGGACATGATGCATCTGAACATTGAGGGTGACACCGTGTTCATGTGGTGTTGGCACTCTCGCGAGGCCAGTATAATCATGGCTTGTGGCTCTGCACTGTTCTGAGACAGGGCGAGTGACACAGTGATGAGTGTAAGAGGCAGTAAAGTTCTTTCGCTGATTGTATACCTGTTTTTATTGTGGAACTCACACAAACAGCATTCAAACAGACATATAGCAATCGTCGCCCGAAGAAACATGGGGGACATGATGCATCTGAACATTGAGGGTGACACCGTGTTCATGTGGTGTTGGCACTCTCGCGAGGCCAGTATAATCAAGGGTTGTGGCTCTGCACTGTCCTGAGACAGGGCGAGTGACACAGAGATGAGTGTAAGAGGCAGTAAAGCTCTTTCGCTGATTGTATACCTGCTTTTATTGTGGAACTCACACAAACAGCATTCAAACAGACATAGCAATCGTCGCCCGAAGGAAATGGGGGATATGATGCATATGAACATGGCGCTTGGGGGCGGGGCCTCCCGCTCACTCACTCTTTCACCGTCAGGGAGACGGCTCGTATGGCGCGCTGGGTCTCTCGCGGCGCGGGGTCCTCAACTGACCCTGACGTTACCTTCCAGGCTCTTACCACTGCTGGTTTCGTAAGAAACGAGCGTCCGGTTCAGAGAGGGGTGCCACTGCGGGTTATTTTAGCTGGTTTTAGAGCCTGGCCAGGTGCATAAGAATCTCGCAGAAGAAGACTGGGGTGAGCGACGGGGTATCACATGGCTCATACTTTGGCGCGCTATCTGCGTCTCTGAGAATAGCTCCATGACGTCACCAAAGAGGCCGGAGGGAGCAACTGGAACGTTTAGGAGCGGCCTACGGTCCGCGTCTTTCAGGACAGCTAGGGTAAGCCATAGGTGCCTGTAAAGATGACCATGAGCTCCGTGAAACAGCTGAGCAGAGCGCTTAATAGCAATCAGCGCGAGATCAGTTGCCGCGTGCAGATCCTGATGACGTCAGCGCTACTGTGCCGCCGTTTGCCTGAAACACCTTGAGTATTGCCCTGGCAAAGAGCAGAAGCTGCACTCGCTCTTTCTAGACTGTGGTCCGGACCAAAAGCAGAGGGAGACGAGCACAGGTGTGTGGTAACAGTCTCCTAGACGGGGGGGGGGGAGGGTTTCCGTCCCGTCCACGTGCGTGATATGGCCTTCGAGTGGGTGCGCGCCGATTGGGGTGCAGCCCACGATTTCACCACGAGCTCTTGCATGCTTAAATGCCATCTGGTAGCAGCTCGACTGGAGGAGCCACGAGTCTAGTTACCTATCACAGGTTCGTCATGTGCGTTGCAAGCGAGACTCAGCTCCGTGACGACCTTTCCGAAGACCCTGACGAGCTTCTCCTGGAGGTCTCAGGGCCCTCTTGGTCGGGGCGGTCCCACTGAGAGGCCCAAACCTTTTTCGACGTCGAAGCGACATGGAGTCGTTTTCCTCGCCAGCTCCGAAGAGGACGCGGAAGCTATAGTCCACCACGCCGACGTCAAACTCGTCTTCGGGCGGGGGAGGGCCCACCAGCGGCTCGCTGGCGGCAGTGGGCCTCATTCCCGCCGTCCTCCGAGCCACTCTGGCTCTGAGGGCGCGCACTGGCAGTTTTTCTCGGTACAGTGGGCGCAAGTGTTGTCCGTGTGAGAATCCCATAGCAGGTCACACAGAACTGGTGAAGGTCCGAATCTAGCATTAGCAGCCATCGGATGCGGAGAGGAAAAACAGGGTGAGTAGTCCTCTATTGCAACTTCCACGATGACTTAGATAAGACTTCTAGCGTGAAGAAAGAGATTCTGACGTAATTTTCGCGCCCATGCATTTTATACTGCACGCTTACCCGCCAGTATTTGCATGCTTCGCGTCAATTGGCCAGCTGTCCCCAGCTGGCGTTAGCCAATAAGATTTCAGTGAAAGTGGAGAAGGGAAGAGTTCCCATATACGTCTTAGCTGACGTAATGTTGAGTTACCGCCTCGAGAGGGAACTGCGCTCGTGCTGCCATTTACCCCCAGCATGGTGAGACCCCTGCTGCTAAAGTGAGATAAGCAGATGAAATGAAGGATGATGGGGCACTTTGCAGGCCCATCCTGTGGAAGTGTGTCTTGTGAGCATGTTCAGTGATTAAACCAGACCTCCTTTTGTGTAAGTAAAAGAAGAAACGATTCCTCTCCTCACTTTCTCAATGATGGTAAACCGATCTTCTCTTTGAACTTATGTGGACCGTTAACATTCTGAAACACATCTAGTCATCTTTTGAAAATTCTTTTTCTGGTAGAGTAAGATCACAAACAATGGATAAAGAATGCATGATGCAGAGTATATTTTTGAGTTTTGAATACTATAAATTATGCTAAATAAATTATTATTGTTAAATTAAAATGAAAAAGCTGTACATTAATTTAAATACATTTTTTAAATGTTATTTCCGGTTCTTAATTCTGATTGGTCAAACTGCATTCTTAGAGTTTCTATATAAGAGTCTAAACGAGCACAGCGTTAGTTCAGTCAGGCCACGGAGGCATAGCTCCAATCACTACCATTCTCCAATTAGACATGGGACATATATACATGGCACTACTGCACGGTAAGTATGCATAAATGGCTCGTAACCCTCTCTCCCTCCCCATTATAAGCATGAGCATATTACCGTGCACCTTCTGGTTGTCGTTTCTTTGTTTCAGATCACTAAGGCTTTAAAGTCTTAGCGGCCATGGACCTCACTGCTGAGAGACACTCATCTTCATGACCAGGCTCCCACTGCCACATCTATACAATTACCACTGTTTGCTTTTAAAGACATTTATTAATTGTTTTAATTGTCATGTATTTCCAAGCTGATGGTTCCAGGGGGTTAATGTTTAAACTCTTGTATGTTCAGTTAATTTGTGAGCAAGAACCCCCATAAGGAACCATACCGCCAAAGATAAGTTGTGTTCAATAAACTCAAGTAACTTGTCAAAGTGGTCCTGTCTGAAATGCTGTTTATGTCACTCCACTTGTCTGTGTTAAGTCTATTCAGTGGAGTCTGTGCATGATTAATGGAGAGTTAAGTGATTCTTTCTGCAGGTTATGTTGTTATGCGAGTAGGTGCTGACAGATGACTTGATATTTTTCATGAGTCATTGAATCATTCACTCCAACAAGTTTGTTGGAAAACTTTGCTTCATTCAGTAATGGAACAGGTGATTGTCTTCATTAGTGAGTCATGGAATTGTTCACTTGATTTGTTCAAAAACTTTCATTCAGTAACAGGAGAAACTGAATCAATTGAACCGTTTACTTTGCAAAGTGATGCGTGATTTAGAAAAGTGCCAATTGCAAATGTTTTCTAAAAAGTGATATCTATTAAAAACAATCCAGTACCATTTAACATGGAGTGTCTGTAATCATTTATTATTTGTAAGGCTTATTTTCTGTTTATGCAATACCGCGGTGGTATTGCAGGTGGGCCGCCAATTATTTTCTGTTCATTTCCAGTCCATTCTAGGGCTATGCGATTAAAAGAAAACGTCCTAAAATCACGATTTGAGCGTGCGCATATGCCTAACTCCAGGTTCACACACTGTCTGTGATGCGCCTTTTTTCTGAGCCAATGTTGACGGATCAGAGCGTTCTCACTGCGGTAAAAGGCTAGAAATAAAAACGTGCGAAAATAATTCATGTCTAACACATGAGCATAGAGTGAATTTGTTAGTGAACAGGATGCAGTTTAAGTGAGAGGAGACACGTTTTAAGTGTGCACACTCTCTCCTCGCAAAGCAGCGTGTATCTGAGCAAGCACGACCGGTTTTGTGACAGAGCAAAGGAAATCTGCTGCGAACAGAGAGATTCGCACTCGTGCATTATTTTAATGTGCTTTCGCGTTATATGTATGCGCTCTCACTGCTGACCGCATACACATACTGTATACACACTGCAAACACCTGAGGCACCGCTACAATTAATGAGCTCTATGAACAATGCATGGCAAAAAAGAAAAAAAAGTCCCTGTATACAGGATTTTTTTTTTTTTTTTTTTTTTGCCACAAGTCTATAAATTTGTTTTTACATCTTCACTATAGTGATAATTTTGACTTATGTCTGTTCTAGAGATGTTACAACTTTTTGATAAAGCTCTGATTGGTTTTCTTTTGGAAATATGTTTCAAATTAATCCTGAATGCATTTATGATTGTAAAAGCACAATTGCAAAATTGATCAAAAAAATCGCGATAGTTTTTTTTTTTTTTTTTTTGTCTGTCCATATCGCACAGACCTAGTTTATTCAATAAATATAGTTTAAAATCTAGCTTCTGAGTACTAAGTTATTAACCCAACAATAGCGGGGTCAGTTAATTTTTTTGAAGTGGGCCGCGCAAACATATGTGTTTGGTTGTGTGGGCCACGAGTTGAAAAAGGTTGGGAACCACTGTACTAAATAGTACTTTAACAATTGTAAACAGTGGGTATATAAAAACAAAAAAACAACCCCTTTTACAATAATCACATTTTGTTGTTTTAAAGCCTAAGTGAATATCTTTAAAAACAGAATTACTGAGTTGGGAAAAAATATCTCCCCCTTGTGCCAGTATTTTGTTAAACCACCTTTTGCTTTAATTACAGACTTGAGTCTGTTGGGGTATGTCTCTACTAACTTTGCACATCTAGACTTTGCCATATTTGCCCACTTTTGCAGAACTGCTCAGTGTTATTTCAATTTGATGGTGACTGTTTGTGGACTGCAGTCTTCAAGTCATTCCACAGATTCTCAGTTGGGTTCAAGTCTGGGCTCTGACTTGACCATTCAAGGACATTCACTCTTTTCTCCTTCAATCCCTGTGTGGTAAGTTCTGCTGTGTGCTTTGGGACATTGTCATGTTGGAAGATAAAACTTCATCCCTTTGACAACTTTCTGGCGGAGGGCAGCAGATTTTCCTCAAGAATTTGACAGTATTTTGCCCCATCCACTCTTGCTCCAGTGCTCCAGTCCCTGCTGCAGAAAACAAAAACACCTCAAAACAGGCAATTACCACCTCAATGCTTTACTGGAGGAATGCTGTTATTTGGATGGTGCCAAATAATTTAATTGTAGTCTCATCTGCCTCAGAATCTTCAATGTGTGTTTTGGCAAACCTCAGTCATGACTGCATGAGGCCTTTCTTGAGGAGTGGCTTTTTTCTTGCAGCCCTCTCATGCAAGCCACATCTGTTGAGAATGTGTGATATTGTTGTCAGTGATAGTTGTCTAGCTATTTTATCCCGTTTGGAGCGACATCCTGATCCGGTGAGGGTCTGTGTTGTACCAAATTATTTCCACTTCTTAATAATAGATTTCACTGTGCTTTTAGGAATTGATAAAGCCTTTGAAATTATTTGGTTTCCACAGCAGGAACTTTCCCTCGGGAACCAGGATCTAAATAAAGTTCCAGAAAAACAATTGCCCATCAGAAAGTCCCTGCACACAAGGTAGTACTTTTTCAAACTTTCGGTGTTGGGATTTGGGGGCTGAAAATGCTGATTGTTTGAGTTCACGCAGCATTTGGATTGGTTGACTCTATGCAGCATTGTATTTCAACATATTTCAACATGGACATCTCTGAGCTTCTGAATGCCGAAGTTAAAATGCTGCATTACACAGACCCATCTGGAGCTATCTTGTTGGCATAATCATAAACCCAGAATGTTTAGCATCTGAAATGGAATGTTAATCTAGATTTGCATTTCAAAGAAAAGTCACCTTTTTTTCTGAGTACAATCAATATTGCATGCATAAATGTGATAAGATCCGTTACAGGTTGCTATAATTAGCCAAGATTCAGCCCTAAAATATTACCCTTTAACTGAAATTTTATGTCAAGTGACAAAATAGATGGCAAATACATTATTTAACTCAGTATGAAAAGACATACTTTGTTCTTGCTGAGCTATATTCAGCAGTGGCAAAAGCAATTCACATGAAGATTGGTAGCAATTTTACAAGAAAATATATGATCACTGTGAAATGAATCAATGTTATCATGATGTTAATTAATTTGGATAATTTACGGCCAATACAGAATACAGTTACGCCACATTTTCTTGCATGAGCACATTTTATTTGACCATATAACACAAGTTCACTGAACACTGTGTCCTCTTCTCTCAAATAGAATTACCAAGAGGAATACTACTTGAAGGAAGGATTATACTCCTCAACACGAGGAACCAGAATTTTCCAAATTCAATTGAATCCTGCACTCAGACAAATGAACATTAGTTTAAAATAATGGCAGAAGTAAACATCAGTGACCATGCAAAAAAAATAATGATGTCTTGTCTGTATCCATATAAACAATAGCTTTATCTCTCAGTGAGCCACTGAGATGGAAGACACTGAGGTGATGGATAACAGCAATACCTTACACTCTTTGCTAAAACAGGCACACACTCACATGTAAATCCATGTGCACATCTACAAACAAGCACACATATAAGCGTAACTCTACCTCACTCTAAAAAACGCTGGGTTGTTTTTTCAACCCAACTGCTGGGTTGAGGCCGTTGGATAGGACTTTGGGATGTTTTAACCCAAGTTTGGGTTGAAAATAACTCTCTTTTTTAACCCAGCGGGCTGGGTTGAGGACGCGGACGTGAAGGAGAGCACGCACGTCACGTCAAAATCGTACGTCTCCAGTGCGAGCAGCCGCCATTTTCTCAGCGTGATAGAAGCGAGAAGCGAGTGAAAGACTATGGTAAGTAAATATTCAAAATGTAAAGTTATCTTTTATTGTTTACCCGGTTGTATGAAAGGCGGAAGGTTTTATGAAAGGCGGAAACAAAGGAGCTTAACGTTATATATATATTTTAAAAAAAAAAAACGGACGCGGTTTTCGCCTCAGACACGGAGGTCTTAACTGCCTCATATAACGTTACTGAACGGAGGATGTACTTTTAATATAACGTCTGTGAATGTATTTTGTCATATTTACACAAGGTTTTACATTATCTGTACTTTTTGAGGCGTTAACAGACGGTTATGGTCACGGTTACGCTCATGTGAATTTGTCTTTTTTTTTCGCGGTTAAACTGAATGTATGTTTGTCTCCTAAAGGAAACGGCATTGTGTAGTAAAGACTAGCATAATTATTTTGAGGCTGTTGAAGTGGTAACTGTTAAAAGTATGTTTTACATGTAATATTTCAGACTTGTCCAGCTCCTGTCTTCATTGTCCTCGCGCTGAGAGTTAAAGACACAGAAGCTGTTTGTGTGAGGAGTCACAGACCTGTGTGAGGATGAGGAGGAGGTGTTCTTCTGAAGAGAGGGACAGACGGGTTAAGGAGAGTAAACTTCAGAATAACATCAAGTTATCTTTATTTTTACTTAGACTAAAATAATGTGTGTGTGTTTTTTAGATGTTGAAATCCAGAGACAAGATAACTTCATTCTTTTGAGACTGATGTAAGTTAAATTATTATTACTTTTTTTTTTTGAAAATTAATGTTTCTGTTGTGTCCTGTCTGTTAACTTCACATTTTGATGCAAAAACAGTGTGATTTTATATATGTATGTATGTATATGTTAATATTTTATTGAAACCATTGATGTCCCTCTTTGCAGAACTGAAACTAACTGGAGTTAAGGACACACAAGTCTGCTTGTGTGAGGAGGAGGTTTTCTCAGCTTCTTCTGAAGAGAGGGAAAGATCGTTTAAGGCAAGTAAACTTCATAATTTCATGTTATCAGTTGTTGTTGTGTTTTACTAAGAGTAAAATGTTTGTTTTTTGTTTTTGTAGATGTTAAAAGCAAGAGACATGGGAGAGCATCATTCCTTTGAGATTTTATGTAAGCTATTTTTAGAAAATAATTTTTTCTGTTGTCTCCTGCTGGTTTACTTCACATTTTGATGCAACAACAGTGTGATTACATGCTCATTTCATTAAGACCATTGATGTCTGTGTTTTTTATTGCAGAACTCAAACCAACTTTGGAGTTGTCTTGTCTGATTTGGAGAGTCATCATTCTTGGTCTTCGCTCTTAAAGGTAAAGTTCACACAAAAAATCATTTACTTGCCCTCAAGTCATTCCAAACCTATAAGACTTTTGTCTGTCTTTACAACATAAATTAATATATTTTTAGTTTTCTCATAATATTTGTTAATCCATTTATAGTTTAGATAATCAGTATTTTCAAGCTTCATAAATATAGAGTTATTGTAGAAGTAAATTCTGATATTTATATATGAATACATCTTAAATTATATGATAGCAAACATGTATGTTCAAAATAAAATACTGATCTCCCAGACCAGCAATGGAGGACACAAAAAGAGAATATTAAATATATTCATACGTTTTCCAAAAAATGAGCAGAGTTTGTATGAGTTTGGAAAAACATGGGGAGAGTAAATTATGACCATTTTAATTATTTGGTGAACTAACGGTTTGAAGAGCAGCCCTCCATGTACATGAATATTGTGAGGTATGTGAAGGTCATGTCTGTTTTAATGTTTCAGTAAAGAAGCTTTCTGAAAGCAATATTTATTCAAACAATATCGCATGTCCTCACACTAGTGCTGCCATTATAGCCTCCTGGAGCGCTGTGGTGGACTGAGACCTTAAACAACCGCACAAAGTGTTGAAACTTTAAAACCGATTATTTACCTATCCTTACGGATGTGAATACACCTCTACCTGAAAATGGATAGTTTAATTAAATGTTTAATTTTTTCAAATGTGTTTCTCTTAGGCCACTGATGAAGAGCAGGCGGTGACTGGGATGAATCCTGGTCAGAGAGGAGAATCTTCTTTCCCCTAAACAGCAGTGGTTTTAAAGGAGGACGCTGCCCTGGATGATGTAGATGTCACATACTGTTCTGATGGGGTTTCTTCATGATTACATCAGTTATGCTAAAGAGATCATGAAAATTGACCGTGATGCATGATCTGTATTCATGGACTATGAAACAAACTGTAAGTGTATAATTTGTTAAAAAAAAAAAGTTAAATGCTTTTTCTGTGTTGTTTAGTAGAAGAGTTTACACTCTGTCATTCATACACCTGTCACTTTCTTTCACACACACACACACACACACATGCGTCTGTTAAATGTTATAATATCAAAGTTAATGTGATTTATTTGTGTACTGTCATGCCAGAATAGTTGGAAAAAAAACTAACTAATTGTAAATTTATTGTATGTCTTTTCGTATATTTTTATACAATATATACAATTGAACAAAGTCCAATTGGATCTTAAGTTATATTCATCAAATGTTCAATGCTTTGTTTATGAACTCTGTAGCTGTTAATGCCATCCTTTTCTGCATTTCTTCTAACATGTTACTTTTTGACTTTTTTCTTGTTTTTAATAAATATTTTCCTTTTGGTAATTATTATTTGTGTGTAAAAGTGATATTTAAAATGAACAACATTTGTAGGTTTAATGCCTAGCTCAATTTGGGTTAATTTTAACGTAGAAATGCATTGTTTCCACACATGGCTGCACTCTGCGAGTTTATTTTCTGCCAGCAGGAGGCGCTAAGAGCGGGAGGTAGGTTTCTCCGGTAACGGCTGCAGAGCGGTGCTGAGCTCACAAACGCTGCCTTATCAAGCACATGCGAAATGATATCGAACATTTTCTAAATACAGTAGTTTTCCTTCTGAAATACAGTGATAAAAAACACCCGCTCTGTTTTTTTTAAACCCTGCAATATAGTCATTTTAAACCAAAAAAAGGCAACCCAGCAGGCTGGGTTAAATATGATAACCCAACTGGTTGGGTTAAAATAACCCAGCGCTGGGTTCGTCCCTTTTTGACCCAGCGCTGGGTTGTCAAAATAACCCAAATTGGGTTGTTTTCAACCCAGCAGTTTTTAGAGTGCTGGGTTGTCTTTCATAGAATTAAATAATTGAACTAATTACTCAAATTTAAAGATATAAAGACATTTGGTTGAGTTAAAAAGACAACTTCCTCAGTATTGGCTGTGCTTTTTCATTGATTCAGAAAGGCTGGTCTTTGTTCATGGGAATCTTCCAAAAACCCAGTTATTTCCTGATAAACATAGGCAGGACCATTTGAAATGCACTGGACTGTAGAAAAATGAAGGTTTGCAGCATGAAAGGGATGTGCAAAGTATGAAAAGTGGTTAAAAGCATATCCAATGATATAATCTCAATTTTTTTGAATGGAAAAACGTATTTGAAATGCATTCTTCTTGGCTGGTTTTATGTGCAGCTCACAGTCCCGGTATTCGGCATCAACTGAATGTGTGCACTGAATTGATATCTGCATATTAAGGATAAGGAACTATCTGCCAACAATATTATTATTAATACTGCATTTCAGCTAAGATGAAAGAAATAAGTAATGCAGAAAAATGCACTGCATTTCACCAGATGTGAAAAGGCAGGGAGCATTCATATGAACGGAAGGTGAATATGTCCATGTTCCCCAAGGGAACTGCAATGTTTGATTGACTTTATTGAGTTTTGATCACCTGACATTAAAGAGTGGTGTTACTATGATTAATAACAGAAAAAGGCAATACTTTTTATTTGACAGACAGAATTCAGCTATCTATGAAACAAAACCTTTCCCTCTACAATCCATCGACTACTTCTTGATGAAGATAGGTAAATTGATTACAGGGTTGTTTGATGCTGTGCTTGGGCTGTTTCCTTTTCCACTTAGTTGCTTATTGAAGACCTGTATTGATCATTGTAATCCACATATCTCTTAAACAATGGTTAATATTTCTAGAAGTACATCAGTAACAGTGATATTTTAAATTGGTTTCGCAAAAATAAATGAAGATATACAGGAACATTAAGGCAAGTAACTGAAGGTGAATAGAATAAACATTAATTTTACAGATATCACCATATACATCCCAGTGTTGTTTAATCACAGTGCATTAAAGGGGAGGTGAAATGCTCGTTTTCACTCAATATCCTGTTAATCTTGAGTACATATAGAGTAGTACTGCATCCTTCATAAATCCAAAAAGTCTTTAGTTTTATTATATTCATAAGAGAAAGATAGTCTGTACCGATTTTTCCCGGAAAAACACGAGCGGCTGGAGGCGTGACGTGTGGGCGGAGCTTAAGAATCACAAGCGCGAGTAAGCTTTTGAGTTGAGAGCGTTTGGAACCTGTGACATTACCTTGAGAAAAAAAAACATCATCCAAAACAAACCATGGCTTACAGTCAGATTCAGCCGTTTATTTATGATCCAGAATCAGATCCAGAGGCTGAAACTGAAAGAAAGCAGCAGCAGCAACGACTCGCTCCGAGCGGGGCTCGAACCCGGGTCTCTGGCATGGGAGGGGACGCACTAACAAGGAGGCAGAGATATTTGAAGCAGTTTTACTCACCGCCTGCGGTTCCAACACACGATCGTGATCCTTTTTCCTTGGGATTGCATCATCCTTAAGAAATAAACAATACGCAAATCCGTCATCAAACTGGGCCTTGTGAACAGCATCTTCGAAATGCAGGGAACAAACAAAAACACTTGCACAACTCCGTTGATGCTCTGTAAAAATAAACTCCATCCACTGGTCCCTTAATGCTGTTTTTTTTTTCTGTGCAGGGTTGTCTTGCTCTGGCAACCAAAAACACACTCTGATCAGTGAATGTCTCTGCTCTGCTATACGGGAGCGCGCGCTCTTCCGGCAGACGTGCCCTCAGGACCCATATAAGGAAATTCCGCTCCATCTAACGTCACACAGAGCCATACTCGAAAAAAACTTTCCGAAACTTGTGACAAACCGGAAGGAGTATTTTGGGAACAAAAATACTCCTTCAAACGTACAACTTAATTTTTGAAACGTTGTCCATGTTTAGCATGGGAATCCAACTCTTTAACAGTGTAAAAAACTCAGTATGCATGAAATAGCATTTCAACCCCCCTTTAAGATATTCACTTTTCTGAAATGTTATATTTGGTTATGCAAATATGGCATAATTTAGTCAAGTATGCATTCATTTGCATACATTCCCAGAACAGAAGCAAGGTTCAAAATTCTTGTTTTATTTTGTTGCCGAGCTACGGAGATTTTGGATATCACTATTCATCACCCCATACATCAGAAAATACTTTCAACAGCCAGAAATAAATCCCTGTCAATAAATCAATAAATGCACACTTTATTTTAGGGTCTCTTAAGTAGTTGCTTATTAGCATGCATATTACTAGAATATTAGCCATTTATTAGTACTAATTAAGTACATACTAATGCCTTATTCTACATGACCTTATTCTACATCAATAATCCTACCCAATACCTAAACTTAACAACTACCTTACGATTAATAAGGGAAAAGTGGTAGTTAATAGGGAATAAGTGTTTCCTATTCTAAAGTGTTACCAGAATAAAATGTTAGATCAGGTAAATCAGGTATGATGATAAGGATACACAAGGATACAATGTTTCCTTTCAAATCAAACCATAAATATATGTAGAAAACATATCATTGTGGCGTGGCTGACAGAGAAGTGTGTAAGCTGCCTGCGTTCAGCTTATATTCACCAAAATGGCAATACGATGATGTGGAGAGACTCAATTTCCATAAATTAAAAGTCAATTAAAATTCCAATTAAACTCAAATTGTTGCATAAAGTCATTATTTTTGTGATATTCCCGTACAAAAGTTATTCTCGTTGCTTCATAACGTTACTGTTAAACCACTGATGCAAGATGGATTATTCTGACGATGCTTTTCATACTTTTCTGGACCTTGACCTTGTATTTTACTTGGGTGTCTGGGACAGTCATAAGCCTCCTGGTTTACATCCAAAATATCTTAAATTGTTTTCCCGAAGACGAACAAAGCTTTTACGGGTATATAATAATGATAATAATAATGAACAGATGTGTTTTTCATCAAGATCACATTGCCTGTGTGAGCTTATTATCCAATGAGTAACCCAACAAATTTTAACATTATACCGCTCAAAGGTTTGGGTCAGGTTTTTTTATGTTTTTACATTTACATTTACACTTTTTTTTTTACTGTTTTTGAAAAATATCTCTTCTGCTCACCAATACTCCATTTATTAGATAACAAAACAGTAATATTTATTAATGTTAATATTCATTAATAATGATATTAATATATTCATATGTAATTTATCAATGTGATGGCAAAGCTGAATTTTCAGCATCTTTACTCCAGTCTTTAGTGTCACATGATCCTCCAGAAATCAGTCTAATATGCTGTTGCTTGTGCTCTTTTTGTGGAAACTGTGATACATTTTACATACATTTTCTTGCGATAAAGGGTTATTTGTTGAGTAGAATTAGAATATTAAAAAGAATATTACATTATTTTAATTGAATGACAATTGAATGGTATTACAGATTTAAAAAAATGAATGATGAGAGTTTGAGAGTGTTTTTTTGATTTGTGATTTGTGATGTGATTTGTAATTCATGTAATACAAATGCAAAGACTGAATATTATGAAAAAGGAATATTATGTATCTGTAGTTTTTGTAGTGTTTATAGTTATTTCAAATGAAAATGACTACAAGCGTACAAGACTTTCCATTAAGATCTCGTCTATGTTATGTAATTTGTGCAGTATGTCTGTTCCATACTCCATAATGACTCTTGTGCCAACTGTCAGAAGATCTTTCTATCAGGAGCAGAAGACACTGCTCCCTCACAACGTCATGAGAGAATAAGAACATAACTATGTGTTTATGGAAAACACAGACTCACTGTTTTGCATAACACCTGTGTGAAGTGTTAATTGTAAGTAGATTAAAGATGAGACTAGGGTCATGCCAGCCCAGTGGTTTTTAGAAGGAGCTTTGGATGTGGAAGGAAAGCAGGTCACTACAAAAGTGGCATTCAAAACTTTTCAATATTGAATTAAGTGTCCTTCCATAATGGACATTTTAATTAGCTACTAAACTTCAGTTTGCAAGGAGAGCCTTGGAAAGTCAAATTCACACTGCCAAATTCTGACATTTTTAAAGGTCACTGGTTGGGATTTTTTAATTTCTTAAGTATAGACAGCTTTTTAGATGAATGCATGTGTGCGTGTATTCATTTCAAAATTATATAAACCATCAGTTTCATAGTAATACATTTTTAATTAGCTCATTATGTTTTTTCGTTTGATTTAACCTTTTTTTTTTTTTTTTGCTTACTTCAATGAGAAAACAATGTAATTGTATTAGATTTCATTACTGCATAATTGCTAACACTTTTATCATTGCAGATTTAAATTGACCCCCTCACATTTAAACAAAGTGCTATGAAATATCTGTCAAACATTATTTAGTTTTTATTTTATTGAATGTGATTAATCCATTGTGTAATAATAACTTAATATAATATTGCTAGATTTTTAACCATGACTTAAAAAGTAATGTAAAGGACATACAGTATTAGTTTGTACCTAGCGTGTTGAATGCACATTAGCACAAACGGAAACACAAGGAAAGGTTGTGTGTGCTAGACTGATTACATTAAAACATGAAATCATTGACATTTAAAGAAAAATGTTTCCCCATTCTGACCACAAAATCTCTTATTTGTACATATACCAGGATGATAAAAGCTAACTTTCAGTTACTCGTTTGAATGTTTTTTTTTTCTCTCTTGTAAACATTTGTAGAATCTTTCGCGTGCCAAAACAATAAGTTTTCCGATTTTTAAAAACATTTTAGGCAATTATAATTTCTGCTCAGTGAAAAGATGCTGTCATTCTTGTCAAGACTATAAATCCTATAATTGAAATCTGTTGTGTTGGATCTTTTCTGATGTTAAACAGACACATTGTACTGACTTCACTGAAAAGAAATGGGGTACAAATACTAAAAACATCGCTCTGCATGCAATTTCTACATTACACGTCATTCAAAACATGAATCCCTCTCATGCATTTTTCAGTCACAGCTGAATAATGCAGGAGTATATTAAACACTACAACTCAATTTGCTGATGAAAGACTAAAATATATAGTTTATTGAAAGAAATACATCAAAAACACCCCCCCCCCCCCCAAAAAAAAAAGAAAAACTATTTTACAGTTTTAAAAAAACACTACTTCATTTTTGTGTATACAATCTATAAATCAATCACAATGCAGAAAAAATGACACATCAATGGGGGTGACACTCTAAAATATCAAGAGTGCAAAACAGACACAATAATATAAAATATACATACATGAACAAGTGTGACTGTAACACAAAGCATGTTTTTGCAGTTAAAATCAATAATTCAGAAGACTCAAGTAAGAGGTTGAAATCAGATTGATTTAAATATGATAAAGCATTCCTGTTCATTTTTGTCAGAGTTTTGTTGAATTTTGTTATTATGTATAACAAAATGTCTTTCTGTGTTCATGTTCCACTGTAGTAAAACTAATGCAGAAACTGACATTTCAAACCAACATAAAAAAATATGTCTAAATTTATATACAAATCCACAACTTAGTTAAAAATAAGTATTTACGTCTAAAAACAACTAGAGAATTTATAAGCATTTTTATATAGATCTATAAACTACTATAATCTAGTGGCTAAACCATGGAACTGCTGATGTTTTTCTTTTTTTACTCCCACCAAATGGCACTAATCTGCCTTTTGAAACAAAAAAATATTTTAAAGGCATCGTCTCTATTTTAACATGAAATACTGCCATAATTGGAAAGTAATACAAATTATTAAAACAGCAATAAATTGTTTTTATATTATTATTATTATAAAATATTGAACATAAATATAAAAAATGGTTACATTTCAGGTTTTGTTCACTTTCGATCACGAACAACACAAATATGACCCCCAAATGAACAATACCATAGGGTTAATGTAAGCAAAACAGTTGGACAACAGATCATGATCACCTACATAAAGATTTGCTTTATGTTTTTGTCACAAGGAATATTATGCGTTAAAGTTAAAGGTTTTTTTTTTTTCTCCAGAAGTGTAAAAGCCAATACATTTTCAAATATATAAAATTTGCACTTCACTTAACACTCTCCTAGAGAAACAACCAAGCTGTGGAATGAGCGCATATGTCCCATCTGAGAGGACTGGTTCATTTTAACTAAGAATTTTATTTCAATAATCACTTTTTTGTGTCTGAAGTCAGTCTTGTGGTATGTTTTGTTACGCAATGGTTTGATCTGATTTTCTAAGAAAAGAAAGGTTTTCCAGGAGAACAAAGAGTATGCTGGAGGCTGGAACAGCATGAGGATAAAGGTCTCTGCACTTTCAAAGATATTCAGAAAGGGTCATCTGTCTGCTGCAATACATGAATCTGATCCTGAATTGACGTATGTAAGTGAATCTGTTCATTTTTCGTCATCATCTGAAGCTTCTCCAGAGTTTCATGATTTATATATACTTATCTACCTGACTGCTATCTGACGCAGTGAACCACCAAATTCGCCTCTGACTCTGACCTGGGCCTCATGACAACTACACTTTTATTATTTTGAGTCTTACCTCACAAGCAAATTCTTCAAGGTTCCCCTGAGAGGTTGAGTGTCCAAATCACATGAACTAATCAATGGGGTGCCTAAAAGTTAAGTTCTTGGTCTCCTTATATATACTGTACATCTTCACTTGGCCCAATCATGAAGGCACGTGGGTTTTACTATCCCTGCGATACAGACAATACACAACTGCACCTGTTGTTTTAGTGGCAAAAAATTGCATACTTGTGTGTTGAAAAAATTAATGGATACTTATATACTGAAGACTAGTGAGTGGAAGGATTGTCAATCCCAGTATTTTCAAATAATTCCTATCCCAATTTATATGTAATGAACAGAAATTGTAAATGTTTTAGTATATATTGTTGAATGCAAATGCAATAGAGGACCTCAAACAGAGAGACCCATTCTGTAACCTTAACCTTGCAGCTGGATTTTAATTATTTACACTCTAAATGATAATGCCACCAAATTTGTGCACAGCTGCACCATCTGCATTTCCACAACATTTGTGTTACAAAAAAAAAAAACAGGAAGGGAACTATTGGTACAATTATTGTATTCATTAATATTGCCAATGATCCATGAGCAGGTCAATGAAATAATCTGTCTGACCCCAAATCCTCTTGAGAGCACAGTTAATAATACTTCATCCATCCAAAAATGCAATGTTGAGGATTTATTTGTTAAACCCAGTTATGTCCTTGTAATTAGTGTACTGTTTGAGTTAATTTTCTTCCTCAATCTCTATCATAGTTTGATGAGTTTAGGCAAAGGTTATGCTAAAAATGTATGTTTTATGTTATTGCTTAATTAAAACAATTTTAGTATTTTTTCTATTTAAATTCAAACATGCATTTTTCTAGTAAATCCTCTTTAACTTCAATGTCACAAAACAATATATACATATATTGTGTGCCAATCCCCCACACCATCACACCACCACCACCAGCCTGCACAGTGGTAACAAGGCATGATGGATCCATGTTCTCATTCTGTTTATCTCATTCAAATTCTGACTCTACCATCTGAATGTCTCAACAGAAATTGAGACTCATAAGACCAGGCAACATTTTTTCAGTCTTCAACTGTCCAATTTTGTAAAGCTTGTGCAAATTGTAGCCTCTTTTTCCTATTTGAAGTGGAGATGAGTGGTACCCGGTGGGGTCTTCTGCTGTTGTAGCCCATCCGCCTCAAGGTTGTGCGTGTTGTGGCTTCATAAATGCTTTGCTGCATACCTTGGTTGTAACGAGTGGTTATTTCAATCAAAGTTGCTCTTCTATCAGCTTGAATCAGTCGGCCCACTCTCCTCTGACCTCTAGCATCAACAAGGCATTTTCCCCCACAGGACTGCCACAGGACTTTCCCTTTTCACACCATTCTTTGTAAACCCTAGAAATGGTTGTGCGTGAAAATCCCAGTAACTGAGCAGATTGTGAAATATTCAGACCAGCCCGTATGGCACCAACAATCATGCCACGCTCAAAATTGGTTAAATCACTTTTCTTTCCCATTCTGACATTCAGTTTGGAGTTCAGGAGATTGTCTTGACCAGGACCACACCCATAAATACATTGAACTGCCATGTGATTGGTTGATTAGATAATTGCATTAATGAGAAATCGAACAGGCGTTCCTACTCCTTTATAAGCACTTAAAGCATTTGATGCATTTGCACCAAACAAAACAGTAAATCTGGGTTGTTCAATAGCTGGTTACACATGTTCTTGTTTAGCCCTCCAGCACAAGACAAACCGGAAACAAAAAAAATTGAGGCTGAAACTGAAAAATTATAACAGATTATAATTTATTGTATGAACAACTTTTGAACAAACAACAGATATAAGATGCATACAATACTGGAATAAAGAGAAGAACTTTGTTGTATTTCAGACAATGGAACAGTTAACCTAAGACCAAAAAAGAGCAAAATGTGCACAATTCAGTATGATACAATTGTATGCTGTAAAAAGGTAATCCTTATATATATATATATATATATATATATATATATATATATATATATATATATATATATATATATATATATATATATATATAGCTGTTATTTCTTATTAGTTTTTATTCCTTAAGATCTTCCATTCTATTTTCTTATTCTGGATTTAAATTCAAAGTGGTCAAAAAAACAGGTAACTTTCGCACCACTTTAATTTTACTAAAGAAATTAAGGCATCAATTAGACTTAGGTTTTCAGTTTTAGTAGGATAATCACAGAGAAAAGATGCAATTGAACTTATCAAGGAAAAGTGTCATTGAGATCTACCAGTCTGATGAACACAAAGGAATATGAATGTCTGGGTTTTTCTAGAATGTTGCCTAATGTATCAGCAATAGACTTTTCCTGCAAGTGTAATCGTCCGTTAAATTAAATGCATAAATTTAATTTAATTTTAATTTAAATCATTGACCCAGGAATAAAGATATTGCATGTGGTCATTTTAAATACATGCAACAAGAACAACAAGTAGAAAACGCATCTTGGACTTTATACGAATAGACCCTCAAATCCGAAAAAGACTGTATCTGCAAACATATGAAGCTATGAAGGCGCAATGATAGCTAGCCGTTATTCTGCATTTGTTAAAGCATGAAGCAGGCTGTTAAAGTCTAGGAGCCAGGTCTATGATGCACATAATTAGAAATTTGTGAAGAACTCCATTACACCTCTCCGAGACGGCTGAAACTTTACTCTTGTAGTGGAATGCCTATATACACAATCGAATGCAACACATTTTGGTTCATTCTCGACAGAAAACATACTCTGTGTAGCTTGTCCAGATTTTGTCCTCGTTTGGGTCACTGCTGGAGTAAGCGCACGTGCCTGCAGAGCTGCACGCGACCATATGGAAACCAAACTCTGACAGCTTGTCGAACGCCTGCTCGAGAAAATTATATTTCAGATAATAGCGCGATGTGTACCTCTCTGGAGGTCGGTCCGGGTCTCTGCTCTCGTTCAAAGTGTCTCCGAACACCTCCTTAGCCAGAGAAGTCTTCCCGCACACCGTGATTCTCGCGACCCGCCTGAATTTGGCGTCTGTCTGTATGTCTCTACCGATTGTATATGAGCCCCGGTAACCGACTGTGATGTAGCCCGACTTTTTGGACTCCAGGGAAGGTGAATGAGCGGCGCTGGTGACGGACAGCGTGCGCGAGGCGTCGGGTCCCAGCAGCGGGGGCGCGCTCGGCTCCTCCGAGTCACTCTGGCAGATCTCATCGGTGATGGAGTTGTCTTTACTCATTTTGGGACTCAAGAGCTTGGACAGCTCCCGCAGCTTAAAAAACTCAGCCTCCCGCTGTAATCTGCTCTTCTCCGGAAAATAGTCTGGCAAAACCAGATTTAGATCCCGTAGATAGTCTAAAATGTAGCGGAAAAGAAAACCGTCCCTGTCCAGAAAGAAGCGACCTTTGCTGTCCCGTGCCAGCTCTGTCGGTGTTTTCTTACTAAACATGTTCCACAGGAGAGAATCCGGTACGACTATTAAAGTCGTGTGTCGTGTCACATACACTTGTCCTCCCACATTTAGTTCAATAATATCAGAAAACGGGGAGGCGGAATCCGCGCCGTTTGATATTCCACACTCGGGATCTGCCACAGCCATCACGTCTTCAACAGTAGATGCTAGTTATTCGCGACTGTGTGCAAATGGGTTCCTAAAGACGCAATATAAGGGCAGATGTGTGTTTAAATAGGTTGTGGTGGGAGGGGAAAGAAGACGGCTGATGTTAACACTTCATTGGCAAAATGGGACCAACTGTTGTCGAGCCTCCTGCTGTCAATCAGTGCATGTTAGATGCTTCACTGATTCTTTTTTTATATTTCTTGAAAACTCATAATGTTTCAAGTATATAAATTAAACTTAAATGCAGATAAAAAAAATATGAAAATGCATAGACATATGGCTAAACGAATCGTTTCCCCACACACAGAGGGTAATAATTGTCTATTTAATTACAGTATTGACATTTTCTCCCATGCGCTCCATGACAAAGGAGAATAGCGACATCTAGTGGTATTACATCGGAATTATGGACTTATCCACAAGCACAGTTGATACTAAATTGCAAAAAAAAAAAAAACAATATATATATATATATATATATATATATATATATATATATATATATATATATATATATATATATATATATATATGCTTCCACTGGTTCATCAAAACTATTAAATCTAACCCTGAATTATATCAAATTCAGCATGGATTGAGAAAAAAAAAGTTTCAATGACAAAATCTAATTTATGACAGTTCATTTATGTTAGGCTATCAGCACAATCCTGATTTTAAATAAGGTTATAAATGGAACACTGCAATACATTGCATTTTATTTTAAAAAGTACAATTAAAGTTAAATCAAAATCGAAATTTATATAATTGTACAGGTTGCACTTTATTTTACAATACATGTACTTGCATGTACTTATAGTGTACTTACAGTGTAAACTAAGAAAGTTCTGGTAATACAAGGTAACTACATGGGGTAGGTTTAGGGGTAGGTTCAGGGTTAGTAGTTATTACATAGTTATTGTAATTACTATACTGCCCTACAAAGCAAAAAGGCAGTAACTGCATTTTTGGTCATAAATTAGTTATTGTCATTTTCATTAAATTCAAGGCATCCTTTGTTATGTGACAAAACATCTTATCTGAAATGTGTGTCTTTTTGGAGAAAAATGGTAGTTGTTTTTACAGTAACTACTTAGGCTGGATGACAGGATAACTTTTAAGTCATTTTTCTCAGTTCTGCACGCTGCGTAGTTACTGCCTTTTTGCTTTGTAGGGCAGTATAATTAGTGCATATTATGTACATGAGGAACAGGACTGTAAAATAAAGTGCTACCATTGTACATACAGCAATGTAATAAGTAATTTTAACTAGAAACATTTACATAATTTACATAAAATTTTATAATTTGAAGGTTTGCTCGAGTAACAGTTAAATAGCTTTTTAATTAGAATATAAGTTTTTATACAGCAACAACACATGACTGAATAAAGCAACCACTGGCAAATTATGGGAAAGGAAACGGTCTCTAACAATCCATGAATGCAACACTTATGTTAAATGTTAAAGCATCAGGAAAACGGACTTTAAACTGTTCAATAAAACACTTGGAAGACACTAAAATAATAAATCCAAAACTTAGAATCTTGAAAACTGTCATGTAAATACTGATGACATTAACCACCCGAAAGTTTAGTAATTTAATACAGAACAATATTATAGCCTTATATTTCTTTCACTTCACAAGGGTCACACTCATGTGACACTATGAGGAACCAATGACTGAGAGAACACAGTCTCTGACAATTGCAAAAAAAAAAAAAAAACACGATTTCACAAATGCTGAAGATGCACACTATGTATACAAGTTTGTGAAATATAATTTCATATCATATAACTGATTTTCATTTTCTGTAAAAAGAGAATATTTTTTCTGTGTGGACAGTTATCTAATCAATGTCAGTGTGTTAATGTATAAGCCAAGTTCTGGATGGAATAACAACAACAACAGCAATAACAATAATAATAATAATTATTATTAATAATAATTTGTTGGTTTTACGTTTTATACATAATTTGTATTGCTAATTTTATTGTGTGGAAATACATTGCAAAATCAAAACATACAGTATGACAATTTGTCATGTTCTTGTGCTAAGTTTAAACTGTGATTTAATGCCATTAGGTGTAGTTGCAAATTGTGAAACAATGCATTTCACTCTATTGGGGTTAAGTAACCTTGGAAAGTTAGTGGTTGGTGAACCAGTTCCAGGAACATTAGTATATAAGGCGAACATTACCACACTGAAGTCACAGTAGGACTCGAACCTCACACAATGATCAGAAAGGTACTGACTTCTATTCATTTATTTCTTGTAGTATTTCTTTGCATGATAAAACAATGCTAGATAATTAATCCAGCTATTTGTTACACATACATTTCTTCTTTTGCTACATTTGAAATTCAAATGCCTGCAAAGTGTATGCTGTTGATGTATTGTGCAGCATCATGATTCTATTCTCAGGGAGTTACTGAGAGTTTCGGGGCAGCAGTCTCTTGTCTGAGCACATCTCATCTGACAGATGAGGTGATTAGGAGGAGCAAGGGAATGATATTGGACACGCTGGGAGTGGGATTGCTTGGAACCAGCACCCCAGTCTTTAACACGGTACTTCAGTGCAGCCAAGTAAGGATGGGGTAGGAATATTATTAATCGGTCATTCCTTGATGTATTTTATGTTTAATGAACATTTCTTTTGGTCATTTATCATAGAGGCAGCAAGCGTTGGAAAACAGCAAGGTCTGGGGAAGACCCGGACTATCTCTTCCACCTCAGTATGCTGCCTTTGTTAATGGGGTTGCGGTAGGTCATTTGAAATAATCACTTTCAGATACACTGATAAATAGATATACTTGTGATAAAACAATAATTTACTTATTTCTTCATAATTGATTTCATGCTAAAGCAAATATGTTTCCTCAGACTGTTAATGGGATGTGTTCCCGTGATATATTAGGTTCACTCTATGGACTTTGATGACACATGGCATCCAGCCACTCACCCCTCTGGTGCTGTTTTGCCAGCTGTCCTGGCACTGGCTGAAACGTTGCCTGTTAAACCCTCCGGCCTGGAGCTGTTGCTGGCTTTCAATGTAGGCATAGAGGCTCAGGGGAGACTCCTGAGGTTTTCTAAAGAGGCACACAACATTCCCAAAAGGTAACAGTGTTTTCTAAAGTGTACACTTATGCATTTAAATGAAATATTTAAATAAAAATATTTAAATTAATATCAAGATAAAAGATCTAGCTAATCGTGATTTTGCCTTTCAAATTGACATAATAGGCATTTTCAGTTTTAGTAATTGAGGATGAAACTGAAACTTTGTGGTGTATTTTTGAAATATATAAAAACAATTAAGCACTGCATTAATTTATTCCTGTGATGCAAAGCAGAATTTTAATCATCATCACTCCAGTCTTCACTGTCCCGTGATCCTTCAGAAATCATTCTTATTATGCTGATTTACTGCTCAAGAAACATTTTTTGACACTTTTTTTGTATTCTTTCATAAATAGATTTTCAGATAGAATATTTTATGATTTCATAATACTTCAAATATAAATCTTAAATAAATCTTGTAATAATGTGAGTCTTTAATATCACTTTTGATCAGTTTAATGCATCCTTGCTGAATAAAAGTACAGTACGTATTTCTTTCACTCCAAACATGTAAACAGAAGTGTACATTGCAAACTGTTTTAACTGTTCTAATGGAATTTGATTTTAATGCAAAACCATATGACTGTACTCAACTTTGCTGATTAATAAAGATTTTTCATTTATTAGATATTTATTCTGATTCATGTCTCCCTCTCAGATTTCACCCGCCTGCAGTTGTTGGGGTTATGGGAAGTGCGGCAGCTACGGCTAAACTTTTGGGTCTCCCAGCGGCCCAGAGCATAGCAGCTCTAGCGATAGCCTGCTCGTCTGCTGGAGCACCCATGGCAAATGCTGCAACCCAAACCAAACCTCTCCACATGGGCAATGCTGCCCGAGGGGGTCTGGAGGCCTCCCAACTCGCTTTCCTCAGCCTTGAGGGTAACACACAGATTCTGGATCTGGAATCAGGCTTCGGGGCCTTCTATCCAGATTATGTCCCTCACCCATTGGCTGAGGTCACCCCTACTTCTCAGTACAGGTGGGTGTTAGAAGACCAGAACATTGCACAGAAGCGCTTTCCCGCCCATCTCGGGATGCACTGGGTGGCAGACGCAGCAATAGAAGCGAGGGCGAAAGTTCTGGACAAATTCCCAAATGCAGACCTCAGTCATATCAAGAAGATCACTCTGAGAGTGCCTACATCCAGATATGTAGACTGCCCTCTTCCAGTTAGCGAGCACCAGGCCAGACACTCTTTCCAGTTCAACTGCTGTACTGCACTGCTGGATGGAGAGGTCACTGTCGAGTCCTTCAGCAAAAGCCAGATGAACAGGAGTGCCCTAAAGGAGATGCTTCTGAAAGTGCAATTGGAAAATCCCCAAGACAATCATTCGAGCTTTGAAAAGATGTATTGTGAAATTGCAGTGGAGACAGTCCAGGGGGAAATGTTTACTGCGCGCTGCAACACTTTTTACGGTCACTGGAGGAAACCTCTTAGTCATGAGGATCTGGTGCGGAAGTTCAGGGCTAATGCTTCGACCGTGCTGAGCGCTGATGTCGTGGAGGGTATTATTTACACTGTAGAGCATCTGGACACAAACCAAGACTGTTCAATGCTTTGGTCATACATGCACTTTAATAAGCACATGATGTATAGAGATGAGCGCCGCTCCTCAGCTTTGGCCTGAATTATTGTGCATTGTGGCATCATTTAGGCTAATATAAATTATGTTGATGAAACATGTGTAATATTTAAAAATGTCATGATTTTGTTCCTCGTATTCTCATTTTGGTGAAAATGTAACACAGAAGAGTTTTGAACTGCTTCCTAGCAAACTTTTGATGGTGAATATGATACATGTGTAAATGCTGATGAGGTAAAAGCATGAGAACAACTGTGGCTTAAATCTGGAATTTTGTATTCCGGCCAAATTGTCACAAGGTATTTTACTTACCAAAACCAACTTTAATTTGGTGATTGGCAAGTATTAAATATGGACCTTGTTTATATATATATATATATATATATATTTATATATATATATATATATATATATATGTGTGTGTGTGTGTGTGTGTGTGTGTGTGTGTGTGGGTTTTCTGGCTAACCTACAGTATTTCTGCAATGTCAGATAAAAGTTTATAATTAATAGTGCTCTTTCATCAGATGTTGTTTTTTTTTATTCCCAGAAAGTGGAGCAAGTTCCTTTCCCATGCCGAACTGAAAGTGAAGAGATAACATCTTTGTTCATTTTCACATTTCTGAATGAAAGGTTTCACATCATTTACTTCTTCTTTTACATCACTGTTTTCAGTTCTGTTTCTGTATTTTCTGTTCCATGTTGAAATTACCTTTGTTGTTTATCTAATAAAAGTTATTTACATTATCATTGAAAAGTTTGATGTTTTTGAAAGAAGTCACTTGCTCACCAACACTGCATTTATTTAATCAGAAAAAAAACTGTAAAACAGTAAAATATTATTACAATTTAAAATAATTGGTTTCTATTTTAAAATATTTTTTTTTTCCTTTGATGGCAGTTTTTGAAAATAATTTTCAGCATCATTACTTCAGTCTCATATGATCCTTCAGAAATCATTCTAATATGCTGATTTGATGCTCTAAACACATTTCAACACCTTTGAAATATCTGATCAATGTAATGCATCCTTGCAGAATAAAAATACTTTTGAATAAAAAAAACTTTTAAATGGTAGTTTATATATAGTGTATTTTTAGAAAACTGGAACAAATTAACATGGTGCTCCGGACTGACTTTCAGATTTTAAAAAATAAGCATTACTAGTTAAGATGTTCAGATGTCAGCATAAATGACTTCTCCAATCAATAAATATTTAAATAAGGCTTAGACTCATTATCATTAATCTGTGACAAAAACTAAACAGACTCAATGAGACAATGACTATCATGGTACTTGTTTATTCAGACGCTGGAGTTTGAATGATACTGCCAATCCAGCTATTTTGCAGGAATTCAGGCTAGTTTCAGCACCTCCTGCACCATCACCCCAATTCCATCAAATATTTCATGAAGTGGAGCTTTGCACATGAAAGCGCAGGTGGTGACAATCTTATTCTTCTCATCGACATGAGCCTCATTCACATGTTTGCAGATGTGCTTGCAGCCAAGCTGAGAAATAGCTTCCGCCGTGTCTGGAACATCTGGATACCTGAAAGCCAAAAAAATCAGACAGTATGCCTCAGTACTGTCTTTTTGTATTAATATCAAAACTTTCATTAACAATACAGAAACAAAGATAATTGGGTATAAAACACATGGATCTGTAAAAACAGAGCTCAGTCTTTTCTGTGAAATAAAATCTGTTCCTTTGCACTTCCATCACATTCCTGCTGTGAACAAGAACAAATCATTCCAATGATACACCAGCATTGAAACTGATAAGATTTTCTTGATGTTTCTGATAGAAGTATCTTATGCTCACCAAGGATGCATTTATTTGATCAAATATCTATAGCCTATAATAATAATTTCTAATTGTTATTAATTAACTAATTATTATTATGAAATTTGGAAACATCTGTGCTTAAGGATTATTCGATGAACAGAAAGCTCGAAACAGGTTTAACTACTATTAAAACCATAAAAAAGCATTTTCATAACTTGAAATAAAATGTTAAATTTTATTTGAATTCAAAGTTATTTAATTTCACTTAAAAGTTAAAATTTTCATTTACCTTAACTTAACTAAAATAACAAACTGAAATGAAAATTAATAAAACTATATAGAAATATTTAATAAAAAAAAAAGATTATTAACAACAAAATTAAAAAAAAATTTCAAATGAAAATGAAACTAACTGAAAATATTAATATTATATTAATATCTTTACCATCATTATATTAGTCTTTACCATCACATTTAATCAACTTAATGCATCCTTGATGAATAAAAGTATTATTATTATTTATTTATTTTTATTCTGAGCCCAAACTTTAGTACAGTAGTGTAAATGCAAATTGAAGACATAGCTGAATACTAGCTGCATTAAACACAAGTTATTGTATGTTTGCAGAGTTTGTCCTGTACACAGATGTAATATATCCTAAAACTATTGTAAGTCACATAATTCACCTATCATCCTTGTCATGGCCAACAGTCACTTCACAGCCAGGGAAAACCTTAGCTGCCAGCACAGGTGAGATGCAGCACAAGCCAATGGGCTTCTTCTCAGCGTGGAAGGCCTTCAGCACTGTTTTAACCTGCTCATTGACCACACAGTCTTTGCCCTGGACAGCCCAGCTACAGAGGTTCTTCGCTGCTCCAAAGCCACCTGCAAAATAATGTTACAATAATACTAAACTAAATGCTGAGCTGATTCTTGTATGGACAATCTTCCAGAAGTAGTGTGCTAACCAGGGAAGATGATGGCATCCAGATCCTTTACGTCGAGATCCGAGAGGTCTTGGATATCACCCCGGGCGAGTCTGGCGCTCTCCACAAGCACATTTCTCTTTTCCTCTGTTGGAGAACCTTTCAAGTGATCTACAACATGCATCTGGTCAATGTTGGGTGCAAATATCTTCACCTGTGGGAAGGTTAGTTCTGTTACTAAAGTCCTGGACGACGTACAGGAACAATGAACTACATGCCATTTTACAAGGTAGACTGAAAATTATTTTAAATCAGCTAAACAAAAGTTAAAAATATGCTCTAATGTACAATATTTCATAATTTAGATGCACTGCTTCTTTGTCAAGAGTGAAGACAGGGGAAAAGATAGCTTGCCTGTTACAATGCATTCATAAGGTTGTGCGATGTCCATGTTTAAATAAGTGATCTGATAAAAATAGAATCTACTTGACTAGTCATGTGCTCTAGATGAGTCAAATATTCGTTGCATTGACATTATATAATGTTTTGTTTTTAATCTCCACTATTGTATTCTATACAGTGGAGAACATTGGAGCTGATAATCGAAGGTTAACTCACAGTTGCTTGCTGGCGACTCAAATGAACCAGAACCGCAGACGCCTCGTGTATTTCACTTCCATCAAATACACCGCAGCCTGCCAACACTACAGCTACACGCTTTCCCATGTCTCTAAACGAAACGAAGTCACCAATTTAACTAAAGATCGCAATGAACTTGAACGGCTACGAACTTCTGCGTTTCGTTAAGGAGTATGGTGCCACAGCTGAAGAGAGGAGCGCTTTCGAATTTATCAATGAATCGTTCTTTCGAATCGGATCTTTTTAGTGAATCTGTTGAACAGTCTGAATGGTTCATTCTGAATAAACAACTTACTGAGCTGAACCGAGAATAGTCTCTTTAGAAAATTTAGTTGTCATTTATGTCAGTTTATGCAATAAAAAAAATCAACCAAGAAATGTTTAATATAAATGTAAATTATATCGATGTAGCTGAATCTTGGAATACTTCATACTTTTTAAACCGGTTATTTGAAACGAACTGTTCTAAAGTTCCGAATCGGGGAACTCTTATTTTGAAATGACCCTTCACAAAGAGTCGTTTCCGTTTCCAGTCATCATATTTTGACATACAAGCATGCGATGTAGTATAGTTAGTTTTTATGATACCCTCACCCGTTAACATTTCGCAATAACATTCAAATCCCTTTACGCAGTTCTGGCCACTATAAATAGTCCAGTTACTGAGTGCTGTAACTTACTGGACATGATTAATTCTAGCTAGCTTGCTAGCTAATAACGTTACTACGTATTGCCGAAGTCAAGGCAAGTGTATAATCATCTTCCTCCAGTGTCACAAAGGTGAGACCCCTTCACATTTCATCATTAACCTCGATGGATAAATCGTGATAACTGATTCGATGACTGTCATCTTTTTAAAAAACTGTGATTGCAGAATCTGACACAAGCCACATCACGTCGAACTAAATTCACTAAGAGTCGCGTTCCTCCACAGGTTTGTGACAGCTCAAATGTGCTTGCGTCATTTTATTCGATTAGGTTAATTGAACGTAATGACATCACACATTTTCGTCCTGCAGATATTTGAGGAACGAGCAAAAAACATGACATAGAAGCATAGAAAACAAGTTTGGTGGTGATCCAGAACATCCACTTAAACTGCTAATAGAAGCACGATGAGACGACCCTATTGGGAAAATAAGGTTGTAAAGAGTTTGGGGCTTATGATGGTGGGATGTGATCATCCATTTTTTAAATTACAATTATACCAAGAAATTCCAGTGAAATATTACATGTTTTTTTTTTTATCATCAGGCACATGAACCCCATGATCACAAGAACACCCCATCAGTGAACAATCTACTCAAAATCATTAAGCACCTAGTTAGGTAAGTTGGATTTACACATTTCAAAACACTTTAAATCCTTTTAACATGATTGCTGACCATTAGATTAAACTTTATTTTTATATAATATCTGTTTATTTATATAATATCTTCATCTGCAGGATTGAGCCTCTCAAGCTCCCCTCCGGATTACCTGCTGAGGAGGACATGGCTAACACCTGTCTGAACAGCAGAGGAGTTGGTAGTGAAACGTCTCCTGAAACCACTTGAGCAGAAATAGAAATGGAGTCATATACCTTTGTGGAGATAGTATCTCAGGAGATGTAATATTTAAATGACTAATGTTCAGTGGGACAGAAAAAAACATTTTTAATTGATGAGCAAAACAGGCATTTTATATCATTTTTTATGTCATGTACTGCTATAAAGAAAAAGAAAATGCACTTCCTTCACATCAATGAGAGAAAGAGGTGGCAATCCTTAGTGGAATACAGAAGTTTGCTTACTTGGCACTTGTTTGGTGCTCACTGATCTGAGCATCAGTCCATTAAGAGGCAAAATATTGATTTCGTCTTTGCACTATTTAAATGCTTCCTGTTGTTCCATCTTACAAAAACTTCCTTAGAAAATAAATTGGTGCTAAAGAGAGAGAACCTTCACCAGAATTATGCTCCACAGAAAAGTTTCACTTTTGTACATTAAAACAAAAAAGTGAAATTAAGTATTAACACAATATTAGGTGGTATTCAGTCATCTTAAAATGGGCAAACAAGACAAAGGTGAGACAGAAGAAATTAAATAGACACTGCAAAAAAGACAAAAAAAAAAGTGGTGTTACAAGACTTCGGACTGTTATGTAGGAAGCCCTGAGAAAGACGGAGCTTGTTGTTTTAGTCCTCTAATCATCATCAGATTCAGAGTCCGAGTCATAACCTTTTCCTCTGATGGTCTTTTTCTCCACCTTGGTGAACTTTGACCCAGACTTCTGTCTACCAGTGGGTGGCTCCAAAAGATTCCCACTAGAAGGAGAACAGACAGAAATGTTAAAGTAGTTTTCATTTAAAATTAAAGAAATAAAAACAAATTAATACTTTTATTCAGCGAGGACGACACATTAAATTGATCAGAAGTTACAGTAAAGCAATTAAAAATGCTGTCCTTGTGAAATTTCTATTCATTAAAATAATAATAATAGTAATATTATTTTTTTTATTATTCAGTAATAATAAACGTTATCTTGAGCACCAAATCGGCACATTACAATGATTTCTGAAAGATCATGGGACACTGAAAACAGGAATAATGGCTGCTGAAAATTCAGCTTTGCTATCAAAGGGATAAATTACATTTTAAGATATCAAAGAATCAAAATGTTTTTGATATTTACACATATACTTTACAGTAATGGTTTTATTGTACATTCCTCTAGAATAAAAACATAGTGAAAGTTTCAGAACTTAAAACTTAACGTAGTTGAATGAAAAAAAAAAAAAAGTGTAATCCTTGCACATAAATAGGGAGAATTGTGACATCACGACTCTTTTCAACACGCTCCTTAACATGCACCATGTGTCCTGCTTAACTATAGGATACATATCTCCTTCACTCACCTGTAGTTAATGATACCTGAGCAGCCCAGTCTCCACTCCAGCACTTCAGTAGGGAAGTCATCTCTGTTGCCCAGATCAGTGAAGCCCACAATATAATCCTTAGTCTTCCCATCCTTCACCAGAGCCAGTGTTGGAATGACTTTAATCTTCAGCCTCTCAGTTAGGAATGGAGCCTTCTCAACATTCAGCTTGATAAACTTTGTTTCCAGATGTTTCTTCACCAAAATAGCTAGATGCTTGTCCAAAATTTTGCATCTTTGGGAAAAAAAAATATTAAACATTGAAAATATCTGTATTAGTGTTAATTTCGAAAACTATGATGAAAAAGGTTCGTTGACAAGCGTTTTTTCCCCCATCATGACTAAAATGAGATGATGACGAGATAACAATAAGGTCAATAAAAAATAACTGACTATATCAACATGCAGAATCGTTGACAATAAAATACTAACAAATTTTATACTAATAAATTATACTAATTTATACTAATAAATGTATAAACTGCCTAAATGTATAAAAAAAATTGTTTTCGAAAAAAAAAAAAACTGTATTATTAACCAATATAATTGGACTGCTGTACACCTCTACAACGCAAGCTTTCATGTGTGCGGTTGCCAGATATCAACTATTCAAATCCCCAAATCAGAGACTTTGTGTTAAAAGGATACTTTTTGTCTGGTGTTTTGCTAAATTTTAGCAATCTGGCAACAATGTGCATGAACTCACTCTTCACTGGCTACGTTTATATGTAAACTTTTTGGATCTACTGGACTGAATTAATTCTGTTTGATGAATCTGAATGTAGTGTTTACATGAACACAAAGTGATCGTGGTCCATTCTTCTTATGTCGCTTATTACATCCGAGATGAAATGTCACATCCAAAATGATATCATCTCGCTTATCAGGATCTGGCTAATTTGGTTCTTCGAATGCACCTGTTGTTGATGATTAGTATGGCTGGACTGAGTCATCTGAGATAACTGCACGTTCATGCTTTGGTTTAAAAGGGGCTATGTATTGATACTCAAAACCACGATTAGCAGTGCAGCGATCAGCAGTGCAGCAATTGGCAGGTGGCAAGACAGCAACATAATGACATCATATAATTAAAGACACCTGACGAAAAACGTGACAAATCTCTGGACTTTTCTAAGGAAACAGCCAAGAGAACAAAACTACATAAATGTTATAATAGATAAATGAAAATGTGGACTGACTTTATTTTATTTTAATTTTTTTTACATTATTCCCAATTATTTATATTCACGACTTCTAATATTTGTACAGACTTTACATTTTTATTTCAACTTAGTAATTAGCAATTCAAATTTCAAATAAAATTGTATATTTGAACAGGTTCGTTACGTGACAGCATTAATGAAAGTTTCTTAAGGGTCAAGATCATGTTCTCTGCATCTCCTGCGCTCCATCAAGCCACTCTCATAATAGCCATCATCACTCAAATTAATGCAAAACTCTACATTATCTGTGTGCAAGACTAATTAATATAATCATGAAATAATTATTTTATGATCAATAAATCTTTCAGTGAGTAAAACTTGCTGTGTATATGGTATTAAAGACTACACAACATTATATTATCTTTAAATTATTTTTTTTATTATTATTTTAAATTATTGTCCCTGGATCAGTGGGATACTCCACTAATAAAGTAGCAGTGGTAGTGGACAGATTCTAAGTTTCAGTTCTGCTTAAAAAGATGCGATCTAATCCTGTTTACATGAAATAACCCTGCTCCCGACCAGGTTTAAGTTTACAGACCTGTTGCTATGACAGCAACTCCAGGATGAGCGTTGAAGAACCAACCAATCCAAGATCATGCCAAATCATCAACAATCAAATCCAGCTAACTGAGTTAGCGACGTACAGAGAACGAGAACCGGGGTTGATGTGCACGTTTATATGTCACAAGCTTCAAATTGGAATAGATTTTTTTTGACGTGCACACACTGCACAAATAGTGAAAGTGAAAATGACATAGATATAGAGTTTATCACTGTTTGCACATAATAACCACTCTCCTACAGGGTTTCTTTATTTGTTTTTAACAGCAGAATTCATATTTACCCATTTATGGATAAATGGGTATGCTGCTCATTTATTACATAAAAAACACCACTACACCACTTCACAGTTGCAGAGTGAAAGGGGAGTTTTATAATGACAGGACACGCATTTATACAACACTTTATTTAAAAGGAAGAGCTGCTCGTCCCATGCGTCATTATGTCATTACGTTATTTCTGCGTCATTGCACATGCCCAGTATACTCATTTTTGTGGTTCAATCCGATCGAGGGTTTACATGTATGCTCAATTGTATTAGAAGAGGAATAACCACCCCTTCAATCCAATCGAAATTTCATTTGGATCGAGCTCACTTGGATAAATTAAGGTGTTTACATGAAGGCTTTTCAGTCCAATTGAGCCATCAATCCGATTCCAAACGGATAATTTGTTTGCATGTAAACATAGCCATTGCGAAAGCGCAGATGATGATATGAAAACACTGACAACCAAGTAAGCTGCAGTTTAGAAATCTTTATCTGAGATGTTCAACATAAATTAAAATGTCATTCAGTCTGTCTGTTCTGTCATGAGATCTCGACTATTTTGTTTGTGATTGCGGTTGCTGAATAAGGGGCCGTTCACATGGCGCGCTTAAAAACACATGGAAAATGCTAGGCACGTCGCTTTTTCTCCTTCCTTCCAAAGCGCTCGGGCATTTGCGCTCCTGATAGGAGGCATCTGCCTTTGCTAAGCAACAATGACGCGCTCTCTCCATGAAGACGTGGAAATTTCAACAAAGGATAAATGGATTTGCAGCACTAAAAATTGCTTGTATTAGCTCTGCTACTAAATTTATTTTAAAAAATCGCTTGCACGTTGCTTCAATTATGAGTGTACATACCGCGTGCCTACATTTAAAATAACGAACTCGAGCACGCAAAAGATGCAATATGCGAACAACCCCTAAATGCACTTTCTCAATCGCTATTGTTTTAATAGAGAAAGATTATTGGAATTGTAAATTATTGGAATTACCATTGTGAATTTTATGTTTATATATATTTTTTTTTTTCGTTTTTTTTTTATAAAGTAGTCAGAGTGTCTTTGATATTCATTTCTATAATAAATAGACTATACTAATACATACAATAGAAAATAAACCATGTGTATGAGTCCACATTCTATTGGTTTGTGCCTATTGGTAAAAGTGTGTTACCTGAAATGCAAAATTTTTTTTTTATAGTTTAACCATTATACAGCATCACAAAAATGTGACTAAGATTTCACGGAGTAAAAACTAGACAAAATGCTCAGACATTTAGTCGACTAAAACTTGAATAAAAAAAAAAAATAGGACAAGGTTGACAATAATTCATATAAATAACTAATAAATTTGACAATAACTAAAAAATATGAGACACAGGACTAGGACTAAGACTAGTTTAAAAAAGACCAAATTAAACATGGCTGACAAAATTAACTAATTTGTATGCATAATTGATTTATAATACAAAATGCAGGGTTAGTAGAAGAAAGAAATGCCCTCAAATACCTGAAGGTAGAATCTCTGTAGAAATGGCAGACCACATTTTTGCTGTCTTTCACCTCAGAAAAGAAATCCCTCTCACTTGGGATCTCTCTATATTCACCATGTCCTTTAGAGATCCACTCCTGAGGACAGACACATACAACAGACCACGGAGTTTAATCACACTATTGGATGTGTTTCAATACACTGTAATAAACACTTCATATGGATAACTCACTTTGAATAAACATTTTAAAACTACATTTAAAACCAGTTCCAAATTTAGACCACGATTTCTTTAAAACATCTACAATAGCTACCTGCTTCTGTTTTTGAGCTTTCTTAAGGGCCTCAAGCCTTCTCTCCTTGAGTCGCTCCAGCTCATCTTCATCCATGTGCTCCAACTTCTCCAGTTCGCCATCCAGCTTCTCTTCCACTATCCGTGCTGACTGCAGCATCTGCTGCTCCAGAGCCTTCGCTACAACCTCCATGGACTGACTGGCCATTTTCTCTTAAAACCTGACTGCCTCTTAGAAATACAGCACATTGTTGGTTGCAATTAGATAATGACAAGAAAAGAACATCCCATTAAAAAATAATAATAATAAAAAAATAAACAGTGAACTGAATTATTAAAATAAATCAAACGAGACACACTTTATACTAGATTAAGTTAACGTTGTTAAATAACTGTTTATCACACGTCTAACAGGTCTAATAAAAACAAGGCATTTGTGCCTTTAGTTAGTAACGTTGGTAGCATCATGGTGTCAGTTGAATTAAAACAATAAGGTACTCGGTAAACAGTTCTGATTTGACATTTTTTAAATGCAAACAGCGTGAAATGTAACGAAGCAGATGCTGCTCACGTATGAAAGGTGTGGCACACAACAATCAATAGACGTCTGGGTTTTATGGCCATTCTGTAGTTTGACAATAGAGATGCGGGAAGTGGCCCAGCGCCTGACTACAGCCGCATAAAAACAAACATGCCAACTTGGTTTACTTTTTCTAGATCCTATGTTAGTGTCTAATCAACAGTTGATGATTTCAATATGTAAAAAGATCTCGTAAATATGGACTGTTGAGTTTCAAATTGATATGTGTAGCTTTGTGTCAAATCGTGCTAGCGCTAGCGTCTTTGCATTAGCTTCCACGCACCGTGTTAACGGGAGCTTTGATCGCCAACAAAGACTGATAATTAGATGATGCCTGGTTAATCGGAAAGCAACGATAAACTGGAAATCATTTTAACCGACATAACGTTTGAAATGTGCGACTATTTTTTTTATGTAGGTCAGGGAACAGCACTTACCGAAGCCGTATGATTTCTAAAAGGCGGCACACTGACGCAGGTCTCACGTAACGTTAGAGGCGTCGACTGATCACGTCATGCACATAGACGTAGCGATTTAGACGGATCTAGAAACAATATAAATACATTTTAAAATATATGTTTTATTGTACTATTGTACAGTTCTTTAAGAATGTAAAAATCAGTCACCTTGTTTAAAAATCGCACGTCATTTATTTTCTGTATTGTTTCTGGACGAATGATAAAAATAACCATTCCATAGTAAAACAATAGTTATAATTATTGTTACTGTAACTGTAGTATTTTGCTACATTACACAGAAGGCAGCTCGGTCAAGAAGTATATTTTAAAATGTAAAAAATAAACTAATATATGAATGCAAAACTAATTTGATAAATCTTTATCTTTGTACTTGACTCTGCTTCTTCAAATGCTCAATTAAAATGTTCATTTTGTACGGAGCCCCGCACATGACATGCAAGAAAAAATAAATAAATCGTGCGCACAATTTATAAATCGAGTGAACGAAATAGTAAATCGAGGGAACGCAATCGTGTGCACGTTTTAGTACAGTGAGGGAATGAATTAAATCGTGCACACGATTTAGCCTACTATTTTTTCCTGCATGACATTTTGTACCTCAGTGTTGTGTCATTATTTATTTGTATTGTACACCACTACAAGCTGCAACTTTTCTCAGTGTCATTAAATACTCCTCTACAGCTGCACAAATTTCACCAGAGATAAATGCCTTTTGTTTTTTTTTTCTTTATCTTTTTTTATTTTTAGGCATCTTATTTAATTAGCTTGGCATGAGATGTTTTCTGTTACATTATCATTGTTAGTGACATTATTCATAGATCAATTTCAGGCTGATCTATAAATAATAATAATAATAATATTATATATATATATATATATATACACAAACACACAAAAAACAGTTAAATAAAAAAACAAGATAGTATCACTTATCCAAATTTATTTGCAAATTTAGAAAACATACAAATTATGTCACAGCTTCAGGTCTTCAGGCACGTGTCATTCTGTCATGACAGATTTTTTTTTACCAAATATTATTTTTTAGGTATTCCTCTGTAATGTCATGATAATGTGAGATAATAACAGATGTCTGTGTCTTGAGCAGCTTCTTTAAACCAAGAAAGTACAAACTTTGAGGAGTCAAGTACATATACAAAAATCCACTCACACTGAATAAGAACTGAGAGGAAGATGCTTCATTTAAAATAATGTAATGAAGTATCCACTTTGACCTATTACACAGTTCATATCCACCCGATTGAAAAACCCTTACTTTCCTCCAGCTCCACATCCACAAATTTAGACTAAAAGACTGAAAGGCATCACAGGACATTTAAAACTTAATTTAGTCAAATTAGCCTGGCCAATGTTTTTATTTTTATTTATTTTTTATCTTTCATCTTTTTCTTCATAAATATGTATCTCTCTCTATCTTCGTTCTTTTACACATATGGACAAACATACAATAAGAGGGAGTGATATTTTTCTAGAAAAACAAATGTTAGCTTACATAAAATGTTAGTATTCACATGCTAAACTGACTTTGATAGAAGAGGTTGATTTCCCAATTTCCACTTTTCCTGACCCATAAAAGGCAAATAACATGCCACTCTGTTCTGCTTTGCTACAAAGTCTGTAAATATTTCTGAGGATTTTAAGATAAATGCACGTTCTGGAGTACCAGAAATGAACACAAGAAAAAAAAAAAAGAAATTAAAAAAGAGGCTTGCTCTGCTTGGTTTAGGACAGTCAGTGCATTTGTAACATTCAAAAAAAGTTCTGGTAACATTTTATAACCAGGTTGTACATGTGAATATTAATTCACCCATCAGTTAACGTGAGCTAAAAACCTATAATGCTTTAACCAAGATTAATAAGTGCTGTAAAATGTTCATTTTTACAAATACATCTTTAAAGGTTACAAATGTACTGTATGTTACTATTGGTTAATGCATTAATAACTAAGAAGAACTAATAAATAGTGAATGTATGAATTAACAATAACCAAGATTAAGAAATGCTGTCAAAAATTTGTCTTTGTTAGTTCATGACACTTAATGCATTAACTAATGTTAACAAACACAACCTGATTGAAAAATGTTACCAAAATACCTCTAGACATTAGTCTGGAGAACTGACATCATGATGAAAGAAAAGTTCAGTGTTCAGCTGCTTCTGAATGTAGCTGGTGTGCTCATCATCATCAGCATGATCTTGAAATCCTCTGTGTTCTCTGAGAAGCTCAAATCGGTGATTTCACAAGAGGACGAGCAATGCTACTATGATGGGCAGACTCGAGTGTTGTCTCTCTCACACAACATGATGAGGTGGCAGGTCTGGGCTGATGTCACAGTGACTGAGGTTGGGAGGGTCCTCCTATGTGATCTTTAGAGTGCTACCATAGGTTTGTTGTATCACTACCTGCACATTGTCAAGGATGAAGTCAAAGGCCATGCTCCATACAGACTCTGAGGACTGCTGCATAAGTCTGAAACCAACAGTTAAAACAATGAGGCCCAGTCAACCTAAACTAACGGTTCAAAAAGGTTTGGGGTCAGTAAGATTTTGAAATGTTTTTGAAAGAAGTCTCTTATGCTCACCAAGGCTGCATTTTTATTTGATCAAAATACTGTAAAAATAGTTAGAGGTGCACGATAAATATCGGCCAATAATTAATGTGCAACTTGTCAGTAAAGCCGGTTTTCTAAACAGCGGTAAATTCTATCACATTGTATTTCACATTGTGTAGTAAACGCTGCTCTGAGCCGTAGTTAACTGACAAGCTGTGAAAATCCATGTTCCAGTTTACTGACAAGATGCACGTGAATTATTGGCCGATATTTATCATGCACCCCTAAAAAAAAAAAAAAGTACTATTAAAAAAATACTACAATTTTAAATAACCTTTTTCGATTTTATTTTAAAATGAAATCTATTCCATTGTGTGGGCAAAGCAGAATCTTCAGCAGTCATTATTCTCACATGATCCTTTAGAAGTCATTTTAATATACTGATTTTGGAGCTCAAGAAACATTGATAAGTAGAATTTTGAAACAGTGACATTTTTTTCAAGATTATCTGATGAATATAAAGTTCAAAAGCACAGTATTTACTTGAAATAGGAACAGTAACAATACATCTCTTTGATGTCACTTTTGGTAAAGTAGTGTATTAATACTACTGGTGAGATTTAGAATGTACTTGTGTTTATTTATATGGAATAGTCAGGGAGAATTCAGAGCAATACCTCTTCATGTATTTGATGACGAGGTAGAGTTTCTCCAGGTCTTTATCTTCCACGAGTTCTGTGCAGTACTTCACCACCTGGAGAATGTCCTCTTCCATTGGTTCTGTGAATACGTAACATCAACAATTAAACCAAATGCACAATTCAAATATATACTGGTAATTTAAAAAGGTCTTGTTGTTCGTCCATACCTGAGATGGTGGTGACCCATTCACTAAGCAGAGTTCTGATGTCACTGAACTCATAAGCTCCGGCTAGGGTTGGGACTGGGCGGGGATTCAATTTGGACAGCGTCTCCAGGACATCTGTGCTCGGAGAGGATAAGCACTGTACATTTTCAGTCTACCAACCAGAAACATCTCAAATTAATACAGATGTATTTAAAGCGCATCAAGTGGCTGAAGATATAATAGATAAACAGAAGAATATTATAACTGGATTACAGGCTTACTTTGAGGTCTGGATGTATGGGTGGCAGAGGAAGTGTTTTGGAGGGGCTGGATTTGGCAGGGCTGTTTTCAGGAAACAGTTTCTTTAGTGGGCTTGGACCCTTTTTGGCAGGACTAGCATTTCTCTTTTTGTAACGGCGCTTTAATTTCCCCACCACAGGCTGCTTTAGTTGAGGAAATGTTTTTTTTTGTTCCACTAAAGAAATGAGACAAAGGTTAGAGACACTGTGTTTGGCGAGTTGGAGTGGTTGATTACATCAACATTACATTGATAGGCTTGAAAGTTATTATTTTAGAGCAAATGTCATTTACTGGCAAATATTATATATATATATTTTAAGTGAACACTTATAATGTGTACACACTACAGAGTGTTAGAGTAACACTGAATTAGTGAAGTTAATGAGATAATTCTGTGATTTATTGATCCAGATATCTTGCCCACCCCTTTTGATTTTTACTCACCAGCACTGCCTTGAGCTTGAGCCTGGGCTTGAGCATTTCCCTTGTTTCTATAAGCAGAGCACAGCTCATCCTGAAGCTCTCTGGGAAGAGCTGCAAACACGTCAGGGTCAACCTGTTAAAAGTTCAGGTGTGTTAGGAGATATAAAATACTAGTTTCTGGTGGTCAACGTAACACAATTTTACCACATTTTCCCCCTGTGGTTGCAATGTTAACAGCATGTACCTGAGAGAAATCGGGGAGCTCTAGTATAATGCCCGTTGTGCATGGTTGACCTGGCTGGTTTTGGAGCTGCAGTACAAGGGTGCCAAGTGATGGACCAGGAGGTGGAGATGAGGATGTTCGAGGTGGGGTTGAGGGATGAAATGAGGTGCTGGGCTGCTCCTCTCTGTGTCTCCAGGACTGCTCCACCTGTTTCCTTATGTCTAGAGGTAAAGCCTCCAAAACAGACTGGTCCACCTGAAACAAGAGGGAAAACATGCACTTGCATTTCATTTGATATGTTACCATTCAGAAGATTGAGGTCAGAAAAAAAAAAACTGAATTAGTTTTTTAAATAAGTTGCATTTATTTAAAAATAGCAGCAGTACTGTGAAAGTTACCATTTAAAATCACAATATATATATAAAATAACATTTAGCATTTTTATATATTTTAAAATGCAATTTATTCCTGTGATCGCAAAGTTGAGAATTCAGCAGCCATTACTCTGGTCTCCAATGTCACTTAATCAAAATTTTTTCCAATATGCCGATTATTCATTTCTGAAAACAGCTGTGCTGCTGATATATTTTCAGGATTCTTTGATGAGCAAAGTTCAAAAGAACAGCATTTATTTGAAATTTTGTAAACAAACTTTTGATCAATCGGAGGCATCTTTAAATAAAACTCAAAAAGACTTTGTTGTCAGGATATTAAGCATAGTCTATAGAAGACGAAGCTGTAAACAGTCAATAAAAATTTTCTAAATAAATAAAGAAACCACACAAAGCTTGATGTCATCCCTATTATCTGCAAAATGATAAATACATCCATTTTTAAGGACACATTACGGGCTACAAACTAAATTTGCACCAACAGGAAATACTACATTTGTGTCACTTGAAAAAAAAAAAAACACAAAAAAAAACAGAAGTTCTCTACTCTTTGTTCCTGAGGTGCATTCTAGTGAGGAGAATCCAACCTGAGAGGGGGATGGCACCTCAATGCTGACGTTTAGGTATGTCCTGACATGGTTGGGGGTGTGTGGATGGTGAAGACCTCCTTTACTTGTTCCAGGCATTGGATCCGAGCTGGTGGAAGGTGGTGATGATGGAGGGGTAACTCTCTCCTGATTGGAGGAGAAAGCTCTGGATGAAGAAGGTTCAGATAAACCATCTAAAAAACAAGCAACAAGGAAGCTATGTTAAGAGTTACATAGCAAAATGAATCCTAGACTTCATATCCTATAAATCCAGGGTTTTTCAATTCTGGCTGTGGCAGAGTTTAGCTCCAACTCTAATCAAACACACCGGAGCAGAAAAATCAAGGTTTTCAGAGTGACCAGTAGGGATGATTGATAAGGATTAGATCTGATTTGAGCTAGTCTAGCTGGATTTGTAGAACTTGGTCCTAAATCACACTGCTCCAACCTTGTGCTAGAGGCTCTTTCCTGGGGCTGTGGGCAGGCTGTTTGGCCAGCAGCAGGTCTTTGATCGAGCGTCCACGAGAGGGCCCTTGTCCTGATGGGTCTGCATATGATCCCTCCAACTGCTGCACCTGCAGTCCCACTCCCCTCATGTCCTTTACATCCAGCTTCATGGCATAGAATAGCTTAATGGCCTCTGCAGCAATCAGCTGACCACTGTCAGTGGGCTGAGCTAGTAAAACTGACCTGCAATGTGACAGTAATGAAAATATCAAACATATATCAAAGATAGAGTTTGGTTATCAGTCAATATTAAAGATTTAAATTTAAGTTAATGAAATCTATATCGGTTGATATTGGAGGTTTTTTTCTGCTTTTTAAATTTTAACTACTATACCTTTGCTGTCAAAGTTATTAGATATTATAAGTTTGTTTTCATTATGTGGGTTACAATGTTGTGATGGCTAAATCCACTTATAACCTAGCATATAAGCATATAAAATATCAGATTTTATTTGTATTTTTTAGTTATACAAAATTGTATAGAATTTTAATAGTCACCACAACATCAGTATTAGCCAGAATTTTAAATGGAAATTCAGACAGTTTTCTAAATGCACGTTATTGAACTTACTGTGAATGATTCATCCATGCAGGTTTCTTTTTTCCCCCATAATTCTTAATCAAAATGTCATAACTTAAAACTGTACTCATTAGTCCACTTAAACACCACAGTTTCTTACAAATCAGCTGCAAGCTTGCATTCAGATCTGCCTCCAGTCAATCAACAACCACAAACTGAACCAGTCGTTTTTCTTTAATAATCCATTTCACTCAAATGTATGTCACAATAGAAATGATCTGTATCAGATCACTACCCATAAACAAGTCACCTGGCAAAGTTGTCACATATCCCATGGCCACCATATTTGGCTGGCTCTACTGGAGCCCCTGGTTTCCGCATCATGACCTTCAATGTAATCCGGCGACCTTTAAGCCCCGCCCCCTCCATCCTCTTTTGCACTTCCTTAGATAGGTTGGTAAGGAAAGACTCCGCCTCTTCAACCTAGTAAAGTATTAGAGATAATGGAAAACTTATGAGAGAGGTCAACAGACTGAGGAAGATGACAGATACAGGATGATTTGCAATGATTGTTGTAACTTAAAAACCTGTGTGAACCGAATGTTGTAGTTCATCTCAGCAGACACGGACTTCCTCTCCTTCTCGCTGCGCACAGGCCTGTCATCCAGTCCTCTGCAAAAGCGAAAAAGTGTCTGTCCTGTCCGTGGCCCAAACTCCCTCTGCAGTCGAGAAATGGACAACTGCTGCAGGTCACCACAGGTACTCACACCGAGGGAGGTCAGCTTGGAGCTCATTGAGCGACCCACACCTGCACATAAGAACACAGAAGAACCGGTCCTCACATACAGCAATAAATTCCACTGTAAAACACTGCATTCAGACTGAAATACCCTACCATTCAAAAGTTTCAGACCAGTGAGATTAATACTTTTCTTCAGGAAGCATTCATTAAATTGATCAAATGTGACAGGACAGACATTTACAATGTTACAAATTAATTTCAATTAAATGCTGTTCTTCTAAACTTTCTATTCTTCAAAGAATCCTGAAAAGAAATGTCAGTTTCCACAAAAAGCATAATGACTGTTTTCCATAGTTTTAGAAATGTGTCTTGAGCACAAGCATATTCAAATAATTTCTGAAGGATTATGTGACACTGAAGATTGGAGTAAAGGCTAAATAAAGTACTGTATTTTCCGGACTATAAGTCGCACTTTTTTCATAGTTTGGCTGGTCCTGCGACTTATAGTCAGGTGCGACTTATCAAAATTAATTTGACATGAACCAAGAGAAATGAACCAATAGAAAACGTTACCATCTACAGCCACGAGAGGGCGCTCTATGCTGCCTAGTGCTCCTGTAGTCCACACTGAATACATAGAGCGTCCTCTGGGGGCAGTAGACGGTAATTTTTTCTCTTGGTTCTAAATAAATGCGACTTAAAGTACAGTGCGACTTATGTTTTTTCCCTCATCATGACGTATTTTTGGACTGATGCGACTTATACTCAGGAGCAACTTATAGTCCGAAAAATACGGTATATTAAAAGAGAACTTATTTTAACAGTTAATTTTGAAATATTATTTCACAGTATTACTGCTTTTGCTGTACTTTTTAATAAAATAAATGCAACCTTGGTGAGAAAAAGTGATGACTTTCAAAAACATTAAAAGATCGTAACAAACTACCTATACTTTTGAATGCTAGTGAATGTAAGATACTCTGTTCTTACCTGGCAAACTGGAGACAGGTTGATCCCTGATAAAATCATCCACTTCTTCTGATCTGAGGAAGTACTGCCCATTTGGTTTTGCCTTACGAGTTCCCATCCGAGCAAGAAGGATGTTGGAACCTAATAAGAAGTAGAAGGGAAGTTACAAAAGCTTAAAAGAGAGATAAAAGAGCACTAGCAACTTCATTACAATAACACATTGTCATTCAGCTTCATGTCCATCATGTTGTTCAAACCTCTATGACTTGTGTGAAAGGTGATTTTCTTAAAGAATACCCCAAACTCTCTTTTCAAGTTAAAAGTAAGTAAATGGGGACTAGGTTTGCTGTACCTGACTTTGGCATGTTCAGGAGAAGCACAATTGTGTCATTTGGCTTTAGAAGGCTTAAGGAATATAGTTCATGAGTTATATAATAAATTTATGGCACTTTTGCATCCTTTCAAAATTCTTATTCACTGTAATTGCATGGAAAGAGAATGAGAGAGAGCAGCAATTTTTATTTTATTTCTCCTTTCGTGTTCTACAGAAAAAAAAAAGTCATAAAGGTTTGGAACAAAATAAGGGTCACTAAATAAATTCTCTTACCTATTCCAACTGAGGCAGAGCAACCAGTCTTCTCCCTTATGTCTTCACGGATGGCTCGTGCCAGATCATCAGGAGTAACCCCCAGCTCAACCAGAAGATTCGTGGCATCTACCAGCGCCTCGTCACAACTCAGCGCCTCAATGTTATGAGTGTAACTATAAAACAAGCAAACATGAAGCAACCCAATTGATGCATTTGTCTGCTGGGATTAGGAATAACATAGCAATCCAAACAATAGTTACATGTTGTACCTGGCCAGGGTCTCATACATGGACAGTGCCACCTCTTTATATGCCTGGAAGTCATAAGGGACAGACTGCAGATCAGGACAGAGCTGCTTAGCCCGGCCAAAGAACATGCCGTTTCGCACACCAGCCTGCCTGTAAGAGAGAAAAACAGAGTAACAGGTACTGATGGAAGTCATACTGTAGTATTCTGGTTCATGAAGCATGTTTACTATGAATACCTGGCCTCGTAACTGCAAGATGCAATCTCTGCCATAGAAAGAGCAGCCAGGTCCAGATCCACTCCATTACTGGGAACTTCATCACGTTGTGGAGATAGGGTCATCTCGAGATCCCCATCCGTTTTCTCTAAAACAGAAAGAACAATGGTCTCCTAGATTAAAACTTGAAGAAAAACACAAAAAAAAAACAAGTATAATAAATTAATTCTAGACTTCAAGCTAATTTTAACCAGCAGCTTTCTTCTAGAATCTGGGTTTACCTTTTCGGTACTGTTTCTGTTTCCTCTGATAGTACTGAAACTCGAGCTGAGGATTTGCACCAGTTCGCTTTGCAACACGGCCTGGACCGCGGTTACTTGTCACCGCAACCGGTTTCCCTGGAGTACAGATTGACCATCAGTAAAGCTCAGTTTATCAGGAGCTATCAAAGTCAACAAGCTCTAACAAGAAACGTCAGCACTTCATTCCAACTCACTGAAATGTACCTTTGAGATCTGGTCGGTGTCTGATCCCCACGGACACGAAGAAGCAGTCCATATCCACATGAAGAATGCAGGACTGACGTACCTGAGGAGCAGCCATTAAGGAACCTGGGCAAAAGAGACAGAAAAATGTGTTTGTTTTGTTTTCTTGCAAAATGCTGCTCCATTCACTTGCTTCTTAACAACATAAATACACAAAAATAAACCACAAAGACACACACCTGAACTGCAGTTAGCTTTGAGCTTCTTCAGTTTCTCTTTTCCAGAAAAAACACCTCCTCCTGCAGCTCGACTCCTGCTCTGAAGGGCGTTCACATACTCTGAGAACTCATTCCGCCACGTAGAAATATGATGCAGCCTTGAGTGAGAAAAGAACTCTGATATGATTCCATCCTCTGTTCCCTTCCCCGACCTTCCTGCCTGATTACTAGAGTCTGCAAGAGTGGAGGAGTCAGGGGTCATGAGATGGCTCCCATTTAGGCGAACTCTTGTCTGATCGTGCAGATTCCCCTTTTGAGGAGCAGCTGAAGATCCTGGATTAGATGTTGGTTTTGGATGAAGGTCCTTTTGCATATTGTGAAGACCAGGCTGCTTCGCAGGACTGGCAGTGGATATTAAAGACCTCTGATGGGAATTTGCTTTTGACCCAGCAGAAGAGCAGCTGGGCTCCTCCTGATCCCTGCTTTCAGTCTGTGGGAGGTGAGACTGATGGGACCCTGTCTCAACAACATGAAGCTGAAGTTCTGCAAAAGAGTCCTGAGGCTTTAAGGCAGCATTTACAGAGTGTACATCTCCGTTAGTTAATAAAGTGTTTTGAGAGCCTTTTGGCAAAAGGGCACAGGTTTTGTCATCATCATCATCATCATCTTCATCATGAATCCCATTAACTCTAGGCCTCTCTGCATCCTCCTCAGAGATTATACTACAGGAACCATTTCTGCCAGACAAAAAGAAAAATGACAAGATGATATGATATTAAATAATTACCCAAATGTTTTTCTTTAAGTATACAAGGGGGATGTTAAAACTTGGCCTTGGAGCAGTCTTATCTGACCAGCAGGCTGATAACAATAAATTGAGAAGTTATTTTCCTGTTATGGTGGGTAACTGATAAATGGATTCTTTACCATTTTATTGTTTATTATGTACTATTTTACTATTGTAGTGTTATATGTAAAAACAGTCATATTTAACAGTCTTTTTAAATTATTAATGTTTTTTTGAACCTGTTACATCACAGCAAACAAAAAATTGTGGAAATCAAAATGTGCAGCCAAATATCCAATATCGGCCAATGTACAACCCAAAAATGGATGATATGATCAATTAAAAAATGTTAAAACAAATAAAATGAATTTGTTGTGCTACAAGTCATATCTCGGATCTTAAAACAGTAGAATGTTTTCTTTCTTTAAAACATATGCAGCCTGTCACAGTCACGTGTGCCCTGTTAATAAACCATACTCACAATCTGACGTCTAGCTGATGATTGCGTCGCTCAGTGAAGTTAGCTTTGTGGTTAGCGTGAGTGGATTTGAGAACTTCTCTAGAGAGGGTTTGAGTGTGGCTGGGCTGAGGCTTGATGCTGTCTGACTGGGGGTGGTTTAGACTGGGTTTGGATGGTTCATGGCTGGATGACGGATCCTGCTTTCCCCGTGCACAAACACTGGAAAACTTCAAGCCTTTTTGCTTGGTATAGAGCTGATACTGGACGTACGAAAGTTGATGGCCTGCTTTTATACTGCACAAAAGCAAAATTGTTTTGAAAAAATTAGTATTCGTATAATAGTGTGCTTCTTTAACCTGCAAAGAGTAAACAAACACACACACCTGTCTGTGATCCACTCCGGCCGCACTACTTTCTCTCCCTTGAGCTCTTGTATTTTTCTGTTGGGCAGGTTGGTGGCAATGATGTGTGTGGTTTTGGAGTGAGTGTAATAGAGATGGAACTGTCCACCATGCAGCATCATCAGCCTGCGCAGCTCATCCGCACTGGGATCTACACACAAATAAACACAAAACTAGACAGTGCAGCGCTCATTCTCCTGACACGTTCAGCAAAGGTGCTCAGATGGGAAACACAGGCTCGAGTCCAGCCAGCAACATTCCCTCAGAATCATTTAACTTCATTTTTCCAATCAATTTAGCATATACATGTATATAAAATCAAATAAACAATAACACTGTTATTAATTATGAATATTATTAATATTAATGAAAAATTTCATTAATAAAAGAATAATCTCTATAAAAACATGTGATAATTATTTTCTTATTAAATGTTAGCATTAACACGAATAATTATGAATAAAAAATAATAATTGTTAATGATAATGATGCTCCAATGATCCCAAGCCAGGAAGAAAGTAGTTTTCCTGTTCACTTTTGTCATCACAGCACCAGTGCTGGGGGAGGTCTGACCTGTGTATCCGTTGACGTAGATAGCCACACCGCTGAAGATACAGGAGGACGTTCCATCTTTCTGCCTCTCTCTCGGGGCGTCCTTCTGAAACTGCTCCTCAAGCTTAGAGATTTTTGCAGCCATGTAACCGCCCTAAAAAAATTTCAAAACAAACAAAACTGTGACGTTAATTTGATTTAAAATCCCAATTAAAAGAAAAAAAATCCCATTGACATCAACACAACCTCATAAGATCAGACCAAAACACAAAGCACACACTGACCAAGCAGACTTATAGCATAAACAACAATTCTAACCCCTTTAAAAATGAACAGACTGCAAAACAGACATGCACACAAAGGAAAACGTGCAGCGTCTGGCTGACAAGCGTTTGATTACGCCTCAGACATTCAATGAGATTGGAGGTGCAAGTCTGCCCTGCTGGCACGGCGACTCTCTGTCTCCATGGCAACGGATGGAACGCTGGGATTCAGGAGTTGAGACTGAACCAACACACACACACACACACACACACAAATACTCCACAATACTCACTCGCTCCACCTGTACTGACAGGAAATTCCCATGAACCCAATTAATATAACCTGAGATATGAAAACACACAAGGCCTGTAGGCAACGACTGTGCTGTGTTTAATTAAACTAAAAAAATTCTGCACAAAACAATTGTCATACTGTACATGCACCGGCAAACTCCCTTTCACATGAGATCCAGGGTCTGTTATTATTACGCCTGCAAATCACTGCATTATTAACTGAAAATCAACAAATTATACAAACTCCACCCTTTCGGTTCTCAAATTTGGTGGCAACACATTATGATCGTCATAATATAGGCAAATATTGAGAAATGTTATCAGTGAAGACTTGCTCTTGGAGTGGTTTATACTAGTGTGGTTCTGCTAATGCCTGAGAAACACGAGGACATTGAAGCCTATCAAATCTCTCGCCTCTGTGGTGGCAGAGTAGAGGTGCTGGTCACTAGTGAGGAAAATTGAGATTACTCACTGGTGTTATACGAATGGAACCTGTCTAGATTTCAGCAGTAACAGACACACTTACACACACACACACACACAAGTTCTAACATGAAGGGGGATGTTTGACTGGTAGAGAGGCAGTCAACAGTTATGAGGGAATTTAAGGACAAGTAAAAAATAATAATTTACAGTGTTTACAGCGGCAGCCTGGAAAAATAACACAGCATGTCAGAGGACGACTCAACTGTGAAAAAAACAGCTGCTGAGCCTTCCTGTTTTCAATAATAAACACATTTCATAATAAAGAACAAAAGACTCTTACCCGTCCTGCCCACCCATCATCTTCACTGGCTTTCTTTCTCCATCCATCTCGGCTCATACTGGGGGACCTGAAAGACAACAATTGAATGGAATAGGTCAAAAACTAAAAGCGTTAGTGAAAGAAAATGAACAAAAATGAGAACAAATTATGCACCTCTGTTCTCTTCTTCACTTAGATGCATTTACAGACTCAAGGAAAGGGAGAGAGCTACTGTACATACAAGTGCTACTCCTTTAATTAGCAGGCAGACATAAAGAAAATGAAATGCATCTGAAATGCTGAATCTGGAGAATAAGTCTAATCAACTTTATTTCTATAATGCTTTTCACAAAACATTATTTCAAAGCAGCCTTAAAAGAAAATCATGATGTTAAATGTTTATAATAGCGCAATATCTTCAGCCTTTAGAGTTGCATGCAGCAGATTAGAGCCAGGTGATAATATAGTTCAGATTTTTCAACGATATATGAACAATCAAGCAGCAGAGTTTTGCTAAGAGAAGTCAGAGTGAAGCACAATCCTCTTAATTCCACCTCTTATTACCTAACATCATACTAAAAGAAATTGTACGCATTCGGCAGAGACTCATCCAAATCGACTTACATTGCATCAAGACTTTGCACCGCAACTTTAGGAAAAAAAAAGGGGTCAAAGGTGAGTGTAAAGCATGTGATCAACATCTTCTCTTTTCTCTTTCTGCACACCTTATAAGTGCACAGTTCATCTGTTCAACCAGTTTCGGTCATTTATTATTGACAAATAAATATGAGACAACTGAGTGGTCACCTCTCAATTCAGCTCACTCTCTCCATGTTTGCCTCTGTGGTACAGTTAAGCACAAACAATGAATCTCCAAAAGTAAAAGGGAAAGTCATTCTCATCTCTGTAGAATGTGAGGAACAGAGCAAGGCAGGACAAACATTATTTGGAAAGAATCCTGCTTCCCCCCCTCATTCATACAAAATCACATAAACAATCTCATTCTCCACAGGAAGCAGTATTAAACGCACCTTCATGCATAAACAACGCTTCTAATCATCCTCATCTAAATACACACCACCTCTCCACTCAAAAAAAAAAAAAAACCCTCAACATTTCCATCTCAGTCTTTCTTGCTCAGTTTATTTAACACAAACACAGAGTGCTACAGCAGGATTTTTAACTCTAGCCTGGCTCTACATGAGCAGCTAGACTAACTTTATTCTTCAGGTATCTGGAGTAGCACAGTCTCAGTGTTAGAAGGTAAATCTTTTCATTTAATAGGGTAGTGATGAGAACTCAATTTTTCAGTAATATGAACGATGAAGCCTAAAGTAAAAGAGTGACATACCAGTGTTATTTATAGACACAAGCTGGATTATATCTCTTTATTTTACATGTTTAATAGTCATGTTGTGATATAAATTATACATTTTAACCCGATATTAGGTATAATGGACTGAACAATGGGCAGCTCAGGGAATCAGAAAACATCTGATTAGTTTACCCTATATTACACTAAAAATATTCAACAGATACCTACTTCATTAGGCCATGCAGTGCACCTTTGCAGAAGACAACTGACTGCTTTATGTCAATAAAATAAATAAAAAACCGTCAGCCAGCTGGTCTCACTGCTTGACTAACTGAAGCGTCCAAAACTACTCTAAAACCAGCAACCAAGAATGGCAAACTGGTTAAACTGTTTGTTTGTTTTTAAACAGCGATGATTGAGGGCGGCTTTGAAAGAGTTGGCAAATGGAAAGATACACGTTTACTGAACTGTCAACAATATTGTTTATATCAGAAATAAAAATGAAAGACAGTTACAAAGCCATACGTGATAGCTTCACAATACGAATTATACTTAATATTGGGTTTACTTCGCTTTAGTTTTACACATCGTTCCCTTCACATGGGACATGCCTGACCATGTGAATGACCACTGGACTGTCTCAGCTAGAAGAAAACACCAAGTTGCAAAATTGGGAAACCGAAACTCGATATAGACGATAAGATAATAGGGCAGTTGTCGACAGAGAGAGTGATCAGACACAGAGGAGTCAAAAAAGGCAAGTGGAATTTCGTGCATAACAATCTGGATTTCCATCAGCCTTTTGAACAATGTTTCAGAAGTGCATCACAGCAGCACACATCAGATCGATTCGTTCAATACATAACAGCACAACTGTAGCGTCACCCTGCGTGTGATGCGCGGTTTCTTTTTAAAACTGAAAATTGTTGCTCACCAATTATCCCTCTTCTTTACAGATGTATTTCGTTCAAACCAAAGCGCCTTTGTTTTCGCTCTTGTGTTTCGTCCACCCCTTTTGCGTCAGATTTGAAAGATTACTAACAGAGACTTGGTGCATGCTGGGCTCTGTCCATATGATCATGCTCCCGCGACTGCACGATTCACCCCTTTTACCATTCACTCGTATCTCTCCATTGCTAGCCGCTTGCTCACTGTCGCCTCTGCCAGATTTTCTGCTTGTTTTCCACGTAAGTCCCTCCTCCTTCTCCTCCTCTTCCTCCTCCTCCTCGGTCGGGGTCACACCGTGACAGCGCTAGCCCTTGTTTGTATCTCGCAGCACCCTCAAGCGGTCCGTTAGTCTCTCTACACTTGACGCAACGCGCTGAGTTTAGCTTTTGAATTTTAATCACGTCGTGTGACGTCGCCCCGAAATGTTCCAATAGCAATTTGGCTCGTGTTTATGAATTAGGTCGTGACGTTTTCGCCAGGTAACGTTCCAATGGCGAGGACTGTCTTATGAATATTAATAAGCGAGCCTTTAATAAGAGAAAAGAGGATTCAGGATTCATTAATTCGCCTCAGATTTGAATGTAACACTTCATTCTGATCTAGCTCAATTACAATCTTCCATTGAGGATGTGACGTAGACGTTTTTATACCCAAAGATCAACTATAATGCACTGAGAAAAGATTTTTGTTGACGCTAGTCTGGCAAATACTGCTCTGTGTCCCCATATATACACTCACCGTCCACTTTATTAAGTACACCTGTTTAATTGCTTGGTAACACAAATTACTAATCAGCTAATCACATGGCAGCAACTAAATTTTTTTTGGCTTCTATAGATGTGGTGAAGACACTTGCTGAAGTTCAAACCGAGCATCAGAATGGGGAAGAAAGGGGATTTAAGTGACTTTGAATGTGGAATGGTTGTTAGTGCCAGACGGGCTGGTCTGAGTATTTCAAAAACTGCTGACCCCTGCTGATCTGGGGTTTTCACACACAACCATCTCTAGGGTTTACAGAGAAATATCCAGGGAGCGGCAGTTGTGTGGACGAAAATGCCTTGTGATGTCAGAAGTCAGAGGAGAATGGGCAGACTGGTTAGAGATGATAGAAAGGCAACAGTAACTCAAATAATCACTCGTAACCACCAATGTATGCAGAATACAATCTCTGAACGTATAACACATCAAACCCTGAAGTAAATGGGCTACAGCAGTAGAAGACCCCACCAGGTGCCGCTCCTTTCAGCTAAGAACAGGAAACTGAAGCTACAATTCACATAGGCTCACCAAAATTGGACAATAGAAGATTGGAAAAAACGTTGCCTGATCTGATGAGTCTCGATTTCTGCTGCGAAATTCATGGATCCATCTTGCCTTGTCTCAACGGTTCAGGCTGCTGGTGGTGTAACGGTGTGGGGGATATTTTCTTTGGACACTTTGGGCCTCTTAGCACCAACTGAGCATTTTTTGAATGCCACAGCCTACCTGAGTATTGTTGCTGAACATGTCCATCACTTTATGACTGCAGTGTACCCATCTTCTGATGGCTACTTCCAGCAGGATAATGCACCATGTCACAAAGCTCAAATCATCTCAGACTGGTTTCTTGAACAGGACAATGAATTCACTTTACTCAAATAGCCTCCACAGTCACCAGATTTCAATCCATTAGAGCAGCTTTGGGATGTTGTGGAGATTCACATCATGAATGTGCAGCTGACAAATCATGTCAATATGGAACAAAATCTCTGCGGAATGTTTCATACACCTTTTTGAATCTATGCCACGAAGAATTAAGACAGTTCTGAAGGCAAAAGGGGAGGCCCACCCCGGAAACAAGGTGTACCTAATACCTAATAAAGTGACCAGTGAGTGTATCTATGGGTGTCCCCAGGTAACATTTAACCTGTGGAGCTCAGACACAGTGGTAGCCTTATAACAAAATAATGGCTTAAGGATTCTTTTTACTCAAACAGGTTCTCATGAATTTGCCATTTATGAGAACCTTTTTTGAGTAATAAGAAGTAATGATAGCCATCATTCCATCATATATAATTCCATCAATATATAATTTTTTATTATGAAAATAAATGTTTGTAACAACTTGGACAACTTAAGATAATACAAAATGATAAAAACAACATAAGATAAAAAAAATATAAAGAATGAAAGAATATATATTTTTTAAATGGCTTAAGATATTTCAAAATAATAAATCTAATACAAATCCAGAGCATTAACATTTAAACATTATGTATAAATGACAAAGTGAAATAAAACAGGTTAACCATTTTGCTGGTTAATTAACTGTTGGTTTTATTTCATGTTTAAAATGCTTCCCAATGGCATTCCTCAAGTCCAACTCTGTTGCTGCTGGGAAGTTGGTCATCAGAGTCTGCCAAATAAGAAAAAAACATTGCAGGAGAAAAGCATTTTTGACATAATTTTTTTCCTTTTGATTACACTATTTGTGACAGGGAGTTGTGCTCTTTTTTTTGATTGGATGCACACTAGGAATTGGCAATATATGATTTTAAGATAAATATATTTTCCAAATCAATATAGACTGAGACTATATAATTTAAATCAGTATAGCCTGACATCACATTAAAATAAATGACACATTGAGGGCGCTCCAGAGTCAGAATTGGGACCCACTTGTGCTATACTGTGGGATAGTATTTAATTGGTAGACTCATCACTTCATCGTCTCTTTAAATTCAGGTTGTCGTCATTGTACATTTTTCACATTTTTCCCTTATAAGCTGAATCTAAACAACTATTGAGATCTTGTGAATGTTTCTGGAACTGTACAGCTCCCATGAATCTTTAATTAGGTAAGTACTCAGTTTGATTGGTTGTCTGTTGCTAAACATCTGTGACATTCTGGCACAACATCATCATTCCTTTGCTACTGCAGTTTAGAGTTAACCCTTTAAAAGCAGTGCCAGCCCTGTTCTGAACAATATCTTTCATAACCCAGGGTTGAAGGTGCTGCCAGTTCACAGTTGTTTTGCCAAGGGCCAAAAGTCTTTTCAACCCAGGTTTTAAGATGTTAAACCAGAATTAAGAATAGTGTGAAAAGCCTTATGCCATTACTTTGTCACCCAGTTATTTTGTTCAATTAGTTTCAAGTTGTTTAATGAAGAAACTCTAACTTGATTATATTTTCAAAGTATATGATTTAAGCTCACCTAAATGGATATAGGCTTTATATTCTGTATTGATCTCGTTTGTATTATGACCAGAAGCAAACATTAAAATTCCCTGGGTTATCTTTACAAGTCACCTCTTGAAATATTTTGTCATATTTGACAGCAGTTACGAATGGAAACTTAAATCTGGTGCTTCAGTTATCGGCTAAAGTACTCTAATAAAATAGAGGTAATGCAGACAGATTACCAAAAGATGGCAGTATTGTTCTTTATCTGACGTCTTATGCAGGCAATACTGTACAGTCCTCAATAGAAACAGATATGTGATTCAGATCAGAGGTCCTCCACTTTTTATTTATAATTTTACTCAACATATAAAAAAATTGATAAACAGAATATCTTAATTTATAATGCATTAAAATTTAAATACAAAAAAATACAAATACCAAGATAATTGTGGTCTATTTGTCATTTGTGTTTAACAAAGCGTTTTATAGATTTTAATTAAAAATTCATAGCAATAAGAAAGAAATGGGTGTTTCTAGACTTTCATCAGTACTGGGGCACAAGCCGCCCATCAAAAAGTAATTTGATACTCTTTATTTATACAATCAAGGATGGATATAAACTGTCTTTACCTACAGTAAGAAGTTGTTCACAACCTGCATGCACAATAAAGAGCTGCTTTATCACTTACATATGATAAAAGACATTTGCAAGTTCTGCAAACACTCTAAGCATGAGTGAACTGATTAAATAAGCCAACCTAAATCAAGAACAGATTCAGATTCAGTTTTTGTGAAACTTTTTGAATGATTGGATCAAAAGAGTGATTCTAAACAGCGTGTAGAAAACATATGGCATGACTGCTGAAATATTATTAGGGAAAATATTTCTCAGTTCGATCTATGCAATCTCCAGACAAGATTTATCCTGAGATTTATCAGTCTAACAACACCTCTAAACTGAAGGTGTAGTTTTACTCACAGCAGGTATGAATGAGACGAGAGGAAAGCAATACTTACACACTTTTAAGAATAGATTCACCCTTAAGAGAAGGGAGAGCCAAGAAATGGATTTTATGTGCAGGATTGACTAACAATGCTAAGCAGGATTTACCCCCAAGCTGAAAGTGATGAAACATAAGTGATCCTGACCCAAACACACACACACTCTTCATGCACACATACACGCACAAACAGATGCTTCTTGCAAGCAAATCGGACCCACTTTTGTGCCCTTTGTTTTTTCAGAAGAGAAAAGTCACATTAATAAAGAATAGGATTTAAATGCAGACTGGGACTAATAGAAAAATAACTGAACTTGTAAAGCAAGTGAATACAGATAAGATAATCTGAGCTGAGATGACCATAGAGACAATTTAAAGATGCTGCTTTGTTGTGAGTCTGGCTCTGCAGGACATACTCACATATATTGTTATTTACCATTAGTGTGAATTAAAGTAATTAATCGCCATGTGGACTGAAAGGCTTGACTATCAGATAATAATGATCTTGGTATTGAGTTTAGTTAATGGAGTGTGTGTGCTGAATTATTCGTCTGTGAAATGGCTCCATTAGCTCGAAGATTGCTCCGTTATTTATTTGCTAAAGTTGTTTTGATGAATCACAGTTTCATTCTTTTATTCTTTTGTCCGGTTTCCCTCGCTCATTATTGACTTCAGGTGAGTCTTTACGGATCAGTTGGCGATTTTCTTACAGGCTTCAGAATGTCATTACTTCCTCTGTAGAGACTTTCAGCTTTTGCATTTTAAGCTGCATACCGTGTGTGCTGAGAAAACTTTTTGAGTTTTGCAATCAATTGTTTTACGCTTTTTAAATGTATCCTCATGATTCAAAATCTTGTTTATTGGACAATCAACATCTACTCTGAAGAACAAACATCAGAAGGCTTATTAGTGCATGTGGTGTCTTTGTTTCCTGCAAACTGTCTCTCTGGACAATGAAATGATAATAAGTGCCCTGACAGTGGACGGTTCAACTGCCCTAGTTGCAGCTCTGGGTGCTGATTGTTCCCATTATGGCACAGATCGTGACCCTCTCTTATGAACGGAGGCCAGAGTTTTGGGTGAATGGAGAAATGTAACATTATTAACCCTTGTGTTGATTGAGCAAATTGTGCAGAAATTCCATCAGGTGAAAATTTGTCTTCTTTTCATGATTTATCGAAAAAAACACATGTACAATTTAAAGTATACATTATTATTGTTATTTTATAATTATTTATTAGTATTTTTAATTTTATTTGTTGCAGTTATATTATTTATTAAATTTGTCTATATTTATTATTACTTTAATATTTACAATTGTAAAATCATAAACCAGAATCATGTGAGAAATGCATGTGAACAAGCGCAACAAAGAGCTGAGCTGCTGAGCTCTTAAAAGTGTGAATGGTACAAAATGGAAAAAGACATGACAAAGACAGACAAACATTTATGTAAAATAAAACTTAAATGGAAGATATAGTTAAAGAGCAAAGAGAAGGACGCAGAGGCAATTGCAGTGAGGGGAAGTGTGGGGGTCCTTGCCAGGGTTTGCCCTCTTGTCACTCTCTCAGCGTCTAATGGGAGTGATTGATTTTTCTGCCTGCTCTTATCGAGGGGAGCAGCCAGCATCAATAACAACGTGGAATTAGACACATCTCCCAGCTGAAAAGAGAGTAACCGGGGGATCGGGAACAGCACAACTGACTTGGAACGGGAGACGGAGAGTGTCTGTTTATGTGCGTCTGTGCTGAGCCTAAGTGTGCGATTAGATAAATGATTTCTTATTTGACTTTAAAGGTGCAATGTGAGCCTGATGTCGCCCTTTATGCTGCCAAATTCAAGAGCTGAGGGAAAATCTTTAAGAGCACAGCCATGAACTTGAGTGCGTCGTATTCATATCTGTATAATAATAATCTGTGATTGGTGTAGGCTCTGTTCTCAGCACAAGAGGCGGTGAGAAAAGCGGAAATTACCATGTTTCAGAAACGTGGCCGAACGTGTGGAAAAGGAGAGCAGTAATTGAATACTTTCACTAGACAGATTTCCCATTTTCCAATTTCCTGCCGGGCACGTTAGTAATTTTGCCATCTCATCTGTTATTCTGTTATTCCAGTGAGCCTTGGATCCAGAGGCTTAATGCAATTCTTGCGAGGTAATTGGAAGGTACAGATGCAGGGGGGTCATTTGCATTCATGCTTTCTACAAATCTATGGCACTACGACCACTACTTCAACATAGAGCATGAGAGTAGAACACATTCTTGCATGTATGTGCAATGCTACACATCACATCACTGAATTCGGCATTCAGCAAGAGGAACTCCTTGACACAGAATCACGTCACAATTATTGTTTATTGTTATTGCTCTGTTCTGTCTTTCACACATACAAGTACAGTATAAACATAATTTGATTTTCCACCATCCAGTTGAACGCCTACTGTTGACACAGTTCCTTTTCACAATGTGGTGCGAAATCAGGATTAGAATGTACAAAGAAAATACATCAGTGATAAACTGAAATCAACTAAAGCTGTTGGGCTCTCAAAGAACTGTCACTTTAAGAGCTCAACATGGTATATACAGTATTTCTCATCCATCTTCTCTGGACACTTAGTTATAGAAGCTGAATTGATTTTTCTGAAATATTTATTTAAATAAACAAATAAACATATAATGACAAACCCAAATATCCTTCATGGTGTGAAAAACCTCTGCTCTTAACTCATGCCAATATATGTTGTGCTGCGATGCTCAATCTAAAAGAACAATTTACACTCTTCTGATGGCAACTTACAAATGTCTTACGCTGTTAAAAATACAGGTTCCAGAAGGGGGTTTCACAGTGATGCCCTGGAAGAAACGTTTTGGAGTCACCCCAAAAAATTACTTCCAGTAAACTGTTAAGGCCCTATTCCACTGCATGGTATAGTGTACCCTGTATCCTGTCTGTAAACCTTTGGAGACACTTTATAGAAAAGTTTGCAAATCGTTTGCAAAAGTCATTCCTCTGCACAAGTTATAAATTGGCAGGGCTGGTAACCCTGAATCTTTCTTCTTACAATTTCTCACAAAGCAGAATGCATTCCGTCTTTTTTTATCATCACTTCTCACACTGAAAAAGGAATTATGTTAATAATATAATTGATAAATAGAAGAGTAGAAAATACTCGGTCCTCTACCACTCACTGACCTTTGTTCTAAGGCCATTTTATCCTAACCTGGGCCATTAGATAAAGGAGGGCACTGAATCCAACCTCCACATACTCCCAAAACAAAAAATAGACTCTCCCTGCCTGCCCAAGGCCCAATCAGAGCACTTGAAAGTGTAGAGCATTTCTATTTGCTTGTAAGTCTTAAAGCCACACACACACACACATGCACACTTGTCAGTCTCACTGTTTCTCCGACTGTCCTCCATGCAAACAAGTGCGTGGCCATTGATCGGACTAAACCTTGGACCGTATTCAGTATCCACTCATTGATCATAAGGTTCAGGTCTTTGGTCTGATAGGGCTCTTGAATTAATCAAATACACATATGCTTCTGTTCAGCCTCAGTATTAACCACCCAATTCTTCTACAGAATGAACAGAGGTCTGTATTAGTCTGGCTTCTATAGAGCTGTTAAACTATATTTAAAAGCAACAAAAAAAACTATTAAAGAAAAGGCCTTGCCAACATGCATTCCCTAAAGGTTTACATAAAGGGATCCAAGGACCTCTACTAAAAAGGAAAAATTAAATTATGTCCATTCCCATCTAGAAATCGAGGGACATTGCTTAAGCACAAAGCCAGATCTTACTACATTACTAGTATTAAAAAGACGTGCTCCTATTTTTTCATTACAAATTATATTGGCACAATTATTTATGTAAAAAGTTGAATTGAAATATTAATATGAAATAGTATCATTAATGACAGCATCAATCAAGCAGCACAAACTCATCAAAACTTTTATATTTTGCATTTACAATATATATATATATATATATATATATATATATATATATATATATATATATATATATATATATATATATATATATGTATATATGTATATATATATGTATGTATATATGTATATATATATGTATAAATAAATATGTAAATTTAAATTGTGATATTTCACAATATTAGTTTTTACTGTATTGATCAAATAAATGCTGCCTTGGTGAGTATAAAAGGCTACTTTCAAAAAACATCAAAAACTCCTACCAGCCCCAAACCTCTAAACACTCTCAGAAATAAAGGTACAAAAGCTGTCACTGGGGCGGAACCTTTTTAAAAGGTACACCTTTGTACCTAAAGGGTCTATATTGGTAACTTAAAGCGTATGTACTAGTACCTGAAGGGTACAATAGTCTAGCTTTTGAAAAGGTACCACCCCAGAGACAGCTTTTGTTTCTTTCTTTCTGAAAGTGAACAGTAGTGTACATTTATTCATTTTATGACGTAAAATGTAAAGGGGTCATATGATGCGATTTCAATTTTTCCTTTCTCTCAGGAGTGTTAAGCTCTTAGTTCATGAAGAAGATCTGAACCGTTTCGTAAACCTAGGAGAGGAGGTCATTCTGACTTTGCTGAATCAGCTACTGTAATTATGTTATTAGTTTAAGGATTTGCTATTGAATGTTCAAATGCAGAGTTTTTCTTGTTGCGTGTGTGTGCATGTCTGTGAGAGCGAGAGAGACAGAGACTGTCACACAGTGGAGTCAGCTGCCTTAATCATCCATGGCTTGTGTACTACAAACACATACGAGCTTCATCAGTGTGTCTGTCACACCACTCTGTTCCCCTTTCGGGCTTGAACTGATGGTAAAACTAAGGACATTATTAACTGTCTTTAAATTTATTTTGAAAGAAGAAGCTCGCGATCATGGAAAGGGGTGTTACATTTCCGATGAGTGCTTGTGGTGTTCAGCCAATCACAATGCACTGGGTCAGTTGGCCAATCAGAGCAGACTGTGCTTGTCTAAAGGAGGGACTTTATAGAAAACGACACGTTTGAGAGAGGCGGGTCATAGAGGACCTACAATAATGTACAGTATTTAAAAAAGAATGTGTTTTTTGAACATTAAAGCATGTCAACATATTCTATTACATCACATACCTGAAATAATTATATTTAAAAAAGCATCATATGACCCCTTTAATATATAAATGTTAACCTTTTCAAAATCCTAAAATTGCATAAGACTCCTAAAACTTTTAGATCTCTTCTTTATGTTTCATGACATGTTGTTCAATCTCAAGCACACCACAGTGGTAGTATTTTCAACCTTACTTTCAAACTGAATATAAAGACCATGTACATTCAGCAATTGGAATAGTTCAACATTTTGTTTTATTTGTTTATTTGCTCATCCAATTGTTTGTTTCTGCAGTTTCATGATGAATTTATGAGAATTAGATCATTTTTACCCATGGATAAGCAATACCTATGGCATTATGCAGCCGATTGGCTGAGAACATATACAAAGGCATGCAGATATGGCCTACATGGTGCAAAGTAAGAAACAAATTCAGTAAAAATCTTGAACCTTATGTGTTGTCATGACCCTTTTTGTTCTTAAAATCCAAGATACCCCACTGTTAGGAGCCCCTGGAAGGCAACTGTAGTGGAACACACACCCCTCCACTTTCCCTCACACACACACATCTCACCCACCCACCCATCTTTACACCCAGACAAAGACCATCTTTGTTCACCCCGCTGTGCTCCATGTCTTTTGAGATGGGCTGAAACTGCTTGTTAAAATTCGTGACATCTATTTGGGAGAGCGACCCCCTACTGCTCACAGTTTACAACTCTCCCCCACTTCGTCCAGCGCCTCCCCCACCAGCCCTGACAGAAAAGAGGAGCACAGCCTTCCTCATAAGAAAAGCAGCCAAGAATCCCGAAGACAGCCGATGACTTCTTGAATGAGAGAGCTTTATTAGCAGTCAGATTCGGAACAGACCTCCCTCGTGCAAGTTGACAGTCCCAGCAGCCTCAGTGTCAGCATTGGAGACACTCTCATCACTGAAGTCCATCAGAGCCGAGAATGAGAACACCAACTCAGCTCCATTCCCAGGCTGCTCCGCTCATTCAATCAATACATCAATCTCTCAGTTAAACACAGAATGAACACCATCAACAGAGGGGGACAATTAATGCAGCACCTCGTTAGGTATTGGCCCACACTGTTATCAAGATCAACGAGGAAGGCTGTTAAACCAGCATCTTCTCGCAGCTTTGAAATCAATTAACTCCACCAATGGCTTCTAATGAGAAAAACAAAGATTTTTTTATTTTATTTTTACATTGATTTCATCCTCTCAAATGAGTTTGTTTGGGACCACAATGCATTTACTGAAAGAGACAGTCTTGAAAAAGCATTTAATTACAATTTCTAGAGCCATAAAATAGTGGCCCTTATAATCTCAGCAGATAATTTCTTATGATTGGACAAGCATGGGAATATAGGTGACATTAATTAAGAAAGACAGTGTAACTAATGTTCTCCCTCCCAAACGTTGGCCTAAAATTATGATTGCCTGAGGCGACAAGTGCTGCAAGCCCTGAACAAATCAAACCAAGAGGAGAGGAAGCTTGTGGCTGTAGCAGGAAGAACAGTCGCCATGGAGGGAGAGGTGAGACGTGTGTCCATGTCACAGGGACATTCAAGTCTCGTTCCTAGATAAACCGCATCCATCGTGCTGGCTCCGTTCTTCATAAACCTGAGGTCACCTGATCCAGGATGAAAGTATGTTGGAGGACTCTGATGAGCACGAGGGAGGAAAGCACTTCCAGGCTGGTGTGATGGACAGCTAGTGATAGGTGGAGCAAGAGGTTAAAGTTACAAACCGCCCACACCCACAAAAGTACTGCAAGAAAGACACATTTACATTTCTCATTTACAAGAGTGTAACTTTAGAACTGTACCCTCCCTGTGTCACACGTGCTGATGGACATGAACATACTCACACAGAGTTGTGTAGAGAGGAACGTCTTGCATACCTTGAAACTTCAGCTCCCGGGGAATCAACAATAGAGCACAGCAGTGGCGTTCCAAGGAGTACTAATTCCATTTATCATTTTAGTAATAATGTATACATTTTTTCAAAGCTCTGAGGTAAAGTGATGAAAAATTTGTCTGTAGAAGCTACCAGTCAGTATGACTTTCACTTTTTCTTTTTATATATATATTTTCGGAACCTTGCATAAAGAATCACACAGCTCAACATTCTAATAAAGTGGAATCCAACAATCAGACAGTTGCTGCTACTATAGAAATAGAAATGGTTGCAAAAGTAAAGTAAACTGTTCTTTTAAATTGTAATATTTCACAATGTAACTGTTTTTACTGTATTTTTGATCAGATAAATGCAGCCGTTGGAGCATAAGAAACTTCTTTCAAAAACATTAAAACAAAGTGTATCTTTGTACATATTTTAAAATTCTGCTATAAATGTTAAATATATTTTATTTTAGGCCATAGTTGATTACTTCGAGTACCTAGTTCTATATTGTACTGTTGTTGCTGATTCAATTACATCATTTGGAATGCTTCACTGGTCGAGTAGTTCATTCCATCATAACAGACGTTAAAAGATAGTCATGTAGCTTGATCTGCTGTGCGTCTCATTAATACAATCACACATCAATGCAGGAATAACATAATTAGGTAATTTTTGTATTGGGATGTGAGCCTGAAAGGTATAGGCTGACTCTGTGCGTGTCTCTATGACTATAATTATGATGTCTAAGTTCTGGACCCTTTAGACACAGCTGTCACAGTGAAACTATCATCACTGACACCTGCTGTGTCCATATAGCGTGATGATGAGAGGTTGACATTTCTGCACGGACTAAGAAGCTGGTCTGCTGAGGTATGATCACCAAATACTAGCACACACGTTTTTGTATGTACAGTTATCAAGGTAATGTACTTTTCTTTTTTTCAGCTCAGTGAACATTCAGCTGTGCAGAGAAAAAAAAAACAGGAAGATTATTTTGCACTGTTTATTTAATGTAGCTGCTGTCTCACGTTTAATTGGTTTGTCAGTATAATTCTGTCACTGTTTAGGGGAGACCACTGGGGCTGGTTGTCTCAAGGGGAAGAATTTTTTTTTTTCAGTGGTTTATTTATTATAGTTTTTACTGGCCAAAATAATAGGTTTCATGTTTTTGTAATTAATATTTTTTGTTTATTTTTGTTTTATTGATTGCCTTTATCATTTTTCCCATTGCTGTAAAAGGAGCCTCTATTTTTAAGGAAGGATACATTTTCACAACTCACCCCATAAAATGTGACAACATGTGCTATTATTGAAAAAAAAAAAAGCAGAGGCTGAGAAAGGCGTCTGGTGCACAGACAGGTGCATGAAAATTTACGTTGGGGCAGCAACAGGAGAGAGGTGGCTCGGTTTTCCAGATGGTTCCTCTGGAGGCATATTATCTGCTCCATCACAGCTAGCAGGTTGAACCTGAGACTGTTGAAGTGTGTATGGGGGGCTGTAAATACTGCGGGCAGTTCGGTGCCACAATGATGCTCCCAACCCTGCAGCTTGTAAGTGATCCTTACCTGGCCTGTCCCAGCTGTGGGGTAGGCTTTCCACCCCCCTCCGCCAGCCTAGTCATGGGATAGGCCTGCTGCCTTTATCCCCACAGTTTCTCTATCCCACCACAGGATAAACTTACTTCTAAATGACAGGGTTGGCCCGCTCCCCGGGTAGTTGCACCACCAGAATACCTGGACAGGAAAAGCATGTGACATACTTGACTCATGCAACTCTAGATGTGTGGGCATAGGAAAAACAAACAGACTTTTATTAGTTTCACATTTAAACATGAAGGTTGAGCACTTTGAAGTACATGTAATTCTTTTCAACGCCCATATAAATGAATAACTAGCAAGTCCCCTTCCCTTTTTGATTTGCAGCCTTATCTGTTTCTCTGGAGTTCACTAATTACACAGCGTCTACAGTTTCAGTGGGCATGTTTGATATGAGTTTATCTGAGCTGTCCTTCAAGCAATTAAGGTCAGCATCCAGCACTCTCTCAAAAGCATAGTCATGGCCTCGGCAAGCAGTGAACGGATCAGACCTGCTCAGATCAGGTGAGGTCTCTGGTACTAGGTTTCCACTCCTGCCGTCCCACCGTGACAACACACAATGGCTGTGATCAGTGTTGTTCCTACATGACTGTTCACCCTGAGCGACCCGTCCTAATGGGCTATTAATACCCACGTGGCCTTAGATAGATCAGTGAGTACATTTACATGTAAGGTTATAATCAAGCTAAAGCAAGTTTTTACATGGTTACATTACAGTCTTCAGTGTCTGTCCAAGTACATATGACGTAATGCATGATCAGATAATTTATATAGTTGATATTTCTTGCGACCAGGAATTTTGTGATTGACATTTCACAAAGGGTTCAAGTTTGGCGATTCACAACAGAATTAATCAACAGAAAGCCACTTGGTTTGAAAGTGACTTCACACATTGCTACACTATTGACAGTAGAGAAATTTGCCTTTTCACAAATGACGCATTTTTAGGCCAACTTCACAAAATAATAATTGCTTTAGTCACTCAAATAATCACATCCTCTTTTTTTTTTTTTTTTTTTTTTTTTTTTTGGAAAACAGGACAAGACAAAATTATTTTTGTGTTAATCAACATTATTCAACCAATGCCATCAACTAAATATAATTTGTATTGAATCCAGAATCTGTCACTTGATTATGTCACTTAAAGTCCCTGAAGCGTTCAGATGGCGGTAGTTTGAGTCAGTACATTTTAATAAACCACAGAACAGCAAGGCGCAGTCTGTTCCACTCACCTTGAGTTCATCTCAGGTGAGGCTCTTGAACTACTCTTGGCTGAGCAGTCAGCTCATACTATGCGACTATGTGGTCAGACAGTAATAAATGACATGAGTAAAGCATTCCCTCTGCGGTGGTGTGGATTGCCTGAACAGTTTCACTACATTAAGAGTGGTCACATTTAATACACTGTGTGTGTGTGTGTGTGTGCGTGTGTGTGTGTCATCTGAGTCTTGGTGTGATCTGTGACATGCAGTGTTGAACAGAAGATTAACTAGGTGACACTGTGATAGCCAGGCTTCATGAAGCGCACAGGAGTCCTCTTTCAAAACAAGACTCTTCTTCCTCTACTCTCCTTCCCTCTCTCTACAGTCCTTCCTTATCCCTGAGATAAATTTGCATAAGAAATAAGAGTCATGCAGACTGCATTGATGAAATAACACCAACCCACCCAACCTTTTTTATTGTAAAACCAAACAGGAACAAATTTTCTGTAAACGATTTTAAAATTGAAAACGCTGCCTTAAATCGATACATTAAAAACTTTACAGCTATATTTTATGTCTCCACATGCAGTGTGATCACCTGTGGTGGCTGTTTTCCTGGATGCCAGAGGCACAGAATTCAGCATTGAGAAATAAACTTCACTCAGCATGATAACTTCATGGCTATTGTGTCAGATTACACTGCAATTTTATTTGTTTACGGCTCAAGAAATATTCAAGTGACATGCAGCTGCTTCTCCTTTACTCATATATTATTATATAAGAGCAGGAGTGTCACAATGCTATTATTAGTGAGCATCTGATAAATAATATTGAACGGCTCGTGGAATACTTGATTCTTATTGGTCAATTGCACTATCCAGCAATCAGACATTAATTAATATTCACCATCGCCCATGGTAACACAGTACATCAGTTTGCTTGAAACACTTCTTTCACGTCTCATGTATCTAACCGAGGGCTCTCGCTCTTGTTTCACAAACTCATCTCAGTCATGGAATTATAGTAAAAAAAGACCCCAGAGGACTTCAGTATAAATATTATTATAATATTGTTGCAGTGTTTGGCTTGTTTCTACACTGACTGTTTTATACATTATAATGGACTATTTTTCTTAGCAGAAGCTGAGAGAAGTGGCACTCAAATCAATATTTCATATATGTATTTATTTAATGAGTATCCACACAATAAGATGGATAATGCAGTTCAACTGCAAAATAAAACCCTTAAAAGTAATATAGGAGTTGGGAAGAAAAAAGAAAGACGTACTTTGGTGCATACTTTTTGGAATTAGTGAGGAACAAATGACGAGTAGGACCAGGATGTTCGAAAACAATAGCTTCCTCCCCCACCTGGAATTCAGGGAAATGAGAGAAAACCACAGCCAGTAAAAACAGCGACCTGAAGGGTATGAGTAAAAAAGTCAAATATGTAGGGGGCATATTGAAAGAAAGGCTAATATTCAGAAACAACAGGCAATGAAGGCAATATCTCATCATGGCCTAAGAGCACATGGTGGGACTCTCAAATGAGTCTTGATTGTACTGAGCAATTTGGAACTCAGCAGAGCACTCAATTAAGGTGAGCGATTAACAGCGGATCTGACTTGTCCTGCTCCCTGTGATGTCACCGTTCTTAGAGTGTGGCAGCCATAGCAGGTGTCTGATTTGACCAAAGTACTGGCCAGCAGCTTGTATCATTAATAAAGCCCAAGACTCAACCTATCAACACTGCAGTACCCTCCATTTTATGCCATTTTCTCCGCATGAGGCTTTCCTTTTTCCTGTTTTGCTTTTAAATGTAGTCCTATGTGAACCCATACTTCAAACCAACATGCCTCCTGAATTAATTTTGCGGTAGACGTTTCTATGTAACACTAAATGGTACAATAATCTGACTTCATTTTGAGGGGAGCTTTTCAGAAACACAAAATGTGCCATGATTTGGTCTCCAGTGGTCATTTTTGAGAAGATTAAACTCTGCTCTTAAAGTTTAGTCAAAGTGCACTGAGGTTACCTTTCATTAGTCTACTTAGTTTACCATGCATGCCAGATTTGGTGAAGTAATATAGAACGTAAACCAGATATACTTTAGCGTTTCTCTCACAGTTTATGAGAACATAAGCTCTGTGACAGTATAGGGCTTGGTTCTCCTTTTGTGTGAGCTGCTCTAAAATCATGTGTGCTGTTTGCCGAGAGTCTACCAGCGTGCACCATACCTCCTTCAAACGTCTTCCCAGTCAATGGAAAAACAAAGGTCAGGACTCTGGAAATGTCACTCAGTCCCTGGCTTGGCACTTAGAGGTCCGAGGGAAACCAGAGGGGGGGCTTGGCCTTGCTGCAGGTTCCGGGGGGACAGAATAATGTGTCGCACGGCTGCTGCTGCTTCCTCTTCCCCTGGTGGTTGGGGGCAGGCAGAGAGGCACGGTGGGGGCTCATTGTTACACTGCCTTTTCCATCAGCTGTCAGGAGAGCAGGGGGCCCGGCTAAATGGGCACTCTAAAATACAGCACGCCAGGGAGTTGGCCCTCTCAAAAATATACAGTATACCTAGCGAGCAGAAAGGATAGATTTAAAGCTTTCATATTTAATCACAAAAATGACATTTATACGTTATGCATAATAGGGGCACTCATTTTCACTTCTATCATATGTGTTTGTTTGTCAACACTTCTGTTAGGCTTTAGGAATTCGTACTGTGCCATTAACAAGAACACTTTAGCAAACAAAATTATTACCCAAATAGCATTTCAAATCTCTATTCAAAGTCCCAGGAATAGGAACTGCTGCAGTTTCCTAACATCCATAACATTATATTGGATTGCACTGTTAAAATTAAAGGTTCTTTACTGGCATTGATGGTTCCATGAAGAGCCTTTAACATCTACAGAACCTTTGCATTACACTAAATACTCTTTATAGTGGAAAATGGTTCTTCAGATTATTAAAAAAAAAGAAATTAAATCGGTAATTTTAGGAACTGTTCACTGAAACATTATTTGAGGAAACAATGGGAACAGCCACTTTTGAATATTCTATAAAATTTCAAAAGCACTGCATTCTAATTGAGAGAACACACCATCCAGCAGTGTCCATTCACAGTCATACACCTTCCATAAAGGAGGAAACCAGCTCCACTAACATTTACGGCCTTATTTGTTTCGCTTCAGAGTAACTGCAGACAAAAGGTGAAAATACAGACTGTACTTACATGCAACAAAGAACGGAAAGGAGTGAGAGAAACAGAGCAGGGAGTGAGAGAGGGAGAGCGAGAAGGAAGCTGATCAGATGATTATTTCAGCCGAGCAGGATAAGTGGTTGAAACGGAGCCGTGTTTGTCGCTGCGCTGCGGGTGATCAAGGTGAAGAAGGAGAAAAGGGCAGCCACGCCCCCGAGCACACCTGAGATTGCGTTACCTGCCATCTCTCAAGCGTCATACTGGGAGCGTGGAAACCTGAGCGCAGCCACGAGAAGAAATCTGGCCGTCAGTCAAGTGCTTTTGTTTGCAGTTCTACGAACAGGTCGGATCTGGTTTCTCTGCTCCAGAAACAAGGAAGCTAACCAGAAGAACAGCAGAAGACTACAAATTTCCCAGACTAAATCATTAGTCACTACAGACCGACCTCTGGAAACTTGAATAAATTGTTAAAAAAATAAAATATCACTATTTATTTTACCTGTATCAAGGTCAGTGCCAACTTACTTTATATGACAGTTTTTGATTCGGCTGACTTCAATTATATTTACACATTTTTCAAACATTTTTGTAGGTTGTAGAAAAGATATCACAGTATCCTGGCAAATATCGCAATTCAAGTTAGCTTTGTTTTTATAAACACCGTGGGTTCACCTTCATCCAAATCTCAGTGTGTAGACACAATGCCATGGACACAATAATCTCAGGCATGCTTCAAGGTCATATTGAATTCAGAGAGACTTTAAATGATTAAAATACTGAATCAACTATAGACATTCCTGAGGGAGGAAAAATACTTCTGGTGCTATTAAACCGTTTCTTACATGTGTAGATTTGAAAAGAAAATACTTAATATTTTAAGTCATTCAGATGTTATTGTATTATATTCACTTATATTTTGTCATAAATACTAAGTGATTGATGTACTTGAACCAAAATTTGAATGATCTAAATGATCTGAGGAAGATGTTGCCAAAAACACTTCAGATGCATCAGCATGGATCTTTTGATTTGGGCTTTTCCATATTATCCCTCTAAATAGACCCATTAGAAAACAGCTGGACATTACTGGACAGAAAGGATGAGTAAATGATTAGAGAAAAACAAGGCACTGAGCAAGAGGTGGAGGAAATTAGGTAGAAGAGGTCGGTGGAAATTAAGCATCTGATGTAATAGGACACTGTAAGTAGGCAAGTGAAAGCCTCCTCCTTTCTTCCGTCAGGGATAATTGTTGTTTAGATATACTTTTACCCGTGTCTCACTCTCAGGTCGTGTTTATACAACTTGTTATTGTGGTTTCTCTTTGCCTTTTCTCCCTCATTTCCCTCTCCCTCTCCCTCCTCTTCTTTGTACTTTCTTGCTAGGGGAAAATCTGCGAGGCTTGCTCGCCGCTGCCAGCAACAGTTAATCCTTTTCCAAAGCACCTTAACTATGCTGGGAATTCTGCAGATGCTAAATAAAACAACGGGAACAACCATGCACTTAACACCAGCTCATGCTGGCAAGAGTGCCTCTGTCTTCAGATGCTCCGTGTTTTTTTTTTTTCATAAGTAGTTCAAAACAATCTGCTGTTGTGTGATAACTGTGTGTTTCTCTTGAGTGAGCTGGTAGCAGGGCTAGCAGCACCCCCTCTAATCCCATTACAGCCGTTCACCCCAAATTACATAAAAATAAATCAGGAAATATGCAAGGAGGAAATAAGGCATTTCTCTGCATTAGTTGACCAAAGGTGTCAAACATTGATGACCGTCACATTACGAATCAGTTTTTTGTGTTCGTGCGTGTTTTACATGTTAAGTTAGCTGTATCAGTCATGTAAAAAATATACATGCTACCAGCTCACTTTAGATCTTCTCTCTCTCTCTCTCTCTCTCTCTCTCTCTCTCTCTCTCTCTCTCTCTCTCTCTCTCTCTCTCTCTCTCTCTCTCTCTCTCTATATATATATATATACATATACATATATATATACTTTTTTTTTACTTATATATATATTTTATTATATATTATTACTTATATATATATTATATATTTTTTTTAAGTTAAAAGGGACATTATATATATATAAGCTTTTATTTCTAATTGCCATTTTGTTGCCAACTATCTGTTAATCAAATAATCCTGACAAACAATTACTACTAAAATATTAAGCAGCAAAACTGTTTTCAACATTGATAAATGTTCCTTAAGCACTAAATAAGTATATTAAAATGATTTCTGATGTATACTGATTTCTGTTTTTATATACTGTGTTAGGTATGTAAACATGCGCAGTACGAGTCATTTTTAAAGGCAAGCAAACAAACATACATAGCAACGGAGTACATGGGACTGTTGTTGCTGCAATCGCTAAGAGTATGCTAATACACTCTTCAGCAATCCACCTGTCACTCAAGTGGCCACGCCCTCAATTATGCAGAACTTTAAGGTTTAATCATTTAAATGGATGAGTTATTAAAAAATAAATTACCCCTCTCACAATTGTCATGAAGGGCAAAATTAGCTATAGCTATAGACCAAAACCACTATTTGTACCTGGCTGTACAAGTTTATTTTTCTGCTGTAAAGTTGAGCATTTTAACATCGGGAGACTATGGGACTAAGTCCCTTTTGGAACAAGTCTCTAGCAGCCAGTCGATGATTTATAGTTTAATTCACTTTTTTGTTGGTTTTATGAGAGACACCGGAAGGTTGCCACTTGGTGTAAACGCGAAATGTGTCGCGTATACGTGAATGTGAAAAAAAAAAACAAGAGAAAAACGTTTCAGTTTTTTACTATGTTGTTGTCATGTAAACCCAGCCTGAATGTAAAACACACACAAAAACTGTTTCGTAAGGAGACGGTCCTCAATGCTCGACTCTTTTGGTTGTTTGTTTGCTGAAGAAGCTTCCTCCAAAAAAGATCAATTCTTTAAAAATACATACATTATATTTTTGTTGTTCCTGCTGTTGCTAGAAACATGGAGAAGTCAATTGACCTAAAAAATGAATGAGTTTAATATGAGGGATTTAAATGTGATCAAATGCAGCTTAACAGCCACCCCCTTTTATATCAATCTAAATTTCAAAATTTTCTACTACCAGATTATTTTTTTTTATTTATTTTTTTTTCATTTTTTTTTTTTAAGAACATGGGACTTTTTCCTACCCTGAGGTGCATGCATCAATTAGTCTGAGATCAATATGATTCAGTGAACTCTCACGTATGTAGACTGGGTTGGAAAAAAGAGACGGTGGGAACAGGTGTAGTTTCAATACCGCGTTCATTATCCTTGAGTGATGACCTTCAGTGGCATACTGTACTCCTCCGTAATCATCCTTCACTCTCCATCTCTTTCTCTAAATGCTAACTGGAGCCTTTCAAACCAGCCAGTGAAAGGCAAAATTGGCCTATTGAAGAAGTTTATTAGAAATTGATCTACTCTTTTCAAAAGGGGCAAGAAGACTTCGAAAACTTGTACGGACATGACACGATCACAGCACGGTCGCATTCACGCTCTCAGTCGTCCTTTATTTGAAGAGTCACCTTTAGAACAGCGGGTCAGAGTAGCAAATGTGAAAAGTCATATAACGTGTATGCAGTTAATTATGTTAATGTATAAACTGACTGATTTTCATAGCAGGTTGTCTGGCAAATTTAAGTTTATATGTCCTTTTGCATTTATGTCCTCTTACTGAAGCTGCACGGTATTGAAAATGTTCTGAAGTAATGTTAATCTAACCACATGCTCAAGGTTATCTCAGGAAGAGGTTTGTCAAAGTTTTAACTGTGGCCTAGTGGTGTAATATAATGAAGTAACAATACTTCGCTACAATACTTAAGCATTTTTGGGGAGAACCTGTACTTGAGTTTTAATATTTCTGTCAACTTTCACTTTTTTATTCCACTATATATTCTACTATATTTCCTAATTAAAATGTACACATTTACTCTGATACATTTCCCTGAAGCTGCAAGAAAGCAGGTTTGACAAATCAGTGGTCTGGTGCTTGCAAGTTATTATTCGGAATGCACATAAGATTAAGAAGCAAAGTGATTGCATGGATGCGCATTGCATATCAGTGCAAGGCCAGCATTTCTGTTAATAAAGCATATATCTTTTTATTTTATTTTTTAAGATAATGACTGATCGTTTCGCTAAATAAGACCCTTATTCCTCATCTGGTAGAGCCCTTTGAAGCTGCACTGAAACTGTAATTTTGACCTTCAACCATTAGCCATTGAAGTCCATTATAAGGAGAATAATCCAGGAATGTTTTCATCGAAAACCTTCATCTCTTTTTGACTGAAGAAAGAAAGACATAAACAGTGGCTGTAGAAACACATTTTTAAACTGTTTAGCACCATGGTTTTTATGCAGCATGGGATAGTGTGTTATTCTGCAAGAAAATCCTTTTATTTCTGAGAACACTATTCTTTAATTTATACCACAGCAGAAAATGGTCAGTTATGAACTAAACATATATCTTGCAGAAGTCCTTTTGACACCCTAAAATGACCTTACACTACCCAATATTCCAACCCAAATCATCACCCATTGCCTCCTTGATGATGTTGCAGTCTCATTGGAATAGGACGGCCATTCATCAACTGTCAGAGATCCATTTATCTGGACCATCCATTGTACTGAAGCATTCGAAAGTGAATACAACTATTTAAAAACAAATCTTCATGCGTTTTCAACAGCCACTGTGCAGGTTTCTCTTCGTGAGGTTTGGTTAGCAGTGACTGAAACACAGCTTTACACTCAACTGCAAGTCTGCATGGAGAGGATCTTGAGACTCCAGCAGCTTCAAACACCTGTCTGCAGCTCGGCAGTGGCTTTTTTACAGCTGCCATTACAATACAGTTCATTTGTTTGACAGAAACTTTCCTTATTAAATCTTTATCTTACTAAGATCTTAAGTGCTCTGAGTCACTCACAAATCTTTTGACGGTTCAATAATCTCTGTTTGATTTAGAAAAATATTGTAAGTTTTGATGCCTTTTGCAAGACATTGCATTGTTTCATGCTTTTCATCTTCAGAAAGATCTTTCTTCCTCACCATATTTCATGAGAACTGTGACTTGCTTAATAATGTGGAACCTAAGAACACCTGGCAAACTATTGACCAAACCAGTCTGAGATTTATACCAGTTACCTGAAATTATGTGAAAAACAACACAAGCTAAAATCTGACTCTTTATTGTACCAAAATCCTATTTATATGTCACTTGCATAATTATATATATATATATGCTTAATCATTCTCTGCCGGCAGGAGGGGTAGCGATCTAAGATTCCCTGGTAATGGCTGTACACAAAGCAGAGAAGCTCACAAACGCTGCTTATCATATCATATATAAAATTAATAATAATAACAATAACAATGAATAAAAATAATAATAATTGCTGCAGCCATGATATTAAAATTCAATACTAATTCACCACTGGTTTCCTCTAGATCTCCCTGGGTATAATGGGGCTTTTCAATTAATGAGCAAAATAGGTAATCATAACTTGTTGTTACATGTTACTATTTTGATCTACAGTACAATGAAAATTACACATGCACCCATGACAAAAACATTAATTTTGAATCAGTTCTGTTTATTTATTTATTTTTTTTAAACTTCTGTTCCTAATAAGTAACTAAGAGCATTAGGGGTGTGAGTGTATGTTGTCAAAATATCATCATATTATATTAACCACAGACTTGATTTTACTCATGAATTGAAAAACCCATTAGGGAAATCTCAGGGGACCCAGTGGTGAATTAAACCAAAGGTGGCACAGAGGTACTTCTGAAGTGGCATTCAGGCATCTTTACACTGATTATAACATGTAAAAAGCAATTATATATCTGATAGGGACTGAGGTGGGTCTGACCAGGCATAATATAGTCTTAGTGTTTTTGAGGCATTACGTCTTTACACTGAATTTTGAGCGGGCATGAACAGCCTTAGCTTGGCTGTGATAAAGATATCTTTAGTCTTCCAGGTTTTGACGTCATGGGTGCAGCACTCTATATCATTGTTTTTAATGTATTTGTGATCAAATAAATGCAGCTTTGGTGAGCATCTTTCACACACACACAAATAAATAAATAAATAAACTTTGGAACTAGTGTATTTAGATCAAAAGGTGGGAAATTGTTTTGATTCAAACTGAATGCAATTTCAAAGGGCATCAATAGTGTCAGTACCTAAGGTCAATGTTACAAATGGACCCTCTTTAGCTGTGATTTTGGTTATCACTGAAAGCTATATTTCTGTGACCCTTGTAAAAAGGATCCTGTGTCCATCACAATGATATTGTAATCTAGTCCATCTAAATGGCCGAGTCTGTTGATCACTCACTGTAAGGGTTGTCAAAGGTCAGCTGCAGTAAGAGCTATCAGTGACATCCAGAGGAAACTGAGTCGTTGTTTCTTATGGTCACCTCCTGACCCCTCATTAACCCTATCTCCTCTACTTAAAATAAACACCAAACTGTGTGTGTGTGTGTTTGCCAGTATTTTTGATTGAAAGAGACATCTGTGTATTGCCTACACTAAAAGATTTCTCGCTTAACAGTGTAAAAGGATTGGCTTTTTTGGCAGAGGCCTCGGGTATTGGCTCTGCGCCTCAGAGAGAAATAACAGCTTTTCCTCAGCCCTGCAGAGAAATACTGCCACATTAGAAACAGAGGAACTACAGCAATTTAAACAGATCCGCAGCTCGGTGTAAATAAGTCCATCAGCCATAAAGTCATCACTGTGTTTAAGGTTACTCTTCACAGAAACTGCATTACTCTCTTTTTTTCTGCAAACACATCAGAGGTGCAGGGTCAGAGTAATACTCATACGCACAAGGAGCTGACTGAAACAGAGACCAGCATGTGCATGAATCACTGCAGTAATAGCTCAAAATACACAGCTCACACTTTCACTGAGAGGTTGGCCACAATGCATGTTTGTGTTGTGAGTAGAGGCAGATTATTCTGAAGATGAATTACTTTTTATTATTGCTTTAAAATTGAAAAAAGATGCAGGGAAAGTTAAAAGTCATCCACTGATTTTTTTTTTTTTTTTTGAATTACTCTTTCTGAAAACAGTGTGTGAATGCAGAGACTGAATTCTGTTTATTAGGGCCAGATCATTCAAATCCAATTAAAGTGAATGCCAATATAATATGACCAGTTTATACTCCAAAATTCTGTACAGACTGATCTTTTAATTGCATGAAAACATAAGACAGAAGTTTAAAGGTTTATAATACAAACTTTAAATATTGTATTCAAACTCACATTTGAGCTTTCATGTTTAATTATTAATAATAAATGAAATATAGAATACATTATTTAATAAAATACTATATTTAAAACTTTTCATGTATAGACTCAGGTACAGAGTGCAAGCATACAGCATGTGTTTAATTCTTTGCAAAATCATGAATTTTTCTGGTGTCACCAAGTCCAAGCCTATTCAAGTTCCCCACCAATGTACCACATAATGTAGCATAATAAACAGTATAATAAACAGTATACTTTTTGTTAACTGCTTATCACTTCTTAGAAGTAATAAAAAAATGTTAAATAACATTTTAACTCTATTTTGGTGTTGTTTAAAGTATAATGAGAGTATCATGACATGAGCATATTGTTACAACCCCTTCACCCCAATATCCAATAAACACACACTCACACACTGAAAGGTGGCTGATCATTCTGATTAATCTGAAGGTTGAGCTCAATCTAAATGTGGTTTGAGTGTTAGAGGAAAGTAACCACTAGGGCTAAAAAAACCTTTGTATATGAACACAGGGAGTCCATCTATATGCAAGAGCTGAAACAATTAGAGGAAAGCTGCTTATTATTCACAATACGAGTGCCACCTTGCTCACACCAGGGGCTTGTCACTGCAGACCATGAACTAACTCAAAATAAATAAAAAAAAATACAATCTATATGTTTACTGCTATTGAGCACAATGCACTGCAAAACAAAGAATTGTATTTTGGTAGATGTTTTGAGTAGATATCTGTGAGTTTTATGTACTTTGTAACTTGAGTATATGAACCTGAGTCTTGATGTGGGGGGATCTCATTAAAGCTTGCTATAGAGCTGATCTGATCCAGAGCATGATCTGAGCCAGAAAGGCCATGTGTTCAGTGGTAAGCATGAAAGGTGCACTGAAGCTAGTACAGACACACATAAGCTTTTTCAGTGTTAGAGGCAGAACAAAAAAAAAAATATGCAACAAATTTCTGTGTATTCTGCCAGGAACCTATGCATGCATAAAAATGAGGCTCTATAATGCATGTAAGCAAACACTAGAAAGAATAGGGAAGTAGGAGAGAATGAGGGACATGGAAATAGACAGGGGGTGGCAGCAGCAAAGAAGCAGTTGTACAGCAGACAAAAGAGGACACAGAAGCGGGAAGTAAGTTGCTGAGCTAGAGCGCCCAGTGCTGTGAAAACGAGGCAAAAAGCCCCATCCCATTACAATGTCATTTCAGCCCAGCACAGTCTTTAAGTAATAACACTCAGTGGGGTGTGTCATTATCACCCATAACCCCTCTGCCCTCAATCCGTCACACAGTCCTCAGGGCAGGTACTACAACTGTCACCGACTGTCCACGCTGACTCCATCCACTTCTACAGCTTTAGCCCAAGCTGCTGTGCATGCTTCCATATCCTTGTTTGTCTTGATTAAAAAAGGGGCCCATACAGCCAAGAGCAACAAAATCAATGACCAATCCATAAACATAAACATCTTTTATTGTTGTTTCTTTCTGTCTCTCGCTCCCTCTTTCAGATGTAAAAGCAACACAATCAGACGCAGTCAAAGTTTATCCCATCACATAATACAGACGCACAGTGGGACTCCAGCAGCGGTAAAACACAAACAATTCTCAGGCCTATTTTCTGACCCCTGCTGAGAGGAAGGGCACCTTTTGAGATGGGTCAAACTAGATGCAAGAAAAAAATAATTTACAGTTAAAGTTGTCATTCTTTTTGTATATTTGCTACAAGTTGTTTTCTAGGTGCATATCTGATCTCAGACTGAAAAATGGGAGAAAGACAAACAAAAACAAAGGCAAATCAGAACCAAATAGGATTGTAAAATGACACAGTAAATAGATTTTTGAAATAGCTAAAATCATTATGGCGGCATAAACGAATTCAAATCTGTCTTTGTGATAGAATACCTATTATGCAACTGATATTCTTATTAATTTGTGTTCAAATCTTCATTCGCTATGACAGGCAGGACGAACATATTCATATTCTTTATTGGATTTGTCCAAAAACCTGAAGCACTAACTTTGACTAATTTTTTTATTTAAACAACTCACACGAGAGTCGAATGCAGAGGTGAGGCTACTCGAAGTATAAAGAAGCGGAAAGAAAGAAATGCAGAGTGCACATTAGAAAATGCATTACTATTAAGAAGGTTACTAATAAACTTATTAACTTACATTTATTAAAAGATTGTTCGCTTGAGCTATAGACAACGTATGCGGATATACGTTTGAGTAGCGTTCATTTCAGGACCTGGACAGCTCCTCAAAAACTTCAGAGCGCGTCTCATTTATCTCTTCAGTTGTATAATATGCCACAAAACTATGGTTTCTGATATAAAATGACAAAATGACTTTTGTGGGAAAATCGTGAGTATTGCAAATTCCCTTCCTGTTCGCACAGACTGAGCTGTGAAATTCGCCGAACAATTGGGATCACTGTTCGTCTTCCTCTCGCCTTTCCCCTCAATTAGCATAGTTCGTTGTGGCTGATTGACTACCATAGCCGGGCCGGGTAAGTGCTTTTGTCCTCTAATCATATGAGGACAGCAGGGGTGACAGGACACAGGTGAGGCCAAGACTGGAATAGATTTATAGTATATTTATAAGGCTAAGCATGGGAACTGAAACATGCCTACATCTCAGAGACCTTTGCCATTTGTATAATTCAGAAATCAAAACCAATATACTCTTGATCTATAGACTGCCGCAATATGGTTACTAGCCCAAAACCCAAGCAACGGGACAATCCGGGACACGGGAGAAACTGATTGTGAATGGGTGTTAGCGCCCCGCTGATCTCAATTAGCCCTTGTTGACTTCGCGGAGGATTAAATTAGCCGTATAAAGTAAGACTGAGCCCTCACTTAAACTGAGGAAATATTGATACTAGACTGTCCATATGTTCATGATATTTTGAGTCTACATTCAAAATATTCCATATTTAATACAGAATTATTTGATTAACTTTGTGAACAGTGGTATTAATATAAAGTTATCTTGTAAAATCAAGTGGAACACTTAATTAAAATGAGGAAAACTCCAATAAATCTCTTTCTACTAACTACTAACCACACAAATGATAAATGTAGTTGTATGTGATGTTGACAGGAAGAAAGACAAACACTGATCTCTGAACTGAGTACAACTTACAACAGCATATGCCAATAAATTCAAGCTCACTCTTCACCGCAGTGCTAAAACTTTAACATGACAATCTCTTTTTAATTCCCAGCAGAGCTAGAAACACAAACAAGCTTCCCCATCTTTCAGATTGTTTGAAAACTTAGAAGAACACAGTTTCAAAACTACTCGTTCCAATCAGGCCCATGCAGAGACGACAGGAAACTGAAAATGCTGACAAAAATGACCACCAAGTAAACTTGTTACAAATTCTGAAAAGACTACTAACTGTTTTTAATTATTTATGTTAAGTGAACAAGCATATAACCTAGTCTAGAAGAGAAAAGTCAGTGGGCATAATTTAATTCAGTAAGCAAAACCATTCAAAAGTCTCATATCGCCTACAAGTCAGTCACCATTGGGTTAAATTGAGCAAAAACTACGAGTTATTAATCTTCTGAGAGGCAACAGGAAACAGTGGAAATACTGTAGGCAGATGCGTCGCCGCGCCCTGATTATTATTCCCGCCTGTCGCTTTGCTGTAATGAGCGCGCGGCCGACTGTTGGCGCGCTGATTACCGGTCCTTGGGGATCCTGTGTTTTTCTTGAGTAATTGATAGTTAGACTCCGCTCTAATTAAATACGCCGTCTGCTTCATTGATGTAGATTTTTTGCACCAGGGAAAATGAAATGGGCACGGTGAAGGATAGCAGGTCTTTACGTTTTATGAATCGTCGTGAACCCCGAACCCCCCATCTTACGAAAAACTAGACTGGATTCAGAACGCATATGGCAAAAATGAAGACAGAAATGAGTGCTTAAAGTAGCTACCTACAGTCATTTTAGTTCACTATCTTGAGGAGACTGGGCATCGTTTTAATAAGCCTTCGGAAAGTTTCTCTTCCCTTCCCTTTTCGCACAAGAGAGGGCATTTGAGGTGTTCTTTTCCCACCAAATCCCTGGCCGCTTCCCGGGACGCTTTGCTTTTTGTGTGGTCTCCCGGGTTGTCTTGCTCTGTCACTATAACTCTGAAGGGTTGCCCCGGTTTCCCGCACACCTGCGTGGCTGCCCGGTCTCTTCAGGAATTCGCTGGGGCTTGTAATCAGCTTTGTGGAGCCATTGAGTGCACGGCTCAGTGAAACTTCCCAACCTCACAGCGCGCTGGACCGCTGAATGGGAGTCACAGCGTGGGGCACCTCTCCAAGCTGCGGGCCTGCCAAATTCCAGCAGAGTCTCTCACAATCATCCTTACACAGACCTCTCTGCCGAACACGAGGACGAGAGAAAAAGAGAGGGATGGGGAGAGAGACAGACAAAACAGACTGTTAAGGCACGGAAGGCTAGTTTATTACACAAGCAGTTTGCTTCATATGCGCCTTGAAAATTCATATAGCCTTGCAATGGTCAGATAGCATTTTTTTCTTAGATAAAGCAGTCTATACTTTTTTGAACAGCAGTCGTTTTATAATGGTAATTGGATTCTCGGTGATGAACAACAACACGAGAAAACTGTGAAAAGCAATCCCACGGGTGCATCACCAAATTACTCCACTGAGTTTGCACTTCCGAGAAATAACGCAATTCAGACAAAAATCGTATTCAAACTTATAGGGCTGAATCTGATTTACATGCGACAATACCCGAGCCCCTGTTCTGTGTTTTCCGCGGGTAAAAGAGACTGTTGGTCACGGTGGGGACTAAATAATTTATAATTAGCTTAAAGACAGCAACATTATTTTGGTAAATAAAAGTTTGAACAAAGTTGCTTTTTCGTGGCGTTCTGCATACATCCCTAAATTACTGCTCCGGGATCACAGGCTGCAGAAATTACGGCGCAGCATCTCTCCTCTTGGAAGGGCGCAGGATTAAGAGGCAGCAAGATTGTTAAACATGTCAACGTGTAATTGCACGATAAGGCCCTCGCGAGGAATTTATTGGCCCAGTTGCTATTTCTATTCCTCCCTAATCTCGTTCAGCACATTCGTTCCGTGCAATCTGTCTCCGTAATCTTCTGTGACAGAGCGGCGACCAATAGCAGTGTACCGGGATTTTTGGAGAAGGGAGAAAATATGCAGAGGCGTGATAAAGTGATGCTAATTATCCCCATTTAGGACAGCGAGTGCAAGAGATCGGGAGTTTTCGTACGAGCCAGCAGTGTTGATGGTTTCCCAGCACAGAATATATCGGTGGCTACAAGATAAGGGTATCGCAGGTTGAGACGATTTATTGGTTCGAGGCCACCGCCACCCCTCCCACCTCGAGCTCCATCCCATCCTTTTCAATCATCCCACCCCGCGTGCCTTCCCCTCTTTTGGCGGGGTAGTAAATTATTTTGGTTAAATTTACCAGAACGCTTCTCTTTAACCTGGCAAGTGCCGTGACTTGGTTCTCCGCCTCTCTATTTTCAGCGCTAATCCGTGTCGTTTTTTCGTCTGCAGATAAATGCAAATGGATTCTGAGTGGACCTTCTCATGTTGTGTCATTAGTGGAGTGTGTTCAGAATTATGGGCAGTTAAATTTAAGATTTCATGAATATATATATATATATATATATATATATATATATATATATATATATATATATATATATATATATATATGTATATATATATATATATATATATATATATATATATATATATATATATATATTTATTTATATGTGTGTGTGTGTGTGTGTGTGTGTGTGTGTTTGTGTGTGTGTGTGTGTGTGTGTGTGTGTGTCGGGGAAAAAAAAAAATCCTATAATGGAAGAAAAAATTATTTAAGGTCATGCTGCACCAATATCGTTCTCTTTATGATGTACCCTATATTACAGTTCTAACACTCCTGAGCCTGTTCTGCTTCATACTTATTTCAAGTGTATGAAGTGGCACTTGCAGACTTGAAGGCCTCACATGCGCATCCCAACAAGAAAAGGAACAGTGTGTTGCGGGACTTCTGACACTTGTTGCTAAACTAGCCCCAGAGAGACAGCAGGTAACTGTAATAACCATTTTCTGTCCCAGGGGTCACCGTCTTTTGTGTGTTCAGCCACAAAGGTCTTATAATAACGACTCGGTTCTTCAAATGCAGGGAATCACGAATAAATGACACAAAACAAACTAAATAGTAAATAAAATAGCCAAGGAAATAACACTTATCAAATAATCATAGATTACAGTGTTAATTCAGAACAGAAATATGTAGATTTGATTAATCGGTGGACCTACTCAAATTTCTACTTCTATTTCCTGTGAATTAAACCTACTTTTAAGAGAAAAACGTGGGCTTTTCATTACACCAAATAATGGGAACATCTTGATGATAAACACGCAGGTGTGCTGTCTAACAGGTGAATTACTTTTCAAAATTGTTACTAACAAATCTACTCACACACAACTAATTACGAGCCAAATTTACTCTTGTGGTTAAAAAAAATCAGGCTTACTATAGAGGTAAAAACGTCAGTTTAACAAAATGTGAACTGAACTGTAAATATTTTTTTGATGGACGAAATGACATTTAATCCCATTTCAGTTCACGAAACATTAAGCAAGTGGTCAAACCAGCCCTTGCATAAATGATACGCATTTAAAGATAGTTTGTGTCAATGCTTCAAGTACTCAGAATTATACACCTTACCAAACAAAGTCTGCAATGGAATAAGCAATGGTGAATTGAGTATAGACCTACAACTTAATTATAAATAAATATAGACCTGAAGTCTTGTATCTTAAGTAGCGTTTAAGTATCCTGATATTTCATTAATGCAATACGATATTAAGCTTGTTAACGCATCTTCGCGTTTTTTTGAATGATAATTTATGTATTATTAGTGTACCTAAGCAATCGGTTGATTGTAAAAGGTAATTGCGAATATTTTTCTTTTTAAAAAGAGTCACACATTTAAAGCACATTTTGAAAAGTACATTTAAAAACAACATTAAATGTCTACAGGCCTATATAATTCCCCCCTATCTAATGCATATTCATTGCAAGAAATTATTCAAGTTTCTAAGACGTGTAAGCTCAAGTGTGACCTATTTAAAATACATTTTCAATGTTTTGATGCTTTCAAAGATCTCATTAGCAGCACGTTAATGCTTATAAAATACACAGAAAATATAATGGTCTTAAAGCAAAATAAAGCAATATCTTCTGACTGATATTTTGTCTTCAATCAACGAAGAGAAAGTGTCCATTAGATAGAGTGGTCAATCAAACACGTATTAAATGACAAAAGTCTGATGAATTGGATAATAAAGCTAACACCAATTTAGAGCAGAGTAACTTTTTCTCCAATTTTATTTAGACCATGAATCAACGCAAGGTTAAGATTTAAACTGGCAGGAATGCAGGTCATAAATTATGTACAGCAGCAGTGACGTGCCAGTATTTTGAAATATTAAAACGTATTCACAATTTACAAGAAATATTACAACATAAATCTGGTACATTAATTCAAGTGTACAAACGTTTTGGTAAATGTAATAAGCAGAAAACTCTGTATGGGCTCTCAAAAACATTTCATTGCGTTATTCACGCTAGATTTTTGTTATTATCAATTCAAGTCAATTTGCACAGAAACTTAAATATTTAAAGAATAACAGTATGTCGCATATTTCTTGGCGTGGCCAGAATATTTAAAATATTTAAACAATGTTTTACTGAAAGTGATACAGTTGATAAGATCTCAGTTTCTCTCCGAAATGCAATCGAAACAATATTTACCTTTAATTTACAAGAACATCATAAAACATTCTGTACAAAAGTAGTTCAAAGACAATCTAAAAAAAAAAAAATTGGGTAAATATTTTTGGTGGAGTGTTTCTGAATGCGCGTTACCCGTCACTTTCCATCAGCTGTTTCAAATATGCGTCAATGGGACAGTTCCGTTAACTCCGGCGGTTGTGCTCTGATAGTGCTGCGGTAAGGCATGCAGTCTGCTCTGAACTGACGGATCCCCGGACTCGCCGGTCGGTAAATACATACTAATCATCTCTCTCAAGTCTCCGGGGCAGGGGCCTCGGGAGTGTGTGGTAACCGGAGGGCTTATATTGGGTTCGGACTTGACGAGCGAGCTCAGCGTCCCGATTGCTGCAGAAGAAGCGACGCTGGAGTTCTGATGCTGCGTGTACGATATCCCGCCGTAGCCAGACGGAGAGGCGCTCATGTAGCTCTGCGAGTTCGAGATGGGGCTGTACTGAAGAGCAGTCATATCGTAGCGGTGCATGGGCTGAGGGTTGTGCGGGTGATGGTGATGAGCGTGGTGATGGTGAGACCCACTACCTGGGTGCTGGCTGTAAGCGAGCTGTGCCTCCTGCATCATCGCAGCCGCTGCTGCCGCGGCGGCCACCTGGCCGGAGTAAGTGCCGTTCGCCCAGCCGTTCATGTGTGCATAGCCAGCGCCGGCTGAGCCTCCGTGACCCCCAGGACTCTCCAACCTCTGGCCGACCCCTGCAGGACTCATCCCAACCCCAGCACCCGCACCGCCAAGCAAGCCGCCAGCCAACGAATACTTGTCCTTTTTAAGCAGGGTCTTGGTTTTGCGCCTCGGTCTGTATTTGTAATCCGGATGCTCCTTCATGTGCATGGCTCGCAATCGCTTCGCCTCATCAATAAAGGGCCGCTTTTCAGCCTCTGACATCACCTTCCACTCAGCTCCGAGTCTTTTGCTAATTTCAGAGTTGTGCATTTTGGGGTTCTCCTGGGCCATTTTTCTGCGCTGGCCCCGGGACCAGACCATAAAAGCGTTCATGGGTCTTTTTACGCGGTCTTGGTTGGCTTTGCTCCCCGAATTTGGACCCGTTTGCCCCGGATTCGTGTTGGTCTGGGGTCCCGGGGAATGCAGGTCCGTTTCCATCATCATGCTATACATTCAAGTGGCTTAGAAGTACTCAGCTAGCAGAGAAAAAGCATGAACTTTCTGCGCTCTCTAGTCCGCTTGAAGCAGGTGCCTCACAAACCAGCGGAGTTCCGGTGAAATGTGGAATTCAGCTTATTCCCAACCGTTTGCTGTTAGTTTCGGGGTCTCCTGTAGCCTGTTTAGTGTCGTGTCCGACTGCCGTTTCACATCCACATTAATTGAACGTGCGTTTGAGTTACTTTTCCTAGTGGAGTTGAAGAGTTAGTTAAAGCGGTGGCCATATGATGCGTTTTGACAGCGATTAAAATGAGCGAGCAGCCAATGGCGTTCCAGTGAGGAGCGATTTGCATGGAGTTCGGTCATGTGACGTAGACAACGAGGAAAGAACTAGGCGGGGTGCACAAAGGGTCAACACCGCCCCCTCTAAAGTAGAGTAAATACTGAGGTAGCAGTTTGAGCCTTTTCAATGGTTGCAATAAATGACCAGGAGGACAAATGGTAGATTTTATCCATTTAGATGACATTACAAGATGCGATCTAATTCTTTATAATAACTGTAATAGCTCCAATGCTCCTGTCGTGACGTCTTGCCAAATCTTTGTGCGTAAAGGGTAGCCAACTACTTGTCAGATATGCATGCTGAATGACTGATTACAAAACAGTTAAAGGAAAAAAAATAAGTCGAAATTATTTTTTCATAAGTGCACTTTCTAAAATAGGATTTCAAAAACGTCCGTATAGGCTAAAAACGACCGTAATTTCATTTTGCATTCGATTCACATCTCTCTTTTTTTGCCAAAAAAAAATCACCACACACAATTCCCTTCATAAGAACTTTATAATTAGTTATTCTTTGAGTGAAATAATATAAAATCACACAATATTTTAAGAGGTAAACAACACTATTTTAAAAAGAGGTTTTCTAAATCGAGGACACTGCCGTCTGGTGGTGCACTGCTCAGATTTTGAAACGCGTAAATTTGATGACTGTAAATTGGAATAGACTGGAAAACTCTAAATGTCTAAAGTTTCTCCAAATAAAAAGACAACAGATTGAAGGCAAACATGAAGATGATGTCTAAATGAAAATCAGACTGTTGTTTTTATTTAACTAGAGCAAGGATAATTGTGAAATATTTAAATTTTCACATGTGAGCCAATCGTATGACCGATCGAGAAAATCGTTCATGAAAGACGAGACAAATATATTCTTGACCTGAACCGCAAAATTATAATTTTGCCATCACGTTTGATTCCAATATATGCATAAAATATATAACTTGAATACATACTCTGTAGGAATGTTATCATATTTTTGAAATGTTACAAGAACGATATACTAAATCAAATAAACAAAAACATGTTTTAAGATAAGGGCTTTTCATTGCCCACGTAACAACAGTTTAGATGTTTTTTTTTTCATTTACCCAGTGATGGTGTCTAGCCAATCTTTAATGTTGATAAAATAATTATTTTCTTTGCCATGTATTTTAATAAAAAAATACATTATTTTGAAAAACAATCATTTTATTAAACATAGGCTACTTAAGATGGCACATCAATATGAAAGTTTTTTTAATGTGTTTTACCAAAGCAAGCTCCACCAGCACTGAGCAATAATATGACCAATAATTATATAATGCTATTAATTTCAGTAGATAGTATAGAACGTATTTGACTGGTTTTAATTTAAAAATGTGCCATACAAGCTAACCATAAAATGTCAATTTGAATTTAATTTAAAATGTTGTCATAATAGTTCAAAATATTTTGTTAGTTTTGTGTTAATGATTAAGCAGATTTAATAACAATAATAATAATACTACTACTACTAATAATAAAATAATTAATATTCCTTCGGATGAGAGCGCTAAACCACATTGTGACCTCCTGGAACAACGTACCTTGTCAGTTCTTATTTTGCTCCAGTGTCGCGCTCTTCACAGGGTCTTTGTTTTGAGCGCGCTGGGGGCAATAGGGCTCTGTTAACACACGTGCGAGAGCTGGGGTTACAGCAGTTATCTAAAACACAGACGATTGTAGCATAAATAAAAAAAGAAAAGAAAAAATAAAAAGAAGAAGAAATTAGAAAAAGAACGAAGAAGACCTAAAAGTAAAATTAAAGTGAAAGTTTAATAGTAGTAGTTACAGGTGCTTGCGACAATCCAGTTCACAAAACATTATAAGTAGGTGATGAGGGATGGAACAAGGGGACGGGAATATAATCTGCTCTATGCAATTTAAGATCCCAAAATAACAATAAGCGAAATGTAAACTGATTATTAAAATGATCCAATTTAATAAAACAATTATATTTTTTCATATTTGTAGTCCAGGTCTTCTTTTGACTATGAGCTTTCAGTGTTTGTATAACTGTTCATTACTATGGCCATTTCACTGCAAAATTGAAGCGTGCTAAACTTGTTTGTTGCTGTAGACTTGTTTAACCTAATTTGAACGTTTAAGTTCTTAGTGTGGCTTTACTTGACTTAACAAGGACTGTGGTAAGACGATGGCTTAGACGCTTGAAAATGATAGGCTATCCTGTTAAACAAACGATAGTGACAGTGTGATGATCAAAGGTCCAACTAAAAGTTATATTCCTCATAGTCACTCAACCTAAGTTATTTTAATTTAATTATACTTATAACTTATACAGGCAACAAAAACTGGGACAATACGTTTAATCAACATTATATAGATAGATAGATAGATAGATAGATAGATAGATAGATAGATAGATAGATAGATAGATAGATAGATAGATAGATAGATAGATAGAGAGATAGATAGATAGACAGACAGACACTGCCTCACATATTTTAATATAGATATTTGATACATTTAATTAAATAGCCTACTGAATTCAAACTTTTACAATTAAATAAAATTATTAATTAAAAAATATTATATATATATATATATATATATATATATATATATATATATATATATATATATATATATATATATATATATATATATACACACACACGGAGGAGTGAGTTTGTTTGCCCTTGCAGGTTGACTTTTAAAGCTGCAAATGTAAAACGTAAAAGAAAACCTTAGCTGGCCAAACTGGCCAACTTCCATCAAGAATTGCTCCCGCTTAAAATAAAATAAATAAAAAAAAAAGAAGAAAAAAAAAATAGTTAATGCGATAAACACGAACGCATAGTCAGACTATCTCCGGATTGTTGTTGGGGAAAAAATCGCGTAGCCTACATCATGACAGACGGTACATCATGCAAACAAGTAGCTCAGTAAAACTGACCGCAGCTCTCTGTTAACAGGCTTTATGGCGCAGTTCGTACTTACGCACGAACTTCTGTCTTGCTGTTAACCAGTTAGTCAGACGACGTCGTCTCAATATATCACGCTTCCAGACGAGAACATTAGCTTACAATTTTTAAAATGTCCAAAAGTAAGCCTTTCCCCATAAGAGAACTACATACTAATCTAAATCTTGTTTTCAATTCTTACTGCACTGTCCTTCATCTGCAGTAATGTAAAATCGTCCTTACCGGTTCTATCGCTGTCCTAACCCAGCCAAAGCCACTCGCCAGACCGCCATCCTTGCTAAAATCTACGCTTAGTGTGCCAAGGCCAGCTATACCCAGCTCCCAGTCCCACCACTCACTACACACTGAGAGAGAGACAAGAACATGAAATTTATTATAGACTCTAAAGACAATTTCAAGTTATTGTTTCTCCCGGCGAAAGGGTTCCTTCTTACATAATAAAGCCCCTTTTGTGTGACGCGGAACAATACAAAACAAGTATTCTAATAAATAGCCACTTTTTTTGTTCCCTCTCGAGGATGAATGGAATTGAGCAGTTGGGTTTGAAAGCAGCTGCTCGCGCATTCAGGAGAAGGGGGCGGAGCCCTGGCGCGAGGCGTCTCTCCTCCTTGGAAACGAACTTGAAGAACGGACCCGGCGGCAGCATCACCGAAAAACGGTCTGCTGTGCAGACTTCACTCCGACATCAAGACAAAAGTCTGCCCCCGTTCCCCTGCTGCACTGCTCTGAAGAGCATTGCGCTCAATAACTTTAATTAACCCGGTCATTCTCACTCTCCCTAAACATGCGATTCGTCAGGATTCAAGGATATTCGTAAAAGAGAGCACGTGAGCTACTTATGGCTGGCGCTGAAAAAAAAAAAAAAGCCAATTCCCTACACACACACACACACACACACACACACACACACACACACACACAAATAATACTTATAAATAATTATAAATGCAGACTACTGCAGCCTATAATACATTTTACAGAGTTTTAAAACATTTTATTTTGCTACTGTAGGTCTGCTGTGCAAACATCCTTGAATTAAAAAGGTTGGTCCTAATGATCCCAGTCTCCAAACTTTTTCAGGCCTCTTGGTGAATAAAGAATCAAAGCAGAGACACCCTGTTACAGCCTATAAAAACATGTATTACATGTCTGTTAGTGTATTTAAAAGCTTAGTACAGCCATTAAAATAACAACTGATGTACTGTCATATATGTGTACATTTTAATTTGATATTAAAATGGTTTGACATATGATCGACAGCTCATTGTAGACCTCTGTTCTCGTACCTAAACTGAAATAATACATAATAAAATTATATAAATAATAAATTATTATTCCACTAAACACTTGTTCATTATGACCACAGGTGTTAAAATACGGTGCATATTCAATAACTGTTTGTTATAAGCAACAAACATGTTTTTAAAAGCCTTCGGGTGCCATTCAAGGCTTTTGGGCAGCGGCTGCAGCAGCTTGCCACCACATGGTTCTGACAGGCTTTCACAGAGTGGAAAGCTGTTGTGTCGTAGTTTAGATGAACTCACACTGCCATCTGATGGCACACATACATTGCCTTCGGTCTTGTGATGAGCACACTCTCTCAATGCTCAGGGCATCCTTTCAGTCTCCTTCCGGCCATCAAAATTCAAAACTTTTATAAGCCACTGCAATGCTTTTTCATGTAGGATGAAGTATGGGGAATCGGTAAGGCTCACACATAACATATATGTGAGTTCTGCATGTGCAAGATAACATTTAAATTGCTATTCCACATACCCACTTAACCTGACTGCAAATACTATCTCACTATTCCAACAACATGAAGCATGAAAAGTCTTTCCATCGGCTTCAAATATCTAATAGAATTTTGTTCAGATTCTCCCCCAGCTTCAAGTTAAATGCTGTAATGAGCACTTTAGGGATATTATCAATGATTGAAAGGAATATACTCTAGACCAGGGGTGTCAAACTCAATTCCCGGAGGGCCGGAGCTCTGCTGAGTTTTGTTCTGACACAGAAACCGTGTAGTTTTCAAATAAGCCTGAATCCCTTGATTGATGTGATCAGGTGTGTTTAATGAGGGTTGAATATAAACTCTGCAGGGCTCTGGCCCTCCACGAATTGAGTTTGACACCCCTGCTCTAGACAGTCTAGATTTTATCAAATGCCTCATGATACCCAGTGAAAAGAAAGCCTGTCACAGCAATCTCTAGGAGAGTCGAACCATCAGGCTCAGCCACAGAGTCAGTTCAAAAATCAGTTTGATTCATTACACTCAATCAAATTAATTTCTCCCTCATACATATCAAACAGGATGAACTTCAACATGTTTATAGGAACTACTTATATTTACACAGATGTAACAGAATGAACATATTGTATAACATTACGCTCTAGTATATAATAAACAGTGTTATGAAAAGTAATTACATGGCAACAGGCACCGATTAGGTTTATCAATGTCTAACTGCCCTTCATTTTACACCAAAATGTGTTTTAGAGCTCGGTGGTGAGGGAAAGCGCTATCCAGTGTCATAGTGTGTGCAGTGTCTTCGCCGAATCATTAGCCCCAAACAGAGACTTGTTGAGCCCCATCAACAGCACGACTCTGAGCTCCATCAGTGCACAGTTCATTAATCTCTCACCATGGCTTTCTGGCTGCCAGTGGTTAAACACCCCTCTCTGAGTATAGCTCTCCTTCACCAGGATACCGCTGTGTTAATTTCCTCTCCCTATTAGCACAGCGCGGTTAATCAGGTTTCCTCTCCCCAGTGGTGGCATGAGCAGGAGAGCCACGAGCAGGTGTCGAGCCTGTCTGTGTTGCTTACGGCGGCAATCTGTCTCCCAACTTCACCACTGCAGGATAATGGAGGACTCATATGCAGCTGATTCTGCCACTGCCATTGTGTCCAATCTGTTGCATTAAACACTTGGCACGCATAATTACAAATAATCCAGCCTTTTTTCCCTCTGCCACAGCTCTTCCCAGACTCTCTCGCCCTCCTGTGTAAACAAACACAGTAACCCTTTACTAGCAGGCCTCATTAGTATTTGTCGATATCACTCTGCTGGATAGAATTATTTGCTTGTTTTAGGCAATTATGGTCTCATTATGAGGATTAGTTTGAGTGAAGTCACGTATGTTTGCCGATCATTTAGTGTAATCGAATGGTAACTTGATTCATCAAGTTTTATCTGTGTTAATTTAACTCCCAGGGCAAACTCGATCTGCTTGAATTGCTTTACAAGGTTATGCTGAAGCCATTCGGTTACTGGAAAAATAGTAGTATGAAATAAAAAAGAAAAAAGTAAATGATTTTAATTACAGAAAAATGTTAAGCTTGAAGTCAACATGCCTGGGTGTCAAAAAGATTCAGGGACACAGCTCATGGTAAAAGTGAAATCATATTTGATGGCATAACTTCCCTCAGTCTGTTTACAGATTCATATGGTGGTGCCGAGAAAAGGGGCCTGTTGATTTATGCATCATTAGCATAAATGCAAAATATACTGAAAGGCGGAACACATTTCGGCATAACCCTTTGTATTGAGATGAAACAGCAGTCACAACACGGCTTTGAAGGCTCCTCATATCTCTGTCCAGACCTGTCTGCTGCCTCATATGCTTTAAGACACACACACACACACAAAGAGAGATGAGGCCATGAGACCAAAAGGGAAGAAAAATTGTGGGGTCAAATCTAAAAGCGTGTTGGGGCTTTTAAGTCCAAAGAGGTCCTCCTTTCCCCTTCAAGACTTCCATCAAATACATCAACTTCACCAGCCTTGGTTTGTGCTAACTTACCAAATCTCTCAAATTAAAGACAAAATGTGGCAGAGAGGAGTAGGATGTCCCCCCCAAAAAAGAAGACATTTCTCTGACACAGCTTGGACCCTTGATAAGGAATGTTTCAATATTAAAAACTTCAAATGCACCACAGAAAATGGACAGTTCAAATGTTTACTAAACTTTACACATTCTTATTTTCAGAAAAAAACATAATGTATAAATAAAATAAAATACATAATGCAAATAAACAAGCAATAATATTTATTATAATGTATGTTGATTATTATTATTAAACGTATCTTTAAAAAAATGTCTCAAGTTTCACAGTTTATATTGCTTACTATTATTATTATTATTATTATTATTATTATTATTATTATTATTATTATTAATTTTTATATGATGCAAAACGCATCTTAAAACAAAAAATGTGTTAAGTTTCACAGTTTGGACATTTGGACAATTTACAGTATTACAAATTTTAAATGCATCACAGTTTATTTTTATTATATTTGGTTATGATTATTATAATTATCACTGATATAATTTGCAAAACTATATATTTCTGAATGAGTCACGTTGCAACAATATGCAATTTACCAAAAACAAAACTTTAAATAATAATGATACTAATAAAAACAACAACAACAACAACAATAAATTATATCGTTTGTTATTATTAATTGTATTATTATTACTCTTTGTATTATTGTTGTTATTATCATTATGACATACCAAACTTTATAAATGACTGAAATAATAACTAAGTAATTTACTACGAAACAAACTTTATACTTAATACAGAAAACCCAGGATATTCTAAGAATATTTACAAATAATTGTTAACTCTGCTAACCTTAAAATAATGCTGCAGCTCTTCTCACTGGACATGTTAAGGTATTGCTCAAGATAATTTCATTAAAAGACACAGGATGTTCACTCAGAAACCAATCATCCATTATGCAAGAAAATCTATCTATCACACAGAGAGCGTATATACCCATTATCCAGACATCGATGGGGTGTTTTTCTTATTTTCATTTTTTACCCATCAATTACAGCAAGATTTTAAGCATTGTTCCACTCCTCAATTAGCCGCAACACCTTTTCCTTTGATTGATCCATAATGAATGTAATGGTTTTAACAGACCACAGACAGATCACTTAGAGGAGCTCTGCTAATGGCAGTGGCAGCTCCAGGGCTGGAGTGATGTCAGTTTCTCCAAGCCCCGGCTAATTAGACACTGTGTCGCTCATTACCCAGGTAATAAGCCCTACGCTAATGGGTATCAGGCAAGACCCCCAAACACTAGAGAAAGGCAGAGAGAGGCGGGAGAGAGGACGGCAAAGAAGATGAGGGGGTTGTTAACAGGGAAAGGGGTGAGATAGAGAGAGAGTGAGAGGCAAGAAAATGTAAGCAAAGAGAAATCGTGAGAGAATTTTCATGATGGAGAAAAGAGCGTAAGATGAACGGATCTTACAGCGCTAATGCATTTCAATGCTATACTATTTAATATAGTAGACCAGTCCTATTGGTCTAGAGTTAACATGTCATTTTCACTACGAGCTAAAGGCACAATGGTTGCTATGCAGTGGATGGGGGAGTGTTGGTTGGGGGAGGAAGGACAAGAAGGTGCTGGCATTAGAGAGATGGTTTCCTTGTTAACCACTTTCCCACTTAGGCCTTGTTAGTACCAGAGCTCTCAGCTTTAACTATTATTGGTGACGGATGCTATGCTTGACTTTCTGAGAATTAAACAAGACGCTCCTCGGTCTACCGGATAAAACCACTTCAACCTTCACTACAGAACTTTGACATAACTGTACTCCAGATTGGAGATTAGTGTTGCTTTCACCAACAAAAATTATGACTAAATCTCGTCGTCAATGAACCTTTTCTCATTCTGGTTTTGTTTTCTGTGTCTCATTTCAGGGGCTGCATCAGGTCGAGGTGCACAGACGCAGGCGACATCACTTCCTCAAGCCCTACTCGCGGCATTATTTAGAAGACGACAACAAACAAAGTTAAGTCTGACACAGAGAAAGGGGCCGATGTGTGTACTTCTGACATGTTTGGTTGATAAAATTAATATTGTAAATTCAAAATCAAGTCTGGATGTATTCTCGAGTCTATAACAATAATTTAATAACCTTGTTTGAAATGGGTTTGGCTTAAAGAAAATTTTGGTTTAGTCTTTACTACTAGGTACTTATACTATACTGAATGGGTTAATTTGATTTGCATTACTAAAAAGAGACTAAAATCTATTTTTCATTGACCAGAGCTAGACTAAATGTCATCAGTTTTCGTCGACTAAAACTAAACGAAAATAGTCATGGATAATTCCGACTTAAGTAAGACTAAAATACTCAGTCACAAATTCAGTATATGAAATCCTTATGCTTTATAATATAAAATATAGAATATAGTTAATACAAACTATTTATTTCTTCATAAAGATTTCTACTTTCATAACTAGACTTGAAGTGACAGTTTACCATAAAATTTAAATTCTGTCATGATTACTTACCTTTATGTCATTCCAAACCTGTATGATGGATCACAAAAGAAGCTTTTCACTGTATAGAACAATTTTGTCATACAACTTTGGAGTGACATGAAGGTGAGTAAATGATGACAGGATTTTAATTCCTATTAACTGCAGGTTTTTTATTTATTTTTATAGCAATTCAGCTTTTTAAAACTGTCAAACATTGTGCCAAGAGTGTATTTTGCTTGTCTAATTATTGTTAGGATCAGGGAATTTCTGCAAGCTGTCCCAAGGCCTTCTATACAGTGCACTGAAAGCTATGTGAGGTACTAAGGTGAGTAATTTGAATTTTATTTTATTGGTCCTAGTTGTTGAGAGTAATTTTGTATCAGCTAATTGCATTTGGTGTTAATGCCAAATTCCACAGCATTCAGGCTCTGCAACAAAAGAATGTGAGTCCATCAAGTCTCTGAGCCATCATTCTTAACCATCAGACAAATGTCATCACTTTTATGTGACATTTTTAATACATTATGTGGCTATTTTGTAACAGAACACAAAAGACTGGTGTGATGAAACATGCCTCTGAAAGTGCTATCATCACACTGAGCTGTATCATCAGCCACAGGTGCATCTGTAGTCTTTAAAAAGTGTGACCAGAGCAGCCCTATTCAAGTACTAAAATAAAGTTCATTTTTAAATAGGGAGGGTGAATAATCCCTCATCTCATCTCCACACGGGGTCATGGCTCACACCTCTCCTAATAACCTTAATCTTATTACACACACAGGCAGGAAAAGTTATCCTTCAAAATGAGGATTTTCAGCGTGAGATTAATGCGGCTTACATTCATTACTTCACCCAGCTAAATGAAAAATAATAGTGAGATAGCCTTACCGAACTCATAACTGACTCTGACCTTTATCAATAAATATTCATTAACTCAAAAAAAAAAAAACATTTACACATTAAATAATATTAAATATTCATTATTTTCTACGTCAGTGTCCTCGCCAGTCAACCTTCCTCTGTGTAGCAAAGCTTTTAATAGGTTGTGTGGTTAAATGTGTGTCTCTGAAAGGTAAAAAATCTGTGTACGATTGTTATGGTGGCAGTACAAGAGAGGTCTCTCACTTAATTAACAATTACAATCAAACTTGGAGCATCCAAACTGTTAGCGAAGGTGTCAGTGGCTGGAAAATGTTGGAATTGTGACCGACTCTGTGTGTGTGTGTGTGTGTGTGTGTCTGTGTGTGTCTGTGTGTGTGAAATGGCTATTTAACATGCCCATGAGCTGAGCAGCGGGGTCTGAAGACTGTGTAATCTCATTTAACCCTCACTACACAACACTAATTAGAGCTGACACGCTAACAACACACACCGAAAAGCCTCTCAGCGAAAAAGTCAACACCAGCCAATGACCCAGCATGCTTTCCCTCGCTCTGCCCCGAAACCCCTGCTCTCCCTGGGGAGGAGGCGCAATTTTAGCCTAAGGATAGCAGGGAGCAGACTGTCCCTTAGAAGGGGCCTCCCCAGAGCCAAATTAAAGCTCTTTGGTCCCTTTTTTTTTTAGGAAAGGGTCAACATGGTACCCCACCACTTTTTGAGCACACAAACGTGTGCTTGTGTGTGTGCGTAACAGTCCGGCGGGTGAGCGCCGAGCACCTCCTCCTCCTTCTCCTGGCTCCCAGCGTTTGAAATGAGGTCATCATTGTAAAGGAGGTCTGAGTGGATCAAAGCCCCCTACCTACACCTGCCCTTTTCTTCCCTCCTCGCTCTCTCTCTTTTCTCTCGCTTCTCATTTATGTCTTGAAGTTTCCTATTGACTAGTAGCTTCTAAGGAGCCCCCTGATGCCCCGAGATGCCTGGTCCTCTAAAAAGCCCCCAGTAAATTTTGCTTACCACTATATTTTCAGCCAACTGGCTATGGTTAAAATTGTGGGAGGAAAAAAGAAGCCATTCACTAATTCACTTATATTCGATTACCCACTCTGGGTTTTTAAAATGCATTTTTTTTAAATGAAGCAGGCATTGACAGAAGTGAGGAGATGGGCCATGTCGCAGATAAGGCCTCTAATCAGCATATTTAACTTTGCCGTGCGTTTTAAAATTGTGAGGGTTTGGAACGACAGAAATGCACATCCAATATCAGCCCACACAGAGGGACAATAACACACTATTTTGATGCAAATCAAGGGACCCATTAATGTTTAAATTTATTTCAGTCCCATCCAGTAAAAGAACACATTTATTTCCAGCAAACCCAGATAATTACTTTGCCACAAAATGCATATTCCATTAAGTCAGGTGAACATTGTTTATTATATTTTGTTTTGTTGGGTTATGATAATGCAATTTAAGAGTGAATGGCATTCAGACCATTACACATGATGAGAAAATAAATGTTAAATTAAAAAAAAATCCATAAATCCTGAATAAAGGTACATTTAAGTTCAGCAATAACATGAGTGCATAGCTATGTTAAATACATGCTTTCGTCCTTCAGTTTCTTAAGCCTCGTAATATTTCTAGTTGTAATGCCATGTTAATCTTTTCTTTAGCTTGACGCCTGGGATAAAAAATTATGCTCTCATTACACTGTCCACAAAAAAAGTGCTATATTAGTACAACACAAAGCAGCCAATCCTTTGGACGGCTTTCACAACCAATACATATATAAGAACAATATTACATAAGGAAGAGTCTTCTAATTGACTTACTGTTGAAAACCACCCACACAAAAATGGCTCTAACATGTAAGTTTATTAAAAAAAAAAAGATGTTTAAAGGACAGCTTTTATTTAACAATATCAGATCATATACTATTAAAAAGAGGCAGTTGTGGGATGTCTCTCATGTATCAAAGTGACTAAAACTGAATATGTTCAGCGCCAAACAAAGATAAACATATTACAGATACACAGGTAAACAAACACACTGAAATCCCCAAACTGAAAAGGTTTCCTGCAACACAGTGATGTGCACACTCATTGCATCTTAAAGCTGAAAAACTGAAATGTGAAAGTATCTGAATGAATAAATAAACTACAAAATAAACAGCTAAATTAAATCATTTGTATTATTCTCCATGCCATTGTTCTCTTTTGGTTAATATATAACAAATTCAGATGAGCGTTTATGTAATCAAACTGTGAAATCAACAATCTGTGTGCGAGAGAAAGGGATTGACTTTGATTACCTATGCAAGCATTATTTGATTTGTCTGTTTCTGTATATACAGAACAATGTAAGAGTCATTCTTTTGTTTGGTCAGACACTGAGCAATTATCATTGCACTCTTTATTCACCCTTTATGCATACACTGACATGGAAAACTTTGGGGTGGTTAAGATTTTTTTAAATGTGTTTCTCTTAAGTGAGTCTCTTATGTTCTCCAAGGCTGCATTTATTAAACCACAAATAAAGTAAAAACAGCGATATTGTGAAATATTAGAAAAATTTAGTTTTCCAGTAATTGCAAAGCTGAGTTTTCAGCATCGTTATTCCAGTTTTCAGTGTTACATGATCCTTCAGAAATCATTCTAATATGTTGATTTGATGCTTAAGTAACATTTTTTATTATTTTAAATAAAATACTGTGATACATTTTTTTTTCAGGAAACTTTGAGAAAGTTTAAAAGAACACAATTTATTTTGAAATATAAGTCACTGTATTAATGTATTTAATGCATCCTTGCTGAATAAAAGAAAAACAAAATGCCAGTTCAAAAGAAAAAGAAAAACAATTACTGACCCCAAACTTTTGAAAGGTAGTATACAAGCAAACACAGTCAGTCAGTTAACAGATAATGTACATATTTGATTTTGTTTGTCCCATTTATTAAGAACATTTAGTGTACAGTGTGCATACATATTATATAAAATGTGTGTGTGTGTGTGTGTTTGTGTGTGTTTGTGTTTAAAAGCATTCATTATTGACAAAATAATACTGATTATAATTCAGGACTGCCTCTGTTATAGATAACTATTTAATGAATATCTCAAATTGCATTTCTTTTCTCACTCGCTGCCTCTGCCTCTCCCACACACACAATTATTACAGCAACACAAAAGATCCAAGACTAGGTCATTTGACAACAAATGACAGCCAAGAGGATAACCCAAAATAGTTTGGCTGCATCAGCAAACCTCCATGCGCTCATATTGCCTATTCCCCTTCCACCTCCTGACACAATGAAGCAGGCAGAACCCTCCAGAGAGAGACAGAGCAATAAATGCAGAGTGAGTGAGAGAGACTGAACAAAAACACACAGTCTGCTCTCCTCCACTCCAGAATACTAGAACAGCAAACACGTTCACTCCATCCACAATAACACTGGAGAATCACTGTGTTTCCCGCAGTCCTGCAGATTCTATATCATCTCGCAATTATGAACGGAGAGAGCAGTTTAATTAGCTTCTCTGCCTCCACCTCTAACAAGGATTTAATTAAGAAGGAGGTTGGTGTAATTAGCTGGAGATGGGCTTGTGACGCTCGCACAACACTTTTGTTGACACTTAACACTTAGCCTTCAAAACACTCCCTCTCATATAATTATATAATAATTATTAATACATATAGATATAGAATAGATATATTAATGAATACCATATCAATATCAAAATCAATATTCATGGCACAAAAAAAAATCATATTTTATAGTAGCAGAAGGCAGGAATTTTATAATTACAAATTATAAATATTATATATAAATATAATTTTATTAAAAAAGAATGAACAAATATTTAAATAAACAATTCAACTTCTTACAATAACAAATATATAAAAACCTTTAGTTGAATATTTTTGTCCTCACAGATGATAGCAAATACACCTGTAGATTAACAGAAATAGATATAAATGTATTCATGATTATATACATCCTCGTTAGTCCTGTGCATGTGCTTTCACTGACTTTCCACATACACACACAAACAGATACTATCACTCACAAACCCATGCACATACACATCGACACACACACACACACACTGTCCCTGGTGACAGCGTAATGGATAGGATCTCTATGGAGGCGACTGTCAAACCCGACCACCCTAATCAGAGCGTCAGAGAGGAAGATAAAGGAGAAAATAATGAGTGTCGGGTCGGGCTTTTCAAAGAGCAACAAAAGAGCCCAGGATCAGATAGACTAACACAATGGAGAGGAGAGGAGAGGAGAGGAGAGGAGAGGAGAGGAGAGGAGAGGAGAGGAGAGGAGAGGAGAGGAGAGGAGAGCCTATGTGTTTCCCTGTGTGACACTGAGAGATTTAAACCCATCTAATGTAATATTGAAGCCATAAGCAACTCACTTTGACTCTGCAGGATTGAGAGTGCTGGAGACTCACCTGCAGTGTTGTAAGTGTCAGGGAATGTTACACATTAAGCACAGTAAGCACACTTAAGCACAGTATTTTGCCTGCTGTGACAAACACTTCATCATTACTGTAACATTACAACAATATATCTGTATTGTGCTGATTTTCGCAAGCAACTCTCTCCTGTAAACTCTCCACTGGCCATATATAATGGATGGCTGCCTGGCCTTAATATAACGTGGACATCAAATGGTTATTAGGGATGCATATCAGATATCAAAATTCATTTTGACATTATAAGCCAATAATTATTTTCATGTTATGGCCAGTAAATGAGTAACACTAGATTACTGATGATAAAGTTCAGTACTATTTAACATCAAATAAATTGTTTGCATTTCTACAAGTGTAGATTATTATATTTAATGGGGATGTTAATACCTTTTTATGTGCCCCTATTATGCCATTTCTAATATTGCCTTTCAGGCAGTGTGTAATGTAGCTGTGTGTGAATGTAAATGATCAGCAAATTTGTCAAAAGTGCACGACAAATAAAGTTATTGTTTTCCAAAATAAAGAATCAACTCTCTACAGCTTAAACGAGTAATTAGTAGTTAAAACATTTGCATCATTCCCGCCTTTGTTCTACATTGGCCGGCAGCGAACAACTTGAACCCGCCCACAAACACATCATTCTACTGATGACCGCTTCTCTAATCTTGGGGAGTTGACATAAAAATACAAATCTGGGGGAGTTCAATGCGGGATTCACTAAATGCGTGCTCTTGAAAGATGGCTAGTACCCTGTTTATTTGGACCAGCTGGTTCCACTGAATCACAAGTATGATAAATATTAGATGTTTATATTTTCTATCGAGCGTACAAAACTGAACTATGGCAATGGGCGAATCGTTTCCAACACACTGTATGCGGTAGACCAATCACAACAGACTGGCTCATCTGACCAATCAGAGCAGGTTCACGGAAAGGAGGGGCACTTTAAATCTACATGTAAAAAAGTAGGCAGAAATAAGCATGAAGTTGAACTATTACATTTCTAATATGGACCAATAACAATAAATAAAAATAAACAAATCAATACAAAAAATTGAATATTGAATGATAACAATATATACTGTGCATTCCTAAATATTATAATTTGCACAATAAACATAAATGGACTAAATAAATATTGGTTTCATCAAATAGCCCACCTGTATTGTGTTATCCCTACACATCCTCTTCTATTTTACAGCCCTGTGGAGCCTAATTATCAGCCGCACGCTAATTATTACTGCCTCATTTAGCTGAATAACAACAATCATTAGAAATACCCCAAACCGAGCAATAAACAACAGCAAGACCCACAAAATAACACCATCATTCTTAACTGTTGTGACAACCTGTGAGCAAGTGTTGAACCGACACTCCCATGGCATTGTGGGAAAATCAGCCCTATGATAAGGTTAAATCATTCCTAAGGTTAAATGATAACAGGTTGGCATTAATATATCAGCCATAAAAATCCATTTGTTTTGAGAATTAAAACCACCAAAAGTCCTAAGAATTGATCCCGGGTGGATGTGAATGGCACTAAATATTCAGCAAATGATTGATAAAATAATAAACTAAATAGTGACCAAATAAATATGACAGCTAAAAAATAAACAAAACATTTTTAAATGTACAATATTTTCAGCAAACTGTAAAATAATGTTATTATAATATAATTTTACAAGTGGGAGTGACTGGATGAAATGAGTAAGTGGTGGCCAGCGGCCGTGTGAACTCCAGATGAACAGCAGAGCTCCACTGTAAGTCGAGCTGACGGAAAATAGCCCCTAATTAAAGACATGACAGCCAGCACTATCATATTCAGCCACCTACTTAATAATACACAAAAAATTAAAGGAAATATATACCACCCCTTCCCTTCTCCCATTCAAATTTAATAACCTGATCACCTCCCCTGAGAGCTTCCGGCTCAGTGGAGAGGAGAGACCATCTGAGGGCAAGTTATGGCACACCAGCACAGGTAAAACTCATGGTGATAGTACAGGATAAAATAGTTATTTTTGCATGTAACTTCTGGTAAACTTTCTAACGGTGATTTTCGAGAAGACAGAGGGAGAACGAGAGGGAATGAAATTAGAAAGCTGCGCACATAGAGCAGGCAAACTCCTTGGCAATTTCTCCTCTGACAGAGATGGGTCATTATCTGATAGATTTCAGAGTCAGTTCCCACGTTATTGTTCAGATAGACAGTAACCATCCTAGAACAGCCTGGGAATGGGATACACAACACCGCTTCTATCGTCCATGAGAAAACGCTGAGAAGCTCTGCACAATAAATCAGCCTCAATCACAGATACAAACAGCCTTTCACTGAGAAATCTGTGAGGAGATCATCATTGTCTTAACTGGGACTGTATCAACACCATTGGTTATTATTATGTACATCCGTATAGGGATGCATAATATATCAGCTCCGTATCAGTTATCAGGTATTATTAGAGGATTTTTATGATTAATATTTTTATCAGCTCAGTATTATATATTTAATTGTGCTGCTCACTGAATTTAGATTCACTTTAAATAAGTGTTAATCTGCAGAAATATCAACTGAATAACACTTCAGCGTAATTTTTAGCAAATCTCAAAATGGATATCCATTTTTCATAATGTACATTATAATGTTGTGATGCCTAAATTAACTTGTTGCATTTAAAACTACAAAGTTAATTTGACTTTTTTTAAACATTTTGGAAAAATTTGTGATCTTGATCTTATAGGATATGAATGTACACAGAGAATAGTTTATTATTCAGAAGCGAGTCACACTATTTTTGGGTTCATTAAAAGTGTTACAGTAGTATTATTCAAGTTCAGTGGAGTACAAGTAAAAGCAGACTGGATCAAATTCTTAAAGAACAAAGTTTAAACTATATTTAAAGATCAGCTATCCATGTATCTCTGATATTCCTGTGGTCAAAATGACTTCCTGTGGTGTGCAAAAACCTCACAAAAGTGCTCTTGGAGAAGAAAAACAGACAGATCAATAGAGCTGACAGGGTCTTTAATTTGAAAAGGCATTTCTCTGGATCTTACGGAGGAGAATCCGTCTCTGGGGATTTCTGTAATGCCGACATTCTCTTATGTTTGGGTTGAAGACATGTCATATTCTTTGTTAAAACATAGGATACATGTACCACAAGACAAGGCTAAAAAGCATGCACACACACACACACACACAAAGATTTTGGGGAGGCTTGAGTCCACCCCCTCTCATCTTAAAAATCCACATAATCCCATCAAATCACACATTCACACCCCCTACACTCTAAGAGGTGAAGAAACATTTGTTTTCCTCCTAATTCTGCTTTTGTAATTTCATTCCCTTGTTTATCCAGAGACGCGCAGCAGATTTGTGAATGCGTGGGCAATGGAGAAAACAGTGCTGATACCTGATCAGCCCAGCAGCAAAAAGGTGACACTTAATCCTGACGTCAGGCTGTTGACCCTAAGCAGTCACCTCACTAATTCAACATAAATAGTTAATGACGGCCTACATACACACATCTTATGTAACCAAACTTGACAAATAAGTGAGGAGAACCACTCAAGAGCAAACTACTGGAAATGAGAGGCAATTTTTTCCGCCATCGCTCTTGTGTTTGACAGTCATCATGGTCCATCATGTCCATGCATTCACCCAAAGCTCCACTTCTGGGGGGTTTTAACCACTGATACTACTGAAATCAACTTGTCGGACCATTTTACTAATTCACCAGCTTGCCTAAGTTGCCAACTTGCAACGTTTAAATATTTAGTTGTCTGCAAATTACTTGAAATGTAACCCTACATATAAATCACAAACATAAATCTTTATGCAAAATCACTCACATAAAGAGTAAGAATTGGAATAAAATTATATCAGCAAGCACATTTTTAGCCAATAATTTAGATATTCTGATACTTTTGACTGACATTTGCTGGTACTGTTGTACACAATTTAAGAGAGAGAACATAATATCATTTAATAAAATAGATTCTTAGTGGACATTCTTAGTGGGTTCTATAGACATTCATGTGCACTCCTGACATTCAGGTACATTTCCTGAAAATTTATATTTTTAAATCTACTTTACTACTTAGACACATAATGTAAAAATGTATGGTCATTCTTTACAAGATGATCTCAGTTGTTAAGAGTAATTAACACGCGAGCTAAAATGAACAATTAGCAATGTATTTTTTTAGAGTATTTATTAAGCTTCGTTAATGTTAGCTAATAAAAATGCTATTTTTCATTGTTTGTTCATGTTAGTTCACTATGTATTAAGTGTTAACAGATACCACTTTTGATTTTAAAATTATATCATTAAATACAGGGCTCTAGACTAACTTTTTGCACAGGTTGCACTGGTGTCCCTAACGTTTTTTTCTTAAGCCGCGTTTCCACCGCAGGAACTTTACCCAGGAACTAGGGACTTGGTCCGGTACTTGGTGTGTTTCCACCGCAGGAACCAGGAACTAAATAAAAGTTCCGGGTAAAAAAATGCCCCCCAGAAAGTCCCTGCTGGCGAGGTGGTACTTTTTTAAAGTTCCGGAACTTTCGGGGGCGGGACTTTGGCGCTAAACATGCTGATTGGTTGAGTTCACGCAGCATTGGTTGAGTTCAACCACCATTTATTCGGATCAACATTTTCAAAATATTACTGTTATTGTGTAATGAAATGTAATTTTAAAAGTATTTCAGGCGAGAATGTAGTTGTTTGAAACTCAAATCTGTTGTTTATTTATAAAGACAGCGCCTATTTAAAAATGTGTTTCGCCGATCTCGTAGACGGTGAGCTCCACTCGATCAGCGGGAGCTCAGTCCTCATGTATCCACAGAGAGCAGCCTCTCCTGGGATAGACCTTCTGATATGTGCCGCTGGCTCTGATGTGTCTTTAGTGGTTAAACATACCATATAATTCAGCTGCGGGGTAAATCTAACAGGTTTTCTTTGGTCTGTATTCAATTTATCTATATGTTAAAATGAAAATTAAAAAAGGCAAATTTATATAATATTTCGTTTCATTGTAATGGCTGCATATACACATTTTCCTGAACTAAGTACATTTCTGCAGCTGTTATTATGCTTAAATGAAAACGAAAGGAGGCAGTGGTATTTGATATCATATTTCGTTTTATTGTAAATATACAGTAAGGAAAATTGCAGTAGCCATGACGAGCAGACTGAAGTTATCAAGTACGCTGCTGTTTATAGATTTACCGGACTTGCGTCGTCGTGGACATCACACTCCCTAGACGAATACACAAAGTCTGAACCAACTACCGAGGATGCACGTCCAAAATCAGCTTACTTTTTTTTTTTTTTTTAAATCAGCGGTACTTTGTATTGAGAAACGCGCGCAGACCTACGTCACCAGTCTATTTGCCTAATCTACCCGGTACTTTACACCGCGGTGGAAACGCAGAAAGCAACAGGTCTGGGGGGAAAAAAGTTCCTGGGAAAAAAAGTTCCTGGTACAAATGTTCCGGGTAATTTCGGTGGAAACGCGGCATTAGGTGCACCAGTACAAAAGTTAGGTGCACCCAAATTGTCATCGCATTTAACACCACAGTTTTTATTGCTATATCCAATAGTTTGTGCGGAGACGCTTCAGGACATGGAGACGCCAACGTGATCACTTGCATTTTTTTAGTGGATACGCCCTCATTTTTGCTCATAAAGGTAAGAGTGATGCATCATTCGTAACTGCAAAGGGTCTGCTTTTAACTGTGTGCACTCACAATATCAACAAAACTTTGTGCTTTTATAAAAAACAAAAAGAGAGAAAACAAACATGATGCGCTTTCTGCCGTCTAGTCTTTAAAAGGAGTACAAAAATGAACCAAAACTCAGTGAAAACATGCCTCACAGACATGATAAATATATCTATAGAAAGCTATATAAATGAATACTAAAACAAAAACTCTTTCATTATAATCATAATCCATAAAAATGCTCTTCTCTCTAAAGGCGTGTCTAATAAAGAGATGGCAAGTCAGGATTGGCAACTTCATCCTTGCAACGCAGACTCAGAAAACACTAGTTTATTAGTTAATAATTCAAATATCTCCTTACTATTTCCCCATTTGGCACCTTTATTTTTAAGAGTACATTACAAAGTTGGTTACAAACTAGTACCTACTAAGCCCTTAGTGCAAAGTTTGCTCAGTGTAAGACCCTATGGACGGCTGGTGCAGTGCAACCCTACCCTGTTCCTCATCGTGGCTAATATCTTACAGAGGGCAGTGACAGTCACGCTGTAGGGCAGACTGCAGGTTTCACCCCCTGAACTTCATTATGAGTGTGGTATTCCAGGCGACTGATTCTGGCCGGTGCTCTGATGACTAATTGATTGTTGTTAATCTTCAGCTAAATGAAATATTCAGTTGATTCAGGGAAAGGCAGACAGGGCTTGATGGGTCATGTGACCCTAGAGGTCATGTGATAGGGCTGCGTGAGAGAACTCATTAGCTGGCCTGATGAGCACCAGGCTGTTGGCTCGTTAACCCCGCGCAGGATTGGTTTCACTCCCAAGATGGCCTGGTCACAATCACAAATGGCGGAGGGAACAATGATTATTTTCTTTTTTCTTGTCAAGCAAGGCTGCCATGCCCATGTATCTGTGCAGTTACAGTTAAACTGCTCAAGCTCCTGAAAACAAATTATAATGTCCTTTTGTCTCCTCAGCTCTATATTATTATTACATGGCCACCATCCATACCGTGACACTCGAACACATGCGGGACCCTTCCCCCCACCATTTCATCTGCGGAAATGGCCCTGTGCACTGCAGCACACGTAAAAGTGCACTCCAGTCTTTCAAAAACACCTTCACTTTGCTCTCAGCGGCAAAGCCTTTGAACTGCTCCTTTCAAAAATGCTGCCCTTGTAGCCATGAATAATATTTGCCAGGTGTTAGAGAGAGAGAGTGAGTGAGAGACAGAGAGAGAGAGAGATGGAGAGAGAGCAAGGGAAGAGGTTCCTGGTGCTTGTAGTGGAGGGAGCAAGAGGACTGCTTATTAGTTGTTTTTTGGTTCCTTGACACACACACACACACATACACACACACAAACTCAAATGCAAACACACACACTCTATTACACAATCACACAAGCATGCTCACAGGTACACACATAAACAAGATGAAAGATGAAAGGCCTGGCTTTTCCCTATACCTTTAATTTAGATTTTAAAAAGGGAGGGTGTAGGGACTTGGTGAGTTACGGTACAGGTAGAGATATGGAAGAAGCCACATGAAGGATCTCTGCACAAATACACAATCACTTTAATCTTTAAGGAGCCTTTAATTTGTCATTACTTTCTTCATTGTAATTAACTGCCTGACTGGCTCATAACAGTAAATTATGTTGACTATACCAGTCAGTACCCTTATATGCACTAGATTGATTTCATTCAGAAATAAAAAAAAGAATAATAAATCAGTCAAAAAAAAAAAGTGAAATGTCATGTAAATGCTTTAGCATAAGTGAAATTGTACCATTCGGTTTTTGTTGTTGTTGTTGTCATCAGATTAATAGACCTAGATAATGTCATTTATTTGGCGTCGTCCAGTATTTAAATGTTAATCGGACTACAAACGGGCTCCACGTTTTGTGCTTGTTTGTAGAAATTAATGATAATTAATGAAAAAATTAATTATTAATAATAATTTGTAGGAAAATAGTTAAATGAGTTAAAAGAATGACATTTTCAAATTTTTGTCTACAAAAAGGTACTTGAGATCAGGGGCATCACTAGACCCTTTTTAATAAATCCTTAAATGTGTCGATGGAGATTTCTTTAGACTTATATGAGAATCATTTTCCCTGAAAATATGTCAGCAGTCATGTCATGTGTTTTCCATCAGCGGTTTACAATGATTAGAAAGATTAGTGTTTATGAACTAGCAATTCTTTTAATTTAAATGGTCAAACTGGTTTGCAAAAAGGTTGGCAATTCAGTTTGATTCATTCTGACAGTTCACTCATGCAGTGAATTGTTTGCAGTGGTTTCTCACACTAAATAGAAATGGGATATTTTACAAGTCAGAAAACAAAGAGAGTGCTCGATGAGGTTTATATTCACTTACAATCCGCTGTAGAAAACTAAACTTGCAAATGTCTTTTAACATAAAAAAAATTTGATTTGACTGCTTTCTCAGAACTTTGTAGATGTTCATAATGAACAAAAGACTAAACCAAAAAGGAAACAAAGAATATAAGGAAGAAAAGACAAAGACAGAGTGTGACATGAGCTCACCTCTGCCTCAACACCATCACAACACCATCACCCCCCACTTTAACCATTTATTGTACAGCCGGGCCATTCTGAAACTCACCTCTCCTCTCATACTAGCTCAAGGTAGCTCTCATGAGCTAAACACTAATTGAGAGCTCTGGCAGATTGAATGTGAATTCTGAGAGCAATGTTTGAATAGCATCTGTCCTTGGGTTCAGCCTCATGAAGAGTGAGGGAAGGGCTGTGGAAGGCTGCGTCTGTGTGTGTCCTCAGGTTGACGGTTTCAACCCACACACTCTCTCAGTCATGTAGCCTTGACTAAACTTCCATTATACAATGCCGTGACCCCATAATGAGTTCAGCGCCCCGGCCTTGAGTGGAATATGCACCACTGCACCATTGTGCACATGAATATATCCTCAGATGGGCTGAGAATGCCACAGCTTCGGTCCACTACCACAGGACCCTCCAGAGTCCAAAGTGAGGAATTATATTCTCATGATCTACTAAAATACATAGATATGTGCTTGGACAAGTGAGGCCAGCGTCAGCTCGTGCACACCAATGTATGGCATACTGCTGCATATTATCGATCTTCAAGAAAATACATGAGCAGCTCTTTTGTCTTCTCAAGGCCCGAGGAGAAAACTTGCTTACACCAAGCACACAGTCACGTAGCAGCACGAACTCTTCCATACGTTAGAATGGAGATCCAGCATTATTCTACAGGTCACCGGTGGAGTGATAAACGCCAGGCGTGCACATCTCTCAGCCATTGTTACCTACACAATAAGACGCTGTGCTGAGCTCTGCCATAGAGAAGCTTGAGGTAATTTAATCCATTGTGAATACCGATAATGACAATGTTTATTTCAGATGGAGACATCAGTATTGACTGTAACGCAGTACAAAATTGCCATGCACCACAGGCCACACCAAATAGAACTGCCATCCAGCTATGCAGAAGAGCAGAGAGTGTGCATTCACGCTCAATTGTGTGTGTGTTGACTATCTTCAGTGTTATTTTTCCAGCTGACAACTACTCTGCAGCAACAAGTGAAAAAGTAAACTACATTTTGCAGTCTATTAGTATATAGTTACAACTGTAAACCAAATAAAACTTAAATGAAAAGCAGTCCCAAAGGGGTTGTATTTGTAAATGATTTTGGAGAGCAAAAGATGATGCTTTCGCTCTCAAACACACAAGAACTTTACTGCAACCACAGAAAGGAGGTCAGACATAACACAGAACGGAGTTAAACAAATTAAAGTGGTTATTTCTGATAGCGGCCACATAAAATAAAAACCTATTTCAATTGCATTGAAGACAGCGCTTGTAAATAACCCAGCTGATGGAGGTAAGCACTTGATCCTATGCAGCAAATAGTACACACATATCCAAAAATAAATAAATAAATAAAATAAACCATACCATTAATGGAACTATGAGCATGAGGGCTTTGAATAGGTACTCAACAACCTTGATTTTAGACAGGAACACATTTGACAAAAAAAAAAAAAAATGATGTGTTTGAGGGCATTATTATAATTTTTTCCCTTATAACAGTTATGCACACTCTTGTTCCTCCCTCCTTTTCACTATCCCATTACCCACCAACCCCCCGAGAGATGTACCTGAATAGGAATAGCATGTTCTTTAGATTTGCATCTGCTGTGAGGCGCTTGCTGCATCACAGGCTCTGAAAGCTCCCTGAATGGAACCTTGTTCTGCAAGGCTAATTAAGGCCCAACAATTAGCCATGCAGGAATCAGGACCGTTGTTTCCTCGCTGACATTTGTAACTGATAAAGTCGAAGAGAAAGGCCGTGTCATGCTGATGGGGATGAACAAATCGCTCTCATTTGAAATGCGACAACCGAAGTCTTATTTCGCTCGCTGCTTTTTCAGATGGAGCTGAACTTTGGCCATTAGCTCAGGGTCCCTTGCGCTGACACCTAATAAGCATAAAATCAGATAAGACAGGGAGCATGAGGAAACAAGTGAGGGTGTCGAGCTAGAACACAACAGGACAGATGTCTTACTCAGCAGGTTCATAGGGAAGCTAAAGAACACTAGGGCTGCTGATGTGATTTAGCTAGAATGCATTCAGGTTAAAGGTTACAGTGAGACCGCCGGGCAGCAGCAAAACAGATGACAACTGTGAAACTAACCATGACAGATGGGAATTAAAGTGACTGACTGAACTCACACAGAACCATGTCAAGAGTCATTTCCCCTGGTCTTACAAACACTTATCTCAATCTCTGACAGCAATGGGACTGACATATAGAAGAAAGTATACACATTTCCCTTATACTTAGATGTACACGAAACATTTGCATTCTTAATAGTTTTTATCATTGAACTATCAAATATAGCCCTTAAGATGTAATCCTTGATTGATATTGTCAGAAAAAAATGGAGATGAATGTGAAAACAAACTGACGATGCTTACCCTTAATCAAATTTAGAGGTTCCTCAAAGACAAGCCATTGTAGTCTTTTACCTATTGTTTCCTTGTCAAATCCTGGTAACACAGGCACTTGTTGAGAAACAAATTCAATACATATCAGCCTTTCAGACCAATTAGTCTAGTTTTGAAAGACCAATCAGAAAGCCATCAGTCACAGAATGAAAACTTCACAACAAGGTCAAGCAAAGAACAAACTACATCTAGGTTCAGAGTTCTGAATAAAATAAAAATGTGAGGCTTTTCTACCAAAGAAACTGATTAATGATACTAACAAATAGCCACATTTCAGATGTTAGGTTTTGGCAATGAATAATAATAACAGTATAAAAAAATAAAAAAAAATCAATTACCACCACAAACAGAAAATCCATTCCTATGTCAAAAGGTCATGGGGTTGTACTGTTCAAGCAATGAATTATAAGGATATTCAATTCAGAAAAGATATTCAGAAAATAAATATTGAGAGTTCATAGACAGAATTGGTTTGTAGCTCTCTGTGTTCTGGGTTTTATTATCACATTATTGCACACTGCTTTTTTAAATATAAAATTTGTTTCAGATTTAACAAGCAAAATGAGGGTTAAAAAGGACAGGAGACAATAATGAAGAGATTATAGATCGGAAAATTGATTTTAAACAGTAACACAAACCAGGAATTTGTGTGTGTAAGAGAGAGAGAGAAAGAGTGGTCCTCTGAAAGGGTTAAACTCGAGTCTCCAGCTTTTATGCTATCATCCTTAGTTAAATTGAAGAAGAAATTAGCAGAGGAATTAGCAGAGCAATTACCACTTTAAATTGGACTAATTCCTCTGGTCTTGTCACAGCTGTATTCCAAAATATGTGTTTTTTTTTCTTCCCCATCTAGCACACTGTTATTAATTTTCCTAATTTGAATCTTCGCCTTTTCACCAACTGACACCTGGGGCTGCTGATGGGGCTTCTCTGTCAGACCTCTTTCAAATTTGCAACCCTCCTTATTCCCTCTTTCACCCTCCCTCCCTTACACGAACATACTGTATTTCCCATCCTCAATCCATTACACCATTTTCAGCCCTCTATCTTTATCTTTTCATCGTTTACATTTCCTAGCAGCTGTTCAACATCTACCTCTTTCTGCACAAAACACAAGTACACAAGAGAGCACAAAACTGCATAACGGTAAAAGGTCACAGGAAAGTCTTCTAGATATATTTACGGTGTTAAGTTCTTCTTCCTCATGCAATATTTGAAGATTTAAATATAAATGTTATCTTTGCATTGCTATGCTTTTTACTCCTCAGATGTTCAAGAGCTTCTCATGCATCCAAATTGTGATTATCCTCAAGCGTACTTATTGACTGGTTGTCTATTGCCCAGTTCCCCAGGTGCTGGCTCTGATACACTGCGTCTAGAGACCAGGTTTATAGGATTAGGTCTGACAGCTTATTCTGCCTGCGCACTGGATCTGGATACATTCACCTTAGCCTCTTGTTGTTTCGCCGTATGTAACCGAAACAATCAATTTGATTACAGGAGTCTTCGAGCGGATAGGACATCTGTCACCCCCAACTGCTGAGACTTAAACCAGCACAGACTGTGATGTTTGATGCATTGAAACCCAGATCATTGTTCCCCCACCACACAGGATTTAGAGTCGTAATTACCCCCTGATTGGAATAACATCCAATCAATAGTCAATAATAGACCTTGCTCATCAATATCGCCACAAGGGTTAACTGTACTGTGCTCAGAGATAGCATGAGACTTAATTAACCCGATTCATCTGTACTCTCACTGCTTTCATCCTTTAAGGACATATCAGATTGACTGTCTGAAGCTACGCTGGGGAAAATATTGGAAAATGTCATTTGTGGAGAGTGGGCGTTTGTTAATGACACAAAGTTGTGCAGTGTGAACAAGTTTGGTATCTTCCAAACGTTTGTGTCGAATATGATTCTGGTAACAGCTACTAACAAGTTCAGGGTGTACTGATACTCAATTTAAAAAAAAAAGGGATCAGAGGACGTAAAATATAATAATGAGGAGCGTTAGCATCAGCTGAATTGGTTAATGTTTAGGGATAGGCTTTTTAAATCTAAATTTATTGCACTTCAAAATAGAGTTAATAAATTTACATTACATAAATCTGCCAATGCTACACTCAGACCAATGAGTTCTTCAACTATTGCTGACAGTTACAAAATCCTACGTTCTTCGTCCCTTCCCCATCTCCACTGTTAAAACAGCATGTTGCTGCCCAGGCTGTTGCAGTAGAACAAACCTCCTCTATATTCCAAGGAGAAAATTTACCCGTCTCCAAAGCTATTTCGTTTTCAAACCAGAGATGTGACAATGGGTTATGAATCTGCCTCAGATTGGTTTCAAATCTAGGCTCTGCTAATTCTTACAAATATGGTAAGTCATTCGCTAGCTCAGTATCAGTAATCTTTCCCAAAAGTAGGGGCAGATTTGCTTGGCAGGAGAAATCAACTTCACAATGTTAAAGATCTGAAACGTGCAGCTTTATATACCAATATTCAATTCTTAGTTAATACTTAATTTATGCACTGAATTATATTAAATTAATAACCTCTATTGTGCTAAAATCATTACTGCAATAAAGATGCTTAGTTGACATTCCAATTCATAGAGAACTCTTCCATTAAGCAAGGCCTGGGATGATCGGCTCAGTGAACCAGAAAAGACATTTTAGAGTTTCTAAAACTGCTAATTAATTTCACTTTCTGAACAAAAAGGTTGCAACAGCTATGAGAGTAGTATTACTCTATTGACTTATTATGATTTTAATTAATGAATTTACTTTATGAGGAATTTTTCCAAAACATTTATAATTAAGATAAATATAATTTTATATAAACTGCATTCACACAAATTAATTACATGTGAAGCCATGGCATTTAAAATATTCTCATATGCTTTGTCAAGTATAATATAAAAGCCAGTGTTTTGTTGCTGCACTGATGGTTATTATATAAATCCATAATGAACAGGCACTCCAGATTTTAAAAAATGAATCAAATGAAACCCAAGTATACAATTTTGGTGTAAGCACAAAGTTTAAGGTTGAGGACATATGTTTTTCTGTTAAAATAAATGTAAATAAGCATTGTTTCTACAATCTATAAAATGTCAAGATAAAGATGGTGGAGAATTCATAGAATTTGATAAATGAATGTTGGCAAAGCCTTGTACTGTCCTTACATTAAGTGATTGTCAATAGAGGCTCTTGTCCCACAATACAAGCCAAAAGCATTCCTATATGTATGTTCCTGAATGTTGAAAATTCTGCTTGTTGCACCTCATATATGAAGAAAAATCTCCAAATGTTATTACAAAATGTTTACATAAACAGGAATAAGATAGATGGAGGAGTCTGTAATGAATTTACATATGCGTATATTTGCGGTTTTCTTTAAAGAATGGAAACCTTTTTTGAATCGGCTTCTAGGCTCCTTCCATTTGTAATTTCCTGAACTCCATAAAAATGCAATTAATTATCTTGACCACATTTGCCACCTTAACCAGGAATTTAGAAATTAACGATAGCGGCATATCTCTGCCTCCATAAGCTCTCTCTCTCTCTCCATCCATCCCTCTTTCTCTCTCACTCACAGTTGACATAATAGAATCAAAAAATCATTAATCCAATAACTAGGAGGAGGATATTGAGTTTGACCAAATTTCATTTTCCACAATTCCTTTTCATTTCTCAATCTAGTGGGGGAAAAAATTGCATCCCAGAGCATATTCTTTCCTTGTAATCTGCTCGAACAGCAGTTAGCGTTCACTGAGAGGAAGAAAGACTTCACACAATACTGATGGGGAAAATAGGGAAGAAAATAATAAAGAGAAACAGATCTCCACCGGAGGGTGGAACTACTGAAAACTGCCAAATTATTTTGATTTCAGCCCGAGAAGCCCCTTTCAATTGGTCAAACTATGTGTTTGTTTGTGTGTGCTTTTGAGTGGCCGAGCGCTCGTGTCAGTTGTAGTGTGTGAGAGAGAGAGAGGTGTGGTGGTGCGGAAGAGCGAACTGAGAGTACTTACTGTCAAATGGAGGATGAGAGGGGCGTGAAACACAGCGCTGTCCCTTTAACCTTTGACCCCAGTTGAGACGGAGTTTGAAATACAGGAAATGGGAATAACCTCTGACTCACACAAATAAACGGACATGCTAAGACAAACAGAGACAAAAACACAATGGAGATTTCATAAATAAGAGAGAGAGAGAACAGAGAGCTATGGCGCTTTGAGTGATGTAATCATCCTCAAAGAAAAATCTGCCGCTCCTCAGGAAGCTTATCAATTACAGAGAGGAATTTCATATAGTGCACATGTACTCACAGCTATGATCAAACAGGCTTTCACACAACAAAAGAAAATAAAGGATGGATTACTTTTCCCTGGCTTTTCCTAATTCCCTGTCAGCTTTCACTAAAGGTCCTGCAATGCTAATCTCTCACGCTACAGAAGGAAAATGTCAGTTCTGTATCCGCTTTATCTGGAATTACACCGATATACTGGAAAAGCTTCCCATCAGATAGGAGTCCATCTCCTCTACAGGGGCAGTGGCAGCTGCCTGCCTCTATATCGAAGAGGAAGATAGCGGCTTGACTGGGCTACTGGCAATCCAAATGTCCCCCAACTCATTACAGCATATTACTGCGCCCTTTCTTTCTTTAACCCCTCTGTCTCTTTCTCCGCCTTCCTTCACTAATTCCAATTCCGTCTCTTGTCAGACAGGAGACTCCTGTCAGATAGCACAAACTTGCTGGACATATCACCAGATGTCTGTCCTGATTCAGGACGGCCTCATTCAGTACCCCACTAAAAATGATGATGGTGCAACAAACTCGAAGCAACGAAGCAAAACATAAGGCGCAAGGTTGTTCTTTTTCTTTTCTGGCCAGTTCTTCTCTTTATCGTCGTCACATCTTAATTTAGATCCGAGTCGTCATTATCACGTCTGTCAGCCTTGTTTAACCTCTCCTGATCTCCCATGATTCCCTGCTGGCTGACAGACATGATTGCTTGCCTTCTGTCTGCCTGCTGATAGGAGCTGAGTGATTAGCCCGCCTTCTACCGCTAGACAATGATGCATTGGAGTCAGCAGTCTGGACTACATATTAATGAGAGGGGTTGTGAGACTTTGATAAGACTGGGCAATGATACACTTTGGGAAATTTGGGGGTGGCAGTGAGTAGGTGGAGGAAATGGGGAGGGAAGAGAAGAGGGGTAATGGGATGATGTTTCCAGCACCATTTAGCTATTACTGGAGGTAATAACTGCTATATATACTGCATAAATAAAATAAATAAAACGTGTTTTGCAGTGCATATCACCTTTCACATCTGAAAAGGAGTAATTGACATTTTATACAATGTCAAATGCTACACACAAAAGAATGATCTATTCTTTTTCTTAACAATGAGAAAATATGCAACAAGCTATAATGTCTACATAAAGCTATAATGTAACTTGATCATTTCATAAACACACTTCTACTGGAAAATGATGGCATACAATGCAAAACTGAGGCTTTCCAAACAATCAAATCAATTTTTCAATTTCGATAATAACTCATCCAGTCAGCTGGCGAGATAGCATTATTTTTCTGAAATAAAGTATGTTAAAATGAATAAATGTAAATTAACAGATTTTTTAATTAGAAAAGTCCACAAGGCGTGTAGAAGATTTTTTGTGGTAATGAAGCACTTACCCAAACCATAAGTTACAGTTCTGTCAACTGTTCTCACACATGACAAACAATAGAATTAATAGTGCAAATTAATATTTATTTAAAAACAAATTAAGAGAAAAAATATAGGACCAGTTACAGCACCTAAAATGCACACTATAATTTCCCTTAAATATACATACTGAATAAACCTGAAATCTTATTGTCAATCAAAAATGTCCTTAGACACAATTCTGCATGTCAGCTACCTACAGTAAACATACAGTCCAATTTAACAGAGTCTCATGGAGTGTTTATCATCCCTAGTTATTTTATCTAAATAAAATACATTACATACTATATTTACTCCTCTATAACAAAACAAGCTTTATACACTGTGTTATATTTCAAAACAGTGAGGAATTCAAGTGAGCATTCTTGACACAGAAAGGATTTTGCTCTCTCCAGAAAGCTCTATTAAGCCGGAGAGTAAAATAACAATAAGAGAGTGAAAATGTTGTCTGGCCACCCGGGCCTGCCTCCCATCTCCCATCCTTTCAAAGCAACTAATGGCTACTTGATCCTAAATGCTCTGTTTGTACAACTCTGCCTCTGAATATTTGTATTCTACAAGATGGATGAAGAGAGAGGGAGAGGTAAAAGACAAGAGAATGGCAGCCGAAATGAGAAAGAGATATTCTCCAAACGATTCTGTCAAATGTCACATCAGTGTACGGGAGAGCGGGCTGGTCTGTGCCAACTCAACAAGGGGACATTGGATTTCTGGGGGGATATGGAGAGAAGTTAATATCACTCTTTATATGTCACTTGACTCCATCCCTCTTTTCTGATTCTCTCTTTTTACTTAATATCACAGCTTTATGGGAAGCCTGTTGGAAATGTTTGCAAGTAAATTAAACTTCATCCCTTCACACTCTAGATAATTAATGGGGAAAAAATTCAAAACAAAATCTGAAGTTGTTGAATTTTAAAACCTTAGACTTGAAATAAGCAGAACAGCTTGCCATGTATACAATATCTATATCTGAAAAGGGTTGTAAATTAATCTTAATTTACCTGTTTATCTGTTTTGAGACCGATGGCAACAAAATATCCTTTACTGTAACAGAATAAAAGGAGTGCAAATTTTTTTAAAGCTTTGTGTATAGCATGTTTGTTAGAGCAACTTGCACTTGTGTGTGTGTGTGTGTGTTTGAAATAAATAAGAAGGGGACAAGAGGCCAACCCACCCCAACACACACACACACACACACACACACATAGAGAGGCCTAACAAGCCCCTCCATCCCTCCTCCTACCCATCGGCAGGGCTGCATGCCAATAATTTCTCCTTACATTTGAGTGGGCTCCAGTTAAACTCAGGCACTAATGGGGTTTTTTCCAGATAAGAAATTACCAGTGCTGGTCGCTCTTTTGTCTCTCCCTGGGAGCTCAACTGCCGTCACCACGGAGAAAGGCCTCGGTTACCAGAGAAACGGAGAGTGTGCTACCCAGGTCTCCATGGTAAAGAACAGAGCATTTTGTCACAGACCTCTTTTCAATCCCTGAACAGGCTTTAACAGTTTGGCCACAATCAGGACAAAACGTAGGCCTATACCATTATTTGTTACAGGAGAACCTGCCATATGCTTTCACTATTCATGGTCCCAGACTTCACATCACTGCGAAATCCACAGTATACAGTCGCCGGGGCTTGTGACGTTTAACTAGATTAGACAATGACATTAAATCAATTAGCACAAATCTAAAAATTTAAAGAATTAAGTTAAAAGTACCATATTTAATGCACTACATTATAAACATTATGACGGGGTTCAGTCTTTAAAAGTGAGTATTGAAAAAGTCAGTATAAAAAACAAAGTATCACATTCCAGTAGACATTAGAAGAGAAACATTTTGGATACATTCACATTCAAGGAAAATTTCTGTAATTAAATTATACATAGGCTATAAATTGTTTGTTCATTGTTTTATTTATTTATAATGAGCTGAATGATCTAAGTGACAGTTTTTTTCAATTACTACAGCATGTGACAGAATGGTCAAACCACATTCTCCATAGTCTAACAAAGTTAAAATTGTCCAAGGACTGACTGTGACATTTGATCCACGCCCTAATTAACACCCGTTTACAAATGTTGTTTGGTGCAAAGCAATCAGCAATGCTATTTAAATTGTGATTTTCTTATAACAGCTATATTTCAGTAATGGCCTCACAAAGTGGATCTCGTTTCATAGACTGCTTTCTGTTCTCCAAAGTGCACCCAATGAAGGTAAAAGACAACGGCCTTGAAACTAACATTATGTTCATGCTAAATTCTGCTAAATTACAAAAATATGTTTTACTGATTCAGTTCGAATCTAGCGACAATGGCATAGTGCTATTTTAGAAATAACCAATTAGATGCTAAATTATGAGATTAATAGAAAGCGATTGAAATAGCCTGTTATTTTTAAGGAAACGCAGAGGGGTATAACGTTAGTTGTCTCGCTTTCACTTTTCCGTCTGTTTTCTTCGAAGTAACACACCCTTGCACTCACTCTCTATTTCTCACTTGAAAAGAGACGAGAGGTGAGTGAACTGAGGTGGAGAGGCAGAAGAGGAAAGGGGGAAACTGTGAAAGGCAGCAGCTATTCTCTGAGAGAAAACACGGGCGCCGGTAGCCTCCATTTCACTTCAATCACGGCGAGGGAAACAGGGAAATTACAGCGCACACAAAGACACTGCCGCTGTAATTTCAGGACAGACAAACCATGCAATAAAATTACCCAAATTACCGGCGTGTACTGAAAGTGCTGCTCACTGCTAATCTTCAGTGTTAGCAGCAGCCCCTCACATCACGAGCGTCCCGCCGCAAGCGCGAGCCCTGTGATCCCGCGTATCTGCCTGTCTGTCATTACCGCGAGCGCGCGATCACTTTTACCAGGTGCTCTCACTCATGAGAGCAAGCGGCTACTGATGAACATTTCATTTCTATTCTAATATATTTAAATCATTTAGCCCATTACATACAAATGATGGGGTGCACTTTTACAGATACAGGAGAGCGAAATAAATCGGGCATTAACAATATATTAATAAATTTAAATGCTTAAACTTAAATTTGTATTTAGGATAATATAAACAACTTTATAAAAAAACTCCCTTTAATTATAGGAGAGCAAAATAATTTAGATACACTGAAGAGTACTTAAAGTAAGGTTTGATTTTTAATTATAATTTTCTGTAAATAGCCTACTGGAACTATAATCCAATTTTAAATATGTTTAAAGGTGGGGGGGGTGACTGAAACGACTGATTATATAATTATCACTATTATATAGGCTAATGTTATGTACCTTTTTAATGACGACATACTTTTTCAGCCTGTTTTATAATAAACGTCATACATGCATGTTTAACTATTTACAAGCTCAGACTTCAACTCAATCAAATGCACAATTCTTTCTTTTTCTTTTTCTTGAACTGTAGTAAAAATAATAATATTCATTCAATTCTTTTTTCATGTGCCACTTTGTGTTCTTCTCCTCATAATCTTCTCCATGTTGCTACATCTAAGATACAGATCATCTGGGAACAAAAGAAGATGTTCTGCTGTTCAGTTATTGGTAAGATGGCACCACAGCTGGCATGGGAATTCAAGCCCCAGTTCATGATTACTGTATAGATTTTAGCTCTATCCTAAAAAACATCAGCCAAACTCCTGCTCGCCAAGCTGAAAACAGGAATGGATCATCATATCAGTGTTTAATTGTGTTAAACAATTAAAAGTTCTGGAACAGCCTGAAAACTTTAATTCCCTAAAAGAATCACTGTATGATTTTACTTTCCTCCATATTTAATGTACTGCAGAGAAAGGTTTATCTGTTCAAGAACAAAGAGTTGTGAATTGTGACTGAAAATAGCTATTCTTGACCTCTTTCTTGAATTGAACTATGTTTCTGACGTCTTTCATTCAAACAGCCAAAGAAAAATTTGCTGTATTATCAAATGCTAAAATATGCCTTTTATTTTTTTTTAATTTGCAAAGTACTTTTTAGTGAACCAGAAACTGAATTGCAACAAATCTGATTGGGTCACTACAAGTATTATGAATAGGTAAGTTGCCAGTTGATCTGTTTGCGGGACAAAATCACTTTCAAGCCAGTTGTTCTTTTGGAAGAATCACTCCCATTTTTCATGCTCTTCTGAATCTCAGTACGTCACAACTCTGAAATAAAAAAGGGACACAATGAATATTGCTAAGGATTTTTTCACCACATCCGGAAAGTCACCAAAACAACAGAGCACTTTGAGAACTCCTCTGTTTCCCGACTTCCTGCTGTGGAGCAGGAAATGTTCCAGCTGCCCACGACCAAAGTGTATGCTGAAGTTTCCCTGACAGACCGCACAAAGGCGGATGCCACAGACACAGACTGATTTCACCGTCTCCATCAGCATTTTATCCTGCTGTTCTAGTGAGAATCTGCTATAGTCAGTCCTCCTTGATCTCTAAGCGGCTTTACGAGTGGACTTAACTCACATTAAAACAAAATTACTCAAACTGGAATATTGTCATATAGCACTCAAAGAGTTGTGCTACAAGTTCCAAAAGGAGGGTTACACAGCAATGCTACAGAAGAACCATTTTCGGTTCTTTTCAGTGAATAGTAATTTACATAGAATTTTTTTTGGTGCAAAGAACATTTTTCAATATAAAGAACCTTTTGTGTTATAGAAAGGTTCCATTGATGTTCTTCATGAAACCATCGACATCAATAAAATAAAATAAAATTGTATTTTTAAAAGTGTGCTATGGACAGTCATTGGACAGGTTATTTGGGGAACTGAGTTCTGTGTGAATGACCCTGGGAGTGTTAAAGTGCACATTATCAGCTGTAACACTGCATGATATTCCTTGCAGTAACACGTTGGCTATTCTGTGGTCATGGTGGGAGAACTGCACAGTAACATAGTAATTTATAGTACGGTTAGTGTGTTGTGTGGTGTTAGCTGGGTGTGACAAAAAGGGTGAGTAATTGGATTGTGTGTGTGTGTGTACTGCTCATGCTCAAGGCCTCGCTGGCTGGCTGCAGACTAGATGCATTTGTTGGGGAAGATACGGAGGAGCTGCTCTAAGAGAGCTAATCACCAGAAAGGGGAGAGACCATGACACACACTGTGATTGACACACAATGGCTGTGGATTCTCTCGCTCTGCTCCACTCATCTCCTCTCGCTTTTTCTAAAGAAAAGAGAGAATGAAGAGACGGGGTGGGGGGGGGGGGTGGAGAAGGAGGGGGAGTGGGACGGATGAAGGGTTGTAGGGAGGGGAAGGAGAAGTGAAATCAGTCCATCAAACCTGTAACTTAACCGGGGTAAAGAACCGATGCGGCCGGCGTAGGTAAACACAGCCTCATTTACAAGCACGTGCACACACAAACACACAACGCACACTCACAAACACAGCAAAGGGCAGGATTTGAGAGGATTATTTCCCATCAGCTGTTTAAACAGGTCCTTATACCAGCCTACTGATGGGATTGTGCTCTGATACTGTGGCAGGCAGATAATGTTCACAGTTTGACACACATGCTGTCTGTCTGATACTGTAACAGAACAAAACGTGGCCCCAATAAATCTTGCTAAATGTAGCAGCGCAATTTCAAATTATAGTTTGGAGGTAAGATGCCCCACAGAATCACCACAGAAAGCCCAGAGTGGCATGTTTTTATAGTGTTATTATTTTTTGGTTCAATACTTATTGTTATTATTCAGTAATTCCATGAACTAGATGTACATTTCAGAAATCCTTGCTTTTAATTAAAATCAGCTAATTAAGTAAAACCATTCCAATTGAATTCACCGTGTTGCTATTAAGACATATCTTTAATTAAAATATGGGCAATTAAATATGTAAATATTCATATGCTTCAATATTTACCTTTCAGATGAATCTCTTTTACTGAGATTCTGTTTTGTCTGTCATCATTTATTATGATATTCTACATTCCATAAAAGTTTACCTGAGGGGATTCTTGTCCCAGATAAGAGGGCATCTTACACCAGTAGTGGGTAATTTTAATATTATTAATTGTACATTTTGTGCTATGACAACTAAATTAGCAAATCGTATTTATGTCCCTTAATAACACACTGGCTGACACATTATCATCCTGCCCGTGCTAATCATGTATCTAAATATGTTACTATTTAAAAGTAAATGTACATTGTTCTTAACGGGGCATCTTCACCCATTATACCCTATATATAAGAAGATATATTGGATTTCTGAGATTATTTGTAAGCTACAGGTAGAACCTCTGGCTGTCAGGACTAATTTCTCACAGCACCTCAAATATGACTGTTTTGAATCATATTAAAAGCATTTTGACAAAGCACTTCTTGCAAATGGACAGGACACCTATCATCTGAGTGCAGTTTAACTGCGTCTCCAACTCTATCATTTCTCCATCTGCAGAGTGCATGTGTTTGCATCAGGAGGATCACAGACACATGGGAAATGATTGGATAATGATATAGAAAGGGGGGAAACACCTCTAGATCTCTCTCATCTTCATGGCATTGTATAGGACAGAGAGAGGTAAGAGTCAATCTGACGAAGATTATAGAGGACTTGAACAGGTGCCTGTTGTTGTGCCCTATTTGAGTAATGTACTCTAATGTAGGCTACAAAGTGACTGGGCTGAAAGGTGTCTCACCCCCTGTGATCCAAATTAGGGATGCACTGATGAAGGAAAGAGTCTGACAAAGGCCGGCTGTGCTGCAGAAACACAGATATCTAGCTGTTATCAAGCCGATATAAGAAATATCAAAAAGTGGACACACAGCTTTAGAAGAACCACGTCTGTATTTCTATTTCACTCTATAACTGATGTAGACTTTCAGATACAGTACAGACGAGCTGCAAATATACATTTCAACCCAGCATCTTTACCTGCTGTGCATCTGAACATTTGTTGAAGTGAACATTCACCCTCAAATCTTCATTTTTCTGAATATACTTTTTCTGTCTTCATTTACATGTCCTTCTAAACCTGTATGGCTTTCTTTCATCCATGGAACACAAAAGGATATTTAAACTTTTTCTTAGTCAATTTCCTTGTGCATTTATACCTGGGTTTTCGAAACTCTTGTTTAGGTCTTGACCGTTGTTGGCACTGATGCTTAGTTTTCTTCTTTGTCTTCCAACTTCTCTATTTTAGTTTCCAAGTTTCTGAGTTGCTTTGTATTGTTTTGTATTTTCTTTTGTTTTATGAAACATAATCTGCACTCTGTTAACACTTGTTATAGAATGTTGACTGCAACATTCTAGGTGCAGAACAGGCACATCATAAAAGTGGTCTAACACTTCAAGATTTCATACTAGTTGTCATATAAATATTGCAAAAAACACCTTTAAGTATAGTGAACAATTTTATGATGCATCTTTTGCACCCTTGTTCGAGCCCCAGTACTCATTCACTTCATTATACTTAAAGTGTTGACAGGATATTCATCAAAAAAACCACCCTTTGTGCTCCACAGTAGAAAAGTAATGGAGGTTTGGAATGAACCTTGCACACATCTACAGTTATTCAACTTGCAGACATTGACCAAATGACATATTACCTGAAGCACCATATCGTGCATTTAAGCCATTTATTATTTCAGTATAAGTATGCTGTCTGAATCGGATATTAAATATGTCATTGAGCTACAGGAGCTCAAGTACAGGTGTTCCCAAATACACCTGATGAACACATAAGGCCAGACACAAATAGACAGGGCCCATCGGTATATAACAGTGATAAAATAAAGTGCTCATGGATGACCTCTTATTGCTCGCGGGTTATTCTGCTTAGGGCTGTGAGTTGTGGGGTTGCAGAGCTCCCCCTGTTGATCCGTTGTTAAAGTACACCAGTTTTATGAAATTTGCTGACATAACTTTGGAAGTAAAACATATTTTAAATATGCATGGCCAATACATTTAGGAAGCTAACAGTCTATGACAGGCTGACAGTTAGGCTTGGATATTATCCAGAATCCCCTCCTCATGTAACATTCATGTAAGTAGCCTTCAGCCAGAAGGAAATCCGTTTATAGAAACTTATTCTGGAGTAAATACAGATGTCAGTCTATTTTTTCTTTAAGATACCCTGAGGTCTCTTGCTCCTTTCTCCATCTTTCCGTCTGCCTTCGCTCACTCTCTCTGTCTCTTTTTTTCTCTGTAAGCTAATTAACCTGGTTGCTCTGTAGTAATGAGTTCTCTCTGGTGGCAGGCAGGCTCTGAAAGGGGAGGCGCAGGCTAGCGATCCTCTCTGGCCGTATCATCAGGACATTGTCAGGCCAAACAATGGGCTTATCTGCCTGCTTTCCCAACCCACCACCCTCCCCCCTCCCGATTAATAGGGAGGAACCGGGGAGATGGAGAAAAGGGCATGTCCTTGCACAGGGCCAATAAATGTCAGGGAAAAGGCCAGGAGACTAGCCAAACCCTATATACATTAGGATCTAGAATAAAGCACACAGGTCAGCATTAAACTAGGCCAAGTGAGAGACAAAACATGCCTTTAGACATACTTTAGAATCAAAGAATAGATGTTAGGAACATGGCAATTGTTTTTTTAGCATAAGGACAACTTCACATTACATTAATGCATTCAGCAGACACTTTTATATTAAGCAACACAAACTGTTATCCACCTTAATTGTAACATAAGAGCAGGATTGAACATTTTTCTATTGTACGTGCGAGCTTCTGGTGTCACCCAAAACGGTCCATTATGAAACTTGATGTTGCAAATTTGTATTTGTTGTCACATTATTTTAATTTGTTATTGTAATCATATACACACTGGTTTGTAGTGCAAATATCTTTACTGTTTACTGCAGTTCATTACTCTTCCAGTTATTTGCCTATGGGGTTAGTCTCACATGTTCATATTCAGAAAATTGCTTATTTCTGAAAATATTTGTGAATATGTGCAATTCACAACTAAACATCTTCAAAAATGAGACTTCATGTTATTGAGATCTTTATACATATTCTCTATGTCACTGTGGAAATGTGGTTAAGTTATGTAATTAAGTGTTCCATAATTAATTTATGTTTACATATAGTAGAAACGGAGTATAAATGGAAAAATGACAGGATATTAGAAGTCAGTGTGGAAGTGCAGGCTATGTGTTTCTGGAGGTGGAAATTATGAATGAGAGAAGGACATTAAAGAGAAAAGCTTATTCATTTATTTAAAGAAATAATGCAAAGAGCAAAGGTAGAGATAAAAAATTAAAATAAATAAAAATCAGGCTAAAAATAGCAAAGTGTAATTCCTGAAATGTCCGGGATGCTTTGCACCAGTATGACCATCTAGAATCAATTTGTGAAGCAATATTTTCAATAAGAGCCTTGAAGCAACAAGTTTCCAGAGGCCTCTCGCTCTTTTTCTTCTCTTGCATTTCTTAGTGAGGTAAGAATGGAATAATGAGAGTGGGAGGGAGGTCTAGAGATCCAGAGCTGGCCTCATTTCCTCCATCCATTGCATAAGTGGCCACTTACTACTGTGTACAAGGGTACCAACTTTGGAGGAGGAGAAGGAATGGAGGACGAGAGAGAGAGAGAGAGTACGTGCAGAAAAGTGGTGGAAATGAAGAAAACAGGAAGAGAAATCGAAGAGGATGAGAGGATTGGATTTAAGATGCTCCATTCCCATTTCAAATTGAGGTAAATTTTAGATAGACATTTGAGAAGCAAAAGTGTGGTTTGGTTGGAGGAAGTAGAAACAGGACTATTGGGTTTGAGGTATTTTGATAGGATCAGTTTAATGCTGAGAAGAGTGTCTCTCTTGGGTGAGACAGTTACAAAGGGCCACCCAGAGAACAACAGCCCAAACAAAGATGCCTCTGTTGGGGCCTCCTGCTCCCACAGAAGCCCTTGAGTGGCTGCAGGTCTGCAAGAAACCTGCAAGACCCATTAATTCGTCCATTCACACACACAAATACATGCACAGACACACATACTGTATACACACATTACAGCACTGCTAATTAATCCAAAGATTACCAAACCAATTACAACCACACTCCATCTAATTAGAAATTATTTAAAGCATTTTCCAATTAGGCTTTACACACTCGTTTAAAGAGACCACCATGCATCAGGAACAGGTCACAGATGGAGGAGTGTACACAACGTGTACTTTATGTAGCTGTGAATGTATCTGAACACTTCCACTAGTCTAGCCACATCTTCCTCATCCCCAAACCTAAATACCTGATGTTTCACTCTCAAATCAAATCGAATCACTGATCAACTCATGTATTCTGAGCCTGAATCAAGTATATTGACATGTCAATATCAAACTTGATGTTATTGATGCTTGTGACGAATCACATGACCCTCAAAAACCATTGAGGTTAAAGTTGTTGATGGGTCAAATTATTTAATTTAGACTCTGTATACATATTGTTTTGAGTGAATAACTACTTACTTAAGTGTATTTTTCACAAAATTTGTAAAAAAAAAAATGCTGCAGAAACATTTTTTTAAACTGTTCAAATGCATTTCAACATAATCCATAACACACCACATATTATATTTTATACAAATAACCCAGTTTCTTTTTTTGTTTGTAATACATTTTATGTTAAGTAGTTTTTAGTGTCATGTGTCTGATGGGGTTTTATCTTTGTGTGTATGGTGCACACCATCTGTATATGTTTATATATCTATATCAATGACTACAGTCCATGTTTTATGGACAAGCCACTTTAGGTGAACTCTGATTCATCATGTTGTTTTCTATTGTGCCGACTGTATTATTATGGTGCTATAGCATTCATTAGTTAACATTACATCACTTACTATATAGTTATAAGTAAAATAAATATGCCATCATGTAATAACTGAAACATTGTCACCATTCTTCTTACAGTATATTCCTTGCACAGCTGCTGTTTCTTTCTTTTCTTTTTTTTACCATATATTTTACAGAATATTTGTATGGCATACCACTTCAGAACACTTGGAAAAAAGCACTGGAGTTATATGGATACTTTTACACTACTTTTATGTGTATGCCGACAAAAACAGCTGAAACATTATTTAAAATATCTTCTTTTGTTTTCTGCAGAAGAAAGAAAACAATGATTGAATGAACATGAGGGTGAGTAAACTTGAGAGTGACAGAACTTAAAATTGTGTGTGAACTATCTTTTAAACAGTAATAAACATCAAGTTGATGCTTGTACAAACAATATCTGAGTTATACTTGCAAGCAGTGGTTTCTACATCAGTGGCGACAGCTGAGAAAATTGTCAATCCCAGCAGCACTCGACTGAACCGCTAAAGAATCTGCCACCATGACAGGCATGTCAATATTCAAGACAATTCAAGACAAATCCTGTGTTTTTCCATCAAATAAATTCCTGTCATAAAACAATGTTCTCCACGTCTCCCTCCACCCACTACGGCTGTCTCCTCCACCTTTCCCTTTCTCGCTCCTACACACTCACTCGCTTCTAACCACTCTCTCTCTTCACCTATTTGAGATTGAGTCTGTCTCTGAGGGATTGCTGTTCAGCGGTTGTCAGGCTAAATTGAAAAGATGATCCACAGAGCCATGGGGTAAACACAGGAGCCTTTTGATCTGAAGAGTCCACAGTTAAATAAATAGCGAAGTGAGCGCTCTGCGCCACACAGCCCCACCGGGCTTCATTAGTCTCCAATTACAGGTTCATTCATCTGTGAAACGCAGAAATGCAACAGCTGTATAAACCGCTTATGGAGCGGCAATTTGCTTGCAATCCACAACATTGATGTTATCAGGCCCTAATATGGCACAGTATTTATCATTACATAATGTTAGAGGGCTTGTCTATAGCAATTCTGGTAATTACCTCCAGGTCAGGCTGTATCTCAGCCCACGTTTTGGTGCTTCAGGAGTTCAGCCTGCAGTTTTATACCGCAAACATGTTGAATACAGCTACTGGTATATAGGAAAATGTTACTGTTATCAATCAGCTGATCAGATTTGGACAAAATGAAAGAGGCTTTAAAAGAACACGAAATGAAAGAAGAAACAGAAGGAAGTAAGCAAAGTATCTGTGAGGAAACGTCGAATATGAGTGTAGAAAAACAGCAAACACAAAGTGATGGGGGAAGGGATTGTACACGACATAACGGCCTTCCTCTTTACTCCGACAACCATAAGTGGAATTCTGATTATTCTACACATACACACACAAACATACACACACAGTGCATCCCTTCGGACTGAGGCACAATGGCTGTGTGAAAGTCATCAGCCTCCTCCCTCCCTGAAGTGTCCCTCTACCTCCCCTCTGGAGTCTGTTCCTTCATTTTAATTAATTTCTAATCAGGCGACAGTAAACTAATCAAGGTCTGCATAAAAACAGGGGCGCTGTTTCAGACCGAGGAGCCACCAAAGAGTATTGACTCCGGCTGCATACTGAGCACTGCATTCACTACTCCAGTACTGAGGATTTGAAGGGTGCTGCAGGATCTCAAATTCCAGATTAGTAATTAAATCTGTCAAAAAAAAAAAAATGTAAATGCAAAATCTGCAAAAAGAAAAAAAAAAGTTATTTTACAAAATAAAAAAATAAATAAATGCACAAACAAGGTTTTGCAATTTAGTGATTAATCTTTTTGGCACTGTTATTGCACTGTTATTGAGACTATACAAATTAATTAATAAATCTGCTTCAAAAAAATTCACATTTCTCAGAACATTTGTACACATTGCATATTTGCTTTTCACAGTTAGATTTGAAATTGTGCACACTTTTCAGTCTTCATTTTATACTTTCATATCTATATTTAAAGTTGCAGAGAATGTTGTATGTTTACACACTGTTTTCAGTGCCATGTGTCATTTTTAGTGCTTGTTTGATGCTATGACTTTAAGATCGACTCAAATTTGATGATCAATATCTGTTCAAATCCAAGAAAATACAAAGAGTTCACATAGTTTTCCCTGCAACTGTTTTTTATTTTATTTTATTTCCTTAGCTTAATTTTAATTATTTATTATTATTATTATTTATTTATTATGAACTTTTTTGGCAACAGTTTTTACAGTATTTATTAATCAATAACTTTAATTAATAAAAATACAACTGTTCACTGTTAGCTCATCCTAGATCGTCTATTAATTAATAAATGTAAAATCTAAATATATATATATATATATATATAGTTCATGTTCGTTCTTGTTCAATAACTAATGTTAACATATTGATCCTTATTTTAAAGTATGAACACACATTTATTTATTTATTACCTTAATATTTGTGATTCTAAACATATTTTCTATCTGGAGCTTGCAGAAAACAGCATTCCATTGCCTGGAATCCTATATTTTATTTGGGGATTTGGCAAATTAACTTTTAATAGAATAGAATAGAATAGAATAACACTTCACTGATGCAACTAATTTCACTTTCACAACATTTGTTCACTATTAAAATGTTTTCATTTGTTGTACACAATATGTTGGCTGAAGTCATAACAACGGCAGCTATCATTTTTCTCCTGTCCTCTCGCTTATTTGGAAAATATTGAATGTTGAGACCAACTTTAAAAGAAGACCTGAATATATGCCAGGAAACCGAACAACATGACAGCATAGAGGACCCACTTGCTAACAGCCAACCTGAGGGAGGGGAGGGTGGATTAAACATGGAAATCTCTAATCTCTCTCAGGCCTGTAGGATTATTCTGCTCTCTCTCAGTGTGAGCGGACATATTTACCCATGGTGAGTATATTTAGACTCTAAATTCCCCTGCTGCCTCTTCTACCCACTGGCTGGCACTAGGAGAAGCAGGGGAAAGACGCCAAGTATGGGATAATAATACAGGGAGAGAGAGACGGAGAGACGCAGGGAGAGAGAGAGAGAAGAGCATTCCCCCTCCAGCAGAAAGCAGAGGGAGAGGATTAGGCCTCTCAACTCCCGGTGCATCATCCACTCCCTCCACTGATGGTGTTTTGTGATATCCAGCAGAACAGAAGGATGATCCCATTACACGCCAATGAACACTCCGACCAATACACAACCACAGCAACCACATTACACAATTACAGCACACCACTCGCCAATACACACTACTGGACTAACACGTTATTCAATAAACAACCCCTCCGGTCAACAATTACAGCATGCTTATGAAGTATACACCAAAGGTCAAGTAATACCCTTACAGACACTGAAATATAGAGAGCTGATTCAATAACATTCAATATTTTGTAGATTGCATCATCTTGGTTCCCTCAACAAAATCCCAATAGGATTTTACCATTGTCTTTTGGATTATTGCAGAAAATAAGCTCTGTGACTAATAAAAGTTTATATTTCTTACATGTTTTGTTCATTACGATAACTTTTGCAAATGCACGTTTTATGAAATTTGAAGCTAAATACAGTCACCAGAAGTAAAAAAGCTAAACTTATGCAATAAAAGAACTACACAACCATTAAGCTTATGACAATCTTTCAATCTTTAACTGAAAGTGATTATAGTTAGAGGAAGTTAGGCGTTAGAATAGTGTTCAGTTCAGTCAGCATGACATTTATTGCCCCGTTAATGTAGTCCCATTTAGCCACTTTTTAAGTGAGTTATTACAGATGTATTTTATGTTACAGAATAAAATGTGAAAATATCTTGAGTTTTTGTCAACCAGACCTTATCTTAGGCATTTAACCAAAAACCCATTCAAAAAAAAAAAAAAACTTTTGTCTTCCGGATAAGGGAACCAAAAATGCTAAAATGCTAACTTGTTTCTGAGTTTTGGCCTACAAAAATAATGCCGTCCCTGCAGCACTCTACAAAGTCACTTAACATCTATACCAGAAGCATCACACATATTTTTTAATTTTGATATTATTATTATTTGGAAGTTCCATTCAGAATCACACAGACATGCGCTATTTTGTATTAGTTAAAACTACATGCAGTCACACAAATATAAACCAGTACGCTTGCCATTACTGGTACAAATGTTGTAGTTTACAGCACTAATGATGAAACAGGAAGTTTAAGGGAGCATATTGGTTTCTAGAAGGACAGGGTTGACTGAATTGTGGGTGGAGAGAAGAAATCATTAAACCTCATTACCGCCGCACCTGTCTCCTCAAACAGGTGTAACTTTATCTCGTCTCCTCTACCTGTCTCAAATGGACCCTTGGGTGACTATTGACCTTACACGTGAACTTGAGAGGCATCACATAACAGCTTTACATTCATCTTCTATAGATGAAAGGACAGTGGCTGGTAAGGGTGTCTGACTTTGATGTATGAGCCGGAGTGACTGAATGACAGCTCTAATGGTCATTAGGGGACTAAAACTTGGGGAAAGCAAAGGACAAGTCATGTGTCTGATCCACAGCCTTATTTCCAGTTCATAATGGACAAGAACCAGGGGCAAAACAAGCCCATTTTAATTCACAGTTAGTTAACAATTAGTTATGAAAAAAATTTAACCGCTTCATATTAAATAGTGAAATGCAATAATGAAAAATAAATAAATGAAAAATAAATAAATAAAAAAAATTAGGAAAATTTTTGTTGCAAGATAAAAGAGTAAGCAGAACACATTTACTATGTCTACTGTTTTTGTGTCACGAACACCAGGTGGAGTGCTCTTGATGGCCACCACAGGGCACTCTGTCCTATACCTTTTCCGCTCAATCCTGGACTGCATTTCCCATAAACCTTTGCGTGGACTCATCATGACTGATTGTTTTCACCTGTTGCTCATTACCTCTGCCTATATAAGCCCTGTGTTTTCTCTGTCACATTGTGAAGTCTTGTCAGTTGTTACTCTGCAGTTCTAAGTATTTTCCCATCTAAGGATTATCCTTTGCCTGTGTTTCCTGCCTTGCTGCTTGTTTGTATTGACCTTTCGCCAGTATTTTGGATTATGTTTCTGGATTTTCCCAATAAAAACTGTTTGGATATCCAACCTTTCAAGTCTCGGAGCAGCATGTGATGAATGTGTTCATTCGTTCTGTGAGTTGTCATCCCAAGTATCATTTCATGAGACTGCGTTAAAAGACATCTTTCGCTATGGTCTTAATAAATCCATTAAATCGTGGCTCCCTGGGAGGAGAGATTAATTAGTCTATGCGATTATTATATGGACTATACGCTAATGCTGAGTGGCTCCTCTTTCACTGTTGGGGAAGTTGAGTAGGATGCTTCACCTAATCATTTTTTTTTTGGAGGGGGCATTAGGCAGCAAGCTCTGGTGGCCAAAGAGCTTGACCAAGAATGGACTGCAGCATGCACTATACCGATACTATATGTTTGTAGTGATCTCCTTGCCAGAGCCTCTCTACAAAATATCAGCCACTCCAGAACCTCATCCTGTCATGACCGCCACTCCTGTGTCTCGTCACAACATGGCCGCCACACTAGAATCTCCAGCCATCATGGCCACCAGGACAGAGGCTCCAGCTGTTACAGATGCTATACACCAGGGTCTTCAACTGTCATGGACGTCAGTGTTTCCGGTCATTATTACACCAGTCCCCTAGACATTTGAGACTGGCTTTGAGTCTGGAGGACATACCACTAACGTTGGTGCGAGCAGCTGGCATCTCTGCAGTGGTAACAAGTCTGGGGGTCTCAGAAGTGCTCCCACTAGTAGTTGCACTCCCTTGAATCTGCTCCAGAGCCCGCTTCATCCCATGAGCCCTCTCCAGAGCACACTCCAGTCCTTGAATTTGCACCAAAGACCACTCAAGCCCCAGAGCACAGTCCTATGTTGGCATCAGCCCATGAGCTCCCTGCCATTCCTGTTTTGACCACAGTGGTTGCCCGTGAACTTGCTGCCTGTGCCATTATGACCAAGGAAGCCGTCTCTGAGTTCTTCACCTGTCTGGTCATGGCCAAAGAGGCTGTCACTGAATTCCTTGTCTGCTCTTTCATAGCCAAGGTGGCCATCTCTGAGCTCTTTGCCTGCCCTGTCATGGTCAAAGATGCTGTCTCTGAACTGTCTACTTGTCCTGTTACGACCAGAGAGGCCATTGTGGACCTCTCTGTGATTTTACTGCAGTTGAACCAGATCTGCACTGGTGGTCTTCGGTCCAATCTGCTCCACTCTGGTGGTCATCTGCTCCGCTCCGGTGGTCTACTGCTTTGCCAGCTCCTAACAAGCGTCCTGCTCCTCCAACTCCCGATTATCCTCAGTCTTCAGTCCTACTTCCTGTCCATGGGCCTGACCCTCCATCCCTCCCCCTGTTCTGACTCTGCTCCATCTCCTTCTTGGACTAAATTCTGTTCTTGTTTAGGAGTGTCTGGAAGCCACGTTTCAAGTCTGGAAGCAGTCTGTAACCTGTATTTTCTTTTTTTATATACCTGTTTTACCTTTGCGATTTGAGGTTTTGCTCAAAGTTATTACTTTGAGAGCACTTTGGGTCGACTTCTGTTTTTAATTTTTATTTATAAACTTTGACTTGACTGAAAATCTTTTAACAAAACAAAACATTTAAAGGGACAGTAAGTAGGAATTACTCCCATCTAGTGGTGAAATTGTATTTTGCATTCAAACTAATTTTGCTCTCCAGCGCCTAGCTTTTTCAAATGCGCGTTGCATCTACAGTAGGCGATAAGTACCAAAAAGCTTTGACAGGATGTCTTCTAATAGCACTTCGTCGAGTTTTCCTTCAGGTGAACAGGTGTGTTATTTCAAACAAACTGCAACATGACAACAAACAAACGAATGTTACAGTATGAATTACTGACTGTGGAAAACATGAAATATTGTAATTAGTAGTTATGTCTTCTTTATTCGTTATATTTTCTGAATAATGTGCATTGTTAGATATAAAAAAAATATTGTAATATAGATTGTAACACTGACTTACCTGTCGAGAAGAAAACTGGCCACTTCAGCGTCTCTTTTGAAATCTTTATCCAGCATTAGCTCTTTCCACCTAGAAAAAGCTTCCCCGACATTAACTCTTGTTTTCTGTAATCTACGGTCACGTTTCCTTTTACGTTCTATTTTTGACTGTTTTGGCAACAATGTTTTCTTCTCCTGTGGCGCGGCATATGTATGGTCCATAATAAGAATGCAATCCAGACTTTTAAACTTGCCGGTGCAGTTTCAAGCGCCTCTCACTGCTCTGCACCTGCGTTTCTGGCTCTGACCGAAAACGCGTTGTGGAAACGCGTTGTGGAAACGCGTTGGCTTAGTACTTTTTGTCTCTCTCTGCTATTATAGTTTTGCAAGATGGCGGAACTACATGGAAGCCTCCGTCGACCTACCCGTCCCATGTATATAAAGATAATAAATTCTTCATTTACGAGGATTAGTTTAAACATTGGCATAGGTATTTGTACACCATTGAGGGCATATTTATGAATAAAAATATTGATTTTAGATAATAAAATATTTTGCACCAATAATAAAAATTAATAAAATAAAACATTATATAATGACAAAGATAATTTGGGAATAATAATATGGGATCACAAAAAAACTGACTCAAATAAAAAGGGAATTAGTGTTAGAATTAACGGCCCAAAATTATGACCAGTAATTATGCCTTATTTCTAATAATTACGCACCAAGAAAAATGCTAAACAAATTGGCCTTGTGTTTTGGACATTTGGATGAGCTGATTGATTATTCACGTTGATGTTTCGTCTCTCAGCTCTGATGATGACAGTCCTGTGATTCGGCAGGCTTGAATTAACTCTCCTCCTAAAAACGGCAAAGAAGTCTAAGATCTGAAATTAGTAATCGATGACTGAAGGTGAGGATGACGTGAATCAGACCAAATTAATAAAACAAGTGCTTGTGTGAGCGCCGTCGCTTCTTAAGGTAAGAATCGTTGGTTGTGAGCATGCATTTGAGGGAGTTGAAGAGGAGAAGGGGGAATCTTGTAACCAACATGCGGGGGCAGGAGCTGAACACCCCTAATCATGCCTCCAGCACTGCGGAGAGGACGGAGACTGAAAGACCGGAATATGGGAAACAGACCAAGGAAATCCTGTTCTTAAGATTGACAAGCGTAGAATCGGCATTGGAGTCTAAAAAAATTTAAAATGAGGGGATTTGGGATTTTACCAAGACACTAAACCCAGGGGGAATGGTGTTTGTTTAATTTTTCCTTTATTCTTTAAGTCATTTCCCTTTTGCCCTGAGAGGGGCCTGTAGGGCGCCATGTGTGCTATGGAGGTGAGCATGTTTCAGACTTCGCTCAGAGGAAGCTGTAGAGAGCCACAGGAAACAGCACTCAAATGATTTTACAGTCTGAGTCTAAAGAAAGCACATCTCAAAGAAGAGTCATGCATCTATTCAGGATCAAACAGCCTTAATTATTTTTCATATTCACAGTAACAGGCCCAACAATACCCCCTGCCACTAAATATATCATTTCCTCAGGCAAAGATTACATGTTGCTTTAGCTGAGGTATCGAATTACCTAATAAAGACGTGCGATACAGAACGAAAACCAGCTGCTCATATGCTCAAATAAGCAACAAATTAATTAAGAGTTTGCTATGCGCTGGGAGGAAAATCGTTAATGGCTGAGTCACTCTTGCATGATAGCACAACATAATTGCGGATTATTGCATCATAAATTTCTTGTTTTCATATAAGCCGTTTCAGGTGCCACTATGAGGTTTTGGCAACACTTCAGTAAAAATGCACATCAGTAAAATGTTGAAATAGTTACATTATATCGTGTAAACAAAATCTGACAAACTCTATCCTCTTCATAATTCACCTACACAAACTCAACATCTGAAATGAGATAATTTATTATCTGAGTGACTCGGTCGTCAGACTTCGCGGAGCTCTGTGCTCGTTAATCCAAAAAAAGGCACTATTTGGATCAGATTCATCCATGAGCTTTTCTATCAACTAAGAGAAATTAATTAAATAGCACTTGCTTTTCTGACTAACTCAGCACAAATCACTTTTAATTTTCTGCTTCTTTTTAGTATCTCATGTTTGTTTTTACAAAAGCCATGTTGCTCTTTGGGCATATGTTGCTTAATAGAGATCTCATTTAAAAACCAAAGTTGTCTCAGATGATAAAATATTTTAGGAGAAATTAAAATAGATACAAATGACTTTTTTGGCATACAATAACAGTTTAGAGCTATAAAATAATGTATAATAATATTTTATGAAATATGTCAAAATTATATCAAAAACTTTAAGTTTAAGTGAAATTATTCTGGTAATTTTTCATGTAATAAATAATCGTTAATGGCAATAATCTATTTTTTGTCAATAAAAGTCAGTGGGGTCCATTGTTGTTTTTGACCATATTGATGTTTATCGTAGATGCAAAAACAATATCTTTCTTCTATCCACAGATAGTGTAAACATTAGGGAGTTAAAGGCACAATGCAGAACTGCTGCAAGAGAGTGAGCTGAGCTCCAGAGTCTTGTGATTGTACATATCAAGGCATAGTCATCATGGAGGATTACAACATTGTTATTGTTTGGGTATAATTGTTGTATCACCAACAATGCTCGCCAGTTACAGTAATAGCATGAATAAAAACCAAAATAAGTGGCGCACATTGTCATCATTTTGTCTTAATATTTGTGCAGTCCAGGATCATTCAGTGCAGTGGTATATATGTCACGCCAGAGTGGATAAATTAGAATTGACACTAATAGCTTTGTAAAATCATGCACAGACTGTAAGCATCAGGGCACTTCAGATCAATCCCAGCATGCCCCTGATCTGCCTTTTAAGATGAAGGCCTGGGAGGTTGACGCTGCTTCTCCTGTGATGCAACAGGACCGAGAGATATCACAGCTCCAAGCCACCTGTCAATCTTCCATCTGCCTCCCTGCGGACTCCCCAGCCACCAAAGCCAAATTGCAGCTGGGCGTGCGTGCGCGAGTGTGGCGGGGGGCTCCAGGGACGGTGCACAAAAGAGCGGAGAGCTGACCAGCGCTCAGGTGAAATTGAATTGGAAATCTTCCACGGCTCGTTAGCATAAGAAAGGAGCGTGTGGCTTTAGACAAAGACTCCTCTTCTCATGCAGAAAATCAATCTCTCCTGGGGCCCAGCTATTGTTCATCTCCGCAGTACAGGTGTCCCTTCAATGGTCCTTAATCAAAAGTGTCAAAACAAAGTTAGGAGTTATCTCCCCGCCACTGTTTGTTGGACTGCGTGCGCGCGCTTGTGCACTTCCATGTGCTGCTGAAGGATACGTGACTACAAGTATGGCTGACATGAATAAATAGACACTCAGGCATGTATCGTGATTCTTATTGATATTTACCTCACTGTGTTTTCCAGGGCTGACACAATAATTGGATTACAGGATGGAGAGAAACAGAAGTGTACTTATGCTCAATAAACGTCGCTCAGAAAGCGTCGCTTCTCTGCTGAACCTGCTACAGGAGCCATGGCAGCCAGTATGTGTTTTTCTCTTAGCAAGGACACTAAGAACTGGATGAGTATATTGAGGCTTTAACAAAATAAAGTGGGATGGAAAGCAGTGTCTTCCAGGTCTGTTTGCAAAGTGCAGATTAAATAAACTGAAATGAAATACAGCCTTCCTTCTGAAACAGAGTCAATGTCCATCGCTGTGTGATGGCAACATCCATCCAAAAGACCTTAAGGACACACATTAACTGATCTGAATCGAAAATCTAAGGATCAGAAATCCACATTTGACCTGTTTCTCACCCGTGATATTTAATGCAAGAGATATAACCTTTTAATTATTGTGTCTCCAATAGGACATCCTCATCTTGAGTATCTCCAGATCTGCTGGAGTTAAATCTCCCATGAGCCCACCCTTCCAAAAACCCACCCCCTTCTGGTCAGGTCCCCTGGGCATGCAAACATTGGGTTGATTAAAAATCACTTAATAGAAGAGAAAAAATAAAGCTGTCTCATCAGCTTGACGGTTCCACAGACTCATGGGACATCGGCCCTGAGTAACACAGTGCTATATTAGAATCCAGCACATATGGCTCATGAGAGATGATTAGATTAGACATGTTTCTGTCAGTGCTCTGGTTACACTTTCTCTTCCTCTCTCTGCTTTAGAAGCTGTAACTTCAAGGTTAAAGGAAAATTTGCCTTTAATGTCATTCCAAATGTGTTGTGGAACACAAAAGAAGGATTTTTTTTTTTTAGCAATGTTGGTAACCAAATAGTTTTCTTGACCACTGACTTCCATTATGTGTACAACATACACAGGTACATTTCTCATAATATCTTTTTTTTATGCCGCACAATAAGAACATAAGACAAAAAGATGACAGAATTTTCATTTCTGCGTGAACTATCCCTTTAAATGCTATGTGGTTCCTCTCATCCTTTACCAGCTAACCAACTAACACTGGTGACAATGGATGAAAAGGGTGCTAAATGACATCCTTTAAATAAATGGGTAATTTTGGACTCATTTGTATCAAGAAAACAAATGTTCTAGTTTTGCAACAAGTGTGTCAGCCTGTGATGGTGTAAACAAGTGAAGATGGAGTCTTGCAGCTGGAAATGACAGGGCAAACATGATGTCACTAAAGCCCTTCAATCCATCATTAACAGATGGCAGATCTCCCCTAATAGTCACCAAAACCCAACATACAGCTAGAGCAAAGACACCCCATGAAAAACAGAAACTTTAGCATATCCATCTAACAAAAAATGCAAAAGCATCTTAATAAAAAAAAATGTATTGCAAAGATAATTTTTTGGAGGACTGTATAAATAAAATAGTATAAAATAGTAATATATATATATATATATATATATATATATATATATATATATATATATATATATATATAAGTATAAAATTAAAAACGGGGGAAGGTATTTTAATATCACCCGAAGTCACCCATATGAGAGGACCCAATAATAAAAATAATAATTTATTTGTTGTTGTTACAATTAGCATTTTTTTTTTTTTTTTTTTTTTTTTTTGAGATTTATGCATCGTTTGAATAAATAAGCTTAACATTGATGTATGGTATGTAAGGATAGGACACATTTGGCTGAAATATTACAGTATAACTATAGTATTTGAAAATTTGGTATTTGTAATCTGGAATCTGAGATTCCAAAAAAAATATTAATAATGATAATACATTTTTTATATATTTACGGTAGAAAATTCCAAAATACCTATCTTTACTTTATACACTAATGATTTTGGCATAAAAGGAAAATCTATAATTTTGACCCATACAATGTATTTTTGCCTATTTCTACAAATACATCTGTGCTACTTATGACTGGTTTTGTGGTCCAGGGTCACAAATAGTGCGTGAGCAAGGCAGGTGACACATTAAGTTCACCTACAAAGATAAATATGTGAGCAGCAGCACAAGGATAACTTCTGAACAAAATATTGGCAGTCAGCATTAAAAACTGCAATGTGAACATAGCCTTACTGCACCCAGACATCTGACGTGAGACTCAGGGGGACACTTCCCAACAAAAAAAGGGATCAAGGGGCATGACAAAAACAGAGCCGCCAGTAATCCCTCCGGCAGCTATATTGGATCAACCCTAATCTGTCTGAAGATGAAGAGTCTACAGTACCTCAGAAGGATTAGATCTAAAAAGCCTCTCTATGTTACCTTCAACCTCTGACTCCAAAGCCTCAAGGGCTCCGTCTCAGCCTTCTCTTAGTGAAACTGACCCCAGTCTAATGGACACACACTGTCCAACCAGCGGCTGCGAGCTCTGGCAGCACTATAAAGAGGCAGATTTCTTAATCAGTAAGAACAGTTCTTTCTTTTTTGATCTCATAACTCATGGCTTATGGCAAGACATAAAAACAAAATAAAAATTTCAAGAGATCTTTATGTTCAGTAAATTTACTTTTGCACAGATTTTTGCCTTGATTTGTAGTCTTGAAAGGTCTACACCTTCCAGTTTCCAAAAGTCTGCAGATTTTAGTTTTCTTTTTTAACAGAAATTTACACAAACGGTCTACTGTCTGATTTCATTCAGTCAGAGAAGATCAAACATGTTTAAAACTTTGTGGCAGTTTTAAAACACATAATGCTTTTATTTTTCATGCATCTTCTAGCAAAGAAACACGTGTTTCTGAGTGAGTTTGTTGTGTTTAGAATGACTAGAAGTGTATGATCTTCCGTTGTTTAGTGTATGAGATCCAGTTTTTTTCTGTAGCCATTTACAAAGTCGACAAGTGTTTTGTATGATTAGTGTTCAGATTTAAAAGTCCTGCAGTGTATTCTGTCCTTATGTAACCATGGCAATCTAAAGTGAAATGCAATGGGATGGACATAATAACTCTATAATTTAAAAAGTCACATAAAAAAGTTTAATCATATGCCATAATTCCAAAAAATTCAACGTGAAAGTCGCAAAGCCTCATAAAGCTAATCAACTAGCTGAAAGCCACATGAGGTTAGTGAATAGGAGCACAAACATTTTTCAAAGAGGGTGCTGAAGAAAGATGGGTGCAGCATATTTGACTCCGCTTGATTATTCTGATGTCAGATTGACATTGGAAATGACAACTTCACTGGCTGCACTGAGAGATGGACAGCTCTGACGGCACCACAACAGTCAACAGCCGATGAGTTCCCTCTCTCCTTTAAAACCAACGTGACTGACAGGAAACACACAGCAATGTTGTTCCATTCACTGAGCTCACAATAGAGCGTGAACAATGGAAAGAAACCAACAGAAAAGAAAGAGGACAAAATTGCCACAAAACAACTCTAACAAACTGTAGAAACCAAGGTAAAAGACAGACGGTGACTGAGCATTGCAACAAGGTTACTGTTGATGCTTTTTATGTGTAGAGAAGACACTTTAGGTTGTAGATGCGTAGCAAAGCAGAACCTTAAATAACAGTCATTAATAGTTCACTGACCCGAGAACAGCCTGTATTTCTAAGGAAGGGGCAGCAAGGTGCTCGGTTCAAACTCTGAGCCAGTCAAGGTGAAACTGTTCCTCATGAGGCAATGTGTGTTGAGATGAAGGGAGAGATACAGCATGCTATTGAAAAACAAGGGGAGAGAGAAAGCAATCAGAGACCAGATGAGTGTGCACTGTGACAGGATCTCCCCAGGGTCAGGAAACAATGTCACCTCCCAAACAAAAACACTCTTGGGGTCAGCAGAAAATACACCTGGCTGGCCAACATGTTGTCTGACTGAAAATACAAGTGGAGGGTGGGAGAAAGTGAGTGAAAGTTGAACATATTAGAAAATGGGAACAGAGATGACGTACAGAAATGAGAAAAGCATCATGTGGAAATTTCCATTGATTTCCATTGTGGTTTATGATATGAATTTCATCCTTTTAATAATTTTTTTTCCCACATTGCAACAGGACAGTTGTATAAGAGTAAAAAAATTTAATTCATGATCCCCAAAATATGGTGAAATTTAGTTAAAAAAAAAAATAATAGAAAAAACATATTTAAGTCACTGCATGTTTATATGGTTTTGAATAAATTAAAATGCATTATGTCATTAAAAAAAATGCATTATGTTATTGACCCCTTATGTGTAATGAGCGGACTAAAAAAGCAAGGCTGACCAAGATGGTTTTGGTGGTCAGGTTAGAAAAGTCATCTTGGCAGAGCTAAAGTCTGAGAGGACTGAAGGAAATGGAGATGAAGGAAATGAAAAAAGGTGGAGATGAATAGGTGGGACGGAGAAGGCAGAGAAAATGAACTTCGAAGATGGAGAGAAAGAGAGACAGGTGTTCTGTGGAGAATGATGGAGCCACAGTGTGATGGAGAGAAACACCAGATAAAAAAAAGAGAAGGGAGAAAAGAGTGATGAGCAGAAAGCTGATTTACATCAAGATGGGCATGACTGTAAATGAGAGGCTCCTCTAGGGATTGTGACTAATTAAAGTGTCCTCTTTTAAAGGGACTGAGATCAGATTGACAGGCAGCAGTTGGGAAATGCTCGGTGTCAGAGGAAACATCCCATTATGCATTGCTTTCACAGACCATCCAAGCCGGTCCCTAATTACAGTCTGGCCCAGTCAATGTCACTTAGATTCACAAGTGCTAACACTAATGTGCCGTACACACATACATTTATACATCTGAACACGCACACATATATACTCTATATGTGCAGTAAAATCAGACCCTTGTCACTCAACTCGTGGGAAATCAATTTACCTCACCTCAGCAACACAAACACACACCAGCGTACAAACACACAGTGTTGTTATGATACGTTATGGTTCTTCATCTCTTTCTGCTGACCTCCGAGTGGAGCGAGTTCAATAGGACCCGCACACAATCTCAGACAATCTAAAAATGCTGAAACTAGAGGGGAATTGGATCACCTCTGAGCTGACCCAACCACGATGACCTCCAGCTCTGTTTGCCCTCTGGCGTTTCAGGGCATCCAATCCTGACCCCTCGTCGTCACCTCACTCTCTCCCCTGTCTGGTCTGTGCCCGAATCTCCATAAGATCCTGTAATACCCTAATACTAATACACCACAGCACTGATGAACCATCTCTAGTGGCTTCCTAAATGCTCAAATATGCAGAAAACACCCCGTCTCTTGGGCCAAACACCGAAAAGTCATTACGCTAGTTATATACAACATCATTTTCATCTGCATACCAATTTGATCAATATGCATGAGAAGACTTTTTGATCAGTACGCTGGCTAAGACTTCACGTAACTCATGTTGTACTTCATTGTATCAAGCAGAAATGTTTTGTCAGTCATTTTAGATACTGTTACAAATATATCAGATTACTGTCGCCATGATTTTGCCAGGTAAAACATGTTCCTGTATTAACATCTTTTGTTGATCCTGGATCAACATTACTGTCCAAAAATACAGACTTAATCCAATCCCTACCCCTAAATCTAACCCTACCCATAATTTATTGATTAACAAGGGTTTAGAAGCACCTAACCCTGATCATAAGCCTAAAACAAATATTTCCTGAAAAGTTACATGTCAGTTCTGATTGGTTGATCCAGGAACATGTACTTGGTGAAATCACGCTCACCATCAGATTATACAAACATAAGGAGCTATTAATATATATATATAAGGGATGCAAAAAATATTTTAATTTGTCGCTCCTTTAATTTAAAAAAAAAAGGCAAAGAAAATATATAGGTTAAAGTGAAGCATTAGCAATGGCAGTGAATTTTTCAGGATTTAAACACAGAAATGTGAAGCTCTTACAAGCACTTACAGTAGATTCATTCCTCTGTTAAAACTTTTGTATTATTTAAAGCAATTTTGAATTTTAAAATGCATTTTTATTGTTGTTTTAAGATTGTAGACAATGGGTTCTCATAGCAACAGAGATATAAAATGTAATTTGTTAATTTATTTCTGTACACAGAAAAGGTACGTGACTTTTTCACATGTAAACATGCATATTGTTCACGTTTTGCATCTATACTGTAGAAACAGAGTATTTTAACATTTATGGATTGGCCCCATTTATTTCCATTGTGTGGACTTCACTGTAACCCAGATTGTAGCTTCTTTTTTTTTTTTTTTTTTTTTTAAGAAAATGGGAGATTTAGTTTAACATGAAACATTAAAAGAGAAGTCCCCAAAAAATCATTTGTCCCACCATGGACCCTTTCAGAGCAACTCGCAACTCTCCAAGCACCCAAAAGCTCCCTCTGTACTCACACGTTTGCCTTTAATAATCCAAATGAATGCTAGACTGGTAATAAAATGGGATAGGAGCAATAGAGGGAGATACAGTCACCTCGCAGGTCAGAGCGCTAATATGTTTTCTGCGCTGCTCTACATATTCAACAAACCTCATAAAATGAAAGAGAGATGGAAGATAAAGGCCCGAGCACGGGCAGTGCAGCATTCATCCCGTCATTAACGCCGGCGCCTTTGAATGCAAGCTTTCGCGCAGAAAGATGAATCCTCTTGAAATATCTGGTGAAAACTAATTCCATTAAAAAAACAATTACAGAATTGAATCCATGTCCCGCACTGAGGTCACAACTGCCGCTAACCTCTCCATGGTTACTGTTTGTCTGCGCGTTGAGGTAATTATGGGCTGTTTAGGCGAGACCCCGGTGTTTGTGTAGCAGGCCTCAGTCTCAGCATCTGCATGTTACCACAGCTACCCCTGCGGCTTTGTCTCACCATGACCTGTATAATGAGTGTCACATTAGCAACACAACAAATCAAAACCCACAGCTGTCAGCCATATTGTGTCATCCTCTTTTAATTAATATGATAAGTATTGCTTATTAGACGAGTCTGCTTCTTTATCGCTTTTCAATTTGCGCAAATTTAGGCAAGGCTAGAAAAAAAGGAGGAAGCGGGGCTTTAGGAAAAAGAGTGTCAATACGCGCTGATGTTTTACACCATCCATTACGCTCCACAAACACACACATAGCGCCAGCATTAGTGCTCATTCAGAGCCATCCCTCAATGAAAACTTCCCATTTCCTGCAAATTGGGAATTCTTGTTTTTTCATGCGGCAGGAAAAGTTACTGGAGCTAATCGCGCCTCATTTTTCTGGATGACATCCTGATGTCTTTGAGGAGACGGAAACGTAATCACTGGCCTGTGTCACCTCCACACTGACACCCCAACCTTTGCTCCTCGAAAAGGAGTGGAGAGCAAGCCCCAGCTGACAGCGGCACATGAGCTTATGAGAGACTGTGATTAAGCGAACACTGCTAATCAATGGAACATTCATTTGGTTTCCTGCACGACGGCTCATTCCCGACTCGGCCTTAATTGGCCTATTCTCTGGTAAATAAGATGAGTTTGCATCCCACTTCAGCATTCGGCAAAATCACTCACATCTCTGTCTCACAAATCCACAACACCCCACATGCACACAGCGAAACATATAAACACACGTTGACTGGATCTGCCTTGGTCCAGAAGGATACATGCACCTTCACAGAGAGAAACATGGAGAGAAAGTTCCTGGTGTGGAGTGAAAGAGGCTGAAAATGAGAGATGGAGAGGTGAAGTAAAGTGTGTATTTACTTTGGAGGTCGAATTGAATTTGATTAGCGTTCATACACTGAGGGCCACTGGATATGGCAACATAGAGAGCAAATATGATCTGAGGTAAGAACGAAATGAAGTAACATTAAGGCCGACTTGAAATAAGATTTTAGTTTGCTAAAGCTTAGATTATATTCCATTATGAAGTCAACGGTTAATTCTCTTCCCACCAGAACTGCACAACTGCACATGGGTTATCATCAGAGGTGGGTAGAGTACCCAAAAACTTTACTCAAGTAAAAGTAAAAGTAGTTCTAGAAATATTTACTCAAGTAAAAGTAAAAGTACTAGTCTTGAATAGTTACTTGAGTAAGAGTAAAAGAGTATCGGATAAAAAATCTACTCAAGTAGTTAGTTACTAGTTACTTTGGGTCATATATACAGAGCCTATTTTTATTTAGATATATAGATAAAATGTATGTAATGTATGTGTGTGTGTATACATGTATATATTTCATCAGCCTTTACTGCAATTTATTATAAAACCCTGTCTGTTTACTTAAGTAACAGATATAGGTTTCATGCCATAACATATTTTTAATATTAATTAATAAATTAATAAAATTAATAAAATTTCACTCGTTTGCCAATTGGTTTGATCAAGCCTTTGAACAGAATTTACTCAAAAGAATGAATCATTAGCGAATGGGCATCGCTTATTGCCCAGAGAAAAGTAGACGGCGCGTTTGGAATAAACTGAAGCATTTATAACATTTATTGCATTAAGATAAAGTAACGAGAGGAGCGTCGCCAACAGTAAACCTAACTAAGTAAAAGTACGGATTTTCCCCAAAAAATTACTCAAGTAAGAGTATAAAGCACCCATCTTTAAATAACTCCGAAAAGTATTAGTTACCCCGAAAAATTACTCAAGTAAATGTAAGGAAGTAAATGTAACTCATTACTACCCACCTCTGGTTATCATCTTACTACATCAAGCAATCCTCATGTTCTAACTAGTACACTTGCAGTTTTATCCAATCACTGGACAATTCTTTACACAATTAGACTGTACTAATCCATTAATTTCTTCAAAAACACAACAAAACGCAACCCACAAATGCAATTAGTTGAATATGCCTATACTATTAAGAGCATGTTTTGAATATCTGAATTAAAATTCATTTTTATATTTTTAGGGGACATGGAGTTAAGAATTGTCTGGACCATACCTTAATGTCATAGTGAAAAATACTATATAAAAGAATAGTATTTTTGGAAAGAAAACCTTATTAAGGAGTTTGGGATCATCTTGTGTTATTATTTCTTAATAAATAAACTATTTGACTGTGTGTCAAGGTCAATACGTCTCTTATAATATCGGCTTATTTGACCTTTTTATGACAAGGCAAGGTTAAGTCAGGTTTTAAAATGTCATATGGTGCAACTCCTAAAAAAACTGAATGATACGTAATTATAATGTATTTCTTTGTGTAAGAAAAATCCTTTATTACACGTTGCTTCACAGGTACACAGTCATTAGAAAAAAAGTTGTTTATATATATATATATATATATATATATATATATATATATATATATATATATATATATATATATATATATATATATATATATATATATATATAATGTATGTATTTCTTTTAAATTAGATTTTCTTTTTCTTTATCGTGGACACTAATATGTGTGATTGGCCCTTTGACCAAAACAATTTGGTTTGAGACTCAAAACTTCTCCAACCTCTTAAACCAAATAAAGCCATTTAGCTTCATGTGAGCAAAATGTCCAAGCCATCAATTAAACTCCATGTTGTTTAACCAGTTTGAGGATAAACAAATAAATCGAGTGAAAGTCACCAAATCCTGTAAATTGCACTGTCAGTGCTGCAGTGACAGAAATGTAAGTGTCACTCAATTTAAGAGAACAGCACTTGTGTCGAAATAGACGCCATTACAGGCCTCTCCATGTAGCACCATTGACTCAAAGCATCCTCTCTGACAGCTTTGTGTGTGTGGATGTGTGTATTCGCTCTGACAGGTAAAGTGATGGCAGCACACACCTCGCCTCTCACTGTCAACAACCCTCAGCATTCAAGAGCACACTAAACACCATTACAGATAAAACACACGTAAATATTAGTGCAGAGAGTATGTGGGGTGCCCAGCGCGCTGAGCCGAAACAAAACACTGGCCGACTGTAAGGTCCACACAAGTAAAACCTCTCACTTAAATGTCGCACTGATCTTAGCTTCCTTAAGCAGGTCAGAGACAAACTCTGTAGCAGAGCTTTGTGTGTGTTGATACAGTGATATTATTTCAGATAATAAAATAGCTTTAGTTAAACTTGTTATGAACAATTTTGGACCATTAGACCATTTTCATCAATTTCCTCTTTACAGCACCAACTACAGAACTTTTCAGTTTTTACTCACTTACACAAAAGGCAAATGAAAATGAAATAACTTTAAATACTTATAAAACCACATTTCCATTAAAATGCATTGTATTGCAAATTTGTTGAAAGATATCTAATTTATCTAATAGCACATTCAGAAAAATAAAGCAAAGGACATCCAGGCTGTAAAACTGTAAAACTTACCTAATGATCTGTTTGTGAACTCCGGGCTGATTTCAAATTGTTTAATTGACTGTACTTTGAATGCCGGCTTCAGTGATAACGTGAATGAACAGAAAAAAGTTTTTAGTAAGGAAAACACTTACATTGGTGTCAGAGTGCTGTAATATTTTCTTGCATGAATAACAAAGCAGAGCAGGTAAGCCAGAAATAGCATGAATGACAGTGGGGGGAAACATGATTAATATTAACACCTTTGTGTGAGCTCTTATTAAAATTACTGTCCTTGAAAAATAAATACATTATTTAATAACTCTGAGAACAGCAAAGGAGAGTGCCATTCAAAACTAAAAGAGAAATGGACCACTCGGCGTCTTGTTGTTTCGTGTCAAAAAAACATTATTTTTGAACTCACTGTTCTCTCATATATGTACACACACACACACAGATGTGTATATATATATATATATATACACTGTAAAAAAAAATTTTTTTGAAACATTTTGGAAACTGACAATTAAATATTGACCCAACAAATTGCTTTCAAATAATTATCCCCAAACAAAAAGATGCATTGGGGTAATTTTAGCTTTTGGTCCAAAGGTAAAATTAAAAATATATATTCTCTGAACATATTAAATTGTGTTCAGCCAATTAATCAAGTAAAAGTGAAATATCTGTGTTTGCTGAACAAGCCTTGCGGAGAAAAAAGAGAAACTGAGAGAAACCGTTGGTAATAGTATAGTGGATTCAAATATATCTACGCGGGAGAGATGAGGAGACTGAGGAGTCGATGCTGAAGTACGACGACAGAAGTTCAGACATCATTTCAAAACAGATTTTTCTTCATTTAAGTTATGGTGAGTACTGAAATATGAATTTATTAAGTCTTGTTTACGTCAAACCGAGTGCAGGTCTCAATGTTTCAGCATAAAACCGTAAAACATGGGCATTAATGTTACACTACCGCGGCCATTACACTAACATTGGGTAAGGTTAAACGCATTAACGACTCTCCGAATGTTTTACTTGAGGACATAGTATATTGTAATGTCTGAAAAATGACAGACAAGGGAAGCTCTATTTCCGAAGTTTTAATCAGAACGAAGACAGTCTGTGAGATGAGAACACTGTCCCGGCCCTCCGATCTAACTTATGCTCCGAACTTACTTTGTTAACCCCATCACTGCCGGTGCAAAACAAACACCAATTTCACAACTATGAAGAGTCTGTGCGCTACAATATTTTCCTTAGCCTACATAACATTGTATTTTGCAAAATAACATTGAATTCACGCCTTGGTTTCATGACATCCTTTAATAAACTAATTTAGTCCAATACTAATATCTCATTTACTATTTATTGAACTAAATAATTTTATCAAACTATATTGTGATTATGATAAATGTATGAGACACTAGCTATTAGTTATATGTTTCTGTTATAACTTTTTTTTTTTCTCTCTCAATGTAGCCAAACATCCTAGGTCTGACTCAACGGAACGACTAACGTTACGACTTTCACAGTGAGTATTTAAAAGTTTTTATTGCATATTTGTTCATACCATATTCGTGTCAAATACCCTTAGCTCTTGTGATATTTAAATTGTGTTAAATTGCTTTATTGAGAGCCGCCAATGAGACCCTTCTAAAATTTGTGACACTGTAATTCAGGCTACATAATTTACAAAGTGGTTGGCCAATTTGTCTTACACCCGTTTGACACATACTCCGTCTGCAGTGCTTATGTTCGTGTTGCAGTACATGTATGGCAAGCTATAAAGCTCAGAATTAGTAATGTTAATTAAATCACTATTTATTAATAGCAATCTGTTAATTAATAATTAAATACTGTTGGGTTTCTCACACAAACCGATCATTTCGTGTCAGACATCAATGTGTCAGTGACAGTATTTATATCACATTTTACCTCAAATCAGCCGTCCCCACACCATCACTTCTGGTAATGAGGTCAAATTACACGATATGGCATAGAGATACGCACGAAAGATCACTTGCGCCGCTTGCATCCCATTGAGATACGCCATATTGTGTACATGACTTTGGAACAGAGTAGAGTTATAAATTATATTCAAATTAAATGCATATGTGGTGAAATTACTAGATTTATTAGAAATGAGATATATTTTAAATTAAAACTTACAACAGGCTTGACAAAAACAGCCGATTCTCATCTTTTCTTTTGTTTAAAAAAAAAAAAAGAAAGGATGAGTGTTAACCATTATGTCACTTTTTTTTACCAAAATGCCAGGTATAGTGTCGTTTTCCTTGCTTTATCCAAGGAAAAAAGCCATGTGTTGACTTTGAAACAGAGTAGACTTTAAATTATGTGCATCTGTGGTGAAATTACTAGATTTTCATGTCAATACATGTTTATTTTAATGCGAACAATGTGCTGTCACTTTAATTTAGTGGGTCCAGCACAGCAAAAAATAGACTTAAACCGGAAATGCCGCACTGCTGCAGACATACCGCACCTGGAACACACTGTGAAAGCTCTAACCGGTTAACATACTCACTGCAAATGGAGTATGTGTGAAATGGGCATTAGTCTGGGAACCCCTCCCTCAGAAAATCTCTACAAACTTGAACAAATTTTATTGTACATCTAATTAATTTTTTCTAAAGATTTCTAACTCTTTTTATATATATATATATATATATATATATATATATATATCTGGGTCTTTTGCCCTTTCAGCAGTGTGGACTTGACTATCACCAGCATGCTGGTCACTCAGTCCACAGTTGGCTATATTTTCCAGTTGCTGTACAGACTTTATGACAACTTTTCCCCATTTAGCTCTATCTTTAGAAAGCCTTTTTTTTTTTTTTTTTTTCAAAATATCATCTTTCAGCTTTTTCATTTATTTATTTTGCAGGTTTAGAAGAAGTCCATGCAGTGCTGCTTCTGCAAGTTTTCATCACCTCACCAAGACCTAATTTTCAACTTGCAATTGGTCAGTTAATGCAACTTCCTTTCCATGTTTACACCTAGAATGTGTTTGCATTTTCAAGACAATTGGAGCTTTAAAAACACATTTGTGGAGGGTACATCCAAAGACTGGCAACAAGGGGAATACCACATTTTCTTGTGATTTTAGGGAAATCTGCTCTCAATCAACATTTCTTTACCATTTAAGAGGACATCTTAAAAACCACGAGAGGGTTCATTGTCCATTTTTAAATTATAATTTTGTAGCAACAGTTACTGTACATTCACAGCTCATAAGAACAGGAAAATACAAATCCCATGGATTAAATGAATTAAAAATTAAATGGATTAAATTCTGGACATCAGTTTGTCCTGAGAACAGGTGCAATGATGCAAGTCCATCTTCTTCCTTAGGATGTGCATAAATAAAATATTTTATATTGTTAGTGCAGTTTCATAAATGAAGTACCTAAATACCAAAATGTCAGTGAAATTTCTCTAAACACTGATAATACATGTTTTTTAAATAATTGTGTAAAAAATAAAGTGGTTTTGTTAATGTAAGATCTAAGGTCTAATGAGTTTTGTGCATCTTGAAATCCTGAATTGAAATGCATGATTTTTATCTACTAAGGTTTACTGTGCAGAAATGTTCAATGTATTTACCATTTAAGGTATTTTCACAATACTGTTGTAGATTTGATCAAATGTATTAAATAAAATGTGGCAGTATGGATTGAGTGTTTAATGTATATATTTTTTTTCTTTTGGGGCAACGGGGAATAAACAATACAGTGAAGTTGCTTTACTAATATAAATTTACCAAAATATATTTTTAGTTTAGGTAAAACTAAAAAGGAATGCTACTACAATTTAAAATGTATAATTGGCCCAATAACATGGGTTGGTAACCTAATTTCGTTTCAATTGTTTTAACAAATTATTTCTAATTTAGCCAATGTTAACAGACTATTGCTACAATTGATAAAATTACATTTACAGAATTTCACTTGGGCCAATTGAAAATTTTAGATGTGACCAGTCACTAGAAAATTTTGAGTTGGGAAGATTATAAATTTTTTACAGTGTATATATATATATATATCTGACCGAAAGGGCACATTAGAAGAGAAGGGGAAGGGGCAGGTGCTCAAGCTCCAGCGAAAGTCAACATAATGTCTAAGATTATGCCATTATAGATATAGGCACAGTGATCCCTGCTTGCATAGAACAAAATACACTGCATAATGAAAAAAAAAAATGTGTGAATAAAACCGATAAACCCACTGTGTTACCAGCCAGAAGAAAAAGTACTACTAGTACACCTCATCTTAAACTGTCTCTGTTACAAGAGAAGAGACAAATTAGGCAAGCAATTCACACAAACTGGCAAATAATGCTATCAGCATCACATCAGAAAGTCAGCAGACCTCCACTAATGCTTTCCTCAAACACGGAAAGACAGACAAAAGGAGATAAATGTTAGAGAGGTAATAGTCGTACATCATCTCCTTAACATACACAGGCCGTCAATAGGACTGCAAGGTCCTGACGCTAATCACTACTGTTAGATAAAACTGTGAGGGTTAATGGTCCATATGGCCCTGCAGCACATGAAGGATCAAGATAGCAGCCAGGCCTCTGAATCACTGCCCTCAACAAATCCATCGCCTGCTCTCACAATGTGGGAGGACAGAGGACTTGTTAGGTGGGGGCAATCGATTCAAGCACAAGGCACTCTTTTACAGCCCAACATTCAAAGCTGCAAAACTTATTGTAAAGTCAGCGGGTGAAAGGGAGGGAGTCTTGCCCTAAAGCACTCCCTTTTGTACCCCTGTCACCTTCGTTCCAGATTTATAATACTCTATTACAAAAGTGTGCATTGAAGCCCCATTCAATTAGCCTATCAAATTATTTATGGCCAGATTGTGAATGGGTTATCAGAGCTGGAGATAAAAGAATTTACGGAGCTTGTAATGATTCACAACATAAGGGTTTACGCAAGCTCTGTGCTGTCTGCGTCTTTATTAAAGAAACTAAAACAAAACAAATAACCTGTCCAAAATAAATTCATTATCATCTTTACTTTAAAACACACACATACAATCACACACACAAATATATATATAAAGAGAACAGACTTTCTGTATGTATAGAAAATAATTTGAATATGCCATCCAAATTATGTTAAGATATTAAAATACAAACACACACAGAAATAAATAATCTCTATGCATAAAATACTTTTATGACAGTGTAAAATTCTATCCAGTTCAATATCAGATATTATTAAAAGTTAACTATTTTATATATATATATATAATTAATTATACTCATTCATTTGAACTCATTATTTATTATGTTAAATAATACACATACAAGATGCATAAATATCAAGTATTTTATATAAAGCATAATCTGTGTGTGTGTGTGTGTGTGTGCGCGTGTAATTTATATCTGTATATAAATACTTCATTCCAACATGTCATGTACACTGCTATGTAAATATATTAATAAAGCTTAATAATGTTATAGTATCATAGTATAATATACTGAATATCCTACAGGTAATTCTCTCTCTAACAATACAAAAAGATGTACATACTATCCACCCTATCTGCCATAAATAGTATCGAAAATGAGTAATATCACTAAGAATTTAGCATGGATAGTGTGCACATTGGGACGCGGGCCCGGATTCTTAGAACAGGGCTGTCATTTTAATTCCTGGAGGGCCAGTGTCCTGGAGAGTTTAGACTCAGCCTAATTAAACACACCTGATCCAAATAATCAAGTCCTTCAGGCTTATTTGGAAACTCCATGGTATGTGTGTTGGAACAAACCTCTGCAGGGATCCAACCCTCCAGGAATTGAGTTTGAGACCCCTAGCTTAGAATATACACACACACTTATATATAACGGCTCCAAATATTCTTATATATAGGCTTTATACACACAGATATATGGCCAGCTTTGACATTCATATTCAAACCATAGGCCTGCATGTCTCAATTCTGAATGACAAATAGATTGTGACGACTAGAAAATAGCACTCAATTTCCTTTTCACTAATGCAGCCAATATACTGTCCCCTGGATCGATGGAGATGCGCCGTGAGACGCTGACCATTACTGTGATTGAATCTCCACTTTGACGCTCTAATATGGAGCACCTCTTTTAGGCCGAGGAGATGGATTAATACAGTCTCTTTGCCATAAAAGATGGCCCAGCTCTGTATAGCGGAACTGTCTCTGCTAATGTGAATCACATATAAAAATACACTCGCAAAGTAAAGCAGCGAGCTGGCAGTCACAGGCGATGTCAATTTAAAAAGAAGAAAAAGCACATACAAACACTTGTGCAAAAGAAAAAAATTGTGTGCAAGACCGGTGACCCTGCCAAGCTGCACATACAGTGTGTGCAAGCAAAGGATAAAAAATGAAAATGCAAAACGCCTGGACTGTTTACCTGAGAGGGAGTGGTTGACATTTGGACATCCGTCAATCAAATATTCAATAGTAGAGCCCAGTAGTGGGCATGGGACTTTGTTGTCATGGATACGGCTGTAGGTAAAAATGTGCAGCCCGCTGGGTCGTTCCTTTAACAGAGGCTCTGCGTCCTCATTCAGGTAGCAGCCAGGGGCATGTTCCCATGCCAACACCCATCTATTTGTGAAATGTAAACCCAGGTAGTAAGAAACAAGATGATTCTTTCCTTTCTCTCAGGTCTGTATGTCACGCCCTGTGTTCAAATATTTGTGATGAGAAGCCCTGTCTCAGACAGAGTTGAAAGGGAGGTGAACAATTACATACAATGGTGAGAGAATTTTCTGTCACTGTACTTGTTATTTCTGAATAAATATCATCTAGAGTTAAACATATATTAAAATTATTGGTCTGCTTATGCATGGCTGATTGTCTGGAAATTCAAAGTGTTTTAATTAAATCCGCTTCCTCCTGAAAGGCTATTCATTTGTACGTTTTTTCTTCCAGTTTCATTTGCGGGATTATTGATTCGGTTTTTGATGCTTAATTTAAAAATAAATCTAATTTTAATTAGAGGACATTTGCACTTTTGTTAAAGTTTGCTTGTTATTTTTTGCTGAATAAACAAACTGAAGCAAAGGCGCAGTGTTTGTACCTGGTTTAATTAATTATAGAGCAACAATGTATCATTTTACAGGCTTTATTTTCTCTATAAAATTTAAATTGATTCAGAGTTTTAATTAATTACTCCGCATTTAAACTGTAATTGTAGTCAATTTTAAAGCGGGCATTGCCAAATATAAATAGACAACTGTTCAACCTTTGTAAAGCGAGTGTTTTCAGCGCACAGTTGGATCAGCAATGTGAACGATCGTTTATAGATCAGTGGTTATAGCGGTCTTGCGCGCCCTCTAGAGGATCAGGACAACTACTGCACATTACCAGTTCACTTCTCTCTCTCACACACACACACACACACACGTCAATTACCAATTTACTCACTCTCATGCCTAGTGCTCACCACTGCTCATCGTGCACTTTTGTTGTGTGTTAAAGAGATGCGATGGAAAATAAACGATGAGTGAGGGAGCCAGTGCATAAGATCAGGTGTTTCACAGGGCTGGAACTACATGAGGGAAGCCTGTGTAGATAATGGCAGAATGTTCATTTCTGTGTGAACTGTCCCTTTTACAGTAACACAACTTAACAACAATTCGACAATATATACTTAGCTAATAAAGGGCAAATAACTATATGTATATTTAAAAATACAAATCTATTTAAAAATACTACATCTTTTAAAAGGCGCCATTTAGCGGCGACATATCTAGTAGTAGTAATTAGCTTTTTATGGAAAAAGTTCAAGTTCAATTGACATATTATTAAAAACGGTTTCCAAATTAAATTAAACAGTCTAAACTATGCTTTACTATGTTAGTTTGATAGACTACAGAGCCGAGCATTTACACAAAAAAGTGCACAAATTGTTTTCAAAATATGTAACTGCATCTTTACACCATATCTCGAGAAGTACAGCATTAAATCGCATGCATAAAGCGCCTCAGGTTGAATGTTGTCTCATGGAGCACCACTGCCACCTGCTGTTGAGCTGCAGTACTGACTCTGTGAATGTGTCTAAACACTGCGCCTTTGATCTTGTAAATTTCTTCCCACGTATGGATTTAACGAGAAAACAATTGGGCAACGATGGGCAGTTGTCTTACAGCAGCTTACATACTATGCTAGGATATTATGAAGCGGGAAGTTCAGTAGATAATATGTGTGGTCGTCTGATGTAGCCTTGATGTGAAGACAGAAAAATGAAGTTCGAGACGTTTCAGTCGTTATATTTTTTAAGCTGTTAAATCGGTTTATGTTTAAAAGTTTGCAAAGTTGTTACTACATGAAAACTAGACGAGTGGGCGGAGAAATTATCCTTCGCTTGAAGAGCTGTTGTCAAAAAAAAAAAATTAGCTGGAGTTTATTTCATTCAATGGCGTAAAGAGGTACTTTTGTTTAGAAGTAAAGAAACTTTACAGCGCTTATAAAGTTGTCAAAACTTCTTTGAAAACTCTAGTAATTAGCTCTTTAAATATGCAAAAGCGACAAAACTCTCAATATTACCACAACAGGCTGAAAGACTCACGTGCTGGTGATTTATTTGAGTGTCATCAAGCAGCAGTATCAGAAGTTCTTATATAGAAAATCCCGTTTTCTCAGGAAATGACATTCTAAGTCTTCATAGCACCAGTTGCAGTAGCTCAATTTTGAGCAGCTGAGAAACTTGATGAAGGTTTGTGCCACAAGGATATCCTACTTAAAAAAAAAAATAGATTCCACGTAACATAAGATGGAAACAGACTTGACAAAATCTGCCATAAACATTTATCTCCACGGCTAATAACTAAGTAGAAGAGCAAGTGATCACAGGAAATTCATATTGAAAAAAGCAATGTCCAAGTGACACAACAGATGTCCAGGTACACGGATAGTTCAACACTAATCCTTAATAATCAAGTAGGCACTTTCTTTTCTGGTCAGCCACAGTCCTGTCATGGTCTTGGTTCATAATCTGGCACTGAGGTTCAAGATCCAACTCACTGCCGTCCAGTTGCCCTCTGACGGCAACTCTTCACGCACATGCCCTCCTACTTTGGATAATCCAAGAGAGAAGAGTTTAGGAGCAGAATCCAGCACCGTCCAGAAGTTCTCAAGAATATATAGCTTCGCTCAGAGGAAAGAAGTGGAAAGGGGGAGGAGAATGTGAGAGCAAACAAAAAACCTGACAGGTCAAAACACAGGGGAAAAGCGAGAGGCCTTTGAGAAAGGTCGAAAAGAGCCAGCAAATGCAGGAAGAAGAAAGCTGGAAACGAAAGAGCATGAGGAAACTGAGGAGATGTCAGGAGCATGAGAGAGACGGAGAGAAACTGGTGGTTACCAGAAGCACCCACTGTGCAGACTGCAAATGAAGAGTCCAGGACCAGTCCTTCCCTCCCCTCATTCACAGAGCCACAGTCCTGCACTGCCTTCTATAGCCTTTCCACAGCATGAATATATTACTAGCCACACAATGATGTTGCTTATTGTTTATGAATTACTGGCCTGCCAGACAACAAAGGCTATTTTCATAAGAAAACTCTAATTCATTTCAGTTCCTATTTGATTAGAGGCAGAAGAAAAGAAGCCCTTTGGTCATAGCCCCCAGAGGACTGTTTTTATTCAGTCCGTATGAATAGGGCTTTATTGCTCTTCTTTTCAAAAGCTGACGGGGAAAAGCTTTTAGAGTTAAACATTGACGAAAAATTATTGGGCGGCTGTTTTTGTGCTATAACAAACCCCTTCAAAAGGACACTAAGCTCTTATCCTTCCTCCACTCACTCACTCTTTTCTCTTTCTTTTTTGGCAAATTGTAAAGCCTGGAAATTAATGACAGACAGTAGCAAAAGAGGGAGAGAGAGAGAGCAAAAGAGAGAGACCAGCTCAGCCACAATGCATGTCAAATCTAAATGATCACAGGCTACTGAATAGTCCAAAGGAGAAAAAGAAAGGGAAAGACAGGGTCTTAGACAAGCGACTGTGTGTGTGTGTGCGTATGTGTGTATAGACTGGTCAAATGCAAAATGATTCCATGTCCACAGAGTTCTGCCGCCCCTTTTGCATTTCGACGACAGGTATTGTGCTTTCACCATTACCATAAAGAGGCTGTTAATACCTGGGAGTCAAACTTTTTAACAGTAAGAGTAACTGCACAACCATTATGTCCTAAACTTAGGCTTCAATCCAACATGAATGTCAACAATGAAGGTCTGAAGCATCTTCGGTGAGAAATTGTGATCTTATACTGATGGTGGCAAGGTAGCACTAATTGTGTCCTTTCACAAAACCAAATTGTCACTGAAAGCGACACCTGTCTTCCAAACTCGATATGCTGTAAAAAGGGAAGCGAACCGCAGAGAACAAAAATGAAAAGGCCATCCTGGCATTTATCTGCAGGTTTTATCTATACACCAAAGGATAAATCAGGGCTTCCTTTATCAGGAGGGCATTATGCTCCTTTGTATTTATGCAGGAATATTTAACGGGAGACAAAAGGTGACTTTCTTCTTATTCATCTGCGAACAAGGCAATGCTGGCATTCTGAAAAGCCTGACATTTGAGCTTTTTGCCAACACTAGCAAAATTATATCCTTTCCATTGTAAATCAATGAAGTAGAATCATCGCCCACAATGGGACTAGATTGCCTTGTCACTATAATAGAGCCTGGTGCATGCAAAACCTTCACCCAGAACTGTTGTGTGCAGATGAAGACGAGGGCATAAAGTCACCCTTGTCATCGTGCCCTTCCCCTTGACAGAGTACAGAAACATAAAGCTAAACTCCTGTGTTGAGCACCACACGCCTGTTCATTCACAAGCAGTTAATACATCTTCATGATGCGTTCTCACATTGCTCATGCTGTAAATCAGAGGTCAGAGTTGCGGGTTCAAGGTGTTCACAGTAAGAAATCTGCCTAGTTATATCATTGACTATAAATTTAAAAAAATTCAAGGATGCATTCAATTTATAAAAAAAAAAAAAAAAAAATAGACTCCTTTTGAACTTTCTTTATATCATAGAAAACTGAAATATTAGGTAGCAACCATTTTGTCAGTAATAAGAAATTATTCTTGTGCAGCAAATCGGCATATTAGAATAATTTCTGAAGGATCATGTGAAGACTGGAGTAATGCCTGCTGTAAATTCAGCTTTGCATCACAGGAATAAATTGTATTAAAAAAAAATTAATACACTTAAATTATTTTAAAATGTAATTTTTCATATTTTTTTCTGATTTAACAAAAATGCAGCCTTGGTTAGCATAAGATGTCTTTCAAAAAACAATTAGTAGAAGTACTTTACGGTATTTTTTTTTTCTTTTTAAGCCCAACTGATTACATTGAAGTAGAGAAGCAAATAAACAACCATCTTTATTTACAGAATTTACATTTATGCATTTAGCAGACGCTTTTATCCAAAGTGACTTACAGTGCATTCAAGATATACATTTTTTTTTTTATCAGTAATTTACAGTAACATGGAACTGAGGTAAAGAATTCTTATTAATAAATATTCAACATGAATTCTGATGAGGCTTTTCTATTAGTGTTGCTGTGTAAGCACTATAGGAATAAATGTCAAGTACAGTAATAAGTCACAGACAGTCAAGTCCATAAATAAGAGTTTGGCTCTGCTTTTGTCACAGTAAGTCACTGACACCGAAATGTATACAGATATAACTGATATAAAAAATAATTCAGGTATAATGAGTATCATAATATTGAACTGTCACAGCTTGAATTGCAATGGCACCTAAAACAGGTACTAAACATACTGACATACAAGCATAAGCATCATGTCCCACATTCAACACATAGAGTGACATCTGGGATGCTTGTGCATCTAAAAGATTAAATATCAACAAACAATTAAATGGAATGAAAAACTCCTCTGTATATTTCTCATGTAAATATTCACAGATCCAACATCTTAAATCAGAGAGCATCTGAATAAAAGTTATTTAAAAATGGAACTTAACAGTAAAATATGATGATCTCTTGAAGCTTTGTAATGACAAAAGTATTACGTAGAAAAACAGGACACTCACAATCCCAAACATTAGTGGGACTTAAAGACTGAGGTACTCTCTCAACACCTTAACATGAGGTGAAAGACAAACTGGTCAGGGATATTCACAGGTTACACTCATGCCAACCGACAAGATTTAGCTACCAAGTCACATCATGATGGTTCAGATATAAACAAGTGGTTTTACATTTCTTCAGGATTTCACAAACTAAATCTGCTTGGTGTAGGTGCACTAAAAGACCATTTCTTTGAGTTTTTTAACATTGGAATGAGCCATGTAAGGTCAAATATGTAAGATTATTTTACTACAGACCCGTACCCACAAACAACAAAGGTGGTTTCAATGTAAGAAAACACATGATAATTTGAATGTTCTGGTTTAACTTCCCGATCATTTTTAACACTAATGTAAAAGAACAAAAACTAAAAAGGAGGCAACATTGATCTCATAAATTGGTCTCATCCCAAGAAGGATCGTTTATATTCTTTAACATTTTTCGAACTATCCTCTCCAGATCTTTCCGGGCTCTCTGTTCTTCCTCCAGACATTTCTTCATTTTTTTATAGTCCTGTTAGAATGGTAAAATCATGTAAGCAGGAAATAGAACATATTTAATAATAGTGTTTTCTGTTAATTTAAATATTAGGAAAAACTTCCTCCAGCCCTCAAAGACACTCACCTGTTTAAGTTCTTGTACTTCATCTCTCAGAGCATAAACGACATCCACAAGGCTCCTAGGAAACATTGAATATCGAATATTGTCAGTAAATACTTTTTTCTATTCGATTTGTGTTCTCTTGACAGGCATCCCTCTTTATTTATTCCCATTATAAACTCTGCTCTGGAAATGGACAAATATGCAGTCTTACTTCTCCTCCAGAAGAGTCTGACCATTACTCTTCAACTCGTCTACACTGAACGTCTCCTCCCCAGGAACTATCAGAGCTGGACTGGCATCTTTCCACTGTCCTGTTTGAAAAGAGAAGCCCCGCAGAATGATTTCAGGAAGATTGGTTAAGTTGGACTCATTGATTAGGTCAGTACAGGACCACTGTGCCTCAAAAAAATAGTTTGGACTGGATCAAACTTACACAGGACTGTGCGTGAGTGAGACAGGAGTTAGTCATGCAGAGAGGGGTCATCCAAGAAAACTAAAAGCATTCAAAAACCAGAGGACCAAGGGTTTCCTGAAGGGCGGTAAAACTAAAATTTCATCAACCCCAAAAACAAAACCCATCAAGTGAAAATAAGCTATACACTTATATAAAAATAAAGCAAAATCAAACAAAAACAATACTTGTTGTTGCAAGATAAATGGAAACAACGTCTTTGTTTTGCTGTCATTTTTAAAGGATAAACATGGTGTACAAAACAACCCAAGATTTATTCAAAATGTATATTTCAATGTTTGTGGTATTTTGTCATGTATTTGAATCTGCATATATATATATATATATATATATATATATATATATATATATATATATATATATATATATATATATATATATATATATATATTTAACACACATTAATAATGTCTTAATTTCAAACCACATAAACATCACTGAAGTATCTCTGTTGAATGGTTTTAAGTATATCTGAATGAAACGACCGACAAAAAGGTAGTAAATGTTCATATTGTCTTCTTGTTTTTTTTTTTTTTTTTTAAACCACAGAATAGAACTTGGTCACAAGAAATCACAAAACATGATGAATTATACTCTTTGTCATTATTGAAATAACTAGCAAGTAGATTTTCTTGTTTCTCTCATAAACACGTCATACATAAAAGAAAAGCATCAAACACTGAGGCTTTGACAGTCTCACAGAACTCGACTATTACCATCCTCACACCTGATTTGAATGGGTTCTAACAGAATTTAAACCAACATTTGTTCTGTAAACTTCCATACTTTTCACCATAGACACACCACTATAAACTTACATGTTAGATACAAGCATACAAAAAGTCCAAAATCATTCAAAATACATTTCCAAATTGAAAATAAATACATTTATATCACATAAGTATGAGCCAGACGTCCCCAGTAATACTGTTCATGATGCCATCTGAGAACCATAGTTATGAATTTCTCTCATTCAATAAGCTCTCTGGTAAAGACCCAACTCCTCGTTTCAGCAGAGTGGCAATCCAATGTTCACATTCAGTAAAAGTCCAAGTTAATACCACATATTTCAGATGAACGACAATGCTCTAATATTTACAGACACACTTTGTTTTTTTTTGTTTTTTACAGCAGAACATGTCCTTGTTGCCTTCAGAGTGTATTGTACCTTCAACAGCATTAAAAATTAAATACATCTGGGAATGAAAACATCAGTTTTTTTTTTTAAAGGACACTTACATAAATACCAAATGTGATGCAAACAAAGTAAAAAAAACTGAGTTAAGTGAGGTGGTGGTTTCGGGGGATTCAGATGTCAAGGCAACAGGGAACTGCTTTGGGAAAGTGCATATATATGTAGAAAATGATGACGAGGTATGATTAATACAACACTGAGAAATTAAAAAAATAAAAATGAATAAAATAAATATGCATTACAGTGACAGATCATTAAATAAATAAATAGTTTCAAATAAATATAAAGTCACTTGAAATAAGAGGAGTGAGGGGGAGTTTAATTTTGGTGGGAGATGTAGGAGCTCTTACGGGAAACAGAGCCCATCCTGTAACTATGGGCCGTCCATATACTGTCATAGTCAGAGTCCTCTGAGAGGTCCGAGGTAGTCTCGGGCCTCGAGATACTGCTACGGCGGCCCAGAGAGTCCACACTGGATTGATCCAAAACGTGGTTATGCATGAGATCAGTGCCTTGCCAGGCTGAAGACGACGTCCAGTCGCAGATGATGAGAGGGGGGTCAAATCATATGAATGAAGGGAGGGAAGGAGAATTGCAAATGGAAGGGAAATTAAACAAGGGGGCCGAACAAAGAATGGATGTGGGTTGTGCAACCACACAGACGGAAGAACCAATTATACCCCAAGAGAGCAAATGGGTTTCATAAATAAATGAATAAACAAAAATGATGTGTAAAGATGTCAAAATGAAAATATGGGGAGCAGGGGATCATGATAAATAAATGAACATTAAGTATGACGAGTGAAAAACAAAGAGAGAGGTTATTGTTAAAAGAGATCTCTGAATAATTTTGTTAAGATCAACAGACTTTAGTTTATTTCTATGTTACGCATAGAAAAGTAGGTATGAATGAGGAATGTCTCAGAGGATACGAAACGGAGGCGAACGGGCCCTCGTACGAGACTTACTTGAGTTCAGAGTCTGTCTGGTTTTGGCACTCGTGCAGTAGGCCTCGATCACTTTCAGGATCTGAGCATCTTCCTCCAAAGCTACAGTACCTTCACAGGTCAGAGGTTACATCAGATGCACGATCTTTCAGAAACTCTCAGTGTCAATAACATTATAAACCAGCTGACTTACTCTTCCTCAGTGCAAACTCCTCATCGGACGGCTTCCTCTCCGGCTTTCTCTTGGGCAGCAGCTTTTTCATAGTCTTGGGGCTTTTACTGAGGTCCTGAAAGAGAAGGAGGAATAGAAATAGGAAAGGGAAACAGAAAGAAGGTAAAACTGAGACTTACAGTGCCATGAGAGAGTATATGAAGTTATTTAGAGGTGTTAATTAGTGTTCACATATTACCACAGTATCAAAATAATAGTGACTACAGTATCAAGGGAATCAATCAACAATTAATCAACAGGTTTGTATTATATCATACTACATTTAATATATTTTCACAATATTTTAACTAGAAGTCCAGTGTGCTGCATAATTAGCTGTAATCGGAGGCCAGAATACCTCTTTATAGCAGAGAGCAGCTGATGGCCTGAGTGGGGGCGCTGGACGCAAGCAGCTCAGGCTCCAAGGCTTCTGGGTTTTGGGGGGCTCCAGGGGGCCCCACATCATGGTGCTGTGAGGGGTCCCATGAGAGGAGGGGTGTGGTAAGGTGTGGTATGCAGGAGCAACTGTCAAGCCCCGGCTTTCTCCATGTCTGGACGGCGTCAGAGGGTGAGACGGGAGCTGCAGGGGCAAAATGTAGGTTAACCTTGAAGTTGAAGATAATTTACAGGTCATAATTCAAAAATAAATAAATACTTGTACTTTTGTATTTTGTAAAGCTCTTTATGACTGTATTTACACGACTGTATTTAAAGCTTTTTGTGCATGCCACCTATAAAAGTGTTAAATAAACATAGACAACCAGACAGATAGATATATTTCTAAAACATTAATATTTAAATACTATATGTGTGGTTTACTAAAGGCCAAAGTATACTTTGTTTTTTTTTACACATTTTGCAGTTGAAAATGTAGCCGTTCAAAGTATAGACCAGTCAAGGTGTGTGTGAATGCAGGCGGTCTACACATGTGCTCTAGAAGGCTTCATCTTTGTCCAGTGTCTGCTCTGTTTTTCTACAGAAGTTATGACTGATAAAATGGCTTTGTACTGTTTTAGAATAAAGTTGCTGTGATCTCAAAACCCTCTCACACAAGCGCTTGTCAATGCAGGTATCTGTTGTTGTTGCAGTCTCCATTATTTGTTGCTGTCGTTGTTCCGTCTCTTTTGATTCATTTTCTACTGTGAAAAAATGACCTGGGCCAGTGTCGCCACCTTGTGGAACAACTGATTAGTGCATAACTAAGTCAATGCGGGTGCATGCCCTGCGCATACATGGAAAGAAATTGTCTGGTGCGCGTACCCTTGTGTAGGTGTAATACTGAAGTATACTTTGGCTTTAAGGTGTGAAATAGATGACTCACTGTGTGGCAGGGGACAGTGAGGGGTTTCATGCTGGGAGCAGCCATAGTGGTGTGCTTGATCTGTCGGTTCAGATGCTCGAGCCAGTCCTGCAGATCCTGTTTGTTATAGCAGATCACCTGAAGCCTCTCGAACATGCTTCCTATTGGATGGACAAACACGCAGAGTCAATGAAGGACTAATAATGATCAAAAACGCTTGACTGTGTCCTGAACACAAAAGATGTGCATCAGTTTGTCCTTACCCGAGAGTTCAAAAGCATTTTTGTGACTTTCACAGTCTTCTAATGGGGTCACTGTCATCCCACTCAAAGGTAGCTTGCCCTGAGAGAAACAAAGCAGACATTTTTATTTGTGCTAGAGCCGTAAGTGCCATTTTAATGTTTTGAAAAGATGTGGTTTGAGTGGATTTTAGGGGGTGGCAGAGCAAGGACAGTGAGATTTATTCTGCTGCGCAGTAATCAGTTCTGACAGCAGCTGGGTTCTGACCTGGTAGATAAAGCCACTCATCCTTGGACTTGCAGACAGGATGAGCAAGACATGAGGAAACAGTAGCAAGTAACGTTCATGCCTCTCCTAAAAAAAAAAAAAAAAAAAATTATTATATCAATTTAAAAAACTATAATACCATATAGCCATTTTATTTATATATATATATATATATATATATATATATATATATATATATATATATATATATATATATATATATATATAAATATAGGACTAAAACACATTTTTGTCCATTTGAATTTACTTATAATGCATTTGTGCTGTAATTTAGCTTTTTCCATTCATGATGTCCATGACTGAGAACGAAATATTTTAGGATATAACTTAAAAAAAAACACATATAGTTTCCAAAATGTGCCTTAAAAAATAATAACCATATCTGTAATAGAGAATATTGTTATATAGATCAGTGGATCTGTGGCATACACATAACATACTAATATGCTTTTAATATCCAAATCCGTTAAAGGATTTTTAGGCTGCATTAATTAGGTAAACTGGAACCGGAACACTTCACATAACACCCTATGTACTTTCTACATCATTAGAAGAATGGCATCTACGCTAATATTTGTCTGTTTCTCTCTTGTTCCGAGGTCACCGTGGCCACGAGATCCAGTCTGTGTCCAGATCAGAGGGTCACTGCAGTCACCCGGATCCAGTACATATCCAGACCAGATGGAGGATCAGCAACTAGAAAGGACCTCTACTGCCCTGAAAGACAGCGGAGACCAGGACAACTAGAGCCCCAGATACAGATCCCCTGTAAAGACCTTGTCTCAGAGGAGCACCAGGACAAGACCACAGGAAACAGATGATTCTTCGGCACAATCTGACTTTGCTGCAGCCTGCAATTGAACTACTGGTCTGTCTGGTCAGAGGAGAACTGGCCCCCCAACTGAGCCTGGTTTCTCCCAAGGTTTTTTTCTCCATTCTGTCACCGATGGAGTTTCGGTTCCTTGCCGCTGTCGCCTCTGGCTTGCTTAGTTGGGGTCACTTCATCTACAGCGATATCATTGACTTGATTGCAAATTAAAACAGACACTATTTCAACTGAACAGAGATTACATAACTGAATTCAATGATGAACTGCCTTTAACTATCATTTTGCATTATTGAGACACTGTTTTCCAAATGAATGTTGTTCAGTGCTTTGGCGCAATGTATTTTGTTTAAAGCACTATATAAATAAAGGTGATTGATTGATTGATTGATTGGTATCACCTGAAGTGGGTCTTTTTTTTTCAATCACAACAGTTTGGCACCATGTCACTCCCAGACATAGGACATGTGGTATGACTGCTAACAAACATTTTTGTCAGAATGTTTTGCTTTATCATAAGTATTTTTTTATATTGGTTTCCCCAGAAGCCACCTGAACTGTTAAAGACCCAGTGAAACAGAAGTAGCGACAGATCTGCTCTTTTATATTGTGACATACATCGGAGTAACGCATTATCTAAAAAGGAAAGAAAAATACAGAGCAAAGACTTAGTTTGATGCATTGGTTGTTAGATGGAGGAAGATCTGAATGTGTTTTCGGGATCGATTTTAAGAAAGTGTCGGGATTTAAACAGACTAAATTATCATTATTAATATTATTCAGTCCAGCTTTTTGATAAAACATTATTTTAAAAAAAATGCATGGATGAATCATTCACAATATCATGAATAACATGCATTTAGAAAAGGGTGAATTTAATTTCATGCTGACATTAATGTCTAGTATTGGTCAAATCAAACCCTCAAATTCACAGTATTAGGAGAAAAAACGTTCATGAGGTGTACGAGCTGTTGAGATCTCACCTCACAGCCGTGGTTCTGGACCATGGCCTGGCTCATATACAGCATTGAACCCAGAGTCTTGATGTCCTCCCCCTCCCACAGACGAATCGTCTCGGTCAGGATCTGAAGCTCGAGCTCCTTGCGCTTCCGCACCTCCTGACATTGTGCCTGTAACCATGGCAACACAACACCTTAAGAAGGCAGTTTTCCATGGGAATGATCCACACCTTACTGCAGTGGCAAAACAACCAAGTCTGCTTTAGCATTCTAACACTCACAGAGAGATTCTTGAAAGCCGTCATACATTTCTGAATTTCTGTCCTGTCCAGATGACCCTCCTGAAGGAGACAAAAAACAGTTTCACACCGAAATGCCACCAATCATTAAAACCTCAACAGAACAGCCCATAAGCTCAAACTCTCTCTTCTACCTCCATGTGTCTCTCCAGTTCTTTTAGTAATGTGGGATATTTGTCCAGTCTCATGAAGGGTTTGCTGAGGCCAGAGGTCAGTGTGAGAATGCCTGGTGTCGACGCACCCCTCCCCTCCATGAACTCCCCGAGCTCCTCGCTACAGGAACAGAAATGAGAAGAGTCGCCAGTTTTCAGAGGAGAGGCTCTCTGTAAAATCAGGCCACGGTATGGTGGCGTACCTGTGATCGGTGAGAATACTGACTGCCGACGGGTGGTTGGAGCAGTAAGACACATAAAGAGACCTCATCTGGGGCATGAGATTCAGGAAGAACCCTCCCACTTTCTGCTGCAGCTCTGGAAGCCTTAACCACAGAACATTACAGAGAATTATTTCACAAATATTGTGCTAATATTCTTCATTTATTTTGCTAAGGATTGTTCTGAACCCATACTCCTAAGTAGGATATAAATCTATATTACAATGTTTTTTACTACACCATCTGCAATTAATTAATTCCAATCAGCTTATATTTACAGACTCCAATCATTTTGTAGATACACTACCATTCAAAAGTTTGGTAGGACTTTTTGAAAGAAAGAAATTAATATTTTTATTCAGCAAGGACACATTAAATTTGACCAAAAGTGTCAGCAAAGATATTTATAATGTTACAAAAGATTTCTATTTCAAATGCATGCTATTATTTAGAACGTTCTAAATTAATAATTTCCAAATACATTAATAATAATAGAAATTAATTAATTAATATATTAATTAAATACTTTATTAACTGTTAATAAATTCATAAACAGTTTTGCTGGTAAACCCAGTTAGCGTTATCCAAACTTAATAAAGAATTTACCACTAGAGGTCAGTGTAAATATTAGAAACCCCTAGTGATACCCAAACCCTTTTAACGGAGCTCAGGTTACCGCCAAGGTCTATTTTCATCAGCTAGAAGTCGAAACTTGATACATTCAATTGAGTCTCAGTTTCACGAAGTGCTTCGGCCCTCCTGTCGTAAATTACTTAAGGGCTAAGTAATTTACACAGCTGCTCACGGTTAGAATAATACTCACTTTGTACAGTCCTCCAGTGACTGGACCAAAGTCTGCTGGAAAGTGCTGATTTCCTCCAGGTTCCCGAGAATGACACTTACGTCTGAGGTGTTCAGTCTATGAGAAACAATAAGAACTGTGCTCAAACGATTACATTTTATTCCATCAAATTATTATTATTTTTTAATTAATTACACAAAATGAACAAATTATACCCAACAGCCATAGACAGAGCACAGAATAAATGTGAATTTTAAAACTGAATTGTGTTTTTAATATCCTTATATTTTATTAGCTGTGTGTTTTTTAAGGGAAAAGCCAAACTTTTTACTTTTCTGTCATCTGTAGAGGTCTCAGGTAGTTGGTCAAAAGGCTCTGGAGCTCCTTTGAATACTCCGTTTCAGTTTCTAAAATGTTCTGTAGCACCTGAAGACAACCAAAGAGCAGCTGTTTTAGTTCAGATATTTTTAACACAATGATTACAAATCAGATGTGCTCATTCACAAATCAGTCTGATTACTGCTCATGCACAAAACCTCCAAAATTAAGCAAATCACCCTGGTGTCCCCTGAAAAGGATAATTTATTGAAATGTGCTCACCAGGTTGTAGTAGGTTTTACTGATGGTTGTGCTATCAAAACCTTTGGGAGGGCTTTTAAGTGTTCCAGATTTAGGAGACACTTGTTTGTCTGTAAAGACACAGAGTTTTAATAACGATGCACTGTGGATCAAGAGAAGACTGTGTTTATACATTTATAATGGTCAACAGCAAACTGACGCTTACCAGACCCTTTAACCTCTCTGACGTAATTACTTGGAAACCAGCCAGTCTTGCCGTTGAGGGATCCCTCCCACCAACCCCCTTCTTCTGTGCGAGTAACACTAATGATGTCACCCTTGCTGAAAGAGAGTTCATCCTCATTGGTCTGCTGGAAGTTGAAGCGAGCTTTAACCACTAACTGTGTGTTACTATTCTCCGTCATGTCCTTTAAGAGAGAGAGAGTACTTATGTTTACATGCAGCCTCATAGTGGGTTAACAACATCCGTATATCAAAACGGACCCATTTACGTGAATTAATATGTTTATGCTAGACAGAGTTCCAGGACACGGTTTATAACGCTATCAATTTAAGTTGGAAACCTCAAAAAAAAAGACATCTTTGCCTTTTTATTAATCAAATTAATGAAGCCCTGATGAGTATAAGGGACTTCTTTCCAAACATAAAAAAAACTGACCCCAAACTCTGTAATGGTAGATAGGGCTGGGTATCGTTAAAAACATTTTCAATATCAATACCTTGACTTTGACACCGGTTCCTGAACAATACTTTTTTTGATACCAATTTTATGAAATCCATCATTTTCCACTGATTTACGTGATCTGATGAGCATTAGCTGCTTCTAGCACAGACAGTCTGTGTTTTCTCTGACTCAGAGGAAGCTCATTCGCTGCTCATATGTCGCTTATATTACGCATTCATATCCCGCCCTGTCTCTAATGACAAACGTCCATGTCACTTCCAGAAAAAAACTTTTATAGGAATGAAACATGAAGCTAATAAACACACAATTACGACAGTATATGATTTGTATGTGGTTTTCATGAGATTCTGCCTATTTTCATAACAGTACAGTGTGTTTACAGAAAAAGGCTAAGCAGGTGTAGCGATTAGCTTGATATAAAAGGCTACAAATAACATATCTCTGCAATTATATGGCCAAGACACACATTAGATTGCAATCAAATGTTATTACAAACACTTGATGGTGGTTTAAAGTGAGTTTTGAGTAAAAGCATAGTATACATTTTATATTTTGCCTTATGTAGCATGATGTTATAATGTGAATTGTCTCGTTACAAGTGTTTTCCTTGATGCCTCGCAAGAGTCAATCACTGATTTAGCCTCATCAAGCATACTGCACACTTATTGGCTCACTATGCAAATTTGGCAATTCGGTCGGTGCCTAAAAAGTAATGAACTCAATACCCAGCCCTAACGGTAGTGTAGATGGGACGCACAATGTAAATGAATATTTTCATTGAGATCCACTGAGGCTGGTTGAGTGTCCTCACCCCAGTGTTACTCACAAGGCTGCGGAACTGGTTATGGAGCAATTTAGAAGATCGGCCCAGCGAGGACTGGGAGGCCAGTGATTCGAAGGACTTGATCCGGTGGGCAGAAGAGTGACGGGTACATACAGAGTCGCTGTCTATGCCAATATCTACACCAGCAGAAAGAACACAGAAGAAAAATCACCAATGGGAATATCTGTAACACTGTCGCACACTAGAAGAGCTATAAGCACATTAGCAACTTTGAACACATTTGAAACCGTGGATAACACTGTGGGATTTCAAATTTGGGGATTTCAAATTTTACAGTTTATGGTTTCTTTGTTTTTGTTTTAGTAAACATGTTTTTAAAAAATAATGTGAAATATTACAGGATAATTCTAGAAAGATGCACTTACCTGCAGTCACTTTATTGAGGGCAACCAGGGTAGTTAGCACTCTGCTGAAATTGTGGCCATGAAAAAGGTCACCAGCCTCAAAAGGCTACACAGATAAAAAAAAAACATTATATAACATCATTAATCTAGAGCACCTACATGTCATTTAAAAATATGAGAGAACCATAGAGGACTAGTTCAAGCACTTAAAGCATGGCTCCTCAAATCTGGTCTTCAGGATCATTAGAAAATTACAGGTAGGGGAGTTTGATTAGGGTTGGAGATGAACTCTGATTTGAGGAAGGGCGCCATATACTTTACAAGCTTGACACGAGAGGTATAACAAACTAGTCTTCCACACTATTCAAGCCAAGTGCACACTTTATTTACAAGGCAGGGGAATTTACAGTGCTTAACAAATGTATTAGACCACCACCCAATGTAAGGTATGTGCCACAGCTACTCTAAAGTAACAGCATTGTTGATTAGCAAATTGATTCTTTATGTTTCTGTAAAGGTTAATCCACCCGTATGTGTAAGTTCTTTAGTCACAGTAGTATTTGTAATGCTAAAATATGGTTGTTGTTATCAGTGTTTCTTTTAATTTACTGTTTTACAAGAAAGGTGGAAAAAAATAGTAAAGCACCTTATTATTATTATTTTAATTCAGATGCACAATTAGAGTCAATAACAACAGAGACTGTAGAAAAGTACATAAAAACAATGCCAGCAAGCATGCAAGCTGTTATCAAGGCCATAGAAAATATATAATATGGTTATTATGTGTGAATAAAGACTATTTAGTTGTTTTAGTTTTTATTTGCCTAATAAATAATAAAATGTTTCGTTTTAATCAAGTTTTTGACCGATTTCTATATTTCATATAAAGCACTTATTTTTGCTAATCAGTAATACTGTTAGTTTAGGGCAGCTGTGGCACAAACCTTACACTGTGTGGTGGTGGTCTAATAAATTTGTGAATCATTGTAGATAAAAAGATAATACATCAACATTGTACTCCAATACACAATATCAAAGAACATTGAAAAATCTAGTTAAAAATAAAACTGTCATAAATATAAATACCAAATTTACCCATGTATATTTTTATACAAATATTTAAATGTATGCAAAATGCTTGAAAATGATTGCACAATTTGTCTAAAGATATGAGGCTTCCAAAACGTAATGGACAAATATAAATTACTTTGAGATATCATTGTGATATTCAAAATATTGAATGCCAGCAAATATATGCATAAATATGGTGAATATTTCATATATACAGTCCAGACCTAGAAAGAGTCAACATTCATCATCTATGGAGACAATCATCAGTCATCCACTGCGTTTAGACTCTGAGCAGGTGGTGTAGTTAGCTAGAGGTCACTTATGTCTCTTTGCTCATAAAGTGAGAAATCTGATTTGTTCAGCTCTATATGGTCTGTCCTGTATTGCCCTTTGCCAGTATTATGTTTGACGGACAGTTATGTGTCCTTCTGTCAATGGACAGAGGCATGTGAACTTCAGTTGGAGAAAACATCAGCTCCTTCAATGATTCACTAAATCACTGTAGGAATACATCTTCCACTTCTACTGTTAACATATAAGAACATCCATCATAGGTTTTATATTATAGACATTCGTCTATGCTCTCCCACCACTATAATTTATTGAAAAATGTGCAGTTTAAATTATTTTGGTATTAGTAATCAGAAACAAACTGTGATGGTGCTGTTGATGACAGCATTGAACCCCAATGAAGCTTTGGGCACTGCCAGATCAACCAAATACCTTTTAACAGCTCAGAGAGGAGCAAATTACTGTGAGCTGCAACAGTGAAAACTCAAAGCACAATAAAATAAAGATGGAACCTAAACCTACACAGTGTTGAGAAGGTACAAAGCAAAGTGAGCTGTGAGATTCACGTATACGGATGAGAACAAATCCTGAGATTAATTAACAGAATCACCAGCAAAACATACACATCTAAGCAGTAAATGCACATCTGACACAGCATTAATGTCAAAGATGTGGAGTAACGAACTTGAGAAGAGGGCATCTTTTCCTAAGATATTGTCAGTACTTGTTTAGATAACGCTTCACACATTACGCACCTACCAAGATCTCCATGTGTGACATGGACCTCAACCTCACCACATGTAGATACACTTGACAATACATTAGCATCACCCTGAACCATCTGCTCCTTAATAAATGCTCCTTAATAAATTTTAAGGATGTCCCTCACATAATGCTCATCATATTAGGGGTACTTAGAGTTAAAAAGTTAAAACACATTCTTAAAAACACTTTTTTTTCTACTTAACCAAGCAGAAAATAAAACATGAATTTATACCAGAGCTTCAAATTCATGCAGACTCATATGGAAAAGACAAACTGTAAGTTACATGAATGGACAAAGCAACGCCATTCATAGATGGGACACAGCCCTATGCTGTAGCGCACAAACTCACAACAAAAAATACAGATGTTACTGGCAAAAATTGCAACAACAACCCAAAACATTTTCAGAACATTACCAAGCTTTTGTCCCACTAGACTATGACAATGAAGCGATGAGCAGGGCATGATCTCTCTGATCGGTCCAGGGTTGCGTCTGCTCTGTAGACTGCACGTGTCTTTTGTTGATTGTTTTCATTGTGGCGCCAATGCAGCAACATACAGTAGAGTCAAAAGAGCAGGAACACACCGACTCACCTCGACGCGAAACACCGCGCAGCCCTTGAGAAACTCCGTGATGTTGCTCAAGCACTCGCTGTCGTTCTTGGGATCCTGATAGATCTGAGGAAGACGGGAAGAGCAGTTAAAAAGCGTGAAAGCTTTGGGAGCGAAGGGCTGCCTCTACTATCCTGTATGTGAGTCCACGGGCTGACTGCCTGCCTATCACCACTTCCACACACACATCGCGAAACACAGCTGCAGCCCCGTGAAAACTTTTTTTTAAGTGAAACAAGGCTCTTTGTTAATCCAACACAGTGGACAGCACCGTGGAACTGGACAGCAGGAAGCGGGAGGAAGTGACGTCCACAGATGGACGTGATCAACACACCCCTGCTCTGGCGGGGCAAATTAAAACGGGTCCGTCAGTTAGAGCAGGTATTGTGAGAGGTGAATGTTAAAACTTTAAAACTTTCCGATATATAATGTAGACATCTGTATATATCATATTTTTGTCTCTGACAGTGTATTCGCGAATCTGTGAAGAGTGTTTTTTAAGAAAATTTACAAAACTCCAGCGTTAATGTCAGTCACTTAATTTTATTGTGTACTAACAAAAAAATGACCTTTAATAGGCTATATATTTCAAGTGCATCAAGCCTTCCCCTATATTGCGGTTAAAGTTCATTAAGTTCTTTCAGGAATTGCAGTGTGATTTTGCTCCATCAAGTTCCCCAGAGACGTGTGCCTTGAGGTTCTCCAGAGGGTTCTGCCAGTGGGGCGATCTGATCTCATTTTCACACTACAAAATGATCAAATTAGGATAAATGGGGTAAAAGGAATCCTTGGATGCCTGCCAAGCAACTGATGCTTGTGTGAAATAATCATAGGAATAACAGTAGCCATACCTAAAAAAAAATGCAATGCTCAATCTTTAGTTAAATCGATAGTGGTCGTTTCCCAGACAGGGTTTAAATTAAGTCTAGAATAGGCTTTATCTAGAATAGTTAATCATGGCTTTAAAAATGGTTTTCTGAAACACAGATTAATAACTCCTGGACTATGGAGTCCTGGGGCCCGTACCATGAAGCTAGCTGGTTAGCCAGGTACATTTCAGGTTAGTTTGCACCAATCCTGGGTTTTAGGCACCACGTAAGGGGCTTTCGCTTTTAGCTGCATTCATTGCCTTAGTAACTTACACTCCACAGCTAACCTGCTCCGGGGCAGGTTATGTTCTGGGTTAGAGATCTCAAGTGAAGCTGGATCAATCAGATGTGAGAGAAGTGACACATGTCTGACACAAAGTCACTCCCCAAGTTTATCTTGCTCCAAATTAAAGGTCACTAATGCTTAAAAAAATAAATAAACTGGATTAATTTAAAACCAGCTGTGCTTATCTTAATTAGCATGACAGAGGTTGTCTATAATACATGAAATGAACCAAGAAAAGATTCAAATTTTACGGAATTGAGAAGCAAATCTAAAGAAATCAATGACAGAAGAAAACATACTTTAATCAACATTTACTGAACAAGAGGAATCTTTTTTAAAGCAAGCTAAATAAACTGCAAACATCATGTGTGGAATAAAAGAAAAGGAATTCCTTGAAATCTGGAATCTACACATTGGCCACAATTATTTGTACCCTTAGAAACTGTTATTAGGAAAATATGAAGTCAACAAAATATAAATACAAATAATAAATAAATAAAAGTAAGAAGATAGCTAAAGCATTGTAAATTTCCATTATTAGGACAATGATTAAGGAGTTCCAAACAACAGGAAATAAAATCTTCCAACAGTATTGTCTACTGTGTCTATAGTGTCTTAATGCAACATGAAGAGGAAAGCTTGAGTGGCCAAAAACACTGCAAGGAGTCTTGGTATCAGAAAGTCTCAAAAACAACAAAAATTAAACACCAACGACATCAACCACAAGTTGTTTGGGAGGGTTTGAAGAAAAATCCTCTACTTTCATTCAAAAATAAACTCCAGCATATTCAGGTGTCAGACACGACTGGAACTTTAAACAGAATTAGGTTCAATGGTCAAATGAACCCTTAAAACACAATGGTTTTGGTGAACACAGGGATAAAATGTACTTCCTGTGTACAATGAAATACACTCACGGGCCACTTTATTAGGTTCACCTGTTCAATTGCTTGGTAACACAAATTGCTATTCAGCCAATCACATGGCAGCAACTCAATGCATTTAGGCATTTAGATGTGGTGAAGACGCTTGCTGAAATTCAAACCGAGCATCAGAATGGGGATGAAAGGGGATTTAAGTGACTTTGAATGTGGAATGGTTGTTGGTGCCAGATGGGCTGGTCTGAGTATTTCAAAAATTGCTGATCTACTGGGATTTTCACGCACAACCATCTCTAGGGTTTACAGAGAATGGTCCGAAAAAGAGAAAATATCTGCATCAGAGAGGCTAAGAGGCCGTACTCCAGGAGGATAGCCTATTGTTTCAGCAACTACAGAGACACTCAGAGCCTGTGGCAGGGGATACAGACCATTGTGGACTACAAGCTCCCACCGCAGACCTGTGACAGCACCATCTCCCTGCTGAAGGCCTTCTTCGCTCGCTTTGAGGCACAAAACAGCACCACTGCACCATAGACTCCAACTCCTCCCGGCGACCAGGTGATTAACACACGCAAACTCCGGGTCCTGACAACATCCCTGGGCATATACTGAGAGACTGTTCAGTGGAACTCACTGATGTCTCCACAGACAATTTCAACATCTCACTAAGTCAGGCTGTTGTCCCCACATGCTTCAAAGCTACCACCATCATCCCAGTCCTGAAGAAGCCATCTCCATCTTCTACTTCAATGACTAAAGTCTGGTTGCACTTACTCCTGCTCTCAACGAGTGCTTTGAACAGATAGTCATGCACTACGTCAAGTCTGCCCCCCCCCCCCATACCTGGTCCAGCTGGGGCTCAACACTTCGCTGTGCATCTAACAGTTGGACTTTCTGAGTGGAAGACCTCGGGCAGTACAGGTCAGCAGCAACACATCCAGCTCCATCACACTGAACACTGGGGCACATTTATTTCTACATGCCCTTATTTGTATACTTGCATTTTATTTAATCTGTATCTATCTGTATATTCATGCTCTACAGTTAAAGGGGGGGTGAAATGCTATTTCATGCATACTGAGTTTTTTACACTGTTAAAGAGTTGGATTCCCATGCTAAACATGGACATGGAATACTCCTTCTGGTTTGTCACAAGTTTCGGGAAGTTTTTTTCAAGTATGGCTCTGTGTGACGTTAGATGGAGCGGAATTTCCTTATATGGGTCCTAAGGGCAGGTCTACCGGAAAAGCGCGCACTCCCGTAGAGCAGAGCACTGAGAGCACAACAGACATTCACTGATCAGAGCAAGAGCATCGCGAAATGTCACAAAAGAGGAGTGTTTTTGATTGCCAGGGCAAGACAACCCTGCACAGATTCCCAAAAAAAAAAAAAAAACAGCATTAAGGGACCAGTGGATGGAGTTTATTTTTACAGAGCATCAACGGAGTTGTGCAAGTGTTTGTTCCCTGCATTTCGAAGATGCTTGTTTTACAAACAAGGCCCAGTTTCACGCCAGATTTGCACATCGTTTATTTCTTAAGGATAATGCAGTCCCAACGAAAAAGGATCACGATCATGTGTTGGAACCGCATGCGGTGAGTAAAACTGCTTCAAATATCTCTGTGTTGTTAACTTAGCTATCGTCGCGTAAGCACATCAAGTAAACAACATGCGATGTTGTCATCAAACTGCACTTTCCACATGTACAGCTTAAAAAAAAAAAAGACAACATAAAGTGGAACTTAGTCATTTTCCAAAACCGCTAAGCAAAAATATACAGTTTCAATACATACCACATAGAGACGTCGTTGTTGCTGCTACTCTTGTTAAATTTAAGCCTCTGGAACTGATTCTGGATCATAAATATACGCTGAATCTGACTGTTAGCCATGGTTTGTTTTGGATGATGGTTTTCCCTCACGGTAATGTCACAGCTTCCAAACGCTCTCAGTGCAAAAGCCTACCGGCGCTCGTGATTCTTTAGCTCCGCCCACACGTCACGCCTGCAGCAGGTCGTGCTTTTCTTTCTCTTATGAATATAATAAAACTAAAGACTTTTTGGAGTTATGAAGGATGCAGTACTACTCTATAGGTACTCAAGATTAACAGGATGTTGAGTGAAAACGAGCATTTAACCCCCCCTTTAATGTTATCTGTATGGACAAAGAGTCTGAGAGTAACGCAATTTCAATTCTCTATATGTATGTATGTACAGTATTGTTCAAAATAATAGCAGTACAATGTGACTAACCAGAATAATCAAGGTTTTTCGTATATTTTTTTATTGCTACGTGGCAAACAAGTTACCAGTAGGTTCAGTAGATTCTCAGAAAACAAATGAGACCCAGCATTCATGATATGCACGCTCTTAAGGCTGTGCAATTGGGCAATTAGTTGAATTAGTTGAAAGGGGTGTGTTCAAAAAAATAGCAGTGTGGCATTCAATCACTGAGGTCATCAATTTTGTGAAGAAACAGGTGTGAATCAGGTGGCCCCTATTTAAGGATGAAACCAACACTTGTTGAACATGCATTTGAAAGCTGAGGAAAATGGGTCGTTCAAGACATTGTTCAGAAGAACAGCGTACTTTGATTAAAAAGGTGATTAGAGAGGGGAAAACCTATAAAGAGGTGCAAAAAATGATAGGCTGTTCAGCTAAAATGATCTCCAATGCCTTAAAATGGAGAGCAAAACCAGAGAGACGTGGAAGAAAACGGAAGACAACCATCAAAATGGATAGAAGAATAACCAGAATGGCAAAGGCTCAGCCAATGATCACCTCCAGGATGATCAAAGACAGTCTGGAGTTACCTGTAAGTACTGTGACAGTTAGAAGACGTCTGTGTGAAGCTAATCTATTTTCAAGAATCCCCCGCAAAGTCCCTCTGTTAAAAAAAAGGCATGTGCAGAAGAGGTTACAATTTGCCAAAGAACACATCAACTGGCCTAAAGAGAAATGGAGGAACATTTTGTGGACTGATGAGAGTAAAATTGTTCTTTTTGGGTCCAAGGGCCACAGGCAGTTTGTGAGACGACCCCCAAACTCTGAATTCAAGCCACAGTACACAGTGAAGACAGTGAAGCATGGAGGTGCAAGCATCATGATATGGGCATGTTTCTCCTACTATGGTGTTGGGCCTATTTATCGCATACCAGGGATCATGGATCAGTTTGCATATGTTAAAATACTTGAAGAGGTCATGTTGCCTTATGCTGAAGAGGACATGCCCTTGAAATGGTTGTTTCAACAAGACAATGACCCAAAACACACTAGTAAACGGGCAAAGTCTTGTTTCCAAACCAACAAAATTAATGTTATGGAGTGGCCAGCCCAATCTCCAGACCTTAATCCAATTGAGAACTTGTGGGGTGATATCAAAAATGCTGTTTCTGAAGCAAAACCAAGAAATGTGAATGAATTGTGGAATGTTGTTAAAGAATCATGGAGTGGAATAACAGCTGAGAGGTGCCACAAGTTGGTTGACTCCATGCCACACAGATGTCAAGCAGTTTTAAAAAACTGTGGTCATACAACTAAATATTAGTTTAGTGATTCACAGGATTGCTAAATCCCAGAAAAAAAAAAATGTTTGTACAAAATAGTTTTGAGTTTGTACAGTCAAAGGTAGACACTGCTATTTTTTTGAACACACCCCTTTCAACTAATTGCCCAATTGCACAGCCTTAAGAGCGTGCATATCATGAATGCTGGGTCTTGTTTGTTTTCTGAGAATCTACTGAACCTACTGGTAACTTGTTTGCCACGTAGCAATAAAAATTATACTAAAAACCTTGATTATTCTGGTTAGTCACATTGTACTGCTATTATTTTGAACAATACTGTATGTGCTGTGCATGTGGAAGAACTGACAATAAAGCAGATTTTGTCTTTGACTTGACTTTGAAACTGAGACTACAGTTTGCACCGGCTCACCAAAATTGGACAATAGAAGATTGGAAAAATGTTGAAATGTTGCCTGGTCTGAATAAACATTGATTTCTGCTGCAACATTCAGATGATAGGGTCAGAGTTTGGCATAAAGATCATGAAATCATGGATCCATCTTGCCATTTCTCAATGGTTCACAGTGGTGGTTTAAGGGTGTGGGGGAGATTTTCTTGACAAACTTTGGGCCCCAAATTGAGCATCATTTAAATGCCACAGCCTACCTGAGTATTGTTGCTGACCATGTCCATCCCTTTATGACTGCAGTGTACCCATCTTCTGATGGCTACTATCAGCAGAATTATGAACCATGCCACAAAGCTCGAATCATCTCAGACTGTTTTCTTGAACATGACAATGTGTTCACTTTACTCAGCCTCCAAAGTCACCCGATCTCAAACAAATAGAGCAGCTTTGGGATGTGGGGGAATGGGAGATTCACATCATGAATGTGCAGCCGACAAATCTACAGTAACTGTGCGATGCGATCATATCAATATGGAACAAATGTTGGAATTTTTCCAACACCCTGTTGAATCTATGCCACAAAGAATTAAGGCAGTTCTGAAGGCAAAAGGGGGTCCAACCCAGAACTAGCAAGGTGTACCTAATAAAGTGGCCAGTGAGTGTATAATGCTGTATCTTTAATGTTGTTGGCCTACTTTTCTGCTGGAGGTCCTGGACATCTTGTTTAGATTACATCATGCATTCTAGCAATTAACAACAGATAAAAACATTAATCTGACTGACCCTGCCTTAACTTTTATAATTCCATCAGGACAACAATCTTAAAAGACCATCCAAAACAACATGAAAAATGGGATACTGTGTACAAAATGAAGGTTTTGACGTGCTCATCCCAGTCCTCTATAGATAACTAAAGGAGAAAGTGTATCAACATGGACCTGGGAAACTGAGAATCTGGAGAGATACTGTATAGAATAATGGTTTCTGAATTCTTATCAGGTTTTCTCCAAACTCATCAGGCATTACTATAGGTGAAGATTCAAAGCTGTTATCTTGGCAAAAGGAGATTGTATTAGATTGTATTGTATTAAAAAGTATTTAATAAAATACTTTTGGGGGGTTGGGGGCGGGGTGGTATAGAGTGTATAAACAATGTTAATAATATGTTAATTGCACAGTGTGAGATTGATTGGTAACAGAACTTTGTGAGATTGAAATGAACAAAGAATGACAGCTTTTTAGTGGTTATGAGTGCTCTTTGTGAGCTTTTTACTTTTTAGGCCTTCAATTTAAAATATAGAACTTTGTTATTTGGCCACACACTCATACTGCTTTAGTAGTTTAGTTTCAGGAATGACATCTGCATTTTTATGCAGTACAGATATATGGGTCAAAACGTCAATTTTGATGTGCCTCTGATAATAAAGCGGCCATACAAGTTGTGTGTTTTTTTTATGTTGCATTAAATTTAACAGGTTAGTTCTATTGCACTCTGACAGGTCATGTGGATAGTCCCAACAGAAACATGATGCTTCTGCCCACACCATCTAAAAAGGTCAAGTGCGCTAATATTTGTTTTTCCACTTTAAATATGCAAACTTTAGTTGTTGTTTTTTCCCTACTTCCACATAGCTCTCTTGCCAGGTTATATACCTGCTGTAAACATCCTATTGTTGTGTTCACTGTGAGAGTGTGAAATTTGATAAGGAAACCATGATGTAGCTTGAAAATGGCTTATGCTGTCATAGACTGTTAGTCATTGTCAGAGCTGACCCTGAATATGACTGATTTCTTCAAACTTAAAACTCTGTATACGCCAAACCAAGAAGGAGAGACGCCATGCATTATTTATGGATAAGGGAAGCTGCTTTAAAAAAAAAAAAACATGCAAGATAACATTATATCTGTGTGGTCATGTGCTTATAAAAAAATAAATAAAAATACATACATTTCTCATTTGAATTATATTCTACTCCGAGAGGCATCTTAAAATCGTTATGCCTTTCATAGATTTGCATTTAACCTCATATATGTTGTTCAGTGGAATATATTATTTTCACTCTGATACTATGAATCGAGTAATTTTGTTGTTTAATACTATTGCCTTCTGATTATTTCGGACTCCAGATGAATTACATTTGTTATGCTTTTCCAGTTTGCATTGCATTGGAACGAAGCAGGCATTTATGGGAATAAAAAAAAACACTGTTTCTTTAAATGAGAGCACATCTGCTATTTTGTTTACTGTCTATGGCGGCCCATTTCCAGTGTAAGCAATATAAGCAAGGATGCATAGCTAACCTTTATAATACCTAATAGATTAATGCTATTCATACACATCCATGTAATGCGATTTGCACGCGCTTATATCCTCAGGTTTCCATATACAAAGCAGATTACTTACATACATGCGGTTAATATCCACATTGTAATGGTTTTCAGTCAGATGACAGTCAGATTTAAAAATTCAGTTTGGAACAAATTTCGCAATAAAAAATAAAAAAAAAATTCCTGGAAGCAACGGCAACACTATCGCGCGCTGAATGCATGACGTTACCGACCTGCATGCTGTTTTCATTCATATAGAGGATTAAAACATATGTTCTTACCTACAAAACATACACTATATATGCCACTTGTGTGATAAAAAATAAAGATCAACGCGTGTGTAATGTGAAGATTACAGGAAAATGAACACTGAAACACGGTGCACTAAAAGGGAGGATGCACGCTTACTTTATCAGTAGTGCCTGGACGCAGCCGCTCCAGCAACCTGCACAGGACGACCCCATCCTTTAGCGAAGAGTGCAGAAATCCATCAGGGTCCGAAATGGTCTTTTTTGGTGATTCCAAAACCCCGAGCGTAATGAGCCAAGTAACCGTTTGTTCCGCCGGATTCATGGCCAAACCAGCAAGGTCGATTGATGCTATCAGTATTGTAATGGAGAAAAAAAAAATAGGCTGTATGTTATTAGCCAGTCGTTGAACTGGGCACCATTTTCCCTAAGACAAGTTGTTTGAGGGATGGCGCATTATGTGGCGCTCCATGGAGATAAGTAATGCTATCGCTTCGCTCCCATTTATTTTATTACGACAAGCTTTTCACTGGAATACAGTCAGCGCACTGAACCTGCATCTTCCGGTAGATGACATCACAGATACAGCATATGTGACCAGTCGGCTTCGCATCCTACTTTGCATATGGACTGCATAGGTTCACCTGCTCTTTGCATGACAGATGTGTCGTTACAGAAAGGTCTAGTGAACATTTGTTACAAGATCTGTGATTAAAGATCAGTGAGAATAACTTTTGGTTAACGACCTTAATGAAAGGACGTCGTGAAGTAGGCCTAGTTTTATACGCTGTAAGAGTGTGAAAGATTGGATTTTAAAGGGGATTTTTTTTAGGGAATTTTAAATATGCAGTCTTAAGCCCTTCTGTTATTAGGCAGGTTTATAGAGTTGGGTTTTACGCCACTGTTGTTTTTTTAGACTAGTATAGTTCATATATTATCCGCAGGGTGGCGTCCTTTGACATAATATAGCCTGCTCAAATGCATCTTAAACCAGCCAATAATAGACAGTTTAATGATTTTGAGCTGGATTAGACTGGCCTTGCTGTTCTCAGCCTCACCAGCCGAAAAGACCCCAAAACCTGTTTAAACATCAATGAAATAGAAATTTGTAAAGTTGTTTTTCATTAGCCTGTTCTCTTTTTAGAAATTTCTGTGTAATTTACAGAGCCTTTGCAGTTAGTAAGGTTTAATAATAATAATTATAATAATAATAGGGCTGTCATTACTTCAGTATTCAGTGCCACATGATCCTTCCACATGAAATGATTCTAATATGCTGATTTCCTGCTGAAGTAACATTTCTTACTGTTTTCCATTTTGAAATCAGTTGTTCTGATTTGTATTTTTGGAGCAACTTTGTTACACTTTCTTCAGGATCTTCGGCAGCATTTATTTCAAATAGAAATCTTTTTTTAACTTTATACATGTATTAACTGTCAATTTTAAATTAGTTTAATGCATCATCAAGTATTAATCAGTCATCTTTCGGACCTTAAAAATTTGAACAGTAGCGTAGCTTTTATATTACCATGTGTGACAGCAGTAACTAAGATGAAAATGTATAAATGACTCTCACCCATCGCCTCTCCCTCCTTAATCCCACCAACCCACAAAACACTATGATAACTTTCCATCCAAAGGCCATCCTCATATTGCACAACATTGACCTTGAACGTACATGTTATACAACTTGCGTTTGCTTTACTGAGAATATATTGCCCATATGTCTCATATACCACACACTTCCATATCTTTTATTTATTAAATAAAAAAAGAGTACATACATTTAGCGATGCATTTTCCTGCTATAATTTGCAACATTTTTATTTTCTGAATTTCAGTATGTCATCTGTTCTGTGCTATCCTTGCTAGGCATCAGGGAAATGTAGTTGTATGGTGTAAACTGTCACCCTGTGCAAACGACAATAAAGAACATATTGCCTTTAGTGATAAATTTTTGATGAACAAGCTCTAATTCGTGCATAACAGTAAACTGGCACAGTCAGAGTAAGTATGATCTAAACCAGCATGAACATGAATGGAGAAACTGAAACATTTATCAAAACTATGTTCGCTAGTCAAATTGTATAGACAGCATAAACCACCACTTCTCCTTTCCAGCTTACCACTCACTCCTTCTCCCTCCTGAATCATCTGGCTAGCTACCTTGAGGAATCTGAGTTCCCAATGGGTCACCATGGATACCGGTGGAGCTTCAGTGTTCGTCTCAAGAGTCAGATGAAGGAGAGAAGCAACCCCTCTGTTGCTGGGAGGGCAGAACTTCATGTCTTAACAGGGCTGCCATGGGACTACCTACAATCCCCCAGACCCATCATCTCTAGTAGCTGTAACCAAGGATGCCCTTGCTATATTTCCTCTCAGAGTACTCTGGACCCTCACCCCTTTTTAATTTCTTTAAATATTTTGATTCAATTTTACATTGAAGTATTTTCTTTCCCACTCTAGCTTTCTAAGTGTCCTGTCTATTTGTCTTTGCCTATTTAAAAAAATCATCAGTGTGACTCTTTGTAAAATAAATTAATGCCACCATCTTACACCTTCTGAGCTAAAGCTGTTGTTATAAGTGGTCAATATGAGGTAATAAAAGCAGTCTATATTTTATTGCTCGTGTGGCTCTGCATTGAACGTAAATGCAATATATGTGTATAAAAGAGAAGTCTCTGCATGTTTTACTGCTGTACATTACAGATTTATGATTGTTTTGAAGTGAATGAAGTGTTTATATTGTTCATCTGTTCTTTTCTGTGTAGGAGTGACAACTGTAACTCATAAATATATACAGCCTGAAGAAAAACACCACATATACAGATTCATTCTTCATTAAACTCTCAAACACAAGTGCTTTAGATTCAAACAAGCTTCACTTCACTTCCACTTTTGTGTGATTTTTGTTTTTTAAATACTGCATGCTGCAATACTTATCTTTCTCTGACACTATCTCTCTCACACACGGTGGTAGCACTTTCTCAGTTTCAAGCTATTTTTGATTATTTTCTTCCTCCAGGTGTGGCTCTCTTTTCATGAGGCTGAGTACTGACTGAGAGGTCATAAGAAGAGCGCTCTTAGTAATGAAACCACAACTGTAAGAAAGAAAGAACAGCAGCACATCTGTGGCATTTCTGTCACTACCATGTTTGTGAAAGATTATCTGCAAATCACCTTAAATCATGCAACTTGATTGGTAAGTTATTACTTTTAATTGTGGTCAGACTTTCATCTGGTGCACAATATAATGGATGAAAATGTCCCCTAGACTTAAAAAGAAACCAGTGACCTGTGCCAAATATAGCCACAATATCATAGAGATCAGAGGGTTGACTTTTTTATTAAGGCTAGATAGAAATCCACACCATAGAAACCCCATGGCATCATGGCAGTGATTTTTACACAGGCTAGTTGCTCTCAAGTTTGTTTATGGAAATATATTACAAGAATTAATGGTTTAATAATGGGGGCAGGTTTTTTTTTTTTTTTTTTTTTTTTTTTTTTTGCCTGTCAAAAATTTGTCAAAATTATATTAGTTAATTCTGGCTGTTTTACATCTTTATGTGCATATGTTTTTTATATATATATATAAACAGGTGGCAAGAAGGTGTTGGAAATATGTCATTTTGGGATTTTTAGTATCCTAATGTTTCCATGTTGGACAAGATTGTGTGTGTCAGATGTCAGGAAGAGTCACAGCAAGTTGCACACACACAGACACAAACAAAAGCCAAACTGCACTGATGAGTGAATGAACAATCGGTTCACAGACCGAGAGAAAGTGCATGTCTCCCTAAGCATCACCATAAATTGTCTCCTGGCTTTCATAATGCATTAATGCTGCTAGGCTCTGTTTGCATGTTTATCTGTCATTTCAGTGAAATGTATGAAGCAATGCGGGGGGGAGATGGAGTACACCCACAGATCTGGAAGTCTGCAGTGAGTAACAAGCTTATCTCTCTATCTCAGCACTAATACAGACGCATCTGGAAATTATGTGGAAGTCATTTCTTGCCCAATCATTTTCTGTGGGTATGTAACAGTTTGCATTCCATTCTTTCCTCTTACGAGATATAAGGCTAGCTCTGTATCTTGTATCTTTTAAGATATGTGTTTGCTTTGTTAAAATCATCACTGATGTTAATTGAGGTCTACCTTACAACCATGATAGATAGATAGATAGATAGATAGATAGATAGATAGATAGATAGATAGATAGATAGATAGATAGATAGATAGATAGATAGATAGATAGATAGATAGATAGATAGATAGATATTTTTGTTTGTTTTCCCAGAGGTATTGATGCTTCAGCTTCTCGGTGACTGTGTTTTCCTCCTCCCCGCTTGCTTACGCAGGAGTGTTTCTACGAGCATCTCCGTTCATCGCCGTCATAGCGGTCTGACGAGATGTTTAGGTGACAACGGCGAGCCCTCGGTCCGTCAGCCTCCGCGCATCGCGTGCTTCCACAGAAACACCGACGGTGCCTACGATGCGTGACCTGTTGACGCTCGTTCTCCCGCGGTGCGCGCTGCTGCGCTTCTGTGTCTGCCAAAATGGACTACTGAACAATCGACCTCAACATGCCTACCATTTATGGAAGTAAGGGAAAACTTGCAAGTGTTTGCTTCATGCTTCAGCACGCGTCCCAGGTTAGTGTCATGATGCGTTTAATTCCATTGTTTTTCAAGAAGAGATAAAAACATGACGATAACTACATTTTTTATTTAGTGTTATGCTATTTATTCTCTAAATTGTATTTGTTTTTATTATTATTTTGTATTGTTATTATTGATGAACAGAACACTGAGTGGCGCAGTCTCAAGCAACCCTTTTTTCTGGCGTCCCATACTTAGACAAACGTCAACTATCTTTAAACTTTTTAAAACAATTTTTTTTTTCTTATGTATATATATATATATATATATATATATATATATATATATATATATATATATATATATATATATATATATATATATATATATATATATATATATATATTATGCATAATTAGTTTTTGTTTTGTCAATGTTAAGTCTGATGTTGATCATCACGAGTCATCATCACGTACTGTTGCTATGGTTATCTCCGCGAACTTGAACACGATTTCACATCGCGAGAGTCTTTTTAATGTTGTGTAGAAATAGGCGTCCAAACCAACGTGCATTTTAACTTTTGACAAATATTTGAAAACGCAGAGGAATAATGAAAACAGTCGAAAAAGATGTATTTAGAGGAATCATGCGCTGTCATATCTCTATAGTCTACACTGACAGAACTTCTGAGTGATGCTTTATGGTTTTGTCAGTTGAACTGTTTTCCGGTGTGAGTACCTCTGAGCGCAACTTGGTGTTTTCGGTTTTGCTGTGTGGCGCGCGCAGCTTTGATTAGATGGTAAATTCAAATTCAAATTTTTAAATAGCGACTTCCTCCTCTGTCACTCTAGAGAGCGTCTTCAATCTGTCAAGAAAATCGTCAGCTGCCTCTCGTGCTGTTACATCATGTTTATCTCTGCGCTTTATCTTAGTTTGGACTTTTCCACAGAGACCAGAAGGCATCTAAAGGGGATTATGCACGTTGTCTGAATAGGTTCGCTTGTACAAATATTTACAGACCCATATTTGGGTATAATAGTAATAAAAAACTGTGAGAAGACAAATTGAAGATCAGCTGAGGGCCCAAAGAGGATCAGAACTAAGTGAGTAAGGTTATAAATGCACATAGTTTATCTTCTGAACTTTGGGAATTTCTCCCTCTCTTGCTGACACACACACACACACACATACACACACACACACACACACACAGACTGCTGCACTCATGCAAACAAACTGGCTTCTCAAATGACTCATTCTTAGTCATTCTGACGGTTATTAAACTGGTGTTGAAGGCTTATTATAAAACAAAAAGTGAGGGATCATCAAAAAATACATTATCATTTCCTACAGCTGCGTGTGAGTCAGCTTCTACACTGAAAGCATTTGAGGACACTTTACATTTCAGTTCAGACAAGTGCATGTGTGCAGACAACCACAATGGCACCCAAATCACCTGCAGATGTCAGCTGTGCGGCATTTATTCAGCTGCAGTGTATTCCTAAAATTTGATCATGCATTCCTAAAATATGTAGCTCAGCTTAAAACAGGTGGTATTATATTGATTAATATTGATTGACCTGATTGTTCAGATATTTTTAGAGGACTGCTCAAAGATAACATTCTTCTCTTATAGATACCTGTGTACTTGCACAATACAATACTTTTGGTAACACTTTATTTTTCAGTGTCCTTGTTACATGTACACAGTCAGAAAGAAAGGTACAAATCTGTCACTGGTATGGTACCTTTTCAAAAGTTACACCTTTGTACTTTATTCACCTCAAAACAAATGTAGATATTAGTACCTAAAGACTACATATTAGTATGTTTTGAAAGTGTACCGCCTCAGTGACAGCTTTAGTATCTTTAATATGTGAGTGTACTGACTATAGTAATAACAGTAAATGATGCATATTGCATGAAACTAACCCTAAATCAAACCCAAATCGTAACCCTATAGTAAGTGCATGTTCATTTTAATGTACTCAATTCTTACACTTTAACAATGACACCTTAAAATAAAGTGTTAGCATAATTTAAATCAATATTTAATGTAGTAAGTATGTACGATGAGCCAGTCAAAACCTCAAAATAAACCCCTGAGTGAAACCCTTCAGGTACACCATGCTTGTTGTATATTATGCTTTATAAGGATCATCGCAGTGCAGTACAATACAGTGCTCCATTTCTCATATCCGTCTGTTACCATCAGTCTGAATGTGCACGTCTTCCCAGGGTTGCTGTTGTGGTCATAGGTATTTTTAGAAAGATCACAATAGATGTCTCCTTTTCAAAACAGTGTATTGTTGTTGTTTTTTTGTACTTTTTCAAATGTAGAAATGCCAAATCAACTGTCTCCTGTATGATTAAATCGGGCCATGTCAAAGAATCTAAGGAGTGTGCAGACAGAGAACAGTGAGATGCACATACATAGAGAGACAGAGAAGCAGTTGCAGGTTCACCTGGGAAGCCTTGTTGTTGGTGAAGAGAGGTGAGTCCTTAGTGACTAAAGGTGGCGAGAGAGATAATGAAGCAGGTGGATGAGAGGGAAGGGGGAAGAGTTATGCTCTGGAGGGAGGTGTGTGTTTTCGAAATATTGCTACAGGCAAGGAAGGACGATTGATGTGTATAATGTATGTTTACAATATGATACTGTTGTGCAGTTCGACTTTAGCAGTCTGTGTTGAACACATGGTGGTGTTTAACCTAGTAGTTTACCCTCAAATTGATCTAAACCTGTAAGAGTTTCGTTCTTCTGTTAAATACTGTATGCACAGACAGCTACAAAAGTGCAGTCACATTACCCATTGTTTGGAAAATTTGAGCAAAATCCAGTCGTGGAGTCTACGCAATAAGGAATTCCACATGAGGCCAAACAATTTTCAATTTTACAAGTTGGTCACACAGAAATATTGGTGTTTGAGTATCTGCACCATCCTCCTGACACATGTAACATTGGCTCATCCAATGACCATCTCTATGTGTAACCAAAATCAGAAAATGGAAGTGTGATCAGTTTTTCAATTATTATTTATATATTATTTATTGGCATTGGCCAAAAGTGCAGTTGTGTTCAACTTAGCAGCATGGATGCAGAATCATGCGAAGACTATAATCTGTACCATTGCAGAAATTTTCAAATTGCAGTCAGCCATATATAATTTATATATATAAAAAAAAAAACATTTAAATGAGAAAACAGTTAATGTGTGCAACTTTTTTGAAACAGTTCTGAATGAATGTTTTACTTTCAGATAAATGACTGTTAGACCATGAGCATTTTTAGCTTAATCAGACAAACGTCTGCACATCTGTTTTCCTAACGATTATGAGGGTCGATAACTCATGTCCATTTCACACACTGCTTCCTGCTCTGTGACACACACACAGCCACAAGCACAGATTACACAATAAAGTTTTTACTGAGTAAGTTATTTAATCACACATATTATAAGAAATGCCATAAGTTTCCACAAACCCACAAATACTGTAAGTTCTTCATCAAAAGATAATGAACTCTCACTGATGGATATTATGTCATTAAATGGATTAACAGTCACTCTTTAATAACACAGGATCTAAATAAGACATTACTTCTGCAGTGTCTGCTCCTGTTATGATTAACATGCAGGAAATAAAATGTTTGGTTATCACAGGAAAGTTCATTTTCCAAACCTGTAAGTCATTTTTACTTTTTGCCACTGTCCTCTCATCTCTCCGCAGGACATGACCCAGTCCTGGCCTTACCAGCAGCCCCCAGGGGAAGGGGGCACTCAGCATTTCCTGTACTCAAACACAAAGGTACGCATGCATAGGGTTTATTACAGACTGCAGGCAAATGTGATAAATTTAGCAGTATACAGCACCATCTCTGCTCTGTCTCCGTCTGTATGTTTATCTCTTTCGCTCTTTTCCTCTCTCTCCCCGATGGATATTACGCATGCATTGTTTATTTGCACACACTCATAAATCTGTGTTGTTTTAGCACAAGAGTAACTACAGAAATTATGCAAATCGGGTAGCAATGCCCAAAGCACAATGCAGGCCGGTTCTAGTGACTGAAATGTACCTCTAATTTAATGACACCTTGTTACACGGAATTTTGGGGGCTTAAGGTAAAAGGTTAGGTGCTAAGATACAGTGTGACGATGTTTATTACAGAATTCACCCTTTTGTCTTTTGTCAAGATGCTGTTTGTGTTGATTTGACTGATTTGGTTTATGCTGTTTATCTGTTTTAGGAGGGAAAACAGCCCAATTCACGACACAGACATGGTAAACATGCTACTGTGCAAACTGTATGTTTGGAGCACTGTTTTAGATACATGTCTTTCTGTCTGGATTAGGGATGCACCAAAGGTTATTCTGACTGATACAGATAAGATTATGGTTATTTTCATGGCTAATAACTGTTAATTGACTGATAGTGAACTTATTTGCTATTTGGTGTTGATACATTCTAAATTCTTAATTCTATAAATTCTAAAAACTAAAAACAATCATTATAAATGTTACAAGTGAATTTTGGCATCACAACATTGAATTGAATTAAAAAATATATATTTCTTTTGATATTAAAAGTATTAAATATGACAAAATTATATGAAAATGTAAAATAATTGTTTTAATAATTTTTTAAATATCTATTTCTGTGATGGCTAAGCTGAATTTTCAGCAGTCATTGCCCCATGACAATCCCTCAGAAATCATTCTAATATCCTGATTTCTTAATATTATGAATGTTAAAAACCTTTTTTTTTTTGTACAAACCATTATACATATTTTCTTAAGAACTCTTTGATGAATAAAAAGTTAAAAAAGAACAGCAATTATTTGATTAAGACAACGTTTGTAACATTATAAAGATCAATTAATGTGTCTTTGCTAAATAAAAGTATTAACTGAATAAAAAAAAAAGTTATACTGACCATAAACGTTTGAACAGTGGTGTAAAATTAAAAATCCAATTTGACTGATATTAATTTCACATAATTTTATAACAAACTTATATGGTACAGATATATTGTGGATGCCTATTGTGTGTGTAATAAGAAGCTTGCTCTTTATTACCTGCTTTGTTGTATTTGAGATATCGCTACATGATTCACGTCTGTATATGTATACACAGCTGTGCTAATATATAGCCCTGTTTTTACATTCTGCTCCAAAATGCTTATGGATTTCTCTTCCTGTTGCTTTCTCAGTGAGGGATGGTGTCTCTATGAGGATGCCCTCACGTCCACTCGTGGCCCCTCATAAATCGTAAGTGGGGTGCACAGCACCCAATCCGTCCATGCTAACCAAGCAACATGTTGTGTCTGAACTGCTTCTACCTGTTCACTTTATTACACCATAAACAACGTCTGTTGAACGTCTGTGCATATTAGTGTGTATAATTAGACTGGGCTTCCTGAAATTTAACTGCTTTGGGCCCACTGCTGTTTAAAACCAGCTTCACATGGAGGGTTAGCCCAGTGTTATATATCTCAACCGTCTCTAACCACCATACTAACTCCATAGACTTCATAAAGTTCACTGAGTTACTATCTAATTACAGAGCAGGTTAACACAGTAGGGTAGAGCTTTAAACCACACTACCATCATATTACATCACTGTTCAACATTAGAGCACTGTGTTTATGACCTTTTTCTTTGAAGGTTGTAATCAGATACAATCTCATATAGCTAGACCGCTCGAGGCAAACTCACACATTTAATACACACACACACACACAGATGTGCTGCAGATTGGCACAACGAATAAGTCTCTTTGTCAAGTGTGACAAATTCTCTCATGTTTGACTCTCGCAGCATGCTCGCTGATGACCTGAAGCTCAGCAGTGACGAAGATGACAAGGACGAGGTATATCATCAATTAGTATTAATAACTTTTTTGCACTGCTTGTGCTAACTGTTAACTTTGAACACAGTCCAGCTTATTTGTTCATTTATCACAAAATGCATTTAAAAACAAAACCACCTGGCTGCTGTGGCATTTGTGTTTGCATTGTAGAAAGCACTACATTGACACTAACTCTGCCATTCTGACACTAATTCTGCCATATATATATATACCATACGTTGCACAAATGTAAATGTAAATACAGAAATGCATTGTCATTTTACATATTGCATTGTCATTTTGCATATTACATTCCAAATTGAATATCGCTACCCATATGCTTCAATAAAAATAACTTTTAAAGCCATTTTAATATATTTAAAAATGTAATGTGTTCCTGTAATAACAAAGAAGCTGAATTTTCAGCATCATTACTCCAGTCTCACGTGTCACATGATCCTTCAGAAATCATTCGAATATAGGCCTCAATAAACATGTCTTATTTTTATCAATGTTGGAAGCAGTTGTGCTGCTTAATATTTTGGAAACCATGATGCATTTTTAAGGATCTTTTGAATATAATGTTTAAATTAAAAGCATTTATTTGGGAAATAAAGAAATGTCTTGTTTGTAAATGTCCTGTAAAAGTAAATGTCTTGACTATGAATTTCTTAAAAAAGAAAACAGACATTTGAAAAGGAGTGTCAACCCTTTTGTATAAATAAGTGACTATACATTTTTTTATTATGAGTCAAAGACTATTAATCATCTATTCCTGTGTAAACGCTGCCCTTGTAATCATTTAAAGAGGTGACCCATAATTAAATCAAGCTGAGAGGTTGCTAAAAAAAATAAAAATAAAAAAAAACATCTCACATGCAGAAAATTTCAAGTCCTTTCAAGTTTGTTTGATTCCAACATAATGGAAAGTGTTTGAGTTGTTTTCTTTATAATAAGTCCATCCATTCTGACCCGATTAACCGATTCAGGCTGGTTTGTGGGGCTGTATGAGTAAACTGTACAGTATCTAGCTGATCCTCCCTCACATTCACTTCAATAGGAGTCCTATCGAAAACAAATTATGATCTCATGTTACACATTTTGTTTTGGAGGCACTGCCTTTTTGCCTTCTTGGGAAAAATGACACTGCTCCATGTCTGTGCTGCTGAACTTGACATAGTTTCAGTGTAGCAAGTTTGATATTTGACTCTAACTTTAACCTACTTGTACATGTGTGTATCTCAACACAGGACTCCAGGATTATGAGTCATAACAGTCTGAGTCATAAAATACACCAGAGTCGTGACCTTTCTGCTGTTACTGCAGGATTGTAGCTTTTGCTTTTGTCAGGATGCTAGTAATGGCCATAAAGTTGAAGATTCCAAGCTAAAAAGCTATTTTATTCACATTTTTCTTATTTTTTTATTTATTTATTCTTATCTGTTAATCAGGGAAGTGAGCAAACAACTTCTTGGGCTGATAATGACCGGTAAGTTTTACGTTAGTAACTGTAGCCGTTCTCATTATTATCCATTGTTTGTGTCTGTATGTGTGAGTGTGTGTTTTACATATTGAAGAGGTCAGAATATGTGGAATGTGACAGCTGGATGATAGACCAGCCTCTGTTTCTTTTGGCCTTTCAACATGTTCAACTCCCAAACACACATACACACGCACACACACCACTCGTAGTGTTTAGTCTGCATATTTGTTGGGATTTTTAAATTTCTTTCAACTTGATAGTCAAGACTGTGATACATGTAAATGCATTCTGAATGTGTGGCCTAAGAAATGCCCGTGCTTCTCAATCCATATCCATTGTTTGCATGTACTGACTGACAGCTTGTCAGGCCAGCAGCAGCACCGCACACACACACGTCGGAAGAGTGAGACATTCTAGCTCAGGGTCTTCAGGCTCAGACCCTTCCAGCGAGTGGGAAAGCAGCAGTCAGCGGTCACACAGCCCGAGCCCAGGGACACACAACCGGTGCGGGACATCACCCCAACAGCGGACCCTAAACTGCAGTACAGAGGTATGCGCTAGCATTTTTTTGCAGTGAAGTACACTATTTCTCATTGCCTCGCTCTCTCTGTTTCCTAGTAGTTGTTTTTAGCAGATGAGGTAAAATGGGATGGTGGGGGGTGGAGAGAGGAATGTCGAGGGGCGGCCGCTGAGACTTTAGAATCTGGGTGTCATGTCTACATGTGGTGTCCCGGATGACTAACTAGATTGGAAGTAATACATGTCAACATTGATTTCGTCACAAAAAGCAGAACTTAAAGGGATTGGTTACCCTAAACAATGAAAATTATTTCTGGGTGAGCTTTCCCTTTGAAACAGCACAGGAAAATATTTAAATCGTTTTAGGATGTGTTCTTATATGACGTTTGGGGTCTCTAGCAAGTACTTTTTTTTTCATCAGAAGGAGGGATTAAAAGCTTTAGTAGCATAGTGCTACACCACCATATGAATGAAGGTGTCTGTGTGACACAGCTGGCTCTATTACTGAACATGCCATCTATTTCTAACCTGTGGAGAAGGGAGGTGGGAACACCATGTGTTTTTCATCTACATGCAGTCATGTAGTGTCTCTGAGAAGGACGGCTTGGAAACACCACACGGTTCCAGTGGGGGGGGGGGGTTGAGGGGAGGGGCAATGGGAAAAGGGCACAAGAGATGCAGTGTCTTTGCTGGAAAGAGAGAGGGGAAGGGGGAATGTTTGAGTGGAGGAGTTAAAGTTTAAATTAGCTCTGGTCAGCTACTGGAGGCGAGAGAGGAAAGCTCAGTCTGCCCTGGAGCTCAAGTGTGCTTTCAAGTGAGTATTTGCTTTGATTTTGTGTCGTTAATTCAAATGTTTTGTAAAGTCAATAGTGAGTATAGCTTACTTTATTACACTATAAAGTGAGATTATGTTGTCATACAGTATTTATTTTCAGTGCAGCTTATTTCTGGTTTGTAATAGTTTGGACTGATTGAACTTTAGAGGCAATGTAATGGTATAAGCAGTGTGAAATTGAAAGAGGGTTTGCTAGGGTTTAAGGAATGTCCATTTTTCTGGCCCTTTCTCTCGTTCACCCTTTCACCTCCTGTTTTTTTTTTCTCTCTCTCCCTTTGACACACAGGCCCATTTACATAAATACTCATATTTCCTATTTGTCCATTCAAATCATTTCTCATTGTATTTTTTCCAACAATGTTTTGCCACTATCACATTGTTGAGTAAATACATTGTCATGCAGTCAGATACTGGTTTATACAATCTTCTGCACACAGAGTGTTTCCGTTGCATCAGTATGGTAAAGAATTGAGATGTTCAATAGCTAGAAGTTCTATCTATCTAATATTCCTACGATTAGCCTATAACCTGCCATGATTGACCGTCCATCACCACTGTTATTTTAAATGTGATGTTCACTTTGTTAAAATGTCAGCTGCACACTAATTTGTTAAAGAGTTTCTGTAATGTATTTTCGGTGATACTGTTATCATCCTCAGTGGTCAAGAGTTTATGGTCAAGAGCAGGTTCACTGATGATCATAATCTTGTCACGTTTTATAATCCAGGTCAATCTTGATTTATATTTGATCAAATTCACATTATTTTATTAAATTCAAATTTAGAGTAATAGTATTTGATCAGTTTTACCATTGTTACATTCTCTGTCTTGAACTCATGTCTTTTCTCTGTTCAGACGGAAAGTCCACCATCCACACAGTGGCAGCTGGACAGGTGGCTTGAGAAAGTCCCTAAAAATCATCATTCAGCTGACCACGACCCAGGTGGAGGACAGCGACAAAGTGCAAAATCTGACTGTGGCCGAGGACCATCACCTGGAAGATACTGGAGCAGAGACTCTGAGTCCAGACGGGATTACAGTCCATGTGAAAGTCCGGTCCCAAGTCCAAAATTTGACTACAGCCCCAGAAACAGTCCTGAGCCCAGCCCAGAATACAGTCCATGCCCCAGTCCAGGAATTAGCCTGTTGCCGAGCCCAGTGCCAAGTGTGTGTCCAAGTCCAGGAGACAGCCTCCAAGGGAGTCGAAGTCCCAGCCCTCTACCTTTACACCCTCCCAGAAGCCCCAGTCCAAGTCTTTCATCCACAGCAGTACCTAGCCAAGGTACATATCCTCAGGTACAGCCACCTCAAAAAAAAAGTCTCAGGCATATTGCAAGGCCAAACGTTACCTCTAATCCAGCACATCGTCCTAAAGTAAGGCCATGGGTGCCTCCGGACCATAGCGCCGACCAGACAAAGGAGTTTAGACCCAAAGACTCTAGATCCAGAGACTCTCGTTCCAAAGACTCCAGACCTGGTCCTCCCCAACAACCCAATCATTCCAAACACAGCTCAACAGAAAAGTCACACAAAGATCTCACACACAAGCTTGAAGCCAAAAACTCTGAAACCACATGCAAGCAAAGGTTTAACTCACCTTCAAACCCTATTTCAAAGCATTCGTCAAAGCAAAGACCAAGCGTTAGCCCAAAACCACAAGCCAGGCACTCATCTACAACTGACCATAGTATTGAACATCATCACAGAAGCAATGAACCTACAGGGGTGTCAATCCACAATTCACACCCCAAATCAGGCCATTCATCTCATTTTAATAATCTAAAGAGTTCTGAACGTGGTCCCTCGTCAAAGTCCAGGGACTCGTCCCGGAGCGAAGTCAACAGTCGATCTAGTCACAGCTTGAAGACTAAATCTTTCCCGGATACGAAGCAGTCCAGCTCTAAACAGACTTCCCAACAGAGTTCCAGCCCAAAGCCCAAGGTCAAACTAGGGGATGCCCCAGTGCCCGGAACCAGGCCTTCCCAAAAAGACCCGAAGCCAAAAGAGAGAGAGCGAGAGGTGGACAACCGAGGTAAGGCCAAGGGAGCAACCCTGGTGCAGACCAGCAAGGAGCAGAGACAAAGACTGGCGGAGGAGCAAGTTATAAGACGTCGCTGGGTTCTGAGTTCTGAGGAAGAGGAAGACGAGGAAGATAGGAGAACTGAGGAAGGGGAAAGAGAGAGGAAGCGGAGAAGGAGGAGGGAGCAGGAAGTTGAATGGAAGTCAGTGCAGCCCAAACAAAGACCTCACACCAACAGCCAGCATCACACTCAAAAGCAATACAATGGACCTAACCTTGAAGAGCAGAGGAAGAAGAAGAGAAGGTGGAGCAATGAGGACATTTCCTCAGGTCCTTACGTGACAGACACTAGACTTTCTCCACCACTTTCTCCACCTTCCCCTACTCCTGTCATCAAGCCCACTCATCCGTCATCTTCCTCATCCTCATCCTCCTCCTCATCATCATCGTCCTCATCATCTTCCTCCGAATCAGACTCTGAGTCCAGTCCACCCCGGAATGTTGCCAAAGTCCCTGCAGATTCAACATCAAACCAAAAAACTGTGTCGAAAAGGAGACATGACAAACAGACTTCTGGCACTGGTGCTCACCCCCACGGGTCAAGCTTAAGCACCCCTGAGACAGATAAACAAGGTCGGGGCAGACACAAACTCTACACACTGGTGCCTTTCGGTCGATCTGAAAAATCCCCCAATGTCGCACATCGAGGCCTGAGAAAACTTGTTGTGAGGATAGACCTATCGCTTCTGGGTAGACTCCCTAGTGCAGATGAGATTACTGAGAGACAGTCCTCATCTTCAGCTTTGTCATTGGGAAAGGCGAAAGAAAAGACTTCAATGAAAGACCTGCACCACTTGGACCAACTGCCTGAAGATGGCAGAAGTAAAAGAAAAGTGAGGAAGAGAAAATCATCTTTATTTTTAATCAATGCAGACAAATCTGCAATTCTTAAATTAATGTTCCTCTGAATATGAGATTTGTGTTTTTGCATACATGTATGCTTTTTTGTGTGTGTATTTTACTAAATCAGGCTGAAAATGGAGATGCTCAGAGAGAGAATAAGAGAAATCAATCACGTGCAGATAAACTACCAGTGTCAGTCCATAATGAGACTGAGGAAACCTTCAACAAGCAAAATGGGTATATTTAGAGCTATTCACTGTTCACTGTTATACTTGTCAACTGGGACATGTTTATTGTCTGGCTCATGCTCATTGATGTGCTCATGATGTCCTTTTTATTGCTGTGTATGCAGATGTCAAGAAGATTACTTTTATTCCAAGAGGCCAGTGTCCCCATTGTCTCCTCCATCTGGCATACTGGAGCTCGCAAAAACCACAGTGAAAACTCAGCATGCTGAGAAGTACCACACACCTCCAGAAAAAGACAAAGATTCAACAGCACAGAAAATTCAGGTTCTTAAAATATTGCTCACATGGAACACTAAAGTCTTTCTTTCTATCTTATCTTGTAATGATTAAAAACAACATAGCAATTCATGAACCTTACATGGCCAGTATTGGAAGAGGGTTCTTTAACAATTGTTCTAATATAATATATATTAATATGTATTAATGAAACAGGACCAGAAGACGCAGCCCAAGGTAGAGGTGGAGTGTGTCAGGGTGTCAGGACACCTACAGTCTCTCTCTGGTTCGCTGGTTCCTCCCTCGAACCTTCCGGTCCACTACAGAGGAACCGTACCTATCAGTGATGTGTGAGTTAATGTCTATTAATGCCTCTGTTTCATTTAACAGTGCTGTGACATTTAATGTCAACCACCTTCCCTTAGTTCTTTCCTAATCTCTCCTTTCTTCCCTTCATGTTAGCTCTCATCATGCTGAATACTACTTGCATGAGGCCAAGAGGTTGAAACATCGAGCAGACGCAATGGTAAATGATGGATATTGATTTTTTTTAAGTAACTTTTCCCAACGCTGATTACCACTAGACAAGACAATTATAGAGGTCAGAGTTTTGCATCCTTGAAGCCACAACCCCACATGCATTCTCAACAAAACAAAAAAGACAAAAGCTTTCCACTGGGGCAGTACCTTTATGCGTGTGTGTGTGTGTGTGTGTGTGTGTGTTTGGTCTGTATCCTCTGTAACTAATTTGACTTCTTTCTTTTATCCTTTTGTCTCTATCCCTGTTTGCAGGTGGATAAGTTAGGAAAAGCTGTGAATTATGTGGATGCTGCTTTGTCTTTCATGGAGTGTGGTAAAGCCATGGAAGAGGGACCGCTGGAGTCCAAGTCCCCTTACACCATGTATGCTGAAACTGTGGAGCTCATAAGGTGTTTAAGAGTTTTATTTTTCTCTGTTGGTCTTTTTACGTGTTTTTTTTTTTTTCAACATTTTCCATTGGCCAGACATTACATGACTGGGTAGCTCCTTGTGACAGGATGCATACCCACTATGTTTTACCTACAGGAGATGTGGGTTTGATTAAGTGCTGTGATGATAATAGCAACAGCAGGCCACAAAACGTGTAAATCAGTGTCAATATATTTGATGTTTTTACAATGACCAATATTTGAAAGATTCCAAAATAGAATTGGCCAGAAAAGGCCAATGTTTGTCAGAAGTTCTGTGTTGATTTGACATGTTCTATATGTTGGATAGATATGCTATGAAACTTAAGAGTCACGTCGGACCTGGAGCCAGCCAGGAAGACAAACAGCTAGCTGTACTATGGTAAATACAACACTGCAAAAATCTTCAACTGTCTGTATTGTCGTTTTGATTATCTGAATCTTGATCGTGTTAAAGTCTGTTGACAAAATGCACATTTTGTTTCTGGTTTGCAGTTTCCGCTGTCTTGCTCTTCTTTATTGGCAACTGTTTCGCCTTAAAAAGGATAACGCTCTTAAATACTCCAAAGTCCTGCTGGACTACTTCAAAGTAGGCGGTTATCAGTTATCATACATCAATATGCAAAAGACAGTTGAAAAAATACCTGCAAATATAGTTTGTTAAAATAGCCAAGTTGTCCTGTTCAAAGATTTACTCATTCTTGTTTCTGTTTTTTACTTTGATTAGAGTTCTCCAAAAGGACCTCACAAACCCCCTCCTTGGAACGATGCTGGAAAGTAAGAGTTAGGTTATAGTTGGGCCTTGATATCATTTACACACCCACCGTGAGAGACCTTTATGTTGTACCTCTGTATTTGTGCTTTTACAGGGGAACTGTACCTCCTGCCTCCATTTGCTCCGTTAATATAATGGGGTCTCACACAGGCAGCTCACAGAGCAGTGTCATCAGCATTCCCCATCGTATCCACCAGATGGCAGCAAATCACCTCAACATCACCAACAGTGTCCTGTACAGTTACGAGTACTGGGAGGTGGCTGATACTCTGGCCAGAGAAAATAAGGGTGGGTTTTCAATCAGTTATGCTTTTCGTCTTCAAAGGGACCAATATAATCATTTATAAAAAACATGTATTAGCTATTTATTTAAAAAAAATCTATTTCTATTCTACATTTACAATTTTTTTGTAAAATGTTGCATTTTAATATTTATATTTATATATAAAAGTATTCTCTCTCACACCCACACCAGAATTTTTCAACTATCTGAACACACTGACTGGGCCTTTGACCCTGCATAGCAGCATGGCCCATATCGTCCAGTACACCAGGCAAGGGCTGCAGTGGATCCGGATCAGTGCTAACCTATCATAATACCATGCAGAGACATTCACAAACTTCACAAATCACTTGTTTTGCCAAATTAGCAAAACATTTTACAGTGACCCTGCGCTCTGTGACCAAGGAGTCTGGTTTTGGATCAAGACAGTAATGAAGTTTGTCTGCCAGACATCATGTCCTCATTGGGTATTAAGGAATGGACATACCTGTGTTACGTCACCTTACTGAGCATTAAATGTCAAGATATTTCAGGATACGTGTCAGAAACAATTATGTTTTCTTTAATGCTATCAGGCTGGTCAAATCAAAAGAACCTTGGTCATTCAATTCTTAGCATCAAGGTTTGAAAAGGAACCATTGTTGGCTAATTCATCAAGTGCTGCTTTTCTAAAATGTGCCACATTTTTATATAAGCAATTAATTTTTAAAGGGTTTTATTTTCTGTATGTAAATACATTGCCGTTACAAATCTCTTTACTGGTTTAAAATAGTTTTTGTATGATGGGTTGCATCATCTAACTTAAGTAAAAAAACATTTTTTAAGAGCCTTTCCTAACTTCTTATATCAAAATTTGTGCATGAAAAAATCTCTTTAAGATCTCTGAATGTGATTTTTTTTCTATGTGCAATAAGTCTGAGATTTTTACATCATATCAATAGCCAGCATACAGCCATGACTTCTGATGACATTGTGTTAAGTTGTTGTAAAGTTTATACTGAAAGAAAGAAAAAAAACATAATCAGGACTTTTGTAAATTAAATTTTTTTTACAGGAGACTGTAGTTGTGTTGATCATATGTTGTTGATGATGATGACGATGATGATGATGCAAATCAGACTTAACCTACAAATGAATATAGACTTCACACATTCTAGTGAAAACTTTTATGGATACCATTTTATCAAAACCTAAGGAAATAAAAGCAGGAATGTCCTCACATAGTAACTTTACCTAAAGAGTGAAAGAATGCTTAATGTGTCAAATATAAAATAAAACAAAGTGGGCTTTTTTTATCCGATTAATTGAGGAAATCAATTAATCAGCCCTAAATAAATTAAATTCAAATTCTAAAAAATTATAACCTTTATATGTATCATAATTTTTCAAACTGAAAATTCCCATTCAAATTGATTTAGGGCTGCAACTAGCAATTATTTTAAGAATCGATTAATGAAAAATGGTAAGTGTTACATTTAAAATCTTAAAAATGTATGTATTTTAGCGTTACCATGGCTGGACTGGGACGCAATTTCAGGCCGGGAAATCTCACACTCATCCAGGCCACCCTAAGCACCCACAACAAACCCTAAAACCCAAACTCTATTTAAAGATGTCTATCAATGCAAGCAAGTGTCATTTGGTCAGTACTTGTCTTTTGAATATCTAGGGATTGTGCTGAAAGGTGCTCCATGCATTCTGTTTATTATTTATTATTATTTACAGGCCTGCAAAATACTCTCCAGCTTTTGTTGAAGAGGTCACAGAAATGTTATCAAAGATTTCCTCAGAGTTTGACTGTTTTGCAATTGCAGTGGATTTTATTATTCACATAGACAATGCAGAAAACAAAACTACATAAGAAATGATAATGGTTCTAAACACTTTAGACTTGACTCAGCATGTGCATGGACCCACACACAAAGGTGGACACACTCTGGATCTAATCATCAGTAGGGCTCTAAACATTTCATCCATTGTTATTAAGGACATAGCACTATCTGATCATTTCTGTATTTTCTTTGATATATTGATCTCTGCTACCACTGAATCTAGATCTGTCTCTGTCAGAAGGAGATGCATTAATGAGAACACTAGTGTGCTGTTTATGGAGGCTATATCTTTAACACCAAGCATTTCTGCAGACTCTGTTGATATTCTCCTTGATTCCTTCAACTCAAAAGTTAAGAATGTTATTGATGATTTTGCTCCAATAATAGTCAAAAAGAAAACAAACAGACAGAAATCAGTTTGGAGAAGATCAACAGCAGTTCAGACTATGAAAAGACTATGTAGAAAAGCCGAGTGGATGTGGAGGATGCTATAAAGACTAATGATTAATGTGAAACTAGCCACAGCTAGACAGAGTTTCTTCTCAGACCTTATAAACAGTAACTTAAATAACACTCGTACTCTTTTTGCCACTGTTGAGAGACTGATAAACCCCCCAAGTCAGATTCCCAGTGAAATGCTCTCAGACAGCAAATGCAATGAGTTTGCTTCCTTCTTTTCTGAGAAGATCAACAATATCAGGAAGGCGATTAGCACATCCTCAAGCAGCAATATCAAAAAGATACAATGTCTATTTTTGAAGCAATTGATAGCAAAATTTTGGAAGACATAGTGCAGCACCTAAAATCGTCAACCTGCTATCTTGACACACGTCCCACATCTTTTTTCAAAAGTGTGCTTAACTGTTTAGAAGCAGATCTTTTAGAAGTGGTGAATGCCTCACTGCTTTCTGGGACATTTCCAAACTCCATGAAAACTGCATTTGTTAAGCCCCTCCTAAAAAAGTGCAATCTTTATAACACCATTTTGAGCAATTATAGACCAATATTTAATCTTCCTTTTATAGGCAAAATTATAGAAAAAGTAGTTTTTAATCAGCTGAACAAATACTTAAACACAAGTGAATGTTCTGTATACATGCAATACCCGGTTTACCTGCTACATTTGCTTAACCTGGACAATTTTTTATCTGGTTTCCAACCGCATCACAGCACAGAGACAGCACTCATTAAGATAATAAATGATATTTGCTTAAATTCTGACTCCGGCAAAATATCGGTGCTGGTATTGCTAGATCTCAGTGCTGCGTTTGACACTTTCGATCAATTGCCTATCACAGCTACGCTGATGATACCCAGATTTACCTAGCCTCATCTCCAAATGACTACAGCCCCATTGACTGAAATTAACATTTGGATGTGCCAGAACTTTCTTCAGTTAAACAAGGAAAAAATGCATTTGGAAACAAAGATGAAGTTTTCAAGGTAAATTGACTCTAGGGGTCAAACAACTAAAATCAATTTAGGAATCTTGGTGTGATTCTGGAGACAGACCTTAGTTTCAGTAGTCATGTCAAAGCACTAACTAAATAAGCATACTGTACTATCAATTTAAAAAACATTGCAAGAATTATATGTTTTGTTTCCAGCCAAGACTTGGAGAAACTTGTTCATGCATTTATCACCAGCAAGGTGGACTATTGTAATGGTCTCCTCATCGGCCTTCCCAAAAAGACCATTAGACAGCTGCAGCTCATCCAGAAACGCTGCTGCCAGGATTCTGACTAGAACCAGATATTCTGAGCATATCACACCAGTCCTCAGGTCTTTACATTGGCTTCCAGTTACATTCAGAATTGATTTGAAAGTACTTTTACTCGTCTATAAGTCACTAAATGACCTAGGACCGAAATACATTGCAGATATGTTCACTGAATATAAACCTAACAGACCACTCAGATCATTAGGATCGAGTCAGTTAGAAATACCAAGGGTTCACACAAAACAATGGGAATTAAATATGGGAGTTAAAAGCAGTGTTGCGGACATTATATTTTTTTCTTTAAGAAGTTTCTTTAGTCCTGCACCTACCAGAAGGTGGGATGTGCACACAATTACTCATTTAACAAGGGATGGCATACTACACTACCACACAATTACTTCTATATTGCAGTATGCTGCGTGTATACTGTGAATAGTAAGTGAATGTTCTGTATACATCCAATACCCGGTTTACCTGCTACATTTGCTTAAATTTTATGTATGCATCTGAAGACACTGCATGGGATACTGTTTCCCAGAACACAACGTGCTCCATGTGATGTTTCATCTTCATACGTGTGAGTGAACTGGAAGTACTGTAAACTACAAACTATCACTGTGTATCTAAAAAAAATATCGTAAAGTCAAATGATGTCACCGTTATCGCTATAGTGCTTTATATAGTAGGCCTACTGATTATTTAAAAAATATTGAATAATACAAATATTGAAGTAATATAATATATAAATAATTTATTGGCATAGACTATTTACAATAACTCTGCCCACTAATGCCAGGCTACGATAAACAGCACTGCAAAAGATGTCTTAGCGGATAAAAGATGTGTGATGAAAGATTTTGATGCTGCCCTTTACCAAAACTTGCTCTAGGCTACTCCTTTTCCCACCACATATCAAATCAGAAAGGCATTTATTTACAATTAAACTAAAGGAAATATTTGAAAATTGGAAATAACACGTCTCATTAATGATACAGTGTTATTAGGTAGTTAGTAGTTATAGGGAGGTTTTTGTCCCAATAAAGTTGCATTAATTTAATAATATTTTAAGTATGATAATTTAAACAAACTATTTTATTGCATACTGTTTTATAATGTACTACAGTTAATGAAATATAAATATTTACCACCTAACTACTATTTACACAATTATTGTTAGTTCTGGTCAGTATGAAAACTAAGGTCCATAAATTATTAAATGAGTTCAATTGGCCAATATAGCATTGTTTACTAGTATGAGTCCTTCATTAACAAGCCTTTGTAAAAAGAATGGTTAGGAGGTTGGATTAGGGTAATGTGGGACACTTTTAGCCATTTTGACTTGTGCATCATATTTTCATATGAAGCCAAAATTATACATCAAAATTTTATATCATTATGAAATCCCAAAGATGTTCCCTATCTAAATCAGAAGACATTTTTCAGAAAATTTTATTAAAGGGGAGATGGCACATATATCAGTGCTCCTTGTGCCAAATCAGAATTTGTGCATTTTCTAATGTGGGACGGCTCATGCTCAAATCTGGGACACTATGCTTTGACTTATAAATAGTCTTTTTTTTTTTTTTAGAAAGTAAACTTAACATTTAACACTCCCGGTTAAATGTGTATACCCATGTTTTAGTAGGCCTACAGTGTGTTTGTTGTCTTCGTAAGTCTAAAAAATGTTTTAACCTATATGTTCATTTATGGAATGTTGAATACAATTGTATTAAACAAATATTATATTATTTAAAAGAATATATTATTTTATTATTTACAACAATAATAATAACCATGTAATGAAGTAAAATATTAAAAAACATGGAATGCCTTTAAAACTGTTATCAAACTTCTATAAACTTCTAATATTATTATTTTTTTATTTTAAACGCTTGTATTTATCAAATTGTACTGGTAAAAACACTTCATAACAGAAATAAGCAGCCCTGGGCAGTCATGGAGTCATCATGGTCCAGAATGCCATTGTCCTCTAGTCGCTAAATTGTGAATCTGGATCTTAAAACAAATTTTCTAAATTACATGTATGGCATTTAACCTTATTAATGCACATTTTATCAGTTGAATAACATAGTATATTTGACTGTCCCACATTAGTCAAAACATGCTGTCCCACTTTTGAAACATCCTTTTCTAAAGTTGGACAACAAAGATTTATTTAAATAGAACATTCTTAACACATTTTAAGAATATTATTGCAAAATTTGATGTCTAAATTCATCACAAATATAATTTGATAGCAATTTATAACATTGTTTATTTATAACAGATTTGCAATAAATTTGGTCTAAATCCTATGTCAATGTCATTTCAGTGAACTTTACAAGAGGTACTTCCGGTTTGTTGATTTTCTTGGCCACATTTCTGACATAATTTCCAGAAAGTCAGATGATTTCAATAACTTGACACCCCTGCTTGAATTCAACACCAATCATGTTCCGTTTAATGTTGTAAAAGAAGAGATAAAGGCACTGAAGCTTAGGTCTCCCACATTAGTCAGTGTCCCACATTACACTAATCAACCCTACATTTATTTGTGAGGTAACAACCTCAGCAACTGTGCTGAACTAACGTTTAGTCATTTGACAACACTTTAGCACACTACTCTGAAACGTTTGTAGCTTATTACATACTGTTTTACACACTATCCTTTAAAAAACTGTAGTCATTATACTCTGTGTACTGTGCAGTAAGCAGTAAGCAAGTATGCCATTTCGAACACAGCCACAGCCTCCTCCTGCTGTAGTACTCCAAGTGTTGCCATGTCTGCTTAGAAATATGAGACCTTGAGGTTGTTTTTACAAGCCATATTGCACGTTTTTCTAGCGCGATCTGGCAACACTGAGCACTCTCACCGCACGCGCGCTGCTACTGTATTCGTGTGTATATGCACACACATATATACAACGTATAGCGTTAATATTTTGCTCAGCTAAAGCATAAATGGCTTCCGGGGCCGAGAGAGCGGAGCCTGGAGAAAGCGAACAGGATGAAGAGGATGTCTATGAAGTGGAGAGGATTATTGACATGCGAGTGGAGGAGGTGAGAGAGAGTGTTTGTGGCGAAGCTGCGGATGCCATCTTGCTAGCAACGTAGCACGTCGGTATTACTGTCCTTAGTAAATACTGCAGACACGCGTATAATTAATAGGATAAGTCTAAAGAAATAGTCAAAGGGGTGATTTTTCGGTCCGTTCGTCTTAAAACACCAAGTTCCCGTAGTGCAGAGAGGCTGTTTTCAGTCGTTTTAACTTTCTGGTGGTCAGCTTAACTCGCCGCCCGGTTTTGAGCCGCGAGATTCTGTGTCAAAGGCTCTTCTTGTTTACATAAAACCTGCTTAAAATCTAGATGAATTACCACTTTATACCCTGTACTAAATCTACCCGCGCCCAAAATGAGTGCCTAACACGAACAGTGGTTTTTGATGCGGTGGAAAACATTGCTGACAGCGGTGACAGTCAATCAATGGTTGAAATCCACAGTTGTGTTTACAGCATCCATAACACAACACGCGCTACTACACCTGAAATCTCTTTGAAAAGAAATGGGTAGAAAAGAGAGACTTATGAATGATTAGGCAAAATTTTATGCTCATTCTTCTAATCACACAATATGCCGTTTCGCTGTGTGAACACAAATGTAAACACATCTCTTACGATACAAACACAGAATGCGTGACAGATGAATCGCGTGTTTATTGTTAGCCCTTTGTGCGTGGTCCTGCTGATGGGAATGCGCAACAATGACTCAGCATTCTGCTTTATAAATCATTTATTTTGATTTTAACTTAATTCGTTTTAGATGGGAGTAACAGCCCCTGGAATAGTGTTGCTGTACTGTGGGGAGCCGTTTTAGACATGGATTTGGTCTGTAGGTGTGTGTTTTGGAGATTGGGTTGGGATCCGAGTCTTTTTCCCTGTTCCTGTCTTGGTGCTTCATGCAAAGGCCCCTTGTGCTCTCATAAAGATAGAGAGGGGGGAATATTACATTACAAACCACTTTCTTCAACTTCAGGTCTGGAGATCCTGGGTTGCCTGAGCAGATGTGAAATGCTGACTGAATGATTTCTGAGAGACTGTTTTACGTGTCGTTCAAGCTGTGTTAGATGCAAGAATGACTGATCACTTCATGCCAGACTGCTTCAGTTTATTTTGGTGGAGCTACATTCAAGCAGCGCCTAATCACAAGGACATCTGTGTGTGTTTGTGGAACTGTGCTCATTAATACTCAAAGAACAGGTGTCATGTGGCAGTGGGAGGTTTGTTATTAAAGAACGTAAAGAGGACGCCAGATAATGAAGTGGAGTTAGCAGACAAAATTAACTGACAAAAGATAGTGATAGAAAGAAACTTACAGACAACTCTGATATAGTCTTGGTAAAGTCTATAGAGGAGGTCAGTGTTTGGAGGACAGATGATGCAAAAGGCTTGTAAAATCCAATTTTGTACCACTCCGTGCCCTTTGAACTGGAGTCAGTTCTACTGCAGTGTCTGTAATGTGTGAGAGGATTTTCTAGATGTGGGCAAAATTGTGTTTTAAAGTATTTGAGGAACCTAATATCGTATTTTAAGAATATGAGTGCAAAACCTTTTCCATTTTAGGGCATCGGTTTATTAGTCCTATACTTTTGTTAAAGGTGCACTAAGTGATTTTTGACAAACGATGTTGATATCTGAAAGCTCCAAAACAAACATGCCCTTACCACAACAGGACCTCACCCTATTTTGATAAGTCCGTCCGACACTTATATCACCGACACTGTGGTCAAAAGCATTTTTCAAAAACCACTTAGTGCACCTTATATTACATATATATTGAATATATTACATGAAATTATGAGCAATTATGAATGAATGATGCATTTATATTGCGCTTTATTGTGTATTTTTGTACACCCAAAGTGCTTTACAACCTGGAATTTTTTTCAATTTACATGGAATTTTTTTAATGACCACAGAAAGTCAGGACCTCGTTTAAATGTCACATCTGAAATTATGACTTGTTGTGTGTTAAAATTTTTTGATTGATACACAGTTTTTGATTGATACATTTTAATCATCTCCGGTGGTATTTTTGTATCTAGAGCTTGTTCATTTGTGACCCTGCTAGAAAGCTATGTGATCTGGCTTTTAGACTGAGAAATATTTCTGTATCTCTGTGTGTCAGTCTTTAAGCGTCTGACACAGTTTTATCCAAGACCATGATGGCTGAGTGCCAGTAACAGCCACTCTCAGATCAACTGACAGCCTGTGCTGGACAATCATGTCTTTAACTCGCTTGTTTACATAAATACAGTGATTAACCACTTCTCAATTCTGCTAGCTTCTGCACTGAGGCAGTTGGACAGGAAACTAGCAGTCTAATCTAAGCCAAGGCTCTCGAAATAGGTGTGAACGTAGTAGCAGTATCTCAAACTTTAATACAAAGAACTACGTTGACCTACAACAGCCACAAAAGTATGTTGTTGAGTTGCTTGCTAGTGTCGTGAAACCAGCAGGTGTAAAAAAAGGGATCCCATTCACTCTGTCCATTGGGATTAAAACCTATTATTTGGCTTTGATCTTTAGCTATTATTAATCCTGCAGATAGAGTCACATGAAACAAGAGGAGCACGGGAATCAGCAGGGTTTGTTACTTAGCAACGCAGCAGATAATGAACTTCCCTTTGAATCCAACCCGTGGAGCTCGGGATGCGTCTGCTAAGATTAATTACTGCCTTAATGCCTCTCATTGTCCCCTCATGTAGTGCACGACACTACTGATAATGCATGGTAGACATCTGACACTGGAGACTTAGTAGTATTTTTATATCATAAAACAAAAAGTCCACTTTTACCCTTCACTTATAGGAGCATTTCAAGATAAATTACAGTTTGACATGTTGTGTCTTCTCTGCTTTAGTGTTTTTTGAAGTACTAGTAGTCAGTCTTATTTTTACATTATGCATATAATATTACTATATTTATTAATATCTTTCTTGAATTAGCTTTTATTTGTATATCTTCAGGTTTCATTTTAGTTTTAGTAATTTTATGTTTGTCATTATTATTATTATTATTAATAATAATATTTATGTTTAGCTTTTTATATTTATTTTTGTAGTTATTTGAGGAATTTTTTTTGTATTTAATGTTTTTTTTATATTTCTGTTCCATAGATCGTAGGTCTCTGACACAAACACGATCCAAAGTGAAACTGGTCATCAAAGGATCAAGCTGCTCATATTAACATGGCAAAACAAGTTCAGAAGTTATTAAAAGTGCAACAGGGAGTGCATATGTATTTCAGTGCAGAGTACAAATACAAACTGCTGTGTTAGCTATTTATTTGTGCATACATTTGTAGCTGTCAAATTATAGCTTACAAAGCCATAAAAAAACTGCACTTGTTTATTTTGTTGCCTGTGCTCTAACTCAGTGAGAGTGAAGTAAAATTGACTGGATCAGAAGCCTTTTTTGTGTGTCCCTCTTCCCTTACCACTCCATAACGTACCACACCCCATGGGAGGCCATGATCTTTGACCTCTGACCTTTCTACAGGGAGAGGTGTTGTACCGGGTGCGATGGAAGAACTACTCATCGGACGATGACACCTGGGAGCCTGAGGCACACTTGGACGACTGCAGGGAGGTGCTGCTCGCCTACAAGAAGGCCCTGGCTGAGATGAAGCCAAAAAAGGAAACTGGCATGGTGAGACTCTAAAGATATGTTCACATGATTGTAGTTTTTCCTAAGAGTTGTACAGACAATGCTACATCTGGTTTACTTGATGAAATCTTTGAGAATATTGATTGTGCTCCATTGTCCCTAGAAGCTGCCAATGAAGAGTGATTTGTTTGATGCTGATTCTGAGAGTGACAGTGATAAAGAAAAACACAAAGAGTCACCTATAAAGAAGAAGAAGAAGAAAAAGAAGAAAGTGGAGGAATCGGATGATGACATGCCTGTGAAGGAAAAGAAGAAGAAGAAAAAGGAGAAATGGCGGGAAGACAAACCTTTGCCTGCACCTGAGTCTGATGAGGAGGAGGCAGACAGCAGGGATCCTTCCCCTTCACCTCCTAAAAAAGAGACAAAGAAGAGGTTCATTGAATCTGATGACGATGATGCCCCAGTTACTCCTAAAAAACAAAAGAAGCCTGACAGGCATAAAGATGGAGGAAAGCAGAAGAAAGAGAGTGGAGAGGACCACAAGAAAAAGAAAGTAAAATCAAAAAAAGAGATTGATACCTCAGATGACGAGAATGAGAAGAGCGACGTACCCTCGGAGTCCCACACGGATGATACGACGAACACCGAAACAAATGATTCCTTCAAAACCACAACAGCAAAAACCACCGACAAATCTTCGAGGAGTGAGAGTGGAGGTGATCTCAAGCAGGCCAAGCAGAAAAAGTCCAAGTCTGACCTGAAGCTGCAAGGTTTCAAAGACCTGATTCAAGAGAAGAAGTCTAAAAAAGTAGAGGTTTCAACAGCCACACCCAAAGAAAGTGGTGCAAACAAGCACAAAGCCCTTATTAGTAGCAAGAGCACTAGCAAGTCATCTCGCAGCGAGGAGGAGCACGACTCCAGTGACACGGGGGCACCTACGTCCGCACCCAAATCAAAGGTTAAAAGCAAAGGACAGGAAGCAGGCCCACCTTCTCAGAAGCTTTCATCCGCATCTTCCTCCTCCTCATCCTCCACAGCATCAACAGCACCCATCAAGCCCAAAGAGGAGGAGCCAAAAGAAGAAGTTGGAGAGAAGGGAGGTGCCTCTAACTTGTTTGAGAAGTTCCTGTTGAACTGTGAGGCAAAAGATCGTGTACCAAGGAGACAAGCGGACCAGAATAAGAATACAATTCCAAAGGTACAGGTCTAAAACTCTGCATTTCCTTCCTTTCCTTTTTTGTTGTACACCTTTTAAAACAACTGGAACCAGATTTTTATGATGCTGCTAATTCAAATACATTTTTTCTCACCTTATTCTCACCAAGGGTTATTTGATCAAAATACAAAATAATAAAAATAATTATATTGTGACGCATTATTATGATTCATTTCACAATAACTGTTTTCTCACCGGTTTTCTACTTATTTTAAAATTTTATTTATTCCTATGGTGGCAGAGCTGAAATTTCATGTCATCCAGTCTTCAGTGTTAGCATTCTAATATATAAAACATTTCCTATGTACTTTTTTGTAAACAATAGTGATAGGTTTTTTTTTTATGATTCTTTAATGTCTTTACTGTCACTTTTGAACAATTTAATGCATCCTCATTGAATAAAATTATTAATTTCTTTAACTTCTTACTACAACCTTTTCAATGATAGTTTAAGTATGAACATTAATGATTAATGATTTTTTGTCTTCAAACAAATGTTAGTGGCGTGTTTGTGATTTGACTTTTTTCTCCCACATGTTTTCACAGGGTACAGGGAAAAATGAAAAAAAAACTAAATTGTCGAAGCAGTCTCCTGCACGGAAACCTGATTCAGACAAGGCAGAGAAGGCAAAAGATGGTAAAATACGTTTCTAGCTGACTTACATTTTTCATTCTTAGTGGTCTCTATGGTTTTGGGTTTTTTGTTTGATTAAGCACCACATTCTTCTTCTACCAGTGCCTCGCCCTGGTCAGAGTCCCGTCTCTATGGAGATCGATGAGAAGCAGGAGAAGGGAGCATCTGAGATGGAGAAAAGTGATAAATCAGACGAGCCGGCCCCCAAGTCTAAGGAGGAATTACAACGAGAGCAGAGAGAGGAAGAGCAAAGGAAGAGGAAAGAAAAGATGGAAGAAGAGGAGAGAAAAAGGAAAGAAAGGATCGTAGAAGAGGAGAGAAAGAAGAAAGAGAGAATAGAGGAAGCCCAACGGGAGAGAAAAGCCCGCATGGAGGAGGCACAGAGGCTTGCAGAGGAGGCCCGGCAAGAGCGGCTGGAAAGAAAGTCCATGGCTGAGTCAATAGCGTCTCCTGACTCAACAGAAGACTCCAGATGGAAGGACAAGAGGAGGAGGAGGAGGGATGACAGTGAATCACGGCTCTTCACCGCCTGCGATGACAATCAGGACTCTCAGGAGACCATGGAGCGTTCAGACAAAACTCCTGGTGTGTATACGGCAATGTAAAGTTAAAAGAGGTTCAACTTTTGAAAACATGTCTCGAAGACACCTGAATATTGTTCATTTGCACAAGCCATGCATGGTTAATTGAAATAAAACTAAAATCGCAATATGGCTTAGTGAAATTGTCAAATTGCAAAGGTTGTGATTTGATTAATTAAATATATGCATAGTGTGTTTTAGAGTGAAGGGAAGCATTGTGTTCTTTTACACGCGAGCAGCTTGTGATCTGGTGTTTTCAGTGTCTGTTCGCAGTAAATGCTTCTCTACACAAATCCATCTCTGCATCTGCTCTGAGTTCAAGTTTCTTATAACGTGCTTTTAAAAACACAACAAGCTCCAGCCATCTTTACATGCTTTTAATGAGAAGTGTTTACCAAATGGCAGTGTCACTGTCAACACAAGCTAAGCTTAGAAGGGATACTCCACCCCAAAATGAAAATTTTGTCAATTAATCACTTACCCCCATGTTGTTCCAATCTGTTCCAAAACTGGTTTGGAACGACATGGGAGTAAGTGATTAAAGACAAAATGTTAATTTTGGGTTGAAGTATCCCTTTAAGGGTTCCCTGTGTTTTTACACCAAAATTAAAGCTTGATGGTTTAATATTTAAACATGGAAAAATTAAACCCATCCATGCTGATGATGGCATTGATTATTATTGTTATTAATAATGTGTTATTTTTGCTTTTATTTTATTTTTTTGCTTTTTTTCAATTTGGTGAGTATTTTGCCCCACATCAGCACTTAATTAAGCCCTTTTTTAACAGAAGAACACATCTTAAATGATCAATTTGTATTTTTCTTTTATATATGTATTATTGGCTATATTATGTGGTAGCTGATATAGTGGGGATCCCAAGCTGTTTTTGAGTCTCTGGAGGCTAACAACATGTTTCTGTTTGACAGACAGGGGACCACCATCTCTTAATCTTGGGGTGGAGCTCAAACTGGATTGGATGACACTGGAGGACTTTCAGAAACACTTGAATGGAGAGGATGAGAATCTCTCTCCGCTGGCCTTAACTCCTGGTGAGTGATACCCACACAGAAAAACAACAGCACAAATCCCTCCTGAAGGGCATATATTAGGTCCATCTTTCATTTATTGTAACTTTTCAGTTGATACATTTTGCTCATAATCTTTATCTCCTCTTCAACCTTGCTCTGTTTACCATGTAACTTTCAGCTGAGTTGCGAGAAGCAGTGAAGAATGGGAATTACTTGGCAGTAAAACGTGCACTTAGTTCCAAAGAGGACTACAATCTGGATCAGGAGGTATGTAACATATTTCCTTTTCTCTCTTCCTCTCTGTCTTGAATCTATATTAATGATTCCTCAGAGAACTGTGTCATGTTGTAGTTCATCGTGGGTTAATCATTATGCAATCAATGTTTTTAACTGGACCTTTAGCAAGGCAGCCATACCTTGATCTAAGTACTATTTGAGAGGATATCATGTGAATATATCTTTGGATGTTTTGTGTATGTGCTGCCTCCTGCAGGACTCTAGCGGCATGTCCTTAACACTGCTGGCTGCTGCAGGCGGTCAGGATGACGTCCTCAGGCTGCTCATTAAGAAAGGAGTGAAGGTTAACGCTAGACAAAAGAATGGCACCACTGCCCTGATGCATGCTGCTGAAAAGGTGCAGAACAACACAGGAACCCTCACTGATGACTCTTTTCACTCCAACCACTAATATTAGAGAATATTAGCATTTGTAATATAGTATTGTTATATTTGTCTTAGTATAGTTAAGCACTAATGTTCTGTGTTAATTTATTGATAAGTACACAAGCCCACAACAGTCGATTTTAATAACTCTGTTTTGTTTTGATGCAGAACTTCTTGACAACAGTGGCCATTCTCCTAGAGGCAGGAGCATCTGTAAATGCCCAAACTCTGGGTGGAGAAACCGCTCTCATGAAGGTGAGAAGGCTGTTATATTGATCTGGGTATTAGAACTCTTTAAACAGAAACCACCTTGTCAATGACCCTAGGATTTCTAGTTATGGAGATTTTTTTTCCCCCATATACTCTTACCATTCAAAAGTTTGGGTTTGTTAGGATTTTTTTTTTTTTTTTTTGGAAAAGAAAAGAAAAACAAAAACTCTTAAGCTCATTGATCTGCATGTATCTGATCAAAATTACAGTAAAAACAGACATAATATTAAATATTATTCGGATTTAAAATAACCTTTCTTTGTAATTTATTTCTTTGTAATGAATTTTCAGCAGTCTTCAGTCTGAAATGATCCTTTAGAAATCATTCCTATATGTCGATTTGCTGCTTAAGAAACATTTCTTGTTATTATCAATGTTGGAATCAGCTGTGCTGCTTAATAGTTTTGTGAAAACCGTGATGCTTTTTTTTCAGATTTCTTTGATAAATAGACTTCTAACATTGTCTCAATTTATATTTATATATTTATCCTTGCTGAATAAAAGTATATAATTCTTTCCAAAAAGAAAAAAATATACTGACCCCAAACTTTTGGTACTGTACTGTATATTGTTTTTTTAGTTTAGAAATTGAGCTTTAGCTATCAGACAGTTTGCACTTTGAAGTTATAATTTTATGTTATATATCTTGATTTGTACTGAATGCTGATTGCTTTATTATTCATTTTAAGGCTTGCAAGAGGGGCAATGCAGATGTGGTTCGCCTCCTGCTGGAATATGGTGCTGACTGCAACATCTTATCCAAACATAAGAACACTGCCTTGTACTATGCCAAACTTAGCAACAATTTGATGATATATGATCTCATCAAAGACCATATGCAAACGTGAGTGTTTCACTGCTACATTATTAGAACACCACCACATGTATTTATTTAAAGATGTAGAACACAGCCACAATGAAAATAAGACGCATGTGTGAAAATGCATCTTGTAGGTTATCAACTGTGGCGGAGGAGACAATCAGAGCATATTTTGAAACACGGCTGGCCCTACTGGAACCTGTATTCCCTTTGGCTTGCCACAGATTGTGTGAAGGGCCAGACTTTTCAATGGAATTTAACTACAAACCCCCTCAACACACATCAGGAGAAGGTGAAAAACTAAATTTAAATTTGTCTGTTCTCAATAACTGCAATTTTAATTACCGAATTAGTTATTATTGTGCTTTCTGTCTTAGGATCTGGCATCCTGCTTTTTATCTTCCATGCAAACTTCCTTACTGAGATCACAGCTAGACTCTGCGGGCCCTGCAGTGTTCATGCTGTTGTCCTGAATGATAAGTTTCAGCTGCCCATCTTCTTGGTAAGACACTGATGTCACAATCAATCTTTATTCAAATGTATTTCTCTTTGTTCTGTTGAATGTCTCACACTCTGCATGCTGCTCCCCCTGCAGGACAGCCATTTCATATACTCCTTCAGTCCTGTTCAAGGAACCAACAAACTGTTCATCCGTCTGGCAGAGTCGCCCACAGCTAAGGTACCTAGGACTTACACACATTTAAATGAAATGGTATAAATGCCTGAATGTGCACCAAAGCAAGTGTGAATAAATGAGATAAGGCTTTGTAAAATAATAGCTAGTTGTAACTAACAAGGTTTCTATGGTTCTTTGGAAATATCAGGGAATGTTAAAGTTAAAATTCTGTATTTTAAATGCATGTTTAAATGTCACCCCGTCCCGTATTCGGGACGCCTACGTTGACTATACTATATTACAATCAAATCTAATCTAATCTAGACAAACTATATATCGTTGGAAAGGTCTAAGACTCCCAAATATATATTTTACCAATATTTTTTGTTAAAAATTATGTAGGAAAAGTAATAGATGAATTTATGACAAGAGTGCACCCTCAGAAATCTACATTACAAAAGGAGCTTTTACCTTTGTTTAAAAAAAGACTTCCTCGTTGCCTTTTTCTCTATCACTTTTTAGAAATCATCAGAAGTTATATATCACTTGAAAACATAAAATCTCAAAATTCATCCTTCAAAACCCATTTTAAAATCAGACATTGCATTACCATGTAAATGGTACATCAAAATCATGTTACAAAATGTTTTCAGTCATGAAATATAAAAATTTAGGTTTGTATCATGCACATTCATGTCTATCTTCAAAAACGTGAGTGACAGTTAACAGGTTAACAGAAAGAATCAAGTCCTTGTTTGATAATCAGTTTCCCTCAGTTGTACAGTACATCATAATATGGAAGAAATTATCTTGCGCTACTTCCATAAAGTTACGACTTTAATGCTATTTTTCAGGCCTGGAAAAGTCTTGGCAGTATGAATAAAAAAATTGTCTGATTTGTTAGAGAATTGTTGTGTTTGATTGATTGATTTATTTTTATTATTATTATTCTTTCATTTCACTTTTTCCACAGGTTAAACTCCTAATTTGTGCATACAGAGTCCAACTACAGTGATAAGGTCAAAGGTCACTGCAGGAGCTCTGCCTCTTCAAGAACTGAGATCTTTTCTACACTTGATGCATGCTGAGCAGGAAGCGGTTTAAAAATGGTTATGTTTTACTGTAGGCAAAGACTGTGATACTAACAGGTCCAAAAGAACAGTCACAAATCTCAGTGTGACTTTAAATACGTGTTCGGTTATGTGTTGCAAGTGTTAAACGAGTTTCCAGAGGTCTGATTTTGGATTACAACTGCATGACACATGAAGGTCAGCACGTGTCAACTTGGGTTTGTATCTGAAAGTCATTTGTAAATCTTGTTTGTAAAGTGTTCCTTTTATTTTGTTTCTTTTAAATAGAATAATTTATCACTCCAGATTCACTTACTGTTTTATGTTCTGTTCTGTTTATTCTGACCACACGCTTCTCCGTTGTGCATTGCTTGTGCAGAGTGAATGATGGAATGAATGAGCAGTTCTTGTCTCCGTTGCTTTTGTGGGAATGTGACAAGACTTGACCCAAGTGTGACTTTGAACACCAGAGTGGGTGCTTTAAAATACAATTTTCCATATTTTGTTTCCTGAGATTGTGATGTTTTCCTTAAAGGCATGAACTAATGGCATGAATCCTAAATTGAACAAAAGGAAGCCATTATAGCTGAAGAAATGTTTGAATGTATACATTTGGGTTGTGAGCTATTTTAAAGGCTTATTTGTTTTTGCATTGAAAGGAGGAGGATTGAAGTCATCCAAGTAGGAGTGTATCAGTAGAACAGGTTATTTTAATACTGACTGGTATAATGCATGTACCAGTGTATTTATCAGGCAGGCTGTATACATCAGCTCAGTTTAATTTCTTATAAGATTTCGCATTCGAGTGTAGTTATGTAACTGTTCAACATGCAGCACATGGTAATCTTCTGGTACTGATCATACAGTTCACATATGCACAGTTTTACAAGCATATAAACTCATTGATGGCTGAACTAAGAGTCAGATCTGGAATGTACAGCTGGGCTTATCTTGAAAGAGCTCTGAAGCGCACTGATGTTCTTTTATTCTGTTGCTTGTGCTCTACCTCTCTGTCTCGTCATTGTAGTAAGTGAGAGAAAGACTGCTCATCGATTCACTTCGTCTTTTGACTACAGTAAATAAACTGTACATATATTTCCATAACAATCAACATTTTGTCTTCTCTCCTATTTAATAAAGCAACAATAAATAAAAAAGTTGTTTTCTTAACTGTTACAGGATTAGAGACTTCCCTCTAATTTAATTGTATATACACATTCAATGTAATAAAGCAGACTGATTTTAAGATGAAAGTACGTTAGAATGTGTTCAAGATACGCACTAGAGATGGATGTGATAGAACTGTCTTCAGCAGGGGTGTCCAAATCCTAGTAAACATTTTTGAACAGTGCTGTATGTTTACCTCTCACTTTCAATACAGACTGTTGGGGAAACGTTTTAGTTATTGGCTTTACATTACTCTGCTTATGAAGTTAATATATAGAAACAAATCCCATGTAAGACAGAAAAATTCAGTGGCATTTAGCAATTGTCCTTTTCACTGTAGGCCTATATGCACGTGTTCAAACAAATAATGCTATATTTCAGATTATGCTACACTCTATTGATCCTACTGTAAGGGTAGGTTTAGGGTTGAGGTTAGGTATACGTTAATAAAGCCTCACACCTTATTAATATCATACTGGGAGCAAAATCTGATAGGTAGCACTTTTTGCTATCGAATTATGCTACCATCCGTTTTAATGGGAGGTAGCAAAATCTGACAAATCACAAATCGTCAGAACACGGGATATTGCGCCTCCCCCCCCCCCAAAAAAAAAAACACATACATAGCACATCTCCGTTATTTGTCAAAGCGTCATTTAATAGTCCATTAGGATGAACGGTATTGCATTATTTTACCAAAGCAACTTTCATTTCTGATTTACAAATCTTGCATGATTTAGATTATTTATAATATAAAACGTCACTAAAATATGTAAATGTGAGTCATCGTGTTCCCGCTAATCTCAAACAACTATTCTGAATGTTTGATAGGTTAATTGTTGCCCAAATCTTGTGAGTGCACGCGCAAGTATGATCTGGTTCGTAAGTGAATCATTCTTTGAGTCGGTTCTTTTAAATGAATCAGCTTAACCCGTTCACAAAACGGAAGTGATTCATGATTCAGCCAGAGCTGTTCTCGAATCAACTCACTCGTGGAACCCGATCCAAAAACACTCTTTTTTTGAATATAACTGATTCATAAGGTACCGAGAAGCGACGATGAAGACCATTTCGAGAGAACTGAGAATCTGTCTGATAAAAAGTAAGTTCCTTTAATAGCAAAAACATTACAAAACTTAATTGAAATGTGTTTACATGCTTTGTAAATTAACATCATTTAGCATCTAAACGACAAAATATGTATAGCTGAATCGTAGTTAGAATTGCCATAACTTGAACACATGAAATCACAATAAACACATAATATTCTAAATTAAACATAATATTCTAAAACGTAACGCATGTAATGTCACGCTGGGCTTTCAAGGACCACGTGGTGGCGTTATTGCGTCATGGCGTAAAAGAATCACTGGATCGTGTTTTTGAATCTGGTCTTCGAAAGAAACGAACCGAGTCCTATAAACGAGTCGGACTTCCCATAACCAGAGAAGGTGCGCGATCCCGTGTGAGTCGCGCGAAGAGCTCGTTGGCAGTACTCTCCTCCCACGCGTCCGTACGTTTTCACGCATGCGCGCCAGGATTTATGTCAAGGCACAAAAGTGGCGCTCTGTCGTCTCCACCTCTACTCCGGTAAGAATTTTTCTGGCGTTTTGATGCTGAACTATGTGTAATTGGCCAAAGTTTTCACAACTATGTCCGCCGTGGAGCTCGAGCCGAGGAAGCCATCGTGGTCACATGTGTTTGAACGCGAGGGTAATTTATCGTGCAATTTTACCCCGCCTGAGATTTCCCCCCTCTGCCGTGGCAGGGTGCTGTTGCCTATGCTCTCGCGCATTGTTTCGCTCCCTCTCTAATGGCGGACATGAGGCAGTGCTACCCGCTGACTGAAGGGGGCAAAGGATTCACCAATTAGTAAATATCGCTTGTTTTTGTAATTTAACACTAGATGTGCTTTTAGCCCCTAGATATATTGACAAGCTTGGAATATTTAGTGAAATATTTGGGATTAGTCACCTATAGGCGTTATAGTTGATGTTTGTTAACAGTGCAGCGCCCCCACAGGCCACCACGTGTATTGCCTTTTGATTGCAAGGGGTAAGCGCTCTTGGGTAACTTCAATTAAACCTTCACTCAAGTGTAATACCAACAAGAAAACCCAAATCTCTTTGAAAGCCGAAAGGGGGTCACAGGTATAGCCAAAATCAGATGTATTTCCTATGTTAATGTGCTTAGAAGTGGATTGACTGATGATAGCAAGAGTTGAAATTGGTCTCAGTATTATGTGGGTTGTTATTAAAAAATGCGTCGTTTAGAGTGCCATTATGGATTTATTCGTACACATGAAATTCAAATTTAGTTTCCCTCCAATTTTTTCGCCGGGATTATTCGCCGATAACTAACGTACTTCTAATGTTGTTGTTTTTTTGTTTTTGTTTTTTCACTTCAATAACAATGGTGCAGTCTCGGAGGCTGTCCTCCCTCGAGTCCGCTGCATGCGCCGGAGAGGCCAGGGGTGGGAGCACAAGCGACACATGGGTCGTGGGTTTGCGTCAAAAGGGGCAGTTTGGGGTAGATCGCGAGGCTCCTCCCGCCTGGTGGTTCTCGAGTAGCAAGTTTGCAGACCCGTTGGCCCTTGAGTTTCCTGAATATAATGAAAGCCTGTGAAGCATAACGTGTTGACGTCGCCATCCGGTTGCCTTGACAGTGCACGGTTCCCGGTCGTGTGTGTGTGGATACGGAGGGTCCGGAGTCAAGGGCACGGCCCAGGGGTGACTGGTAGGAATATCCCCAAAAATGACTTCATTATGTTGATAATTGACACAGTTGGTGCTGGAGAAGTGGAGCTTTATGGGACCATGAAACTGTGATGCATTTTAGAGGGGACCATTGGAAAACAGTTGCGTTGTTGCTCAGAATGCAGACTTGGCATAGCGCATATGCATGCGATTATATCACGTCTGAGAGGTGGATCAGTAACACTGCATATGCTTTACTCTCTCTAGCATCCTGATCATGACATCAGTGTGCAAGGAAAGCCAACAGATTCAAAATGCTAACTTGTTTGTGTTGCATCTTTTTGAGCAGTGTTTTAGTATTTGCTGTTTGGGGTTGCCTCCATAAGGAGTCTGTGCCGGCATTGCATCAACATTAGGATCTCAGATGAAATGAGCCATTCAGTGTTAAAGCCTGGGAATGGAGAGAGATAAACTCCAAGCTCTGCATTGCAGTCCAAATGTATTAAAGTTCAAACCAAAAGACTTTACAATGGATTTATTGTCATCGCAGATACAGATTTCCAAATCCAAAGTTGTAGCACACTGGTTTTTGTGTACCGTCTACTGTTTTGGAGACTAAACTGTTGCAATCTACATTTCTGCCTCTATTTCTTTAGCAAGACCAAAAGATTTTTATTTAAAATTACAAATGCATTTGTACATTTGTACGTTATCAATGTTTGAAAACCTAAATGAGTCACATGTCGATTATATAAGAGTTACTGTTCTTTTACTAGCCTTTGCTTGAATTAATTATTTTGGTTGCTTAGGGTTGTGACAGTGAGGAAATTTTCCCACCAGTTAATCGATGCGTGACAACACTGATATAGCCGGGTTTCCATCCAAAGTTGTGAATTTAAGTTCTGCGCAAAATTGGAATATTGCACAAAACATTTGCGAACAAGCAGCGTTTCCATCCAACGAGTCAAAGAGAACAAAACCACTTCCTGATAAACTGGCACTATACATCACTAAGAAAAGTAAGAGAAGCTACTGAATATAATAATTTTCCTATATAATAAATGACTTGCACCTCAGAACAAGCAGACAAATCCCAATGAATGCAATTATTACTTTCGGAGGTGGATACTGCTGTTTGGGAACGCAGTCGTTTAACAGTTTTGGAAGGCAATTAAACAGAAATACTTTGAATACTTTTACTTTGCTCTCACATTTCCAAATGACCATATAACACATTTCAGATGCTGAAGAATAGTGTTGTGAAAAGACCCGGTACTTCGGTACCAAGTTGGTACTAAAAAAATTAAAATGTTACGGTACCAGGTTTCTTTAAGTACCGGTGGTACCGAGTACCCGGTCAACCCGGTTCTTGACGCATACAGCGCTATGATTTCCGTGAAGCAGAAAACGCGGATGGAATCTCAAAATCCAGTCATTAAAATGAAACTTACATTTTAATATGGACAGTCATGGAATTTGTCAAAGTTGGCTTAAACAAATCAAATCTCCATGGACCAGTATCTGTAAATGTCAAGCCGCAAAAGTTGGTTGAAATATGAATCCTGCATGTTTTACGCGTCTCTGTGTGAATGAATGAATGGGAGAGACATGTGGGTTTGTTTACTACATAGACTGAAGCACGTGATGCTTGCAGTAATTTCAGCATCTACCATCACAATGAGGACATAAATACATTAGCATCACCAGAACTGTTCTGAGTCACTTCACAAGCATTTTACGGTTTCATCTGACTAAAACCAGTGTCAATTTAAAGGTATTCAATGTAACCTGTCAAAATAAGTAAATTTTTACATTGCTACTACTGTTGAAAACATTTATAAAACATTTATATAAATAAAGGAATAAATCATACAATATCTCTTCCATGTTTTAATTTTAATAGCAAATCCCTTTTATTTACCAAAAAATAAAAATTTTACACTTGATAAATTAAAAGATTAAAATTAAAATTCAATTAGGGTGAAACTTGTTTACTGTTTTTCATAATTACCTTACTTGTAGAAAAACTTTAAACACAATTGTAAATAAGTATAAAGAATGGCATTGGTTTTATTTTTATTGATAAAAAGTAAAAAAAAAAAAAATATCAGCATATTTTTGTGTTTTGCTTTGGTACCGAAATTGGTACAGAAAACCGTGGATTTTCACTGGTACTGGTACTGAAATTTTGGTATCTTGACAACACTACTGTAGAATGAGATTGGTTCGTTGGTTGTCAGAATTTACCGTCCATAGCATAAAGTTAAAATCTACCTCAAGCAAACGGAAAAACCTTTTTGTGGATTAAGGCATTTTTATTCAGAATTCTACATCTGATGTAATACTTTAAAATGCGCATAAAAGCAGGGTGATTCCCTCTTTTCCTCGCTTTCCTTTGCTTTTAAATAGCTTGTAAAAGAAGCCTGCTCATTTTATTTTCACTTTCAAATAGTGGCAATTCAGCATCAATTGCTTGAATGCAACAACAAAATACGTCAAACTCACTTTAGCCTGTATGTAAAATATAGACATTTATTAACAAAACAAATAAAAATACACCTTGCAATAGGGCAGGCTATGCCTAATATATAAAAAAAAAACTTGCATGAAGTTTAAATACCAAATAATAATAATATATTAGTGCTGCAACGACGCGTGAAATGCGTCGAAGCGTCACAGTGTTTACATTTCGCGTAATGGCGGCTTCTGCTCCTGGGAATGGAGAAAGTTGCATTCTATCACAAAAACAGAGACCACGGTTATCGAAAGTATGGGAAAACTTTAAACAGAGGCCAAATAAAATGGTCCTTTGTTCCATTTGCAAAACCGATATAGTGCACAACGGCAGCACAACTGCGATACACGAGCACCTCAGAGGAAAACATTCTGCCGCTCTCCGGTGTTACGGTTTAACTGGTTACCGTGTTATCTGTGACCAACTTCCTGGTTCAGGTCTCCGCTGCAGATGTGATGGAACGACCGCAGCAGATTCTGCGATTCTAAAAGCACAAACTGATGTGATATTATTAACTGTCTAATAAACGCAGACTTGCTCATTGCATGATTCTGATATTCTTGTAAAGATTAAAAGTTATTGGTATGATCACCCGTAGCGGCTGAAGTAAGTAGGATAAACAAAAAAATAAAGTAAGTCTGTGTTGGTGCGGGGTTCGAACATGCGTTAAAAGACGGCGTGCCACGAGACAACAGTCACAAACCACCGAGCTGCCGATCTACACCGAACTAGCTCCAGATCTCTGGATTTAAGACATGATTCTCGGCGGCACATCGTGTAGCTGTTTAATCAAGGAAATGTGATTGTGTTAACTTGTAACCAGTGTTTACCTATTATAAAAATAAACCATAGCAGAAGCCTGACTACATTTTATGGTTTGTGATGCTAAAGAACATTTCATGACATCTCAGACAACTGGAAATTTGTGGCTACTGTGGTTTAATTATAAACGCTATCGTTAACTCGTATTTACCATAGTAAAATAATTTTCTTTTGTTCTAATTTTTGTATACTGTAAAAACTTCAACGAAAGTATTTTTGGGGAAAAAATGAATAAAGGTTGAAATATTATATTAGAAGTTGTACTTATATTTTTTTTAAAGTTATCCAAAGGATTAATTAGCTAATCAAAAAAGAACATTATATTAATAATTTATTTTAATAGAAATAATCGTTAGAGTAGTCGACTAATCGAAAAAATAATCGTTAGTTGCAGCTCTATAATATACATTCTATTGTTTGGTATAATATATAACCAAATAAATAAGAAACGTAGAATGTTTATTAGCAAAACAAATAAGAAAGCCGTGGAGGCACGGCATACACCTTGATGTCAAAATAAAATGAATAAATTACACAAATTTTGAATTAAGTAAAAAAATGGCAGACAATGTGGAACCAATTAAATAAGAAACTAATGTTAAAAAATAAAAGAAAAACTTCCAAAATCACCTTAGATAAACAACAAGTCAACAGGCTTTTCAAAATCATAAATATTGCTAAACAGGCACTTTTGCATTTAGTTTAGAAAATAAATCATCTGCCATCTTATCTGTCTCACCTCACTCTTCTTGTCAGTCAGCTCGACTCACTCTCCTCACTGGATAAATGAAATATGATTTGTGATGCAACTGTCATTGGACAAACGGCATTGAGCAGCCATGTTCAGATTTTAATCGTAATGTCTGTTCTTTTACTAAACTGAAATGATTTTTATTACTATAAAAAAAAATGACAGTCGGGTGGGCAAGTGACATAACTGGTGTTGCGGCTTAACAACGGTATCACCCTCAGCATCGTCTATCGCAGCAGGCCTATTGCTTAGTGATGATCTTTTTATGATGATGATCAGGAATACTTGGTGACTCGAGTACCAAATAATTATCTTTCTTGCAATTCATAATTTGATGTTCCAAATTATTTTAACCTTTTTTGGCATTTCAGAATTTGAAGTTCAGCATTGATTTTTTTTTTGTGTGTATGTAATGTAATTTGATCTTGTAATAATCCCTTCTAATAAATCTTGACATCTGTCGTGATTACCTTGAGACTGACCGAATTTGGCAGTATGTAGCCGGATTGGTCATATTTTGTTAATCAGATTAGCATCTTTATGGAATAAAGGGATTATTGCTCAACAAGCCAAGTCTATTTCGAATTCATCATTCATGGGGCTTTTTTGCTTCTTCAGATAATTGTTCACCTCATTGTGTTTGTGTCAACAGGTGGTTGCCTAAGCAATGGATGGAGATTTGGAAGCCAGAGCAGATGTTGAGGAGGCAGGTACAGTCACAGGGGAGGAGGAGGGGGAAGGACATATGGAAACCACACCCAGAACAGAGCAGACTCCATCTGCAGACGAGCCACAGACAGCGTCAGACCTGCCCAAGGCCTCAGAAGACAATGATGACGATGTAGTACTGGTGGAAGGGCCTCCTGCTCACTCTCAGGGGAGAGTCCAGCCCCCCAGCCCCACACCTGCAGAGACCCTCACTGCTGCCAAAGACTGTGCAGAGTCCGCTACCACAGCAACAGCTTCCTCCAAGACGCCCAGTCCTCCCTCCTCTGCAGCTGCCACCGACACCAAGAGCCAGAGCGAGCCAATCGTTATCGACGACGAGGAGGATTCGGAGCTCAAAGGCGCTGCCTCTTCCTCCCTGCCGCCCCCAGAGGGCGAGGATGCCCTGAGCAGCACCGAGCCTGACTCTGAAATCAAAATCGCTAGCGTTACCACGCTGGGAGCGGACTCTTCGGCTGCTGCCATGGCAACGTCAACAGCAACGCCACTGGCACTGTGTGCTCAAGAGGATATAAACCTCATGATCACAAATGTGACATCGCTGAAAGGTGAGGGCGGTCCAGCGGCAGCCCAGTTGGAGGGGGCTGAGAATGGTCTGCAGATCAGCAGTTCGTTCAGCCTGAATCCAGAGGCCCAGCAGAACCAGGGTGCAGCCAGCAGACCTACACCCACATTCAACCCAGGACGCATCAGCTCTGTGAGCCAGCCTGTGCAGAATGGAGAAACGGGGACACACCAGAGATCTGGTAATTCATCCACATGTATCTGCTGTAGGGGTGTGTGATGTGATGAATTTTGATCATGAGCGATTTAAAATAATTCCACAATCGTAGTATCTTGCTACAGTGCACATTCTGTCAGTTACATTTCTAGCAACTCCATCTCATTGTACTGTACAACATAACTTACATTTACATTAAATGTTAACTCAGGAGTAGAGTTACACTCACAGGACACTGTACTTTGCAGTTGCAAAAGTACATTATTTACATGTGCTTTAAAGCTTTGTCGGTTAAACTTTTTATTTGCGTGCTGTTCTGACATGCACATTTTCTGAGTGCGAACGCTAAAATGTAGGAGAAGGTAAAATAGTAGCAAAACTCAAGAGCTTGTTGATTTGAATTTGAGAACTCATCACAATTAATATTTGTTAGTTGAAATTACTCCCAGCTTTGATGTGAAAAGCTGAATCTTTTTATTTTCACAGGCAGACAACAATAAAAACAACCCTGTTTTGAATTCAAAGTGACCAGATTAATAATGACAAATGTGTAAAATGACACACAAATGTGTACGACATATTTACTTTTGCACTTTACTTCAGTTTCGCTGTACAACCTGAAGTGAGCACTTACAACCTCTCAGATCTGGCAGTACAACTGAAGAGTTCAGATGCAAAAGCCTCTAAGTGCCATCTGAACTTTATTTATAAAATTAATCGTTTTAACAAGCTCCCATGTTAAGCTACAGTAATTTTACTTTAATGGCAATGTAGGTCCTTTTCTATGCCATTATAGTGAAATAACTGAACATAAATATGAGAGCCTGATAAAAAAGCTAATTTGAAGAAAGTTTGAAAGTTTCAGGCAGCACTTGAAGGCTTTTCCATCTGAACTCTTCAACTTTAAATCTTTTGCTACTCCTTTCACAATATTCCTGAAGCAAAACTCACTTGTGCACTTGTAGATGCAGATGCGAGAGAGCAGCCCGGGGGTGGGGCTGGGGTGCGAATGAAGCAATTTTATTGGTCGATGCCTTACCAATGAACAAGGCCAGCCAGTGTGACTTTCCATGCGGAAAAAAACTGTTTTATGCACAGGTATCAGTTATTTGTAAAGCGCTCAAATTAGCCAGAGAATAAGCAGAGAATCCCAGAAGGCTCATGCACTTCTGACAGGCAAATGGAAATATTTACATGGCTTTCTAACATTTACAAATGGAGAATATACCTGTGAAATGCAAGTGATGCATTCAGGAAGACAGCACATCTCAAACACATTAAACGGCGCAAGTAGCCTGTGTCTCAGTCAGAGGCACACGCCACACGCAGCCTTTCTGTCTGAACATATGACGGGCCGATCCACTTAAACTACTGCGAAACAATTGTGCACTTTCTCCGCAGCAGCTCAGTCTGTGTCCTCGCTATATTTTCAGATACGCTTGTATTAAACTACTGTATATCGATAGAAACGGTATTGCCTCATTTTGAATCGCTTATGAAGAAAAATCGATATATTGTACAAACTCTATATACCGCCCAGCCCTACCATATATCTATTAGAAGTTTCCATTTCCAAAAGCAGTGCACAATTATCCATAATTCATGTAGTGCAAAGATGGAGAGCTTAAACCAGTAGGAAAGATGGTACACTGACAAACTACTGGCTTTGCATCTTTTGTTTTTTAAAATTACTGTTATAGAAGCAGCAACATATATTTTCTATCATATTGTGGCATACATCAGAACTGTTTACTGAACTTTGTTCTATACGTCAGTTGTTGATTTGTTTTTTGAGATGTGGATGTTGCATTTAAAAGTGGATCCAGATTGAGCACAAGTGTAGGGTGGGTTCAAGAATGCTCAGTGATTGAAGACGTACTGTGCACATGACCAGAGAGAAGGGTGTCATTTTCAAAGAAAGGTCCAGCTATAACATTTTGATTTAGCAAGGTCAGAACATCAACAACAACAAAAAAAGAAACATGCACGAATAAATTGTTCACAATGAGATCTTTGACATGCATTTAGAAAATAGGAAATCCACTCATGCTTATTTTACAGTAGTTTAAGGTTGTATTCTTTGTTACCAAAATTCAGAAACCAGAAGGTTTTTTTTTTTTTTTTTTTTTTTTATTTATACAGTGGTCTTGTTATGAGCCCTGTCATAACATATGAGATTAAAGCCTTTTTTTTGCCTCTCCTTCAGACTCTTGGATCTCCCAGTCGGCCTCTTTTCCCCGTAACCAGAAGCAGCCTGGAGTGGACTCGCCATCTCCGGCAGCTCCTTTGCCCAAACCCCCCTGCCAGTCATCCTCAGGATCCCAGCAGCCGCAGCGCACTATGAAAGTCACATGCGCCAACTGTAAGAAGCCTTTGAAGAAAGGCCAGACTGCGTACCAGCGCAAGGGCTCATCCCACCTGTTCTGTTCGACAGCCTGCCTGTCTGCCTTCTCCCATAAGCCCGCTCCCAAGAAAAGCTGCACCATGTGCAAGAAGTAAGACTTTTAAAATGAGTTTGAGTAATCCCATGTCTGAAAGTGCTAACTAAGTGCTAAGTGTTAAAATGACTCTTAAACTCTCTTGCATGGACACACTGTCAAGCTTTTATGGAATTAGAATGGTTTGATTTGTTTTCTCTCTCTCTCATTTAATCATTCTCTCTTTTGCATTTTGTTTTTCTCCTGATCAGAGATATTACCAATATGAAAGGAGGCACCATAGTGGCCCAGGTGGACTCCAGTGAATCATTTCAGGAGTTTTGTAGCACAGGCTGCTTGGCAGCTCATGAAAACAAACAGAATCCACAGAAGAACCAACTCAAAACGAAGTGCACTGTCTGTGGAAAGCTCACTGAGGTCAGACTTTTTACATTCTGCTAGACTTTTGACTTTGTTAGAATGTCTTACACTGTCATAACCAGCTGCAACCATGACTGCCTACAAGTTATTTTCTGTGACTTTATTTTTTTATTTTGTCAAACATTTGTTTCACATTCAATGTGGACAAACCGATTACTTCTGTCAGGAACACTGTTGCTCCTGCTTAGGATATGGTGTTAATCAGAATACCAATTCTGCAATCAAGGGCACTCTGCTCTCATTTTTGTTTGATACGATCAGGCATACCTTTAGACACAGACAGATGCTTGGCGCATAACAAGAGGCATTAGACACTTTCATTGATCATCCATTTCTATTTCACTGACAACTTCTGACATGAACAACTTATGAATATGTACACTATATGAATGATATATTATATAAATATATGTTACTATTCAGAGGTTTGTGCTCAGTAATTGTTTAGAAGAATGGACCGTAAAATGACAAACACACCTAAAATAAAAAAATAAATAAAAAAATGCATGCTCATCTGTCTCCACTGTTGAGTGCAATGCCCACATCTTAAAATCAAGAGTTTGTGCTCTTCTATCTTTTTTCAACAATGTCATAGAGTAAAATGTCTGTACACTCTAATTTACTAATCCCGCTTAGAAAGCATTAATCATAAAAAAAAAAAAATTGTTACGTATTAAGGCCCAACTAATACTGATAATACAATAGAGCTGGATAATACTGATACAATAGAGCTGGATTTGTCCCATTAAGATATTATGTTGATAAATTTGTGGTGTTGATTGCATTAGAGCCTGTGCGACCAAACAATTTTTGCTCACAGTAGCACTGGAATCTTGAATTTGCTGGCAGTGAGGGAGAATGGTTCGAATCATCTTTAATACGTGTTTATTGCACCTGGATGACAAACCCTAGTACTGTCATTTTCACCCACTTTTCATTGTTGTCCGTTGTAGAATATCATTTTCGAGCACGATTCAAGCCTTCAGCCTTGTAGCCATGGTTACTGCCATCCTTGGCTGTATTTGTGGTATATCCATGGTGATCACCTTGGGAACAGGAGCAAAGAACCATTACACCAATTTAGTAGTCAATTTGATTTTATTTTTTTAATGTTGTGCTTATCTATTGCTGTTGAATGAGCAATGCATCATTTTGATGTATGTCTCTTTGTTTCTACTCCAGATTCGACATGAGGTGAGCATTAAGAATGTGATCCACAAGATCTGCAGTGACGCATGCTTTAATCGTTACCGTATGGATAACGGGCTCATCATGAACTGCTGCGAACAGTGTGGGAACTACTTGCCTAGTCGTGCAACAGCGAATCACTTTCTACTCATTGATGGTCAGCAGAAACGGTTTTGCTGTCAAAATTGTATCAGGGACTACAAACAGGTCAGTGTTTTTTTTTTTTTTTTTTTCTTCTTTAGTTTTAAATTCTTCTTAATTTACTAATTTAATTCCGCTCAGTTTTTAACTGTAAGATATTCCAATCAGAAGAACTGCAAAGTCAAACTGTAAGGTTCAAATCCCACAGTGATGTCTGTCCTGTTAGCATGCACATCCAATTTGTTTTATTTATATTTAAAAAACCCGTTAATATTATTATAAGAAAAAAAGTAAAACTAAATAAGAAATTGTCCTTTTATAATATTTCAATGCAAAATCAAATTTAACAAACTATATCATAATTCTTTTTACAGTACGACTGTAATATTAATATTTGTATCTATCCAATTTTCTTCATTTTCAACTTTGTACTCAAATGCATGTTATAAGTGACCGAACTCAGAGTAGAGATGAGTTTTGGTGGAGCCGCTCTGAGACCCCGGCTCATGAGCTGCCCCCATGTAAATCAACACAGTGGTGTGCTTCACTCTGGAAAACATAGTACATGTATTTAATGAAATCACAGCCTTTGTGATTTGCACTAAGCCATTTCACCATTTCTGTTTTGTTTTGAATCGTAGTTTGATTAATCTAGTTTTGATGATGTTTTTAGTGATTACTCTCAATTATTCTTTCACCACAGACTCATGGGAAGATGGTGCAGTGTAGTGGGTGTAAGGTGATGTGCAGATCATTTGATGCCACTCAGTGTATTGGGTCAAATGGAGCCATGGAATATTACTGCACCACAGCCTGTATGACCAAGAGCAAATTCACAACGGCTGCACAGAGTGAGTAGATAATCACAACTTGGAGCTGATGCTGTCACTTTCACTCCTAAATTTGTGTTCTCCTAATGCCTAAGTTTGATGTGGTTTCAAAAAACATGTTGAATATGCAAAATGTTGTCCTTATTTGTTCTGCATTAGATGTAATGCTAATATTAGCTCCTTTCACAGGCCGGCAGTTTGGTTTCTACTAGCGGTGTACCTACTACAAACTCTTAGTCAGAGATTTGAGGTCAGAAGAACGGGGTATCTGTTAAAAATGTCAGGTCATGTTTGATCTTGTTTGTATTTGTAGATTCTGAGCCTTCATGCCACTTCTGTAAGAGAAATGCATTACCTCAGTACCAGGCAACTCTTCCTGAAGGAAAGGTTTTGAGCTTCTGCAGTTCACAATGTGTCACCAAGTTCCAGGTATTTCAGATGCCTATAAAGCTTGTGTTATATCTGAAATTTCCGTGGAACATTGAGTTTAAGAATGCAAGCTAGTACATGCAGCATTAAATGTTAGAAATGTGCATGTCCAAGTACAAAATGGTAATGTTCTGTGCGTGACTTTATCCAAATGTCCCTTGCAGAATGCCACCATCCAGACATCAGCCAATGGGCAATTTCCTGTTTCAGCTTCTGAGAACATCCAGCTGAAATGTAACTACTGTCGTGGTTGCTTCAACCTGAAGCCAGAGATTCTGGAATGGGAGGTGAGATCTTGCACATACATTTTCAACTACCCCATTTCTTTAGATGACTTTCAAAATGTGTTAATTATTGCTTAGTGCTCGAGATCGTAAATCTCCAAAGTGAAACTAAAAAGCAAACTAGTGTGCATTCAAAAGCGAATTCAGTACCCTGCATATTAACAGTGGCTCCCTGATGCCCGTAGTTTATATACAGTACAGTTACCCAGTGACATGATTGTGAGATAAATATATTTCTTTCCTCCCATATCGAATTTATTCCCTTTAAGGGTTCCATAGTACACGTCTTTTACTTTCTGAACATGGTATTCGGATTGAGGCAAATCCCTGGTCATTATATCTGATCTCTACAGGATAAGGTGTATCAGTTCTGCAGTAAGGCCTGTTGTGAGGACTACAAAAAGCTCCACTGCATAGTGACGTTCTGCGAGCAATGTCAGGAAGAGAAGACTCTGCATGAGACTGTGAAGTTCTCGGGTGTGAAGAGGCCCTTTTGTAGTGAAGGTCATTATTCTGTTTACATCCAAATTTCTGGTCGTGTTTAAAATCATATTGTCCTATGATTAAATCTACTGCTGTTCACATCATGACATGTTATGATTTTATCTTTAGGGTATGAGGACAATGTTCTAGTGATTTGATATATTCAGCTATTTGCTACATTGATCCATCATGACAGAAGTGATATTTCAGGGAGTGTTTTTGTTTACGTTGCAGGCTGTAAGTTACTGTTCAAACAGGATTTTGCCAGGCGTCTGGGCCTGAAGTGTGTCACTTGCAACCACTGCTCCCAGATGTGTAAGAAATCTGTCACCAAACAGATAGATGGAGTCAGCAGGGACTTCTGCAGTGAGACGTGTGCTAAAAAGTTTCATGACTGGTACTACAAGGTACACTGATGTTCTTGCCTGATTTGATCATTCCTAGCTTTGGGATCATGTGATCAAGCCCTGATGGTGCTGTTTGTTCACAGACCAAAAGGGTGGCAGGGGACTGATGTATCGCATTGTACTGACATCTACAAAAATAACATCCTCTAGATCTAAAACCCCTATTAAATGTATGACTATTATGAGGGGTTAATTTATATATTATCAAAGATCCTACATATTGTTAATTATTTATATTGTAAATTATCAGTTGTAATCATCTGTGCTGCAGTATGTTGAAATCTCTGAACTCTTCGATGCGTCCACTAGGCGGCGCGCTGCGACTGCTGTAAGGTACAAGGGAACCTGACTGAGTCTGTGCAGTGGCGTGCAGAGATGAAGCATTTCTGTGACCAGCAGTGTCTTTTGCGGTTCTACTGCCAACAGAACGATCCCGACATGGCCACACAGAAAGGCCCAGAAAACACAGCTTTAGGTACGGTTTAAAACCTCCTGGAAATGTGCATGTCTGAATCATGCTGTCATGTTAAAAATGAAATCCTTTGGTCCATTTACAGGGTTTGGAGGAGCAACCCAAACAACTAAGATGGTGAGGGTGCTGTCAGTTTTGACTGAATCGTTGTTAAACAAAAGAAGCTAGAAACTGGCATGTTGCATAGTCATTTAGATTGACTCTAGTATGTTCTTATTGTGACTGTTGCAGTCGTTTACTCAGGGGCCTCTGTCGTATACTGGGGGAGGGATCCTGAAGGATGTGAAGAATAAAGCTGTGCTCTGCAAGCCTCTTACCATGACCAAGGCCACCTACTGCAAACCCCACATGCAGAGCAAACCACTGCAGACAGGTGAGCGCCATCTCTTCTGTGACAATGCAGATGCACAAACTTTTTCTGGAAAAGATGGAAGGTTATGTGCTTCTGTCTTTGCTTCTCCACAGATGAGACAGGCGTGGAAGGCTCAGGAAAAGAGTATGTTCCTGTTCCAGTCCCTGTTCCCGTTTACATCCCAGTACCCATGAACCTCTATGCTCAGGCCACGCCCACTCCTATTGCAATACCTGTACCGGTAAGCGCTTCCTCACATAATGAAAGTATCACATTGTCTTTAATTACAATATTTTTATATACATGTTTTTTTTTTGTAAAGTTTTATCAGTCGGGCTCCTCATCAACTTGAAAATGCATCATATTGTGCATGTAATATTATTTTATTCATTTTGTTAACTTATTGAAATTAATACAGTTTTATAAAACAAATGTTATAATTTATATATAATTTGTAAAATACATTTTGATGTATTTTATTATTCTTTTTTCTATTTATTTTCCTCTGATATGAGAATGGTCTGAATATACATTATGGCAGCATGCCCTAGCTCATGGAAATGACCCTCATTGCCTCTGTGGCTCGTCCTGGTTGTTTCAGGTGCCTGTGCCAGTGTTTCTACCAACCACGCTGCAGAACGCTGAGCAGATTGTAAAGACCATCAATGAGCTCAAAGCCAAAGTCCCCTCCGACCCTCTGGAAGCTGATCTATTAGCAATGGCTGAAATGATTGCACAAGAAGATGAGAAACCCAAATGCTCAAGTAAGAACATGTTAGGAGCTGTCTGACAGACTGAAGCATGGCTCTGCTTGAGTTTGTAACATTACTGCCTTCACCTCAGCAATTGACTGCTGTTAGTTCTCATGTCTCATTTTGACACTCTCTAGTGTCAATTCTACACTTCTCCCCTCAAAAACCTTTCATTCCTCTCCACTCTAAGACACTATTTGGTGTCTTCTTGAACCTGTTTTCAAAAACCCATCAAGGCAACATCCAGCTAGATCCAAAATAGCGATGAACGATTAATTGCATTTGCGATAATTTCGCGATATGAAAAAACTGGATTTTTCAATCGCAGAGGCAGCGATTACGCTCGGTCACATGACAAGAGTAAAGTACTTTGACGACACACACAAATCGGTTTAATCGGTGCTGCTTCAAGTCGAATAAATTGAAGCAGTCTTCAGAGGAAGCATCAAGTTGGAACGCTTACAGTGTTGCCAAGTCTGTGGTTTGGGGAACCCCTTCCAAACGTGCATTTTACCACAGGAGATGCCAGTGGATCCCCACAAAATGCGATTTGGGTAGTTTTGAGTAGCAATTGGCTGTTTTTGTTTTGAAAACCTGGCTTCCCTGGCACGCTACGCGCTGAAACGTTTGAAGGCGTATATAATATGAACATACTTCAAAATTGCACATTGAAATTATTTAAGCAGTAACATTATCATTTTATCATTTTATCTTTGTTGAATAATACAGAGCAAAAATTGGTAAAATAAATTGCTATTAGATTATGTTCCGAAATCGTTCTGCCCTAATCTAAAACCCCTTTTCTCTTTTTCTAGGCATCAAATGTGAAAAGAGCAGTAGGGAAGTGAAGATGGAAGGAGTAAAACATGAAAATGGCAGTGGCAGTTCAGAAGAAGAGGAAGAAGACAAGTATGAACCAGATTTGGACCTGGAGAAGGACCTGCCCCTAGGTACAGAAGCACCAAATTAATGTGTTATTGTGAAAGATTATTGGCCTAATATTGCCTTAATCACATATTTATGATGTCTGTGTTAAATAGTAAAAATATATGTGTCTGTTAATATATAATCAATGTTTCCAAACAACACATTCATAGTAAAGAAGTGTTGCTCTGGTCTGTTTCAGCATCAGAGCCCATTCTGGTTGAGTGTCTGGATACAGATACACTCTTCTCATTGCCTCCAGTCCTGTCAGAGGAAAAGGAGAAGACGCCTCAGCCCAGAACCAGGAGGAGGGTAATGAACACATCTACCCTAGTATCACTGCATCCAGTGCTGTCCTGTGATTAGAAATCCATTTGCTGTTCACATGCTGATGTGTCGTGATTGCTGAGGTTTATATGAGGCTTGTGGTGTCACTGAGGGTGATTGTTAACAATGACTGTGTGTATGCTGATGTTTCTGACCTACTGTTGCTGCAGGGCCAGAAGAGGCGGGCAGTAGAGGAAGAGTCTTCATCTTCGTTATCCTCATCACCAACAGTAGAGTCCTCATCAGCAGACAGCACTTTCCCCTTGATCTCCAAATATGGCTTAAATGCATGGAGGAGATGGGCCACAACTGAAGCCTCACCGTCCAGCCAGTCTAAAGGAAAAGACAGCCAGAAACAAGGTGATCTTCTCACTAACATAAACATTATTCAAGCTTGGATGCTTTTAAGAGAGGCTTTTTTTGGTTTAAATGTGCTCAATGATTATAACTTCATTGCTGTTCACATTCTGAAACAGTTTTGTTGATCACTTTGATTATGAGGGCACTTTTTTTCCATACAAATTGATCCTAGAATACTATTTTAAACTACTGTAAAACTTCCCTGAAGTCATGTTTGTGCATGGAAGTGTCTTACAAAATCTTATTACAATTACAAAGTCTCTCTATGCTTTACTAATGTTGCTCAAGGGTTTATGTGTGTGTGTGTGTGTGTGTGTGTGTCTGTTGAACAGTTAGTCTCCTGTCCCTGAGCCCAGCTGAGTTGAATCAGTCTTTATCTCGATTTGTCAAAGAGGTGCGTCGACCCAGCGGTGAGAGCTACACTCCAGACAGCGTTCTTTACCTCTGTCTCAGTATCCAGAAGGTGAGACTGTCCACAGCCTTGAGCACATGAATGCTGTCCATTAAAGCTGTAAATGAGGATCTTTAGACTTGATTTTGCACTTTTGTAAACCTGTACATTTAATATAAAAGAATGCAGCATTGATGGGAAACCCAGTATTCACCCATAAAAATTATTTGATATTTTCTCCAGAGTAGGGCTATACACTGTCACTATTATAAAATTTGGTTGACGATTAATTATCTAAAATTAATTAATTAATTGGCTTTTGCCGATTATGACAATTAATTGTCTGTTTTTTATGGCTTTCATTATATAATTGCGATTAATTTAAGGGTTCAGTAAATGATTATGGTGTTATCTTTTCATCTTTTTTGAGTTATTTTGCAGTGTAAGATTACATATATAGAGTATTCCAAATGAAAAGAATCAGCCAATACCGATCCAACACCAGCGCTTTTTTTTCTTTTTCTTTTGTTTCTTTTTTCTGCACCACTACAACAGAATATCAGTACTGTGCTTGTGGAACTAATGTTCACTCTCCTTTAAACCATTTGTTAGACACAATCCACTAAATACTCACTTCCTCATTACTGAGAAAAACTAAATTTGAATCAAAATATATAAGCTATGAAGTTAAACTAGCTTGACTATATAATTTATCATTTTAAACATGTTTATTCTGTTAACTCTTTGTATTCTTGCATTATACATTAATGAAAATAAGATTATAATGGGCACCAAAATGGCCCATAACCAATAAATTGGACATCCCAGATTCTTAGTCCTAGTTCAACACCCAATGAAAAGGAGAACTAAAGCTGCATTTAAAACTAAACTCTGATGGAAACGGTCTAGTCTCGAGCACTCCTGGTCTCAGTAGTGTCCAGTGATTATATCATTTGCTGTTCACATCCTGAAACATGCTGTTGATGCTTTTGCTATGAGGACACATCAGACTGCTCATTGAGACTGACTAGCCACCTTTTATTATAAGCATGCGTCTTGAAAGGTGTTGTCATGTTGGTGTTTTAATACTTTCTTCCATAGCATTTACAAGATAAAGGACGGACAGATGACCTCTTTGGTGACCCACAGTACCACATGTTTGGGGAAGAACTGAACAAGCTCCTCAAAGACTGGCAACCCAGTGTGCTTCCTGATGGTAAAAGCACTAATATGTTCGAAAGTGTGAATCGATGATTGTAATGTCACTGTTGTTTTGAAATGTCCTGTGATTATAACTATTGCTGTTCACATTCTGAAGTGCTGTTGACTCAATCCAACTATGAGGACATTTCACATAAATCATCACTCAGTGTATGGAGTCTTTCTGATTTTGAATGTTGTCTAATGTTATTGCTGATTATAAAGATCAGTTTGTGACTGTGAGTGGTTTTCTGTTGAGGTTCTCGGTGGGGTCGTGTTGAAGAGCAGTGTCTGTGGAGCAGCGGGCAGCTTGGGGAGCAGACGCCCTCCGTCCTACTGAGATCTCTTCTCTATCTCAACACCAAATACTTTGGTCTCCGCACCACTGAACAGCACTTACGCCTCTCGTTTGGAAATGTCTACGGCCCAAGCAGTTCCAAACCACACAGTCACGAGACCAGCGTCTGTATACGCATCCCCTCCATCTCACAGGAGCAGCACGGTGTGTTCATCTGAAGCATTAGACATAGCATTTTCGATCTATTTTTTCATGAGTATTATTCTGCAACCGTCGTGTGAATAAGAATGCATTTCCTTTTATGCTGTTTGCTTGGGACTGTCTTGTACCCGATGATGAACCTTCTCTCTCCTTCCATAGAGCAATCAGGAAGTAAGAGGAGGCGTAGAGACAACTGTGACTCAAACTTTGAGGCAGACAGTGGTTCAGGAGGGTCTGCTCACTGTCCTGTTAAGAAACATGAGTGCCGACTGTATGAGCTTTACCTTTCGAAGTGGTGAGTCATGTATAACATCATAACAATTTATTTTGTCATTTGAATAATGTCGTCTTGTATTAAGATGTTTGCAGATCCCCTGGCCAAACACCAGCATTATTGTGGTGGGAAAGACCATGATTAGCTATTGCTTTGAACTAAGCAGTGTCCAGTGATTATAACATTTGCTGTTCACATCCTGAAACATGGTGTTGACACTTGTACTATGAGGACACATAAAACGGACTATAGAGAGTGGTGCCTGTAATATTGCATAATTTGAATTTTTTCTTTTTTTAAAAAACAATAATTGTTTTTTTGGTATCAGCTGGATTTCTAATGTCGCTGAATCTCTTATTTCTGTTAAATGGACCCTATGGATATCTGGCGTCATCTCTCTTGCTCTCTTTTCAGCCCAGAGTCTGTGAGACAGAGGACAGATTTTTTGTACATGAAGCCAGAAGTCTCTGCTTCCTTGGACAGTCCGCTGTGGTTCAGCTCGACGCCTCTAGAGAAGAGCGCTCTGGCTAGGCTCCTGACTCGAGTGCTGCTGGTCAGAGATATCTATAAGGACAACCAGCATGAAGACGAGGGAGTCTAGAGACCGATGCACTGAGGACTTCTTACTATGCTGAACATGACACCCTGTGCATCACCAATGAGCTGCTTCCCACGTCACACCCTGTCACTCTCCCTTTAAACGCTGATCACAATACTGCTTAGAGCTGATGTCAGGATGGATATTGGTGGGATTGTGCTGATTCAGATCAGTCTTCTCAAAGACCCTGAGGAGTTGAGGTCTTCTCCAGAAACGTGACCTACAGGATGCTGCTTTCTTCCTCTTTTTTTTTTTTTTTTTTTTCTCTCCTCTTTTTTTCTGTTTGTTTGAAACTTTGGTTCATGTAGCATTACTTGCGAGACCGCTGTGGTCTGAAAATATTTCTCAGTGTAGTCTGTTAGCAGACAGAAGACAGGAACATTGGTCCTGTGAGGAAAGTAATGGAGTCAAGGATGTTTTTTTTTTTTTTTCTGCCCAACAAAGCCTTCTAAAGATAAAATTTATTTATTACTGTTGATTGACGTCTGTTAAAGAGAGAGTCCAAGATTTTGTAACGGCAGGGTGTGCGTGCGTGCGTGCGTGCGTGCGTGCGTGTGTGTGTGTGTGTGTGTGTGTGTGTGTTGGACGCTGTGCCATGTGTGCAATTTCTCTGGCCTTCCATAAGAGCATTAAAACCTGCTGCAGCCCTGGACCTCTTTGTGTGAGTGGTATGAGTGTGTTTGTGCGTGTATCTGTTTCCTTCCCCATTCTTGTGTTGTTTTGGAGTGGATTGAACGAGAGTTAATCCTTCGCTGCCAATACGTTACTGGCATGGAACCTTTAAGTGTAAAAACATTCCTCTGTACAATCAAGTATATGAAATTTAATTTGAATTTCATCCGCAGCATTACACTGATTACACAGTTAAGCAGAGACATGTCGTCAGTGTTTAAACATTGTCATAGGATTTGCTCTGTACCCTTCCTGGAGTTGAGAGTCATTTGAAGGATGTGCGTTTGCACAAAGCTCATTAAACGCTATGTTCAAAACACTTAGCTTATGCAAGAGTAAAAGTGATTTATTTATACGGTACAAGTCAGTGGTGTTTGTTTTCATGGTTTTTACGATTATTTCCTTAACCTTTTTTACCAATAAATTACAAGCTAATTTCTTGGTCTCATAATGATTTACCTCAAGACCCTTTTAAAAACCTTGCTTTTTTTCTGTTTGTTCAAATGCGAATTCTCAATTTTTGTCATTTTGTTTACATCCCTCGTCTTCTGTTGGCTTGAGTAACTTAAAGATTTGAGTGAAGATGTTTTGAGCTTGAGTCAAGGTCATCATTGGGTTTATGGGGTTTTGCATTGCCCCTTAACTCATCCTGCACCGTTTTTGCAGTGAACATGAAATAATAACTGAAACCATGCAGCTGAGGGAAAAGGATAATGGAGAGGTGCAAAGATCCACAAGATTAATGCATAGAACCATTAACACTACCATTCAAAATTGTGCATGCTTATTCTTTACATTTTAATATAACAATAATCAAAACTATTAAATAACACCAAGTAGTTTCCATAAAATTCTTTAAAAAGCCACTTTAGATAACGGCTCTGAAAAATCACGAAATCTACAAGGTGCATCCTGCTTTTGAAGAAATTACCCTTTTTGATTTGTTTTTTTTGTTTTTTCATAAAGACATTCAGACATGGGAACCATTTATATTTGCCTCAAAGCACTTCAAGATGAAATGTTTGGATTTTTTTTTTTTTTTTTCCTAAATTAAAATGCTTTTTCCTGTGACAGCACAATATATGGATAGCTGTAAATAAACTGTTCACAATTTAGACCTGTTCACACCAAAAATAACTACAACAATAACTATTGTAGCTTCTACATTACACCAATGCATTGGTAATGTTCAGTGTATTATAAGCGTGCACTGCACTTTTGTCATCTGCCGCTTTAAATGCTCAAGCTCTTCTGATTGGTTATGGTTTCCATTGCACACTGGCTGGGAAAAAAATTATGCCTAAAGTGATTCCAGTGATATTGTTCATCTGTATCGTTATTGTTATAGATGTGTGGTGGACCCTATTCTCGTAGAATAGGGAGTGCTTTCTTAAAACTTTATAGTTAATTATCTTAATTACTTTGGTGTAAAATGCTAACTGGTAGTTTATATTCTGATAAGGCAATAAAACATTAACACCACCAGTATAATACCATGCTTCCTAATTCCAAAACAGCTGTGATGCTCCGGGGCATGGACTCCAAAATACTGTGGTATCTGGCACCAAGACATTAGCAGCAGGTCCTTTTAGTCCAAGCTACAAGGTGGGGGCTCCATGAATTGGATTTGTTGGTCCTGCACATCCCACGGATCTTCAATCAGATTAAGATATGAGTAATTTGGAGGACAAGACTACACCTTAAACTCTGTCATCTTCAAATCATTCCTGAACCATTTCTGCAGTGTGACAAGGTGCATTATCCTGCCTTCTTCCCATATGTCTTGCTGCCATTTCTTCATCAGGGATTTTGTGCTACAGCATCTCTTCTGTGTGGTCAGACCTAACAAGCTAGCCTTTACTCCGCACATACCTCAGTAAGGCTTGGGCATCCATGACACTGACGCTAACTCACCAGTTGTCTTCTTTTGCATTATTTTTGTTAGGTGAATCATTCAATGAAACCGGTACGATTTGGACTTACACACTTTTAGATTGTTTAAATATTACTTTTCTGAACACCCCACAGCATTAATGACATATATAACTTCCTGATAAACTGATATTTTCCCACCTCAGGCATCAAGATCTGAGCACTATTAATCTTCAACCTCGTTATGGACACTATTGGAGCTCTGAATGTGATCATAAAATGTATTGGTAATGAAATTAACATTTTCCTATTAATCAGATGTCCCTCACACTAATTCATTATTTGCAGATATAAAAGTTACATAAAATCTCAGACTTTTTGCTATATTAAAGCCTGAAATTATTATTTTTTTTTTTGTGACTGCAACCTAATTTTTGAAGTGGGTTAACTTCAGAATTTGAGCTATAATCTGTTTTCTTATGATTGCTCTGAACATTTCTGCTCATTGAGCTCAGGTGCATCCTGTTTCCACTGATCATCCTTGAGATGCTTCTACAACTTGATTGGAGTCCACCTTTGGTAAACTGTGTTGAATGGACATGATTTGTAAATGCAAACACCTGTCTATAACGTCCTAGAGATAACAATGGATGTCAGAGCACAAACCAAGCCATGAAGTCCAAGGAATTGTCTGTAGACCTCCGAAACAGGATTGTAATCGAGGCACAGGATCTTCGGAAGGGTACAGGATCTTGGGAAGGGTACATAAAAATTTCTGCAGCACTGACGGTGCAAAGAAGCATGTAGTCTCTGTTACCCTTAATGGAAGAAGTTTGAAACAACCAGGACTCTTCCTAGAGCTGGTCTCCTGGCCAAACTGAGCAGCTGATGGAGAAGGGCATTGGTTAGACTGGTGACCAAGAACCTGACCATATGTGGAGATAGAAGAAACCTACAGAAGGACAATCATCATTGCAGCACTCCACCGATCTGGGCTTTATGACAATGTGGCAAGACTCAATCCTCTCCTCCGTGAAGACACATGAAAACACATTTGGCATTTGCAAAAAAAGCATCTAAAAAAAAACCTCTACACTACATCAGGCAAGATTTTCTGGTCTGATAAACAACCATTTCAAGCATCATCTTTGAAGGAAGCCAGATCTGCTCATCACCTGCAAAGTACCATCCCAAAAGTAAAGTGTGCAACAACCTTGTGCTGTGGAAGGATTTCGCGATTATGCCCTGACTACTGGAGAGTTGATTGAGATGCACCCAAAATGTTTATGCAACTGGCCCCAGAACAGCATAGCAACTGCATAGTAACATGCAACCATTTACAACACAAAAAAAGCCTCTCGTATTTTCTCTGAAAATATATCATAACTTGTAGGTGAAGTTTTTTAATGAACTATTATTTGGGAGATTTTAGATACCAACTCTTGACATTTGTTTGTTCATCTTGAGCTGACAGCACTCTTTGATAATTTTTTTAATTAACTATGACTGTTTGGTCAGTTTAAACAGACATAGTTTAATCCATGAGGAAGCCAATCAGTTAGCATCAGGTACGCTCCTGATTCACAGTGTAGTTTTTTTTTTTTTTTTTTGTGGTAATGATTCGATTCATTTGGGGTGTACAGGGTTGAGAAATGTAATAACATAATAATGAGTTTTATTAATTGGAGACATCATCACAGTTATAGCACAGGAACTAATCTGTTTTCTGGTTTAGTTTAATTTCATTACAAATTATCAACATAAAAATAAGAGTGAGAAATAACTTGAATTTCATAATTTCTTAGTATTTTGTTCTGTCCTGATTTATATAAATGAACATCCAACATGTTTGTGTAGAACATGATGATCTGGAAGAAATTAAGCGGAAGTAAATCTGACATATTGTACAGAAGTTCAAATGATTAATGTCACAAATATTTGAAATGGGACTGAAATAATGCTTATTCAAACTTTTATTTTGTGTTAAATAAATAAAATTCAAAATTTCTAAATTGTTTATATTCAGGTGTAAGTTAGATTTAGCATCCCAAATGTTCAGACACTTAGAGTTTTGTAAACATTTGAACACTTAATATGACAGCTGGTGTTTTCCAGCATGTGTCGCTTGCGGGGCATCCAGCTGGGGGCGTCTTATGTTGGGTGTGTGTATTGGAGCCCAAATTAAACCAGGGCGGGCTGTGATGGAATGGAGACATTAAATTCTTTCACATTTGGGCGTGAGTTTTGTTTCCAGATAAATGGCCATCACTCTCCATGAGGGCGCGACTGATCCTTGCTTCAGAAACATTGGAATGTGAACCGGGGTTTTTTTTTTTTCTGTTTGAGTGACGTAAAGCATGCTGAGGTTACCCCACCTATTTGAGTGTGCTTGTGAACTTTGGCACCTCGCTGCGTTTGTGAGCGTTATGTGTGTGGATGTTTTCTCTTTACTGCACAGTGTACAAATCTGCTTAACATTTCAGTCTAAAATCCAAATTATGTACAATAGAGAGAAATCATCAGTTTTGTTAAGGCATGTGCAGGTATGACAAACCCCTTTTTTTTTTTTTTTTTTGAAGAGGCAGCTTTTTTCTTTCTTTACCATCAGTTAGAGTTGGCCAGACTCCAATAACTTGTCCCATTGATCTAAAGCTAAAACGACCCTGAGCGCGCACACAGCCAACCGAGCGAGAGGGCAGGCGGATGTAAAAACATTTTTTCACCCTCGTGGGTTTTTTTGTTTGGGCTCAATCCCCAGTCCTTTCAGGGGACATAAAGAAAGCGCTGCCCTCAGCAGGGTCATCTGGGATAGAGCTGCGGCAGAGGCGAGAGGCAGACTATAGGTGGCGATTAGGCCCTCTAATGTGTGATGAATCCTTTTAGAATCACATGATATGAACTAATGTCACCATTTAATTATAAAACAACAGAGAGCGAGAGGGATCACAGTGACCAACTGTACTAAAGTGAGAATGACCAGTATGGATGACCACCTCAATTCTCACATTTATATTTCTATGTGAGCTTTAAAAAGCATGTTAAAACAGCCCTGCTCATGTAAGATGTCAGTCGGAATTACACTAATGGACACCTGTTGTCCCATCCAACTCAACTTGAAGGGCTTATTTGTAGTGAAGTAAATTTAAGATGACCTACAGTAGAAAGCAGGGGGTCTACCAGTGTGAGAGTATACAGCCCATTTTAAACAGAACAGCAGATCTCTGTCGACGTGCACATTGTGACTGAAAAACAGATTCACTCAGATTCACTGTGACTGCCATTTTGCCATTAGACACTTTCTCTTGTTTAGTATGTAAGTGTGAATCCATACATTCTCTGTACTGAACTATAATGGTGCTGGAATGTTCACAGAGAGGGTTGCCGTGATTTTGCCAAGTACCACATCTTCTGAGAGTGAAGGTTGGTCGTGCTCTAACCCGGACCCCGCCCCTTCCACACAAGAGTTGAGCGGTGTGTCAAGCTTCGACGCAGAGCTCCTCCGCCTTCTCACCCAGGCCGTCGAGGACCTCGGCCTCGATTGGTCTTTGCCTGAGGAACCCACGCCCAGCAGGCTGGATGGCTGTTTCCTGCCTGGGCGATGCTCGACACCTCACTTGAGGCCCGCTCCCTTTCTGCCGGAACTTAACAAATTGCTGACTAAAAGCTGAAAGGTGCCATTTTCTGCTAGGCTGTGACCTACTGTCTCTTCAACGCTCTCCCGTGTGGACGGTGAGAAAGACAAAGGATACCTTTCCATTCCTGCCGTCCAGGAGCCGGTAGCCACACATCTGTGTCCACCTTCCACTGGCTGGCGGTCAAAGCCATCGCTACCTTCAAAAGCCTGCAGGACAACTTTGGCTTTGATCGGTCGCGCTTAATACCACCACCGGTCAAGCCGTATCAGCACTTCATGCCATGGCTGTGCTACTAGTGCATCAGGCCAACCATTCGCCGCAAAATGGATGAGGCGGGCACGAATTCTGAGAGCTTTACGGACCTCAGAAGCACTACGGACTTAGCTCTACGAGCCACCAAGTCCGCGGCTCAAGCTATCGGCAGGAATATGGCATCCCTTACGGTGACTGAGAGACACTTGTGGTTGACGCTGTCTGACGTGAAGGAGTCCGACAGAGCCATATTCCTCGACACGCTGGTTTCTACAGCCGGTCTGTGTATCTGGTCTCTACAGCCGGTCTCTTCGGCCCAGCGGTCAAGGGCTTTGCAGAGAGATACTCGGAGGGGTAGAAAACTTCACAGGCCTTCCGCTTAAAAGCATTTCTTGCTGAAACATTCTAGTTCTGCAACGAGTCGCTCTAAAAAGCAGCCGCCCAACCGGAACACAGCGCCACCACAGCGCAGGGATTTTCAGCAGTGCTCGCAATCTTCTAGCCGTCACAGACCACCTCCCCCTCGGGGACCCAGGCAGATAGCGCTGAAACCTGATCCCTCAAAGTCTTCCTGACCACGCTAGGAAGACGAAGATTGTCGAGTCTCACTTCGGCGCACTGCCATCAAAGATAGCGTGTGCCGCTCTCTCAGTTCCCTCAGCAGAGGTGACTGGAGAAGTGTATTCTACAGCCAATGAGCCCGTTACACAACCCACTCACCTGTACCCAAAGGCCGTTTTCACGGCCGCACAGATAAATCTCAAAAAGAGCATTATTTCTGTCTTTCCAGCTTATGCTGAAACTGTTGCAAATGTAGGAAATGTGCCCACGCCCACGTACTCACCCCTACACATAAGCACAGCCCGTTCAGTGTCACACACTCATTCACGGCCAATATCACTAAAACCGGCTCACGCAGCATGCAGGTTTCTACAGCAGATATTTCCTAGTTCCAAAGAAGGATGGTGGTCTCAGACCCATCCTAGATCTCAGGCGTTTGAACAAAGCCCTCATGCAGAGATCATTCAAAATGCTCACGACCAGACAGATTATTGCGCAAATACGTCTGAGAGACTGGTTTACCTCAATGGATCTGAAAGTGCACGGAGTGCATGGACGCAGTGCTTGCTCCCCTGAGACAACGGGGTTGCGCTGGCCCATGTATGGCCCAGCTGCCCGCTTTATGCATTTCCCCCGGTCGCACTGTTACCACAGGAGATCAAGCAAATCAGTGAGAGCGAATGCTCTGTGCTCCTCGTGGCGCCATTCTGGAGGAACCCGGTTTGGTTCCCAGAGCTGATGGAGAAGGCTTTATGCTTCAAAGTGGTCAGTGTTTTCCGGCTGCTGCTCGGGTCAAAACATAGACACACAATGCTGTAGCAATGTGGAGATCCTCTCCTTCCTTCAGGAGATGTTGGAGAAGGGCATGTCCCCTTCCACGCTCAAAGTGTACGTGGCTGCCATAGCAGCGTTTGTCAAACCTATGCTTGGCCAGCCACTGGGAAGGAACAATCTCATCATTCGTTTCCTGAGAGGTGCTAGGAGATTACACCCTCCTCCAGCCCCCTCTGATTCCTGTCTGGGACCTCTCCATGGTCCTGGATGCTATTAAATGTGCCCCCTTTGAACAGTTGCAGTCCGTGGATTTGCAGTATCTTTCAATTAAGACAGCTTTCCTTGTGGCTCTCGCCTCGGTCAAGCGAGTGGGTGACCTGCACACGCTCTTTGTGAGTGCTACATGTATCGAGTTTGGATCTAACGACGCTAAATTCATTCTCAAACTGAGACACGGTTATGTCCCCAAAGTGCCTTCCACTCCGTTCAGGGCATAAGTAATTTCACTGTTAGCTCTTCCAAGATCTGATAGCGAGGGCGATGCAAACCTCCTCTGCCCGGTAAGGGCACTGAGGATTTATGTCGGACGGTCTGCTGTTTTCAGACAGTCAGAGCAGCTCATTGTTTCTTTTGGTGACCATACTAAGGGACTAGCCACATAAAAACAGAGCCTTTCCAGATGGATAGTTGACGCTATCGCTCTGGCTTATGATTCTAAGAGTCTTTGCTACCCACTAGGCATCAGAGCTCATTCCACAAGAGGCATGTCCTCCTCATGGGCATGGTCTAGTGGTGTTTCAATCCAGGACATTTCATGGCGGCAGGCTGGGCCTCCCAGTCTACATTCTTTAGGTTCTATAACCTGGAAGTTCCTTGGAGGGGGGAAGCAGTTGGGGGTTCAATGCTTTGCTCGAGGGCACCCAAGTCATGGTATTGCCAGCCCGAGACTCAAACCCACAACCTTAGGGTTAGGAGTCAAACTTTCTAACCACTAAGCCACGACTTCCCCTTATATTTAATAAAGTCTCTTTTTTTTTTTTAACTGTTGTTAATACTGCAGTGTAAAACACTAAATGCACTGTTATTAAACCACTTTAGAATTTACCCTGGTGTAATTCTACTATGCCGTGACTGATTTATTTATTAAGATATTATGATAATTATTTGAAGAATGTTGATATCCAAAGTGTTATGGTGACCACTGACTTTCATTGTATGGACAAAAACAAATAAACAAGCACAGAGACAATTCTCAAAATATCTTTTTTTATGTTCCAGATAAGAAAGTATGGCATTCAGGTTTGGAACGATATGAGGGAGAGTAAATGATGACAGCATTTCACTTTTTAGTGAACTATCCCTTTAATGTGCCATTCAATTGTCAGTACTTAGGAGTAACAAAATAGCAAAGGACAAAACAGAATGGCAGCCAAAGAAAATTATACAGAAAATTATATGTTTTAAATTTTACAATTATTTAGTGTAACTTTGATTGCAATGAGATAATGGAAATAAAGTAATTGGCACCAAATGGGACCACAGTTACAGTATGATTTAATTTCTGTGTTGTAATGTTTAACATCAACAGTCATTAACTGCACATGAACACCTTGGTCCAGACTGGGCCCCAAACATATTGAGAGGCTTTCCTGATATAAACAACACAGCTCAGTGGTATTCAGGCAGAGAGGCTGCATGAATTTCCAAGGTGATTAAGGGCTATAAATAACCACCTGTGTGTTTTTAGTTCTGGGATGGTGCTCACATAAACACATAGACCCTGCCCTTCATAGATAACACTGCAACTTTCAACCCACAGACAACCAATCGAATGACACCCCTCAAACACTGGACTTAACACCTACTGCGTATCACCTCCTCTTCAATGACTGGCTCCATACTCTTTTTTTTTTTTTTTTTTTTTTTTTCAGAAACTCATACTACCCCTACAACTATCCATTTTAATTGATGCCATTGTGTTTTTCTTATAGCAACGATTGATTACTGTACTTCTTATAGTTATATATACTGATATTCCAATAGCTCTGAACGGTAACCATCACATGAGGTTTGCCATTTTCAAATGAGCATTGTCCTTCTAATCCTTTGGCCCTAAAATAACCCAACACACTTATCCTCTCATAGATATCTAGACACTGAGCACATGAAACAGCCAGTAGAGCTTCAACTGCTGTGTGTGTGTGTGTGTGTGTGTGTGTGTGTGTGTGTGTGACAGAGTCCATTCCCACAACACACAGCATGTGCTGACTAAATGCAATAAGGGACTGTTCAAATGGACCAGTACGGTGTGAATAGAAGTTCTCTGAACTTGAACTCCACTGTCAGATCTGATGTTTTTAAGCTGATAGTGTTTAGATCTAACTCCTCTCAACATCTCTCATGCTTTCACTGTAGCCTCGCATGAAATTAATCCATTTAACTTTTCTCCCAGTGCTGGTTTATGGCTGAGAATGTGAAAGATTTTCTTATATATTTAATTTGATGTTTATATTTTTTAATTTAATATTATTTACTGTCAAATTTTACTAGCCACATATATATAAAAAAGATAAAGTTGATTTTCCTTATTCCTAATAGATTTTCCACAGTCTTAGGTTTTTGCAGAAAAGGTGCCTCTGTTCCAGTAGAATAAACCATCTTTTTGAGATATCATTAATATTTAACATTAAATGTGAAATAACCACAGACTACACAGATCTGTTTTGATCCCATTACCAGCCACAAACTAAATATGTTTTATCCAGAACTGATGCTTGATGAAGAAGGTGTACTTCTGGGTGTGTATTTTCCAAACACTGAGATAAATGAAAATGCTACCAGATAATTCTCTCCAGGTATTACCTCTGTAGCTACTAGCAGACAGCTAAATGCATTTAAGCTACTTAAAGGGGCAACATTTGTAATTTTACTTTCAGATTTTAAATAGCTTGCCAACAAAACAAAGCATTTTTTGTCTGACACAAACAGAATCAGGATATCAATTAGGGTCACAGCATCAAATTGTCCATTTCATAAATTGTACGTACATGACACCACATCCTCTGGCCTGCTTGATATTGCTGCTCCCTAAGGGAGGGTTGATGTGTCATTTTAGGGTCCTTCATCATTCAGTCTCATTCTCACTTCCCCTCTATAGGAATCTGGAATGGAGGACTGATAAGCATAAAGGTTAGAGGTCAACGAGTGCACGTTCTTGTTTGAGATGTGCTCAGGCTTCTTGCAGATTTGTTTCTCATTATGGTTTTGGCATGGATCACATAAAATTGCATGAATGCCTTGACAAAGGTTAGCATCATTAACTTTTAAACTAAAGTCACTTAAAAGTCATTAAAATTACTTAATCTTTTTTTTCAGTCTTTTTAATAGCCTTTTTACAGAGCCTTTTTAGTGAACAGGCAAGCACTTGAAAGCCTTTAACATCAAAAAAATTAAATGTGAGTTTTGATGCCTGCTGTTTACAAATGAAAAAGACAGAGTAGTCTACATTTATGGTACAAAAAGTTTATTTAGTAACAGCTTTGTAAACATTTGAGGTAAATGAACATTTACATCAACTTGTTCTTATAAAATTGAATACACAAGGCACTTCTCTTAAGACAGCATTGAAACAGGCTGCTGTTCTGAGCATATGTAGGTGGTTCATTTCCCTGATTGGTCAGAATAATCAGCTCTGCTAGAGAAAATCAGTTCAAGAAGTTCAAGAAATGAGTGTTATCTGAGAATAATGGGCTGCAACTAAGTACACTACAAACGGCTCGAGATAGGAAAGAGCTGGCTGGCTGGCCTTTTCAAATTCATAATTGATTAAATGCTATAATGCACAATGTTCAAATTTTCTGCTGTCCTTTCAGGCCACTACAACAGTCCTAAAATAAAACATGGGTGTAAACGTGTATATTTCTTATACTCTACAAGTGCTGTTTTATAAATTACATTTGATGTTATTTAAGTGGAATAATACTGCCATCAACGCAACAACTTTTACCATTAAGACATTTTCCTTTAAGGATCAAAAATATTTCTTCCTTTCTATCAGTGTAATAAGTATTGAACAGTGTCTTTTGCCTAAATGTGCAAATCTTCTACTATTTACTAAAATGTAAACTTTAAGAACCAAAATATGACAAAATAACACACTTTCATTTATGGATACATTAAAACAGCAGAAAATAAATAACATACATCTGTAAATGCTGTGATCTGATAAAAGCAATTTTAATACTGTTCTAAGCAATGTGATGAAGAAATGTATAATTTTTTATATCTCCTTAAATGGATTGCTGAAATGTATACCTGATAATAAAAGCAACATACGCTGTGTTTAAATGGGTCTCTAGAAACGGATTTGTAAAGGTTTCTAAAATAAATAAAAAATCATGCTATGCTGTCATGTTGGTGTGAGTTATTATGCTTACAGAAGGCATGTTCTATACAACAGCAGTAGTATTCAGTGAAAACGAATGAGGGCCTTGAGAGTGGGGGGTGGGAGTAAACTCATTTCAGCATAAGACACTTGCAGGATATTTTTATGTCCATTTTGAACTTTTTGGCAACCACTAACTGACTTAAAGCCACTAACTGAATTAAAAACCAATGAGGAATTCAAATGTTCGTACTCCCCTCATCCGATTAACTACTTCAAAAGTGATCATGTATCTGATGGGAAGACTGGACATGGTCATATATCAAAACTCTCAAATCCAGCAGAGTAGGAGGATGTGAACTTCAGATCAAGGAATTGAAAAAATAAAAAATAAACTTAGTCCAGAGAATACACAAGCTAAATGAGAATTAAAACTCTGCACCATTCAGTAGTACAACAGTTATCTAAATATTCAACTTGCCTCAGTAATATTTTCATTTTTCAGTGTATGGATGACCTTTTCTCTGTGATGCATTAAAGTTTGCAACTTTTATCAGGCAATGTGCTTTTTTCTTTTTTCTTCCTCAACCTTCTGATTTTTCTTTAGCGTGAGGAAATGTAAAGACAGATGCTGGAACAATAAAAAGAGGGGTGTTCATGAATTTGACAACTACTTTCCTTATTTATTTCAACTACTTTTTCCCCTCCATTTCTCTCAAATGCTATTCAACTCTTCAAAAATAAATGAAAAATAATACATGAGAGTATTTCATTATCTACTCAATTAAACCACAGAGTGTATTTATGTTGTATTTTAAATGTTTTTGTTGTTGTTGATTATTTGTAATCTGTATTATTGTACTGCAAACATTTTATATTTGGTTTCTATATCAATATACTTAATAAATCGAACTGACTGAATGGAAATTCATAAGACTAATTTAAGTGACATTTTTTTCAGTGAATCATTGAGATTCTGGTGTAACAGCCTGCATCAGGTGTGCTGCTTCATTCAACTACTGCATAACACTAACCAGCATTCAGAAGCCCATAAAAATGACTTGGAAAATGGAATTAATAATGAATGGAATGAATCTTTTCATTCCAACAATATGCCTCTCACTTCCTCTTGTTTTTTGGTGTCTTATTTTTTGTTGACAAAAACCTATGCTTTGCAGTGGAGAGCCACTACACCGCCAAATCATTGGGCCTTGCTCTCGCGCTGCTGGCTTTACTAGCCCTGCTCAGTCGTCGAGCATCAGTGAAAATAACGGGCGGCTCGTGCATCTCCACCGTGGTGGTGACGTGCCCCTCCTCCGGCCCAGCGCTCAAACCAACGCCAGGGCATTTGGGGGTGCTGGCGTGCGGAGCGGTGTCTTTGGCTTGCCGTCCGTTATCGGAGGAGGAAGGGGAGGTGGCGTTCATCTCCCGAGTCTGCTGCTCGGTGGCCAGGTTGGCCCAGTTCTGCTCGGCAGCCAGCCTGTGGTTGTTGTTGCTGATGTAGAACTGCGAGGACTCCTCACGCATAGGGTCCATCTTGAACTCAGCCGTAGAGGGCACTGACACCGGCTGGAGGAACGCTCCGCCACCCACGGCCACCTCTGTGTAGTCTGGCGGATAGCTGAGGGTGGCAGGCACAGTTCTAGGAGATACAGGCTCCGCTTCATCTGCGTTGGGCAGCGACTCACGGTCGGGGGCAAACTCGTTGGTCATGCCCTGTTTGACCTTCTTCCATCCGAGGTGATAGATTTCGAACAAATTTAGCAAAAGGGACACGCAAGCCACCACAAGCATAAATATGATGAAGATGGTCTTTTCCGTGGGCCGGGAAATGAAGCAGTCCACTATATTGGGGCAGGGCCACCGCGCACACTTATACAGAGGCCGCAACTGGAAACCATAGAGGAAATACTGACCTAAAATGAACCCCACTTCAAACAGGGTCTTGAAAATGATGTTGAACACGTAGGTGCGCAACAAGGCACCTCTAATGCGGATTTTGCCATGCTCGTCTCTGATTGGCGGCTTCTCCTTTTTGCCACCGCCACCCCCACCACGTCCACCAGACTCCCCTCCCCCTCCGTTTCTATACAGGAGTTCTTTCTCATCCTGGAGCCGACTGGCCTTTCGCAGCTCCTCCTCGCGCTCTTTCCGCTTCTCTTCCATACGAACGATGTGCAGGACATGGCCCAGGTAGATGAGCGTCGGTGTGGACACAAAGATGATTTGGAGCACCCAGAAGCGGATGTGGGAGATGGGGAAGGCTTCGTCGTAGCAGACATTCTCGCAACCGGGTTGCTGTGTGTTGCAAGTGAAGTCCGACTGCTCATCGCCCCAGACCTCCTCAGCTGCCGCTCCCAACACCAGAATCCTAAAAATGAAGAGTACTGTCAGCCAGACTTTGCCGATCACGGTCGAGTGTTCCTGTGCATTCTCCAAGAGCCGTCCAAGAAAGCTCCAGTCACCCATGCTTCACGATTTCTAGCCTAGAGAGAAAGTACAGTCTGAGGGCGAGAGAGAGAGAGGGAGTCAGGTGAAAAGGGGAACAGAGAGGATTTATCAGAACTAGTTAATAAAAAAACATCTTATACTGTACATGAGACCTTTGGATCTTCTCAGGCCTGCACTGCCCATTCAAACTGGGACAGCTAAAGGCAAATTAACGTATAAAACATGCTCAGCCCTCATGAACTCACACAACATTTCACGGTTCTGCATAAGATCCGAATGGTCAGTTCTGATGAAGCACTTGCTAAGCCCAAAATTTATCAAATGATATTTAGGAAAACCAAGCTAATCAACCTGGTCATTGATCACTGTAAATATCACATTCATAAAAATATTTGACAAACTTATTGATTCCGTGAGCGCTCACTATTCAACTCTCTAACTGGCTGCTATGAACCTGGCATGCACAGTGTAAGCAAACTCTCTCATGCTCGCTTTCTCTCCAGCCACTGACACACACACATACACTCGTACACACCGTTTTTCACAACACTCATACACACAGTCTCTTTCTCTCTCACCTGTTCGCTTCACTGCTCAGCAGGCATGTGCTGAGATCAACATTATAATGTTCAAAAACAGTTGAAAGCATTGACTGGACAGTGATGCGTGGAGGGCCCTGATAGAGCTAATTTCAGGACATCAGGATGAAAGATGCAATGAAATATGGAGGCAGAGCACTGCCAAAACCAGGCCACTTTATAGTTGTGAATCTACACCCAGATCATGTCTACATGAGTAAAATGAATTGCCAGCTAAAAATTTACAATTCATGAATTCACCCTGTAGGTCCTGTAGGTGAATCCAGAAATGAGTGTCATGATATAACCTCAGGGTTTTTATCAACACAGATTCATCTTATCATAATAAGCTCAAATAAACAAGAAGATTGAACTCGATTTAACAGAACAAGATTGAGATGGAATTGCCAGTAAACAAAGAAACCCAAAAGAGCAAAATATACAATAGAAAGAAAAACAATATATTTACTTACTAAAATTATGTTGTATTGAGGGCGGCAAATCCATCGACTAAGATTCTATATCAAGTCTATGACCCTGAAAGAGAAAGTGCAGGTTACATAATAATAATCGAAATGAGTTATTAATTTATTTGACATTTAACTTTATTTATTTGACATTTATATATTTTTACATAACTTTATATAACTGTAAAATATTTATTTATTTAGATAAAAAAAAATCCTATACCATTTTCATAGATAATAATAATTTTATTTATGTCTAATTCCAGTCAATTGTGGTCTAGCATGGCTCATTTCTATCAAAATATCCTAAAAAAATATTTTAGTTACCAAAGCAGCTATCATTTTCATTACAGTTATTAAAGTTGATAGTTTATAATTGTCACTAATACTTGGCATAAAATATGCTGTTGTTAATATAATTCCTGATGATAGTAATTGTCCACTGCTCTCACTGTACATTCAGGTCAAACTGTCAGAGAAAGGCAGATTTCTGCTTGCACTGATTATGTGCTGATGCCTGTCATCTCAAACAACAGCTCTATTCTTGAAATGTGTCTAAATTATGTTAGCTTGTTAGAAGGCAGAAACCATTCAAAATTAAGTCTAAGTTGATGGCCTATTAGTTAGCAAAAAGTCATATTAATTGATGTGGGATGTTAAAGGATAAAAGATTTGTACACCTAATTTAAAGCATACCTTGACTGAAGTAGGCAAACTTATCTAAAGAAAGCAATATCCAGCGGCCACTGGTGCCACAGTTTGAGTGCGTTGAAAGCATACAGACCTCCCAAAGGTAGCAGGAGCCCTCCCCGCTCCCCCTGTTCCCAAATCCTGGCAGCACTGCCAGCTTACCAAACTCTTTTGAAAGTGGCCGGCCAACTTATTCACTCACAAAAGTTCTTCACACATAGACCCGGGGTCAAACTCTCGTAGAAAGCCTAGTTTTTCATGGCAAACCGAGTGTGGAGACGGGGTCTCACCAAGCGCAGCTGTCTCGGGTTCCCAGCCATCGCTACTGTCACTTTGAGTGGTCATGCAAGAGTGCTGCGGTCAGAAAGTGGACGGCCAGTCAGCGCGCACGCCACGCCCCGCCAACTGGGGTAAACTCATCGCCCCAATTTAACTATACACCATCACATAATTTTACAAGAAGACAGATGCTTTATTGTAGTTTATAGTGTTTTTAATAGTGTAATAATAAAAACAATGTATGACACTGAGATTATAACAGAAGCGGGACGTTAATGATTGTATCTCTCCGCGGTCCATTCAAACTGTCAGGCAGTCACCTGCTTTGGAGCTATTTTCGTTAGCGAGTAAAAATTATCTGAATGATGAAAATGAGGAATAACTGGCCATATTGTGTCTAATAATGTATAAGTTACTTTATATTAAAGTTTAGCCTACGAGATAAAAGTCGTAATATTTTGAATAAATGTGACCGGAATGAGACTACTTCCACTTTAAGAGGATGGTTGAGATAATTGCACAGGTGTTTAGTCTCGCAACTCAGAGAAAATCTCGTTTGATCTCGTTCCCTCTGGTATGTGTGCGCGTTGGAGGAGCTGCTGTGACTAAATACGATCCTGGTAAAAACTATCGTTTGATTTCGCTCCCTCTGGTATGCGCGTGTTTTAAACGTTGCTGTGGGTATTCCGCCTCTTCAATTTTGTGGAGTTATTGATACGCAAAGCCCGTTCCAGAATAGGTGTAACAAATGAATCGATGGCTTAATAGCACCTGATATCATCAGTCAGGTAACCGCGCTGCTTCGACTTGTTTTATATAGCTACCATTTAAGTGTGGGGTTTTTATTGTGCAGTATGGAGGGGTAGTAATGTTAAAATGTAACTCTTTATTTTAGGTTTACCCCTATTGGACAAAAGAAAAACTTTTTTCCAAAGGAAGCAGCCAAGTTAACCTGGCTATTTTAAAAGGAGGTATGTAATTTGGATGTACGTGTTAAATGCCCATGTATTATGCATTGCATATTGTATGCGTTTTAATATAAATGTATTAAATGTGTTATTTTTATAGGAGTAATTGTGGCTGTCGGTTAGGCAACCACTGTTTCTTGTGTGCATTTATTTTCTGTTCACTTTTTAATTTCTGATAAAATTGCAATAATCTTATGCTCCTGCTTTAATAAGCTTTGTCTGGGCATAAATCTCCCTCTACTCAGGGTTAAGCTGTGGGCCTGCGTAGGAATTGAGTTCTACTGTACTGGGTGTCGTCTTTGTTTATTCTTTTGGATTTGAGGTGTGATGTAATTATATTTCCTATGGGTTTAAGCTTGATGTGATTTATCATTTTATTTTCCTTTAATCGCGTGTATTTTCTTTGCTAGAACTCATTCCTTTATGCCCCAATTGGTGTTGTAATATTCTGAACCAGTAGAGGGGGTTGTCGACAGTCTCTGTATGTATGGAGCTTATATTTTGCTATAGCTCTTTTGAATAAATTGTAAACTCCTTTTGTACTCTGGCTTCACATTCATATATTTGAATTGCTTGAGCGGGTGGTCTTTTCTCCCAAGTTGTTAAAGTTGGGGGTGGTGTAGTCATTTTTTTTTTTCAGGTTAATTGTTAGAAATAGTAATTTATACCTTATGGTCAACGAATAACTGGTCACATAAAATTCAAATTACGAGAAATAAGCTATAGCCTAATATGGTCACTATGATTTTGCCTAATAAGACATGTTCCTGGATCAACATCATCTGATGGTCCTGGATTAACATTATTGTCCAAAAATACAGACGTAACCCAATCCCTAACCTTACCCATAATTTATTCCTAAAAACAGTGGGAAATTATATCTGATTAACAAGGGTGTAGAAGCACCTAACTCTGGTGGTAAGCCTAAAACGGATATTTTCTGGGAAGGTACATCTCTGCTCTGATTGGTTGATTGGAATGTTGTTCCAGGATCAGTAAGGAGGCTGTTGATCTGTTGGTGAAATCGGGCTCACCAGTATAATATTTTGAGAATATAGACTAATTGCCCATGCAAATGGCTCGGACCAGACTGATTTTGATTATTAGCAGAAATCACCATGTGCCATAGCATACTTGCAGGGATAACATCTTGAAAATATTTCATATCTTCTAATGATTATTTATCGCCAGACACCTAATAAAAGCGAAAGGCTAAACATGTGCTTTTGGTAGGCCTACTTTTAATATAAAACAAAGTTTCAGCTTTTCAAAATTGTTTTTTTTTTATAACGAAATACAAATAACAGCCTATGTCTTATAACAATGTGTTTTTTTCACGCTCTTTAATGTTACGCCACGCCCCATTTTAAGCGCCATGTGGATTAATAATTTTTCATAGGCCTACAATCAGGGTATCTTCCGTCCATTCCAAATCAGTTTTCAATTAAAAAACAGAAAACGAAAGACTCAAGAGGATTGCCGTTGTATAGTTTTACAATTGCTAACATATATTTAATAATAAAATCATCTGGGGCCAAATCACAGCTGTGAAATTGCACTATACCTCGTGCGATATTGCGCAATTATTCTCTCCACTGCAGATAGGCTACAGGGCTAAAGTGTTGACATTTATTAAACCGATTGAGACTCCAGGTGAGTCACTGCTGAAACAAGCTGTTTCGTCACCGCGCGCGCTGGCTGACTGAATTCTCTGGTGAATTCTCATCAGAAACAACGTGAAGATGGACGAATGTAAGTAGGATATTAATTTTACAGTGTAAACCGCTTTAGAGATTGTTATGGGAGATTTTAAGAGTGCTTGAACTCGCTGGACTTAAGTGAAAATGTTCTTTGATAGGCCTAATGTAAAACTTCTTTGGTCTCTTTTTGTACAATGAAAGTGTTACAGATTAATTTGTAAATTACAATGTTTTTAATAAATTAACATTGAATACAAAGTCAGTCTTATTAAAATGTTATGACACCCATATCTGGTACTTAAGTAGGCCTATAAAGACAGATTTTTATGCAAAGTTCATAGGTTACATCATAAGGCTACTTAGCCCATCAGGCTATAGATCATAATCTACAAGATCATAACAGACAAATTACAAAATTTGTAATGGTTTTACTGTTTATCATGGGACTTGGTTTTACTGGAAACCGTAATGGACCCTGTTGGTCTCTACTGGTAATTACTTGCCTTCTATTAAAATATTCATATAAAAGATAAGTTGTTAGCCAAAATTACTAAATTTATTTTTAAGAACAGTTGGCTATCAAAAATAATCACAGCTTCAGATTAATTAGACGCAGCTGTATGCTGATATAAAATCTCCGGAAGGGGTTAATGCAAGGTAACCCTGTGAAAGGCTTTAAAACTAAACAAAATTCTGCCATTGTTGAAGACATTTACATTTTTTACTAAAATAAGCACCAATGAAAACATACAAATACAATCTCAATGATATAAATACAGTCTCAATGATAGGTCCTATTGCTAGTCAAAACTGTTGATGGTTAACAAAAAGAGTAAATTGTGTTTAAAAAGTAAACAAAGCAAAACTCAATCATGCAAAATGAAAAATAAGCATTTATATGCATTTATATACAATATCTTGTAAATGATCCCTCAAAAAGGACATTCAATTTTGCGCAAAGACGGTCTCTAAACTTCATTTATGTAGTTGTGACCACTATGAGTCACTCTTGGGCTTTTCTTATGCCTATTGAATACATAGTACTGTGACAAGCCCTTTAGTAATGTGGAAAATGAGATTCAACAACCTCCAACATTTTTACATACAATGCTATGCCATATGCCCTAACTGTCTTTTGGCTCTGGGGAGGAATGTCAGCTTTGGAATCATGCTTGAAACCTGCTGTCAGTTTTGTGACTTAGTTATATTCTCAAAGCAGGCTTCAAAACAAGGTAAAAACACATAATTCTAATGCTCTAATACAGAGGTTCTCAACTTTTTGCAGCTCATTGCCCACCAATGACAGTTTAAAATCATTCTGAGGACCACTTTTCCAAATATGATAGTACGAACACAGAATAACAACAAAAAAAGTACAATGATATACTATGCTGTTAATCTGTTATGCCACTGTCAAGTCAGCTATAAAGATGAAAACTGTCCTTGTATAACAAAGACTTGGCAGGTTTCAGTAACTATTTATTCTTACAATAGCAGGCAGGTCTGACCAATGACTGTCTGTCTGTTCAAATACTTGAGCAGTAGATATTTCCAATCTGAACCTTTTTTGTTTTCAGTTCACACATCACTGCTCTCCTGCTGATACTATAAAACTTATTTTGAAAATAATACCTTTGACATATTTTAATTATTTTATTTTTATTTTTTTTTTACAAAAAATAGTTAATAAATTGACTAACCCACTGTACTTTCACCAAATCCAGTTCACACATCACTGCTCTCCTGCTGGTACAACACTTATTTTGAAAATAATGGCTTTTGTATTATTTTTTTATGATTATTTACAGTGTTACAGTGAAATTATTGACTTGTCCAAAAACTGAAGCTCTTGACTATTTTTATAGTAAATAATCATAAAAAAAATCATACAAAAGCAATTCTTTTCAAAATGAGTGTTGTAGTATAACCAGCAGGAGAGCAGTGATGTGTGAACTGAATTTGGTGAAAGTACAGTGTTACAGTAATGTTATTAACTATTTGTCGTCATAAAAAAATCATAAAATATGTAAAAGCAACTATGTTCTGCAGCTTTGATGGTTTTAGCCTCATTTGACAAAATTTCTCCACATTCAACACACTCAGCTCTCAGCACCTGCCCTTATAAAACCAAATTTAATGTATTCGTCGTATTTTCTCGCCACACACTTCGAAGATTTTGCTTGCATGGGTCTGTCTCCCAAATCTGCTTTTCTTTTCTGAAAACAATCCATATTACATTAACGTAATATAACTGCACGTGATCGAACAAACGTTCAATCTGACATTGTGACGTGATTGGTGTTGAAATATTTAAACATAAATTAGCTTTAAGATAATGCATCTTGACTTGACTTAAGTGGTTTTGATCATTTCAATTAATAAGAACAATAAAAAAAAAAATAAAAATCAATTTGGGGCGATTCACTGCCTACACGGCCCACCAGGTAGCGCTCTGAGGCCCACCAGTTGAGAATCACTGCTCTAATGGCATTAGAAAAGTAAAAACACTGTTATCTACAAGCCTGTTGATAGAATTAGTCACGGGGTGTAGGGATAATCTTAAACAGTCTTATTGCTTGAAGAGTCCGATGCAGATGACAGCAACTTTGCATTCTTTTCATTCTGTAACTGCGCCTTTTCTGTGGACATTTCATCTTGGTGAACAAAGGAACGCCTTCCTCTGGCTCTGGCTGAGCACCTCAGCAGTGCTTTGACTATCAGGTAGGCCAGTTCAGCCACATTGAGCACAATGCAAATGGAAGAAGAACCCACCATGAAAATGGTGAAGACTGTCTTCTCTGTTGGTCGTGAGATAAAGCAGTCAACTTTATTGGGACAGGGCCACTGCTCACACTTCACAAGACGAGCCATCTGAAACCCATCGTAGACATAATACAGAGCGTACATGAATCCAGCCTCGAAAAGGAGCCTGAAGAACAGGCTTGAGGTGTAGGTCCACCACAGTGCCCCAGTGATGGGTAGACGCCTCTTCTTCAAGCTCTTCAGGTCCTCCCCTTTGACACCGCCACCTCGGTTGGCCAGAAGTCCCTTCTTTACATTGTGTTTGTGATATGCCACATGCATAGCCACCAGCAAAGCCGGTGTAGACACAAAGATGAGCTGCAGGCACCAGAAACGGATGTGTGAGACTGGAAAGAAGTGGTCATAGCAGACGTTTTTGCAGCCTGGCTGTTGTGTGTTACAGGTGAAGTCGGACTGCTCATCCCCCCAGACCGCTTCGGCGGCTATTACAAGGATGCTAATGCGGAAGATGAAGAGGACAGACAGCCAGATCTTTCCCAGGCTGGTGGAGTGTTTATTGACCCCTCCCAGCTGGGCATAAAGTGCTCCCCAACTCATCCTGTCTGCTGTTGCTCTCAGCTCCTAATCATCGAAAAGAAAAAGATTAATTTGAGCATTTTGAGCAAATATATCTATATCTATATCTATATATATATATCTATATATATATATATATATATATATATATATATATATATATATATATATATATATATATATATGTGTGTGTGTGTGTGTGTGTGTGTGTGTGTGTGTGTGTGTGTGTGTTCAAATTCAAATGTAAACAATATGTAAAGTTCACACACATACATATAAATACATAGTTTCAATTTACACTTCAGATGACAAAACAATTTATTAAAAAATAGACAAATTCTTAAAATAGAATGAAAATCTATGACAAACTATTTTAATAATGAAGATTTTTGAATGTCAATCCTATTAACAAACTTTATTCTATGTCTTCAAAAAGACAAAACCTATTGAATTGAAAATGTTTTCATTAACATATGTAAATACGATGAAATCCTTCATTCCGTTCTACTTTTTTTTTATAGGTAACTTTATATTTTGTCGAGTTTAACACGTCAGAATTATCACGATATTATCACTTTTTAAAAATTTGTGAAATGTCTGCAGTTTTAAAAAAGGAAATTTAACGTTACCTGTTAGCCTACAAAATGTTTTAGATCAAATCCATCATATATATATATCCGTCCAGGTGAGTTAAACTGAGTAGGTTACTTTCACCTGCGGTGATTCTTTGTTGTCGTGAGAGTGAGATGAAGTGATTTGACTGAGGACAGTGAGCGCAAGTTTCGTCCTCTCTCTCGAGGAGAGGTGCACCTGACATCGGGCGGAGCCACGGAGCTCGCGAGCGACAAAACCGGAATGTTCCTGGAATGTGTCGCGCGCCTCAGATGTTTACTGTAGAAGCGATCTAGTACGGTCGCGAGCGTGTAGATGTGGTATAATGTTTAAAAGTACAACATTTATTAATTTTCATGGTTTTTACTGTATTTCAGGTCATAATTAAATAACCTACAGTTGCATAGGAAGTGTTTTTTTTTTTTTAGCTTAACCGTTCAGGGGCCATGAAACGTAAGTAGCCTACTTTCTTTGCGTTTTTTTCTTTCTTAAACTCTTTCTTTTGCTTACATTAGGTTAATACAAATTTAAATGTAAGTAGAATAACTCAGCAAAGTTTAGCCCCACTAATATGCATTATTTAACAATATATCAAGGCAAGCCAAACAGTAATTTGAAGAAATATAGCTTCAAACAAATTTCGAGCAAAACATTTAACAAAGATAAGTTTGATAGGTTTAAAAAGCTAATTTTCATTCTTAATGTAATGTACTACAACAGTATCCATTCTAGAATACCTAGACTAAAAATCACCTTGACACCAGTCAGTGTTCGTTCATCTGAGAAAAACATTATTTATTTGCATCCGACACTTGGTTTGACATGTTATGACATTCATACATCTCAAGTCAAGTGTCCAAATATTTGTTGGGTTCATCTTAGGTATGAGATTAATTCATAAATGTCCCATGAGGAAGTTAAAAATAAAAAATACTTTTAGTTTTTAACTGCGTGTATTTTCCAGAAGGAAGCATCAGAATATCCTTCCAAATTCATTGGGGTGCATCAAGAAAAGGGCTATCCACCAAGAGATAGTTTTCATTTCCTCTTTAATTGTGAATTTCACATCACATTTATCATGAGCAAGAAAGTGCTATAGCGGTTTCAGTGAAACAAGTATTAGTCACAAATCGTACACTTAAAAATACTGTTAATGCATTATAAAAATTCTATTCATAATTAAATGAACCCTAAAACCATTAATGGGGTTTAATTTTGTTTCAGTAATTTAATCAGTCATGTTCAGTTACCTGGAAAGGAAATATTTAACAAAGGACAACAATGGCTCAGATGATCCATAACCAATTCCACTGAAATATTTTATGGACTACAGCCTCATTTCTTCAGCTTCGCTAGTTCCATCAGCAGTTGATCTCTTCTCTCTCTCCGGACTGTGAGGTGCTCCTGTTCAGCAGGTATCAGCTCACAGATCTCCTAAAGTACATGATCAAATCTTTCATTTGATAATGGTTACAAAAATTATAAACAAACAAACAAACAACAACATAATAACAACAAAACAATTATGGTTATTTGGGAAATCTGTCCAAAGATTTCTAAAGCAACCATTAGTGGATATTTTCCAATAATTATTAATAATATTGATATTGCTTACTTTTACAATTCTAGCTGCTGGCTCTCCAGAAAAATCTGGAACAGATCCAAAAGTATTAATAACCCTCTTCATGCCCTCGCTGTAGCGCTGGAGATAGCCTTCCATACCTGGACAGACAAAACAATAAAAAATGTTGTTTTACACTTCTACAATAAAGAAGGAACACGGTAGAAGATATATGGTCTGATATTTTTTCATGACTCTTTATGAATAACTGTGACACAAAGTATTTTTAATTTAGAACAGTGTCCAAAATGACTCAGCAAATAAAGTTACTGGGTTTTTGTTTTGTAACAGAGTTTTCAAGCATGAATGGAGTAGGTCCTCATCTGAAGGGCATGAGTTGTTTTAGAAAGGCTCTCAGCAGATAAGATGTGCACCAGGGAAAGTTCAGCCACATTTCTTCGCTTACAGTTTCCAAGAACCTGTGCCATTACAGCAATGGAAGAAACCAGGGCGAAACTCTTACGTTTACAGGGGGGCTTTATCACCACATTGAGAGCACTGTAGCACCTCACTCACAGTACAAGGAGGCAGGGCTGAGAATAATAACTCATCTGTCATCATCAGACATTAGTATTAGTGTCACATGGCAAAGCACATTTCATAGGGGGAGCGGGGTCATCCTACAGATTTCACACTGCCTTCTGATTTTCAACGTGAACATGAGATCTCTTCAAAACACATGCACATTTACACACTTTAGTGTTTGTTTCCGTTTCTTTCACAGTCTGTCTCTTGCACACACATACTTAAGGTCAGGTGAGGTGGATGTTAATCGAAACAGCAACAGGCTTTCACAGACCAATTCTTTTTCCATGCATGATGAAAACAAAAACTTCTAAGTGCTTAAATACAAAATTTCATGATGCCTTTTTTTTTAATTGCATGGGTTAATGGGTAGCTTGCCTTCGGGTGCATTGAGATGCATGGTTTCAATGGGACCTATAAAAGCGTAGCGCATGCCCAAGCCCTCAGACATAACCAGATCAATGTCCTTCACCGAAATCACTCCATCCTGGATGAGAAGAAAGAGAAGTTCATTTGGCAATACAGTGTGTATTATACACTTGGATGAAAGACCATGTTTCTAAAAGTGGTTTACTGATGTTCTGATCTTCTAATCCTAAAAGCTTCCTGCTTAGTAGTTTGTCCAGCCAACAAAGTTTGGTCCACCTCACTGAGAGGAAAATGGAGGTTGTCCCCCTTTTGTCCCGTCTGAAGAGCTCTAAAGCCGCTCCCACTGTATTGGGTTTCTCTTATCATTTAACTCCGTGTCCTCTGAACAATGGGATGGTATGGCAGGGGGAGGCAAGTGTGGTGGTGCCAGACTTTGGGCCCACTTTGTACTCATATTACCTGTGGCTACAGATACCTGTAGTCTGACTGTGCTGAAATCAAAGGTTGGATACAAAATGTGCAGTGGGAGATGAGTTTAGGAGAGGGACAGGGTGGTCTTTGTTCATTTCCTGCACGCAACAACGAGGCTGTTATCTCAGTGTCACCAGGCAGGGGACTGGCTGGGCAAACCGAGAAAAGAGGCCTTTCCTCTACGGTAATCACCAGGGGCAGCCATTAGCTTTCCCAGCTGCTCTACTTTCCAGTGCTGGCTCTCTCTCAAAGAGCCGCCTGAACTCAGAGAAGGAAGCATGAGTGGATTTAAGCTGCAAATCTGGAATTTGGGGAACCGTCCAAATCTTAAATGTTCCTTATCATAGCCCCCCCCCCAAAAAAAATTCCCTAATTAAAACAACTAACTGAAAATAACACGCAAAAAAATATAAGTGGCAAGAAATGGAAAACATAAGTCTGTATGTATAAAATCCATAGATCTTGACTTTGTATAAAGGGGCTTATGGATAGCCTAAGGCATCTTTACACCAAGGACTTGTCCAAGGCTCAAAATTCAGCATAAACACATAATGTCTCATAAACGACAGACTAAATCATGCCTTCTGGGCAACATTTGAGTCATAAACACTTCTAGATGCCACTTCAAGACTGCTTCTCTGCCAACTTTGCGGAATAATGAAAATTCTGTCATCATTTTCTCACCCTCAATTTGTTACTTTCTTCTTTCTTTGTTTGTTTCTTTCTTCTGCTGAACACAAATGGTTGATGCCCCCACTGACTTCCAAAGTATTATTTTTCTTTTTGGGGCTATTGACGTCAGTAAGGACCAGCAACTGTTTGATGATGGAATTTTCATTTTTGGGTGAACAATCCCTTTAAGCATCAATGACATTATTAACATCAGCTCAGACTGGATTGTCAGCTAGTAAACAATATTCAAATGTCTGTGGTCATAGTTTTAAACTTAGATAAATAGTTAGGTATTTGGGCCCATGACAACAACATGAACAGCTCAAACACCTCATTATTCAACACAGTGAAACATTAATAAAATCAAATAATATAATGCTAAATAAGACTTAACTGAACAAAAGTGATGCAACATTTAACAAGTAACAGTCCCAGGTGGCCACAGAGGGTCTTTGAACAATATTTAACTTATGTAAAACCAGCTTATAATTACTTCATTTAGTTACTTAAACAAAAAACTGTATTAATCGGTATGCGTGCTGGTTTAACTGGTTCACCGACATGGCTTCTTTTAAAGATCCATGTGACATAACCTTTTAAAAGCTCAGACAGCAGATTCTTTTGAAATTCGTGAAAAGTATTTGCCTACAACTAAAAAGGAGGAGAGGTATTTCTGTCATTTAGAAGTTGACTCAAACCCGGATATGGATTTGTTCCTCATATGGTTTATGTTTTATTTAGACATTTAACTTTTCCTTCTGACTGAGGAAATTACAAGACTTGGAAAATAATGTTGTGACCTCTTATTAGAAATTAAATTCCTAACACACACACAGACCTGTAAATCATACTGATATTCCAGACAACTACATTACTGAATTACCTCAATTACCATCATCAATGATTGCACATTAACACTACTGAGGATGAAATGAAGACAGAAAGCTGTTATAAGGAAAAACACTTATTTAGTGTAACAGCTAATAAAGAGGAAAATCTTTATATATAAAAATAAAAACAACAACATCCCACTCTTCCTAAATGGTGCATGATGAATAGGATAAATAAATAAAGACACACACACACTACAAATGACAAATAACAATTAATGTGACATTTTTCCTTCGGCCTCATAAGATTTCCTTTCGTTATGCCTCAGTTCAGTTGTTATAAATCTCTGAAAGGAGTAGAACCATCAAGTCAGTTAAAAGTGAAATTGTCTCTAAAAACAAAAGCAGACTGGACAGGATACTTTATTGGACACACTGTACGTGTATCTGTAACCAGCTCAAAAGAATAACACATTTGACACAAGTGGTTCAAATTTTAACCTCTCAAAATGTCACTAACTGTGATAAAGTCACAGCATGTTCCTATGTTTTAAAAAACACAAGGGGCTTTTTGTTTTCCAAGGAACCTCTGTTTTAGCTTTACTTTGAGAACGGTCTTCTACAGGAAAAAAAAATATTAAAAAAAAATTTTTTTTTTTTTTGAAAAAATATTTAATCATTTAACCATTTGTGACCCTGGACCACAAAACCTTAAGTCGCTAGGGTATATTTTTAGCAATAGCCAAATAAATAAGGGTGAGTGAATTATTATATTAAGTGATAATGATAATAATGAATCCATACAATTATTCACAAAGACATAATTGTTTTAAACATAAATGGTTTGGTTTATCTGTTATTTATGTAGGACAGAAGTGTGTAGACACCCCCCTCCTAAATAACAGCTCTGGCTATTTCAGCTTCACCCATTACTAACAGTAGATAAAATTAAGCATGCAGTTATTTTAGTTTTGGACATACTTGAGGATTTAAAAAAAAAATTTGTATTAAATTCTCAAAAACACATGAGTATGGTGTTTGGGCGTAATTAATTTGGACATGTAGTGTACTCTACCCCGACCCATATAAAGCTCTCCAGGGACCAAATACAAAGTGTCATATTGCAACAAAAACCACAACTTTAACACAGTGGGTAAGGATTAAGTGTTCTAACCTATGAACTTTCCCATTATTCATATTAATAAAAACCGTTTTGTGATGATGCCTTCCTAATACATCCTGTACAGAACACACAATTTTGTGTTTCGTCTTTAAATGTCAATTACTTCACTGAATAATGAACAGTCACTCTAAAATTAAGTTCAAAGTCAGGTGTCCACTGTCTGTGGAAGTGCTTTCTTGACTGCTTTTTGTTCATGCTTGTGGGGAGTGCCCAGAAGGGTTTGGTTTTTAAAGTGGATCTCCTTACTCTACCCCATGTTCATTTGATACACTGTAATACAGGTGTACTTTCTAACCAGGACAAAACCACCAGTATGAGGAAAGAGAAGCTGTTCTAAAAGTTTCTCAAGAGGAACAAAGAAAAGAGATTGTTTTTCCTCCTTCTCTCAATCAGTCATTTGTAAACATAGTGTGATAAGACTAAGGATGTTGCAATGCTTTCCATTTAAGAAAAAAAACATAATAGTCTCTGTTCATTCCTCCCTTCCTCTAATTTCACATTCCTTTCTTTCTAAAAACAGAGTGTAACAGAGACATAAAACATTTGTAATTCTGTCATCAATTACTCACTAGATACTGTAGGTGCTGGTCCCCACTGACTTCCTTAGTATGGAAAAATAAATAAACTAAATATATAAACAGCTACATTTGATAAATACAATTATGTTTTAAACTATTTTTAATTGAACTTTTGAGTACTATTTTTAAACTGGCAACTATTTTAGAATACATTATAATTCAAAAGTTGGAGGTTGGTCTTTTCTATTTTGCCTTTTTGCGCATATTATACAGTACAGTAGAGATTTGACATGGAAGAACTAGTAGGTGGTTAAGACATGATGCAGTATAACCATGACTCTGACTGATATGTGGTGTAGTTCCATGGCTCAACCAACCTGAACCAACCTCCAGGACTCGGCTATGATGGCATACTGAACACGGTTCAATGCGAAGCCATCGATCTCCTTCCTGAGTCGCACAGGTGCCTGTCCGACATCCGTCATCAGTGAGTAAGCAACATCCATCACAGCAGGCAGTGTTTCGGGGTGTGGCACCAGCTCCACCAGACGCACATAGTAGGGCGGGTTTACCTGTGAGGTTCAAAACAAACAGGAAATGACATCGGTTTATCAGCCACAAAACACAGACAGAGCACTATACCAATTCCAATGTGTTTACCAGAGCTAGAGATAATGGCCTTGTACTAAAATTCTTTCCTTGCCTATGAAGGTCTCTCTGACTAAATGTCTGACCAAAAATGCTTGGCATTCATGATTAAACATTCACTAAATGCAGATGAAGGTTAACTAATTGCCTCACACTGCTCCAAAGGACAACAAGACCAGCAAGACCAGCAAGACCAGCAAGACCTTTCTGCTCAAGAGATCAAAGTGGAATTTCCATCGAAGGATTCAAAGTCCAGTAAAGCCCCTCTTGGCCTAAAATGGTTATCTCCATTCTTCATTACAGGCTGCTAAATCAGTGCTGAGAAGAAAAACCAGGCGTGTCTATGTAAATAATGCTTGCATTAAATACATATAAATAGTAAAACTAAATCCAAAACATGAATGTGGTAAGAACGCTTGAAAATAACAATTGCTATTAGGGTTAGTTGCAGAAGTTTACATTTAGGAGGATTTTAAATTTAGCCCTTAACAAGATCTTAACCAATACCACATCTAGACCAATAATGAGACATATTGGTCTAGATCAGTGTTTCCCAAATGGGGTGCTGTCTGTCGAGAGCAGGGGTGCCGTGTAAAAAATCTTTTTGTAATCTTTTTAATGGTTGAAATGTAAAAAAAAAAAGCATCTAGTGTATAATATCCATTTCTGATGTCGCTAAGATTCACAGAAATTCCGGCCTGCGAAAATTAGTTAAACGCTCAGGTTTCACTTTCACGTGGTGTGACCAGAGGTGTAAAATACTTGAGTTTTACTTGATTTCTTTACTTAAGTATTATTTTGGGGGATTTGTACTTTATTGAAGTACAAATTAAACTGGTTATATTTTTTTTCACTTGATTAGATTTCTGAGGGAAAAAAAACTCCTTACAATTTTATTTCATCATAAAAAGTACATTACATTTTTATTTTAACAGAAGTTCAAATGTGTGTGATTGACGTGTGCTTGACGTGTGCACCCCCCCCCCAATTTTTATTTATTTATTAATTATTCTTCCTGTTTTGATAGTCTTTAGCTCTGTAATATATTAGCTGAAGGCATAAGATTGAGTGCAAATAAATCAGTGATGAGAATTTGAATACAGTTAATATTTTTGTGGTAATTATGTATAATTTATTATTGAATGTTACAAATCTCAGAAAAAAAAGTGTTTAAATTAACGTTTTATGTTAAGTAAATTGTAATTAATGTTTAGTGATTTAATGATTAGTTCTTATCAGGTAATTGATATGTCATTATATGACACTTTGAGTAGCAATTAAGACTGTCAATTAGTATTTTTTAACCTTAATAATGATATTATTTTCTTATTAATTAACCTAATTAGTCACAAATAAGTATTTATCAATATTTGCTGAAAAAAAACCTCTAAATATCCCAAATAAACAATTACAAATTTAATTATCCTTAGACAGTAATGTTGAATAGACACATGAATTGCCCTTTCAAAATGTTAATGTTGTATGTTTTAATTCTATGGCTCTCCTCATTAATGCAACCCATTCTTGTATTCCGTCTGGAATAGGTTTTAGCCTCTGCATCACATCTTGCTCTTCAAAGGAATAGTTCACCCAAAAATGAAAGTTCTCTCATATTTTTTTCACCCTCATGTCATCCCAGATGTTTATGATGTTCTTTCTTCATATGAACACAGGAAAAGTTTTTTTAGTCTGTATAGTGCAAGGGGACAAGACCTCTTCAGAAACCACACAAAGTGAACACGACTGTCAAGCTTAAAATATCGGGATTTGTATTTTTTGTATTTATCCTTTCACTTAAGAAGACACTGATTCATTAACAGGGGTTGTATGAGTTACTGTCTGTCATATTCATTTCTGGACATCCCATTCACTTGCATTAAACTAAGAGAGATAATTTTTTTGTAGTCATCTGATAAATTAAAGTCATATATATATATATATATATATATATATATATATATATATATATATATATATATATATATATACAGTATTGTTCAAAATAATAGCAGTACAATGTGACTAACCAGAATAATCAAGGTTTTTCGTATATTTTTTTATTGCTACGTGGCAAACAAGTTACCAGTAGGTTCAGTAGATTCTCAGAAAACAAATGAGACCCAGCAGTCATGATATGCACGCTCTTAAGGCTGTGCAATTGGGCAATTAGTTGAATTAGTTGAAAGGGGTGTGTTCAAAAAAATAGCAGTGTGGCATTCAATCACTGAGGTCATCAATTTTGTGAAGAAACAGGTGTGAATCAGGTGGCCCCTATTTAAGGATGAAGCCAACACTTGTTGAACATGCATTTGAAAGCTGAGGAAAATGGGTCGTTCAAGACATTGTTCAGAAGAACAGCGTACTTTGATTAAAAAGTTGATTAGAGAGGGGAAAACCTATAAAGAGGTGCAAAAAATGATAGGCTGTTCAGCTAAAATGATCTCCAATGCCTTAAAATGGAGAGCAAAACCAGAGAGACGTGGAAGAAAACGGAAGACAACCATCAAAATGGATAGAAGAATAACCAGAATGGCAAAGGCTCAGCCAATGATCACCTCCAGGATGATCAAAGACAGTCTGGAGTTACCTGTAAGTACTGTGACAGTTAGAAGACGTCTGTGTGAAGCTAATCTATTTTCAAGAATCCCCCGCAAAGTCCCTCTGTTAAAAAAAAGGCATGTGCAGAAGAGGTTACAATTTGCCAAAGAACACATCAACTGGCCTAAAGAGAAATGGAGGAACATTTTGTGGACTGATGAGAGTAAAATTGTTCTTTTTGGGTCCAAGGGCCACAGGCAGTTTGTGAGACGACCCCCAAACTCTGAATTCAAGCCACAGTACACAGTGAAGACAGTGAAGCATGGAGGTGCAAGCATCATGATATGGGCATGTTTCTCCTACTATGGTGTTGGGCCTATTTATCGCATACCAGGGATCATGGATCAGTTTGCATATGTTAAAATACTTGAAGAGGTCATGTTGCCCTATGCTGAAGAGGACATGCCCTTGAAATGGTTGTTTCAACAAGACAATGACCCAAAACACACTAGTAAACGGGCAAAGTCTTGGTTCCAAACCAACAAAATTAATGTTATGGAGTGGCCAGCCCAATCTCCAGACCTTAATCCAATTGAGAACTTGTGGGGTGATATCAAAAATGCTGTTTCTGAAGCAAAACCAAGAAATGTGAATGAATTGTGGAATGTTGTTAAAGAATCATGGAGTGGAATAACAGCTGAGAGGTGCCACAAGTTGGTTGACTCCATGCCACACAGATGTCAAGCAGTTTTAAAAAACTGTGGTCATACAACTAAATATTAGTTTAGTGATTCACAGGATTGCTAAATCCCAGAAAAAAAAATGTTTGTACAAAATAGTTTTGAGTTTGTACAGTCAAAGGTAGACACTGCTATTTTTTTGAACACACCCCTTTCAACTAATTGCCCAATTGCACAGCCTTAAGAGCGTGCATATCATGAATGCTGGGTCTTGTTTGTTTTCTGACAATCTACTGAACCTACTGGTAACTTGTTTGCCACGTAGCAATAAAAAATATACTAAAAACCTTGATTATTCTGGTTAGTCACATTGTACTGCTATTATTTTGAACAATACTGTATATTGGATGGTATGAGGGTGGAAAGGACAGAGTTTTATTTTAATCCCCTTCCCTGTATTTGTGTGTGTGTGTGTGTGTGTGTGTGTGTGTGTTCCACTGTGCTGCATTTTAAATGTAGCTGTTGCACCAGATGTATGTGTTTGACCTGTGCTTTTTATTTATTTTTCTCCCTTTAACAAAACCTCCGTATATCTGTTAACTTTTGTAATACTTTAGTACAATTCAAAAAGTTGTACTTTTTTTACTTTTACTCAAGTATGTTTTTGGCAAGATACTTGTACTTTTAATTTAGTAAAATTTTCAGTACTTTTTACACCTCTTGGTGTGACGCTCTGCATATTATCCTGCTCTATGAGTGTGCGCTCCACTCACTAATACACCGTTCATGCTCATCAGAACAGCAAAGTCCACTCAAAAATCGAGCTGATGGGAAACATCTATGTATTATAGTATTGTTTCTGTTTGCAATAGCCCTACGGTGCTGTAGCATGGTGTGACTCTGGAAAATCTCTGGAAATACTGCCCTCCAGTGGTGTAGCGATTCAACCCTGGGCCTATATGCAAAAAAAAAATGTGTACTGCTGTACCGAATATCTATACTTTTCAAAGCAATGGCGTAGCCATGGGTGTGCCAGGGTGTGCCTGTGTCACCCACAGTGGCAGCTGGCACACCTTAAAATAGATGCAGAATTATATATAGTCTCAATAAAAAGTTTACTAAACTTGGGCTATTGTTGTTTACTTAGAATATATATATATATATATATATATATATATATATATATATATATATATATATATTTTTATTTTATTTTTTTAATCAACCCTTTTACATGTAAGTTACAAATATTTTAACTGACCCTTTGTTTCCATGGCGACGCGTCATTATTCACTAACAGATGAATCAGTATTCGTTTCATTTAGTTTTTCATTTTTTATTAAAATATATACAAAAACATGCTTACCGTGTCAACTATATAATATTCTGATTCTTCGTTTAAAAACCTTTATAAATTATCTTGATCTATAACGAGATGAGCGCTGCAGTTCAGAGTCCTGTCAGCCGGATTTAACCTACAGCACTTGAATTCCCCAGTTTCTCCCGAAATACATGAAAGTAAGCGGCTGTTGAACTGGACGAAGAATAGAGGAAACTTTATTGTTGATAGCCCGAATGCACTGTAAGTCGCTTTGGATAAAAGCGTCTGCTAAATGCATAAATTTAATTTAATTTTAATTTGCTATGTGTGTCTGATATATGACTAAAACACGTCGGCAAATTACATTTGATAAGATAGTTTTTGCTGCTTCCATAGACATCAGTGTGTATTTTACAAACTACCAATGTATTTTTTTACTAGTGATTATGTATATTTAAATGTTTGAAACCTAAAATAAACATTATGTGGTTGAAAACACTGCATATTCATTGTGATATATGACAAGCGCTGAGTGCGTCCGTCATAGGCTCAGCGCCAGCCAACGTGCAAAAGCTGTTTGAATCTGGCAGTTCTGTGACGCCACTGAACATTCTAAATCATACTCTCAGGTGCACAGAAATAAGAATCCAATATATGGTGCAATAATGCTAAAAATGTTAAAATGTAATATGCATTTTAAATTATTTTTGTTAAAATATCTGCTGACATTTGGACTGCCAACCAATTAGAAAACAGTAGCTGACTGTGACCCCAGCAGTCTATGATATAAACAGATAATTTTTGATTGCAATTTGCTAGCTAGCAATATGTCGCAGAGCTGCTCGGCTTGATGGACAGCCGGACACAAGGCCTTAATATTACACCTGATGAGGATGTTTCTCCCTCCCCGGGCCCAACATCAACAGACAGTGTTGCCAGATTGGAAATTTCCAAGTATCGTACCAGAAGTTCAAAATTATCGTATTTGGAAGAAAATTATTACATTTAACAAATAACTACATTTTGACACGACCTGCAAATTAACACTAGGAGTATGGTTGGACGGAAGCAGTGTGACAAAAATACTATCCCATAATTTTGCACAGTAATATGACAATAAATGTGGCACACCCAGATTTTCATATGCACACCCAGAGACTCTTTTCTGGCTTCACTACTGTTTCAAAGTATCATATGGAAGTTGGAAATTCAATTATTGTGACAAAATTAATTTTGTAGGGTGCCACAAATTTGTTAAAACTTCCAAAGGGTGCCATGACTAAAACAAGGTTTGGGAAAAAATGTTGTAGATGCGTTTTGCTTTGAATGGAAGATGATGTGGGTTACAACAATAGACTGTATCAAAGGCAAAATGTATGCACTTGAACAAACATAAACTGGACTGAAGTATTCGCATATGAAATGGATTTTCAAACATACTGTCAATCTTTTTTTATTTTAAATCAGAGTTAATTTAATTAATTAAATCATATAATCTCTCATGGACTATAATTGTAACTAACCGGATGAGAAATGATGCACCGAGTTCTGTTCTGGACACAAGAGAACACGTTGCTTGGCATCAGACAGGAAGTGGAGCTGCTGAGAATCACGCTTTCTGTGACGAGATTCTCCACCTCATGGAAGACAGTGTGCTTTGCTTTCAGGTCCTCAAATACACACTCCTATTCACAGGAGACACAGAGGACAAGAGCAGTTGATGGTCAACAATAGCAAAGGGACTGTATGAAACGTACTATAATTAAAGCTGTAGCAAAAAAGTTTTCCATGAGAGTACAATTAGAAAAAAGAAGGAAATTGACCTGAATAGTTATAAAAGACCTTAACTTCCCAATGCTTATAAAACAAACAGGAATATTCACTCATGCATCTTTGATTATTTACTGCAGTAGAAAAACTTTTTAAAAGTCAGAGTTGCAATGAAACGACAGATATTTTCATCCACATTGAGATATACATATGAAATGACTGGAAATCATTTACAATAAGACCTATAATGTGCATTACGAAAATGAGTAATGTGAATGGTGAATTTTCACTTCATGATGAGAATGTGGAGATTTTAGAAAAAAAACTAAACAATATAGACAAAAAAAAAAACAAAAAAAACATCACATGCTTACAAACCGCTAAAATAAATATAATGTTAAATAATGGTATATTATAATATCACCAATACAGCAGTGAAAATACAGTAGTGTCAGCAGCACATACCAGGACCACGCATCATTAAATGCTGACATCATCATCATAACTGGGACAAACAGAAACCTTCAGCGATCAGTCAATAAATGTAGTACACAGGAAAAAATGTATGATCAAATCCACCATCTTTATTTTATTTAATAAAAAAAATGACTTTCCAATAGCAAACAGCGGCTTGGCTCCTAAGTGTTCAATACATTTTAATAATTAAACACGAGTGCAATTCCAATAGTTAATCACATTAGTAAGTAACTTAGTAAGAAAGACATCATGGGATGTTCAAACCATTTCAAACGTAAAACCACAGATAAGACTTTTGGTTCCATGTGATTTTTGGTTCATACACGGACTTAAAAACGTGAAATAATACACTTTCTTATCCACACATGAGATACTTTTGTTCCATACACATCAGGGAGATGTTTATCCTCTGTTCCCCAGGTTACATTTTTGGGTCAACAGGAAGTCATCTCCATTGAAGGTGGAAACCTCACCTGGACAAAGAAAGCTCCCTCTAGGGCCTGCTGCAGGTCATGGTGACTGCTGAGCAGACTCAACTGCTCTGCAGCCGTCAGATTCCCTCTCAGCATTTTGGCTTGCTGAAGCTCCTCAAGCTGTTTCCTGCTCACACACAAAAACACAACATTCAGCTTAAAATTTACTAGCAATTTCTGAGTGAAGCTTGTTTCGACACCTATTTTTTCCATTTTAGTTACATATCTAGGAAACAGAATGCCTTCTGGTGACAGAAGAAGTGAATAAAGGAAGGGGGATATTTAAAACAACCTAAACAGATTATGGAAAGACTTTAATTTGTGCATATTTTTTCCGCTGCATATGATCTTCTCTCTTTTATTCAATTTTTATCCTCAGATCATTGGTTTATGTAGGTTGTGCACTCAAAATGGGTTACAAACGTGCTCAGACAAAAGTTGAGCAGTGATGCTAAAGGGAAAGAATCTGACTGAGGGGTCAACAGGTCATTTTTCTGTCCTGTTTTCCACTGACCTGATCTCTGTGATGGCTCGTGATGCTTGTCCTGGTTCGTTGTCATAGATCTTGACCCTGTATCCTCCGCTCAGGAACACCATAGTCCAGGAGCGGCCGATCAGCCCACTTTATGATGCCACATCCCATACAATTAGGAAAAAGAGACAGCATTGTAAATAAGTCAAATATCATTAGAGAACAAGTAGTCCGTTAACATTAGTGAAAATCAATGCATTGTCTACATACCAAAATGAGAATTTTTTTTGAGACTACCTGAACAGAAACTTTAATATTGCAAAAATACTTTAAGGTTTAAAGACCTTGATGACCATGCATGAAAAAAACAATAGTCAGAGTAATACACTTTAACATCATAACCTTATTTGGACGTCAAACCTACCCAAAATGTCAAATAAGCGCAAATACACACTCACGTGTTCATTTATTTTGGTCATAAATCATTGCACTGTTAATTTTTATATGCACTATTCTGATGTGGAGTAATACGTCTATTAATAAACACTATCACAGTAGAGTTCAAAGTCCACTCAACTATTCTCTTATGCAATCTCTGCCAAAATTGACAGACTGACTTAAACAAGAAAACTCTCACCTTCCGACAACAGTAATAATCTTTCCTTTTAATGAAGCCATCTTGATCTCCTTTACAAATGTCAAAACTCAGTCAGCTAACGTTACTTTACAGGACCCCCAACATCACCAGACTTCAGGTTACGCGCATGAAGACGGGCTGTGGGCGGAGCTACGGCGTCTCGCACGCGCCTAAATACATCAGGACTTTTACAGCAGGATAATACCTTGGATTAGAGCAGAGAAGACGATCATACGTACATTTAGAAATGTAATATTAGAAAAAGAAAAACACTGACGCAAATATAATCAATGAAATAACCAATAGCGAAACAGAGTTATGTCGCCAGTGTGTAGCCTATGGCAATCCGTCTCTGTATCCTAGCAACAACCGATGTGTTGTTCATTAGCATAGTTAGCGAGCTCTAGCTGCTGTTGGGCTACATACGCGGTTTTTCAGGATATTTCTATTCAATACGGCTATTAACTGGCTCTCTATTTCTGCAAACAAACTGATCTGTTAACCAGGTAAGTAAAATTATATTATTTCTCAAACCTCAGATGTTGGCAGTTACATAGTGTACGAGATACGTGGTGTCAACTAGCAATGCAAACAATGTAACTCGCATATTTATTCAAAATACTGCCTAAACGTTGTAAAAATTGCTTTTTTTGTCTTGTTTTATAGATGTTCTCACTGTAGCTATAACTTTGATAAAGTGTCTGCATTGTTGCCTGAAAAGCATTAGCCTTCTATTTTTAAAAATATATAATTTGTAATTATTTAGCCTATTTATTAAACATATTGACAAATATAGCATTCATATCAAAAGACCCTATTAAAAATGCATTCATTTTCTATTTTTTTTCTTGTTTCAGATGGAGAACGTGCATCTTGTCCCAGAGGAAGAGGAGGATGATTTGTACACTGGCTACAATGATTACAATCCGACTTTTGACGGAGAGGTGCACAAATACTTAGACATTAGACATGCATCTATTAATTTTCATAATCTCCTTTTATGCATCATGATTTTCCTGTCCCTGCAGGACCTTCACAATGATGAGGGCTTTCAGCAGGCAGTCAGGACTAGTCATGGCAGAAGACCACCAGTAAGTTATATTGCACCTGCTGATTAAGCTGCAGTATAAAACGTCAAGCAGACCAGAAATAATAGTCACTAAATTAAAATATTTTTAGATGACCGCAAAATATCCTGGCACTGCGATTGGAGTGCGACCGCTTGGAACAGCTTATGGGGTAAGTAAAGAATATGGATTGACACTAATGAAAATTCAATAGCTTAAGTTAGAATGATAGCATGCTAGAATGTGCAATGTCTCATAATCAGGAAGACAGATGTCAGGGGAGGAAAGGTGAAGGTCTCCAAAAGGTGAGAGATTAGGCCTATACAGTCAGAATCAGTACAGTCAAATCTGATAGCTATGAAAACAAACAGATTTCTGGGCGAGGGTATTGAATTCATTTCATGTTTCAATAAGGGATTGTAAAGCTATTTGCCAGATGTTGGTTGTATATTGATGCTGTTTGGTTTCATTTTATGTCTATATATATCTGATGTTAATATCTAGTCTCGGATGCCTGTTGGCACTGCTATGGGAAGGCCTATGACTGGAGCTGTTCAGGTGGGATAAATCTCTTGTTTATTTGCCCTTTATGTCATATGCAATGAGGTTTTATGCATTTTTCTAATTTTGCGGGTTGTACAGGATGGTGCAGCTCGTCCCATGACTGCTGTGCGAGCAGCAGGATATTCGTCATCTATAGCTAGAGGTACTTTCACACATGAAACACATTTGCACATGTGCTGTCCAGACACATTATGCTTGAAATGTACTTACTGATTAATACATTTTAACTTCTGAGTTGGTGAAAATATGACAGGTTCCCTCATTTTAATTGTTTGAATTTCCAGGCTCGGTGTTTGATCCACTGGGACAATCAAAAGGACCGGCCCCTCCTTTAGAAACAAGGAATGAAGACACGTATGCTTCCCTCTGCTTCCATAGTGCTTGAGAAGTCATTGACAAGTTTTGTTTACTAGATCGCACTTGACATCTTTAGTTTTACTCCGAGATGTACACCTTTTGGGTCTAATAGTGTTCTCGTTCAGTCCAGAGGAGAAGATAAAGATCCTCGAAAAGAAGGTGAATGACTTGATAGAGGAGAGCTGTCTCGCTCATGCTCGTGGGGATCTTCAGCTGGTAGGTATAGCTTTATAACTGCTTTAAGTGATTTTATAGAATTGACATTTAAATGATTTTTTTTTTTCTACAGTCTTTAGAGAAAGCCAAGGAGGCTGGCAGGAAGGAAAGGGCTTTGGTGAGACAGAGAGAACAAACAGGCACTGCAGACCACATCAATCTGGATCTGACCTACTCCGTAAGTTCATTGCTCCATATAAAAATGCATGTCTTGACTGAAAACTTAAGGTATACATGACTCTTTTATGCTTTGTTCAGGTGTTGTTTAATTTAGCAAACCAATATGCCAATAATGACATGTACACCGAGGCCTTGAACACTTACCAAGTCATTGTGAAGAACAAAATGTTTAGTAATGCCGGTAAGATAATTTCAGATGTGTTTTAAAATATCTCATATTCACTCCTCTTTGATATAAGTGCGTTTCTAATATCAGGTTTTCTGTAACTGCTTATCCTACTATAGGACGACTGAAAGTGAACATGGCCAATATCTATTTCAAGCAAAAGAACTACACAAAGGCAATCAAATTTTACCGCATGGCTTTGGATCAGATCTCAAATGCCCACAGTGCAATGAGGTCAGTACTTGTAGTTGCATATGCTGTGTGAACTGTTTTGCAACAATCAATTTACACGTCTTAGGCAATTTTATGTGCTTCTCAACATTTATCGTTTATCTTATTATATAGGATCAAGATCATGCAGAACATCGGAGTTGTGTTCATACATATGGGCCAGTACTCCGATGCCATCACATCCTTTGAGTACATCATGAGTGAGAGCCCCAACATAAAGACAGGCTTCAATCTCATCCTATGTTACTATGCCATTGGAGACCGTGAGAGGATGAAAAAAGCTTTTCAGAAACTCATTTGTGTGCCTCTCGGTACTGATGATGATGACAAGTATATTCCTCCAAATGTGAGTGTATAGTTCAAGTGCTTGTTAGTCATATATTTGAACTAAATTCTGTCTTATTTTTTATTTTAATTATTTATTTATTGTTTAATTTTAGGATGACCCTCATGGAAACATGGTGATTGAGGCTATAAAGAACGATAAGCTTCACCAAATGGAAAGGGAGAGGTATTATAATGTATTAAACATTCTGTTGGATCTATAATACTTCTGCTTTGCATTTATTATTCTTAGAAGTGTTTTCAGTGTTTTTGTGTTGTTTTTTCCTTCTAGGAAAGCACTAGCAGAAAAATACATTATGACCTCAGCCAAGCTTATCGCTCCAGCCATTGAGTCGTCATTTGCAGCTGGGTTTGACTGGTGAGTTATTTATACTACTGTTCATGAGTTTGGGTCATTCTTTTCATCATAGAATCCTGAAAACACAATTGTTTTTAGCATTGACAACAATATTAAATGGTTCTTGTGCAGCAAATTGGCATATTTAAAATGACTTCTGAAGAATCACTTGGTGACTGAAGACTGGAGTAATGGCTGCTGAATATTTAGCTTTTCCATCACAGGAATAAATGAAGTTTTAAATTTTGTTGTATTTTTGTAAAAAAAAAATGTCTTGGTGAGCAGAAGAGACTTATTTTAAAACGTAACACAATAAAAAGGTTCATTAGTGAAAATTATTTAACTATTTTATTTGACATGAACTAAGCATGAACAATTACAGCATTTATTCATCTTAGTTAATGTTAATTTAAACATTTACTAATGCCTTATTCAAATTAAAAGTCGTGCTTGTTAACATTAGTTAATGCAGTGTGAATTAACATGAACTAACAATGAACAACTGTATTTTCATTAACTAGCATTAATAAAGATGAATAAATACTGTAATAAATCTATTGTTCATTGTTTGTTCTACATTAACTAATGGAACCTTATCGTAACGTGTTATCACTTACCAACAAAAATACCTAGCTGAAACTAGGGGTCATATATGACGTTGTTAAAAATAACTTTATTTTGTATTTTTGGTGTAATGCAATGGTTTAAGGTTAAAAGAAACATATTATTTTCCACATAGTGTACATTATTGTTGCTCCTCTATGCCTCGCCTTGCTAAAACGTGTCGATTTTTACAAAGCTCACCGGTCTGAAAAGCGAGGTGTGCTCTGATTGGCCAGCTATCCAGTGTGTTGTGATTGGCCGAATACCTCAAGCATGTGACGGAAATGTTATGCCCCTCACCATACTGTGTCCCTGGGTGACGAGACAAAAACTATAAAACCTATTACAAACGAGGAATTTGTAGCATCCAGTGGGGACATAATTACTGTCTTTTTACGAGTTGCCTTGTGCATCACACCGCGTAAACATAAAATCATGTCTGCATTTGTGATTGGAGAAATGAAAAACAACAAGCCTACTCTACACTGCTCAAAACTCACATTTGAATCATCCGTGACAAATTCCTTTAATATGAAAACATACTTACAGGCTGTGAGTCAGAATAGCCGGCACTGTAGGTTCAGGAAACAGTCCTCCGTTAAATGCGTTGGACACACACAAATATTTGGTTTAAACTATTCTGGAACAGGTTTGTAAATACAACTTAATCACTTATTTCTAGCTGTGTCCTCTTTTGGAAGGCCAAGCAAAGTATTTTCGCTTTCACAACCAAACACACAGCGCCTCTACAACATGGCGGCGGTGGCAACAATATTGCAGCGAGAATTAAAGTCACGCTTTCTTTCTTCGCGTGAATATTTGGGCGGTGCAAATCTTCTCACACAGTGATGTAGACATGTGGGGGCATCTTTAAACGAGGCGTTTTAGCAGGGTATGGATGAGTCTTAACTTTTATGAAGAATATCTCTTTGGGTTTGAGACTTTAGTCTCAACTTTAGGGATCTTATCTATACATAATCAGCTGGTAACACCACAAAGAGAAAGGAAAACTTGAAATCGCATCATATGACCCCTTTAAATGATAGTGTGTGTATTCCACAAGAGGGCATTGAAGGGCAACCCTTGCCCATGACATTCCATTGACAATATTTATGAATTGTATCGAATAATTATAATTCATTATTTTTAGTTGAAACCATTTATAATAGACTAAATTAAACAATTTGAAGAGTTTGTCCTAAAGCTTAATTTGGTACTTTTTCAGGTGTGTGGACATGGTGAAAGGTTCACAATACGTGGAGCTTGCCAATGACTTGGAGATCAATAAAGCTATTACATACTTAAGACAGAGGGACTTCAGACAGGTAGATGGGTCCCTGGAGACACACTCAAATTATGTTGCATTTGATATTTTACCACAGAACAGAGCCATATCGCTCTATGTCTGTGTGGAACCCTTGTTTCTGTCTTATAACACTTTACACATTCAATGGTCCAATTTATTTTGTTTTCTTGCCTGTCCATCTGCATGACTATTGAGGCTGAGGTATGTTTGTGTTGTTGAAGAAAATGTGTGTGTGTCTTTCTGCTGTAGGCCTTGTGTATATTGTGTTGTGTTGTGTTGCATTGCTTCTGTCATTCATGTAGCAGCAATTGTAATGTGATGTAACTCACATGTATTTAGGTATTATTCAGGTAAATAATCTACTTCTATAACTAATTTCCTTGAAGTCACTATGAATATGCTTAATCGACAGAGTTTTATTTTGTTTCCAGGCTGTTGAGACACTAAAGATGTTTGAGAAGAAGGACAGTCGAGTAAAAAGCGCTGCTGCCACTAATCTTTCTTTTCTGTACTTTTTGGTGAGTATATCACTATAAAGCATTGACTTCAAAAACCTGGTCATTGCTGTATTTATCACAGTGTTATAAGGTTCACCTGCCTATTATTTGTCTTCTCCAGGAAAAGGATTATGATCAGGCTGACCGCTATGCTGAACTTGCCATGAGTGCTGACCGCTACAACCCCGCTGCCCTCGTAAACAAAGGCAACACAGAATTTGTGAAGGAGGACTATGAGAAAGCAGCAGAGTTTTATAAGGAGGCTCTTCATAATGACTCATCCTGCACTGAAGCTCTCTATAACTTAGGTCAGCCATCACACATGACATCCTAATGGTTACATCACATGAGAAATTTGTACTTTAACTTTTCTACATTTGAAATGTTTCAGCTGACACTAAGAGCATAGTAAAATTAAAGCAGAAATCTCTGTGTCCTCATGCAGGTTTGAGCTATAAGAGGCTGGGTAGACTGGAGGAAGCCCTGGACTGCTTCCTCAAACTGCACGCTATCCTCAGAAACAGTGCTCAGGTCATGTACCAGCTGGCTAATCTGTATCCTTCCTTAACATGTCCGTTTTATTGAATGAAAGTCTGTTCTGTGATGGTTTTTGTCATTTCTGTTGCTAAGAAATAGAATGCCATAAGTATGGTAAGTTTAGGTTTATTTGCTTGTTAAAAGTCATATTCTTTAAGCAGCTTTAGATATGAGATGTTGGAGGACCCTCATCAGGCCATTGAATGGCTGATGCAGCTCACAAGTGTGACCCCCACAGATGCTCAGGTGTTGGCAAAACTGGGAGACCTTTATGATAATGAAGGAGACAAGTCTCAGGCCTTCCAGTACTATTATGAGGTAAAAAATAAAAAATCCCACCGCAAAATCACTCATATTTCAAGTGATGTTTGTATAATATGTGCAGGACTCCAAGTGCCACTTAAAAATAAATACAAGGAATTTTGTACAAATTAATGTTCTTAATAAGAAAGTTTAATTCATGTTTTAAAATGTAGTTAAATGTAACTTACATAAAAATAACTAATCTCATTAATTGTAATATTTTTTATTATAAATTATACAATTACTTGTTTAAATGTATTTATTCCTTTCAAATTGCAAAATAAATATGCGTATTTACATAATTGTGTTTTAATTAATGTTTACATTTTTATTTAAGTTATTTAAGAAAGTATATAAGATATGCGTTAAGTGTCTATAATGCAGATTGCAGTTCAGATTTCATTGGATGTTTTATAGGTATCTGAATCACTGAGAACTGACAGTAATAATAATAATTAAAGAAATAATAATTAAATGGTGTTGTTTTTCAGTCATATAGGTATTTTCCCTCAAACATTAGTGTCATTGAATGGCTGGGAGCATATTACATTGACACCCAGTTCTGTGAAAAAGCTATTCAGTACTTTGAGAGAGCTACCCTCATTCAGTAAGTTACTATATCATTTTTATCACGAATATTCTGCATGTGTCTGGAGATTTTTATTTTCATAACTTTTCCTGAATTTCAGACCGACACAGGTGAAGTGGCAGCTGATGGTGGCTAGCTGTTACAGGAGAAGTGGTATGAGTTTGACAATTATCAATTTAACCATAAGCTATCGTCTCAGCGCCTTCAAAATCATGATTTATTGTTTTCAGGGAATTATCAGAAGGCACTTGAGACCTACAAGGACATTCATCGGAAATTTCCTGAAAATGTTGAATGTAATGTGCTCAGCAGTTGTTTAATTTAGACTTTCTGTGACTATCTAGCGGCTCTGCATCTCATGTCATTCTCTGTCGGCCAGGTCTACGCTTCCTAGTCAGGCTGTGCACAGATATGGGACTAAAAGAGGTGCAGGATTATGCCACCAAACTCAAGAAAGTTGAAAAAATGAAGGAGATCAGAGAGCAGGTACCCAGATTTCTCTCATACTGTTTAAATGCTGGCCTCTTTTGCTTCCTTAAATGGATGAAAATAGTTGAGTGGAATTTGAGAGTGAACAAAAAACAACTGTCTTGAACGATACTCAGGAACGACTGTCTTTAAATCAAGTGTGGAGAGTTTCAATCTTACGAATTTAGAACGAGAGAGAGAGTTTATCTCTGTTTCTTCGTCACCTGTTCCTTTAGCCAGGAAACCTATCGTAAATTATTGAGGAACATGTTTGTTGGACTGTGTGTAAAATACCTCTGGAGAATATCTGACAGCGTGCTGTTATTGACACACACAGAGGGTGAGATCTGGCAGGGACAGCAGTGCTCGAGGCCGCAGGGAAGGCAGTGCTGGCAGTGGTGAGTGGACACTTTGAACTCAACCTCATCGATCAACCTTTAAACTCAAATACTAGTCCTTAACTCAATACATGCTTCTACTTCACTTTTTCCATCGACCTCAACCTGTAATCTGTCGCTGTTGGTAAACAGGAAATACTTCACATCTTACACGCACTCTCCCTAAGAAACCCAGTGGTATGACTGTAATTCCCCTAATATAGCGTCCAGGTGGACAAGCTTAGTGGAGACTGCTAGTCCTGTGATGTGATTTTTCAAAAAGAGAAAGCACGTGTCTTAGACACCCGTTCCCTAAATCAGATGATTTAGAAATTCGAATCCAACAACTTCACTCTAGACTTTTGGTTTGTGATCTGTTTTGAAATTATAGTGTAGTGATATTTTATTTGATTAAAAATGTATTTCTCTTCTGGGACATCAGATGTGGAAGTCTTGTTAGGTGATGTCCAGTTATCAGGTTCAGGCAGTGCCGGGTTCAAAGGTCATGTAGCACACTCATTTTTTAAACAAGTGACTGTTTTCCGCCTCTTACTGCATCTCACTGCTCTCTTCTTCCAACACTTTTTTTTCACGTCTTCTGAAACATTAGGATGCGACTCAAACCCCAAGAAGCCCAGTGGTACGATCACTCCCTGCCTCAGTAGAATAGAGACATGATAGGAAGCTACTTTATTATGAAGGTGGTTGGTTTTATTGTGGATTTGATTTGTGTTCTTAAATGTAATTTAGTAATAATTCTCATTACTCTGGAAAATAAGAAAAGTAATGGGATGCATTCATTTAAAAGTTTGAGTTCAGTAAGATTTTTTTCATGTTTATGAAAGAAGTCTCTTATGATCAATAAAGCTGCAATTAAAAAAAAGTATAACAGTAAAAACTAATATTGTGAGAAATTAATACGGTTTAAAATAACTGTTTTCTTATCCAATATGCTAATTTGCTGCTCAATAAACATTTCTTATCAATGGTGAAAATAGTTGTGCTACTTAATATTTATGTGCAAACGAAACATTCTTTGATGAACAGAAAATTCAAAAGAACAGCATTTAATTTGAAACAGTAAAGACTTTTACGTTGTTACAAGATATTTCTCTCGCTTTTGATCTTGCTGAATCAAATCTGTGCTGTTTTTTAAAGCATTTTATTTGTGATGAAATTTTAGAAGTGCATCGTTCATTTGAAATACAAGGGTTTTGTAAAATTATGATAATGTCACCCACATCCTTGCTGGGTAAAAGTACATTACAAAAAAAAAAAAAAAAAATACCCACAGACCTCAAATTTTCAGTTGTAGTTTAATGGTTTTACAGCCAGTCAGACAAAGCATATAGTCACATCCATTGAATTGCTCATATTGGGACAGAACTGAATTTCTCCTCTTTGGAATCTGCATTCTCTTTACCGTATTTTCGGGACTATAAGTCGCACTTTTTTTCATAGTTTGGCTGGTCCTGCGACTTATAGTCAGGTGCGACTTATTTATCATAATTAATTTGACATGAACCAGGAGAAATGAACCAAGAGAAATGAACCAATAGAAAACATTACCGTCTCCAGCCCCGAGAGGGCGCTCTATGCTGCTCAGTGCTCCTGTAGTCTACACTGAAAACACAGAGCGCCCTCTCGCGGCTGTAGACGGTAATGATTTCTCTTGGTTCTTGGTTCAAAATAAATATGACTTATATATGTTTTTTTCCTCATCATGACGTATTTTTGGACTGATGCGACTTATACTCAGGTGCGACTTATAGTCCGAAAAATATGGTATATTATAAGCTTAATCTTCATTTTGTAAGCAATCTCTCATTCTCTTTTATTTTTTAATCTCTGTTATTCTCTGTTCGTGGCTGTGCATTTGAAAGGGAGCAGCTCAAGCCCCATCAATACCCCTCCTCTGAGAGCCAGTGGTATGACTACACACACTACAGAAATACATTAGAGGAAGAGCTCACACACTCCTCCTGTACAGCTATAAAACAAGCATGACATTGCGTTCTGCTCATTAATAAACTGCTGCTCCTGCACCCGTTAGTCAGCTTTGTTACAGATGCCATCTATTCCTCATTCTGCTCTGCAGGCATAACTGAACTCAACATGTAATGCTAAGTTTACTGTTTTATTCACAAATAATCTTCATTGTTGTATAGCACAACCTCATTTGTAGGCCTCATGTATCTGCTCTCTGTCTAGCCTTTCCACTGTCTCTTCAGAGTTCTGTCTTCTGCTTTTTCCTTTCTTTTCTCTGCAGTTTCTCGCTCAGAAGCTAAGTATAGTCCTGTGCTGGAGCAGGGCAGAGGTATGTACTGTATTTCGCTATGCAGTTTAGATGATCAATCCTCTGGATGATTAAACACAAAAATCTCATAGCTGCAAGCTTCATGGAAAACTTCAAACCCAGTTGCCCAGTCTGTATGTCAAAATGATGTTGCAGTTCCCCGTAACGATACAGCGTCCAAGGACGTAAATTCAATCACCGCACAATAGAGAGCAAACATGTGCTGTGAAAGCCTTATATGCCAAAACCACTGTTTCCAGGGAATATCCCACTCTCACTGACAACTTCCTTTAGTTTGCAAAGCACAGTGCGAATAAACCAGTGAAATATTTCACAAGTACACTCTTGAACAACATTATCCTAGTATCAGAGTGCTTGCTGTCAACATTTTCTTTTTGTACTCTTCTGAAGATGCGTTTATGAATACAAACAGTAGAAGTACTCGGAGGCAGTGATGATATGTGACAAAATGTTTATTTTGAATCCTCAGGTGCACATGGTAGGAAAAACTACTGTATGTCAGCAAAAGGTTTTTCATTTTAATGCCTTTGTGTTTTGTCGCTGGGGTGTTTAAAGATCCCATAGTTACCTGCCTGCCAGACTCCAGTCTCACATCTGCCCCTCAGTCCTCTGTTCCAGTCATCACAGCTGAGATGTGAAATGCAGCTGTGTCCCTTTGTCTTTATGCACCAAATATGCTTTCCATAATGCAAGTCATATGGTTGCAGAGTGAACTCACTTTAATTGGGATTCTAGTGTCACATAGCCTTTGCTTCAAGTGCAAGCTGAAGCTGTTGTTTTTCTTGCTTTTTTTTTTAATCAGCATTCTAACACTGTTTTTTCGTAGCGTTTGAGCATGGCTTACATTGCCGATAGTGTTAAGAAGAATCTGAACAGACACAACTGCAAAATAACACTCACTCCAGAAATGTTTGCCACTTCAACGCTGGCTTTTTTGGGTGTGTTTTCTCAGACAGTGGACAGAGCAACCATGGCACCAGTGCAAAGGGTGAGAGAATTAGCGCTAAACTGAAAACTCTTCCAGGGTCCAATGAGCCATACGAGGCCAGCACTCAGCAGGAAATAGGTGAGAAACAACAGCACCCATCATTTTCAAGGAGGGTTCTTGTCATTGTGACTTATAAAGATAAAATCGTAGAATAATTCATTTTGCAGTAAACAAACAACAGGACATGGCACTAGCAATACGAAGGTTTAATTCTCAGGGAATGTGTGGCATGATGAAAAGTACTCTTTGAGAGCAGTTGCTTGGATAAAAGCGTCTGCCGAATGCATGATGATAAATTCTTACATTTCCATGTTACCTGGCTAATTTATTTAATAGCTTTAAGAACTGTTTCTTTTGTGTGAAGGAGAAAAGAAAGCTTCTAGCCTAGTCTGTCCTTATTAAAATGTATTGATTGTATTGTATTGATTGTTTTAGATGCTTCTTATGTTGATCCTTTGGGGCCTCAAATGCAGAGACCAAAAACTGCAGCAAAGAAACGCACTGAGGAAGATGAGTTTGCTGATGAAGAGCTGGGAGATGACTTACTGCCTGAGTGATGTGTGCAACAGTTATCAATTCAGTAGAAAATCTGATATATGTCAAGGCACTACATTTTTCTGAATTTTATAGTACTGTATTTTTAGTAGTACTAAAAATAACAGTTATTCATGCAGAGGTATTTTATATCTCATTTCATTATGGTTTACTGTAATTTTTAATAGTCGTGCATCTTGTGCATATATATGTATAATTACATTTTGGAAAAAATACAGCTTATCCAAATTTATTTTAATTATTTTGTGAATTTATTTGTAAAGATATAAACTTTTGCATGACCTGCATAAAGTGAAGCTAAAGACATTGTAAGAGAAATATTAAAGCACAGCATATGACTTTAAGATTTGTCAATGATCAATGTGAGATTTTTCTGCATCAGCTCAAGCGGATCATGATCATTATTCAGTATCAAACAGTCCGCCCAGTATCTGGAGTCAAGTATCCTGAGCGCATTTACGGGACGGCGGATGAGACACAGCTTTACGCAACAACTGGGCAGTTTCTGGAGGTCGATTTAAGAGCTCTCAAAAGGTTACTTGAATACATCTTTCCCAGAAATCTCCCCTTAAAGCGCGTTTAGACTCGGTTTAAACTGAAATGCGTGGTCGAGGTGTTTCGACGCTTGTGTTGGTGTTGCTGTGGTGCTGCGGGAGCGCGCCGGGTGAACGGGGACTGAAGGTGTCCAGGAGAGCACCGAGGACTCGCTCATGCCTGGACTTACCAGAGGAGATTCTGGAGCAGATGTTCGGGAGGCTGTCCGTTGGGGTGCTCAACGCGTTTCATCACACCCTGCAGCTCGCCCTTCCAGAGCGACAGAATCTGACCTGTCAATCAGCGTCTCGCCTGGCGCGCGACAGACAACGACCCCCAGTCAACTTCCTCAGCCTCTCGCCGTGGGCGTACAGGTAAGACTCCAAAACCCTGAAGGCTAAGATGGAAATAAAAGGAGTTTAGAAGTGGGTTTTTATCGGACATAGTGGCGGCATAAATGCAATCCAGTAACTGGACCCTAACTGTATATTATATAAAAATACAAACAAACATGTTAACAGTTAGTTCGTATAAGTAAATAAAAATACCGTACAAAATAAGCTACTCGTGTATAAGAATAACGTCATAAAAAATAGACAAAAATAAGCTACCACAATTTTTGGATTCTTTCCAAATGGCGAAGTGCGATTTTAGCAGATCAGATTAATTCAATAACCGTAGCGTCTGATTCAGACATATTTGAGGCAACTGACTCAAATGAATAATTCAATCAGGAATCGATTTGGTTTCGGTCATGAAAATGATTCAGTTCTGAAGAACCGGTTCGATTATGTGTTCCCGACGTCTTGTAAGATGTCTCGCCTTTTTGTCTGTAATTATAAAATATTTTTTTTATTGTTACTGATCCCAGAATCTCTCATGATCCAGCGAGGTACCCTCGATATCTCCCTGAGGCGTATTGTTTGTGTAAGGGATGCCTGACCGGACCGAACGGGGAGGAAAGTGACCGCTTCCGCAGCACTCCGGTGTACACGCCGACCGTCATTCTGCGCCGGACCGGCTCGTGCGTCGGGGGCCGTCGCTCCTACACCGAGAGCTACGTGTCCGTCGCCGTGGGTTGTACTTGTGTGCCACTGCTGGAAAGAGACAGAAAAACACAGAAGAGCAAGCCAAGCGTGAAAAGAGTCTCATCTAAAAATCCCAGCACCTTTAGAAAGAACTAATCTGATTTAGTTTTAGACTTTTTTTTTTCTGTCAGTTTTCTTCTTTCCTTCAGAACTTGCTCTCACAGCTGCAGATTCTAGTCTGCAGTGCCAAGCAAAAGGAAAACTTACTGTGCCAAGATACAAACATTTTCTAATCCAAAGTACTTGAGGAAAAGCCAGTCAGCATCATGGTTTTGGATAACCTAATATAGTTCAACTGTTTTCAAGTATACAGAAGATCACTAGAAATGCTGCTGTTAAAGGCAAGCATGGAGATCATGTACAAGAGGACATACTATTTAGCTTGACTTTGTCAGTTCTCCTGATTACTTTATTCAAACCACCAACAACAATGATAACGCAAGTCTAGTGTATTGTATATTATATATAAATGCATTCCAAACTTTCACTTCCAGCCATTTTTAAACACATTTAAAATAGTTTGCTTCAATTCTATGCCTGAAAGTTGAGTGTGCAATTGACAATACAAGTTAACCAAAGCATAATCAAAAACTGATGAAGGGCCAAATGCTCCGCTGTAATATCTGGATCTTGCTGTGCATTGCTGAGTATTTATTGTTCCTTCTGATGTTTCATGAAAAAAAAAAAAAAAAACCTTCAAATGTTGTCAGATTGAAAGCCTTTATCATGAGAGAAGGCTTGATTCATAGTTCACATAGCAGCGGAACTCATTGGCCAGATTGTGATTGTGTTTTGGTAAAAAACTGCATATCTTTAGATCCATAAGTTTCCCAGCAGGCTCCTCCATAATAGCTCCTAAAAGAATAAGGCAAAGATGAACATAAGACATAAAAAAAAAAAACTTTTTAAGAATCTGAAACATTATATATGTGTATATATTATATATATTAATTTCCACTTGCCTGTGCAGAGCAGGATTTTTCCCTTCGTGAGGTATTTAATGGTGAGTGCCACCTTGCCGAGACACTCTTCAGAGAGGTACGGAGGATCTGCGATGACGATGTCAAAGCTCTGAGGAAGGAGATCCTCAGGCAGACACAGAGGGTTGTTGTAATCATAAAACACAAACTCATCTCCATATGCTGCGAAACGTCGATCAAACTCCAGCAAAACAGCAGACACACTGTCCGACCTCGTGGAGTCCAACTGTTTCAGTTTCTGATACACACTTGGTGCACTTATACAAGCTATCCTAAAAGAAAAAAGAAAACAAAAAAACCTTAGGGTAAGGGGGGACACATAATGGAGCGGTAATATGTATTGGGGTCAGTAAGATTATTATTATTTAATTTTTTTTTTTTTTCAAGATCAAAAATGAGATAAATCTTTTGTAACACTGTAAATGTCTTTACTATTTCAAATAAATGCTGTTCTTTAGGATTTTCTGTTCATAGAAGAATGAATCATGGTTTGCAAAAAAATATTAATCAGCACAAATGTTTTTAACATTGATGTGAAGAAAAAGTGATTATTGAGCACCAAATCAGTATATTATAATGATTTCTGAAGGATCGTGTGACACTAAAGACTTGAGTAATGATGCTGAGATTCAGCTTTGTCTTCACAGAAATAAATTAAATTCAAAACAATATTCAAATATAAAACATCTATTTAAAATTTTATAAAAATTATTACACAACATTATTGTTTTTTTAACAATGAAACATGAACTGAGAAATCAAAATTCCCTTGATCATTTGACATATAATGGATCACGTTACTATAAAAACTTTCTCTTTAGTCTAAACTATAGCTTACTGAAGCCAATCAGATTAAAAAAAAAAAAGAAAAGAAACTTCAGGTTGTTTTGAATCTAAAATAAAACGCTTGTGACTCGTTTAGATTAATGGTGAAGTCTATGGAGCCAAAAGAGTCTCAATAAAGATAAATGCAGTGAAGTTCACAGACCGCAAGCAGTTTGTAAATCAAGATATGTGTGTGTGCATCAGAAATACATTTCTGAATCTTGTCCTGTGCATTTGTGAATCTTGAGTGCATTTGTAAATGTTGTTTGCATTTCTGAATTGTGTGTGCATTTCTGAATTTTGTAAGCATTTGTGAATCTTCTGTGCTTTTTAAATTTTTTGTGTGCATTTGTGTATCCTGTGTGTGTATTTATGAATTATGTGTGTGCATGTATGAATCCTATGTGTGCTTATGTGAATGTAGTGTGTGCATTTATCTTTATTGATACTCTTTTGATATATAGAAGTCAGCCAGTCAAATTTCAAGAATATTTTCCCATTTAATGAGACATAAGAACAATTACATGTAAATGTTAATCTTTTGAGTTTTTCCAATGACTATGATCGACTATGTCGCCGCACAATTAAAAACCCATCAGTTGTCGCCTCCTGCTGGTGTATTGAGTAACCTCCGCCAGGGCCAACAAATGAACACCCATCACTGCTGACCTTCTGTTCTACACATGCTATAACGACTGCACACACATGTAAGAGCTGACCAAATGCGCTCGAGACCAACCTGCCATGTTCTCCAGCCTGCTGCATGACTTCCTCTGCTAACCGTGCGGCCGTGTCTTCGCTGTACCAGAACTGACTCATGCGCTGTGTGCAGAAACACGAGCTGCTTACTGATCTCACTACGCACTTAATATATACAACAATGTATAACAATAAACATTTCACTCAAGGCACTTCAAGTACATGCACTGTACCCAGTCTTCCTCTACAGCACCGACACTGAACTTGTCAGTCTTGATGGAGTTTTGTTCCGGTCCAGTCCTTCCACTCTCGGCGTAAAACTCGTGCAGCGCTGCGAGGGTCTCCGCGGAGAGCCGAGGCACATCATCCTCACAGTCACTCATGATAACAGATCCTTTTCACTAAATGACACGGGAACACGTCAACCACGGGATGCATGCTGAATAACACGGCATAACGCAAATTCACTAACGATGCTAACGGTCGCAAACGATATTATATATAGACCTAACTTAGGTTTAAACCAGTATTTACACTTACCAATGAACGACACCGTTACAGTGTGTATTTAAACGGTATTTTAGAAGCTTAAAACAGAGGAACAGAACGTAGCAAACAACTTCACACGTGTTTGCACTACGGTGGCCGAGGGAGTACAATCACGCGAAAGCCCAAAAGCAATCGAAACGCGCGATCATATTTACAGACCAGACATTTCATTCAGACAGTAACAGAGAAAATGTAGACCAAGAAAGACGAGTCCGTTTTTATAGCAAGTTTATATACACTTTACAGATCATTTCAGACATTCCAAAATAACAATTAGTGCTTTGAACAATGGAAATAAAGACCATTAAATGCCCTTAATAAAGCAACTGACATGCCTCGGTCATAATTTTTGGTATTTTATTGCTACAGCAACTCTGAGGCGGAGTGTGCATGTGCTAGTCTAAGTGGAACCTTGCTGAAGTTATTTCAGAAAAACTAATTATTAGGAACATCAGGTGATGAAAAATTCATCATAATTCGTCTGACATGAATTTTTGTTGAGAACTCTTTCAGTGATAACTGCTGCGATCAGGGCGAAATGATCAAACACAGAGTAAAACTACAATCAATCCAAAAAAAAATAATTCACCCCCCCCCCCCCCCCCACTGAAGTTACAATAAAAAAATTCTGTCAACTATAATCTTATAAAAACCTTTTAGTCATTTTAAACACTTTCATTTTTTCGTCTTTTTTTTTCAAAATATATATACACCCTTAAACACAAAAGTGATTTGGTTTTCCAAAATTGCCTTCCTGCAATTAAAGTTTCATTGTGAAAGGCTTTTTCATTAATATGGCAACCACAGCTCACAATCTTAGCTACCGTGATGATAGCAGTACGACACGGTTCTATCTGTCACTGTAGACACCGCTGGATCTGAGCCGTGAGGAACCAAAGGCACTCGAGAAGAAGCGTCTGCAAAAGACTGAGTTTGTGTGTAAAAGGGGAAGGCAGGGGTCAGTTTTAAGAAAGATTACCCCTCTGCATTTCACAAATGTTCATCTGAGGGGCTCTCAGTGGTCGGTAAACAATGGTCAGATCAGACTGAGATGATCACGGCCGGCCATCCCCTGTCCTCTCGGACTTCACCAGCCTCTCTCTCCTCTCTGTGTGTCAGAAGGCCCAGAGGCGTCTCAGGTCTGTGCGGCAGGAGCTGAGCATCTCTTCTCTGAGTGGTAGAGGGAGTGGAGAGGGGACGCTGTTGTGGATAGTTGCTGGAGGAAGTGGCTTATTTGACACACAGAAGCCCCCCCACGTTGGCAACAAACTCCTCCAGGCTCTTCAGGAAGGCCACCTTCTGTTTGCGGTCCATGGTAGGAGGTGTGCTGCTGGCAGTGAGGCTGTTGAAGGCGTCCGCCAGCCGCTGGTAGATCACGGCGTCCCTTTGATTCGAGAGCAGCGTCTCCACCAGTTCTGAATACTCCACCTGAGACAAACACCATCACTTATTAAAACACTGAATCAGCTGCTAATACATAAGATCATCCATCTCTTTCAGGTCAAATTCATACTGCAAGCATTAAACGTGCCTGGTGAAGGCACACTAGTGTATAGAGCGCTTCTCCTGCTGCTACGGTCATCTCAGTGTTGTGCTTCTGGAGCACCAGCATGTCAAACACCAGCTATGGGAGAAGAAAGAGTGACAGAGAAATGTACATTATCAATCAACATATTATACATGTATATTAATCTCAGACTATGACATTACAATGAAGGCTAGTTTGAGCCAATAACTCTCAATTCATACTTACCTTTTATGTCTGCCTTGTCAATAGAAAAACTTTTTTTTTGTGAATTTTGAGAAAATATAGTGTAAAATGTGTTTATTTTTTTGTGCTGATATGTTCTCTTTCATTGTTGTATTATGTACTCTACTGTTCAGAAATTTGGGGTTAGTAAGACTTGTTTTTGAAAAAAGTATTACTTTCAGACAGACATCGCCCGTTACAAACCCAAAACAGTTGGTTTAGACAGCATGTGACTCACTTTAAGGAAATGTCGTGTGGCAATAAATAGGGGCGTGTCCTTTTCCTGTGTCTTGGCGCACTGCTCAGCCAATGGGGATAAAGCCTCCAGACACAGCTGACTGATCTCTGAGCTCATCCTGCAGCGTGTGTGTTAAGGAAAAACCCTAGACACCATAATTCAACAACAAAAACTCTCAACAATTACATCCAACACAATATGCAGACTTTAAATAACGTAACTCTGTCTTCTGTATACACAAAAACAGCAAGGATACGAGGTCATGCCCAGCTCCAGGGAGCACATGAGACTTTTGAAGAGCTCCTCAGGCAGCTGAGGGATCTTCTCTGGGAAGATCTCACAGATAAAGGTGATGAGCTTATAGTACTGGTTACACAGAGAAGGGAACTGGGTAGAAGAAAAAGACAGCGTACTTAAGAACAGTAGAACACCTTTTACTTCAAGTTTCTGAGCTGATATGAAACGATGTAAAAACTTTCAAAATACATCTCAATCTAATTTTACCTTAAGCAAGTCCTGAGACATGAGGGGCAGCACAATATTAACCCCATACAGCACAACATCAGCAGCTGATACGGGCCGTCCAGCACCAGAGCTCTGCTCCTGCCCACGAAACACTTCATCTGCACACAAAACACACACATTCTTCATCTCTCAGGAAAAGGCTCACATATATGATGTAAATGACATGAACCATGAACGAATGCTCATACCGGTGTCACTGAAGTCGATGAACTCTTTGGAGAGCAGGTTGGTGAGGAGCTCCATGATGAGCAGAAGGTCCTGGTACTGGTCCTCCTCTGCGGCTACATCGAGTCTCTTGCGACCCAGATTGTTCTTGGAGTAAACCTGCAGCAGCGTCAAGCACACCTCATACAGTTTCATAGACTTAGTCTGTGGAGAAAGAGAGGTGGTGCATTGAAAAACATATTTAGGATGCAGTACGAGTGCTGTCTTTTCTACAAATACCACGCATGGAAGGCTACATCCAAAATGTGTGAACACATCAAGAATCAGTGCAAGCTCTAATGTCTCACCTCGCCCAAGTAGCAGATCTGTTTGTGGGCCACTTCCACAAAAACCTCGATGATGAGGTTGACCGTTTCTGGGGAGTTTCTGTAGACCTCCATGAGGCCAATGCAGCTGGACAGGAAGTCCATGAGGAAGCTGAAGAGAGATGCCACATTGTCGATCTGCGTCGCTTCAGCGATGCCACACAGAGCTTCCAGAGTGGCAACGATCTCCTGCTTCACAGCTTCCTCTTGACAGATCTGAGCAAAGTTCTCCTGGTTAATGAGGTTGAGGAAGCGCTGCTGGAGGGGATGCAGTACCTGAAGCACAGACAAGAGTAATGAGGTCATGCTTCATAAACTCTAACTTTTCCCTGCTTTGTGGTCTCTTCAGAACAACGCTTGACCTTCCAGATATTTCTCAATAATCATTTGGTTTCTCACCTCGGCCCAGTATTGCTGTTTGGTATCAGAATCCATGTGAGCAAAGCCGCCCAGGACAAGGGCCTTCATCAGGGTCCGCTGGACTGTGCTGGACAGCATATGCAAAGGAGGGCTGCGACTGGCAAACTGCTTGGCCAAGTTCCACCAGTTCTCACACTGCACCACGATGTTCGCCCTGGACCGTGAGAGAGGAAAGAGTTGAGATAAACACAGATGATCAAGCCTCATATTTTACTGAAGACTTAATGGAATCGTTCTCCTAAGAAATCATCTTTCCATCGCTCATATGACCTGAATGACATTTAAATGTGTTGCATCACTGTCATTTCTGCAACTTGCAAGAGTTTGAATTTGCCAGGTTTAAACATGCACAACTAGTCAAATAGTTTTGGTTCAGTAAGATATTTTTTGTTTGTTTTAAACTTACTCAGTATGCAGTAAATTGATCAAATATGACAGTAAAGAAAATTATAACCTTACAAAGGATTTGTATTTCAAATAAATGCAATTATTATGAACTGGTGAAGGAATTCTATTTTATTTTATGCATTTTTTTATAGAAAATTATTTAGAGGGACAACTTTAAAAACTGTAATTCAACACTAATAATACATGTTTCTTGAATATCAAATCAGCATATCAGAATGATTTCTGAAGGATCATGCGACACTGAAGACTGGAGTAATGATGCTGAAAATTTAGCTTTGCCTCATAGGAATAAATTACATTTAAATATATATATATATTCTGTAATCATTTGTTTACCCTCAAATTGTTCCAAACCTGAATAAATTCACTGAACACAAAGTAAGATTTTGAAGAACGTAACTAAATACTAAATAGGTAACTTTTGCGTTACCTATACACCTCAAAATATTGTATTTTATTCCACAGAAGAAAAAAACTAACCCTTTAAACATCAGTCTATTCCTTATACGAAGCAATCACATGACTTCAGAAGAATCTGAATATAGTTGTTGAGTCATATGTATCACTTTCATAGTGCTTTCATAGCATAATCACTATGCTTTCATTTGATGGAAAAAGCAGCATTCTTTACAAAAATCCCTTTATGAATGAACTTAAGTGTTAGCAAATGCCAGACACTACTGCTTAATGCAATATTTCTTTCTAAAAAGATTCCCACTGATATACAGTGCCATTTACTGTTAATTCACATTTATTCATGTAGCATTACACAATGGTAAGTTAAGAAATCACTTTGCAATGCAATAGCACAATTCCACCAGCAGGCGGGGAGATTAAAAACATTTGGTCTTGTATCACCTGACAGTATATGAAGACATTAGCACACATCACTCCTTGAGCCTGTCAGTGAGCAGCTGCCCTGTGGGGCATTAAGCTATACAGACAGCAAGCAGACACAAACCTCTCTCTCTTCTCCACCAGAGTCACCAGCAGCTCCACAGTATCATTAGCCAGCTCTGACTCAGAGCTCCACACTGACAGATTATTGATCACTTTCTCCAAAAGATATCCCACAATCCACTGCGCTCCCTCTGTGTCCGCTCCAAATGCTGTGCTGAGAGGTATACTGATCTGAGGGAGAGAAGTAAAAGACAAATGCTCAGAGGAAGAGTCAGAAGTAATAGAGTCACATTAAAAAATGTCTAGGTTAGGTTCCAGGTTTTCGAACCGAGCCAAAACAGAAACAAACTGGAGGCTTCATTCAGACATCACCCCGGCTGTTTCCACAGACTGATTGACCTCATTTTGTTAACTCACTTGGCTGTAGAGTTTCTCATCCACCAGCAGGTATGTCTTGGCCCAGCGCCGAAGAAACCAGACAATGTCTTTGCCCATCTGAGGACTCAGGAGCTCAGTCAGGCTCGCTCGTGTAGCCCGAGATTCCACTTCTGAGGTTCTTAGCACCGCCGATAACAACCTGTGACAGAGGGATGTAGAGAAATGGAAATACAAATCCAGCTGAATATGTATAAGGCAATTTCCTGCCAGCAGAACAATCTGAAATAGAATTTGACAGTCTATTCTGAGAGTACTTCAGAATAACAAGGGTCTGAAATGGCAGAAAGGATGGAAGAGAGTTCATACAGGTTCTGTCTAGATGCTCTGAAACTCAACAAAAGCCCACAATATCAATGCTATCATTCCTTTATACCTCCACTCATAAAGAAAGAGGACACAAAAAAGGTATTACAGCAGCTTACTATCCTGGAAGACTGATATCCCACGCGCCCCGCAGAGTGCAGCACCATTAAATGTTTCACATTGTTTGTAAAGACAAAACCACACTGACATTTCGAAGCTGCGGGGTCAGTGCCTGTTATTGGGAAACATAATCCCTTGGCCCATTGTCTTTCCAAATCCTCTATGGTTTACCCGCTTTCCCCCACCCATTCACCAGCCTACGGTCTCTCCAAATCCTCCGACCTCCACATCGCTCCCCTTACCCATCAACTCAGAGTCCTTTCAATCCTCACCTCGATCCCATGCCAGAGTTCTGGAATAACACCATCCACTGAGCCCAAATCAGATTACAGGCAGATTTTTGCAGACAATACCACTAGTTCTCTATGAGACCCGACCAGTAACTGCTTAAACAGCTTCTACATCATTTCAATTACACTATTCATTAAATTCACAGTCTATATCCCATTCCAATCAGATTAGAATCAGATCAAATATCTGCTTGGAAATGCCAAGAAAAAAAAGAAAGAAAAAAATCTGTGTGTTTAAATGTAACAACTCCAGCCCACATTCTGCTCCTTCCCCTTCACTTAAAATAATAATAATAATGTGTATTTATATATTTATATTTATTACTAAAATACTACTATTACTACTAACAACACAAACTTTACAAATGAAAATTTTATTAGCTATATATAAAATTTTATACATTTTAAACATTTAATTTTTATTTATATTTCCTATTACTGCTTAAATATATTATGAAAAAAAAAAAAGAACAGCTGAAAACAGCAACCTAAAATCAATCAAAAAATCAAGTTGGAAATAGCTTCTGAGCACACACTGGCCTCCGGGCCCCAGTGCTCCCCTCTGACCCTGGGCTCTGAGCGGCACCTGGCCTGGCTCTAATTGAATAATGTGTGGGGAGTGGTGCTGCAGCATTGGCTGGCGCCGAGGCAGGGGCCACTTGAGGGCTGCTGTTCGAGTGGCAGGCCTAGCTGGGCACGTGCCAGGCCATTCCCCACTGGTCAAACGAACTGCAGATCAAACGGCCTGTTCTACACCACGCCTGCACTCTCCAGCAGCAGTTCTGAGTGATACATTTTAAACAAGTCATTGTTTCTGTAGGCAGCATGATCAGCAAACAGCTGGCTGGGTAATCTGCTCACAAGCTGATCATTAACACTATGTCTGGAGAAAGGCATTTATCAGACCAGACGTTAGAGAGACACACTACCAATCAAATTCTTTTGATCGGCAGGGTTTTTGAAAGAAGTCTTTTTTGCCATTTTTGTGGAAACGGTAACTGTGTGACTAAAGGTGGATACAGAGGAACTGTTCGTTTTTTCCACTGCAAATGTTTTTTTAATCAAATATTGGGTCAATTTCTCAAACCCTCATCACATTTCTAGCATCAACTTTCACATAAATTTCTGTGAATAACTTAACGAAACAATCAGATAATTCAAGCCAACAACAACAACACCCAACTATATTTTCCACCATTTTCAATTGTGTTAATAACATCCTCTCTCAAACTCCTCCTACACCTTCATGGTTGTCAAAAGTCATTGAGGATGCTACACAAGACAGGAGTCTATATCCTAGCACAATGCCCTGAGTGCACAGAACCAGCTTGAAACTGTCTGGTCTACTTATAAGAGCGTTGCAAAAAAGAAAAGAAACCCAAGATAAAATCTAGATAATATTACATGAAAAACTTGAATAAAAAGGAAATCATATAATAATGTATCAAAAATCCCATAGCTAATAACTACCAATAAACCTGAATCTTCTTTAGAGTAATGACACACTGCCACATGTGTACTGTGAGGACTCTCTACCTGATAACAGAGTCTGTCCTGTTGCATCCTGGGATGGAGGTGGCCTTCTCTCCAGGAGAGCCGAGCAGCTGCAGTGTAGTGTTGATATCCACCTCCGTCGAGTGTTTGATAGAGTACTCCATCACTTCTGAAGGTATCAATGGTGTTTCACCCTGAGGGTCATCAGCCAAGAGGTAACCTGAGAAAACACCAAATACTTCAGAACAAATGACAAAAAGCAACTCGACTGGTCTCCAAATAATAATAAACTCCAGTCGCATCTGAATTACAATGACCTCGATGAAAGAAACCTCTATAGAGGGTGTGACGTTAAACATGCGACTCGCATTTGTGAGTGAAAACGAATGACATGAAGGTGAGAAAATCAGGACAGAATGAGAAATCAATTCAGAATGTCTTTTTAAGACTGACACAGACCTGACACTAAAATGAGCCAATGAATGTCTTCGTAAAGGTCATCTAGGACCTTCCGTTCCACCGTCCCCGGGTCTGCTGAGGCCATGAGGTGCTGTTGGTGTCTCTGGAGTTGCCCGTGAAGCCGTGTGACTCGGTCCTCCAACAATCTGAAGACAGATGAGAAATGTAAGGCTCACAGTGGTTATTACAGCGGTTTCTCTGAAGTGCTTAGTGTGTCTGTACCCTGTGAGCAGAGGTATACAGTGGTCTGCAGCGATGCGGCCCAACATGCCGATACTGGCCAGCTGATCTGAGAACAGCTCTCTGTCGTCCTCCTGTAATTCGTTTATTTCTTCCTCTTCATGAGAAGCGACACCATTTGCAGTCTAAAAAGATAAATAATGCATTTGACTGAAACCATGTGCTGGAGTGGCTGGGTTACTCTGGCGGGCAATTGTTTGAAGGAAAACGGTTTTAGACATTTGTTGTGGTTCTTGCTTTTCCATTTTAAATAAGATGAAAAGCAAACCACAAAGTCAACCAAAAAAAAAAAATTTACAAGAAAAGCAACAATTTACCAACAAATTGGTAAGCCAGAGATATTTTGACAATGTTAAGAGAACAGATTTATCATGGTGAGAAAGATGCGTTTGGATGTGAAGGTGGATAAACGCAGTTGTTCTGACCAGGTTTCTCGTGCCGTCGGGAGCTGCGAGGTGACACTGAATGTAGGAGTTGAAGACCTGCACGGCCGGCTGGACAAAACAGCCCCGAGGGAAGTGTTCGTCCTCCTGCACCAGCGTCAGCCAGGACTCCAGCAGCTTATCATACGCCTCCATGTACACCATGTCATCCTTATCCAGCTAGAGGAAGAGAGATATACGTGACTTCACGCTAATCATGTCCCATGACACATCCTTTCTTTCTACATTACATGCTAAATTCTACAAGTGTTTGCCCTGCCATTTTTTTAAAGTATAAATTACTCTGTTATTCTGATGTTAAATAACTCATAAACTGTAGTATAATAACATTGTAATAGTACTTAAACTATAATAATTATAATTTAATAACACAATGACATTTATAAATAACATATGTCAGATTGCCAATTTTAGTGTAGATTATACTCCTATATTAACTGAACACTTACATTTTTTAATTAAATGAAAACTTTTTTTTACATTTTTTAATCATTACTTTGGCACGAAGGAGTTTACTAATATAAACTACTGTTCATGAGTTTGGAGCTTGAAGGATATTTTTATTCTGCAAGGATGCATCAAATTGATCAAAAGTGAAAGCAAAACATTTATTATGTTACAAAGCATTTCTATCTCAAAAGCTGTTCTTTTAAACTTTCTATGCATCAAAGCCGGTTCTTTGATTAGCAGTAAATATCCATCACCTGCTTTCAAATGGAGCGGCACTTACTACACAGAGCAGTAGTTCCCTGAAAAGCTATGCAATATTGTGTTCATAATCGCATGCGATTCTTCTGCGATTATGATGCGATATTGCGTAGCGATATTGCAGAGATTAATCGTGCAGCACTAATAAAAAGTCTGCTGCAAAAGAGCAGTTCTCTATATTTAAAAATAAAAAAAGAATAACGAGTTTGACATCCATAGCCCTCAGCTACTCTGGTTGTGGTACAAATGCAGTACTCACCACCTCCTCCAGGGCGGCGCTGCGACCAAACGAGCACGTGAGCAGTGTGAGGCAGTTAATGAAAGAGGCGAAGAGCTCGTTTGGGAGAGCTGTCAGAACGCTTCGGGGAAATGTGCTGATGAGGTTACTGATGATGCTGGAGATGCCTACGGCCTCAGAGTCTTCAATCTCGATCCTGTCACAGGGAAAATATTTATCTATCAGCACAAATACCTCAGCTGCTCTAAAAGGGAGACTTAGAGAATTCAACCACATCACCAAACTGCTGTTGTGCTGGCACACTTCCTGGATTCTGGGAAAATACGCTCCCCCCCACCCCCTTTAGTTCTGAAAGAGCACTCGAGGTCTGCCTTTCTTTATGCTCCCAACTGCGCCTCTAACCCATATCAGATGGACTTAAATTGTAAGCAGAAGAGTTCAATCACGCAGATTGGCGGACCTGCCGCATGGTTTTCCGATGATGCAACTGGAAAAATGCTCCAGGAATAGGTGATTACAGAATGGCAGAAACAGAGAGAGGGAGGAGTGGGGAGAGACCCCGACTCACTACGCCTACTTCATCTACTTGTTCTCAAATTCCAAACAGCAGTGTATGAGAGAATGTGTGTAATTTAAAGCCACAGAGACATCATTACAGAGCATTTAGGTTGTGAGTATTAACACACGACTCCACCAATACATGTTGTACAACAGTGTCAAAAATTTAATTTACTAGTAGATAATATCTGGCTCCTGGAAAGTATTTTCAAGAGGCCATTATGAACACACATTTTCCTCATTTAAGTTTAGTAAATTAAACTAATAGTATTTAATTCTAGAAATAAAATAAAGAAATACTTAAACCGTAGTAGTAGTAGTAGTAGTAGTATATTATTTGTTTATTATCTATACACGTCAAGGGTTTTTCCCGCCCTATTTTAAAAATAAATTGGGTTGTAGATTTGTGACTTGTCCTGGTAATTTTCTAACCCTGCTATATGGCAAGATCTCACTGTGAAGAACATGTCTGGTCCATATTTAACAAAAAAAAAAAATAAATAAATAAATTACATTTTACTTAGAGAATTAAGCATATTTTTAAGATCATTAATATGTTTTGCACTGCTGTAAAATTTCATTACTGGTCCTAAAATAAAAATTCTAAATGTAAATTATTTTATCAATTATAATGATTGTAGGGTGAAACGTTACCTAGACATGCTTTCATTAGGTTCACCTTTGTTCGACAACTACTATGCAGTTATCTAAATACAAAACAATACATTTGGGAATGACAAGCATATCATGCACACAGTGAATGACACAACGTTTCAGAGAAACGCACCCATTGATCATACTGAGCAATCCCTCCACCAGGTGGGCCAGGTAGGTCACCTGAGCGTTCTCATCAGGGAAGATGGGGCCATGCATGGAGGCCAGCTGGGCCAGGCACTGAAGGGAATCTTGAGCCATGTCTGAGTCCTCTCTGATTTTCCTGTGCACCTACAAGACAGAGACAAAAACACGTCATTTCTGACTCAACTCATTACACTGGCGTAAACAATCCTATTTTCAAGAGCATTATAAAAGCTGCAAGCCTGATACCAGATTATCGACTTTCCTATGAACTCAAGAACTTTCAAATGACTTAGCAACATTGATGATCCCACATAAAGATCAAGATATCCTAAAACAGACTTCATGATCAACTCTCTAAACCAACATCAACGCAGCTCACCAACAGACTGAAATCCTTATTCTCAGAAGAAATGATATCATATCATGAGTGCATGAGAGAGAAAAGAGGCAGTTCTGGAGTCTGTAAATGGGACTGTAGGTACAGTATTGTTCAAAATAACAGCAGTACAATGTGACTAACCAGAATAATCAAGGTTTTTCGTATTTTTTTTATTGTTACGTGACAAACAAGTTACCAGTAGGTTCAGTAGATTCTCAGAAAACAAATGAGACCCAGCATTCATGATATGCACGCTCTTAAGGCTGTGCAATTGGGCAATTAGTTGAATTAGTTGAAAGGGGTGTGTTCAAAAAAATAGCAGTGTGGCATTCAATCACTGAGGTCATCAATTTTGTGAAGAAACAGGTGTGAAACAGGTGTGAATCAGGTGGCCCCTATTTAAGGATGAAGCCAACACTTGTTGAACATGCATTTGAAAGCTGAGGAAAATGGGTCGTTCAAGACATTGTTCAGAAGAACAGCGTACTTTGACTAAAAAGTTGATTAGAGAGGGGAAAACCTATAAAGAGGTGCAAAAAATGATAGGCTGTTCAGCTAAAATGGTCTCCAATGCCTTAAAATGGAGAGCAAAACCAGAGAGACGTGGAAGAAAATGGAAGACAACCATCAAAATGGATAGAAGAATAACCAGAATGGCAAAGGCTCAGCCAATGATCACCTCCAGGATGATCAAAGACAGTCTGGAGTTACCTGTAAGTACTGTGACAGTTAGAAGACGTCTGTGTGAAGCTAATCTATTTTCAAGAATCCCCCGCAAAGTCCCTCTGTTAAAAAAAAGGCATGTGCAGAAGAGGTTACAATTTGCCAAAGAACACATCAACTGGCCTAAAGAGAAATGGAGGAACATTTTGTGGACTGATGAGAGTAAAATTGTTCTTTTTGGGTCCAAGGGCCACAGGCAGTTTGTGAGACGACCCCCAAACTCTGAATTCAAGCCACAGTACACAGTGAAGACAGTGAAGCATGGAGGTGCAAGCATCATGATATGGGCATGTTTCTCCTACTATGGTGTTGGGCCTATTTATCGCATACCAGGGATCATGGATCAGTTTGCATATGGTAAAATACTTGAAGAGGTCATGTTGCCCTATGCTGAAGAGGACATGCCCTTGAAATGGTTGTTTCAACAAGACAATGACCCAAAACACACTAGTAAACGGGCAAAGTCTTGGTTCCAAACCAACAAAATTAATGTTATGGAGTGGCCAGCCCAATCTCCAGACCTTAATCCAATTGAGAACTTGTGGGGTGATATCAAAAATGCTGTTTCTGAAGCAAAACCAAGAAATGTGAATGAATTGTGGAATGTTGTTAAAGAATCATGGAGTGGAATAACAGCTGAGAGGTGCCACAAGTTGGTTGACTCCATGCCACACAGATGTCAAGCAGTTTTAAAAAACTGTGGTCATACAACTAAATATTAGTTTAGTGATTCACAGGATTGCTAAATCCCAGAAAAAAAAAATGTTTGTACAAAATAGTTTTGAGTTTGTACAGTCAAAGGTAGACACTGCTATTTTTTTGAACACACCCCTTTCAACTAATTGCCCAATTGCACAGCCTTAAGAGCGTGCATATCATGAATGCTGGGTCTTGTTTGTTTTCTGACAATCTACTGAACCTACTGGTAACTTGTTTGCCACGTAGCAATAAAAAATATACTAAAAACCTTGATTATTCTGGTTAGTCACATTGTACTGCTATTATTTTGAACAATACTGTATATGCTACAATGTTAAAACCAGACAGACCCCCTCAAAGAATCCAGGAGGAACTACAGACCGGCCCAAGGGCAGCTGACAAAACACACTGGCTGAGGAGCTCACACACAGTCTCCCTGAATCACAGAGAAAAGCCTCTCTCAACGACATACAAAAACATACTTTCTTTCTTGTCCGCATTCATTTCTTCTGCCCTCTCTTACGCATAGATACGCAGTCTGTCTTCGATTTCTCATCTCACGCAGGTCTCTGAAACCTACTCAGTGAAATAATGAACGGAGGAAAATTGTGGAATACCCCTCACCTTCACCAATGGCAAAACTACTGCATCTCGCTACGGATAAAAACACTTGGCTGCCACAACCCAAGCCAATCAATCAATCAATCTATCAGATCGGCTGCTCAATCACAAATCCAGTCCGAGGCGTTCACGAGGACGAGTGGCGAAAAGAGAGCGCTACATGGCCGAAGAGACAGCTAAACCATTCTGAGCGGACCGACTCGAGTCTCCAGCACATGTGGTTGTTTGGCACAGTCCTTTGCTCTTTTTCTTTCCTAAATCCCTGGAATCTTACTCGCTCTCGTCTGTTCGGCAGACGTTCTTGTGGAGATGCTCTGCGAAGACGTGCACGGAGTTGGACGGAGCCCGCTGAATGATCTGGAAGACTGTGGACGAACCTAAAGTGGCATTTCCTCAACACATACCACCTCCTACAGATAAACCGATGAACATCAGCCACTGGGTAAAGCGCTAACGCTAACACCCTATAGCACAGCCCTGTCTGCTAGAGCGGTGTGAAATCATCTTCTGAGCTGAAGAAGAAAGGGAGGGAGGGAGAAAGAGAAAGAGAGAAAGAGAGAGGGTGTGAGGGGGAGATGAGAGAGAGAGAGAGAACTGAATAGCGAAAGAGAAGAAAGAAAAAGAGTACAAGGCCAACGCTCTGTGAGCAGCATGCTCCGTACAAACAGCTGCGCTGAAGAACATCCGCGCCATGTGAACTATGCCAATCGCCTTGAGTCTGACTATAGTTAGAGCCTGGCAGGGGGCGAGGGGGTGTCTGAATCAAAACAAGACTAGGTAGCTTTCCGAAATGAATGCTAGAGAGAAAAGCGACAGGGCGATCTATTAATAGAGAAAAGACAAAGACTTGTGTCTGTCCACGGGGAGGATTAGACCCTCTCCTGCTTTCTATTCTCACCGCTCACTGCTCCGGTTGCATTCAGTGTGTTCAGATCCTGTTACAAAATCAGAGGCCACAATCAATCACCTCATGACAGCGTTATACTCCAAGTGCCATAACAAGCCCTGATTGTGTTTATACCATAAACAAACCACACACATGCTCCGAGTCAGAATCTGATCTCAGCTTCTAAAACTCTGCTTAGCGCTTAACACATGTGGAGCCAAAATAAAATTGAATATATACTACATAAAGAAATGTTTTGAAACAAAAAAAATATATCAATATAATTAATACAAAAAACCCTGACATAATTCTTTTTTAACTGTGACACCTCATTCTCAGATATACAAATATATTCATTAAAATCTTATTCTCATCACTCCAATACAAATAATATTGAAATTAATTTTTTTTATACAAGTCTTTGTATTAGGTACTTTAAAAATTAATAAAAGTAATGAAGACATAACTATCATATTGAACCACAAAATACAAAAATTTAAGATTTTAAGATTTACAAATAAACAAAGAAATACATAAATACAGAAAAAAAATAGATGTGTTCTGAATAGGGACCTCATTATGCAATAAATAACTTCATAAAATATCACTTGTTGCAATGCACAAATATATAATAAATTACACTAAAATAAATATAAAAAAAAAAAAATTGTATGATCTGTAATGAGAATCACTACTAATAAAAATAATAAAATAAAAACAAGTTAAGTGCCTGGACACACTGTAATAAGAATGTGGAGAAATGTGCTCGACTATGAAAATAAAATGTCAATGCAAAATCTTAAGGGTCCTAAATTATAATCCATTTTTGATAAAAAAAAAAAAAAAAAATGAATAATAATAATAATAATAATAATAATATATATATATATATATATATATATATATATATATATATATATATATATAAAAATGTGACTGTTTGTTACTACATGGAGGAGTGTATGTTAAGCCGGAGGGTGTAAGAACAAACCTAAACTAATACCACAGACAAAAACACCCTTCATTCGGTTTGGCTGGTAGAAAAATGTTAGCCCAGCCATGGCTTTATTAGGTGCAAAGCGAATGAGACTTATTTTAATTTATGCTTCATTTACTCTCTTCTGCACATTTCCGAACCTCTGAAAAGCAATCAAAGAGGCAGAGAGACCTTTAGATGGATGGCCTGCCCCCTCCACCACCCGAGGCAGGATTGGAGGCTGTTAACAGGGCTATGAATCCAGGGTTCAGAGTCTAATCCTGCAGTTCATCTTTAGTCACCTCTGACCCCAGCAGCGCGTGTCTGGACGCCCCCTCGTCTGTTCAGGGCACAGCTGAGAAGCCAGCCAACACACACAGACACCACTGACAGGCCGACAAACGCACTCACCCTTACACACATAGATCCCCCTGGCATGGGCGTAAAAAACAACAAGCGCACCACACACAGCTACAAGGAGACTCGTAAAGACACTTAGAGGGTGTGACAGCGGACCACTTTAACCCGTAACAAAAACATTCCCCCCACTCACTGGAAATACAACTAAATATCACATGGCTCAAACAACACTCCAAAAGAGCGGCACAGAACTGCTGAACTACATGCTCAGCATCAAAGAGACTTAACTGAACTATCCTAAATACATCCTAAACTAATGTTACAATCAGATATCAGATTCACGGTATAGACACTGTGGTGCTCACATGGGGGATAAATGTTTGAATCTGGCTCACAATTTTTCCAGGTCTCATTCATTTCTCCCTCTACTTACCGGCTGTCTCAATCTAAATTTTTTGTCAAAAATAAATACATTTGTCAAAAGCCAATATTTACACACATTTTTTTTCACATGTTTTGAAAGAGGTTTCATTTGTTTGCCAAGGCTGCATTAATGTGATACTATTGTGTACTATTTTTTATTCTTATCTAATTAATTTATCAAACAATAATATTGTAAAATATTCAATTATATATATATTTTTTTAATGCAATTATGTGAGCTTCAAAAGCACAGCATTTATTTGAAATCTCGTGACATCACAAATGTTTTTACTTTCACTTTTGATCAATTTAATCATAATAATCATATTAATTATTTACTGACCCCAAAACTTTTAAGAGAGCATATAAATGTATTTATCTTCTTGGATGTTTTCGTGTGTTACAACACTGTACCTCAGAAAATTCAATTCGGCAACAAAGGCAACACATACTTTAATAAAAAAAATTACTGAAATCACTAAATGCTATTTTTTTCTTTATACTATACAACCAAATGAAACCACTAAACTACATATGAATGACCCAGTGATGATTTGGGTGTGTCATACTAAAGCAGTTAAATTCTTTTGACTACAAAAATCCAAAATAGTTGATTTCCATCTCATTTTACATGACTCTGAAGTTTACTAAGAAAATAAAAATATATGAAAAGTTTTAGAATCTAACTTAAAAAAACAACAACAACAACCATATTTATCTGTTATTTCAGTATGCTTAAAACTCCTAACAGCAAATCCCAGAAAGACAAATGATACACTTGTGTTTGAACAGCCCTTGACCTCCAGGTCAACAGATTGACCCTTATTAAACGGCTGTGCAGTTTGTCGCCAGTTTATAGATCGCAGCCTCCTTCAAAAAGAGGCGTGAATGATGGAGCAGCGTATTGGCACCTTGACTCATTCCTGAGCAGCAGAGTGAAGGAAAGTAACGTCTAATCTGGCTGTAGAAACCACCCAAGACTGATGGTGGAAAGCAGAGCATTTTTTGGCAGCACATGCCTCGGAGAACGTGTAATGGTAATGGAGAAAGAGCGGAACGCTATCTGGCATATGAATCACTGATGCCGGTGTAACCTGACAGAAATGTTCCACACATCACAACCTGAGCCTCACAGGAATTAGTTCTGTGAGATGTAACGAGCCATTAGACTGGATTTCTAATGACTGGAAGGTATATTATGCAGTACGCACGCATAACACATGATATTCTGGGGAAAATAGAGTCTAAAAGTAGATATAAAGAAGTAGAAGCTGTTTTATTCAGCCATCTAGGGCAGTCATGGCTCCGGGTGTGTGTGTGTGTGTGTGTTCACTACTCACTGCTGTGTGTGTAACACTTGAATGAGTTAAATGCAGATCACAAATTCCGAGTATGGGACACCAAATTTGGCTACACGTCACTTTAAATCTGAACATTAACATCAAAATGAAACTATGGATAATCATGGTATATAATAATTCTCATGATAGATTTGCTTCTCAGGACAACTCTGTCAGCACTAAATCTGTACTAATGCATATCTAATACAATTATTTATTACCTTATTACCAAACATTTTCCTTGTAATGTTGTCATTATTGCCGTGAGCAACAGACTTCACATTTGGGAACGTTTTTTCCCTGGGACAGTTGTCACCCACAGATCCCGTTTCAGAGTAAAAGCGCAAGTTCACGTTTTACAGGAGTGCTGAAAGCATCATATACAATATCAAATAGCCTATCGTTCAAAAGTTTTGGTTTTAGCAAGTTTTTTTTTTTTTTTTTAAGAAATAAATACTTTTATTCAACGATGCATTAAATCGATTAAAAGTGACAGTAAAGGCATTTATAATGATAAATCTTCTTCAAATAAATACTGTTCTTCTGAACGTTCAATTCCTCAAATCTTGAAGTAAAAAAAGGATCAGTTTTCACAAAAGCAAAATGATGTAATAATAATGTAACAAGATTTCAAATATATTACAGTTTTTACAGTATTTCTGGTGAGCACAAGAGACTTTTCAAAAACTGTAGCTCACTTCTAAACGTGCCTTATAAATATTTCTATATCTGCTAAATATTTATAACAATATCTGATGCATTGTCATTTGGTCAAAACATCGATCAAAAAATCTGTTTCCAAGCAGGTAGTTGAAGAAAACACCTCAGACAGAATAAATGCATAAGTTGGTACTCACAGTGAAGAAAAGGTCCATGACTCTGTGGTCTAGAAGAGTTTCCCTCCAGGACTCGGTTGGCTTGAGCATGACATTCTGAGTCGCTTCGAACATGGCAATGTAGTGCCTCCCCAGTGACACCTCAGTTAAGGGCAATAGCAGAAGCAGAAAGGATAAGGAAAGACGTTTCTTAACCCTCTGTCACTTCTCTCTGGCCGTTCTGTTCTGGATTAAGAAGAGTGTGGAAAATTGCTGCAGTGAATTCCCAGCATCTGTTTTCTGCAGCTCCTTCTCTATCGCTCTTGTTCACCAGCACCGTTACTACTGTCCCCTCCCACTAAATGTTTACCTCAAAATCTCCCCCTATCCATATGTAGCCCACTGGGAAAAGAGATGGAGAAAAAAAAAAAGGAATGTCGAAAAACGCGAGAGGCAGGGAGGGAGAGAGAGAGAGAAAAGGCTCCCACAGGAATGTCTGATCAAAGCCAGTTACCGGCAAAGGCCACGCATTCCTCTGGGCCGGACCCACAGTCACTCCCAGCAGACAAATGCAAGCACGCTCTCTCATTCACACACACACACACACACACACACACACACACACACACTAGCGTATCTGCTCACGTTCACCATATACAGCCATGTGTCAGTGCACATTATGTGGCGACTCACCTATGCATTCACTAAAGCTGAAACTGGGAAGTGCCAGGTGCCAAACTAGAGTAAGTCTGCTGAAGTGTTAAACTCTTCTGCCTGTTTCTGTCCTGATCAGACCTGACTTTACGGCTTCTTAAAAATAGCAAGGCCTGGGGCCGGCAGAACTCTGAGTGACCCGTGCCGAGGAGAGAATGGGCCTCGAGGGAGAGCAGCTGGAGCTTGTGTGCTGACCACCAGCGGGCTGATAGCAGCCTGCCACGTGAGCGCAGCAGGAGAGACTGACGGACGGATGGACAGGGCGTAGGGGATAAACCAGCCGGTCACTTAATGTCACTTGGAGCCACTGCTGGAAAAGTGTGTGAGCGTATGAAAAACTGGGAGGGTGACAGATATGACCTTCTGAAACCCAACCCGGGCTTACTCACAAACGCACATGACTCGTTTCCACCAGCCCTCGTCCCAGCTGCTGAACACTCAAAACACATGACAAACTCTGAAATCAAATAGACGGTCTCAAGTAAGTGCTGTAACGTCGGGCTGCATTCACAACGGACATGTTATCGTGTTCAGCTAGAATGAGCTCAGTGAAATAGCACAGAAGCAGACTCCAGATATGTTTTGAACTTGAAACACTCATGGTATGAGATGCCATGAATGAAACAGAGAGAAAAAACGAAAAACAGTGAGACGTGACACAACTACCAAAGAAGCCCTTTTGCACATGTAATTGCAATAAAGTAAGTTAATTGATGTGTTTATCTTATATGTTTGTTGACAATCCACTATTTTTCAGAAGTTTAGGGTCAGTAAGATAAAAATCTGAAATCATTTTTAAAATGCTGATTTGGTGTTCAAGAAAAAATAAAATTACTACTACCACTACTACTGTTTTATTCAAATTGTTTGGCTTCCTAAAAACACCAGCATGAAGTCTTACATTTGGTAGCACTGCCTCTAGAAAGTTATATAATCTAACTAATCAGATTTTTGGGTTTCCCCCAAGAGCACATATGTAAATGAAGACAACAAAAAGCAATATCAACTAAAAGACAATTTAAATGTGTACCACAACAAAAAGTTTCCAGTTATCACACGAGGAAAATCTTTTTTCAGAGGTGGCCACTGCAACAAGCTGGCAACTGCACAATTCAGAGGCATAATTCAGGTGAAACTGGTCTGAATCTGCAAGATGCTGCTTCCTTAACCCAAAATCACTGAATACATAGATCCCTGCCGCTCAGTAGAGATGAAAGGTACCACGGTTGATATATTGGCAGGGTCGATTCAAATCAAAAGTGGACACTGAAGTGCAAGACGTAAATGAAGTAGTAGCTGAATGTGAGCTGAAGACATTGTGTGTTTAGTTTAGGACTGCAGACTGAATCAATCAGGAGGCATTCAGAGAACGTAATAATTATGAGAGTGCTGAGAGCTGCCCGGTGCCAGAGAACAGAGATGAGATCCAAGTCTATTAGGAAGCCTGAGTGTCACATCCTCCCTCTTAAGATTCCCCCCACGCCCCAGGAATGCCCTCCTCCCCGTAGTCAAGTCAGGGACAGCAGTCTTACAAAGCTCTGCTCCACTTGTGCATGTGTGTGTTAGAAATGTGCAGTGACACACAGCCGTCTGTCAACTCGCTCTACCATTCAGAGCACCTGACCGGCTCAAAGCCTGGCCACAACCCGCCCCAGGGTCACTGAAGCCGTGAACAGACATGCAGTCCTGCAGACACTGAGGGGAATCACATGTTTAGGATTCACTCAGATGACATGTACATGCGTCAAGTGGGAGTGTGTCATGGAAAGATAACACGCATGCCATGGCCTTGACTACTGAGAGATGGCGGCACTTTGAGAAAAGAGTCTAAGCGGCTGTCAGGAACACACACTCGCACACACACACACACACACACACACGTCATGTTGGCTGTTACAGTACATCATATACATAATTATTTCAAATATATCACAAAAATGTAATATAAAACACTGATCAAAAGTTTGGGGTTTTAAAGTATTAAATTAATCAAGAGAAACAGGAATAAATTACATTTTAAAACACACTAAAATAGAAAACTGTAATTTTACATTTAATAATATTTTATATTATTACTGCAATAAATATACAATTAATGTATATTTGATCAAATAAATGCAGCATTTGTGAGCATAAGATACTTTAAAAAGTAAAAAAAAATAATTTATTGCATCTGTTATGAGATTAATGTTTTAAATAAAACTTTGAGTCAAAATGCCAAAGTAAATGCTGCTCGGAGAAGGTCAAATACTTCTGTCCTGATCTTTGTTTGGAACAATTTTCATTTGTGAAATAGAAAAAAATGTAAGTAACTACTTGTTTGTTGAACTACAATCAATGTGACATTTGCAATTGTGAAAATAATGTGATACTCAACTACATCATGTTATAAATAAACTAAACATTTTGAATTTTCACCTCAGTATGTTTGTTCTGTGAGTTTATGTGCAGTTATGCTCATTTGATTTGATTTCTCAATGAAAGTCTCTCTCAGAGACAAGCAGCACGAGCCACTGATATCAGAAATACACCATCAACCATCAATCGCTTTTTAAGCTGAACGTAATAAAATCAGAAGAATCATTCCTGAGTGTCCATGTGTCACTAGTTATTTTTTGGTTACTTAATCAGGCTATTCATCCGGTCGGGCAAGAAAAATTTGCAGCTAAGACAAACAATTTGAATAAAATAGTAGTAGTAATTTTATATTATTATTATTATTACTTCAAGAAATATATTACTATTGTATCTTACACATACATACACAAACACACACATACATACATACATACACATATTATATATATATATATATATATATATATATATGTGTGTGTGTGTGTGTGTGTGTTGTGAATGCAAGTCTTGTATAGACTCACATTAAAGAACAGATTAAGTGACAACTCATTCATGCAACTCATCAAATAGTCAATTTTAGAAATTAACACTAACAAACCCACTCTGTCCTCTCTGCGTCCTTAGTAGATGTGTTCATGGTATCAAAGAACTATCTTCCTCCAGCGCCCAGTGGGTGATTAATATGACTCGAAAGTATGCAAACACATCAATGCACAAATGGCTGGCCGACATTCCAGCCCAGCACTCAATGAGCTGTGTGTTTAAAGGCACACTTATTGAGCACAATAAGGGCTTGGCACAGGCCTCCTTTGTAAGTGATATGTGACCCTGGTTGGCACAGACGCCAGCTCAGATCTCTTTAAAGAGACACAGAGACACAAAGTCAGTCTGAGTGGGATTAACACCTCACAGAGCTAAAACACACACAGACGCACGCACACCATCAATCACAGCTCATGATTTAGGACTAACACCAGCACATGCCAATAGTACAAAAAAAAAGGCATGCCAAGGCATAAGCAAAACTACAGAGAGACAAGATCCTTAAAACCTTTAGAAATGTATCTGAATGTAATCACATGTATTAAATTGTGGGACAAACGTTCTAGATCCAAATCGATCATAAATACAAATGCCAGAAAGGTTCGAATTTTGTGGCTTTAAGCAGGTGGAAGCACGCTCTAAAATAAGTTAGGTTCTTTTTTCTTTTTCTTTTTTTAACAAGCACCAAGAAATGAGCCTGGATCTGGTTCTGTGTTTGCAATTATTTAGCAATAAATGTTATGAAGGTTAAGAATGATTATCACATTATAGCTTGTCTCTTATTAATCCAAAAGTAAGTCACAGTTAATTTTCTTTCTTAACCTTGTATCTCTAAAACATTTGTGGCTGCAGTCCAGGTCTAGTGCTCTCTAGTGCTCGCAGGAAATCCAGCCTGCTCCACCTCTCTGCTTCCCTCTAAATTTACAAGTAAAAAAGACATAGCTACAAACATACACACAAATATAAAAAGTCACTAAAAGGATATGATTGGGTGGAAGAAAGTTCCAGCTGAGCACTTGATTGGCCAGCGCAAGGTAGCGCTGGAAAACACAGGACATCTGAGCATTGAGGTTCTCCCTCCGACTGAACTCCTGCAGGACCTCCATAGTGAGCATGAAGATCTGCCTGAGATCGTCCTCCTGCAACACATACACATATATATGCATTGTGATTACGACATGTTTCAGATCATGGTTGTTTTTGTTTTCATTAAATCTAAACCATTTTTTTTTTTTTTTGATAATTGAAAAGGCAACACTTTTCACTTTTATTTAGTTTTTAGTACTAAAATAACGAAAACTAAATTAAAACTGACAAATAAAAAAACAATATTGCGTTAATTTTTTTTTAAACAAAACTTAATACATAATTTAAAAAATCTAATTCAAAATATTAACAAAAACTATATAGGATCATCAATGATTTGATATCTATGAAAAATTCATATCACATGAATATTTCTAAACGTTTTTGGCCATTACTGTTTAACACACAAATATAAACGGTAAACAGGGACAATACAGCTGTTAACAGGGACAGAAGGACAGACCTGAAAGACACGTTTGCAGCTTCCGTGAAACTCCATACTGAGGCCAATGTTACTGGTCTTACTGGAGCTGGAGAACTCACTCAACAGAGCCGTCAGGATGGAGCAGGCCAGTGTTTGCTAGCAGGACAGAGACAGGCATTACTTTCCATTAAAGGCAAAATAGGTTAAAAATCTTAAATACCATTTAAATTACCTATTATAATTCAATACTGGTGCAAAATACATGAAATAAGGACAGAAGTTTTTCAAAGGTTTCATTTTTACTGTATAATGTATTATTACAGCTAGGCATTTGACTGACCACACTAACTCTTTAACCTTTAACTGAACCAATTCAAACCATAGAACAGGAGCGCTCTCTGCAGGACACAGGGCATACTCTATTTTTTCAATAGGGCTCTGTTAACAATTTTGTTTAGGAACACTCATGGCTATAAATTATTTTTAGGGGAATGGGCAAAATTCAGAGTAATTTTTTAATCATTACAGACGGTCAACTTAATATGTTACAATACAACACATATTAGGGCCCCAACATATTCTCTCTCTCTCTTTTTTTATTATATCAACCACATTCATGGGAAAAAAATACAATAGATAATTAGGGTAAGTGTACCCATTAAGCCCACCAAAATCTAAGTTTAGCAACTTTTCATAGATATTGTCCAGATTTATATGGGGGGAAAAAAATGTGTTGAAATAAAATATTAATCTCTCATTTGAAAATGTACTGATTAGTTGATGTACAATTTAGAATATAAAATGAAGATTTTTATGAATAATGTCAAAGGTCTGACATGGCCTTAATTGGTACTCTGCAACATTTAAGCCTGTATGTTTACCAAATAAGCCCTACAAGATGATTTATTCACAAAATATAAAAATGTATTGATTTTAATTAAGTAAAACATCAATATTTTTTAACCTTAAATAACTAGAAAACTGAGGGATTGGACATAGAACTGGAAAGTATTTTTTTATTGTGCCATTTTTTTTTTGAGTTAGGCCTGTATGAATTAAATTAAATTAAATTAAATAATGTATGTCTGAGTTGGCCAGTGGTTCCAAAACTCTTTCTGCCGGGCCTCCCTTTTAAAGGGAAAAATATTTTCTTTTTTTTTTTTTAGAAAGTCTCTTATGCTCACCAAGGCAACACTTATTTATTACAAATACAGTAAACCCTGTAATATTGTGAAATATTGTCAGTTTAAATTATCTATTTGAATGTTTTAACATATAGACATACATCTACAAGTTTTGGACAGGCGCTGTAATTTTTTGTCTCTCTCTGTTTTTGTCATTTTCTCGCTGAAAACAAACAATGCACATTCAGCCTTTGCTGAATTATAGTTTGAAAGCACTGCAAACTCTTACATCTTTGGTCCATGATGTGATACACAAGTCTTACCACTGTGGGATTGCCGCTGCTAATGAGTTGGCTGACCTCATGGAAGATGCTCTTACAGTTGATGGATTTGTCAAGAGAGCCTCTCTTCACTATGACTGCCACTGCTAACAGGATCTGCTCTCGAACATACTTTTGCAGACTGCAGGGAACAGAGAGAAATGTATAGTTAAAAAAAAAAAAAAACATCAGGCAAGAGATGCACACTTTTACTGAGCCATGCTAAATACAGACCAAAACAGAAAAGTTTTGCGTATGCCGTCACATTTTATGTTCATACACACACTTACTTGGGTCTCTGTAAGACATAGGTGAGGAGGAACGTTCTGAGGGACTCGATGCTGCTCTTTTCCAGAAGGATCCATTCTCTAACCACAGCCTCCATGATGGCTGTGGCGGCCTGGAACAACACATAGTCCACTTTACTAGTCTCTGTGAAAAAGAAAGACAACAGTCATTCGTTATTATTATTTTCTAAATTATTATAGTTTTACACTTTAAACAAATTTTGTTTGAAATTCACATCAGAGTTTTATGAGTATAGGCATTAAAAATGCATTAAGGCTCCGATACAATTCAAGCAAAACTGAAGGACAAAACGGTGTGGTCCTTGTTTTTTTTTTTTTTTTTTTTTTACAGAATCAGGCCAAAAAAAAAAAAAAAAAAAACAGCAGACATATGTGATCAGATGATTTCTTAACTGCTGTTTTCTGAAAACTAATAAATCAGCGATTTATAGTTGATAAATTAAAATTTAGCAGACATACAAATTTGAAATGTAAAGTCTGTGCTTTCTGAGAACACTGGTGAGATATGATGAAGAAAATCTTTTGGGAAGAACTAAGACTCAGCACAGTGGAGTCAGTATTAGTCCGAGTGTCTGTGAGATCTGAGTGCTGAGACTCACCGAGGATGTGTTTGCAGATGGCAAAGGGGGATTTTGACTTCCTGAAGGAGAGGAATATGTGCTCTGCATGCTGCCTCTGTTCTGTGCTTACCATGGACGGCGGTGCCTGTCAACACATTCATGGGAGGGGTTTAACATTTGGGTCTTTGAACACAGTGCAATGATCGATATTTAATATCACAAATGCAGACCAAAACAAGCAAACCAAACACAAGTTTGTGTTTATTTAAACAAAACTTTATTACAATTATTATATACATTACCTTTTAAAAATGTCAGTAGGATTCAGTAGGATTTTTGCAGGAAGTATGATATGCTTATAAAGCATGCATTTATTTGATTAAGGATACAATTAAAACATAATATTGTGAAATATGATTACAATTTAAAATACATTTTTGTGAAGGCAAAGCTATTACCTCCATCTTCAGAAATCAATCTAATATGTTTAATTGTTGTTCAAGAAAAATGTATTCTTATTATCAATGGCTCTTCAAGATTCTTTGATGAACAGCTTTGTTTATCTTTTGCAACATTACACATGTCTTTGATCAACATTCAGCATCCTCACTGAATAAAGTATTCGTTTAAAAAAAATAATCTTACTGACTCTGAACTTGAAAGGTAGGTTATATTATATATTTTAGTTATTCCATAATAACTAAAGTCGTGGCCTAATGGTTAGAGGGTTGGACTCCCAATCGAAGGGTTGTGAGTTCTAGTATCGGGCCGGACGGAATTGTGGGTGGGGGGAGTGCATGAACAGTTCTCTCTCCACCTTCAATACCACGACTTAGGTGCCCTTGAGCAAGGCATCAAACCCCCAACTGCTCCCCGGGCGCCGCAGAATAAATGGCTGCCCACTGCTCCGGGTGTGTGTTCACAGTGTGTGTGTGTGTGTTCACTGCTCTGTGTGTGTGCATTTCGGATGGGTTAAATGCAGAGCACAAATTCTGAGTATGGGTCACCATACTTGGCTGAATGTCACTTCACTTTCCATAATTCTTTAGTGTCCTTTTAACTCAAACAAACACTAAATGTCACATTGCATTCCTAATTACAGCACAGCATCATCCAACTCAAAGTTACCAGACTAAAGAGAAGGTATAATTTCACACACACACACACACACACACAGATGACCTGACATGTTAAACGAGGCATATAAAATCAATAGAATAAGCACAATAAAAACATTTGTTCAGACTGAACAAATACTGCAAACCTCTTGTATGGAGTACAACCAGTGTGCCACTTTAACATACAAATATGAAATGCCACCTGCCGATTGATGAATATCAGCCTAGGCAACAAGAACAACTAATTACACCCAGTCAACTTTCCTGAATCCTGCAGACTTCTGCTTCATTTGCTCCAGTCTCAATCCTGTCTGATGCCATGGAAACCTCAACATGAATAGTCTTTAAAGATTCTTTATTGGAATCAATGGTTCCATGAAGAATCTTTAACATTTCCATTTCCAAAAAGGTTTTATATAGCGGAAAAAAAAAGGTTCAAAATGGCAGATACAGCAGCTCCTGCACCTCACTTTATATTTTGAGTTCCATCTGATGCTGCTGGTCAACACCTGATCTGCCTCCTGTGGATATTGATTGCTTAGCTCTTGATCGTAGCTTAAACAGAAACACCAGGCTGAATCCATGCATGTCCAAGCTTCACAGAGAACAGTAGAGACACAGGTTGAAATGAGATGGTGTGACTGTATACAGTCGTAGCCAAAAATATCGGCACCCTTGGTAAATATGATCAAAGGCGGCTGTGAAAATGTATCTGCATTGTTAATCTTTCTGATATTTTATTTAAAAAAATTCCACAAAAATCTAACCTTTCATTGGATAATAAAAATTTAAAATGGGGGGTAATATCATTATGAAATTGTTTTTTTCTCTAATACACATTGGCCACAATTAACAGCACGGTTTAATTCAATGCTTTTTGAAACCTCCATTTGCCAGTTTAACAGCTCTGAGTTTTATCCTATAATGCCTGATGAGGTTAGAGAACCCCGGACAAGAGATCAGAGACCATTCCTTCAACTCATTCCAGATCCTTCAGATTCTCACCTTCTCCTCTTCAGTTCACCCCTCTCTCTTTCTATTGGGTTCAGGTCAGAGGACTGGAACGGCCATAGCAGAAGCTTGTTTTGTGCCCAGTGACCCATTTTTGTTGTTTTTGAGGTTTGTGTTTGGATTATAAAATTTCCAGCAGAGTCAGTCCATTTTTAATTTTATTTTTTACATTTTTTTACAATTTTTTAATAAAATAAAACATGCCATTTATCTGAACAAGACATCCAGGACCAAAAATATGGGCCAACAACATTAAAAATACAGCAGTATTTCACAATTTCATAGTACACATGGGGTACCATTTTATCCCTGTGTGCACCAACCCTATCTTGAGTGTTTGCTGCTAAAAAGCTAATTTTTTTAGTTTCATCTGACCATAGAAACCAGTCCTGTTTGAAGTTCCAGTCATGTCTGATAATGAAATATGCTGGGGATTGTTTTTGGATGAGCTAGGAGAATTTTTCTTGAAACCCTCCTAAACAACATGTGGTGATGTAGATGCTATTTGAAAATTTGTGAATATGAATGGGAATATACTTCAGAGATATTTTACTCATAAGAATTTCTAGGGTTGCCAATAATTGTCCAACATGTATTAGGGAAAAGTATGGAAAAATCATAACTATACCCCCCCTCTCCCATTTAAAATGATCATTATCAAATGAAAGGTTAGATTTTTGTCTTTTTTTTTTTTTAAAGATCAAAAGGATTAACAATGCAGATGAATTTTCTTCTTCGAGTCTTCTTTGATCATATTTACCACGGGTGCCAATATTTTGGACCATGACTGTATCACCCAATTGTACAAAGCATTAAGGCTGTAACAAGCTAATCTATACATTTCATTTAGTTTATCAGTATGACATTCACTTTTAACCAAGCTGATGCAAAAGTCATGGTCAGATCCAGGCCTATGCCTGTGGCGATGCTGTGACAGACTGGTCCAAAACACAATGGGCATGTCTGTTATTCAGATAATATTCTCTTCTGCATTTAATTCAGGGTTTTAACACATTCAGCTTCACACAGATACTGAAGGTACTTTTTAAAAAGATGGTTTGATGCCTGGTAGACAAAATACAACAGCCCTCTCTAAAAGCGCTTACAAACATGTGTGCTTTATATTATTTAAAGTCACCCAGTGATATCAACACAAGGTCAATCAATTACGCAATGATGTTCAGTATGATCAGGAAGAACTACTGATGTAAACCCTTAAAAAAATATATGCAGCAAAAGTATCTGGTGATGAAGATTTTTGTTGATATGAATGTCACTTTTTCCATACATGCCTAAAAATGCATTCTAGCAATCTTGAATCTGGTCCCAATAATAAATGCTCACTTAATAGCAGACTGAAATCAATTCATCCATCTATGAATACTATACCAAGATAAAAGACTGTAGTGTAATGATACGTCTACTAACTAGGATATTTTAGTGATTAGTCTGCCCAAGCATGACTGCATTGACATCAGTGAGTCTGACTGACGATCAGAGATACACGGCAATACCTGATCTCTACTGTTAGAGCTTTACATTTCTGCTCGCTGAAATATATCCATGACAAACGTTTTCAGACTTTAGAACTACGCATCTACTCAACGGAGGTCTTGTTAGGCTTCAGGAAAGATGATTGGAGAGAACCATCAATCAAAAAAGCATATGCCACTTCTAATAAATAAGTCTGTAAATTCTTTACCACATTATAGATTAAAAAGAAAGACAGCCACATTGTTTAAAAATATATAATGACATATTTTGAGTGTTTTTTATATAAAAATATCATCATATAAAAATGCCACAAAACCAAAATGATACACACCAAGCTGCTTATAATCCCAATCCAATACACAGGGCATCCATTCATACTACAAAACACGCAATCCTTCCACTTTATCAAATGATCATCAACATATATTGAAACACTACCATTAAAAAGCTTGGGGTCAATAAAAAATTTTAACACTTAAACAAGGATGCATTAAATTGATCAAAAGTGACAGTAATGTTTCTATTTCACTACAGCATCTATTTCCACTTAAACGTAATTAAAACATTGTGGGGTTTTTTGTAGTACAGTTTCTACAAAAGTATTAAGCAGCACAAGGGTTTTCAACATTGATAATAATGAGAAACGTTTCTTGAGCTGCAAGCAGCATATTGCAATGATTTCTGAAGGATCATGTAACGCTGAAGACTGGAAAGATGATGCCGAGATTCAGCTTTGATCACAGGAATAAATTACACTGTAGAATAATGTTATGTTAAAACAGAAAACAGTTATTTTTAAATTGTAATAATACTTCAACAATATTACTGTTTTAGTTTATGATCAAATAAATGCAGCCTTGGTGGGCATAAAAGACTTCTTTCAAATACATTTAAGAAATCGGAGTTCAAAATCAAGAGAGACATGTTCACTCTTTAAGCTACAAGAGGAAAAACTTCTGGAAAAATTATGTGAGATTTTACCATTGCAGTAACTTTACTCAACCACATGCACCATTCAATTCATATTATTCTGTCCTTATGATGCTCAGAAATGCTGTCTAGACAGGTACAGGCAGGTTTGGAGACAATACTAGTGAATGGCTAAACATGCCATCATGCCAAACTGCACATGTCCTGCTTTCAACTTTCAGCTAGCCCACTATGTAGCAAGCCAACTCTTACAAAGGCAGAAAATGAAGTATTGGGTTTTATTATGAGATAAATAAGAAGCTTAAGTTTCTCTTTTGTCTCGGGTCTTCGGTCTCCTTAAGTCTTGCTAAACATGTGCTTGGGCAAACATGCGTCTGAATCAACAGCATGTGATTGTTAACTACAGCAGCTGATGGAGAAACTCCAGCAGACACACTTCAACTCATACTAAACGCCTTTACAAGGCTGGAGGATCTAACTAGGCCTCTGAGACACAACACCTGGACTCACAGCGATCATTATAAACACTGACTGTGTCACCGGAGCGGTGCTGTAAGGCAGAGGTGAGGAAGAAGATGATGAAGGTGATGGTGGCTGCGCTGGGCTTTAGCGGGATGGAGTGAGTCGAGTACTGCGCCACGCACCGCTCAGCGTTTATCGAGTCTTTCCCCGCTAAATGACGAGCCGCAAGACCCCCACAGAGTAAACCCCCCACACAGAGCTAACAACACACTGACAGAGATGTGAAAACGGCGGCGAAATGCTCACCATTAAAACTTTGGCAGCGCTTTCCAGCTGTGAAATCACTTCTGGTGCACCGACCGCCGCCATCATGGTCGTTCTTCAGTGACGCGCCATGCACTGCATTGTGGGATTAAGCAGCACTTCGGGCCAGTGAGTACATGCACTTTTTGACAGACAGCTCTGATGCGTCCTTACGTTATGTAATACATGAAATAAGATGCCTTTTGCTCGTTATGCTGTAAGGTAAAATCTGATTTTTAGTTTTTGAATTAATTCGAATGTGTTTGTTTGAGTGTGGAGAGTTAGCAGCCAATGGCAATGATCTAAAACTGTTGTCTTCCTAAAAATAGTTTTTATGCTGTTTTATTAATGTTGTTAATTCTAGAGGTCTCTGTAGGCTATAAATATATATGTTAATAATATATTAATAATAGACCATTTCACTAAGTATCTGTATTTAGACATAGACCTCGTCTTTGGGATGGGCAAACTAGGTTAAAGTCACTATGTGACATTACATCAGCCATGTAAAAATGTTCATTCTGAATATATTCAAGACTGTATTTTGACTGCCTTTAAATTTCTAAAAGTATATTCTGGTGACAAATTTATTGGTAAGAATCAATGACAAATAAAGACATTAATGCTCTGAAGCGTTACATCAGATAAAAATATATGTGGCCCAGACACCTCTACATGTACACACACACCATCACTCATTCAACAATACTCAAAACAAGAGGATGATTTGTTTAATTTAATTTAGACATATACAATTTCACATGAGGACAGCAAAAGCATTTTTTAAACATTCTCAATTCATACATACGTGTAAAAAATTAGATATAAATCCAAATGCATACTGTCTGTAATACTGTTGACAAGGGGGTTCAAAAGTTAGCTCAGAAAAGAGGAAAGTAAGAATAAAAGGATACAAAAAATATGTATATCTGTATAAATATATGTTCAATAGTAACAGTATTATTTAATACAGTTAAAAGATTACAAATGTCAAAAAGTCCCAATCCATTAAAATACAAAAACATACGTTACAGAAAAAGTCCCATCATCACACGGTTCTAAATACAGTCAAAGATTGTCAGTCAACATTTTCAAAAGTAAATCACAGAATCCATCCTAAACAAAACACACACATTACATTCAAAACCTAAACCTGACTCTGTGAGAGATTCTTAGAAAGCACATGCTTTTTCACTGAGTGGTCCATTCTTCACGAATATGGGGTAGCAAACATCTGCCAGACTTGCTTTCGCACTCCATTGAGCACAATCAAGTTGACTGATTGGAAGGCATGATACCAATTGAATTTGAGTTGGTGTATGCATTTGCATTATTTGTTAATGGTACACTTTACTTTTAGGAGTGATTGTGCTGATACAATATATAAAACAAATATCATCGACTGTTTTTTTTAAAGCTCTTCCAGTCAGCGGTTGTACAGGTTGTTTGACAATATTGACTGCAAGCACGTAATCACATGATTGTCAGTCAGCTTGAGATAATAATTCATAAAGAGTACCTTCTGTGCAGTGATGACATATCACTACAAATGACTGGATCTCAGAAAGACAATATTAAATGGACTTATTGCAGAAATTCAAAACCATCCTTATCACTGATCAAATGCATACAAAGCGGTTCCATATTCATCCTGCTATGACATCCATATACATCTCCTTCAGAATCTCAATGACAATCATTCATTCTTGGTTCTTTTTTGTCTTTCTCAAGCTATTCCAACTAAAACACCCTCTCTCTTACACTCAGGACCAGCCTGAGAGCAAAGTGAAGGCCTTTTCCATCTTTTCCTGAAATACTGATCAGCACATGGTACACACACCCACACATTCATTAGAAGGCACACAGTTCGTCTTACACCAGCTCAACCACACTGACAATCAAAACCACACTTCATACAAAAAGAGAGAGAGAAACTATAAATGAAAGTATGATGATAATGATACTTTATAGTGTGATATTAATAACAATAAGCAGCATTGGGTCATGAAACTACACTGAAAATATATAAATCAATATAAACTTTTAGATAGCATAATTCAGTTTTAAAGTTATAAAGGCTATTTGATGTATTTAGAAAACTATATAATGTATTTTCTGTATTGCACATAGCCATACCATCAGATACATTTGTCTTTCCTTTTAACACTTTTTTTTTTACCATTTCTTAAAGGTTTCTGTCTCAGAGTATTATTTACATTTCAGTCATAGACTGTCTTGTTATAATACTGTGCTGTGTGATCACTTTAAAAAGGTGCAGCAGCCTTGATGACAAAACATTTTTGCACTTGTTCTAATACATCTGTTTCAAAGTTCACTGATGGTGACAGACAAGATCATTTCCAGTGGATCTGGATGAAAATGAACACACGCACACACACACACACACACAACAAAAACCACCCGTCTGACTTTTAAGATCTTCTTATGAAACTAAATGCAATTAAGATATTCTGGGAAACAGGAAGAGGATAAAGCAGACAGAGTTATACGATGGAAATTACATCAGTTCTTCTGCATAACAAGAAAAGGAAATAGCTGGAGACCCAGCTCTTGTAATTTTGTTCAGTTGAAAACCAAAATGTTGTAGATTTGTTCTGGGTGGCCTGTTGCATGTCTGCAGCTCACCTCTATAAACGATATGTGATGCACAGATACACTTAAAGCAGCAGATGAATGTTACGCAACTATTGAGAACAGGTTATCAGATGAATAAAGCGACTAAACGAACACACTTGCGCAAAATGAAAATGTCAATATCTCAATGTTTTGTGTGGTATTTAATTTGGATTAATGAATGTTACCAAGCATATTACTGGCAAGCAAAGAAACGCAGATTTAGGCCTTTTTAATTGTCCATATTTTTTGTGACATTCATTAATACCACACATTATGACCTCAGAATTTACCTCTCAAGTAATGGGTTGTTTGAAGATTTTAAAGATGTTTATATAAAACCTTTAACAATAATGGGAGTTTTAAGATCCCAAGTCCTTGAAGTGCTGGCTGTACATAAAACATTTTGTCTCAATATTGTGTCATGTCTGAGAGCACCATTTGACATAAGGCGTGAAACAATATGAAAGACACTGTATAATATTTACAAAAAGGCTGTGATATTAAGTGTATTAACTGCAAAATACCGCATGATCTTTTAGACAGACTTTGCATGAAGAAGTGAACTAATACTGTCAGTTCATAATGTAGAAGTTAAAATCTTTAAAAGAATCCACATGACTGTTTACAGTGTCACGTTGAACCACTTGGTGGCACCACAAAATCTTCTAAAACCTTTTTTGTTTTAGACCAGACTGCAAAACTCATTTCCTGGCGGGCCAGAGCCCTGCAGAGTTTAGATTCAACTCTAATTTTACACACCTGATCCAACTAATCAAGTCCTTTAGGCTTATTTGAAATCTGCTTGGTATGTGTGCTGGTGTAGGGTTGAAACAAAACTCTACAGGACTCCGGACCTCGAAGAATTGAGTTTGACACCCCTTTCACTTTAGACTAATAAAGTGAAAATTACTGGGATTGTATGATAGGAAATCTGCAAATCCATACTTCAGAAAGTATGTTTAAAAAATGCAAACCTCCAGTTGTGACTGACAGCATGTTGCATGTATATGCATTTATATTTTTGTTGGGTTGCACTAGGGAGGAGAATAGTGATGTTTCTCTCTGCCTTTCGCACATCTCCTAATCACACTCTGACCATAGAGCCACCATCCCAAGCCCAGCTCTCTTCTGATCCCTCACCATGGCCCCCGGTCTTTGGAATGACTATGTTAGCATCACCAGGCTGAGAGAGGTGAAGGAAATTTTCAAAAACATGATGTAAGACTGGGATCTTTTCCCGCATAAAGGAATGGGGCACAGTTGAAACAGACCACACTAACCATAAGAGTAGAGTGGTTTGACTGACAAGCCACAGAGCAACAGCTGCACACATCTGTTTTTGTGCTCTCCTAGCAGAGTAGCCAAGTTTATCAGTCACACCAACGTCCCCATGAACTAAGCTGCATTTCTTGTGTATTTCCTTGGTCCCAGGACAAAGCTTCAGTCAACTTTTTAACAGGCAAAAGATGCAGCATAATGCTTTTGGAGGAATAAATATTTCCCATGGAACTTTCTGCACTCCATTTCTGATGTTCTTCCATGCATTTAACCTGTACAAAAACACCCTGAAGAAAAGGTAGGGTTAAAAGGACGTTTAGGAGATGCAGCGTGTTAACTGACAAGGTCCTCTATGGGTAAAGGTAGAGCAGCATGAACACCACATTCTCACACATAAACCGGCTCACACCCTTCCCCTTGCGCTTCCTCCTCATGAATCTCTTCCTCCTCCAGCTCAGGCTTCAGGGTATTAGCCCCACTACTGCTGGGTAGGTCGTGCGTTGCCTCGGGGGGCTTGGGATAACGGAATGGGCAGCCGTTATCATCAAAAAACCTCCGGAAGGTGAACTCGTAGAAGGCATGCTCAGGGTGTTTGCCATGAGGAGAACAGAGGATGTCCCAAGTGCGGGTGCTGTCTCCACTGTCACTCCAGGCCCCTGGACCCCCCTCCTCTTCCACAGGGTCAAAGTTGGATGTATCCATGGGGTGAGCAATTTTCGGTCTGTATGGAGCAGGCTGTGTGCGAAGATTGCTGGAGAAATCCATCTCTGCAAAGAATGGATGAGCCTTTATCTCTCCAGCCCCGTTGCCTCCTATACGCTCTTCAGCTGAGCAGCAGAGTTGACCAATGATATCAACTGCCTCTGGACTCAGTTTTACTTGTTGAGGCACCTGCAGAGTATTCTCCCAATTTATCACCTGTGGAGGTAATGACCACAACATTATTCCTATTTTCCCAATTCCATATATCCCAAACATGTATAACTTCACCAAAGAAAACCGGTCTACTTCAGCCATATAAGCAAAGGAACCTGTGGAGGTGACATCATTGTTATAGCAGTGCCTCTTCCCTATTGTCACAATTCTACAAAACCCAAACGGTTATAACTCAACCAAAGATGACATGTCTTGTTTGTTTACATCAAGGGTGTCCAATCCTTCTCCTAGAGGGCCACAATCCTGCAGAGTTCAGCTCCTTAATTAAACACATAAATCAGCTAATCAAGGTCTTCTGGATTACTAGAAACTTTCAGCCAGCAGTGTTAGGGCAGGTTAGAACTAAACCTTGCAGGACATTGGCCTTGCAGGAGCAGGATTGGACACATCAGTTTACATGAACCCTATGAGAAAAAAACTAAGAAAATGTATACAAAGCTCTTACCTTAAGCTGTGTCTCCGTTGGGGTTGGAGCAAGGAAGGGTGGCTGGCCAACCAGCATCTCAAACAGGATCACTCCAACACTCCACCAGTCACACAGCTGTGTGTATCCTGCACATCAAAAAGTATTACACTTAACAAGAGAAGAGATCTATGAACACTTGCACTTCCTAGTGAAAACATTGTACTTCCAGGCTGGGTTTGTGCAAGATCTTACCTTTGCGCAGAAGCACCTCAGGGGCGATGTAGTTAGGAGTGCCCACCAGAGAGTGTGCCAGGCAACGCTGGTGTTGTCGAGTTGCCCGCTGTTCCAAAGTCATCAGCCGATCACCACAACGGCAGTTAGACACATCATCCCAAAAGTCACTCGGCTCCATACTATCTTGCCGGATATGGTTCCCTTTGCAAGCAGGGGCAGAGTGTAAAAGTAAAGACAATCAATTTGTTTGATAAACACTGCAACAGTATTTAGGCCACTTTCAAACAGTTTGAAGCTATGAGTAACACCTTATTTTTCATGTAGCTTACCTTTTTGGTAATACTTTGAGTTGTGAGTCCAACGGAAGCCAGTACACAGACCAAAATCAGTCAGTTTGATGTGTCCATCCAGGTCAATGAGGATGTTGTCCGGCTTAATATCTCTGTGGATGAAGCCCATCTTATGAACACTTTCTATGGCCAGCGTTAGTTCTGCCACATAGAACCTGGCTAAGGGCTCTGGAAAAACCCCCATACGGATCAGCAAGCTCATCATATCTCCTCCAGGAATGTAATCCATGACAAAGTACAGGCTGTCTCTGTCCTGAAATGAGTAGTACAACCTGACTACCCACTCATTGTCAGCCTCTGCCAAGATGTCTCGCTCTGCTTTCACATGGGCTACTTGGTTTCGGTTCAGAACATCTTTCTTTCGTAGAGTCTTCATGGCATACAGAGCCCCTGTGTCCACTTTGCGTGTAAGACACACCTCACCAAAGGCCCCAATGCCGAGTGTCTTGATTTTGACAAACATTGATTTGTCCATCTTGGCACGTCTTAGTCTGTTGTAATTGGATTCCTTCTGGTAAAGCATCTTTCTCATCTGTTCCTGCTCTGCCTCTGAAAGGCCCGCCTGAAGGAGTGGAAGATACAGAAGAGGGTGACTTGATTTAATAACAATGCAATAATGTTTATACTCGATATCGAAGCCTCAATAAAAACAATAATTTACACAACAATTGTCTGAAATACAAATCATCAAACAGTGTATTTTTTGGTTAATGGAGTTCTAGCACTGGTTACCTTAGACATCTCTTGCTCCAGCTGCATCCTGCGATTGAGTTTCTGCTGATAGGTCTTCATCACATTCTCCACATGCTGCTCCATGTAGAACTTAAAGGCGAAGGGAGAATAACTCTTAATGCGCGACTCCCGTTTCTCTTCATCACGGGCATTCTTACGCACAGGCACAGGTGAGGTCTGAATCTGCTTCTTATCCTTCACTGCCTTCTCTCCTTTGCCTGTTTTCACTTTGTCTTTGGAGACAGGTTCCTCTTGCTTTCCTACTGAGGCACTCTGGACAGTTCTACTTGTAGCATTGACATCTTGAAGTCCACCCACGGCTCCATTCTCCAGGGATGCAGGCTCAGTTCCAGGTCCTGATCCAGCCAGGAGCAGTGTTTTGGGGTAGGGTGGAGGCGGACAACGGTGTTCCTGATTGGGCTCCAGGGTAAAATTCTCATCTGGCATATATCCATGAGATTCTGGTGCTTCCTGGGCTTGGGCACTCAGCCAGCCTGGATGGCATGGTCCCACTGCGGTCTTCGGCTCAGGCCTCATGACCCGTATACTCTTTACAGGTGGCTGGATTGGTGGAGAGGTCACTGCAGTTATTGTGTTAGTCACCTTCTGGTGGTTGTTAAAAGAATTGGTCCTACTGGGGACACGTACCTCCCCTCGAAAGGGACCCTGTGGCTGCCTAGCTGGAGGAGTCCCCTCAGGACCTTGGGCTCCTGGCCAGTGATGCTCATAGAGGTCGAGGTTCAGACTGGCCCTGGAAGGAGTGAGGAGGCCTTGAGGAACATCAGAAAACTCACCGCCTATAGTACCAGGGGAGCGCTGCATCATGTAACCCTGGTGTGCGGTGGGACTTGCTTGGTGTGGGTGCGAATGTGGTGGAAGATATAAGTTAGGAGGATAGCCACCAGTGTTTTGGCCCATTGCTCCTTTGCCTGACATATTAACATAGTTTTCGGATGATAATGGGGTCATCTTACTCTGGAAAGAAGCACTTCGTTTTACCCCATAACTGGAGGCTTCTATCATATGAGGCATGTAGTCATAATGAGTGCCAGGACCTCCCGAGGGCTGAGGCTGGATTTGCATGGGTGGTCCAGGCACACTGTAGCCCATCATGGGCTGGTCTATCCCACCAGGGTATCCTTTTTGCGTGGCTGGACCAAGGGTGTACAAAGGGTTTCCAGGGTTATTTTGGGGAGCCATGCTTGTGGAGTAGGCACCCATACTTGCGGGACGACTCATTGGGTTTCCCATGGTAGGACCCTGTGAATTGTTGGCAGGTGGTGGCATGTAGTTCATGACAGGTGGTCCACCCATGTATGCACGAGGAATCTCACCCTCAGCCCCATAACCAGCTCCTTCATACAGTGGTGCTCCCATTTGGTGATATGGTGGCATTGCACCATCCCCAGTGCCCTCCATTGCCGCCCTGTGGTCCATTAAATTTGGCATGCCAGTTTTTCCTGTAAGGAGTTGTAAAAAGGTCATTTTTATTTTAAAGGCAGTCCATCATTCATAAAATGAATATAGTAATACGATTCTTTACTGTGAACATACCTGGGGAAGTCTGTTTGATGACACGTACAATCTGTTCGTTGTGAGGGTCTAGGTAGCCCATTTTGCTAATGTATTCCAATGCTGCCTCAATGTTACGGCTGCCAGTCTGTTTTAGGGCACGGACTGCCATTTCCTGTTTCAGAAAATCAAGCAATGAACCATCAGAACACAAGCAATGCATGCATTTTTTGGTTTTCACAACGCATTTCCTATCACTATGGAAAAATGAGGGACAACTTCTCAACTCATGTAAGGGTTTTAAATAGATGCTGAGATTTAATACCACTTAGAACTTTTAAAGACAGGAAATAAATTACCGGTAGGCATGGCACTTTGTTATAACAACAGAGATCAATTTAAATTAAATCACTATGTGAAGCAAAGAAAAGCTACTGAGGCCACGACAGCCACTAAATTCACACAAATATCCCCACTTTTCAGGACAAGCAGCAAGCACAATAAAATCTAGTTCTTGCAGAGAAATTAATGACTGGAGAGACTGTAATAGAGTTGAAATAAATAAATAAAAAAATTGAAGTCAAGGCTTCATGTAATAAGCAGTGCTCTAGTTTAATTTAGTTTACTTTCTTGAGCAAAACGAATGTACATATCTTCACAAATGTTTTCATCAAAATTGTTGGTGTTGTATGGTTTTGGTATTGGTTATGGAAAATTACCTTCGTGAACCTTCGTTATTTAGATACATATTTACACATGAACATGCATGTAAATATAAATCAACCCATAACACACACACACAGCATATAATTGTTAAAATAACATTCCCTGCAGATGTTTCCTCTGCAAGTTAGCACAAGCTCCTTCCTGTGCCAGCTCACAAGTGCACTATGACCAGACCGTTGCACATTCGACCACACGTCGCACTGCGAGACCCTTGAAATGATTAATAAATTTGATGGTAATACTTATGTCACATTGATTTACATTTTTAAACTTCTTTATATTTGTCTTAAATTTTATAATTATATTAAACATGTTACAAGTTACAACAATTCAAATTATTTATTTAGAGACTTTTAAAATTCTTAACTTAAATCTTTGCACATGATTACCCACCATGCAACAACAACTCTGTTTATCTATAGAGACCTTTAGTTTCCCTTAGTCATATTTTGTGATAACTGCAATCCAAAATCAAACAACTCCGACATGCACAGTCTTCTGTGAGGAGACCCACACCTATATGAAGAAATCCCCTTGAATGGCAAATGACCTCATTCACAAGACATTCTGCCCAAACCAAATCTACAGCAAGCTGTGTTTCACTGCCTCTGGTGGTCAAACATTATACTGCACCAAGCATGCCATGAAAAACGGAAAAAGAAAAGAAACGAGGAGAATAAGTGCCTAATACAGCACATACTTCAGTTTATGTTTTCTATGCATTCAAAGAACAGCAAGTAGATAAATATTATGAAACTAAGATAAAGTTAGATTGATTGACTCTTTCAGAGTTTTGGTTAGATGTCGCTGACAGAAAAAAAAAAAAAAATCAATGGGCGTAAACAAGCAGCTATATAAACTGTGGATACACACAGTGCCACATTCTACACGTTCCCTGAGTAGTTTCGATTAATCTGTGTTTTGCCATCTAAATTGTCTAAATGCTTATTTACACAAGTCGGTACTGTACAAGATACACAGGAAATACTTCAAATACAAGCTGTTTGTCTGTGATCGCTGCTCTCAGGAGTGCCATGGCTTTTTGTTGCATTTCATCACTGTCTCCTCCAAGGGTGTGTGCCTTCTCATCCCCCTTGGTGATTTAAAAGGCGCCACTCTCTCTTTAAAACACACACAACAATCCAACATGGACTTGTGTTTGGTTTCAGGAAGGGCTGGGTCTGGTTTGGCCCCTGGTCAGAGTTTCAGCCCTGACCTCAACTGTCATGGCGACAGATGTTCAGGACATTCCACGAGCCAGGAAGCAAGAATTCCAGCTATGTGGAAATCTGTGCTTCAATCTTGTTTTAAATTGTCCCTCCTCCTCTCTTTATTTTTGAGATCATTCTGTTCCAATGTGCCTTAAGCGGTCATTTGGTTGGTCCCAAAATATCTCGTTTGTATTTACAGCCTTATGACCACAAGCCTCAATGCTACACTAGACATTCAATTTCTGGCTGTGGCATCGGTAAGCACCCACACGAAAACACAAACATTTCTTTCTTCTTCCTTAACCCAAAACTTATACTTTAAAACTAGATATATTCTTCTTGAATAATGTATATAAGTGACATAGCTATATCCCTATTCATTTTTAAAGGTCCCGTTTTTCGCTTTTTTGAAGCTTTGATTGTGTTTACAGTGTGCAATATAACGTGTTCATGTTTCGCGTGTAAAAAAAACACAGTATTTTTCACACAATTCACCTATCTGTATACCGCTGTTTTCACGGTCACAAAACTCTATAAAGTCCCTCCTTCAGAAATACGTAATGAGTTCTGATTGGCCCAGCGGTTCCTGTGTTGTGATTCGACACCAGCTTAGAGCAGGCTGAACTCCTGGTAATGCAATTGGACTAGTTTTGAGAAGCAAGTGGGCAGGAGCATGTGCTGGAGATGTACTTATAATCACAGGAGCGTTTTTACTGACGAGATGAGCATGAAAATCGCGTTCGTTTTTTTCCACAGCCCTAACATCTAGTTAACAAAGCTAAACAGCATTGCCCTTTGTGTAGTAAGTTACAGAAACTGTTAAACGCACCAACTTAAATAATCAAAAACACTTACTGGTTGTGGTCCATAAACAACTCCTTCTCCAGACAAAGAGGGAACTGCTCCATCTTTCAAGAATAATCTTTGTGCGAATCCGGCATTAAACTGATTGAGATGGAGGAAGTTGTCCTCAGCAAGCTGTCCTCAGCAAAATGTGCTGCACATAGTTTAACATGTGGATTATAATTTTCGGGAACCGGGTTCAACATAAATTGTAACCATTAATCTCCAAGTACAGCGTCCCTGGGAAGCCCAAACCAAGATGATTGGACTCCGAGATGAAAATAACAGCGTTTCAACGACATGGCAAACATAAACGCAGCTGTTCCTTCTTCTCCGTCAGAGCCCAAACAAGACCACGCCCCCCTTTTTGTGAATTTATGTGGGCGGAGGTTAGTCAAAAAACTGTTTTAGTGACGTCATTACTGCAGGAACTAGAGGGCTGTAGTCCAAACGGGTCGTTTTTTCTAGGCGAATTCTGTTCAATAAAATATCTCGCTTGGCATTGAACTTTGAGCTTTGAAACTTTACAGATATTATTTATACTCTAACAACAACATTACGCATTAACTAAAGTTTAAAACATGGGATCACGAAGAAGGGGACCTTTAAGAGGATCCACTTTAACCTAAATTCTCAAACACATTCCACCATTGAACATGGTAATGAAAGCCATATGGAGGACTCTTGAGATACAGGACATCACCATCATTGGATGGAGATATGGAACATCATCAATAATGTAGTATAATAGCTCAAACAGCATTTAAAACAGCCAAGCCTTGCACTACCAAAGCCAAGGTCATGGGTTCAAATCCTATATGTTCAAATGCTACATGGCTATACATGAACTGATAAAATACACTACCACTCAATATGCAAAAGCAGTTATACTGCAGTTACACATTGCTGTGTAATTTGTGTGGCCAAATCCAACTATAGCGACCAAACTAATGCATCTTAGTAAAGGACCAGAGGCGGTCATTTACCTTCCTGGAATGTACAGAGGATCAGGGAGAAACACAGGCAACAGTCAGAAGACGAAGGAGAACTAAAAATTCCAAGTCAGACACCACAACTGAGTCATTCTACAATAATGACTACATTACTAATAATAAAAACCATGCAGAAATGTATGCCCAGATCTTATGGGAGGTCTAGGTGCATGTGGTGTACGACAGAGGAACAAGATTCAAACTCTGAACTTTTGGCCATGCTAAATCTGAAAATGGGAGAGGCATGAAGTCAGACAGACTGAGCCACAAAACACAAATTTCATGTTTTTGTAACAACTAAAAAACCTTTCACCCACACATAAAGACCAGAAGAGGGACACTGTCTGTGCCATTCCTGCTTACTGTATTTCTGCAGGGGAAACTGTAACACCCATCTACAGATGAAGTGAGCACTTTCTCTGTGTTTATCAATGCTGTGCATGCTGTCCCATGAATGCAGGGCAAAGACAAATCAACCTACGATTGTGAAATTCCCATTTGCCAGAGAAATGTTATGCTCTTAGTCTTGTGATAAACCAAATGCCTTCTTTACATTTTTTCCCCCTGAGGGCAAAAAAAAAAATGTTTTAAGTACCTGTCTTCAAATAGAGGGTTGTAACTTGTAACCCAAAAATACTCTTCTAATGATAATATTAATGAATTGTTAATATAACAAATTTTTGTTTTGGGAGATTGACCACTGTGCATAAACTCATCATAGTACATAAAATGATAATTCATCCAAATAATAATCAGCCAGCATCAGGACCGACAGCAAAAGATAAAAACAGTCAAATATGTATCCAAACAGCGTTATCCAATTCAAGTCTGTTTATCGGACTATACTTTTTCTGATAACATGTTTCAGCTTCCAGAGACCTAAAAAAGCCCCATTCCAGTCTCTGTTTAGCCATGTCATAAAGGCAGCTCGGCTCCCTTCAGCTAGGCCTCGTAATTCCACAGGGCCGTGGTGGATTTTTCGGTGGTGTTGTGCATGGGCTTGAGCACAGCATTCCTCACATGCCTAATGCAATCACAGAGCTGCTCTCAGAGCTGTATCTGAACATTAGTAGCAAAGCCCCAACACACATTCATTAATGATCTGACAAGGGGAGACAAGGAGAGCCGAAAACAAAGCACACTCATATTCTGTTTTAAACTGTAGGACCTTTGGTCTCCTGCATGTTTGACACAAATGAATGAACAGGCTTTCATCAAACAAACAAAAAAAAAGAGAAGAAGATACTGTCCTCATTTACCCCTCATGTCGTTTCAAACCTGTATGACTTTCTTTCTTCAATGGCAGTGTTACTTTAATATTATTTATTTACTATTTAAAATATTAATATTATTTAAGACATTTCAAATTTTATCTATTTTTAATATGTTCTAATTATATAGTATTATTTCAGTTTAATTTCAATTACCCAAAATGATTTTTTTTTCAGGGTTTAGTTTTAGAATAATAACAATAATACCAACACTGTTATTAATGTGTTTTGATGTGTCAAAAAAAGAAAGTCACCGAAACGGTTCAGTTGCCAACATTCTTCAAAATAACTTATTCTGTGTTCCATAAAAGAAGTAAAGTCAAAAAGGTGTGTAACAGTATGAGGGTGAGAACATAATAACAGAACTTTTGGGTGAACTATCCCTTTTATATTTAGCCACTAGACTTCAATACAAGGAGCAGAACACATGTGATATGTTTAACTAAATAGTGATTGCACAACAAACCCCATTGAACAGCAACACAGATACATCGAATCAATCAGTTACAAAACACTACAGTAGTAGTTTGTTCAAGCATAGTAGTTATACATTAACACAGATATGAACAAAAACAGAATTGAAACAATTCTGTATAAATGTTTGTATTTTGAGTGTTAAAGGTGAGAAATAGATGTCACACTGAGCTCTTCATCAAAAAAAAAAAAAAAATTATATATATATATATATAAATAAATAAATTGGGAAAACATTCAATATTATGCAATGATTTCCTAAGACCTGGATATGTACTCCACTGGATGTCTACTGTACAGTGTTCAAAAACCTATATTTGCAGAAACATTTTTGAATTTTTATTTTTATTTTTATTAAACCCTGATCACTATTTACACACAACTTACATAATTATGTATTATCTATCTATCTATCTATCTATCTATCTATCTATCTATCTCTCTCTCTCTCTCTCTCTCATATATATATGATTAAGTTATTGTTGTTGTTTTTATCAACAAGGACACATTTAATTATTATAAATATGTTATTTTAATGTATCTATCTATTCATGAAAGAATCTAAAAAAAAAAAATGGTAATGTTAAGATATTCAGATTTTAAGCAGATCATGGTATCGTAGTAGTATTGACTGCTGAAAATTATTCAGCTTTACCCTCACAGGGATAAATGTGTAAAGTTTATTAAAATATAGAAATCATGTACAAACTGTAAATAAACTGTACAGATTACAAACTGTAATAATTTTTCTCAATATTACTGTTTTAATTGTATTGTTGATCAAATAAATGCAGCCTATGTAAACACAAGAGACTTTTTTTCTCACCAACCACAAATAAATACACACACACAAAGGTTATATAAATACATTATTTAAACCTATGTTATAATATGTCATTATTTTTACTATTTACATTATCATCTGAAATCTATATGCATGCATGTATCTCCAACAGAGGCATTCCTTACCTGATCACAGCCAGCGTTGACGAGATCCTGCAGCATCTGTCTGTTGACTTCACCAGGATGTCCTGAGCTGGATCCTGGGCCTGATTCATTGGCAAAAGGCAAGAGAGACTTGCGGATCTCTCGCAGGGCATTTTGATAGTTGGTGAACTTCTGAGGCTGCCGGAGTTGTTGTTGCCTTCCAGCTTGGTCTTTGCTCTTAGAGTCACCTCTGCCCCCTTCCCCACGAGCGCTCCCTCCGTGAAGTGCCAGGCTCACCAGCTTCGCAGGTTGTTTCAGTCCCTCCTTGATCTCCTGCAGGCGCTGGCGCGTGTTGCCCACATATGGGGCGGCAGGGAACGTCTTAGGCCTCATGAGTGAATGTGGCCTGTACTCTCACACACAAATTCTTCACACTTGGAAACGACAGAAAGATTCAGTCAGTTAGTCACTCACAAGAAATCCTAACGGAGGCAGAACTGTACAATAAGACACAGCACTGTACACACCCAGACTCAGTCTGACCTGAATAGATAACACGCTGCAGTGGGAAAGATGCAAGGGAAGATTAGGATTCCTGTTGTTGCTCGTCTTTGTTGCTGCAGCCTCTTTGGCTCTGGCTCATGCTGGATGCTGGCCAACTCACATCCCAGCACCCCTTTCAGGGCTCACACTCCCCGTTCTCCCAAGACATGTTAGGGGTTACGTCGGTGTACTTGTTCCATCCCCGTCTGGTATGCATCTTTGCCTCTGGAGACAGTGTTAGACAGAAGGGTCAGGGTGCGGTCCAGGCACGTCAAGACCCTGCATCAATACTCTATGTCAAATGCCTGAGAGTCTGAGTAAGATCGGACATCAGCACCTCTGTCAACAGGTTTATCACTAAACACATGCACATCAACTTCATATAACTGTGCTGGTACTCCCTTGAAGCAGAATATTCAGTCAGAGGAATAGTAGCATAGTCTTAACGCAGCTCCTTATGGTCATAAGGCAAACCCTTATTGTAGATGCAAAATCAAACTTCTACACAACACAAACAGTACCAAAACTTATACAGCATACTTTGTCTTTTAAATAAAGTTTCTGTATCTTATAATTGCCACCGCTGTCAAGTCAAGATTTTTTTAAACGTGATTTCTAAATAGAGAATTATACTTGTCAGATCATTACAATTTTATACTTTTGCTTAATTGTTACTCAAAGGCAAGGCTAGAGGTGGGGTCACAGGGGCCCAGATAAAATCTGATTGTCTATTTCATTTACCATGTTCTGAGGAAAAAAATAATATAAAATTAATTATGAGAACAAGAATCGATTTTTTTTTTAAATCTTGATACATAAATCAGGGAAGTTTACCATGTTATGAAAATGTGTGACATTTTCACGTTTCACATATATATAAAATTCAGAGAGCAGATCACTTAACAATAGTAACCATCGATACACAAATACTTTTACTGTATGCTTTCCTATTCTTGAGGTTTGCCATTGTCACCAAGAAGAAAGAATTAAGTCTTGAATGCACATTGAACTCCACAGAATCATACTGACATGAAATGAATGTGGCCACTCTCTGGCCGTCACTACTGTTGTTGTTGAATTTCATAATTTTATGAACACAAACTAAATATTTTGACAACACAAAGCACACAAGAACAACAAATGTAAGTATGAAGACAGATCCCACCACGTCATCGCGCATCTTAAGAGAATAAAATAATAATTATTATTTTGTGGCTGGAGTGAATTATTCGGTGTCAGAACAATCATCGGCCCGTTATAGTACATCATTTTGGCATCACTAAAACATCTGATTTTGGGTAAACGTGACTGCGCGCGACTAATAAACAGCTGAAAAACAACATTAACATGCAGCTCGTGGAAGCGTCTTTTAACACCACCGCAGCTGACACGACATTTCATCATATTTTAAGATAATTCTAATATAGTCCGGTGTTAATACTAGTAAACGCATAATATATGTTAGGGTGAGTTTCGCTAAATATTTAGTTTTATCATATGTCTTCATTAACTGCTGTAAAATCGAGATATAAAGAATCTTACAAAAAGTTTTAACGTACACGATCTCACATTATTCTCATCAGATGAACAAACAGTAACTCTTCAAAATGCTTTCATAGACACAAAGTATCTTTAAGGCGTAATAAAGAACAAGGGGCCTAGAGACTCCAGCGCTGTGAGGGACTGGAGCGAAGGAGCGCAGATCCGCGCGAGCGAGTCCGCATTCCAACGCTGGAGAACGTGCGGTTCACTCGGATCTCGCTTTAAATGACAAATACGACCTCCTTCCGACACTTTCAAAAGACATGCCAGCGTAAATCGAATATAAACATATCTACAAAACAACCAATGCCCAGCGTTTTAAAAGCTTTCTAAAGCTTTGAGCGACTCACCATGTGATTCAAGTGGTACCTTAATCCAAGGAACTGATTTAAACTTCAGTAAAGTTGTAGATTGTCTGTTTGGAGTTTTGTTGCCCAAGGATCGTCCTTCGATGTCCTCTCATAAAAAGCACACACCGAATAATATCCTGGGATTGTCCTCCATTTTCTCGCCACTCACGGCAGAATTAGAATGCAGTACAAAGTTGGAACACTTACTGCATTGTTAACATTCCAGAGGAGTCACGTGAGACAGCCGTGGACGTCAGCACTGCACATACATGGGCGGGCTTCCTGCACTAACAACGAGATCCCGATCTGATGCAAGCTAGCAGTTGTAATCACTGGAAAAAGGAAAATATTGACGGATTTTATGTAGTAGCCTTGTGTTGTTCGCTTAGACGTTACATCTCATTATGATAATGATTATTAATGAAGTTATTAGAAAATATTTAAATAAAATTGTTTTCAGATTCTTCAGTGGACTCCTCATTAATCAGGTTGCTGAATTGTGTCCTTTAATCAATGAGTCACAGAAGTCTTAAGTACTAAAGGAAATCCCACAAACAAAAGGGCAGACAAAACACTCGCTTACAAGATTTGACACGTTCTGATGAATGACCGGGAAACATGAATTGTATAAGCCACACATTTAATCAACATCAGAATTTTCTGCTAAAATGCAAATGAATGAGAACACATTCATTTTATGTGCTACGATTATTGGGAAACTTTTTATACCTTTTGTATACCCTTTAAATGCATCGTAATGATGAAATAAGCAAAATGCCATTAGAATAGTTTTAGATGGAGTACAGCATATCATAACTTCTTGTTTATCATGGAATAAAGAAGACATTCAGGAGAATGTCCAATTACAAGTACCAATTACAATGTACAAATGTTATACAGCAGGGTGCTACATAAGATTAAAGTCGTGGTGATGAACTTCACATATGAGTAATAAGTAAAATGGAAAATTCAACATAAGCTAGATTCATCACCTTCACAAACAATAACACAGCACAAAAACGTGTGATGGTCAAAATTCGGAGTGAGTATATCATGCTATACTTTATGTTACTAAATGTTGATTTAACACTTCAATTATCACAATGAAATTAACTGTAATTCTGTGAGACTTTCACATTGCATGGTAGTGACAAAAAAAGTAAAGAACAAAGTACTTCTGGATTAATGTAAAAATATAGTGTATATCTATATAGAAACAAAAAATAAATAAAAATGGTATAGGCATCGCAAGGACAAAGACATTGGTACTGGAACTTAAGGGCAGCTAATGTCAAAATACAACTGTCTCCAACAGTTGCTTTCTTTCTTTCTGCTTTCTTTCATGCCTTGTATATTTAAAATTCTCAGCATACATGCTCCACTCTCAACAACAGTAAATTACATTTTAACTATGGATGGAATGTCTTTATCAAACCAAAGCATCAACAAAGTCAGCCTAAAGACTAAGCAATTTCCTTATGTAAAAATTCTAGATAGAAGATTGCCCAGATAACTGCCTGATGAATATGTTTGGTATGAACTAGTCCTTAGGTTGGATAAATGTTCTTAGAAGAGTTCAGATCCCTCTTTTGACAACAGAAACAAACAAAATTCATCTGTTAAAATTTTGAAACAATAAAGGTGCATTTGCAAAAGTGTGGCAAATATGAACGCCCATTCCAGGGGTGCAGCAGAAATACACAAGTTATTCAAGGCACAGGCAACCTGCACTATCTTATAACAAGTGCTCACATTGGAAGTGCAATCTAAAACTGTAAAGGGACTCTCCACCGGGCCGGTCAAGATCGAATATCTTCTCTTGGCCAACATGCCTATGAACATCCGCTTTATCTGAAAGTGTACCAACCAGTGAGAATTTTTCTCCATCCTGTCCACTCTGGCAAATTTCATTGTAACACATAGTCAGGGGGAATGTTTTTGACTGGGCTACCCATTTGGTTTACACTTGAGATTTCTTCTTCTTCCACATCATCTTCTGTCTTATCATCCTGTTCATCACATCTGCTTAGTGAAGAGGAAATACTTTCTGGCTGTTCTTGACTTCTAGTCTGGCCATGGTCCTCCTAGAAACATCCTTGTCCTTGCAGGAAGAGCAAAGCATTGGTTGCTTCCACTAGTGCCTCTTGTTCATCATACATTTCACAGGCACTTGCTTCTTTCATACTTGGCGACAGTGGTGCTGAAGTGAAAATGGAAGGAGCATAGTCTGAGGATCTAGGATTTTTCACTCGTTTTCCTGTAAACACAACAAGAATACATTTATTTCTTAGTTATAATGCAAACTGTATCAACAATGTCTATGATTTTTACAATCTGACTCCCAAAATGGGTAGAGTAGGCGCCGCGAGTGTGTCGTCATTTGACTGGCCGTCATCGGTTGGCTGCAGTCACTGCTGTGGTGATGTCATCTCACCGCGCCGCGCTCGCTGATTAACAGGCGTCGTGAACAGCGATTCATCGCTTGCTTTCTAACAATATTGTACTACAATGGCTGTGGAATCAAGGGTCACCCAAGAGGAAATCAAAAAAGAGCCAGAAAAGCCAGTGGACAGAGAGAAGGTTTTTTTTTTTTTACTTTTGCTCCCCAATATTCAAGCAACAAACGAAGCGTCTTTGCATGCTAAGCTAATTTGCAAATCGAACTAGTGTTACAAATTTAAGTATTCAGAGTCTTAAACGCAAATTATAAGATAATTTATATGTCTATTTGAAATATAGTATATAATAAATATATCAAAAACTTGAAGTATAGAACATCTGAAACTCAGATAAAGAACGCATACAGCAAACACATTTCACCTCATCTGCACTATCAATAATGAAGACGCACATATTTATCGCCGTCTGTTGGATGTGTTTCGAGGGAGACTGTTATTAAACTCTGCGTGTTTCCACAGACATGCCCTCTTCTTCTCCGAGTGTTCACCACTAACAACGGAAGGCATCATCGCATGGACGAGTTCGCTCGGGGGAATGTACCTTCTAGCGAGCTTCAGATTTACACCTGGTAGGTTTAAACTTTGAATTTAATAAAACTGAAGTAAACCGTATGATCCTGAATTGTATCTCGATTGGTTACAGGATGGACGCTACTTTGAAGGAACTGACAAGCCTAGTGAAGGAAGTGTATCCCGAAGCTCGAAAGAAAGGAACACATTTTGGGTTTGCAATAGTTTACCCAGACCCTAAGCGACAGATGTACAGGTAATGTATACATAAGTTTTTTTTTGTTCAATGTGGTCAGCTTATATTTGGTAAGGAGAATAACCTGTCTGGTTTTGTTGTAGGGTTAAGGAGATTGGCAATACTGTTTCGGGACGTAAAGGTGCAGATGACGCCATGACGCTTCAGTCTCAGCGCTTTCAGATCGGAGATTACCTTGACATCGCCATCACTCCGCCTAACCGTGCACCACCTCTCCAAGGACGCATGAGACCCTACTGAAACAAGACCGCATGCATTTAAACAAACGTGGAGAATATCTGGAAACCTGCCTTCCTGTAGAGTTCAGTTCAAACCCTAAATTAGGTTTGATTAGCTGATTCAAGTGTTCAAGTCAGAACTAAACTCTGTAGGAAGGTCGATCTCCAGCTGCAGGATGAGGCATATCTTGAGGATTGGAAGTTTGATAGATTCTTTTTCATATATTTTGTGTTCTTCATGGGGTTTTATACCAGGTCTACCTTTTTAATTTTAGTCCTGTTTCCATGATTCCCATAAAATGTTGAATAAATCTTTTTTTTTTTTTTTTTCAGTATCTTGTCATGTGTAAACATTCATAAACAGAAGAAACCAGTCATTTTATGAAAATTAACGGTTTATTTTTATGTTAACGGTTTATTTTTCATAGATATTAGATAAGCTGCAACAGAATGACCAACATTTTTTTATATTATGGAGACAAATGTTTGGCTTTTCAGAATTTCAATCATCTTGCCTGTAGTGCAAACTGTTCTTGAAATGTAGTGTCCCTAAAAAATGTGGCATTAGTGCAGCAGCTGTTATTTTATATTTATCAAATATGAAAATGTCATTTTGTATTCCATACCTGGATAATTGTATAATTTCTTAAAATAGTCAAAATTTTTTAAACTTATTTCAATGTAGTCAATACCATTTGCTTAACCGTCAATGACAGGTTTTTTGTTTTAGTCTCTTTATAAAGTATTATTTCTAGATTGTTTAAATCTTACTTAAAAGTGTTTGCATTTACAAACTAATTTATGTCAGTCGAATCACTTTATTACTACAATCTTCTGTTCTCTTGGTTGCACTTTTTGAAATCCAGGTTTCACGGTCTGCAGCAGAGATCCAGAAGTAAGTCTTTAAGACTTGCACTGAAAAAATACATTATCATTTTTTGCTTTTACAGAATGAATGTCTAATTTGCAATATTGCCATTTAAACATTACAAGATAGTGACTTACTTTAAAAATATCCTGAGTGTCTGAACTTCTATCAGGCATCTCTGGTGTGCATGGCTCTGTAAGGAACTCCACTCTGACTTTTAGAGTTGCAAAATACCAATCCTGGTTGAAACCATTTTCATGCATTGGGACAGGGGTCTGATTCAGGTCTAACATGATCTGCCCCCATCTTCTTCCCAGAAGCATCATCAGATGCATTTTTCTATTCAGAGTGAAAGGAAGGGCAAACAATTGCATCTCAATAAAGGAAACTAGACACCATTTTATTTATAATGTTTGGCATCAAAACTAGGGTATGCTACCATTTTAAAGATTGAAGAATATATTATTACTTACAAAAGCAAGAGAACTCCCAAAAAGGGACTGCCAGTTTGGCATCTCGGGTATGGACTCATACTCATAAAGCATTTTTGCCATTTCTGGAGCATCAAATGGAGGAACTCTGTTTGTGTTTGAGAGATCTGTTAGGTGAAAGCTGTCCTCCTGTGATGCCCTGTGTCTATCGTTTTCTTCCTGCCTGTCATCCGTTGAAACAGTAATCGCAGTGAATGAGTGAAACCATTATACTATTTTACTGGTATTATATGTGATTATGATTTCATGTATTACTAGTTAAGTCTCTTGTGGTAGTCTACATTAGTAACTTAAGCATTGATTAAAGGAGCACATCCCAGCTTTTTTAATAGCTTGCTGACAAAAGGTGTTTCAAATGCAGGGAGCTCTGGAGTAGAAGGGCAGTTATTAGGGTGAAGAGGAGAATCAAGATCATTCTTTCCTTTCAGTAATGGAGAGGATGTGATGCTGTGTTTCTCAATCTTAAATCCTGGGGTGCAAAATGCAGGAGGCTCTGGGGATTCCAGACTCTCTGAAATATTTCAACACAAACACGCAAATCAAAAAGGGGAAACCTGAAAATAAAAAAGCGAGCATGCATCTTTTGTAACATTGTTAACACACAAATGTAACTGCACATTCAGGATTACAGGGACTAAGTGTAATAGTGTCAGAATAAATTATTAAAAACTCTTCTTAATATCAAAAAAACAACAGCCAATATTATTTACCATTGTCAAGACCTTTGTTAGGCACAGACAAAGCAGGGAAAGCATGAGAGGGTTTCTAACCATTCTCTGTTCTTTCACTGGTAAAGACACAACACACATTATGCACTAAATATACAAACATTACAGTTTACAATTTTTATCAATAAGATAAAATAAAAAAAATCCTAATCAGTAAGGATGCATTAAACTGACCAGAAGTGAGAGTAAAAATTGTAAGTATAGTTCTTTAAAATTTTGGATTCATCAAAGAGTCCTAAAAAAAGATTGTTTGTTTCCACAAAAACATTAAGCTGCAAAACTGTTTTCAACACTGATGAGAAACGTTTCTTGAGTACCAAAATCAGCATATTAGAATAATTTCTGAGAAATCATGTGGCACTGGAGACTAGAACAATGCCTGCTAAACCATAGCAGGAAAAAAAAATTCAAAATATTACTGTTTTCACTGTATCTTTGCTCAAATAAATGCAGCCTTGATGAGTGCAAAAGACTTTTCCGTGCAGAGAAATCAAGTTAATAAGTTTAAAATATTTTAATTTCACTTTCAAAAATAAGTGCAAAATGTGAGTAGTAAAGTCTCTTGCTCCTAAAAATGTAATTTTAACCATGCTATTTTGTGTAAGCTGCATTAAATTTATCTTATTAAACTGAATGCTTGTGATGTGATATTCACACCCAAATATAGTACGCAGCATTGCTGGACTTTTGTGTTTGTTTGTTTTTTGTTGAACAAATCCATGGTAAAGTCATTGTTCCAGCACATGGTATACTCAGAGATACCAAAGTCCCTCTAGTAGTAGAGTCAGAGCATTCTCGTCCATACAGGTGCTGGTCATATAAATAGAATTTCATCCAAAAGTTGATTTATATCATTAATTCCATTCAAAAAGTGAAACTTGTATATTATATTCATTCATTACACACAGACTGATATATTTCAAATTTTTTATTTCTTTTCATTTTGATGACTTTAACTGACAACTAAAGAAAATCTAAAATTCAGTATCTCAGAAACTTGTATTGAACACACCTGGTGCCGCGATCTAATCAGCTAATTTACTCAAAACATCTGCAAAGCCCTTAAAGTTTCCGCAGTTAGTGATGGTTTGTGGTGCCATGTCATCTGCTGGTGTTGGTCCACTGTGTTTTCTGAGGTCCAAGGTCAACGCAGCCGTATACCAGGAAGTTTTAGAGCACTTCATGCTTCCTGCTGCTGACCAAATCAGAGCAACCTGGGCTCTCATAACACCTGAGCAGAGCCACAGACTGATCGACTCCATGCCACGCCACATTGCTGCAGTAATTCAGCCAAAAGTATTTGGGACTTTCCTTAGTTGTCAGTTATAATCATCAAAATTAAAAGTAATAAACATTTCAAATATATCAGTCTGTGTGTAATGAATGAATATAATATAAAACTTTCACTTTTTGAATGGAATTAGTGAAATACCTTCATGTTTATTACCTTGTATCTACCATTAATCTACCATTCAACTCTATAATAGTGAGTGAATAATAAAAAAAAAAAAACATTTCCATTGAAATAAACATGAATCAATGCAAAGGCTAAACTTATATCAAACTAAAACGTAAATTTAATCATCAGTTAAAGATAATATATTAAGCCAAGCAGAAGCAGCACCAGGATGTAAACATTCTCAGAAGTAATAAATATTTACCTGTAATTCCCTGTCTTGTATTTCGTGGTAACCATACTTCTCATATTGTTTCTTCAGCCTGTCAAACCAGGTATTAGGACTGTTTTTTAGTGTAAAATAGATGCCGACAAACCCCCCCACACCCCCGCCAACAGTTAAACAGTTGCCCACAGAAAAAGACAGTTCCCGCACCTATGCATCATAAACAATCAGGTCTAACTGTTTTGGACTGTCCAGCTAATATGGAAAGTGTACATTAACAAATATAACAATAAGCACGTTCTTGAGCACATTCAGTTCAGCATAAAATTGCATAATACCTTAACAAAGATATTGTGGTTTATTAGATTTAGGCAGCGACATATAAATCTCTCTTAACTCTCCTTTCAAATTTTGTGGCACATCTGGTTTTGTATATATATATATATATATATATATATATATATATATATATATATAAAGTATATATATATATATATACTTTACAAATGATGACAGTATAAAAATATAAAAAAGATTAAGTACAAAAAAAAAATCGGAACTTCAATTAGGAAATGCTTGCGATCTGCAAGCACATCAAACATGATGGAAATTATGGAATTTGTTGGGAATTTGTTTTATGTGTCACCAGATTGCATTCCTGTCCTGCTCAAATACAACATATAAGAGCTATTATGATTCTCCAAAAACAAAAACTTTATTCATAAACTTATTTCAGTCAACACACTCTATTACTACAGAGTATGTGCAAAATAATTACAAAAAAAAATGTAATTACAATAATAGATTTTTGTGTACTTAATATTATTTGACCAGTGACCTAATGGAAGAACAAAGGACAATTTAGTTGATCCTAGACTTCAAGGCTACTGCCCCTACATTAGCACAATAGTCATGACAGGATATCTCCATGTTCTGTATGCTTCGTTTAGTTTCTGGACACTTCATTTCTCAGTGGTGCAGATTTCTTTTAATTTATGTTTCCCATTCCTTCCGGTATTAACTAAATTAACCGAATGTTTCCATCCATTTTTAAAAGTTAAATGACAAATAGTTTAAAAAAAAGTTTAAAAAGATAAACAGAGTTCAAATTAAAGGACTGAACATTAAAAACTCATCAAATTGAATCATGTTCTTAAAAAATATTTATTATTTAATGTTTTATATGTCTGAGAGAGTAGAGAAAGTGTTTAAGTATCCTTAAACTTGGCCAATAAGTTTGTCAGTTAGAATGTACAGTATGGAACTAATTTTCAACATATATGACTCAAACTTTCTATTTGAAGGCCTACAGAGAATGTGAATGAACTCATTTCTGAATGTGTGTTTCATGGACAGCTGAAGCACTGCTATCAAACTCCTATCACTGTTGATTAATAGGCTTTATTTAAACATGGTCAAATAAATAAAGTGGAAACTTTTTTGTTTTAAGAGAAGAAAAAACACAAAAACGCAATCTTCACAAATTGTTTTCAGAAGAAAAAAATAAGAACAAATTTTCCTGTGTATTCAGGAATATTTTATTAACATCCTTTTAAAATATGACTTTGCAAACATTTTTTAAACAGAGCTAAAATACATTCTTTGGATATTTTTTTAAAACCCCCCAATTTTTTTTTAATGTAAAATATGGTTAGGGGTTTCTAGGCCCCGACATAATTTGTAGATCCTCTGTGCTGATTTTTGGGAATGATCCACTGTCTTTTGTGACATATTTAAAGTAAAAATTAGCTTAGCTTACTACATTAGTAGTTGAAAAAAAATTGCCTAAATTTATCAATTTATTTTCTGTTTTTAATCATAGAACCTACTGACCTACTGTACAACGAGGACCTGGTCAGATGCCCTCTACAGGAAAATGAAGGCCACCAGTGGGTGCTGTTCTGGATACTTCAGAGGAAGATGTACAGAGGCAGATCTTCGGGGTGCAGACAAGCAGATACCTACTCGAGGAGCAAGCGGCAGAGATCCTAAAAGCATGACATTGAGATGAGGTTATGCTGAGCTGTGACCTGTGCGTCCTCCTGTGTGCATTTGGAAAGTAGTATAGCAGCGGAGGCCAGGAGGGGAGGAGCTTGAGAAGGTGGCCTACAAACAGTCTAAAATCAGTATTCTCAGAGGAATCCCATTCCAATGTGGTTGCCAAGTCAGACTGTATTGGCTTTTACAAAGCCCATTTTCTGACAGGTTGTTGTACGCTGTAGAACAAGAGGATACTTAAGGATACATCCACCACCTGGAACAGAATATTCCAAAACCACTTTTGGAAATCTATGCCAATAAAAAGGAAGATCCAAGTAAAGCAAAGCTGGCAAATCTGGCAAAGCGCAAGCTGAGGAAGCTGCAGAAGGGGCTTGATGAAGGTGTAGCCATCTACCAATTAAAAAAGAGATGCAAAATAGAGACACTTTAAGATCTTGCATCCTTAATTATCCTTATTGGGTAGTAGCGTGTTGTATATATATATATATATATATATATATATATATATATATATATATATATATATATATATATATATATATATATATATATATATATATATATATAAGAAAAGATTTACCTAACATAATATACACTACTATTCAAAAGTTTGGGGTCAGTTACATTTCTTTTTATATAAATGTATACTTTAATTATTCAAAGATGGTAGTAAATACATTTATAATGTAACAAAACATCTCTCTTTCAAATAAATGCTGTTCCCTTGAACCTTCTGTTAAGAATCAAATATATGACAAATATATGCTTCCACTAAAAGTGTTAAAATCAACTAAAAGTTGTGCTCCAAAATCGTGTCATTGATAGAAACTAAAACTTACTTTCTCAACATAACAGAATGTCTTTATCCAGTTGAAATGTCTCCAGGTCCCTTCTGATGTCTGGATAGTCCTTCAGAACAGAATGAAAGGAGTCCACCGACAAGGAAAAAAGCTGACAGATAGTCAGAGCTTGTACTGTGGCCAAATGCCTTCCTCTTGTTAAGAGACATGACTCTGGAGAAGAGAAGGAGAGTCATTATTTATAAGGGATAGTTCACCCAAAAATGAATCTATCCTATAATTATTCTTCAAAATATTTTCTTTTGTGTTCGACAGAAGAAACAAACTCAAACAGGATTGAAACAACCTGAGGCTGAGTAAATGATGGCTGAATTTTTAGCTGAACAATCCCTTTTACACAGCTTACTAATAAATTATTTAAAGACATGAGTATTACAAACAACACAGACTCCATATAGTCCAAACAGACATTGCATTGACAAAGCAACGTGACTCGAGTCAAACCTCCAAAGTAGTGTCCATCACACAGTTCCCTATGGAAAAACTCTTTCTCCACAAGGACCTGCCCGTGCTCGATGAAGAACATGCGGTCACCAGGAGCGTTCTGGCGGATGATGATGTCACCCTCCTGATAGACCTCATACTGCAGCTCCAGGAGAATGGCATTGACGAAGTTTATATCACAGTTCCGGAAAAAGGGAGCTTTTCTCACATGGACCGAGCACATGGTCTTCAGAATTTCCTAACAAATCCATTCGAACGATCATTAAACTATAAAAACATTAAAAGCATGATCAAAACATCTTTAAAATGACCACTATCTCGCAGTTCCAAAAGTGAGCAGTACCTCTCTGAGAGATGAAGACACCCACTTCAGGACATCTTTCTCATCATACCATTTCCCTTCATAACGAGCCTGAAAGTAGTTGCTGATGTGCATACGAAGGGTTTTGGGAAGCTTCATGAAAGTCATGTAATCTTCCAGATGATTCATCTATGTGAAAACAAGCACAAAACAGAACAAAAAAGAGAAAATGTGAATGGCATCCCCAATAGCAATCTAACATGTTGCTTAGCAGTATATTTGTTTTCCTCGCACCTTGTTCTGGTATGCTCTTGCTGGTATGTCCACATCAGTCATCATTGCAGCAGTGTTGGCGACCATCACCGTGTACATGATGGCTCCAGACACAATGCTAGTCATGACTATCCACAGCTCAACCTCATCTGAAAAAAACAAACAAAACCCATTAGGTGTTAAAAGAAGATTTCAGTTGTGGCATAAAATGAACATTTTGCTAAATCAGCTGATCAAAAGTATACTCCTTGCTTGTGGGTGTGTCAGAGGAACCGTATGATATTGCAGTCATATGAGAGAGGGCCCGAAAGACTCCAAAAGAGTACTTCTCTCCCACTGTGGCATTCTGACAAATTACACAACACAAAGTGTTGACATTAATACTTTATTTGTAAACATTAAAACCATAAAATAAATTGCACACGCTCTGCAAAACACTCTCAGAAAAAAAAGGTACAAAAGTTGTCAACAGGGTGCTTAATTTTTGTAAAGGTACACTCTTACTTTTTACTTACCCATAAAGTGTGCATATTGGTACCTTAAAGATACATATTAGTCCCTAAAGTTTACATATTAGTACCTATTTGGTACATATAAGAACATTTTGAAAGGATACTACACCAGTGACAGCTTTTGTACCCTTTTTCTGATTCTTAATCGCAGCATTGTAGCTCAGTTAATAATAATAGCAGTGAAAATGACCTCAGAGGACTTGAGTACTGTTATTTCTGTAATATTGTTATAGTGTTCATAGAATAATATACACGATTTCAGACTACTTTCTAGAGCATATCTAGAAAAGATATATTAAAAAGGTTCATGAGTGTATAAAATATGATTCATTTCCATGACATTTCCAGGCCTTGCAAGAACATTTTTCTAATTCAGTGATATTCCCATTAGTGTGGGAATGCTGTTTATGTGAATATGCTGCTCAGACACTTACCATTAGATTCTCTCTTCTAACCCAGCAGTCTGAGGGAAACTCCTCAAGCATGGGCACAAAATACTGAATACAGCCATTCCAGTGGCACAGCAGGAAAATCATCATAAATAATGACAAGATTCTCAGGAACACCCTCACCACCTCCAAGTTGGCATTTGAAACCTATATGATTAGAGCAATCAAAAGCATTATTCAAAAAGAAAAAAAAAAACATTTTCTGAATGATGACTTATAAAACATGATATTCAGTGTTGTCTCATGAAGATAAGGTCAGTTTCACATGTTCAGGCAGTTCATTACTTACTCTCTCCACCTCATTGAAAAACCTAACAAGCCTTGACACACGCAGCAGGCGGACAAGACTGAGGATTCTCACAAACATCAAGATGCGCATCATTTTGCCTGCTTTGGATGAGGGAGAGTCACTGTGGTATTGCAGGTCCTAGCATGAGAAGGGCACAAAACACATGTTTTCCATTTAGAGCTATACAATTTCAATTCAGCCAAAAGATTTTTTGCAGAAAAAGGCACATTACCGCAATAAGAAGTATGTAACCAACTGGGAATGCTGCTACCACATCAGGTATAAACCAGCTTTTTAAATAGTGCTGTCGAATGCTTTTCAAATCCAGAATGGCTCCCTGTATAACACACAGAATGATTCACTGGAGAGGTTTAAGCAAGTTGCTATTTGTAATGGCTAATTCTTACCTCACTGTCATCTTTAATGATCCCCATGCGAAAGTTAAGCCCCACGTCAATCAGGAACAGAGTGTCTGAGAACACGTTAAAACCCTCCCAACCTACTCCACTGTTCCCATCCAGAAAGGCAATCTCCATCGGAATGCCAATTAGATTCAGAAATGTTATGGCCACCATACACATGATGTAATAACTCCTGCGAAAAGCGAAAATAAGAACAAGAGTTGCAAGATGGCATTTTTGCATGACTCATTTCAAAACACATTAGTATTTTTTTTCTATTTTAGATTATAACATATAGTTCATTTTAAGTTTTAATTCAATTTGAGTACAATTATATTTATATTTTATTTATAATTTTTTTTTAAAACAACCACAACAACAACAACATTAGCCTTCTAAGTAAAAACACCAGGACAGGTTAAGTGTACAGTACCTTAAACGACTGAAGGGATGGATGACCAACACTCCTTCCTCTTTCTGTCTAATGCACTCCTTCTCCACAGCCACCTCACTGCCGTAGACATACAGCGAGCGTCTGTTCAGCTGCGGCAGCAGGAGGTTTTTCCAGCTGCTCCAACAGAAGCGCCTGTGATTCTCAGGTGCGAGATGCTGCATTTCCAGGCACTGACTAAGCACTGTGATCACTGAAACACCACTAACATCTCTCGCAGTGCCTCTCTGATAACTTTATTTCTGGACTTTCTTTTATGCTGACTATTTCATCCACTTTTCTTCATCGTCTTCACGCTCGCACTCTTGCTTTCTCTCTCTTTCTCTCTCTCTCTCTCTCTCTCTCTCATGTGCGCACATGCACAGGCACAGGCACAGAGTAATTTTCCATCACAGTCCTCTGGCTCGGTCCAGAATGGGGAAGGAGATAAGTTCCAGAATTTCCATTCTTCCTCCTCTGTCAAACTAAGTATTGTCTCATCAACTATTCAGTATCTCTGCCTCGCGCTCACATCAGCTCAGCTCATCTGGACCGTGTGGCGGTTCTTTGACACAAGGTGGTTTTGAATATCACAACTATTGTTATCTGAACTAGACAGATGGTTCTGATAGAACCTTGCCCAAGGCTGACAATGGGAGGTGATAGAATTACTTACGCTCTTATTGAGCATAAATGACTGTACTGATATGACAGAGGTCCTTTTTTAATGAACACTCAAGAGTGCATAGATAACAGAAAGAGACAGAATACAGGTATCTATTTTTGCAGGCCTTTTTAATTTTGGAGAAATCAGAGTTTAACCTTGATTTCTTAGGTACGGCTGTGAAACTGGAATGTGTTTTCAATGTGGATGTGTTTACATCAAAAACAGACACCTGCAGCTTACCACATCACAATGGTGGAGCCCACTAGATCTCCAGTAAGCTGAATACAGTATTGTGTTGCAAAGGCAGCCTATGTTTATGAGAGTCACTACAGTGTTGAATTTCAAAGTGGTATCCAAGTAATGCAACGGGTCACCGATCATTCTCAGAAGGCAACAAACACCTAAACTGCATCCATTCATTGTAATCTACATATCACATTGCATTCAGTTATCAAGTGGGTGACTGAATTCATTAAAACATGACTAGTCACTGGTTTCATTAACAAGCTTTACTGTGAAGCTTCTGTCTAGTTAAAATACTAAATTATGCTTTCATGCAACAATTTAATTTGTGAAACTTTAAATAAAAAAAACAAGGATGTTATATAAATAATAAAAAGGCATACTTATAAGTATTATTATATTAATTGCCAATTGCCAATATGCTTAAAACTCATAAAATAATATATTTAAGTACTCTCTCTATATATATATGTGTGTTTATGTGTGTGTGTGTGTGTGTGTGTGTGTGTGTGCGTGCGTAACCACTGCAATTGTTCTCTGAATAATTACACATCTGTTTACATGTTTTAAAAATCATGTGTAATTAATTGGACACAGCACTTTCTGAATTCATGTTTGAGGTACAGTATGGTTGTTGAATTTATGTTGTAGAAAAAATCTGCAAAGTCACCTTTTGTCAACTGCTAAATTAAGCACATACAAATGAGCAAAAATATACCAAACCCCAGTAGAACGCCTGAGGGAATCCATGCTGAGTTAGCGTTCTGTGTTGGGCTACAATCGACGTCATGACTGAAAAGTTCTATTTTTGCTGCTCATAGCATGCTGAACATAGCAGAAAATGCAGAGAAAATGCAATAGAAACATTTATCAACACAATATTTTGCAATATAAGCTGTTACCCAAGTATGTGTCAGACTTGATGCAAGTTGCACATTCAGTGACAGGCATACAAGACAGCATTGTTTTTGCTACTTTGGGGTTTGGGTTCTGTTTCAGGTAGACTGATTGTCATTTTGACATTCATTCCCCTCTTCAAGTAAATTAGATTGTAATGAAAATAATCAACCCCAAAAGCTCACTTACAATAATCAATATTGATTTTTTAATTTATGTTGATTATCAAAGGAAATACTCAATGTAATCTTGAAATTACTTTATTTTCTGTATACAGAGACATAACTGTTACACATTAAAAGCTACATGTGCCCATGTTTCACTTCTTTTGAAGTCCCACTTATGTACAGAATGTAAAACAGGTCTGAGGTCTAGTGTCTGTTTAGCAGTTCTTGACAAAAACATAAGCCAATTCTGAATAAACAGAGGAACAGTTTTGGATGGATTACACCTATAATTCTCACAAAAAAATCGATTATCTTCAATATCGAATATATCATCCATGAAGTAAGCTGTATCAGTATGAACATATTTTCTTTTGTAAGCTGCATAAATGAAAAGTAGAGTTATGTGAATTTGCCTGCAAAAGACTGTTTATAACACACGATCATCTGACATAAATATAAAACATGAGACAATATGATTAAACTATGTATCTAAGTATGTAATTACAGTTCTATGAAAATATGCATTAAAATGAATACATTGAAAATGTAACTAATATAAAATAATATTATGATAATATTAACAATAATAAAACCTAAACGTTTAAATGACTTATATTTTGTACAAGACTTTTATTGTGTTTTATTGTTCGTCATATTTCTATGCCCTGATTTTAAATCGAATCGCGTTTCATTTAACTTTAGCCATAAATGTGTGTGAATGTAAATCATATTTAGTTTATTAATGGCAGAAGCTTAGTTGGTAATTTAATTGTTTTTTTTATTTAAAGGTACTGAGTCGGAAGTTACGACATACTTCCTCTTTCACGGGTTGTGCTGTTTGACAGAAGAGGTTGTGTAAGGAAGGACACACGTGAGCACACCAGTCTCTACTTTATAAAGAGTGAGTACAAGTTTGTTAAAGATATGTTTTTATTTAATTACCTGACGATTTAAATGTTTTTTACATCCGATAAAACACAGAAACTTTGGCAGCGAGGTGTAACAGCTAACGTTAGTGTCACATCGAAACGTTGAACGACAGAGGACATGATGTAACCAGTAACATGGTGGCTGTATGTTACGTTGAGACGGAAGATTATAGCTTATAAATTCTATATCCCCTACTCGTTTGTTTTTCCTCGGACAGCGTTTGTTAGTGGAGATGTCGAGCCTGTCAGCAGCAAGTGTGGAGGCTTCAGCAGCTCAAGAGGGGACAGAGCAGAAGAAACCTCTCAAACCATGCTGTGCGTGTCCCGAGACCAAGAAAGCACGAGACGCCTGGTGAGAAGACATTGAGCTATTAGTTAACTTCCTCTTTAAATAGATAGTTTACCTACAAATTCAGTCATTATTTAAATAGTTATTTCTTGTGTTGTCCCAAACCTGCATGGACTTATTTTGTGAAGCACAAAAAAAAAAAAACGTTTTGAAGGATTGCACTGATAAGTATTCTACTTTAACAAGGAAGTGAGATTTTCACACTTTCGAAAGGATGCACATCCCCATAAAAGTAGTCTTTATATTAATTGTACACTAATAGACAAGTGCTTGTGTAGGATTGTCACAGGAGCAGTTCTCTTTGAGTTTTCCAATGGAGCAGTATGAGGCTGAATAAATAACTTGAATTATATTTTTGGGTAAACCCTTCCTATAAATTTTTAGCAGGATGTCATGACACACTGTTGTCTTCATTGCAGCATAATTGAAAAGGGAGAAGAAAGCTGCACAGATCTCATTGAAGCACACAAGGAATGTATGAGGGCACTTGGCTTTAAGATATAACCACCACCATCATCATCATCATCATCAGATTGAGTGAATGGTAAGTGTAGCGACAATGACCAGTCTCTTACAAACAATATCCTTGGTGATATTTCTCAGATTTAATTTTCCACTACATAAATAAAAATAAATAAATCTGTATCTTATGTTTTGAGGACTTTTTTTTTGTTTCTTTAAAGAATCATTTATAATGTTTTTTTTAATTTGTCTTTTCTTTCTTTTTGTAGTGTGTGACAACCTGTGTGAAATGGAACCTGGTGCGCTCTTTTATTTATACTTTTACACTGCAGGGACGATTTTGTAGGGCTGAATTTATTCCTCTGAGGGAAATGTTGTCTGTCTTTTTATTTTTCTTATGTCTTTCTTTTTATTTTATTTTCTTTCTTATGTGATTTGTGTACGTTTATGGTCAATAAAGATCCTATGCAAGATGTTAGCCATTCTCTTTTCTTGTATCTTCACTTCTTGTTAAGAGATTCTTATAACAAGGCTGGCCTTTTCTTTTTACAGCCTGTTTAAAATTATTCAGTCTAATCAATATGTCACACATGCTAGATTTGGTTATTTTATCACATTAAATTATTGATGAAGTTGTGTCTCTTGCTTGACACCATGAAGGCCAAGCAGTTTTCTGCAAACAGACGATTCTTCCAGGCTTCTCACTCGACTGGTTTTTGAATTCCTTGTACCAGCACTTGGCTGGCGACAGCTGCACTTAACTATGCACGCAGGCCTAAAATAGAGCTGCTGCTTCCAGCACACTCTAATCTGAGGTCTACTCGCAGAAGAGCTTTTATTCTGTATCACACCTGGTGTGAACCCAGCAAATGCAATTCAGAATTAGCATTTTCTCCTAAGGATTTTACAGCGTGCACAATCAAGTTTGTCACTGACACAAACACAAGAACAGATTGCTTATTTAGCTAATTTCGCTATTCGTGCTTATAATTACCATATAATTATGGGCAATATTTATGTGTAATTAAATACCAAAATATGCATAAATTATATTTTTGATATTAAATGTGTAAAAAAACAATTCTAGTTTATTTCTGTCATTCAAATGTTTTTCATGGAGCTTGAATACAATGAGAATGTGTGCACAGTATGTGAGTGGGAACATTTTTATCAGCATGACTTTCTTGCAGGGTACATGTCAAACTGACAACTTTGAATGACAACTTTAACACACTCTTATTGTCTATAAATTAGCTTGTGCAGGATCTCCAGTTATGTTTCCATCTATATAAACTGTCATAATCAAGAGGAAAAACAAATTAATCACCACAAAACCATTTGTCATTCCAGTGTAGTTCAGTAGTATGTTTCATTTGTGTTAAAATACGACATAACACCTCCACAATATCACTGCACAGCTCCTGCAATGGATTATTTTTGTTGCATAATTCCCAGTATCAAAATGGAGATGTCTAAAAAAAAAAAAAAAAACGCAGTTCCTCATCTTCTCTAGCTTTTGTTGAATGGATTTGCTCTCACTAACCTAAAACTGCTCGACAGCACAGTTTGGAAAGCCTTTCTCATTAAATTACATATATTTTCCTTAAAAGTGGTTCTATTAATTTTCCCAGTGATGAAATTAAGAACAATATATATATATATATATATATATATATATATATATATTTTTTTTTTTTTTTTTAGATGGACCAAAAGGTTTATCAATAATCAAATTCTTAATCAAATATATAACCATCTGGAGAATTTGATCATAACAACTGGTCATTTTGTGATAAACAGATTGGAAAAAGTGAGCATTTATTTATTTAATCAAATGTAACTGTTTATTCCCCTAATTTGACAGTTTCTCTGGATTAACAAAATATGTGAGCTCTGGTGTATTTATAAAAATGGAACATGTAGCTTAACAATTCTATAATTATTATTCTTGGAAATGTCTTTTTACACAGATTCCTGAAAATATCAAAATTTCTTTATTCTTATATGAATGGCAATTAATAAATTAGTGTTCTAAAACAGTTAATTGCCATTTGTCCTTAATATTTTGATATCAATGGAGTAACAAAAGCAATGGGCACTCAAGAACATGATGTAAATGCAGTGCCATTTAGCATTTTACCCTTTGAAAGCACAGCAATAACAATATTCTCATAATTTATGCTATTATAAAAGAAATAATAAAAGAAACAGAATTCACTCACTCCTGCACTCCACTGCAATGTAGCAGAATATTAACTACCAACAACTGCTGAGCCAAGTTATGTGAAATTACAGAAAGAAATGGCCAGGGAGGAGATGGTAAATCTTGTTCTATGACCTCCCCTGTTGCTTGATCTCTCTCAGATTCTCTAAATATGATCCTCCTCCCCTCAAACACCAATTTGAGCTGGAATACAAATTGTCTTTTTGACTGTAAGAATACAAGTGTTGGTGACATCTGGCAGAGATTTCAGAGATCTTAACAGATGTCAATGAAAGCTTCTCTTTGTGTCACTTGTTATCGTAATCACTCTGCCCGGCCATCATTGTGTTATGTTAAGTAGCGACTCTTGCAAGTCTGCTTTCTGTTAGTTGCTCTTTCTTCCTTGGGTTTCAATTCCAAACATGGTTATCCTTCTCAGGGTCTCTATCCCCGCCTCTCCCACTCCATGTTTCCAGTAGTCCAGTGTAGGACTGGGAACAGAAGCAGAGACAGTATAGGGCTGATATTGTCAAATTCAAAGGAACAGTGGGTGTCAATGGATTGAAATTATGAAGCTTCTTTCATTCCAACTATTTCTGGCGGTAAGAGGTGTCTTGGTTGCTAGAGGCTGAGGGGGAAAATATTTTTTTATATATTTATCTGATATTAATTTTATATTTTTAACATACCTTGGGCTTATGAACCTCTACTTTTTCCAACAAGGCATTTGATGACCTTTTTTTTATTTTTTTTATTCTGTTTCCATTGAATTGAAGAACACAGAGCCAAAAACATGAACGACTCTACGTTGACTGACTCTATAATTTACAATCACACACTGGGCAATGGATGCAACAACAGCAACGAAGGTGCCATCTACCATCTGGGTAACACTATTCTTTTTTTGGGCTATATGGGTGGTAGTGGAGCATATGGGGCTCTGTACATCTTCAGCTTTTTGACTCCTGCTTTCCTCATGTGTGGCCTTGATGTCTTCCTCTGGAATTTGCTGCTGATGCTGCAGTGTTTGGTCCAGGTGTGTCATCTGATTTTTCGGCTGATGCAGGACGGTATAGCTCATGAGGAGCTTTCTGCGCTTTACACAGCAGCCTATCTGCCTCTGGATGTACCTGTGCAGGTGTTCAAAGAGATCACCACTGCCAGCGAGAGCAAAGTGCTCTCTCTAGCAGCTGAGGAGACATATGCTGTCGAGGGGAAGACACCCATTGACCAGTTGTCTTTTCTTCTTTCTGGCAGGTGAGAAACAGAATGTTTGGCAGAGTTGTAGACTCTCATTGGGTTCTCTGGATTAGTGATTGATTTTGAACTGGTACTCTTAACACTATCATTACTGTAAACACATACTTTTTGTACTAATCTGAATGCTTGCAGTTACAAAAATCATTAAACATTTAATTTATACATACATACAGTTCATTAATATTAGTAGCCTAGGGCTGGTCCGAATGCCAGTTTTTGGAGCTTCGAAGCTTCGGTAGTAAATAACACCGAATATTCGAAGCTTCGGAGTGACGGGGTTAAACATATTCTTCTCTCTAATAAAGACAGGAATCTCTGTGTCTGTCTGCCTTTCTGTTAGCGTTTAATTTAGCCTATGTTGAGAACCGTTCATCCAATTGACTTCACGCGTGGCGGGTGTGTTGCTGCTGACACAAAGGAGTGCAGTGTTGCGCTTTGGTGCAATATGGACATGCACACATTAAGAATTAGTAAAAAGTACAGAACAGTGAGCAAGAAGCAGCGCGGTCACTTTTCCGTGCCGTACCGTGCCAGGCAGCACAGATACGGTTTAATTTTCCACTGTGATGCCGGAGCTCTTTGGAATGCAATACAAATGCGTCAGTCGTTGCCTTATGCAGGTTTAATATAAACAGCGAAATGGATGATGATCAGATATTTCTGTTTTTGGGACTCATTTTTTTAAATCTGATATTTACGGTGCCTGTGAGAGGACATGGTCCATTAGTTCTGTTGTGGCCATGAAATATTAACTCGTGGGAACGTCATATGTCGTGGGCACAAGATCATGTTGTCGAGGTAACGACATCCTTAGGTCGTATCCTTGAGATGTTATGTTGAGGGAAAGACATCCATTTCTTGTGGCGACGACGACTTATGTTGAGGGAACTATTTTTCAAATCCATGAATACAAAAAGTTAATTTCTAAGAACTTAGTAGGCTATGTTTCATACCAGATCTTATTCCTTTACAGGATTAGAGTGTCCGTAGAAGGTCAGTTTCTCCATTATATCTTCCCTCACCAGTTTCTTGATTCTCCAGAATGGGAGTCTGTAAGACCAACAGAGGAAGGGAACTTCCAGGTACTGTAACATACCATTTTTTATTTTAAGTACCAATGTGATCAAGTACATCATGTCAAAATATTTTAGTCTGTGCCACTGAGCAAAATGATTCAATTTAATACTACCATAAAATATTTCATGCCCTAAAAGCTCCCATGAACCTTTTTGTTCGCAGGTGACACAAACCGCAGAAACGGACTGCTATTACATCTCTTGGCGCAGACGTCAGCTTTACCTTCTGCAGTCTAAGGATCGTTACATTGCCTGACTTTTCTCAGTCATGCTTGGAAGTGACATTGCTGACAAACTGTACTGGCTCAGTGACAAGCTGTTTGCCAAGAGTGGTGTGCATCTTGATATCCGTCTGCCCAGACTCTACCACATCCTCGCCACAGGGCAGTGAGGGTGGCAGTGCTAGTTCACCGAACAATGGGAGCCAAGGAGATGCTACAGTCATGAGGGGTGATCAAGAACCGTCTAACCAGGGCTCAAATGCAAGAAACATTCATCCTGACCAGAGAAAGACCCCTGGGCCCAAATCTCCACAGCAGCTCTGGCCCTCAGACACAGAGATGCCCTCTGGTGAGGATTCAACCAGCTTGCTTCTGGAGGACTTTGCTGATATGACAGGCTCTGTAATGGACTATGGGAATGAGAGAGATTATTTGAAGTAAAGTTTGGGGTGTTGACGCTAACACACTGGGACACTTCTTAAATCACAATGCAAGTACACAAGTAAGAATTGACTAAATTCATATGCAAGCAAGGAATGTCAATAAGTGAAAGTCGTGACATTTGCCAAGTATGGTAACCCATACTCAGAATTGGTGCTCTGCATTTAACCCATCCAGTGCACACACACCCGGAGCAGTGGGCAGCTATAGATTCAGTACCCAGGGAGCAACTGGGGGTTCAGTGGCTTGCTCATGGGCACTTCAGCCGTGGGTACTGAGGGTGGAAGAGAGCACTGTTCATTCATTCCCTCAACCTACAACTCCTGCCAGCACCAAGACTCAAACCGGGGACCTTTTGGTAACTAGTCTGGCTCTCGAACCATTAGGCCACAGCTGCCCCTATTGAAGACATGGGACACACTATAGTTAATATAATAATATTGAATATATAATTATTTTGAAAATGTTAATTTTTTATTATAGTTTATTTTTATTAAATGTATTATGATTATATTGATAATATTGTTTATATATACACACACACACACTATGATGTTATTTAATTACATTTTAATATATTTATTTTTTTCATTTATAACAGTGTAGGCTTATTATTATAATGCTATTTATTTAAAATGTAGTTAAAATCACATTGTAGGCATTATTATTAATATATTCATACTATTCATTCATGATTTCATGCAATTAACATTATTTCTACAATGATTTGTGTATAGGGTTCTGTAATATCACTCTTAACTTCAAATCATTGTTTAACTCAAATAAACAACAGAAAGTCAATGGTATGCCCTCATTTAACATATACTGTATGTCCATTCTGGTAAGAGGACAGGGCTTCCTTGGGTGAGAGATAGGTTTTATTTAGTACATGGTAGTGGAGTTATCTTCAGCGTTTCTGTCCTAGGATATTTTTTGACATAGGTTTCTATGTTTAGGAGAAGGCTGGTTTCATTTTACTACATACACTTGTGCCGGAGGCTGGATGAAAGGGTTTGGGACATCCAGGGATCCAAACATACCAAGTCTGTCTATCCAGCACTCCTCCCTCTTGAAATACTTTGCTTTGCCAACAAGGACTAGATTGCACTTTGTAGGGTACTGGACAGTGGGGCAGTTGTGGGAGGAGGGTTCCACTGTTATTTGAGACACATCCTTCAAATGCTTGTTTCCAAAGGAATGAGATACATGGATCATGTCCAGAAATACAGCCTGTGCTATAGAAAACAATATGAGAACTACACTGATGGATAAAAACCATGCCTTTAGATGTGATTGTGTTACAATTATTTATGTGATTTATTGCAGTGTTCCCAATGACATTTTAATGTGTCACCTTTTTCCATACATCTAACAGAGAATGATACTCCAGGAAGACTTCGATTACAAAAGAGGATGTGCTCCTATGGCCCCTACTGACACCCCAAAGCTGTAAGAATGGTTTCAGCAGTATAAAGACCACTACACCTGAATGATTACTCCACTAAATCATAGTCCAATCGGTTTCCCCTCATACACATGAAGATAACATTAACACTGAACAGTTAAAAAAAAAAAAAAAAAAAAAAAAAAAAAAAAAAAAATTCACCAAATGTACTTTTGTTTAGGACAGTGACAGGACAAAAGATCAAACCTCCCAGAACAGACACTGTATTACATACGATTCCACATTGTTGGAATTTGTACTTCATTTGTAAAGGCAACAAATTATATTTTCAAACAAATATTTTAACAGCATTTCAGAGTTATACTAGATAAATCTCATTGTCTATCACAAAAGTGTGCTTTTTTGTAATAGGAAGTAAGTAAATGCTTCAGCAACATCTTCTGTATACTGACTATGTTATGAAAATATTTTCATGGGGCCAATTGTTAAGTGCTGGGTTCAAAATGTAATTCTTAAGATTTCAAAGCAGAGAAGGCTGTAAATGAACAGATTTAAATTTGTATTATCAATTATGCAGTTAGAAACACTCCTGCCAACTGAGTGTGGAGTTACAAACACAATTAGAGTGCCAGAATATTTAAATGTACCTGAAATGTCGCAACACTCCAAACAAGTTGTTTTGTGAAAACTATTTTATCAGTTTAAGCATTTCAATCCCCTTGTATCCTATTTATGTCTTTGTGTATGCCTCCCATGCAAAGTTTTAGTGTGTGACCTTTGCTTGAGTTTCACTAATTTAAGACTCTAAAAGCTGGTTAATGTATAAGCTCTCAAGTCGATTGTGTGTTTTTTATTTATTTTTTTATTTAGCACACCTGTACAAAGTCACGTGACCATGGTACTCCCCGTCCAATATTAATGTTCTTCACACATAATGGATCCAGCCCTCTGCAAATTGAACAAATAAATTCTAATTAATTACAGTGTAAAATGGGACATGTACTTTTTGTGTCCAAATCAAAATATGGAGTAATATAAATGAGTGCTCAGAAAAGCATATCATCGCCTTGGAATGACATTTGTCAAAATGGGAGTTATTCACATTCTTATTCTGTGACAACTTACGTACATTATGCAAATTTTTTTTTTTGGAAGCTGTATACATTGTGCATTTTTTGTTTTAGAAAACAAAAATGGTTCCATCTACATAATTCTATGGAATGCAAAAACTATAAGGCTCAATCTCTCAAAATTGCTCAGAATGCAGATAGAACCTTATGATTCCAAGGAGGTGAAATATTAAGGCTGCATTTACCTGGTTTGAGGAATTTCAGAGATGCAGATATAGGCGAATTGAATATCTCCTTGTCTGAAGAAACGTGCTCCTGTGTTTTTCACCTGCACTGAATCAATTTTACACAATTGTGCCGGGTGTGCAGTCACCTTTTTATACACCATTTCATCCTTATTTCTGAAATACATACATGTATAAACATATTCACACACGGTTCAGACAGTTAAAGGAGTAAACCTGTAATACAGGAAACACAGGCTGTCTCACATTAGTTATAACTTGTTGAAAATATAATGCATACAGTTTGAGTTTTAGCTCGGTCTCAGGGTGTCCCACGGTGATCAGGGTGAGCTGAATATCAGCACTCTTGTCTAAAGGGGAAACCCTCAATTCCACTAAGATGTGATGTGCTGAAAAAGAAAAAGAATAGAAGGGAATGAGAGGGATTATTTGGCTGTTACATTTATGACCATAACATTTATAAACTGTTCCATATAGTCTGTTTTTTTTTTTTTTTGGGGGGGGGGGGGGGGGGGGATGGAGGTGACTAAACGGTTCAAAAGTTTGGTATGGTCAAACTTTTTTTTTATGTTTTTGAAAGAGGTCTCTTATGCTCCCCTTCATTTATTTTAATAAAAGATATAGTAAAAACTAATAAAGTTAATATATTTTACAGAGTTATTTTAATAAACATTTTCAGCAGCCATTACATCTTCCATGTCATTCTTCAGAAATTATAATATGCTGATTTGTTACTCAAGAAACTACATTGAACATCAGTATTTAAAACAGCTGCGCTACTTAATATTTTTGTAGAAACATGTTGAAACCTTGTCAGTTTTATATAGAAGTGCATATAAAATTCAGAATAACAGTATTTAAAAAAAAAAAAAAAAAGTCTTTACGGTTACCTTACCCTTACTAAAAAGCTGTTAATACAAAGGTGTTAATGCCTGCAGTGTCTGTGAAAGTGGAATTGTGATAAATGACAAGTCATACACACCACAATAAGGAGCCGTAGCAGTGGTAAGGAGATAGACCTTTTCATGATTTGGCAGGGGAGTCACTGTTATCCCACTCTTTAATAAGCCTTAAAACACACACACACACACACACACACACAGGCTTGTGTCATACATTACCTGAAACAATGTGTCCTTTTGTTACATAATCAGCCTCAAGTGATGCATTGTCCAGTTGGAGCAAGCCATAATGTATACAAAAGAAATTTAAGCCTGATTAAGCACCTAAATGAACTAGAACATCAAGGTCATAACCACCCAAGATTAGATTAACATGCAAAGCCCTTCAGAATTATTATTCAGTCCTTGAGACACTTTTAAATACTTTGATACAATTATATAGGCCATTATAGGCCACATACAAATACTCTAACAATAATTATTAGCCAAATACTTTAGTTGCGTTCATAGACACTTTTCCTTTAAAAGACACTTTCTAAAAAGATGTTCCTTTCATTCTGCTTGTTCATCATTACCTATCTGTGGGCATGTGCCAGTGAAGGGGTCCTCACAGGTGATGCATTTTCCTGCCAGGAATTCCTCAAAGCTGGAGCAGGGGAAACCAGTAAGCGAACAGGAGCGGTTCAGGGCACTCGTGTAGACACTCAGTGCCCTCATGTGGTCACAAGTGACATAATCAAACACTGGTAAGTAGATAAAAAAAAAAGAAAAAGGGACAGATTCTCAACATCAAGCTAATTTAATTTAGCTTAAGGTCTCAGTTGTGCATCATTTTGTTGTCCACTTACTTGAAGCAAGATCTAAATGTGTACAACCTGGCTGGTCCATTCCACCATTTAGGAAGAAGTCCACATGCCCAACAGGAATAGATATACCAAACTCTGGCAAAAGTACAGATATTCAGTTGTGCACAAATACCTATACTTCGACCAACAATAGCACCAGTGGCATACTTATGAGCCCTTGTGGTTGGATAACAAATCAAGAATCTGTCAACAAACGTGTCCTGTTCCATATTAGACTGTTCTTGAATAAATAATAAATAACTTCGATTTCAGGCAAAGGACTGATTCACTCTTACGGTCAGAGTCCGTGTGAATGGCCTCAACAAATAAAGCGTCAGATGAATCCAGACGATCAAATGGAGCAGCCTTCTTGAACATCGGGCCTGCTGGGTCCAGACCTGAGGGCACAAAACTCAGATGTCCTGTATTATACTAAATTATTCATATTTATACACTTTTAGGGTTCCAAATAAATCTTAACTACTTCAAATTGTCAAATAAGGTATTTTCTCGCCAAGGCTGTGTGGCATAATTTCTCATTGTTTATTTGGATTGTGCTTCTCAGCTTCTGCTTTTGTCACAAAGCTTTGTAACAGAAATGAGTCGAACCAGACAAATGAAAGAGTCGATCAAAGCGATGTTTGAAACACGAGAGCCGAATTCCTCAGGAAGTCATAAATCAGTTCTAGTGCCACAAGAACCAAGCAAGATAACCAACCAACCAACTTGTTCACACAACAGCTTTCAACATTAACACCACTGGAACAATTATTTACAATTTCAATTCAAAGAAGAGAAATTTGGTGCCAAATGTGTTGTTCGTAATGGAAATGCAACGCTGGACATCACATGTAAACCCAGGAGAACAAGTTAAACACTTCTACTGACTTCCCCCACCCAGCAGAACCAGACTGAAATTCCTAAGGGGAGGGGGGGGGGGGCTTTAAACCTCTGCCATTCTCATGACAAAGACTTTTCTGTGAAGACAAAGAAACTGCTTTTGTACATATATATGGACCAGAATGAACTCAAAAAGACTTATAAATGAATCAGTCCATCGCTTAACTCCATATTCATTTATGTGTAACCCACACATTTGACTATCATTTTATAATCACTTATTGTGTATGTTTTTTTTTATAACTATGGCATAGCTTAACGATGCATAATTGTGTTTGGTATGTCTGTGATTGAATTTTCTTGCTTGATATTGTCCTGACAATCATTTATTTGTAAAATATATCATATTCTTGTTATAGGAATCATGTCCAAAATCAGACCCTGCCAGAGCAGGAAAACTCGGACCACATGCTTGGTAAGATAAACAAATGATTTATGATACCCCCGAGCCAAGACAATATCTGATTGGTCAAGACAACATTTGAGGTGTGGCCAACAGGCAAGTTTAAAAACTGAAGACATCGTAAAATCTTGGCTTTTAGTTCTAGTCTCTAGCCATGCTTCTGCTAGCTTGTAGCTTCTAGCCATGCTATTTGTCATCACTGTTCTTTGAGTGCGTTTCCTGTGGGCTTCAGCCTGCATGCTTGCTGCTACTTAGCCACGATGAGAAGGAACACAACCTAGTCTCGTCAAACTTTATTTCTTTTATTTTCCGTTTGAGAGTTTCGTGTTCTGAGTTAAGTTTTGTAACGTCGAGTCTCCGACGCTTGACCTCGGGTGCCCATTCAACTTCAACCAGCCCACACGACTCTGCACTTTCAGCCAACGCCCAACAACCACGGGCTTCCCAAGACGTCACTTCACTACTGAACTTCCAGCCAATCAACGACTTCGGGATAGCCCTTTCACCGGGGCTCCTTCTTCACAGGAGACGCAAGTAACTTTACCTCCAGACTGTGACCTTTGCTGGTGTATCTAATATAATTTTAACCTCATTGAAGAACTCAATGCGAGCGCTAATTACGTGATTGATGGTTGTTCATGTTTATGCAATTTAACGTATTGCTGTAAACTTGGGATTCCATATTTCCATTATCTTAAACTCATCTTTTCCTAACTTTCGACCTTCCTGCAACTTGTGGGAACGTGTGAGTGCGTGCGTTTATGTGTTAGATTAGTTTAGATTTATCTAATAAACCCTTATTTGTATTGAAAATAGAAGTATCTTGTGTTTTGTGCTTACAAGTTAATGTCTTAAATTGCCAATCTTGTTACTGTGCTAATTGATAGTGTTTCACTATACTTTGGATATTAATATCCAGCGCAGATTTTATGTTAAACGGCTCGTTCACTGAACCGCAGGGCGTCTCCATGACCAGCCGTGAAACAGTGATTCTGTTCAAATTCCCTTTAAATTCTTAAATGATTCCCTTTGAGCTAAATTGACCTGTTTCCCATACAGCTTCATTCAGTATCAGGGCTCACACAATTTCAAAATCCCTGGTAGACCTTCGGGCAGGCATTCTTCAGATTTTGTTAGCCCAAAATTAAATTTAACTAGCCAAAATAAAAGGGACATTGGCTGATCTTCACTGCAGACAAATCAGCATGATCAAAAACTTTAATGATTGTATTTTTTCCTTCAAATAGCAAGTCGAGAGCAGGATTGCAATGCATCACAAATCTCACAGTTCGGATCATTACAGTCCTAGTAGCAGAACCAAAAAAAAATGTAAACCATCAGTAATAAACGATAGATAGATACATAAATAAATGAAATAAAGTTACAAATAAGAGTAAGGTCTAGCATTAGTTTTCAGGTAAATAAGTGGTTATAATTAAGTGTAAAATAACACCCTATAGCGTCCTCTGAATAAATCACATATAGATATTTGTTAAAGCTGACAGGAGCAGATATTTATTGGACGCTACACCTTTAAGAAGAATGCATGGAATGATGCACATGTGATTTCTTTCTTGCCAGTGTGTGAGTCTCAATCAGTCCCCAATATACACAATTTAATGCTAAAGTTACCAGGATTCTGCAATGTCTATTCCAAAAATCATATTTTAATACACTAAGTCTCCACATTCCATACACAGTACTCAACCAATTTGGCCACAAAAATCTAAATTATACAAAATGTACAAACTCTGAAAAAGTCAATTTTAATTTTATGTTTCTATATTACACACACACACACACACACACACATACACACACATATATATATATATATATATATATATAAACTTGTTTTTTTTTTCCCACGTGTTTCTCAATGCAGAAATACACGGACCCAGTCCATTCAGATGTAATGATGCTTATTTTCTCGGTGCGCACAAATAACATCACACGAGTACAGAATTGAGTTCTCATTTGCCTCTTCTTGTGCTTGAATGGTTTAAAATGCTGCCAATGATGAACTACTATCCATTTCAACACAAGCCGAGTGAATAATGCAAATCAAGGAAGGAATTTTATATCACTATAAAGATTCAAGATAGCCCATCGTGATAGCAGGGATTCATTTTGGTAGACTGTATCTGGAACGTGAGGCTAGTGATATTGCAAGCCCTGAGTGTGGTACAGTGTTGGTCTTTGTTCCATTTGAGTGTCGCATCTTCAAAAGTCTCATCACAACATAATTAATAACATGTGGCATCATAACAGCATTATGCAAATCAGAAGAGATCATTTAAATACAGGTACATTTAGGGCACAAATGAGAAATCTAGTGAAAATCTACTTTTCTACTCAAATTTAATTATTTCTTTTCTTGACAAAATACTATGAACATAATTTACATTGTTAGCATAATTAACATGAATATCAAAAGGTCTTTATATAATAATTTGTTATTGTTTATTGATTTTTGTACAAGTTTAAATGTTTTATTATATTTGCTAAATGTATATTTGTTTCCACTTTTGCTTTAATGACAGATTTTGAAACCTATTTTTAATATGATCTTACTTTGGGAATCCACTGTATTGCATTTTGAGCAATTATATTAAAATATTACCTGTAATTCGACCCAGCTTGCCTTCAAATAGGGTCCCAACAAATCCAGACACATGTGCTCCAAGACTCATACCAATGAAATGGAAAGATTCTAGTGTGCTTCCATGTTTCTACAAAGGACACAACAAAAATTAACTTTTATTATTCTTGTACAATCTGTTTACTGTGATGCATTTTCTGTGTACTGATCATTATGAATAATCTTTTTTCTGTTTATTACTTCTAGCATATGGAAACTGCTCTAAAAAGTCTTTAGAATTCAGGGGTCAAATGTTTTATGGAGTCTGTAACGCTTGAACATAACCAAAACATTAAGGCTTTTACCGTAAGCTTATTGATGAGCTCTGAAATCTGCACTGCCACCTCCTTGTAGTTCTCTACCACCAGGTTATAAGCAAAGGAGGCTACAAATTCCCAATCGACCACCAGAACATTAAGGTCCTCTTCTCGCAGTAGAGCCTTGGCTAAGTCACTCATCCCAGAAGGCTTACTGCCCAAAGGCCTAAAAGAAGAAGAAAAAAAAGAATCATCGGTGTAAAATCTCGTTCACAAGCATTGCTTTCCTATCATAAAATGCTTCTAAATAAATGTTTTACCTGTATCCGTGAACTATGACTTTGGTGGGGAGTGAGGAGTTGAAGTAAGCCGTGTGTTTCTGGGTTTGGTTGAGGCAGTCTTGTGTGAAGAGGCTGGCACAGTCTGCATTATTTCGTGTAAGAAGAAAGTACTGAACCCTGAGCTTGATGCCCTGTCTGTATTGCTGCCAAATGGTGTTGTTGAAGTCAGCACACTTCTTTTGGGATGCTTGCTTATTACCTGTAAAATTGTATGCATGGAATTCAGGAGTATGCAACATCAACATCAGATTTTAATCTGTAATTGGTAGCTTCCCTGGTTTTACTGATGTCTGCTGTCCACTGATGTGCAAGTTTGAGTTTGGAAATTTGAATTTGTAAAGTAACATATAACATTAAATATAACATTAAATAAAGATAATCCTGTCATTTACAAAAAAAAAAAAAAAAAAAGGAATATTTTGGAAATTAACTTTGGAATGGGAATACAATTTACAAACCATGTTAAACTGCAGACATGGGGGGGAAAAAAATGCAAGCACTAATAAAGCAATGCAATTTTTATTTTTATAAAAGTAATTCAACATGCTTTTTTAGTAGCAGTGCGCTGCTGTATTTGTTTTAAAGAGGTCCGATTGTCTCTGGTTTGGTTTAAAGTGCCCCTATTATGGATGTTTGAAAATGACCTGTCATGTAGCATTACACAGCGCTCAAAGTTTTAAATCTAAAAGTGCACGGTGTATAAAAGTTATTGTCTTTCAAATAAAGAGTCAACTAAGGGTCATGTCTTTGAGCTGTTTCAAGTTGCATCAATATGAAACATTAGCATATTTAAACCCGCAGACCCAAAGCAACTTGAAGTTCCTCTCCCTCAAACACCACAGCGGATTCCTGTGGTGCAGTGGTTCTCAAAGCTCTCCATGAAGTACCCCAGAGCTGTACATTTTGTATGTCTCCTATATCAGACACCCCCACTTCAGGTCTTGCAGTCTCCACTAATAATGAGCTGATTAGTTGAATCAGGTATGATCGATGAGGAAGACATACAAAATGTGCAGGGCTGGGGGTACTTCATGGAGAGGTTTGAGAACCACTGCGGTTGAGTAGGATACACTCTGTGCTCTGCACTGTGAGGGTAAATCCGTTTGAAAACATTAATCATTTCCACCCAGTGAACATGCAGGGAGGGTCAAAAACTTTACAAACAACAGAAAAAATAATTTAAAAAAAATCAAGCCAACGATGGATGATTTTGAAGTTGGAAAAGAAAAGTGTTGTGCTTTTAGACACCATGTCTTGAACCGTTGTTCACCGACAGTCTGCATGCACCTTGCAGAGCTAGACAACATAAGTATGTGTGGTTAATTTATTGGCCTTTCAATTAATCAGTGGATTTATATTAATCAGTGGATTTATAAACATTAAAGTCACTACAAACTAATTCTGTACATACTGTACAACAGTTGATAAGTGAACCACTTACTGACACACCATAACTTGAGTTTTCAATGTTTCTCTTTCTCCAAATAAACGTTTAACTAAAACTGCAAATCATTTTTATTTGGGTGGCGTATTCACCCGATAGAACAGCCACAATTAAAGATTTATTCTTTGTGATATTTAACTGAGCTGAACTTACCCACAGCAGAGGTGACACACATAGACAAATAAACAAAAGTCTTGATCCATTTCCAAGCCATGTCTTGATCAAAATGATGAAATCTGTAGAGTGAGATGTTTCTGCTGGTTAGATAGCTACTTGTTTGGGTGCTAAATCATTCATTCTCTTTCTGAATCCTTTCAATGCATTTTGTTCCTGTTCGTATTGCTGGTCTAGAAGCCTGGAATCAACTTAATATCCAGCCACGATCTGTTACACTATGTCTTGTTCTATGATAAAAAATGCTACACTATCTGATTAAGAGAGATGAATGGCTTCTCCTTCCATTCTTGATGTGTTGTTATGAACCGTGTAAGCATGAGAGACATTAATTCCCAGCATCCATCCTGTGATAGGTGTAACTTGTGTACCTGGTGGAGACTCTTTGAAGGACTGGACTACAACAATGAAAAACAACTGATCTGTCCACTGGTGTGCAGCTGGTTGTGATCCTACGATCTCACAGATGAAATGTTTGATTATTGCTTGTCCAGAGGAAGGACTCTGGCCTCTTTGGGACAGTGTTGAGCCAAATCTCTCAGAAGATGTTTTGGTGCGTTGAAGTGAAATTAACACAATCAGCTGGCCCCAATTAAAGACATAATTATCATCAGCTGTATGTTTGTTTGTTCAGACTCATCATCTTCTGCAAAAGTCTGGTTGCACTATAGGCATCGACTTCTCATTGACTTTGTAAATGGTAACAGAGAAAAACTGAGCATCATCATACAAGATGTACAGTTGTGGACAAAAATATCAGCCCTTTTGGTAAATATGATCAAAGAAGGCTGTGAAAATTCATCTGCATTGTTAATCATTTTGATCTTTTATTTAAAACATTCACAAAAATGTGTCCTTTGGTTTTTCTCAAATACTCGTTGGACACAATTATTGCCCCCCCTAAAAATTATTTATGAGTAAAATATTTCTGAAGTATATTCCCATTTATATTCACAATTTTGAGCACTTCAGCGGGATTATAAACATGAAATTATCCAGCCATGGCTACCTGTTTCACAGAAATATAAAGAGGAGGGAAAACAAAGCCCAAATTCCCTTAATCATCCATCACAATCAGAAAAACCAAAGAATATATTTCTGATATGAAGCAAAAGATAAACGAGCTTCACAAATTAGAAAGTGACTTTAAGAAAAGTGCTAGTGCAGTAAAAATTCCCATTTCCACCATCAGGGCAATAATTAAGAATTTCCAATCAACGGAAAATGTTACGAATCTGCCTGCAAGAGGACGTGTGTCTATATCTTCCTAATGCATGGTGAGGAGGTCAGTTTGAGTGGCTAAAGACTCTCCAAGGATTACAGCTGGAGAATTGCAGAAAATAGTTGAGTTTCTGGTTCAGAAAACCTTTAAAAAATTTGTCAAACAGAACCTACATCACCACATGTTGTTTAGGAGGGTTTTCAAGAAAAATTATCCTAGCTCATCCAAAAACAAACTAAAGCATATTCAGTTATCAGACAAGACTTCTATGGTCAGACGAAACTAAAAATTAGCTTTTTAGCAGCAAACACCCAATATGGGTTTGGTGAACACAGAGATAAAAAGTACCCCATACTGCTGTATTTTTGATGTTGTGGGCCTATATTTCTGCTGGAGGTCCTGGACATCTTGTTTAGACACATTGCATCATGGATTCTATCAAATACCAACAGATAAAAAATCAGTAATTGACTGACTCTGTTAAAAATGTAAAATTTTAATGGGCCATGTTTGGATCTTCCAACTGTACAATAACCCAAACACAAACCTCATAAACAACACAGAAATGGGTGACTGAGCTCAAAACCAAGCTTCTGCTATGGCCATTCCAGTCCTCTGACCTGAACAATGAGAGGAGTGAACTGAAGAGGAGAAGCTGGGAATCTGAAGGGTCTGGAGGGATTCTGGATGAAGGAATGGTCTCTGATCTCTTGTCCGGTGTTCTCTAACCTCATCAGGCATTATAGGAGAAAATGTAGAGCTGTTAAACTGACAAATGGTGGTTTCAAAAAGCATTGAATAAAAGGGGGCCATTAATTGTGGCCAATGTGTATTAGAGAAAAACATTTATTTCATAATGATATTTCCCCCCATTTTAAATTCTTATTGTCCAATGAAAGGTTAGATTTTTGTGATTTTTTTAAATAAAAGAACAATGCAGATAAATTTTCACAGCCTTCTTTGATCATATGTACCAAGGGGGCCGATATTTTTGGGCATGACTGTAATGCACCAGTTTTATTGACACATCTGATATCTTTTCCAACTATAAGTTCACTTGGTGCTGACTACGTGAATATACTTGATATATGAATATACATTACTTTTCTTTTAACCAGTAGCTTTTAACCCTTTTATATCTATACAAATTAACTGTTGTATCTGTTTTAAAACCAGCAATTTTTATTCAAATAGACCCCCTTAATAAATGCTGTAATTTTCCTTGTATCCAACTTTCTATTCATCAAAGTATCCTGAAAAAGAAAAAGTATCATGCTTTGCACAAAAATATTAAGCAATTCTAAAAGTGGAAGCAGTTGGTTTAGATACAAAAAAACCAACCTTGGCACTTTTAGATGACATGTCTGCAAAATAGATCCGCTTACCAAACTTGAAGGGGAGGAAAAGTAAAAAAATGTAAGCTATAATTGTTGTAGTCCACTGCTTTTACAATTGTAATAGCAGCAGCCATCTATATATATAATAATTCAGTGACGGCTAGTAGGCTACATGTCGCCTTTAAAGCACTTTAAGGTGAAACCTTAACTCACTTGCTCATTTTTTGGCTTAAAGGGGTCATATGATGCGTTTTCAAGTTTTCCTTTCTCTTTGGAGTGTTACAAGCTCTTTGTGCATAGATAAAATCCCTACAATTGCAAAGACTAAAGTCTCAAACCCAAAGAAATATTCTTTATAAAAGTTAAGACTTGTCCACATGCCCCTAAAAGCCCCTCGCTTAAACACACCCCCAGATTTGCATAACACCGCCCAAATGTTCACGCAAAGAAAGAAGGCATCACTTTGATTCTTGCTGTAGTATTGTGTCTGCTGTTGACATGTTGTGGAGACAGATGCTGTGTTTTGTTGTGAAAGCTAAATTTTTTGTTTGGCAAATACACAAAATAATGTACTTTTTTAACAATGTCATATGACCCCTTTAAGTGAGTGACAAACTGTCATAACATGGGACAGCTAATTTCATGTCCAAAAACAAGCAATTGATATGGAGAGTGGTGGCTGGTCAATAGGGGGCACTCCAAGTTAGGGTTAGCCATATGTTAAAACCTTTTTAAATAAATATTGCAAAATAATCATGAGATTGCATTATTTAGTCATACTATTCTACTGGCAGTCATGTTAGCACCTATTAAAAATGTTTGTTTTGTGTATGCGGGTTGCATGTGGCTTGATTTTTAGTGAATCTGTATTCTTTTTATATATTTTGGCCTCATGTGATTGGATATCACTTCTGAGCTGAAAGTAAATAAAATTGTATATGTACAAAAAATCCTTTAAGAAGACATTCAAATGAAGAAGAGGAAGAAAAACAAGGATCATGGACGGAGTAGGCTAGCTGGATGCGATTGTAAGTCATGCCTTTTATTGTTTTTGTTTTTTTTCCTGTTTGTTATTTCAAAGTCTTGTCATCGAAGCATTGTGGACAGTGACACAGAAGGTAATTGAAGCAATGCAGTTTAACTTGAGAAATCACCAATGTAGATGATAAAGTAATGGACATCTCTCTTTTCAAATGAAATATGAAGCTCCATTGTTTTATTATATGCACAATATCAATTAGATAAATAATATACTGTCCCTTCTTCTGTCTGACAACTTAATACCATTAAAAATAAGATAATAATAATAATAATAAAAATAATGGTCTAAGTATGTCTTTTAAAGTAAACCTGCTGGACAAGTACCAAAAGAGCAAATTTCCCATTCATTATATTGGGAATTCATCCACTTCATTTTTAGAAAATTCAAAATATGAAAATATAATGAATTTATATGGATTTTTTTATACTACTAGTTAACTTAGTTAAAATGCTATCTTAAAGGGATAGTTCCCCCCAAATTATGTCATTAATAAGTCACCCTCATATTGTTCCAAACCCGTGAGACCTCAGTTTATCTTCGGGACACAGTTTAAGATATTTTAGATTTAATCCGAGAGCTCTCAGTCCCTCCATTGAAACTGTGTGTGCGGTATACTGTCCATGTCCAGAAAGGTAAGAAAAACATCATCAAAGTAGTCCATGTGACATCAGAGGGTCAGTTAGAATTTGTTGAAGCATTGAAAATACATTTTGGTCCAAAAATAGCAAAAACTGAGACTTTATTCACCATTGTCTTCTCTTCCGGGTCTGTTGTGAGCGCGTTCAAGTGTAGTGATAACTGGTTCGAGAACGAATTACTCGATGTAACCGGATCTTCTTGAACCAGTTCACCGTATCAAACTGAATCGTTTGAAATGGTTCGCGTCTCCAATAAGCATTAATCCATGAGCGCGGGTAAACCAAAGGCTGTCAGTTTGAGTACATGAATTACTCCGGGATATTGGTTTGGTTGAACTCAGAGGGAGTGTCAGCCACGTTAAAAAAATTAACAGCTTAAGTTCATTTGTGGATTAATACTTATTAGCGAATACAGGAAGCTATCAATCAAGAAGGTATCAGGATTAGGAGTTATTTTTCATTTTTAGTTTTTGATTAATCACTTGGATTAATCATTCTTTTTGACGGCACTATAATGTTTATTGCAAATAGACAACCATACAAGAGTAATTGTTACTAAGCTTGCACCAATGTTCTTGTCCATTGCCCTCGCAGATTCCTGCAGCTAAGCTTGGATGTACATTTACATTCCATTAAAGCTTATTGATGACATGCCTCTGAAGTTTGACCTTTTGCACCATAAGAATACTTATAGGCAACTAGTCATCATATCTCTAGTTCTTTGATGTATTTGCATTGTATTAAAGGGTTAGTTCGCCCAAAAATGAAAATTATGTAATTAATAACTCACCCTTATGCTGTTCCAAACATGTAAGACCTCCTTTTATCTTCGGAACACAGTTTAAGATATTTTAGATTTAGTCCGAGAGCTCTCAGTCCCTCCATTGAAGCTGTGTGTATGGTCTACTGTCCATGTCCAGAAAGGTAAGAAAAACATCATCAAAGTAGTCCATGTGACATCAGAGGGTCAGTTAGAATTTGTTGAAGCATTGAAAAAATAAATTTTGGTCCAAAAATAGCAAAAACGACGACTTTATTCAGCTTTGTCTTCTCTTCCGTGTCTGTGTGAGAAAGAGTTCAAATCAAAGTAGTCTGGACATCCGGTTCGCGAACGAATCATTCAGTTCACCAAATCGAACTGAATCATTTTAAACGGTTTGCATCTCTAATACGCATTAATCCACAAATGACTTAAGCTGTTAACTTTTTTAATGTGGCTGACACTCCCTCTAAGTTCAAACAAACCAATATCCCTGAGTAATTCATGTACTCAAACAGTCTCTGTATGTCAGTAATTGAATAAAGACTTGTCGCCACTTATTAGCATAACAATGTAACATGCAATATGGCTCACTGGAAAATCCTCACACTAAGCAACAACAACAGACAAGTCGAATAATATACAGACTCAAACAGGAAGACCCACGAATTACCACAATAGTTTATTTTCAAGTCATTCGAAATTCATTAAGTAGTGCCTAAATAGCATTGATACTTGGTTTGTCTTCATTTATGAAATTATCTTTTAATGTTAAAATACACGATAAAAGTCATAAAATAAAATACAGTCATAAAATCTTCTCTTGGAATATGTAAAAGTTTTTAATACTTTTTATTACAAATACTTACTACTTTTTTCATTTATATGTATTTCTATTTGTGAGATACAGGTGCATCTCAATAAATTCGAATGTCATGGAAAAGTTAATTTATTTCAAAGTAATTCAACTAAAATTATTCAAATTTATAAATGTATATATATTATATAAATTATATATATAAATATAATGCGCACAGACTGACGTAGTTTAAGTCTTTGGTTCTTTTAATTGTGATGATTTTGGCTCGCTTAACAAAAACCTACCAATTCACAATATCAACAAATGATAATATAGTGACATGCCAATCAGCTAATCAACTCAAAACACCTGCAAAAGTTTCCTGAGTCTTCAAAATGGTCTCAGTTTGGTTCACTAGGCTACACAATCATGGGGAAGACTGCTGATCTGACAGTTGTCCAGAAGACAATCATTGACACCCTTCAGAAGGAGGGTAAGGCCCCATCCACACGGAGACGGAGCTTACCCCAATCCAATCTTTTTTTTCCCTCGTCTCAAGAAATATTTGCGTCCACACGAAACCGCAAAATGATGTAGTATACATGCCAGACCAGTATGTGGCGCTGTAATTCTGCCACAGAGATACACTAAAAACAGAGAAGAAGACTTGGACTATGCTCATAAACCTTGCGCGTGGTACACAAATGAACATGGAACAGTACATTTATTAATCAGTGTTAATGTTAGTTAATAAAAAGACAATCATTCAGTGTTTGTTCATGTTTTTGTTGCTGTTACGTGACGTAGAGGTGTCTGACTACGGGGGAGACGTGGACTGATGACGTCATCGTTTCAGAAAATATATGGATTAGCCGTCCAGACGAAAACACAAAGACGGCGTTTTCAAATTTATCCAATCTGGGACCGGTTTCAAAAAATAACGGTTAAACCTGATGAAAACGCCGGATACGTGTGGACGAAACGCCTACCCGATAAAAAATTTGTGCGTATTCACAGAAACGCATCTCCGTGGGGACGGGGCCTAAGCCACAATCATTCATTGCCAAAGAAGCTGGCTATTCACAGATTGCTGTATCCAAGCATGTTAACAGAAAGTTGAGTGGAAGGAAAAAGTGTTTAAGAAAAAGATGCAAAACCAAACGAGAGAACCAGAGCCAGAGGAATTTGCTGAAACACAGACAGCATCAGAGGCATCTTACCTGGGCTAAGGAGAAGAAAAAGATGCAGATGATGCAGAAGGCCAATGTCAAAGAAACCTGGGTTTCCATACCACCTCAGCAGTGCGACAAACTGATCACCTCATACTTTCCAGAAGGCCAACAATTCACAATTATTATTATTTTTTTTTAATTGGTCTTATGAAGAATTCATCGTTGTTGAGATAGTGAATTGGTGTTTTTTTTTTTTTTTTTTTTTAAATGTGAGCCAAAATCATCACAATTAAAAGAACCAAAGACTTACACTACTTTAGTCTGTGTGCATTTAATTTATTTAATACACGAGTTTCACAATGCTGAATTACTGAAATAAATGAACTTTTCCACAACATTCTAATTTATTGAGATGCACCTGTAAGTGCAAAAATAATATACAGTAATTTCCAGTTGTTATTTTTTTTTTTTTACTTTCAATCATGCATTATTCAAAACATTAGACAGCTATTTAAATTTTTTGACTACTGTGGATCTAATTAGAAGGAAAGTTTACTGTAAAACATAAGGCATAACATGGCTGCTTAGATATACAGGTAGCACAGTATTGATAAACCTGATTTTTATTTATTTCAAGTTAATTCGTTGTCTCTCTGCAGTTAATACAGATGCTAACCAACCGCTAGTGCACTTACGTGCCTCTTCCCAGTCATACCGAGGGCTGTATCCAAAATCCCTATGAGCCTTTTGATATGAGAAAGTAAAGGGTGTGTTTAACATGATCAGTAGCTGCCTGTTTAAGGGAGGAGTGAACTTCAAGAAAGGTCGGAGCACAACGCGCAGTAATTCCATGAGGAATGACAGGAGATACAGAATAGGGAAGGGCAGAATGGGCCTCTCTTGTATCCCAAAGCCTAATGGTGAAAGAACAGCATAGTTAAAGTCTGAGTAGCTAACAGGTGGCGTGTCGTCTGAGATGTAATAGAAGTTTCCACCAATCACAGCCCTTTTCTGAGAATCTTTCAGAGCCCGACCTGCTTGTAGATGTGCCAGGGCTGCGTTTCCTACATATACAGGATTCACTTTTGCCTCACGTCGTGACATTCTCAGCAGCACATTTCCATTGCGGATTCCATCCCTCATGTGGCCTAAAGTAAATCGACAGCCTGGTCCATAGATGTACATGGGCCTCAATGCACAAGTAGCCAGCTGACCTCCATTACGGAGCAGCTCTCCATTGGTCTGAAGGCAAATCTGTTCAGCTTCCTGCTTGGTTTTGCTATAGCTAAACTTAAGACTGGAGGAGTAAGGGGTGTCCTCATTGCCATTAATGATTGGATCACCGCGAGGATTGGGACCTGCCACCTCAATGCTGCTAGTGTAAATGAAGGAGGCCACATTTTCTTGGATGCAGGTCTCCAGCAGCAGCTGTGTTCCTGTTATGGAAAAACAAACATTATGTTATTTCTTCTGATTATTATATCGTGTAGTGTTGGCATATTATATAAGTGAATTTTTTATGGTTTTATTTGATTTGCTAATACAACTATCGATTAACTATCAGTAGTTCCCAACTTGTTTGGCTCCCAGGTCCATAACTACAACTAAACTATAACTAAAGTAATAATAATTAAAATAAGTGCATTACAAGATTCCATAAGTTTCAACAGCTCAATGTTCTTCAAGGATAATTGTTTGTTATTTAATTCATAAGCATTAAGGATAAGGATTTTTAAAAAAATATTTTAACTTACCGTTTCTATCTGATAAAACATTTTAGAGCTTGGCATAAAAATGCAGTTTTAAAATTGTTTCAATTTACAAGACCCCCCCCCCCCCCTCCCTTCAAGACCTTGGGAATCCTGGTTCAAAGTACATTGTTAAATGTAAAGAATTAATAAAAATAAGTTACATCTTAATTTTTAGTTGTGTTAGCCCATTTAATGCTTCTTTTTAAGTCATATAAAGTCATCTTGAGGCAACCAGACACCCAGTTGGGAACCACTGCTCACATCTTGTCTCATGCTTTTTACACTTTGAAAAGAATTGTGACCAAATTCTATATTCATCCCGGAAATTTGAATCAATGATTTTCCTCTTTGCTCAGATTGATTCAGTCTTGTTAACATGTGCTATAGACCAGCACATAACTCTCACCTTTAACATTTACTCCATATAATTCACTGTATTCAGTTGCTCCTATGACATCAATAAGTGATGCAGTGTGGAAAACAAGTGCTGCTCCTTTACAGGCTCTTCTGAGTAGCTCATGGTCCCTGATATCCCCCTCAAATACACTCACTTTAGTCTTTCCCTTGCAATCTGAGAACACAAACAGAGAAATGATAATGGAATGTGAACAGTTTACATTCTATCTAGTCTTAATATTCACAAGCAAAGGCTGATTTCAAGTGCAAAACAGGAAGAAGAATGTCGGCTAATAGGGAGACACCATAAACCGAAGAATACAAAAGGTGACCAACAGAACCCACAAAAAGAAGAAATGGTATAATGGAAGAATCCACTTACCATCAAAAGACTGTATTAGCTCAGACTGGATGTTTCTATCCAGCAGTCGGATCTCAGCAAGCTTCTCCTCTTCCAGCAACAGTCTGACCAACCTTTTTCCCAGAAACCCGCATGCTCCCGTCACAACACACACATCTCCTGTCAGAGTCATGGCAGCTGCCAACAGTACCACTTCGCTCCTGCTAACACTTTGTATTATACCACTATGAAGAAACTGCTCCAGAGGGCAGAGTCTGGAAACCACGGTGATGAGTTTTCATAGATGGTGGAGGGGAGTGGGAAGGTGGTGCATTTTTAAGCATTATCACCAAGGACAGCCTCAATGCCACAGACTGGGGACAGGAATTGAGAAACAGTGTCAAGGTGCTAGTCAGCAGCGGACCGTGGCCGTCACTCTGAAGGTCTGGCTACATGAGACTAGCACCTGCTTACTTTTAGGGTTCCTGTTTTTACACAGAAAACCACTTCTGACATTAAATAAACCAAACAGGTTTTATTCAATGACAAGTTTGATTTTTTTTGCATATTCTGTGCAAAATAAAATAAAATAAAATACAAAATATTTCTAAAGCTGCCATCTTACTATAATATTAATAGATTATACTAATTTATGAATTGCACAAACTGTCTTAAAAGTTACTTTTTTTTCATTGAAGTGATCCTGACTATAACCCAGGTTTATTTGATCATGTTGACTTTTCCACCTCTCTTAGCAGCTTGGATTGCCTTAATGTGGATATGAGGGAGGGAACCTTCTTCAGTATTTTTACAGCCCTGACTGTAATAGTTTTTTACGTTTATTCTGGGTGTCTACAGACCTTGGGTTGTTGTCCTTTGTCTTCTGATAATCTGTGTTATGACTTCGCCAAAACATGAACCCCTCAAAGCTGTGGGACACATTCTGTACATACAGCCACTTACAGTACATGGATTACATCTTGTTTTAGATTAAACTGTTTTGTCAGTGGTTATGTTCATCAAGGCTGCATTTATGTGATCAAAATTAGTGCAAACAAAAATGTGGTAAATACAATTTAAAATAACGGTTTTCAGTGTCACATGATCCTACGTATGTGTATATTATCTAGCCCTTATTTGAAAAAGAAATAAAGAAATGCAGGATTAATTCATATTATTTATTTATTTTGCTTAAATGGAATCAGTAGATTAATACATAAGATACCAAACACAAATTAACTGATAAAAAAAAAAAAAAAAAAAAAAAAAAAACATGGCAAAGCATATAAAAGTAATTGAAGCAAATTACACTTAGAACAGAATAATTTAGAGATGCAGTATTTAGCTTTGAGGCCATCATATGTGGCAGCAGGCACTGAAAGACACAGTCATGCACATTTAAACAGTTTTTTTTTCTTTTTCTTTTTTTCTTTTTACAAACAAAAATAAAATAATTTTTCCTTACCCCAGCTCATACATGAATAGAGAGGCATGTACAGTAATCAAATCATTCAACCGGTTTTTGCAGTACACATCACTGGCAACGTGAGGCTAATTTCAGTATCTCACATTTAAAGGCCAACAACAATATATATATATAAAGTCAAGATAAGCATATCCAAAAAAAGTCAAATAAGGTAATCAAATAGTAGAAAAAATATCCGCACACTTTTATGCTACCTTTATTAAAAAACTTAAAAATAGCAACGTTTGGTCAAAGACCTTCATCAGGCAAAGACCTGGCTGACGAAGGTTTTTGACTGAAACATTTCTATTTTTTGCTTTTTGAATAAAGGTAGCATAACAGTGTGCAGATCTTTTTTCTACTATTCAGTAACAATATTAAACCATCTGTTCAGCTTTTGGATGTTAAAAGAGGACACTCTTGTCTTTCAGCCTCATCTGTTGAACCTCTGGGGCAATGAACTGTCATAGTGCAGGCCCTTATACCTCCGAGAGGCTCCAGGACACTGAAGACCTTCTCCCACTCATCTTTCTCAGGGTCATAGCACTGAATGATATCCACCATACACCTGCTGTTCCAGGAGTAACCACCCACCACGTAGATGCAGCCCTTAAAGACGGCTACCCCCACATCACTCTGACCCTTGGGCATCGGAGCCACCACTGTCCACTGGTCAGTTGCAGGGCTGTAGAACTCAGAGCTTAGCACATCATCATAGTCATTTGTCCCACGGAAGTGGTTTCCACCCATGACGTAGAGGCGGTCGCCCACGGTGCACATGCAGTGAAGACCACGAAGCTCCATCATGTCTGCTCGCCTGCTCCACACGTCTCTATCGGGGTCATAACACAGCAGCTCTTTCTGGAAAGCATCTCTTGTAATACCACCTGACGGTTTAAAGGATGAATGCAACTTTTTAGAATGAGCTTATTTATTCTTTTGCAGAAACAAACACAAATCAGCAGAAAGAATGTGATTAAGAAGCTGGAAGTATAGACCTTTAAGTATAGACAAAGTGAGAATCACAGAAGAAGTCTGAAAAAGTCCCACCACCATTTCCACCACATGATGTTTTGTGTTTAATAGCATTCTGTGGTGGTAATGACAATGGTGAAAATTATCTATTTTTTTTTTTTTACTTTTTGAAGGTAAAATGATAAGTGTAATTAGAATTTAATGTAAAAGATAATTAAAAGTATAATTTGAGTGTAATATAATTTTATTATAATAAAATGCATACTATATTTTCAATCTTTTTGCATCATTTGAAATAATGCAAAATATCACAAAATGAAAACATTCTACTCACATTTGATTTCCAGCTTGATGTTTTTCACACATCATATGTATCATATTTCTCAAGAGTGATTTTTACTGACACTTTTGTATCTTTGGTAAAGAAGTACACTGCCTTTTAAAATAATCTTTTGTGCTGGAAATGATCCCAAAATGCCTCTATATTATTATTTTGATCTTCTTTTCAAATTACCTTATTTTTTATAATGTTTGTTGAAAACCTTGTGATTCTTCAAGAAGGGACATTCTCATGGTTTCACAACAAGCCTGCAGTGCCCCGTTTAGGCTGTGGTCTAACCTCAGATGAGTGACCTAGTTGAGCTGTTTCCTGGCTAATTCTGGGAAACTCGCCATAAGGTGAAGGTTGCAAAGTTGCTAAGAGACCTCCAAAAAGTGTTCTCTTCTCTTTTTTTGAGAGTAACAAAAGAATTCTTGTGCAGTGCATTCATTAGACTCATGCAAAGAATTGTGGTGGATTAAGGCCACAAGCTTTGTGAGCCACATTTAATTAGTATACAAAATCTCTTCTAATTATTTAGGACACCACATTAATGCACAACTACAAATAATATAGATGTGCTTTTCACACTGATTTCACATGAAGGTGGATACTCACCTGACACATACATCAGACCTCCATGTACTGTGCCGGCATGTCCATAGTGAGGTTCATTCATCGGTGCAACAAAAGTCCACTCATTCTTGTTCAAGTTGTAGCACTCCACCGAATCTGAACAGCAAACAGTTTTCTGTTTTTCCACAGTATTTTAAGACAGGACAGATCATTTTGCACAGAGTAATTGGTAAAACATGTCCTTACCAATCTCCCCAGTGGCATTTCTCCCACCAACAGCATACAGCTTCCCCTTAAGAGCGCTCAGATGGAAGAACGTCCTCTTCTCATTCAGAGAGGCCACCTGCAACCATCGGTCAAAGCGAGGATCATACCTGTAAGCACTGTCCACCGCTGTCTTACCCTTGGTGTCATAAGTGCTTTGACCTCCAACAATGTAAAGAAAGCCCCCTAGAAGAGCCACTCCGTGCTGGTAACGTGGCACCTCCATCGGTTGGAGGGACCTCCAGGTGCCTCCGTCTTCCTCATCGTACAGCTTGAGCTCTTTGCTGACCACCAGTTGCTGCCTCATCACACCACCCAGGACCACCAGGTGAGTGCAATCAGATCGGATCCGGGTTCGCTCTGTCTGGAGTGAAGGCTGGAGGAATGGAAGCATCTGATAGTTGCTGGCCTCCAGAAGGAGGTTGACACAGGCCGAGTCTGATCGCATGAACGTCTCCCCTTCCTCTTTTACTCTGCTCGCTGCTCCTTCTTCAGTCTGGTCCTCCTGGGAGATCTGGAGGAGCTCAGCAGGGGACATCAGAGGGAAGCGGATGTGGCGCATCAGAGAGTAAGCAGCAGAATGCCGCTCGCTGGGTTTATGGGACAGCCAGGAGCGGGCGATGCGGTACAGCTCCATTTCGGAGAAACCCTTCAGAGAGTCACTGGAGAGGGCGTACGTTATGCTCGCCTCAGACAACTGCAGGAGATGGCCGCTCTGCACCAGTAAGGAGAAGTTCTCGCACACAAACATGTGAACGTGTCTTTGGACATCTTCCAGAAGAAGATCTCTGGCAATGCGCTCAACTTCCAAGCAGTTTTCAATAGTGATCTGCCATGTAGAAAACCTGTCTTATTACGTCATGCACAGATAAATAATGAATGCAAAGGAAGAATAAACACAACATCTTATGGATTTATACCTCACTGCTGAGTAGCTGGTTGCAGAAGTTGAGAACGGGAAGCACCTGGAGGAAGCTCGCCGCCTCCAGTGTGTCCTGAAGGGTACCGAGACCCAGGCTCAAATGAGATGTGTAGATGAACTCGATGATGTTCTTCAGGCCGACTGTGCTCACGCCATGGAGCTTGATCTCCTTCAGCTCCTGCTCTCTCATGCCACCTGCCACACCAAAAAATAGATCAATGTGGATCAGTGAGAAATAGATTGTAAGAGGAAATGCAGAATGAATACATATACACATTGAACTAAATATTACATATATAAACATTTTGGCCCATATTTCAAGTTGATAATTATTTCCATCCATCCATCTTGTTTTAAACTATTTTAAACTTTCAGGCTTGGCTTTCTCAAATGCCATTATCAAGGTTTGTCTACAAACGTTAAATACTGAAATCATTTGATAGATGATTTGATCAATTACAAGTTGTATTAAATTATTATTGTTTCTAAAACGTATATATTTTAATTTAGAAAAGTACAAATACAGCAAATATTCTATATTGACAGATAACAAATAAATAAAAAAATACGTCTGATGTCGGCCAATAACTAATATGGTATCTACACTGTAAAAAACTGCATCAACTTAAAAAAAATAAACTTAAAACTTAGTGCTTTTTTGAGTAAACTTAACAAACAGGGAATATCAGAACAAAATATTTTTTGTTTACTGAACACAATGCCTATTATCTATAAGCATACACAATTTTTTATATTATTCAAATAGTCTTAATAAATAAAAGTCCATAACACGGGTCAAATAACTATTTTTATTATTGAGAGTTTGTGTCCAAAGCACAAGGACATACCAAGTCTTGTATATTAACTTTTGCACTCCATGCAATTTACACAGACCTCAACACATGGTACATAATGCATGTTAAATAAGTCCAGTGTTAATTATACCCTCATACGTTTGCAGTCTTGTGGCATGAAGTCATATGTATTTACCATTTTTTGTTTGTTTTTAAAGGAACTATTATTTGAAAATTACTATATTGCATATTTTAACATCAACCTAACCCACTGGACAAAGTTGCGTCCAGTGGACGTCATTTTATGTCTTTGCAGACGTTGAAAAGACGTCCACTGAGGACAGAATGTTTTTATGCTGTCTTTTTTTAAAATGTTTTTTATGTCTTCGGTACGTCCGATATAGATGTTCACAGATCCTCCTTACAAGGTTCTGTGACTTTATTTCTGTCCGACATCTAGAGAAGCTCTTATTGAGAATTAACAGAGGTTTAAATGTTGACATTTGATTCATTTGAAGTCCCCATTGTGGTGGACAGTGTATGGTTTAGCTTGGATCTTGGTCCAGTCACTTCTTGTGCTGGCTTGTCTCTGGCCGCTGTAGCTGTGTGTTGTAAAATGCTGTTTTGTGGCGAAGAAAGACAAAATTAAACAAGCTCAGGTGTTATCAGCTCTTTGTTGGTGATGAGAAAGTCATCACATAATAAGTATTTGAGATCAGAAAATAAGTTTTGTTTGATATTTCTAACAGGCACCAAGAGTAAAATACTTATTTTGAAGATGGACAAAAATGAATGCGTTTGAAATATTTTGACTTGACTTCTAGATTCAGCATATGCATCACAACAACGGTGACAATTAAAACAAACAAAAGCGCTCCATAGCACAAACTCATCCTTATTTTAAAGCCTTTTTTGTTCTGATTGTCACCATTGATGTGATACATATCCAAAATCTTGATGTCTGTTTGTGACAACATGATCGGTTTTCTAAAAGTAAGCATATCATTTTATCTACAAGGTTTCTAAATAAATCTATAGTTTCAACAATACATTAACATCTTATTTTACTATAATTTGTCACCATTGAAAGCCAGATGTGTACGCTTGACTTCAACTCTCTCTGCCACAATAAGAGTGTTTTATAACACACAGTTTCAACAGCAAGAGACAAGCCAACACAAGAAGTGACTGGACCAAGATCCCAACTAAACCAAACACTGTCCACCACAATGGTGACTTCAAATGAATCAAGTATCAACATTTAAACCTCTGTTAATTCTCAATAAGAGCTTCTCTAGATGTCGGACAGAAATGAAGTCACAGAACCTTGTAAGGGGGATCTCTGAACGTCTATATCGGACGTACCGAAGACATAAAAAACATTTAAAAAAAAGATGTCATAAAAACATTCTGTCTCCTCAGTGGACGTCTTTTCAACGTCTGCAAAGACATGAAATAACTTTGCCCAGTGGGTTAGGTTGATGTTAAAATATGCAATATAGTAATTTTCAAATAATAGTTCCTTTAAAAACAAACAAAAATGTTAAACACATGTGAAAAGGTACTTTATGCCACAAGACTGCAAACGTATGAAGGTATAATTAACACTGGATTTATTTAACATGCATTATGTACCATGTGTTGAGGTCCGTGTAAAATGCATTGAGTAAAGAAGTTAATATACCAGACTTGGCATGTCCTTGTGCTTTCGACACAAACTTTCAATAATAAAAAAAGTTATTTGACCCATGTTATGGACCTTTATTTATTTAGACTATTTGAATAATATAAAAAAATGTGTATGCTTATAGATAATAGGCCTTGTGTTCAGTAAACAAAAAATATTTTGTTCTGATATTTTTAAGGTTAACATGACTATTTATGTTGTGACAACTTGTGATATTAAGTTATTATTTTAAATTGGGTGGACTTTAGTCCCCGTTTGTTAAGTTTACTCAAAAAAGCGCTTGCGATAAGTTGCTTTATTTTTTTTAGTTGACTAACTTTTATTTTTATTCTTACAGTGTATTGTACATCCCGATATTTGTGTGATAATCACAAAACAGAAAACATGGATAAATAAGAGGATCAGGCTCAACCAGAATCAGCTGATCAACAGCAAACTTACAAAGCATTACATAAAGGTAACAAATTTAAACCACAGAGGCATCGCAAAAAAACTGTCAACATTATTAATTAGGTTTGACAACTAAAGTTGCTCCTCCTTGATATACTGTACAGTAGCTAGACTCACCTGTGAACATGGCCTTGAAGTAGTCACTGGCTGAAGCCATGATGACCCTGTGGACTGGGAATGTTTTACTGCTGTCACCAGGTACCAGAGTCACATCGCAAAGTGTCTCATCACCACGAAAACAATCCAACCCCTGGGACATGGCAACATTTGCCGTTAATATACAGTATACTATTTGCAGTGAAATACACCATTGTTGCTTTGTAAGTACACTGTTTTTTCTGTTTTAGGCAGTTTGTTTCTTCCTTTTCTTATGTCTTTGTCTTACCTTGAGTATGGCAGCGCCATGCTCCGTGCTGTTGAACACTTGTATTTGTGGCTTAGGAGGGGCAGCGGGCTTTTGAGCCACTGGAGGTTTTGGGGGGATTACAACCTGTTTTGGCACAGGTTCTGGAGGTTTTGGAGTAGCCTCGGCTGGTCTTGGAGGAGCCGCCGCTGGAGGCTTGTCTGTTTGAGGAGGGGGTCGTGGCGGCTCTCTCTGCGATCTGCTTCCTATTCGGGAAAGTCTGCGATGGAGTTTTCCTTCCTCTCCACTAATACTTAAATAAGGACATAATTAAAACTTTGACAGTCAAATTACATGAAAGACCTCCTTTCCTCTAATTATGATCAAATAATATTCTATAATAATTAGTAAACATTTAACGGACGATTTGTACCCTATACTAACAGTTCACTAACCAAATGTTATTTTATGTGCTCATAAATATATTTATTTTAGCAGAAAAAATATTTCTGTATCCTGGGTCACCCATCATGTTGTCAATATGAGAGGGCATGTTTCTACTAAAAAACTAAAGCTCTGGCATTTATTTTAACTCTTATTTGTATTTTTTCAATAAATCATGAATGATAAATAGATAAATAAATATACAAACACAATGCAATAACTTAACTAAGACTGTCAGAACTTACCCCATGTCTTTTGTCTCTGCCTTTTTATTGCCCAAATTTGCTCTTCACAGGATTTCTGTAAATTAGAACAAATGGTGTTTTATCAGTTCTGCAGGAACAATATTTGAATCAATGTGAAAAAGTTTCACTAACAACAAGGTCTGAAAGGGGAAGTTAGCGCTGCCATGTGCAAAGAACACAAAGATGCCGATCAGACAGAAACGGCCTCTTATATATATGGGTGTGTATAGAAAGAGGGAGACTATTTTTAGTTAGTTTGGCAGATAAACTTAAGTTGAATACTGAACTTACTGAATATTTTTAATATTAAGGAACAGTTCTATATTTACCCGTCGTCTTTAAAGCACTGGCACACAAATATAAAGTTTCTGAGTGGGATAAAATTCAGGAAAGATGGACTACATTAAATAAGAGGAGCTTACCAAGACGTGGTGCTTTCTCTTGGGGTTTCAGAAGTGTCTTCTCATTTTAGCAAAAAGCATCACACAGTGATCACACTCAGTTGACACAAATAGGTATAGGAGTCTGTTTACCACAACCTCACCGACTTCCTGTGTCACTTCTCTTTCTCTCTCTCTCATACACACACACCCTTGCATGTTGTTTCAGAACGCTCTATCTTCCTTCTTTTGACATGTTACTCATAATAGGATTCAGTTCAAACCTTTGCTGTTCTCTCAGCTGCATTTGCACTCTGATGTTGTGTTTGATGCTCATGAGGTCAACCCATAGCCAGTGTTAAAAGAGGAAGCCTCATAGATTTGCATGTTTTAAGTATTGCACTAGCAGTACTGATTATTTACTGTAAAACAAAGAGTGAAAGAACTAATTTGCATTTAAATATGAGATAAATGCATACATTTGTACAATGTGTGTATTCTAAGAGTGAAAAATCAAGTTAACTAACTAACTGCAAAAAGTAGGAAGTCGACAGAAAAAGTGTAGCAATGAATTGTCAGATAAACACTGATTTAACACACACCATCATTTATTACTTCTGCGAACCTCATATTGTTTAGTCTTGCCACACTGGGTATTTTAATGTTCAATATTTGTTCAATACTAACCTCACTTTGATCCAAAATCTGAAACTTTTCTTAATGCACATTAGTTTGTTGCCAGCTACATAAGACAACTTCAAAACCACTGTCTTGAATGAACTTTCTTGATGTCTTTGTGCATTACTGACTTACTTTATAGTTGAAACATTTATTTTATAACTGAGAACTGAAACAATCGAATCCTGACTGAACAATTTTGCTTTGCTAACACTGTTTACTAGTACTATAAAGCTGCTTTGAAGCGATTTGTATTTTAAAAAGTGCTATATAAATACATATTACAACTGGAAACTCATCAGGTTCTACAACAAAATAATTCACTCTCAGTCAAAACAGTGTGGAATTTATGCAGTGCCGTGAATAATGTTTACTGAAATACAAATACTATATTAAAACCATCCATAAACTGTGAACATTTGTATGTCATTCTTGCTCACTGTGATTTAAAGCAATAGTAGTTTCTTGAATAGATTTAGTATTAATAGTGGATAAAGTGGATCTTTGCGGTGCTCTGCTTTCAGTGATAAACTAGAAATTATTAAAATCTTCTTTGTTGTTCAAAGTCTGGAGAACTGAATGAGGTTCCTGTTGATTTCAGCAACATTTCGGCAACCTAGTAGAATAAGAGGTGGTTTGATTTGAATAGAGTTGTCAGAAATCAAAATATGACCCATTTTTCTGTTGTGCAACATGAGGCACATTGAATTCTACACAGCAGACTGACCTGACAGAGCCATGGATAAACGAAACTCGTCATGTAGAATCTGTAAGATCTCTCTCACTCCTTCCTCCCCCTGATCAAAACATACTGCATATGAACATTCTTATTGGCACTAAATGTCATGTAAGTATCTGATTTGTTAATGGAAACTTTAGAACAGGCTTAAATAGATTTTCAAGCATTAGAAACCATAACAATACTGCTTTCCACTCAGTTACCTTGTAAGCGAGGCCCCAGACTGCTGGTCTGCCAATAAACACACATTTGGCTCCCAAGGCTACGGCCTTTAGCACATCATTGCCTGTGCGGATCCCTCCGTCCATGTAGACCTCGACCCGGCCCTGCACTGCATCCACTATCTCAGGCAGACAATCTATCTGTGTGACATGCAAGGTCAAGGTCTAACTGTCTGAATGGAGGGAATCAAAGCGAAACTACTGAGACTTTGATAGATTGCCTTACCGTTGCGGGCACTCCATCCAGTTGCCGGCCCCCATGATTAGACACAATTATCCCCTGGACGCCATGCTCTACGGCCAGCTCTGCATCCTCTTTTGTAAGGATGCCCTTGATGATTATAGGCAGCCGTGATAGAGACTGGAGCCAGCACACATCCTTCCAGCTGATTGAAGGGTCCAGTGTATTAGCTGGGATCCCATATTCCTCCTGAGTGCTTGCCTGCTCCTGTAGAGGAACCAAAGAGGGATTCATACTGAAACATACACTGCACAACAAGATACTGTTTGTCTAAACTTGTTAAGCTATAGTGCTCATATAGGCAGTGTAAGTTTGAATTTAGATCGCAACATTTCCCACTTATTTCAAACTTTAAAATAATCATAGCAGATTCCTCCATCTTTGCTGCCAGGGTTGTGAACGCACGTGTGGGGTGGAGTTATAAAAATAGGGTGAGGTCCTGTTGGGGTATAGTCCTGTTTGTTTTTGTGCTTTCAAATATCAACATCATTTGGCAAAAATCACTTAGTGCACCTTTAACTAACTATTAACTATGCCCTTTGTCTTAATAAACTCCTAATTTTAATGCTTATAAATAATTAATAAGGTAGTTGTTACATTTAGGGGGGGCGATTAAGGGATCTAAAATATGGTCATGCAGAACAAGACATTGATATGTGCTTTATAAGACAAACAGCCAGAATGCTAGTACTATGTACTTAAGTATTTAGTACTTAATCTGTAATTAATATCTGTAATTAGATTTATAATTACACTGTTGACCCATCCCTTACACCTTGACCCACCCTTAAACCTATACCTCCAAATCTGTCCCTTACCTCACCCATATCCCACCTCAACAGCAGCAAAAGTATTTTGCAATACATTATAAACACAATAAGTACATTGTACATATTTTTGATGTAAGCACATAGTATTTAAGGCCACTTAATATAAAGTGGGTCCATATTATAATAATTATTGAATTAAACGTAATAAATATCTTCCAATAATGCATTAACTTTGACAGCCCTAATTTTCTCTTAAATGTTCCCCCAAAACCCTTGCTTTACTGTATTATACATTTAAAAAGTTTATAAATAAATAAATAAATACCTTACCTGGAACATTCCCTCAAAGTTCTTGACCATCAGGTGAGGGGGAAGCTTAAACTGGTTGCGTATGTCATTGCGCCTTTTGCCAGTGTAGGGCACGTCCACTGTAAGCACCAGAGCTTTGTACCCAAGTGCCTCCACTCTGCGTACAATCTGCTCCGAGAGTTTTCGGTCCCGGTACAAGTACAGCTGGAACCAACGGTAGCCGTTTGGTGCTGCTGCGGCAATCTCCTCCACTGAACATGTGGAGTATGTGCTGGCTATGTAACAGGTGTTCACTGCCTCAGTGGCTAGGAAATGAAAGAAAAACGGAAAGATAAATTGCAAAAAGAAAAAACCAGTAGGTAGGAGCTTCAAACAAGTTTCCATCTAGTGGCCAGCGTTTATATTAGATTCAAGATTAGATTCAACTTTTGTCATTGCACATGCAAGGTGTAGGGGTGCTGCGTAACAAGAAATAATGAAAGCAAGTCTCACCTCTAGCAGTGGCCTGTTCTCCCTCATGCCATGCGAGGCAGTGGAAAGCTGTTGGAGCAATTCCCACAGGGAAGCTTATCTCCGTTCCCAGCACAGAGGTCCGAGTGTCATTGAGTGACACATCACGTAAGATCCGCGGCCTCAAGCGGATCCTCAAAGAGATGACATTATTGTATGAGATTAGTTTAGTTAGAGATTACTCATAAGCATGGTCCATAAAATTACAAGTAATACAAATACAGAGTGATACAAATTTAACAGCAGCATAGTACCGTTTATAGGCCTGCAAGTTGTCATCTCTGGTGCAACAGTCATCAGCTCCAGCCTCATAATAGTCCCACGTAGCCTTTGAGAGGTGCTGCTTGGCATATTCCTCAAAATCACTCAAACAGACCATAGTCATTTCTACACAGACGCCTTCCTCGCTAAAAACATCAAAATAAATAAATACATCAAAACAAATCATCATTAGTGTATACACAACTGACATTAATATCATTTCATCACTGACACAGAATTTGCATTTTTGCACCATACATAAAGAGAAGTATAAACATCAATATTTAGGTTACCATTTTCATTTTCTCAGTGTCGATAAATATATAAAATGCAAATAAATCTTTAGGGATGTATTAGTATAAAAATATCTTCTTGATATTTCTCAAGGCATTTTCATGTTAGTAAATGTGGGAAAAAAATACAAAAAAAGCTGCATTTACAAATTATTATGGAAACAATTTAACATTTTCGCACAATATTGCAAATTAGTGTTAAAAACATTAAACAAATTACCTGTATTCAAACAGAACCAATACACACCTGTTTTTTCCAAAATTTAGGTTGAATTTTACAATTAAATAGAATTAGATTCAACAACTCTACTTTTGAAACACAAACAAGAGGCCCATTTTACCTTTTCTGACGGTTTAGACAAATTTTGTTCACAGCACAGTGGACTGCTTCGATGCTTTTAGCCTGCTAACTTTGACTGTCAGAACACTGATTAACATGAAAGACTGAACCGAGAGGAAAGAAACAAAAGTGGGTTGGGATTGACTTTTGAACTCCGTCAATGGGCCAGTACTTAGCTTTTACAAGACATTTTATTTCATTAATGAGATGATTGCATAGTACAAAAGAGAATGAACTGAAATGTATTTTCACACTATTTGTTAGAAAAATCTATATCTAAAATCTAACTTTTTAATCCAATTTTCATTCACCACCACTTAAAGTTAATAATTAAAGCAGAACACCAGATCTGTTCTTGTAGTCATCAGACACTCCTGACCTATGGACTTACTCCAGGACTGCAGCAACCCAATGTTTACTCATCCATCAATACATGCAAACTATCTAACTCTGAGAGAACCAAAAACAACAACATGCTTTTAAAAATACAAATATTAGAATGAATTAATCGCCTGTCTGGTCATTATAATGCGCTAACTCAAATATTTGGCTGTAATGGACTGATATGAAACAGCTTTATTGCAATGAAGTTTTGATCTAGTGTAAATAAATATGAAACAGCAAAAGAGAGGCATGACCTAGCAAGCTGGGGCTTGGTACTGACCCCTGATGTTTATTGTGTTTGCATTGACTGGAAATGTGCTGATTGGCCATACTGACCATAGAATGATGATGCGACCAACTGCTCTGTCTGACTAGCTAGTGAGATAGCAATAGCATCGTCTGTTTAGAATAAAGAAGCTACTGTTCAAATGAAAGGGTCAAATACAATTCTGACAGATGGCTAAAACCGAGTGTTCACTTGAATTTACATACTTTACCTAGTTTGACAATACTGCAAATGTAAATGGATTCAATCATTTAATCATATTTTTTTTTTTAAGAAAAGCAATGTGTTGATGCCCAATTTTACATTTTAAAAAACTAGGTCAACAAGACGTTACCTAAAAATAAGTATATTAAATCTTCACTATCTTCACTTCTTAAAAAATGCATTGCCTACTCAACCATTTTTATATTTAAAAAAAATTACAGATATACATGATTTTGCTCACATCACAAACACTGCAGATAGTAGAGTCTGAACTTCTGCCATTTCTTTTGCTTAAATGACAAACAATATTATCACAACAAAAATTCACATTAAGTTCACACACATTAAGTTCACACACATACACTCACACACACTCACACACACACACACACACACACACATTTATATATATAAAATTAAGACAGAATGACAGTTAGTTATCTTACAGCAGTCAATACACTGAGTGATGAAAAAACAACATATTCAAACAAATCTGATACTGTTTAAATGTGTTTGGCTACATCAACTCTTAGTGAGCCAGGACATATAATAGTCACTTACATAAAAATCTGTGTCAGTAGAATCAAATACATGATACAATACATGTAATGCTTTCACATAACCAAGAGCCAGTGTCAATAGAAAGAATTATGCTATTGAATGATCAACTGTAGTATCAAACAGCAGCAAAACAGCAGGGGCCTGTTTCACTAAGGAGGTTCAACCAACTCTGAGTTTAAACTTGAACTCTGAGTTGACTTACCCTGAGATGGGAAACTCTGAGTTTTTGGTTACAGAACAGCAGAAGTGAGTTTGTTTAATCAACTCTACATTGACTGACTCTGAGTTGAGCACGTGCACCATAACTGTATAATGCCAGTATCAGTGGAGCGCCGATATTACTATTCACCATGGCAACAGCTCCCGCCAAAAAGCTGTCTGCATACTTCAGACTCAATACAAATGTAATTCTTCTCAGTGTTATAATGTCACAGGTGAAAACAGGCAGAACGTTAGATTAATTATATATAAAAAAAAATATATATATAAATACGGCAGTGGCTATTTACACTAAGTGGAATTAACACACTTTCTTAGCTATAGATCCTATTTACAGTAGGCTAAGTGCAAGTAGCTCTAGATGCTATTTACAGAAAAAAATGTACAGTGAAAATCGTGATATATTCTTTTTACCATTTTATTTATTTTATGAATTTTTTATTTGTACTTGGGGAAAAAAGAAGAGAGAAAAAAAAACACTTAGTGAGAAGAGCATTTTTCCAGCGTGCATCAATGAAGTGTTTAAAAAGGGCCGGAGATCGAAAGAAACTCTGGGTTTATCGAAGAAAACCTGCTCTTGACCAGGTTAGGTTCATAGAGTAATTTACCATGGTGACCCTGAGTATATGTAAGCTCTCTTTCAGAAACGAGCTTGACTTACCCTGCTTTCTCAGGTTTGACAAACCTCCCGTTCTGAAACAGAAAACCTAGAGTTTCCCTCATTTCAGGGTTAACATACTCAGTGTTTTTACTTAACCTCCTTTGTGAAACAGGCCCCAGGTCTCGATGACTCTGTTTCAATCAAACTGCATAGTGCTGCAGTCACACATCACATGGTTTGCTCACAAATGGCCTTTTTTTTTCTTATCAAGCATCTCCCCATAGTTGGTTTGCCCCACATAAAGCTTTTGGTTTTGGCATCGGCATGTTGATTAGGTATTTCCGGCAGATGTGTGCTCAATAATATAGCTCATGTTGCTAGTCACTTACCCACTAGAGCTCAATATGTTCATATTTTTACGACACTCCAGGTCTGCATATGTTTGACGTTCACAGTCTAGAAAGAAGCACGTAACAACATTAAATCACTTCTTTCTTTTGTCTGGTTATTTTTCTTTTATGACCCTCCATCTTTTTTTCTACATGTTTTCATAATATAAAATGAACACTAGATGGCGATAGTAAGAAAATAAATTTTTTTAGATTTCTTTGCAAATATAAGATTTTTTTTTGCGTATATAAAGATAAAAGCTTGACACATACAACCCTACAACCAAATCAGTAAATGTATGATAAAATCTTAAAATAACTGTTGTGATGATAAACAATATTATTACTTAACAAATGGATTGCCCAAAAAAGGTTTACATGAGATAAGTAAAAAGTAGATCAAAGATCAATTTAAGTGATTGTGGCTTTCAGTCATGTGACAGCTGTCGTCACACACCTTGTAGCTGCTGTCACTCATATTTTAAAACATGGTTATGAAGGACATGCAGTAACAAAAAGCAATTTTTATTTTTATTTTTTGCACAAAAATGTATCTCACTGGAGGAATCCATGTCTAAGACAGGATTTAATAAATAAAATACTCTACATTATTTGTAATAACAAAGAAACCATCAACAAAAACAAACTTGTTTTATATTATTTTTAAAATAAAACAAATGTTTGTATTTTTTGTACCCAAGTAATTCTTTGTAATCACTTTTCCTAAGAAGTCATTTGTTCCCTTCCTGTGTGTACAGTATGTGTAGTTGCTGCATGTCTTACCTTGTCGCTAAATCTTTTGGTTTGCTCCTGAGATCTGTACTGTGTTTCCCTGCCACATGTGTTCGGCTAGGACTGTACAACAGTGGCTCATCACCCCGGCTGCTCCCCTCTGCTGCCCCCCCCCCAAACACACACACACACACACACACACACACACACACACACACACACACACACACACACATACTGTACAGGCAGATGTCTGGTTTACTATCCTCGTGGGGACTCTCCATAGGCTTCATAATGGCTTTTATACTCTACAAACCATACATTCTATTGCACTACACCAACCCTACACCTAAACCCCTCACAGAAAACTTGCTGCAATTTTACATTTAAAAATATATATAAATAAATAAAATCCTGTATGATTTATAAGGTGGTTTGCCCATGGGAACCTCAATTCAGGTTCGTATGGTGATACAGGTCCCCATGAGTCGGTGTGTATTCAGGTTTAAGTTCCCACCGGGATAGAAAAGCACATACACAGAGTCACTCACCCATTCACACAGTCACTAAGCCCTACAGTCAGCACTTGCCCAGTCCACGCATTGTACAAGAGTGAAAAAGAGGCCAGAAGCAACTTTTTGTTTCAATTGTATGCTTAGAGTGAGGGTCACTGGATGACATCAATGTGTTTGTTCTGCTTCTCTTTGGTCCAGTTTTGCCATATTTTCCAAATCTAATGTTCAAATAAATATGTAGGCTATGTATTCTATGAATATTGTTGGCTCTGTGACAAATCGCTTATGTGTTACATTTTTAAGTCTTTTTGGATGAATACTTACAGTATTTTGGTCTATTCATTATTTTAGTTATTGTGAGTACAGTACAGTGATCAGGATTTAATGTCAGATCCCCCTAATCTTTATTAGAAGCAGTTCAAGATGCAATCAGGTGAGTCTTTCTGTTTTTCAGGTATTGGCTGGTGTTGCTGAAGACTGGGGGTGAAGAAAGGCTGTACACAGCTAAGTATATCCAAGGCGAGAAGAATAAGTCTTTCAGTTTGTACTTAGGTAAGACATAACAACCTTAGAAACGAGACCAGGCAACAAATGAGTGTTTGGTGCTTGTTTATAGGGAAACTGATGAGGTTGATGGTAAAGCTTTATTTAAAGTTATCCATAACATCGATGCTCCCCCTTTGAGAAAATTTGTCACATTAAATTCGAGGAGAATTAGAGCCACACGGTCGACAGTCAGAGGAGAGTGCAGCGTAGAACGATCGAACAATCATTCTTTTATAAAGCAGCGAACCTTTGGAATATTCTTCCAAACGAAATTATCTAATGCACAAACTATAGTACATTTACACGCCTGACCAAACAGTGGTTATTATTAAAGCAAACCTGTATGCACTGAATTGACTGTGATATGAACGATGTAAACTCTGAGTGAGTGAGTGATAGATTCCTGAAGTGGAGTGTGTTTTTATGATGTGAGTGAAGTAATGATTTTATGTATTATTCTGTATTATATTTTATTTTAGGGCCTATAACATCTACCTGTCCAGGGACTGCGGGTGGAAATTAGCATTTTTTGCTATAACCTGGCACATGACATCTCTTCTTTTTTAAACTAATGTTTTTTCTGTGCATTGTCCCTGATCAAATAAAAATAAATTCAGGTGTGAAGATTAAGCTGAGTCTGCAGGTGATGGCCAGAGAGGATTATGGGAAATGTAGTGTTTTGTGGTCACAGGCCTGGTTAATGGAGATTGTGACAGAGACTTTATTTTTTCGAAGAATATAAGATTAATATAATAAACAATTTTTTAAAGCATTTAATGTTAAACTTATGTGATGTATAACTGTTCACTTCAGAGTTTTTTTTTTTTTCATGGACCCCTGTTGTGAAGGGAGCCCATTGAGAGTAAGGATTTTGTATGGTTTTTGAACAAAGTTTCCTTTACTGTATGTTACCAGAAACTGCATTTATTAAATTAAAATACAGTAAAAACTGTAAAACTTTAAAATATTATTACAATTTAATTTTTTTTTAAATATTTTAATATATTTTAAAATGCACGTTATTCACACCTTATTAAGGTTATTAGGCTATTTTCAAAATATATTTCTTATCATTATTAATGTTGTAAACAGCTGAGCTACTTTATATTTTGTTTACTGTACTTTTTCATGATTCCATGATGACTAGAAAGTTCAAAACAACAGCATTTATTTGAAATAATATTTTTATATACAACATTATAAATGTCTTTATTTGTCACTTTTGATCAATTTAATGCACTCCTAAATAAAATGTTTAATTTATCTGTTTTTTGTTGTTGTTGTTTTTTAAACAGAATATATTAAAATGTGCTACCAAGAAGGACTAGCTTTTTGTAGAAGGGGTCCTTGTTCAGGTTGAAAGCCCACACGTTAGAGGAAAGCATCAGTGACTCCACTCAACGCCATTCATGCCATGCTTGTGCTAAAGCTAAAACAGATTCTGCCTCTATTTCATTATCTTTATATTCCATTGAATTAATTTAAATCGAATTACAATATTCACACACATATTTCTGGGAGTGTGCATTTTTATTTGGTTTGAAGTCAGTTTTGAGGGCCATGCTGGGCACTTTGAAGGCAACTTTTGAGCAGCAGAGAGGTGCTGACGGACCTGCTTTTACTGAGGTGTTAACTTGATGGCTCTGATGTTATCTTTATATCTCTCTTTCTTCTTGATTTCTCTATCCTCGTCAAACACATAACCTCTCAGTCATCTCAGTTCACTTAAATTTGAAGTGAGGTCTGGAAAACCTTTTCACATGCTTCTGCTGCTGCTGCTGTCTGTGCCCTTGGGCCACAACATCATCAGTCCACAACATATGTGTCAGATTGAGCAGAGAGTTCTCCTGCGCTGCTCACACTCTTTTGTACCTCAGTGCTTGCTCTTTCAAGCTCTCTTTCCATCTCTCTCTAGGTCTAGCAGTGGAGTTCAGTTTGCAGAGTTAATGTTTTTTTCTTCTCTGTCCTTTCATTCCACATCTTTGTGAATCAAAACAGCATCTCTACTGCTCATCACAATACAGTCTGAAGGTCAAAAACACCACCCTCTGTCTGTCACAGTTTGAGTTCATCATACGTGAATGTTCACCATACATTATTGAACGCATGACAGTGTTTATGCATGTATGAGAGACAGAGGTCAAATAGTCAGATGCTTTTGTTATACTCTCTGAAAAAAAAATCTGTAGAAGAAGACAATATCCTGTCAAAAATGTACCATTATCTTTTCCATCAAGTTTACACATTTCTTTGAAACCTTCAGCACACAGTAATTTTTTTTTGTAATTTTAGAAATGCTAAAGTTAAAACATGTTAATTGGTAAATAGTAAATTGTCTTCTAATAAACTGTAATAAATCAATTAATCTTACACTTTCCAGCAAAAAAAAACTATGTAAATTGACATTTCCAAAATTCCCTGTTACACTTCAAATTTAATGTTTTTTTTTTCATTTAAATATAATTCTTCTTTTTTTATATATCAGTTGTGTACATTAGGAATTAAAGGCAGGGTAGGTAAAAAATATATAAAAAACTTTTTTTCCAAATTTGTTTAAACTTTATTTATATATCAATACATAATTAAAATGTAAGTACTCTGAAAAAGAAAGTATAAAAATCGAGTGTCTGTAGACCTCTCACGACTGTTTTAAAGACAGCTCATTATTTCCATTCACTCCACCCCCTCCCTTCTGGGCTCCTTCCAAAGCCACGCTATAGCTATCATCTTGAGCTAGGCCTATAGATTATTTATCGTCTCTACTACGGCTCGCTAAGTAATGTTATGTTAGCTATATTATGCAGCTACGTGTGCTAATGACACATGCTTTATGAAAAAATAAACAAAAAAATATGTATGATCAAAATACAAAAATAAAGATTTACCTGTCCAGCAGAAATAAAGCCATCAAGGAGTCACTTTTCAGCCCCTTGAGTTCCCTCAGTTCTCGCATCGCTGGAAAGCCACGCCGATATTAACTCACGTTTTATTTCTTTGTTTATCCAAAGACTTTTTGTTCATTGCCTTTTCTTGTACTGTTACTGTCTTCCTTTTTTTGCCTGGTTTGCCTTCACTAACTGCATAGGCCGGTACTGTGAATTTTGCTTGCTGTTTCTCTACAATTGTTTTGGTATTCCTAGGATCCGTGCCTCTTGAATTCCTCAAATCAAACGTACGCGTGCAAGTGGGCAGGTCATGTGTGGCAAAAGTGTGGTTGCCATGGTTGCGAGAGAGTGACAGTTGCCTAAGCCAATCCTATGTTTCGTCCCGAATGGAAATAATGAGCTGTGTTTAATACAGATTAAACGGTCTAGAGTCACTCGATTTTTATACTCTTTTTATCAAGTACTTACATTTTAATTATGCATTGGTATATATAGAAAGTTTAAACGAATTTGGAAGAAAGTTGTTTATAAATTCTTTACCTACCCTGCCTTTAATGCTACAGCTAATATTGTTACATTCATGTTCCTTGTGGAAAAGCTACTTTTGATGAAATTTGATTCATCAGCTTTCTCTTTCCCACCTGTGTTTTATGGTGGTGTATTATAAAGGCAAAAAAACAGATTTTATTATTTCAATGTTATTTCACAGATTTGTATTTATTTATTTATTTATTATTTATTTATTTATTTTACAGAGTTCAATACAAAATTCTAAATATGGCTAAAACACCTGTGGAAAAAGCAACTGTACACCGGACAGTATTTTTACAGACTTTTCCTAGTGTTTCAATCTCTGAATTAAGCATTTACTCTAGCAATAGGCTCATTTTACTGTATGAGACTGTTTTGAATTGACCAAACCTCACTCAGAGAAGTCATCATAGGATGTGGGACCAAACTCGCTGACAAAACCCCTTCCAATTGCTTTTAATTTGTCAATGTCATCCTCTGTCACACTAAAATCATTATTTCTCTGAATCTTACTGTCTATTTCTTTGAAGACTGGAGACGGCTCATAAATCTGGAGTTGAGATTGAATGATGGATATATAATTGTCTGGTGTTTTTGCATGTGAAAGGAGACGGAAACGTGTGCGAATGTGCCCCTCAGCATAGTTTTCATTGATAATTCACTCTAATACAATGCTTATACCAACTTATTTTGAAGATAAATGAATCACGGTCATGAAAATCAAGGGGTGGGAGGTTCCACTAAAAATTATACTAAAAATTATGATTTAACATGTGAGGACCCTGCATGCAGTATAACATTTGGTGAATTTATTTATATCCTATACAGACCTAGACTAGTTACATTACGCTGCGGCCACAATATGCCCACATTCATCATGGAAAGAATCTGCGCAAAGCATCATGGGAGCCCCAAGTGTTCATCATACCCTTCGGAATCCTTCATTCTGAAGAGCTCTTTGAAGTGACCAGTTTTGAGCACTTTGGTTTGAAATGACCTTTCAATATGGCGGCCATGATTGTTTTAACTCTGAAGTTCCCTTCGGAGGGCGATATATCTCATTTGGAACGCACCGTTAGTGTAATGACGTGAACTGTAGACTCTGAAAAGGAGCATCCTGCAGACTTTTTGCATAGGAAGCTGTACATGATCAGTAAAATGATCAGTCACTTAATTTTTTATAAACTTCTATAAATTTAGTAGTTCTTTAAAATGATATCAGAAGCTGTTTTCTGCAGGGTTTCTGTACTTTTTGCATCTGAACTCATAAATTCACTGTTCATTTGCACTTTTTAAAGTCATATGTACACTACCCAGCATTCTAACAAACTGCATCTAGTCAAGTCAATTTATATGAGTACACCATTCAACTGCCCCAAATCTCACCCATAACCTTGGATCAATTTCATATAAATGTTTCTCCTTATTGTTATGGCCCAGGTAATTATCATCCATCCAAAAAGCAAGATGAGTTCAAAGCACCTTCATTACATAATACAAGTTGAAATCAAGAATATTTGTTTGATCATATGTGCTCATTTTCCCTGCTAAAACTCAAACACACACGAAACGGAGAATGGAAAAATTGAGTGCTCTCATTTAGATTCAGCTGCTTTGCTGATTAATCTGGAAAGGATCTCTTGGGTCATTTAAACTAGTGTTGGGTTCCATTGGGGAAATATTTATTTGATCACCTGCCGATTTTGTAAGTTTGTCCACTTAGAAAGATATCAAATGTCTGTCAGAATACCAACAGAATACCAACCAAAAAATCCAGAAAAAAAACCCCCACATTATAAAGGTTAGAGATTGATTTGCATTTCAGTGAGTGAAACAACCATGGGCAAGACCAAAGAGCTGTCAAAAGATTGTAGACCTGCACAAGGCTGGAATGGGCTACAAGACCATCAGCAAGAAGTAGTGATGGTGAGATGAAGCCTCATGAAGCATTGTAGCTTTTCAGCCAAGTGGTTTACAAAAGAGTTAATTTCATTAGGCTTCGTTTGCTCACAACACCACCTGGTGGCCAAAAAGTGTAAAACACGCAGATGCATTACACATGACCTGATGTTACAGTATCTGTGATATACTGTATTTTGTGCCAGTTAAGGCTTAGAAATAACGGTTGAAAAAAAAAATCAATTTCCACATAGACTAATATATTTATATGGATATAATGTGTATTTTCTAGTGGTATATAATGATTGTGTAACATAATATAACATAAACTCATTGGTTTGAAATGAATGGGGCAATCAAATGTGTGTAAATAAAGTCTTTTCTCATAATAGACAAGAGGACCAATATTATTAGTCTAAAACTGGAAAGTGGCTGGGTTTAACAGGACAGAGGACTGTCAATTTACAAGATTCGACCCGCTTCTGGAACCAGTCAGGCCAAGCGAGGCTTTGGACGTCATCAATGACATCATTGCGCTGAAGCGGTACAAGCCTTGACATGCGCTTCACTGAAAGCTGCTGGGATTTCTCGACATGAGCACTTTGGCATTAACTCGACTTGTCGTGTTTGGAGGGAGCGAAATGCTGACTATGACCCCAAGAACACCATCCCTGCAGTCAAGCACAGAGGTGGAAACATTATGGTTTGGGGTTGTTTTTCTGCTAAGGGTATAGGATGACTTCATTGAGGGGCAAATGGACGGGGCCATGTACTGTAAAATCTTGGACGAGAACCTCCTTCACTCAGCCAGAACATTAGCAAGAAAAAGAAAAGTGAAAAGAGTGGCTCAAGAAGAAGCACATTAAGGTCATGGAGTGGCCTAGCCAATCTCCAAACCTCAATCCTTTAGAAAATCTGTGGAGGGAGCTGAAACTTTGAGTTACCAAACGATAGCCAAGAAACCTTGAAGGGTTAGCTCACCCAAAAATGAAAATTAGCCCATAAATTACTCACCATCAAGTCATCATAGGTGTATATGAATTTTTTCTTTCAGACGAATCCAGTCAGAGTTATATAAAAAATTGTCTTTGATCTTTCGAGCTGTTTAATGGCACTCTGCGTGTGTTGCTGTGCATCAGTCCAAAAGAAGTTAAATAAAAAGCGCCCATCCATAAAAACTCCGGGGGGTGAACAAAGGCCTCCTGTAGTGAATCAATGCGTTTTTGTGAGAAAAATATCAATATTCCAAACCTAATAATCACTTTTATGTAGCTTGTGCCTAAAGTTGTACACAGAAGCAGCTCCAGGCAGATGAGGTCAGCGCTGTGCATGCACTGGTGAGTCTCGTGAAAACCAACATTTGTAAAGAGGAGTAAAAGCAAAGTTTCCTTACTTTAGCAAAGGAAAACCAGTCTCCTCTTGGCTTAAATGGAAAACCTTTGACATTCTTCTTTACAAATCCTCATTTTGTACTTCTAATTAGTGACTGTTGTTGTGATCTCTCCCCTGCTCTTCCACGTTTGTCACCTCTGAGCGGCACATGTGCAAAGCTGACCTCATACGTCATCCGCCCGGTGCTGCTTCTGTTTTCAACAGTGAGTGCAAGCTAGATTAAATTGATTATTACATTTTAAATGTGTGTGTATATATATATATATATATATATATATATATATATATATATATATATATATATATATATATATATATGTTTAAATCCATAAATCTATAAAAATATTTTTCTTACACAAATGCATCAATTTGCTACAGGAGCACTTTATTTACCTCATTGAGCTGTGTGAGGCACTTTATATTAAGGATGGGAACTTTTTATTCAACTTTTTTTTCTGCACCAAGTAGTAAGTCATGTTTTGCTTTGGGATCAAATACTTATTTCACTCACTGAAATGCAAATCTATTTCTAACGTTTATATGCATTTATTCTGGATTTTTTGGTTGGCATTCTCTCTCATTAAAATAAACCTACCAAAAAAAATGATAGACCCTTCATTTTTTTGTAAGTGGGCAAACTTACAAAATGAGCAGGGGATCAAAAAAATATCCCCCCCATTGTAGTTAAAGCAGTAAATATGAGAATGAGGTTAGATTGACTTCTGTTGCTATGACTCTCCTCTTCTATCCTGTGAAGGACCTCAGTCTCAGTGTCCACATTTAATCAACTGTGTGTGTGCTCAGCTACAATTATGCAGTCATGCAAATTACCATATAGTCTGTCCCGCTGGAAGCATCAAGTATTCCTTTTCTTCATGGTTTGTGTGTATGTGTTATCATGTCTGCCTTAAAATTGATTTCTTTGATGCAAACCATTGAACAAATGAGGGATGATATAAAAATAAAATGACATTGAGATCTTGAATAACATAAGTTACTGACATGAAATATTGATTGAGTTGATTTGTATACTGCTATTTAGGTGCATTATGGTATTGAATGGGTAATTGAATGGCTGGTCAATAATGTCCAAAGACAAATGAGTGTCCCCTCAAATAGTGCACTATACAATGGTATATGGGCGATTTAGCATTTCAGATAAACACAGAGGAGATGAGATTCAGCAATTCAGATTTTTATAGATAGGTACAGATAGGCCATGCATAACAGCAAATATAAGGAAATATCAGATGGTTGGTATGCCATCATTGATCAGAATCACTGATGATGTGTCTAGGGCGCACTTGGAAAGTGTGTGCCAAAACCAAAAATACATTTAAAATGTGTAGTAGCTTTTTTATGTTTCAGATCTTGACTTTCACGTCATAATAGAGATTTTCTCAAGTGGATATGCAAATAATCTATAATGGTGAAAAATGCTAAAATAACACTGCAACAGCAAATAGCGAATAGTGAAAGAAAAAGTCCACAACAGCATTTTAATGAAAGAATAATAGATATAATAATAAAATTATATCTAATGAACACACACACAGAGTATATATATATACAGTACAGACCAAAAGTTTGGACACGGCTTCTCATTCAAAGAGTTTTCTTTATTTTCATGACTATGAAAATTGTAGAGTCACACTGAAGGCATCAAGGGCTATTTGAACAAGAAGGAGAGTGAAGGGGTGCTGCGCCAGATGACCTGGCCTCCACAGTCACCGGACCTGAACCCAATCCAGATGGTTTAGGGGTGAGCTGGACCGCAGACAGAAGGCAAAAGGGCCAACAAGTGCTAAGCATCTCTCGGGGAACTCCTTCAAGACTGTTGGAAGACCATTTCAGGTGACTACCTCTTGAAGCTCATCAAGAGAATGCCAAGAGTGTGCAAAGCAGGAATCAAAGCAAAAGGTGGCAACTTTGAAGAACCTAGAATACGACATATTTTCAGTTGTTTCACACTTTTTTGTTATGTATATAATTCCACATGTGTTAATTCATAGCTTTGATGCCCTCAGTGTGAATCTACAATTTTCATAGTCATGAAAATAAAGAAAACTCTTTGAATGAGAAGGTGTGTCCAAACTTTTGGTCTGTACTGTATATATATATATATATATATACACACACACACACACACACACACTGTGTGAATAGTCAGTCATCTCATTCCTTCCTCAGTTCATTTTCACCTCTCTATTTGTACATTGTTGCATTAGATCCCTACCCTCCAAGATAAAACACAATAATCTGTTAATGCACTTCCACATGATGTTAAGTTTGTGCTTGTGTTGATAATTGTTTTTTTACTTTCTCTCTGTGTAAAGAACATCAACACCTAGACACTAAGGCCACGTCTCTTGTGTTCACCGTGCTCATGCAGGGATGCTGTGTGACAGTAATTCATGATTCAGGGTTGTGAAAAAAGCTGCTGATGAAAATCTGGCTTTAAAGTTGTTACAGCTGCACAAAAAGAGAGAGAGAGAGAGAGAGAGAGAGAGAGAGAGAGAGAGAGAAAGGCCTTTTTCAGGACCCCAATCAATCCCGAGTCTCAAGACCTCTATATAAATGCACTGCAGAGCAGAAGCATGTGCATGTTTTCACTGGGTTTTATTTTTAATGATACAGAGCAGATGAGAGTGTTCATTTTAGAGAAGAAGAAAATGAAAAAACTTCACAGAGAGATGTAAAGCTGTCCATCAGAGAGTTACCACTGCACTGTACTAGGGCATCGACCAAATTATGTTGCCAAAGCATAACTAAATTACTTACAACTAAAACTACAGTAACAGATGAGCAAAGCATGCTTTATATTGGCTTTGTAGACTGTTGAATGTTAAATAATAAAAATAATAACTACTTACATTATATAGCACTTTTCTGGTCACTTAAAGCACTTTAAATAGAAGGGGGGAATCTCCTCAACCACAACCAGACAAGATTACACGTGTTAAAAGTAAACTTGTGTATGGATGTGCAAGTCCTGACATAAAGCTTATGCCACTCAGAAATATCAATCACCCCATTAACTTTGATGCTAAAAGACGATTATCTGTTCTGCTCCACACTCCAGACTTACTCTCCAAGACACACATACCGTCTCATGCACTGACGGGTGACAAAAGCATATTTGCTTTGAATGAAAAGACACATTAGCTTTACACAAGTTTTGTTTTATTAAACAAACCATAACATTCTCCAAAAATCAGCACAATCATATAGAAAATGGAAAACAAAAGGCAGGGCTCGAAAGACAGCAGTTTTGCATCTGTGTGAGTGAGTTTTTTTTTAAAACATTGCAAGCTGCCTCAGAAGATCTTTAGGCAAGTCAAAATTTATGAATAATAATAATAATAATAATGTTTTCCCTTTGAATTAGGTTTATTTGTCTTACACCATTAACAGATATTGTTTCTTGTTTAATGCATGAGCTCTCAAAATTTTGATAGCTTTTCAGAAAACAAGACTTAATATCTGAAGTCATTTTTCTTCTCAAGTAAAAGTTAAATTAATCTTGATTAAAGAATTTAAAATATATTGCCCCTTAAATTTATTTATTGTTACATATAGCAAAATACTAACAAAAGTGGCTATAAAGTGAAAGTGACTTGACATACAGCCAAGTACGGTGACCCATACTCGGAAATTGTGCTCTGCATTTAACCCATCCAAAGTGCACACACACAGAGCAGTGAACACACACACACACACCGTGGGCAGGGGGGGTGGGTGTGCCGTCATTTATACTGCAGTTCCCAGGGAGCAGTTGGGGGTTCGGTGCCTGGCTCATGGGCACTTCAGTCGTGATATTGAAAGTGGAAAGAGAACTGTAGAACTGTAACTTTTGGATTACAAGTACCAATCTTTAACCATTAGGCCACGACTTCTCCAACATGTATGTATTTAAATTGACATCATGAGTAGTTATTATAATTATTCTCTAACACTGATATAAATGATGTAGAGTAAAACCTTGATATCATTCATGATTTATGAGACTTTTTAAAGAAGACACAAACTGGGATGAGCAAGTAAAATAAGAAAGCAGCAGAAAGAAAGGAGGACAGGAGGAAGATAATGCCACATACATAGATGAGGAAATTTTTTTTTTACAGACCTCCCGAAACATCCTATGAGATTGAATGATGGGAAATATGCTTTTAGCTTGCCAGTGCTCTGCTTAGCCAAAGAAGATTCTGCAGTAAAAGTTCCAGATATTACTGTAGCCAGAGAAGATAACACATCTCTGCCATGCTTTCTGTTGTCCATGTTTGAACAATTACAGCCTTGAAGGGATCTCATCCTTACAACACACAACATATTGTGGCGGAATCGGACGATCTGACTATTTAAGAATGAAAGTGAAGTAGCATAAAACAGCTGCATCTGTGTGAATGCACAATCCTTGCTTGTGTGTTTCAAACAGGTAACTTCAGACCTGTTTCCTGTTTAAAGATGAAGTCTCCACTACAGAGACTGAAGCAAGCAAGTCCTTAACAAGGAGAATATCAGTTTCCTGGCTATTATGGTCTGCTTCTCTCATGTTCAACTTTCAAAGCTTAACTTTGTCTACTTCCCAACAACTGCTTTCCCTCTTCCGTCTGACTCTTACAGCTCTGCTGCACAGGGGGAGCTGATGGAGATATAAAAACTAAAGCACAAAGACATGCACACTGCACTCTTCCAAAGTGGTATTTGAGGCAGTGTTGCCAACTAATTTTGAGGGAATGTTTCTAAAGGCAGGACAATTTGTTGCTAAAAGCTGCTAAATAACATCCTTCAAGATAACTGAGCTTGATCGGTTTCTAGATCATACGATGGAGGATGGAGAAAATGAGGAAAAAAGGAGAGATATTGAGAAGCACCCCCACTGTTTATCTCCAACCCTAATGAAACACACCTGAACCCTAATTTAATCAAGGTCTTCCAGATCGCTTGGGGAAAAAATCACAAGTAGGTGTGCTGAAGCAGGTTGGATCTAAAATTTGCAGGACAGTGGGTCTTCAGGAGCAGGATTGAAGACCTATCTTTATATGATATTTCATTATATCTTTTCATTTCTTTCACAGTTTTTTTTTCCACACTAATGGCAGAAATGGTTTTCCATATGTGACATAATTTTCCAGTTGGGGTGAACTATGCCTTTAACAGTGGTGGACAGTAACGGAGTAGCTTTACTTCGTTACTGTACTTAAGTAAATTTTTCAAGTATCTGTACTTTACTTGAGTAATTTTATTTTGAGTAACTTTTACTTTTACTTCACTACATTCCGAAGCATAAAATCGTACTTTTTACTTCACTACATTTCATAAAACATATCGTTACTCCCTATAATATATCACGTGCTCCGACACGCAGAAGCGGTGTCTGATTCATCATGAATGAACTGAGTCTTTTCAAAATAAACCTTTAAATCGGATCGCGAATCGCACCAAACGACTCGTATACGAATTAGAATGATCCGATTGCAGTTGTTCTGGAGTCGACCACTCACTGATTCAAATGAACCGTTTAGTGCGAGTCTCCAGAAGTAAGAACCGGGAGATCTTGTGAGCGCGCGTGTGTCTGATGTTGCTAAAAGTAAGTTATAATGTCGAAATATTGGATTAATTATTGTAACTGAAAATCATATTTAGGTCAAAATTTTCAGTTGTTTGGGAACTAAATCCGTTGTAAAGAGTGATCTGTTTAAGCCCACTGAAATGCTCGAGTGCAGACACATCAATTTTAGGGAAAATATTTTTTAAATAACACAGATTAAATACAATAACTCATGCACGTTCAAATTCCCCGCTGCCATAATGTTAAACAGTTTTATTAAAATGTCCTATGTGACGTCTGTTTTTATATTGTTTATCAACAGTAACGTTATACATATGTATATTGTTTGGATTAACTAGACGAGTAGACAGACATGAATGTTTATTCATAACAGTACTGAAAATAAGTAAATATTGTCAGCTGATGCTAACTGTCTAGCTAACAAGCTTGTTGGTGCTAAGTTGAGGTAATTTTTATAAATAATGTCCAAATATTTTTATTCAACCACCTATATATATATATATATATATATATATAGAGAGAGAGAGAGAGAGAGAGAGAGAGAGAGAGAGAGAGAGAGATATTACATCTGGGTAGAAAAGAAAGGATGTGATGTTCAGAACATGGTAACTACAGTAATTATTAAAGTGGGAAGAGATGCACCCCGTTTGGCCAGGGTAGTTTTTAAACCATAGACAAGGTTTGAGAAGGAAAAAATCATTATGAAAATATAATTATATTTTCCTTAATGTTCTTCCTAACTTCAGGCCTTATTATCATGCCATATATAAAGTTACAGTACAGACCAAAAGTTTGGACACACTTTCTCATTCAAAGAGTTTTCTTTATTTTTATGACTAAGAAAATTGTAGATTCACACTGAAGGCATCAAAACTATGAATTAACACATGTGGAATTATATATGGAATTATATTAATAACAAAAAAGCTTGAAACAACTGAAAATATGTCATATTGTAGGTTCTTCAAAGTAGCCACCTTTTGCTTTGATTACTGCTTTGCACACTCTTGTCATTCTCTTGATGAGCTTCAAGAGGTAGTCACCTGAAATGGTCTTCCAACAGTCTTGAAGGAGTTCCCCGAGAGATGTTTAGCACTTGTTGGTCCTTTTGCCTTCTGTCTGCGGTCCAGCTCACCCCTAAACCATCTGGATTGGGTTCAGGTCCGGTGACTGTGGAGGCCAGGTCATCTGGCGCAGCACCCCATCACTCTCCTTCTTGCTCAAATAGCCCTTGATGCCTTCAGTGTGACTCTACAATCTTCATAGTCATGAAAATAAAGAAAACTCTTTCAATGAGGAGGTGTGTCCAAACTTTTGGTCTGTACTGTAACTTTGATGTTCTGTAAAACAACAAACTTTAAAATACTTTGTTCTTACTGGTAAAGATCAGATGGTCAGCTCTGTTTTCTCTCAGGTACATCACAGTGTAAGCTTCACAGTGAACATCACTCTCATCAGCGTAGTCCATATCAACAACAAAAATATATCTTGACTCCATATAGTGGTTCTTTTGGAAAAAATCCCAGGTATTTTGAGCAGTAGGATTATAAAAAAATATGTGCTAATATAACATTAAATTATGTAGCCTGTATAAAATTGCAAACATCTATCTTTCAGTACTTTTTTACTTAAGTACATATAAAATTGAGTACTTTTGTACTTTCACTTGAGTAACATTGAAAAAGGAGTACTTTTACTTTTACTGGAGTAATATTTTACTATACGTATCTGTACTTTTACTCAAGTACTTGATTTGTGTACTTCGTCCACCACTGGCCTTTAAGAATAGCACAACTCTTGATGATTCCAAAGCTGTATGAATCATTCATTAATATCTTGTCCCACACATGTTCAATGGCAAGAATGATATAGCATTTCCTGTTTGTATGTGTTGTGAAAATGAGATCACTAACAGATGGTTATGCTTCATGCATATGATACACACTGACTCTCTGTGCGAGCGTTACAAACCAGATGGACTTCTTGATGAGTGAAAGATGAGGAAATTTCAGCTGCAGCCGCGGCCCGGTGTGCACTGATTTCATATGCGGTCCAGATCTGTGAACTGGAGACAGTGCCCATGCTGCAGAGGGAGGGCTATTATTCATCGATGTGGTATTTATGAGAGGAAGGAAAAGGTCTTTGATAGTGAAGCTCTGCTCTGCTCCTTTCTACCACATATAGTTGTGTTTCTGGAATGCTCCACTCTCCTTCGCTCCCACCCAGTATCTTCAGATCTATCTTCATGTCCAGCCTGTTCCCATTCCCTCCATATTATGTTAAATGTGACAGAGATTGGGTAATATGAGGTAAAAGAGGTGTGCATATTTAGGAAAAAGTTCAACTGATTTACTAATCTGCACACTTGCCAGAGTTGCTGGGAGCCTGGTGGTCTAGCTCAGGACTGCCAGTATTCCTCTGGCGTTCCTGTCAAAACAGAAAAGGGAAAAGCTCAAGGGTTTGTAAAGAAGTCTGCACACTATTTATCTGACACTTTTAGGGCAGGAGATATTCAAACAGAAAAAAGCCATTGCAACATAAAAAGGAGCAGAGATGAGTTTATCTTAAAAATAAATGTTCTTTATTGGCATTGAGGGTTCCATGAAGAACCTTTAACATCCACTTCAAAATAGGTTCTTTATAGTGAAAAAAGTTTCTCTAATTTTTTTCTTAATTTTTTTTTCAAGGTTCTAAAAAAAAAACGAGTTTTTTTTTTACTTTCTTTTTAATAGTATTAGTGCCAATTCAAAGATGCTATTTTTGTGTATATGCAGGATTTGACTTATTTATGATCTTAGATGTCATTTTAAAACATTCACTTGCATTCATGCAACCACAAAATGACACAATGAGAGACAGAAGGCATTCTGAAATGGATGTGAATTGAAGAAAATATTTTACCAGCTAGGAATATAAATTTGGCTGCTATGTTATTAAACAAATAATACTCCAAACATTTACATATGATACAGTAATGACCTGGGTGAATACCACATAGAGTTATACCTTTCAGTCAGCTCTGCTTTCTCACTAGACAGCGTAACTTTAAAATGATCAGCAGGCCTTGGGGTGATAACTTCATCCATCTCTGGGACTCATCATCCATTTCCAGCTGAGGACTTTATAGCAAACTTTGTAAATCCATCACCCTGGACAGAAAAAGCAAAGTGCTGCTTTTAACGGTATTTTTTTTTTTTAAATGAAAGCAGCAACTGTGGCTCAGCTCCACATCTGTGTGGCAGATTGGACAGAGCAAAAGGTGCTGTGGACTAGACGGACAGCAGTCTGTCCAGCATGTGTGCAAGCTTTGTGATTTTTTTCTTTTTTGCAACAAGACAATAAATGGTACAACTGAACCCCTATCATTTTCCTTTCTATATATTTTTTTGTTACTATATGCACAATTTCCTATTTTTTAAAAAATAATAAAAAACTCCACCAAACTAATCGTCAAAATAATGGACCCCATCCACCTAATTTCATACAATTTGAGAATTTACATGAAGAAAAAAGGTCTAACTCATTTCCAGCGGATTCACAACAGGTGCTTAGCCTACATCAAAAGTTTTTTTTTTTTTTTTTTTTTCACAAATCAACACTCAAAACATCCAAATAAGGACTTAAAGGGATAGTTCACCCAAATAGCAAAATTATGTCATTAATAACTCACCCTAATGTTGTTCCAAACCCATAAGACCTCCGTTTATCTTCGGACCACAGTTTAAGATATTTTAGATTTAGTCCGAGAGCTCTCAGTCCCTCCATTGAAGCTGAGTGTACGGTCTACTGTCCATGTCCAGAAAGGTAAGAAAAACATCATCAAAATAGTCCATGCGACATCAGAGGGTCAATTAGAATTTTTTGAAGCATCGAAAATCCACTTTATTCAGCATTGTCTTCTCTTCCGTGTCTGTTGTGAGAGAGCTCAAAACAAAGTAGTTTGTGATATCCGGTTCGCGAACGAATCATTCGATGTAACCGGATCTTTTTGAACCAGTTCACCAAATCGAACTGAATTGTTTTAAACGATTTGCATCTCCAATACACATTAATCCACAAATGACTTTAGCTGTTAACTTTTTTAATGTGGCTGACACTCCCTCTGAGTTCAAACAAACCAATATCCCGGAGTAATTCATTTACTCATGTAACGGAGGCCAGCGAGTATTGCTGTGCAGGTAAAACCTCACTCCCCGATCTCAAGAGACGCACTAGCGACAGACGCTAGTGGCTGTAGCCATTTAGCCTCCTTGTTAGTGCGTCCGCATCCCATGCCGAAGACCCGGGTTTGAGCCCTGCTCGGAGCATCAGAGAGGACCCGGGAGAGAGGGGTTACACTCAAACAGTACACTGACTGAATTGCTGTGAAGAGAGAAATGAAGATTAACACCGAGCCGAGCCAGATAACAAACAACAGACTGACTCTTTCTTGAGTCAAGAATCGTTTCTGTTCAGTACAGAAAGTGAAATTACCTCAAAGGAAGATGTTAGCTTTAATAATGACTATGTGCACAGGGATTGACATACTATCTGAACAGGAGCAGGTGTCCGTATCCTGTCTACTAACATCCATCATTTCCTTATCTCTCCTCAGCAATCTCTGTTTTGTGTCAGCATGTCTACAGGACCTCTGGACCCTCTCTGTGGTTGTCCCATCACCTGGACCTAATCGGCTCAGACATATGTATAGGGATTTACTGGACATGTCTGGGAATACACAACCGAATACAAGCACGCAATGATAATGAAGTACTGCCTTTAATGTTTTGTTTGATTCCAAGTACAAGGTAATGTGTTTCAAGCCTATTTTAGAGCAGAATTTATAATTAAATTATAATTATAGTTATAGTTTGAGTGTTTCAGGGTACATTTGGCTACCTTTGTCTCTGTTGCATGTGTGACCTCTCATCGCTGTTGACTTCATAATGACTACATTAAGTTTATCTGCAGAGGGCAGGAAATTAGATAAAAACAGAGGTCAAGGGATGGGAAATCTGTTATTTCCAGACACTGTAGGAAGGCAAGGATTTCAGGAGGGAATCTAAATGGAAAAAGCAGTGCAAGGAGTAGATAACGAGAGCTCCCTCTCAAAGCTGCTGTCAGTCTGCAGGCCAGACCTATAGTATTCACCAGTCCTTATTCTCCACACATGGACTCCCTGCTTCATCAGGATATGACTTGAAGAGCAAAGGAAGACTCCTCCATTTTTACAGAGCAAGAGTCTGGATTCAATCTTTGAAAAATGGAGAGTTTGTGAAAAAGGGGGAAAACTCTCTTGTCTTGTGAATCCATTATTGTTCAGGTTATACTTCAAATCCTGTTTTAATATATGTGTTTGTTTATGATATCTCAATCCACTACTAGATAAAGGCATTCGCGGACTAAGTTTAGCAGCTACAAATAAATATGGTAATAAATCCCCCTCACATATCGGTAGAGAGGTGGTTAGGGCACACAAACTCGATCTTTTCCAGATGACATCGATAGATCACATTATACGCATGATGAGTACTATTCGGGTTCTCTGCCTCGCAAGTCTTGATTGCCCAGGAACGAAGCTCGTTTTCATCAGGATTCTGATGCACAGATGTAGCGCCCCATAAATGCAACTCTCTGCAGAACCTATGATATCCGATCCCCTCATTCAGCGCACATTAAAGGGTAATCATGTCTATAATTTCCATTAGCGCAGTGCGCTGTCGGCTCATTCACCCGCGCAATGCGGTCTAAATGCGCTTCTTTATATGCCCCATCCCTATCAGTGCTCTTACGGTTAGTTAACTTACTGCAAGGTCCTAATTGTTCCTCTGTGTTTACGTCATATTCAAAGACTGATTGAGTGTTCATTGAGTCACTCTGCGGTCTCTCCACTAGAGGGTGACCTATGATCACGCAACTGACCCACGACCTCCGAGTTGTGACGAAAGGGAAGAGAGATGCCTGTTTAACGTTTTTTTTTTTTTTGTAGGGTGGTTAAGGATTTTAAACACAAAAAGTGGGTCAGCTTGACAGACATGGACTGATTAATAATTTTCATAATGAGCTACTTTTCACTTTATTTTCAAATGCAATTTGCTTAAGCAGTGCTTGTGAATCTTAAGATTTCTGGTAATAATCTCTGCTCAAAAAATAAGAAGTTAACTGTTAACACAACTGTCATATATTTGTGTTGTTTTGTATATTGTAACAGCATAGGCTACAACTGCAACTCAACTCCATACATGGGCTTCATATTAATTTATAATTTAAAATACTTTGGTTCTATAAATATTTGTATTATTCCTCAGGACGAAGGTAATCATGTATGACTGACTGGTGCCATTCCAACTTATGTTCTTTTAACACAAACTGAACGGAAAGTTCCAAGGCATTTATTTATTTATTTTCATGTATATTACCTTGCTTTTTATTACTCAGCATGCTTCCTAATATTGGGAATCATTAGTGTCTCAAAGAAACTGATTTTTTGACACTTCAGAAAAAGTATTTGTTGCTATGCCCAGAAACTCACAGCTTTGATTTAATTGTGCACTCTCATTTAACCTTCATGTAAAGAAAAAAAATAAAAATAAATAATAATAAAAAGCTTAGAAGTTGAATTCATTTCATTAATGTGGAAAAAAATATATACATATTCATATTGGCACGGAAATGTTGGCCTCATATTTTCAGTTAATGGTCGGAGCTATCATAACCAGCTGGTTCTGGGCACAAGCTGACATGATCTTTAAACAAAATTAAAAACCAGCCATAAAAATGTGCAGGTAATATGAAATAGTTGTTTGGAAATGTAAATCCAGATTTTATGCTTTAAAATGAAAATGATTTTTCATTAAGAAAAATCCAACATAGAAAGCCTCTTGACTAGCACACAGCGAGTCTTTCTCAGTCTTCAAGGGAGTAATCTCACTTTTCTATATTTGATTTTTAAAAATATTTTATTATTTAGTCTACAGAATATGTTACATTTATTTTATTCACGTCAAAGAAACGTACGAATGTTATACATTTTATATTATTATAAAAAAAGTGGATAAAGCAAAGATAAACCAAAATAATTGTGCAGCCCAAGTTTTTCTTTCAATTTATCTTCATTACAGTGGAATCTTTATAGAAATGAACACAAATAAAGCTACTAGAAAAAGTTTAGTACTGCTATATCTGTCACTGCCCATCAAACGACTATTTACTTATCCATCTGAAATTTTTATGGTTTCTATTAAATTAGTGTTAATCTTTGGCCAGCCGTCTTGAGGATATATAAAAAAAGAGATTCCAGCTGTGGTGGCTACGGCTGGATTTCTCCTTGCTTAATTATTCAGGAAAACAGCTGTAAACCAACAGGCCATAAACCAGCCAACAGGTCCTGCCTTTTCTCAGAGCCACGTATTGTACATTTTAATTATGTTTCTAATTACATGCAAACGCTCAAATACGTTTTTGTCGTCGCCATTGTGTGTCAGTGAACCAGCTTATTTTCTTGAGTCAAGAGTGACAAACCCCCAAAGACGCTGACGCTTCTATTTTGGACTCAGTCATTTTGTGTCCCCTGCAGTCATGGCATTTCCTGTACATTTGGAATTTGGACATTATAGCTGCTAATTATAATGTAGACAATGTCTGAATTTCCGTAGCTAGTCTACACTTGTCACCACAATGTGGACAGCAGCAACCGTGTATCTCTTTCCTTGTTTCTTTTTATATCCTGTAAATCCTCCTTAAACTGAGACATACTGTACCCTTTATCTCTCTCTGTACCTTCAATTTAAGATATTGTGACCCCCACCCCCCACCCCGTTTAAAACAGCAGCTTTGTGTTACCAGTGAATAATGTAAAGAGATTACGCTGAAATAAGATGCAAACATAAATTACAGGGTTTGCTGCAGCTAAAGGGAGGAGGTTCTAGGCCTGTGACTTCACTGTAAAGTGATACTCTTTACATACTCTGAAGAGTAGAGTGCTGACAGCAGCAGGGCCTAAAAGGGGCACACATACACACACACACTGATGCATGCTTCGCAGTGTACTGCGTAGAGCAGTGTGTGTGTGTGTGTGTGTGAGCATGCGTGTGTGAAAGGGGCACATTTGTAATGATGCATGGTGGTGAAACCAGGCTATCTGGATATAATTCAGAGCCCTGTTTCGATGTTACGGTTCCTCCTTTCCCGTGTGTTTTTCTCTCCACTTCTTTCTCTTACTCCACAGAGGCAACACCTATAATGACAGCTAGCTTCTTCACTTTTAAATATACTTTTTCTTTATTTATACCTTTTTCATATTAGAATACAATAGAACAGAATCCTTGGTAGCCATACGATTGGGTCAGTGTAATTTGTGCAGCTGTGCAGCAACACCTGCATGTACAAAAGTAATATGCAATATAATATGAGAGTGCTGTTGTGTTGAATATTCTGTTGTTCAGACTGCAGCATGATTGTGAGGGAGATATTGCTTTTGACTGTTCATGTATTTAGATATGTTATAACTCTACATTTGTAGCAATGACTAGATTCCTCACAAAATAAATCTTGGTCTTTCAGTGGTCTTTCAGTCATTAGTATGCTAAGCATGAAGTGTAATGGAGCTGTTAGCATTGCCTAATGTAATGATGCTTGAACCAATAAATGATTTAATCATCAAAGAGCTGCATGCGCTGTCAAAATAAATGAAATCCCCCGTTCTATCCAGAATCTGCCAGTTTTTGAGTCAGGAAGTGCAGAAACCAGTAAAACAAGGTTTTACTTTTTTCCTAAGAAAGAAAGTGACCATTTAATTGTTCCTACTTGTTTCAAATACAAAAAAAAAAAAAAAAGTCTGGTTTTGAACAAATGGGTCATTTTAGATATGGAAGGCTATGCTAAAACACAAATTTTCCATCTTTTTCTGTGGTCAAATTAGGAAAAGCCTAATTTTTCCAGTATTAGCACTCTGATATACATCATTTTGAATCCAAAGAGCTGGAAATCATTATTCCAATCATTAACATGCAATCATCAAACCTAAAAAATAATGAAAAAGAGGCTGGTTAAAACATAATCTACTTGTCAGTTTATTGCATCAGACATCTAATCAAAAGCATGCAATTGTCTTTTCTTTCTTTCTTTCTTTCTTTCTTTCTTTCTTTCTTTCTTTCTTTCTTTCTTTCTTTATTTCTTTTGTACACATGACAATTTTTTTTTAAAAAAAAGGGAAATTCATATTTATATTCAGCAAGGATGCCTTAACTTGATCAAAAGTAACAGGTAAAGCATGAATAATGAATGTTACAAGATTTATATTTGAAATAAATGCTGTTCTTCTGAACTTATCATCAAACAATCATGAATTAAAACATCTTACCAATGACCAACTTATGAATGGTAGTGTAAGATGTTAGATTATGTGAATGAGTCTCTATTGGCCAAGATCAAAATGCCACTGTATTATATGTAATTTAGCATCTCCGAGCTCATGACCTTAACTGTGATCTTTGACCCCACACTTGTGCTCTACTGTATGATAGCGGGAGAGTGAAGACAGCAGATGGGAGTGGGAAGGCAGAGACCCTTTTCCCACCCCCCTCACTCTTTCCCTCCTGTTCTGTCAGCGCTATAACAGAGAAGGAGACAAGGTGCTGAAACACATCCCTCCTGAGGGACGACCCCCTCCCACCTCAGCACCCCACAGACACACACGGCTGGCTGCTTCCCTGCCTGTTTCAAAAACAGTCATGCATTTACCTCTGACAGGCAGGAGGACCACAGCACATGTTCCCCACAGCTGAGAGGGCCGTCTGGTGGCCTGCGCTTAACCTGAAGCCTCGGGTCTCAGTGAATGGAGCTGAAGTGTGATGTTTTGGAGGAAGAACAGTGAAAGAGGTAACTCAATTACAGCCCACCCAAAGTCCAGTCTGGTCTGCTTGTACTACTGTCTTTCTCACTCCTGCAGGCTATTCAGACAAGATGGCATAGGTCTAATGGAAACCAGACTCTCATTTCAGCAGCAAACATTGGTTTACACAAAATACTTCTCACCAGCAGTTTATTTTCTTTCGAAGCAGAAGGGGGGAAAATATTAAAATACATGGAAATCTCGTAAAGCGCTCTTTAGAACTCTTCAATTAAGTGGACCAGTTATTTAACTAGCCAAGCCATCCATCTATCTTTTCATCTTCTCATCAATTCATCCATCCATCCATCCATCAGCTTGGGTGGCAGGCGCCCCGTGTGCTCAGTGTCAGAGGGGAAGGTCTGTCTGTCAGTGTCAGGATGCTGGTGTGTTGATGAGGACTGAGGCCCAGGCCCGGTCCCTGCTTTCCCCAAGCCTGTGCCCTCGTAGCCTTGCCCCGTGGTGGGCCATGGCCCCCTGCCCCTATATATTATTACAGGTGGGCTGTTGGTTACAGCCACCCTGCCCATCTATGAGGGTGGTTGGGCAGATAAATCTGCGGTGAGGAGATGAACAATTAGTAATCTGGGAGGGTGATGAAAGAGGTCAACATTCACGCAGCAGACAGGCCTTTCAGCATGCAATAAATAAGGGGACAAAGATGTTTGACAGTTGATAGCAGAGTTATGCACCACTTCTGAATTGAACTGAGAATGCTGCTTAAAGTCAGACTTCTGAATCTGAATTTAAATGAGGTAGCCAACAGAATGAAAAATTTAATTTAATATAAGGAAGCAGAATTAAAAAGAATTGAAATTCAAAGATATAGTTTTTTTAAGCAGAAAAGACAAAACTTTGCATGAAATGTAAGAAAAAAAGGTTTAAAACCCTTTTGATGATTTTAAGGTTTATGGGCCTTATTGTCTAGAATAAGCATGAAAAATAAATTAAACCTGTCTATTTTCTTAATGCATGTCATTGATGTTATTGTGAACAGATAATAAGATTTGACACTATTTCCATTACACCATGACTTTAATAAATGAACACTTTATTTCCCAGAATGTATTAGGTGGGTCAAATTTCTTTTTTAATTACAATTCAGGAAAGTCTATCTTCATTCAATCCCAATTCAACATTTTGTGGGACAATTTCAGTTCAAATAAAAAAAAAGAGAGATCTTTGAGTTCTGTAGTGAGTTTCAAAGTTGAAATCCGTAGTGTTTTTGTTCCATTATTTAAATTAAACGTTTTAAAATAAAACTGAGCACATTCTGTTTGTTTTTTGGCTTCACTTGAAGTTACATTTATTTGGTTTATCCAATGGTTAAAAATATAAATAAACTGATATTCTTTCGTCATACAAAGGAACCTCAGTAAAGTTGGAAATGTAATTCATGGACCACACACACTCAAACACAGAGATTAGCCACATATATTATTTTCCTAAAGACTATCACGGTGGGGTGCTGCCAGTTCTGTCTCTACCCACCCTGCTTTACTCTCTTTCTCTCTCTGCCTCTCCATCCTTCTCTTTCTGTCACACATACTCAATCACACACACAAAATGTCAAATAAGCATGAGTGGTTTTTCCAAACACCACAAACATTTTATTTTGCTACAGCACATTAAAAGAAGAAATGAAGTGGGGGATTTGTAGTAAAACCACCTTTAATATTTTTAGGAATAAGAGAGAGAGAAATATCCTCAATGTGATATCATGAGAAATTCCTCTTCACAGAGGTGCAGAACAAGGCATAAAACTGGGTGGTCAGGAAATAGATGCCAAAGACACTAACATCCAAAAGAGAGAGCAAGAATGATGCAAACACAAAGTGAGGTTTCAGTACAGACACTCTGCTTGATCAAGGTCTATGTGTTACAGAAGGACAGTCTTGAATATAGAATATATGTGTGAATACAACCAGATGCAAAGGTGAGATTAATCAGCTGCAGATGTGGATATGCTGCAAAACAGAGAACTGTTTGTATCATTTTTAAACATCTGTTAGTAAAACCAGGGGGTCGATAATTACTTAAAACGAAATGCTGGAGTTGGACTGTGATACTTTTATTCTGTCTCAAAACAGAGGGTTTTTGTGCGCTTACAGTAGGTGAAGTGACATTTGGGCAAAGGAATGTTTTAGTAATAAACGTAAATGCTGTCTATGTTCCTCAGGTTATTAGACACAGCCACAATCACTAAACACCCATGCTTTTACAATGACGAAATTAAAAAAATATATATTTTTATTAAAATTATTATTTTTTTAATGATACAAAATATTTTTTTTTGCAGAGGTGGCTTTGAGCTTCTTGGGCTTTTGATCGTTTTGGGCGTATGTCCCTTATTGGACACCGTACGTTTGCGTTTACGAATAAGTAAAGATGGCGCTATCCATGAGATGTACCGTGAAATCTGTCTTTCGTTTTATTCACAAGAGTAGTTCGCATAGAAGATTATTTAAAGCTGGGAAAGCGATGGGAACGACGGTAAGAAAGTCTTCTCTTTTTGTCATTTCTATTATTTGCCAGTTTTGCAGCTTTACGTAGGATATATTTCATGGTTCACCTTCAGTGGAAACCCTCTGCGACAACTGTCATTTCCAGTCTAAACACATTACAGTAGTCTTCACAGTCTTTTCAGATATAGACTAATACAGTGTAAATAACGACATTGTTTAAAAAGAGCCTCTGAAATTGCTTGTGATATTGTTGTGAGTGTATAGTTGTTAAAGCTGTTTAATGTCAGAAATAGTTTGATGTTTGTGGAAGTTTAATTTATTTAGGCAGGATCAGCTGTAACATTTAAAACAGTGGTGATGTGTTGTGAGATGGATATGTAATATGAATATTCAGCATTGCCACCACACGAATAAATTGCATTTTAAAATATGTTCAAAAAGAAAACAGTTATTTTAAATTGTAATAATATTTCAGAAAATTGCTGTTTACAATTTTTATTTATTTATTTTTATTATTATTAAATAAATGAGCATATGATACTTATTTCAAAAGCACATTTTTCCATAGGTTATTTTGTTAAAGGCCTGGAATTTCTTTTTTTTTTTTTTTGCTTGTTTCCATGAATCTATCACTACTTAATTATCTCTTTCCATTCTCATTCTGTAAAAGACAACAGTAGAACTGTTTTAGACAAGTTTTGCAATCGAGTGAGATCAAAAGTTAATGAATTCCATTATTCCAAAGACTTAGTGTTGGATAATGAGGTTTGATTTTCACGTTAAATATAATGCAAATAGTAAAAGAGAGAACAAAAAAAAGTAGATCAAATCTGAATGTTTTACCAGTAGAAAGAAACTTTATATATATATATATATATATATATATATATATATATATATATATATATATATATATATATATATAAAAAAAAAACTATATATGTATTTGGAAATGGGTAATTAACAGAATATTTCCAGAACTAGGCCTCCTTTTAATTATTAATAAAGAAAAAATAATAAAAAATTAAACCAGTATCACTTTTATATTTGGATTATCTGCTCAGTTTGCCTTGTCTCCCTGTTATAAACCATCCTAAAAAGATTTATCACAGCCCCTTTTCTCTGCATTAAAATTCCGGCTTTTAAAGTGAACCAGAGTATGTTAAGGAACTGTTAATTAACAGTGTAAATCCCTGAGTGTAGCACAGTAAATTATAACTAGTGAGCCTTTTACAGACCATGTGAAGCCCCCACTGCCTTGACTTGATTGACAACCAGGTTTTATTTGATGGCTTCAGCACACTTGCCGTGTAGGAATGTGCATCCACCGCTGGCAGCCAGTCTCTGTTTTGTTAACTACAGGCAGTGTGTCGTTTGGGACGCTAAAGTGCAGAGTGCTGCGACTGTGGGAGTGAGGTTACAGAAAGACGTCAAAACCATCCCAGCAGTCCTTTATAACCAGCATCAACTTTTGAAACGAGGTGTTGGTTTTCATTTGTTTTCATTTTCTCCAAATGTCTGGCACTCGTGTGCAAATGCGGACATTCACATTACTGCTAGGTGTGATGTACGTCAAAACATGGAGCATATTTTTGGCAAAGCTAGGGTTATAAAAAGTCATTTAGCTGTAGTGTGAAAAGATGAGCACAGACTTTTCTGTCCAAGTGTAAGTGAGAAGAAAATTTGACCTAATGAAATCCATACCTATAAATAAATATTGTTTATAAAATGTGTCAAATAGTGACAAGTGAATAAAATTAGCACTTGATATGCTTAGATTTTCTCTTCACCAAAACCATCAAGTTTCATCTAACGGATGCAAAATAAATTCTGCATTAACCTTTCACACTGCCTTGAAAACTCTTGTTCTGTTTCTGGAGCTGTTGAAATACCCCTGTTGTGTACGTGTTTTATGCAGTTGTTTAGATAATAAAACTCATGTCAGTTTTAAGCTTTTGTTCCGATCACATCCTGAAACTTCCCTGATTATCCTTCCATACGCTGCAGCAGGATGCAGTGGGCCCTCGCTCCAAACTATGTTATAAAACATGACGCTCCCCCTATCCGGCCCTTAATCGCCTGTGGTCTTAATGGCTGGTATCAGTCATTTCAGCCTTGTGTTGCACAAAAAGGAAACGGCTCTTAATTCTCCTTCAGGTCTAAATGCTCTAACTCTCATGTCAGCTAAAACCATTAAACCTAGTCCCAGAGCCGCCGGAGAGGAAACCATAGGAAAGCAGGCGCACATGAGCAGGGCCTGATTGTATTTATTAATTAGACGATTTGTTTTAACATGTCAGCTAAGCACTTTATTTCATTCTCTGCCATGCAATTCGGTTCATCATTCTGAAGGATGGATGTAATATATGCTCAATAACTCCTCCAGACCCCTCAAGCCCTCATAATATTTTTTAAAATAATTTAGTGTATTTTGGCTCTAAATTCCTGTAGAGTAATGCTGCACTGTAAAAAGTTTTTCAAGTTAATGAGATAATTGGAGCATTTTTTCATATTATTTGTAATATTATTTTTTATATTTTTTATTTTTGTTGTTTCTATTTTAATTGTTTGTGAAATGTTGAATATTGTTTTAAAGTATAAAGAAAGTGAATATTGTTTTGTGTCATTGTTTATTGTCATTGTGGAGTTTTGCACCATACCCTGTAGACTTACGGTTAGCCAAATCGGAGGTAGTTAATTGAATTGCACCCACTATCTGGTATTAAGCGTCTGGGTTCTGCTCAAACCAACAGTCAGCGCTGGAGGAAATTAGAGGGAACAAGGAAAAACACTCTGGCTCAGGAGTTCCTGAGTGTTACCATAATTACACATCGATAAATTTATGAGGTGTGTGCAGGTTATTTTTGCTTCGTTGCGACTTTTATGTGTTTAATTTGTCATTAGTAGACTAGCGCCTCCGTTTTTTTTCCTGTCGAGACTCGAAAGGGAAAAAAGGCAGAAATGGCTTTGTCCTTTATTTGCTTAGTGTAGTTTATGGAGTGTCCAAATATCGCAATATAATCCGTGCAAGGCATTTATCATTCTCCGTGCCAGGCACTGGGTTTTGGTTTGGGTTTTCGGCAGGCTTTTCTGTGTAGCTTGCAAATAATTATATTTCATGTCAGACTAAGCGTAACCTATCTTTTAATATGTAATGCGATCAGCATAGGGAGAATTGTAGTGAAACGAAAGCACTTGGTCCTAAACGGTTCAGGGTTTCGCCTCCAAGCCGCAGTCCGTAGTGGAGCGGCTGTCCTGTCCTGATTATTTTTGGAGCACGGTGCAGCCCTTTCTGCTGGGAGCGCTGTTTTTGAAGGGACTCCAGCCCCATTAATCAGGCCGGGGACCCCACGGTGTGAGAGGGCCCCCAGCCCTGGCTCTCCACACTGTGTGTTTCTGTTCCTCTTCCTGCGCTCTCTGCACAGTGTGAAGCGTAGAGGAACCTCATCAATCTCACCTGTCCGAAACGTCAACCGCAGATTTAATCAAATGCTCCGTCTCCTGCCCCCCTGCCACCTCTTGTACGCGGCCCCCCTCCTCACAAAATACCTCTTCTTTTGCTCTGTCTCCTGCTCATTCTTTCACTGCTTTTTTGGCTTTGTCACTCACGCTTTCTCTAAAGTGTTTTCCCCTCAAATTGGATCTTGTTCCCGTTTCATATTTTTGGTTGTTTGCGCTTCGCTTCAAGCTGAGTGTGTTTCAGTACAGCAAAAACACACATTCCCCACCGTCTCAGGCAGGAGAAGGTGCATAAAAATGATTTTCTGCTCTATACTTCACCAAAGCAGGGTTTTGTTGGGAGCCAAGCGGAGAGTGGCAGAATTAAGGCATGTGTTTCTGCTGTTCAGCATGATGTCTGTTTTAATAGGGTGAGTGAGGCAATGCTGATGGACACCCTAACAGTAAGTTGTGTGTGTCTAAAGCTTAGTGGGGGACAAATGGACTGTGGCGGGAGGGTCAGAGGTGCGTTCAGAAATGGCCTCACACTCCCTCTCTGATATCAGCTCCTGTGGAGAGCTTCTCCACATTAACTGAGCTGCTGATGCTTTCCTGCAGAACTATAAAGGCTGGTGAAAGGCTGTGTTGGGATTGGCATGCAGAGATGGGCGTCTCTGCCAGGATGTTCAACCCTCATATGGACACCTTGGCAAATGAATCGCCGTTGGCTAGTAAGTTTTTTAGTTTACTAAACACACACACACACACACACACACACACACACACACACACACACACACACACACACACACACACACACACACACATATATATATATATTATATTAGTGCTGTTGAACGATTAATCGAATCCAAATAAACTTTTTTATTTACACAATAAATGTATGTGTACTGTGTACAGTTATTATGTATATTTAAGTACACACACATACAGTATATATTTTGAAAATATTTACATGCATATACATTTATATTCTTATATTTTATATTATATATATAAATATATTTAATATATAAACATAACATATAATATGATATTATGATAATCAAATATGGCCAATGGCCATTCTCAAGTCAAGTCAAGTCTGCTTTATTGCAATTCTTCCAAATGTATAGTACATACATACAGAGAATTGAAATTGTGTTGCTCTCAGGCCCTTGGTGCATACAGATAACACGAACAGTAGAACATTAAATACAGATAATAAAATATAAAGTATATTTATACAGATATACAGATATCATGTAAAAAAGAAAGATAAGTAAAGCAGCACACTCTACATGGCAGATAGAGTGCAAATCAGTGAAGTAAACAGTGCAGATATTATTGTAGTGCAAGAGATAGGGAAAAAAAGAACAATAATACTGGTAAGATAATAATACTATGATTTCTACTAATAAGAACAATATAAAATGCATTAAGGATTAACAAGCTTATCTTATCAACTCTTTGTGTGTAGTACTAATTTTTAGTTTGAACTAACTTTTAATGAATTAAAAAACTCAAATAAGAGAACTTTATCAAGTCTGAATGGCCAGCTGTAAAGACATGCTCATTATGTCAGTCCTTTACTGAATTTTAAATTGAACATAAAGTGTTCCCCATAAAGTGTCACCCATGCTGTGCCTAAATACATGTAAATACAATGTCCCTAAAAAACTAATGATCCAAAACCCTCTTGACCTCCACTCACTGGCAGTACAGTCTGTAAAACCAGTATTATTCATGTACTGTATTTAGTTGTTTCTAGACATACTTACTCAATCCTGCACCAACTGCAACACACACAGATAGCCTTACAGTTAAATACTCCTACAAAGTACCTACATGAGTGTAAGAACAGGGATCATAGGTGTACTGTAACGCTGTAGGAATTATTTTTTATTTTACTTATTTATTTATTTTTTGGCTACTTTGCTGCACTGTGGTACAACAGTGTTGCGTTTGTCTGTGTAAAAAATGAGAGAGAAGTTGCTGCTCCTGCCAGGAGTCATCTAGAAGTGGTTTGTGCTGGTGGGACAGCTGAGGAGAACGAGCAAGTCCCAGTGAATCTAAACTGAGTACCGTATTACTGATTATAAAATGTTCCTACCAATATTAAGACTACAGCCACACCTTGATAAATAATGTTACTATGTAATGAACCATCATCACACCAGCCGCTAAAAAAAAAAAAGATTTTAAAAAATCAGATTTTTCAGACATTGCTTCTTGTCGGTACATGGGAGGTGCGATAGGTTGATTATTCCTTCGGTAGTTGGGCCTAGTGTTGTTTCAGCTCATGTGTGATTGTCTCAAATGACACCATTACCAAGTCTGGATGGTTAATGATTGGCCGGAGGGGAAGGTGAGAGCACACATGAACCAGGCTCCGTTCTGCCCCAAATCACTTCTGACACCTCAGAGAGGCCCTGTGTATTCGGGCCACTGCACTGCAATTACTCACCCAGTAATGGCATAAATAGCCTGCTCCTTTCCTATAACTAGCTAATGACTTTGGATCAGTGATTCTGTTCCCTTGGCTATAGACTTCCCTGGAGCTAGACTGATTTCAGATCAGCCATAGATCTCAGATTGTAAATGGCCCCCAAATTAAGTTACTTCATACATACCCATGCAGGTGTTCTCTTGTCATGTAACTGTGTTTTCCCTGTTTTATGCTGCAAAGGTAATGTTTTCTTGAAGTACAAAGATTATATGGCAATTTCAGTATGTTGTTTGAAAGTTGACATACGGATGTGGATGTTTGGAAGTTTTGAATATGAAGTTTGGAAGTTTTGCATCTGAAGTCTCAGTCTGCTAGTAACAATATTTGTCCAGTGGTCAGTGGGCAAGAATCTCTTAGACTAAGGAGAAATGGTCTTCTTTCTCATTCAAAACATTTAAACATGAGCCCTCTGTTTTAACCTTCCCTATCTTTAATACTTCATGGTTTTACAACATTGTACTGCTTTGTTCTGTTGCTGTTTCGGGTAGGACTACTACTGTGATTGTTATTCCATGACTGTATCACTCTTGAAAGCTGCTATTGGCTGGCTGTGAACTGTGGAGTGTTTTTTTATTGGCTGTGGAGCAGTTCCGCTCTAGCACTCTCTCACCCGGTAGGGTGCTCTGTTAGTGTGAAATGTGGCTTGGATTTATAACATTGATAACATTCATAAAACTGCATAGGGCGTCTTCTTTCTGACTCTACACACACACCATCAACTTTCTTTGCCTTCACTTTAATGTCCTCTTTTGTTTCTTCTATTACTGTTTGTCTTTTATTGCCCAAAAGATTTTGTCTTGAACTCTCTCTTTTACTTACAGATCCTCCATAAAGGACAGGTTTTCTCAGGAATCCAGCCCACAGGTGTTCCTCACTTGGGGAACTATCTGGGAGCTTTAGATAGCTGGGTGGCTCTGCAGGACGAGTACAGTACAGTCATTTACAGCATCGTAGACCTTCATTCCATCACCCAGCCTCAGGACCCTCAGATGCTCCGAGACAACATCCTGGACATGGCCGCCAGTCTGTTGGCCTGTGGCATAGACCCTAGTCGCTCCATCCTTTTCCAGCAGTCTCAAGTAAGTCCTGCTTTGAAGACTTGCTTTCAAACAAACAACTTATTAAATCACATTAATTAAGGATTGTTTACCCTACCATGAGTATTTGGTTATCATTCACTCAATGCCATGTCTCTACAAACCTGTATGACCTTCTTTCTTCTGCTGGACTCTCTCTCTCTCTCTCTCTCTCTCTCTCTCTCTCTCTCTCTCTCTCTCTCTCTCTCTCTCTCTCTCTCTCTCTCTCTCTCTCTCTCTCTCTCTCTCTCTCTCTCTATATATATATATATATATATATATATATATATATATATATATATATATATATATATATATATATATATATATATATATATATATATATATATATATATATATATATATATATATATATATATATTTTTTTTATTTGGGTTGAACGATCCATTTAAACCATAGCTGCTAACTAGCATTATATTTTTAAAATTTGCACTTCTTTGTTTAGGCTTACTGCTTAAACAATGTAAAAAAAAAAAAAGAAAAAAAAAAATGAAAGAAAAAATTTATATCGAAGGCACCTTTCAAATAACTGAAATAACAGAAGTCTCATTCTAAATAGGCGTCCAGTCGTTTTATTGGGCAGAACTGCTGGCAGTAAGCTAAAACATATTTTCCATTGCCAAATGTTTATTTAATGGAGGCTAGATTCAAATGTTTATTTTACCAAACCGATTCCTATCTCTACAAATTTTCAGGATAAGGGAAAACACACAGATTAGCTTTCACGGTTCACTTCAAAGTGACCACATAAAGCAGAAAGAGGAGGATAATAATAGATTTTACTGTACGCAGCAACTCACAGTGTTGGGAAAGTTCACTTTCTACATGAACTAGTTCAAAGTTCATTTCACAAATTTTAAAATGAACTAGTTCAGTTCATAGTTCAAACTACAAAATTTTGAACTAAGTTCATACAGTTCCAAAAATGAACTAGTTCATAGTTCTTTTTTTCCATATGTTGCTGCGAGCTATTATTTTTCAAAATGATTGCAACAGCCCATATAGAGTCACAGACAGCAAATATTTTATCAGTTTTAACAATGAAGCTATGCGTCAGATTTCATCTTCATATCCAATTTTGAATCCTTATCTAACCAGGGTTTACATTAGCATTGAGGGGACAGCACTTCCCCCTTGTTGCTTTAATGCTTTGTCTCCCATTCTCACCGACCTTGTCATAAACATCATAAAATTCTTTTAAATGATCATACGCCTTCTTGCTACATGCTGCTGTCGCCTCGATGCCTTTTTTTTTTTTTGATGACGCGTCACGCATGCGGCGGATGGTGGTGCGAGACTGGTGGCTGGTGTTGCCAGATTGGGTGTTTTTCCGCTACATATTAAGACCTGTTTACGGTGTGTTTTAGCCGGTTTTTCGCCTGGAAGGCTCTATAGAAATCTGGCACCCTATTGAACGAAGTTAACCTGAGAGAGCGTGCCGTTCACAGACACCAGAATGAACGAGTTGACAGTAACGTTCATCAGGCAGTAATACAGCACATTCAGTTCACGTTCGCCCAAAATATGAACGAGTTCATGAACTATCCTTCAGTGAACGCGTTCAGGCACAACACTGGCAACTCACTAGTTGTCCAGCACATTTTCTCTCAAATTGACCAACTTTTGAAGGGTAACTGTAATAAGTGTGGACATGTTCTTCCTCTGAGCCACCTGATATGCTTTTAACTGTGTGTGTTTGTGTTTGTTGTGCAGCATAGTGCAAGTGTGTTTTGGGTTTTGTATTTTTTCACTGGAACTTTGCAGCAAGCATGTGGAAACACACACGCACGCATGCGCACAAACACACACACACACACACTCCCCTGATTTTATTCCATTTTAACTTCATGCCACATATCTTGGCAGGACTGAAGACCTCCTATGGAACATACGAGCTCAAGAGCTCAAGACTGTTCCACATGAGAAAATAATACCTTGGCCCAAGTAAAACACTTGACTTCATTGCTAAAATCAATTCAATTGGATCTTAAGTATAGGACTTTGTTTTATAGCTGTATGTGTGTTTGGGATGTATTGCACATGAAACCCTTTTACCACAGTAACATTCACACAACAGAGAGATGTATGTGTAACTTTCTGGCAGACTCGAGTGCGTAAATCTAAGCAAATATGAGACTTTTTCACACTTTCACATTTTTCTTGAATTTATTTTCATGTATGTGTCTAAGGAATAATCAGTCTATATTTGTTTCACTTACTGTATCTGTGTCTCAGCTGGTTGCACTGAACTGACATATGAAGTCAACTAAGATTTCCACCAGCACTATATCAGATTTTCTGCCCTGATTCCTCAGTCATATTCATATCCGCTGTCTTATCCTCTTACCCTTAGATTAGCTAGCTGTAATAAATATCTCTTTCAGCGCTGTGCCATAAAATCACATTTAATGTTCGTTTTTCTCTGGAGTTACATCAGATGCCTCAGAATCCTTTTGTGAGTATGAGAGATGGCGGCAGTGTCGCCAACAACCATAAAGTTTAATTATCTGAAGCAGAACAATTTTGAAGAGTGTTTGTCTTTCAAATGTGTGTGTGTGTGTGTGTGTGTGTGTGCACTTCTAGAGCTCTCTTGGGAACTGTGCAGATTTCACAATGCCAATCAAGTGAGCTCTTTCACATGATTTTGTAACAAGAGAAGGACTAGTTTGAGTGCTTGTGATGAAGTATGAAGAAAGACCTTCATACTGTGCCACTGTGCACCTGTAGAGAGCTGAGGAGGATCTTGTTCTCTTCACGGCCACACAGCAGCGCTACGAAGATGCCTAGTTTGTGTAAAGTGCTGTCACTCAAGAATAATGAATTCATTTCATATCATGAGGGTAATAGATAAGTGTCCACAACAAAAAGAGAGACAATATTTTAATAGTATGCCAAGTTTTTAGAAATGCACTCTTTGACTTTCATGGTGATCATGAAAAAGAGTTTACATTTTAAATTGAGTGACTCTAAAAATGTGGTGGAGCTATACTGTAAAAAGTAATAACATATTGATTTGATATACCTCTTTTATTACTTGTTTTTGCAAATATCATGCATACACTAATGATAAATATTCAAAAGTATGAATATTAATAAGAAATATGCTTATAATAATTATACTTATATAACTTGAATAATATAATATTTATCGTGACTTTCTATGTCATGAAAGCATCAAATTATCTGAAGAGACTTATTAACCTTCACACACATTTGTGAAGGTATCTAGGGGTTTGCTTATGTTTCTGTGTATTTGTTGCACCACATGAATTTCATTTATCGGACAAAGGATTTTCCAATTATTAGTTATTTTGCCTAAAAAAAAGTTAGTATTTTCTATTTCTTCATTATGATGTCAAGACCGTTGCATTCGTTAAAAAATATACTACCGAAATGAATTTTAAATTCAGAAATTAAAAACATACTCATCATAGAACATATGTGTTCAAAGCATTGCATGTATTAATTGCACTTTTCATATATTTTTTTAATAAATTAAATGTTTGTTTCCTGAAATGTAATCATATAATTAATCTGCAGGTCTCAGAACACGCTGAGCTCTCATGGATCCTAGGCTGCCTTACCAGCATGCCTCGTTTACGGCACCTGCCTCAGTGGAAGGTAATTACAACACAGAGTTTTTATCTGCTCGTGAGAGCATGTTAAGTAAAAAGACACATGCTATATTAGAGCCTTCTTAAAGATGGTAACATGCCAGTTTAAATGCTCAGGCCTCCCTCCTCTGTCTGTTGTCCATGTGGCACTGCGACAGGCTTTTCCTGTGCCGGTCATGGGGGGGCGGACCTGGCAGAGAGAGACAGGGCTTGATAATGACTGTGATTCACCCAGAGAGGACAACCCTTTTATATTGCTGCTGACGGAGAGCTCGGCCAGAAGCCTCCCATTGCTGCAGGGAAAACACCTAGCTGTTTACTCAACAGCTGAGTGCATGTGAAACGTGGCAGAAAGTGGCCTTTGGATGCTGTCTGTGTGCGTTAATGTGGCAAAACTCCTTCATTCAGTCCGATGTGGGAAACTGAGAAAGGGTTTGATGTTACACCACATTGTATTAAGAAAACAAATAGACATTTACAGCCAAATGGAATGAAAGGTGCTTCAGATTTATTTCAGACTTTCCTCTCCATTTGTCCGTCCAGTGGTAAACCCTGTTTCTTTCCTTTACAGATGAAGAGCAAGCAGAAGAATGAAGGCAGTGTGGGGCTTTATACGTATCCAGTGTTACAAGCAGCAGACATTCTGCTCTACAAGTACGTCTGGCTGTGCTCTTCATGTGTTTTATTCTTAGCGTGGTTATATTCCCAGCTTGTGTTCGAGAGAGAGTGATGTTATTGTTGTGCAGATCCACACATGTGCCAGTAGGGGAGGACCAGATCCAGCATTTGGAGCTGGCCCAGGACTTGGCCCGCATCTTTAACAACCAGTATGGACAGTTCTTCCCAGAGCCTTGTGCCCTGCTCAGTATGTTTGGGAGTTTTCATTTTTACCTCATGATATTTACTTCCTGTTTTAATCAGCCTGATTTTCTCATAAAGATTCACCTGAGCACAAACCCTGACAAGTGGAGAAGTAAAATAAATGACTCTGTGTCATTCAGCGAACACACAAATGAGTCAGTGCTCTCAAGTGTCTTCTCCAGCTCCCTGCTTTCCTCACTGTGTTTTACACATGCACAACAGCATACTCTTGCAGTTGTGTGCACACATGGCTGGCATGTTGAATCGTCAGTTTAAGCTAGTCTTTCATTCACCATAATAATTGCCATCATAAAAGCCCAATATGAAACCAGTCATGTGTGCAATAGTGCTTTGATTAAAGGAGTGTTTTCTACCTCCTCTATCTGAGTGATGGGGTGATAATGGATTTGGGGGTTTCCCTATAGTGACTTCTCGAAGGACTGGTTCACATCGCTCTTATTACATGTGAAGGAAGACTAAGAGCCAAAGCTAAAGAAGCCAAACAATACCTGTTCCCCTGAAACAAAATCTGACAAAGATCTGACAATTAGAACCCATCTGTGTTGTGATTTCAGAAAGAAATAATATTTACACAACTTGCCTGGGATTCTTAATTTCAATCCGACAAGCGTTTGACCAGTGGTCACTATGTGTAATGCTAATTTCCTGAAATGTATCTTATATAAAGTGGAAAAAAAATTCTTTACTGAATTAAGTCTAGAGTGTTTACTGAATCAATATTTGACTCATATTTTATACCAGTAACTTACTGGTATTAAGTGATCTGATATATTGTATTGTTTTTGTTGGATGTGTCACCAAGGCTGCATTTTTTTTTGTTCAAAGATACAGTAAAAACAGTTACATTTTACTATTTAAAATAACTTTTTCTCTATTTGAATATATTTTACATTTTAATTTATTCCTGTATTGCAAAAGCAGAATTTTCTGCAGCCACTATTCTAGTCTTCAGTGTTACATTATTATAATATTATTCTTTATTATTGTAAGTACTGAAACCTGATGTGCTACTTAATTTCTTTTCTTTTTTGTGGAAACCATTTTTTTTTTTCCTGTTGAATTTTCTAAACTGCATTTATTTGAAATGGAAATATTTTGTAACATTTTCGGTCTTTACTGTCACTTTTAATCAATTTAATGTCTTTGTTGGATTAAACTATTTTAAATATTAATTAACGATTATACAATTCAATATAATATTGTAATTATATATAGTTTATTTTAGTTAACTATTAACTATTTTAATGGAAGTGAATAGGAAACTAAGAAATATTCAGTCGATTTCAGCACAGATTAAGTGTTACATTTTTCCTGCTTTTTAACTCTTAGGTGGCACTCGAAAGGTGAAATCTCTGAGGGATCCATCTTCCAAGATGTCCAAGTCAGACCCCCAAAAGTTAGCTACAGTCTTCCTGACCGATTCGCCTGATGACATTGTACTTAAGATTCGCAGAGCTGTGACTGACTTTACTCCTGAAGTGACTTATGAGCCTGAGAGTCGGCCAGGTGTATCAAACCTAGTCTCCATGCATGCAGCTGTGTCTGGACAGAGCGTGGAGGAGGTCGTCAGGCTGGCTGAAGGTATGGACACTGGACAATACAAGACTGTGGTGGCCGAGGCTATTGTACAGAAGCTCCAACCCATTCGCCTGGAGATCCAAAGACTGAGGGCTGACAGAGGCTATCTTGAGAGTCTGTTAGCCAAAGGAGCAGAGAGAGCTCGCAGCCTCGCAGCTCCTGTGATGACGGAAGTCAGAAAACTGCTGGGCTTCTATTAAGGATTTATAAACCGTGAAATGCAATGAACTTTTGTCCACTTTCTAGCTAAGCAAAAATAAATCATTTTATTTTTTATTTATTGTCATATGAATAACATTCATTCAAAATCATTTTCACTCTCACACATCCCTTAACAAACACACATGCTGAGCAGGAGAAACTGCGCGTCTAGCCAACTTTTCCCAATGTCTGCTCAGGGCTGCTAGTTGACTTAGGCTCCTCATACATGCACTATACATGAGTGGAGCAATGGAGCAATTTGTGCTTGTGTAAGGATAATGTTTTAATTGTATTGCTCTGGTTTTTCCCTTGTAAGAAAAAAAAATCTGTGAAGAGGTGGCAAGATCGTCTGTCGATTAGTAAATGCAGGGCAAAGGCAGGTTAATTAGTACAATATGTTAGAAAGTTCCATGCATTAATAGAATTGATGCACTTAGTTGAATTATTATGTTATACAAGACTTTATACCCATTTATCCCTGAAAACAACAAACAAGTGAATGTAACAAATAAATACACTTATATGCTCCTGTCCACCTTATAAAGAATAAAAGTAGCCAGGAGTGTAATTAGGGGAAATAGGCCTACTAAAAAGATATAGCCTATAACTAAAATATGAAACATACACAGGCCAGATTTTTTTTTAAATAGTGAGTTAAGCATGTAATTTAAATTTGGAAAGACGTTCAAATCCGACGTCTTTCATTTAGGCCTACTTAAATTCATTAAAAAAAAAAAAAAAAAAAAAAACGTTTCCTGCTTGACTTTAGCTTTATAAACTATTTTGTGCTGAATTAATTCTAGGAGAAGTCATCATAAATCATGGAATGAGAAAACATCATTAACTCTACCCGCATTTTCTCAGATTCTTTAAACTGCATTTGAAAAGGTTTCCATCTTCATGTGCTGCAAACATGTATTATTAAACTGTGTTCTGAATTTAAAGAAATATGGGAGGATTAGGTGGGAAGTTTATTCGTTCCTCTGGGCAATTAATGATCAGTCCAGCAAAATGAATCGTTTGTTTAGAGCAGCTATCTGTAATGTAGGCTGACGGAATGACGAGGAGCAGTAAATTTACAGTATACTTCACATTACTCTTCGCTTTGATGTGTCATTCATTTTCGGCTTGTTCAAATTCGCTATTTTTAACAGATGAGGTTTGTGCCAGCTTTGTAACGCTGTATAAACTCCATATGTGCAGCAAAATAGAAATAGTAACTAAAGTGCTACAATGCATGCTTGCCATTAATTTGTTACGGAAGTAAAATAATGAGTAAAACGATAATAAAAACGTGTCCGACATTAGGTGTTTTATCTACGGACAGTGCTAATCGAATGCAGCGCAAGCGATGCGCGGTCAAGTGTTATTTGTAATGGCTCATGTGATGTGAATGCTGTGAGCCCTTGAGCTCTTATTCTGATGGCATTCTTATTCTTATTCAGCCTTTTTTCTTTAATTAAGCGTTAACAAACATCAAATATACTGCATTCATTTACGAAACAATGATGGCACTGCTGTCAAATCGGCTTATTAACTTTTTCTTGGGAAAAGGATGCCGTGTTTTGGAAACGTTTAATCCAGGGAGAGTAGGCTAAAGCCGAGATTTACCGCACCAATAGACGCTCTTCCTTCAGATTGACATTTTACAAAACAGGTGTCTGTCAATTTGTAATTAGTAATAGCCTAAAAATAATGTTTTGCTTATTTTTTGGCGAGGCATTCAAAACAGGACTAAGTGTTGCCTATTTATCCACACCTTATTTAATTTAGACCATTATCACTAATAGATCATTAAACAGGTAAATGAGTTATGGAAAAGGAAAAAATATTCAGTTTATAGAATAAAGCATGGTAAGAAATAGCTACGCCTATTTATCAACGCAATACTGAATCCTAAATCCCTCTTTAAGGTAATATAATGGCTATCATTAAAAACTAAACCAATTTAAAGGATTTGAATACCGTTTCAAAGTAAAATCTTACAGGATCTCGCAGATGAAGCGGGTTAAACTAAAGTAAGCATCAACTCATTTGGTTAATAATATGTGGGCACAGTGCTGGCTGTGCGCTTCATCGCCATTTCAACAATGTATTTGATAAAGAAAAAAAAGCATTAAATTAAAATAATTAAAGTAATAAAAGATAAATATATCACTTACAAGAAAAACCTCAAGCAGAGTTTATACAGAGGGAGGCTACATGAACTTCTGCATTTTATTACCAGCCACTTGAGTTAAGGAATCAAAGTCTAAACCCACAAAGTTTCTTTAGTAGCCTACATTTAGAAGTACATTTCTTAAATTGTCCTATGATTTCTCCATACATACGTTTCTTATGTCTTAATTTGAAATCTTATTTTTTTTAATATATAATTATTTTATTTTAAATATTTATTGATTTGTTTCTAATGCTGAACGGGGGTTTATTAAGTCCAACAGCTTTATAATTTCCAAAGTTGTCATTATTATTTATTGTATTTTATTATCTGGCTATTTGCCGGCAATGAAACTTTAATTATTATTTGTTATTGTGTTATACACAATAAACAAAACATTTATAAATACGCTAAACATTAATCCATTTAGCCTATTGTCATTGTCTAAACACTTATACATTTTAGTAATAGGCCTATTAATATGTTGTTAATTGTTTGGAAAAGCATCTTGATTAAAAAAGCATGCCCTGGCTATTTATTTTGATGCACGTTAACGTGCCATTATATGATAATGTGATAATATGATAATATTGTTTTTCGTTTTATTAAACTACGAAGATAAAACTTCAGTTTTCCAGTTTCATTCCAATTTAAACCAATAACCCAGATTCCAGGAGCCAGTTGGTCTCCAGTCTGTATGCTCTTGACACTTTTATATGAAGCATAATTACAACAGCATTCCGTCTCAAATTAAACAGAAATCCCACACATTCACACGTGCACTTGCTTTCAGTGATTGAATACAGTAAAATATATAACATTTGTTCAACAATGAATGTATTGGTGCTGAACATATAGCCTACACAAGGTGATGCTATTTCGTTAGATGAAATCTTTATTTATTAAAAAACGGATTTAGTTTTGTGAAGTCCAAGAAAACTTTAACGGAAATCTATTAGAAATGCACCTATACATCTTAGACCAGTAGGTGTAGCTTTCTTGTGGTAGGCTATTTATCAAGTTTAATGTTAACCAAAGAGTAAAAACGCAATCAAGCTTATAACCAGACATGTCATTCACCGGGGGAAAAAAAGACAAGAAAACGAGAATATTTACAAGTGCAAATTTTTGACCAAAAGCAATTTTAAAGGTCAAATAGGTTGCTTCATAAACCAGATATTTTACGATGACCCACCGGTGACTAATGACAATTTATTTATATATTTCTTAATAATGAAAGAAATAGGCCTACTATTGAAATTAAGTTATTTATCGCATATAGTCTAAAAATGACGAACTAAAAACGTATTGATTGTTTTCGCAGCAGGAACACAAACAAATGTGTGTGTAAAGACCTCTAATACTAGCTTGCTCTATTCTTTTTTATTCTATCTGTTTTGTTTTGTTTTTATTTATTATATTATTTAAAAGCCCATGCTACGTGTAGCCTACTGTGTTAACCTAACTGAGACTTGTTATAGCACTTATATGTCATTGCTCTTTTTGTAGTTTTTGATTGCTTTCACTGTCCCGATTTATAAATCGCTTTGGATAAAAGCGTCTGCTAAATGAATAAATGTAAATATAAATGTAAATTCACTTTAAGATGGCCATCTCCAAATTCCATCTTAAAATTTCTCCACCATGCTTGTTCTTTTCCTCTTCTTCCATTGGACGACATCTTTTGTCTCTTTCCCTTCCTGCGCTTCCCATTGGTCGTGCTGGGCTTGACAGACATTGAGAGGGTTGCCACTAACGCTTCGAAAAAAGTTTTCCACAAGTGAATATCAATCAGAGAGGACTCGACGACAGTAAAAGAGACGTGGAGAAGTTGGACGGAGACTGAAAACATCGATATATATTAACAAACTATCTTCTCGGACAAGGTATTGAGTCAAAGTCTCTTCGTTGGGAATGGGTTCTTTTATTTTTAAGACTTTAAAGGGCATAAATTAGACTTGGGTTTGGATTACCGTCGTCACCGGAGACCTAAATCCATCCATTACAAAGATTTTTGCGCGTGCGGCATTCCTGCGCCTGCCTTCCGGACGGAGTTTCTATTTCTCCTCCGTTGGATTTGCAGAGGGAGAGATGAGTGACAGGAGACGATCCGCTGCCGCTCTGAGTTCACGAGCGCACGCCTTCTCGGTAGAAGCCCTGATCGGGACAAACAAGAAGCGGAAGCTCCGGGGCTGGGAAGAAAAGGAACTGGAGCTGTCTATGGAGAGCCTCGCGAGCAACGGACAATTGGGAGACGGCGAGGATCCCGCTAATTGTCTGGATATCGATCCGGGTTAGTGCGTGATGCCATTGCAAACTGAATTGCCTTGAACATCCCATAGGCTATAACTTTTGACCGCATCTGCAAACTATAGTGTTTTGCCATTGAATAAAATGTTTCAGTTATAGGCGTGTCTATAGCATAAAGGCAAAATATCATTTTAATTCACTAAATCAATATGTCTAAAGCCTATATTATATTAAACAATATGTGAAAGGGTTTTTATTATTATTTTGCACAAACTAGTTAAAGCTGACGGTATTTCTGTATCAGTGAAATATAAAATTAAAGTCCTTTTTCCTTCTTCTTTTTTAAAGAGACAACTCCAAAAGAAAGTCTTCAACAACAATAATTCATGAGAGATAAAAAGTTTCGCAATATCACAGCTTTCATTGTTTTAAAGTACAAAATTGTATTCTACAATAGAACATTTGTAACTTGTAATTATTCGCCAAGAAAAACATCTGTGTTTTAATTCCGTCTAAGGAGCAAGTATATTCGTAAAAATGTAGTGTGCATGGGTTGAATCTCGGCTAATACACAATGTGCACCTAAGGCCTAACAGTTGTCAAATCCTGCTCTTATGTCTTATTAGGTCAAAAGAAGTGTAGGCATATACACAAATTATTTTGAAATATAAATAACACTCAGCTTGAAACTGTTTTCTGTATATAGATGCTGGTTTGTGCCTGTTATGCGCGCTCTTGAGAGTTCACGCTTGCAGGCGCTCACGCACGTGTGTGCGTGTTCGTGTGTGTTCTTTGTTTCATCGATGTAGTTCAACTGTTGCAACGTTAGTCATCACTTCATTAGTCTCGCTTCAGAAGCATCTGCCATAAGGCAGAACATTAAGTTCCACACAACAGACTGCTGACTGATCATTCTGTACATATTCTGATACAGCCCACTATTGACGTTGGATTTAAAATAACTCAATGTCTCATTTTAAAAATAATGGTGAGCACAGATAGACAGAAGTTAGTTCGGCAATTCTGAAACCAAAGTGCAGCATTTTTCAGAGAAGGGCAAAAATTGCGACAGGTGAGTATCCTTATAACAATCATTTAAATTTTATTCTCAAAAAAAAAAAAAAAAAAACAGCTGTCAGACAGCGTTTAGTGTATTTTTTTTTATTTTTTTATTTTTTTTACAGTGAAAAAGATTTGATCTGATTTATTTGAGATTAAATATTCAGTAGGCCTTCATGTGTACAGATATTATATTATCATACTTTATCATAAGACAACAATTACAGCAGACATTTTCAAGTCGTAGACCCGTAGACCTTTATAGGCCTATTTATAATATAATGACACTAACAATAGCAAATCCGTGTAGCTAAATATTTGCATTTTAATTTAACTGCTCAATGTTCGTGTTTTCATTTGGCTAAAACAAAGAGTTCATAAATAGAATAGAACAGAACATCTTTTCAGTCGTCATCTTTTTTTGTTTTTTTTTTGCTACACGACCGGAAAAAGGACAAAATAGATAGTCATTTAATTAAATGGCACTATAATTGTAGTTAATCTAAATACGTCGATCGAGATATTATATTGTCTCACGCGCATGCACACAGATTAATTTCTCATCTATGATCTGATGTTGATGTCCAGACACGGATGACTTGATTCTTTATTTGTATCACAAATGGAAACATTTCTACGACTTTGAACAACAATAGGCCATATAGTTCTATAGATCCCATCTCGATTAAATTAAATAGAAAAAAAAAAAAAAACATAAACTTTTCATTTACTTATTTATTTTCAAATGCATTTCAAAGTATTTTAGACATCGGTGTTTTAACGGCGTTTAATCAACATTATTTTTTGTTTTTATTCTTAAATCGTAAAACGTTTAAAATTAGAATGTTAAGAAAAATGTTTACCTTTTAAATGTAAATACGGACATTCTTGATTTTACCCACTACATATTTTTACATTATATTTTATATATAAATATATACATTGTAATAAGCACATAATTGAGAGTTTAATGTAAAATGACTTTAGCTTTGCTCATTGTGCAATGTGTAATGTTTCATGAAAATATTACATCAATAAAACTATTAATTGCATTCTATATGTGTTCACACTCAATAAAGTCTTGAAGTTATTTAATAATGACTTACTGAATTCTCCCAGAGTCTGACCTGATTTTAGATTAATGCGTTTTGTAGTTTTTCTAAACCACGTTCCTTCGGTGTCATTTAAATTTATCATATATTTTTTACCCCTCTCTTTCATAATTCCCACGAGACAGAGTCAGAATAAAAGACGACAGATGCGTACAGTTTAAAAGGAGTCTAATCTTTATTTTTATTACCTCCCTCTTACATGAGACTGAATGAAGTCCAGCGGAAACAGGTGGCTCTGTTCCTGGTGGATTGGGTTACGCGGCAATTTCATGCTTAGTTTGCCTCTGTCCCAAGAAAAAATAGGTAGCTAACACAACTACACAACTAATTCAAGCTCTATACGGAGAAATTAATTTGTTGATGTGAAAGTAGTGTGCCACAACCGGCAGAAGAAATATTAATATGCTTTTATTCAGATTATGTGTTTGTTTTTGCCTCATTGCGTGAACTCAGAAACACCACACTAACAGATAATATTTTTACGCATTCACTGCGCAGTCATAAATGACAGAGAACGTCATTTGTTCGAAGTAACCTAAATTTACTCCAGGACAGTTGACTGATCAGCAGTGTAACCTAGTCCATGTTATAGGTGAAGTTTCTTTTTTTTTCTTTATTTGTCAAAATGTCTTATTTTGAAATGTTCAGTTATAGCTTGCAGTTTGTTGTGTTGTGTCGTAAGTATAACTCTGGCAGAGGGCATTAGACTTGTGCAATGGCAATGACAGGAGCTCAGTTTTGGATGGAGCTGAGGACCTGCCTGCTCGTGAAAGAGACCAAGGGCTTCATTACTGTAATTACGCTGACTGAATCTCTCATGAGGTTGATGAAAAGTCTGACTCTCTTTGACTCGGGCTTTAGGGCTCCGTGACCTCAGAGTGTGCTGGTGTTTGTGCCGGGCTGCTAGCCAGTCTCTGCTGCTTATGGCTGCACAGCGTCATTTGCATGCTAACAGTCCTGATTATTTCAGCAAGCGACGCATGAATCATAAAATCTGTTAATTAATTAAACCTCCATACATCAATTCAACTCACTTATTTTGCCTTTTACCAGGCCCCATAGCACAGACCTGTCTCTGCTTTTACACTTGTCCTTAATCGCATTGCTGTGCGTACACATTTAGCTAAATTTGAAATAAAATAAAAAAACTTGTTTAAATTAGTTGTTTTTGATGTGGTGGTTCTAATTATAGTCATTTTGTTTTCAAACTTTAGAGAAAAAACTAATACATTTCAAAGGATTATTTGTTTCTTCTTGTTTTCTTTAGATTTTCTGCACGATTTGTCAGTTTCCTCTGAAACATGAAAACAGCAAAGAACTTTAGGGCATGAAGATTTTGCGACCAAAATGCCTTTCGACTTGTTTAACTGACAATTTCGTTTATAAACATAATGAACTATCTACTATTCGTTCTGTGGATTTTAGTTTTGGTTAATTGTAGGCCACTTTTCAGGCAATAATCACTGGAGAAAATGTCATTAGTCTGCTCGTGTCCAAAATCATCACACACCATGTATTTTCAGAAAACACTAAGACATATTCTAGAGCCAGCGTGCTAAATCAGATTTTCCACTTTATTATTTTGCTGTATTTTTTCATTTAACATTCAAAGGCCTTGATCCATAGCCCACTGGTCTGAGTGAATCCAAGTCGTTCTCCTTGTGATCTGGTTCTAGCGCTCAATATTGTCAACAGACCTCCCGAGGCCTCCTTCTGCTTTATAATGATTTTATTTATTCGTTGTAGATTCAGAGGCCAGCCCTGGCTCTGACGGCGAGGGTCTGGCGGAGAGGACGCCCTGCTCGTTCGGGACTCCTACCCCCTGTGACCCTTCACCCTCGGCCTCTATGGAGGAGATCCAGGTGGAGCTGCAGTGCGCGGACCTGTGGAAACGCTTCCACGACATTGGCACAGAAATGATCATCACAAAGGCAGGAAGGTAAACCTTTTATAAAATGTAAAAATCCAATTTATGAGGAAAAAGTCCAACATTGGTCAGACAGTGGGCAGCAGATATATTGGACATATTTTTTTATCCATATCTCTGTTATAGGAGCTATGTTTAACTAAATTTAAACAAACATATAAAATCGTGTGGAACGTGAAATCAGACATCTCAAATATATACGATTAACAATCATGTCCGACTATTTAAAAAAGCACATTCAGATATGAACTTCGGATACACTAACATGTTTTTGGATTTTGAATTTAAGGTTTTGTAATAGGCCTACAACAAAAGTCTAATTAAAATGCAAAAGTATGGCATAATTTTTCATCAATATTCCTTTTAATAATAAGAAGTCACGCCATCGTGCACTTTGTGATGGATATTCAAGTTAGTTTTTAATTGTGATATATTCGTGACACAAATATTATCGATATTAACCCCTTTTTACTTTAAAAACCTATTTGAAGACCTTTCTGTTTGTTTAAATATTAACTGAAATTCGATAGCCTATATTCACTCTAATAAAGTAATATATTAGTAAATTAATAATAACCAATATTGGTCCATAAACCAATAAAACATATTGACATATTGACCAATTTTTCAGTTGTTTGTTGAAGAAAGGGGATAAAGCTTTAAACATTTAAATTAGTTAGGCTTAGATTTATTTAAAACGTCTCTTTTTATCATCTCGGACATTTGTCATAGAACCATACATACAGGCTGCTCTCTTTTTTCTTTTTGACATGCGCAACAAATCTCAAAGTAAGATACAGTAGGCTACCATTGTTTGGCAAAGGGACGCGTTTGCGCGCGGGGACTGCAAACATTAAAACTGTTTTGTGGCGCTATTGTGTTACACAGTTGGGGCAGAAGTAGGCTACTAACTGTAATCACAAACCACAACCTGTTCATTGCGGACGAACTAGAACTATTACTACTTACTCATGAATTCTAAAATTAGCATAATAAAGGTTGGTTCAAACTATTAACATTTCTCATTCAAATGTAGCCTATTGCATGGGCCTACACGGCATGATGTTTTCATAATCAATAGACCATTTCTTCCGATTCTTCGCACTGCTGCAATAAATCAATAAATATAGAGTGCAGCAATTTTTCGTTGGAACAGTAAACAATTCTTTCATCAAACAAAGTAACTCGTGTCCAAAGTATTTAACAAGATACAGTAGGCTCTTCTTTTGCATGATTTGTCAAAAATAGAGCCCAAAATAATAATTAACTACTCTTTATGAGACTTTATGAATAGCCGCGTGTATTTTATGCCTCTGCTAATAAAATCTCTTTAGATTTCGAAGTGTAGGGGCTGGGCGAGCACTTTTCTCTCATTATGAACAAAGAGAGTTATGCCGTTTAAATGAAAGGACAAAGAAATAGCATTTGAAGTGTAAAATGAAGAATTAGCCAAAAATGTATTGTTAGAAATTAGTCATTTTTTTAAAGCATGGCTCCTTTGTTCAGTTTATTTGGTTTGTTTGAACTGTTTTATAATTTTTTTAGCCTGTTTTGCTATGTTTTATATATTTTCTTTATATCTTTTTTATTGACCAAAATATATCTGAGTCCTGCTAACAGTCAACCTTAATTTTCAAAGCTGAAAACAATTTATATTATTATTTTACTTTTGTATGATTTTGTTGGTGTCAAAGTGTTGTATTTTTCAATATATGCATCAATTAAACAGGCTTATTTAAATGATTTAATTCATTGACTAAATTTAATTAATCTTATCCACATTTTGTGACTTTTTCTTACTTTTAACAAGATCATTTTACCATATTTATCAATGCTATTACAATGTACATAATTCGACTTGTTAATTAAACATGTAATTAAAATGGGTTCTGTTTCAGGAGAATGTTCCCTGCTATGAGAGTGAAAATCGTGGGACTGGATCCACATCAGCAGTATTACATTGCCATGGACATTGTACCTGTGGACAACAAGAGATACAGGTAAGCACTGCTCTAGTGCTGTTAGCATGCTATGACAAAAGAAGGAAAATAACAAAATTAACTGGAAATTTGTCTAAATTGGGAAGCTGAACCCCCTTGAAATGGGGTGGGAGATTTACATGAATAAGCAACTCTGTCAGCAACCCTTGACAGAGTTGCCGTATCAGCGTTTAAGGTGGTGTAATGTGTCCCTGCTTTGCTCTCACCATGACAACTTTCCATCACACATGCTTACAGACAAGCTTTACTTGAATGCAGCTAAAGCCTGCATGTACGGATTGCAGCAGTGCACTTGTCCTTTCTATAATAACAAGCCATGTTACAAACTTGTTAAGTCTTCCCAAATTATTATGATTTTTATTTAGTAAATACTAAAGCCCTAATAGTCAACATACAATTGGTTAGCTTGCCTTGTTTCTTCCTAAATGAATCAATAAACGCATCTGATTTTTGTTTGTATTAGGTGAAACTATTTGTGTTGTGTTAATGCTGAGAACAGAACTGGAAACGGCTGAAATCTTTACTCTATTTCAAGGGGATTAGAAGCAAAAGGAGGATACATTTTTCATTGGTCATACATCACTGCATCACATTTACATAAGATGTGTTTCTATGTCTTCTACAATTTATGCAGCAACTTGAAAAACCCAACATTTCCTCATGTCTTTTTTTTTTATGAACTCTAACATTGTAAATAACAATGTGACACTTTAGTGAACAACACAATAATCTTCCAGTTCAATTATATTTAGATTAATGTATGCATTTACTGAAAATAAAACCACAGCCATTCAGGGACTAGCCTCGAAGACAGCCATTTAGAGCCCCTGAATATCATGGAGGATTTTAGAAGCCAAAGGATCTTGTAAAATTAAATAGGATTTTCTTCCTGGCTGGGGAATTTACCACAAGGCTTTGCAAATGGAGCTGTCACTGGAATGCCTCGTGTGTTTTGAGGGCTCGGGTCTGGAAATGCAGCCTTTATTGGAATTTACTCACTTTATTTTGGCGCAATGCCCTTTCAAGGGACATAGAGTTTATACTAGACTTGTTAAATCTTTCTTTATGTGTTACTTGAATTACTTTTCTCTTTAATGTGGGCATTTAGTATGGCATATATTTGAGAGAAAAAGTAGGAAAATACAGAGCTGCCCAGATTTTCAGATTTCTGTTGCAGGCTCTTTCTAGCTAATTTATTCACAAATATCTTGTGTGCGCTGACTGCCCTTTCTCTTTCTCCATCTAGGTGTAGCCCTGTTTGTTCTTTTTTTTCCCCTTTGTCCAGCTGTCATGGACATGCTTGTCTATTTCTTCTTATTTTGTATGCACACTAAAACACACAGTAAACGAACATGATGCAAACTCAACTTGACGTAAACAGAGCACACATGCTAGAGTATCACTTACTCTCACAGTAAAGTAACCCAATTGAACTTGGTTTATTTGCTATTATTTAAGTGCTTGAGCATATCTGAAGTGAACTATTTAGGAAGAAAAAAAAGGTTTTGTTTCATGTACATGTGTAATGTTTTAAATTTACTGTCTTGTTTCTGTATTAAACTGAAGGGTTCTTGCAGATATAACAACCCCATTTTTGCTTTTCTCCTTCATTTTAATTTATGGAAATGCTTCTGCATACAGTGTACAGTGTACTACATCATTGGACTCAATTATTGTCACATAAAGTTGGATCTTTATTTATTGTGCAAGAGCCAGATGGCAGATTATGAAAGATGAAAGCGGGCTAATCAAATTTCCAGCCATTTTTGTTCTTAGGTTTCCCTTCTCTTTAACACTTTCCCTGCTACATAGAGCATAAACCTAAACAGGATTCCAAACAGGAAATTGCAAAAATACCTGGCACTATGTGTGTGCGAAGGACAGACAACGTGTGAGTGTTTTTGTTAAAGCACACATTTTGTACAGATAAAAATGGCATTTATCTATTTAACTTTAGATCAACAGCTTAATGTGCATGAACACACGTGCATGCCATGCACATTCATGTCTGTTCGGGTGCTCTGGGAGAGAATAAGGCAGACACAGAGGATGTTAAATGCTGCCAAGCAATAACAAACGGGCCCAAATGAGAGTTTTGTTCACGTTTGAGAGCTGGGTGATGACTTTGGCAGAGGCATCACATTTAAGCACTTTCAACTGTGCGTATAGCAAGAACTAAAGGCATCCAGCTGTGCCTCAGGGAATGCCCTGCTAACAAGACTTTAGCAGTGCACAAAGACACATGTATCAGAACCATACATTTTAGAATGGGTTAGTGTTTCATAACAGTCCAAAACATTAAATTCATCTTGAATTTGTATGGTCTTTTAGAAGTGTTTTGAACAATTAAAAGTTGAATGCATTAGCACATGAGTGTTTTTTTGGTATTATTAACACAGGAACAGAGTATCATGGCAATTATATGCTCATTTTTGCAGGTATGTGTATCACAGCTCAAAGTGGATGGTGGCGGGAAACGCGGATTCGCCAGTGCCACCCAGGGTCTACATCCACCCGGATTCACTGGCTTCAGGAGACACCTGGATGAGACAAGTGGTCAGCTTTGACAAACTCAAACTCACCAACAATGAGCTGGATGATCAAGGCCATGTGAGTGCACATTTAATAACAGTCAATGCAATATTGATGTCAGCGTATATAAACATATGCTGCTGTTTAAAGGTTTAGGGTCTGTCAGCTTTTCTTTTTTTTAAAGAAATGTATACTTCTATTCCCTGTTTAATATTTAAAACACTAAGTTGATCAAATGTGATAGTAAAGACATTTATTAAGACTTATTCAAATATAATTTCAAATGAATGCTTTCTAACAATCCTGAAAATGTGTCAACATTGATGATAATAAGAAATGGTTTTTAAGCAAAATCATCAGCATATGTAACCCTGGACTACAAAACCAGTCTTTAGTCGCTGGGGTATATTTGTAGCAATAGCCAAAAATACATTGTTTGGGTCAAAATTATAGATTTTTCTTTTATGCCAAAATAATTGGGATATTAAGTAAAGATCATGTTCCATGACGATTTTTTGTAAATTACCTACCATAAATATATAAAAACTTCATTTTTGATTAGTAATAAGAATTGCTAAGAACTTTATTTGGACAACTTTAAAGGTGATTTTCTCAGTATTTAAGTTTTCAAATATTGTGCTATCCTAACCAAACCACACATCAATGAAAAGCGTATTTGTTCAGCTTTCAGATGATGTATAAATCTCAGTTTTGAAAAGTTGACACTTAAGGTTTTGTGGTCCAGGGTCACATATTAGAATGATTTCTGAGGGATCATGTGAAACTGAAGACTGGGGAAATGCCTGCTTAAAACTCAGCTTTGCACCACATTAATAAATTATATTTTAAAATGATAAAAACAGAAAAGTTATTTTTAAATTGTAACAATATTTCACAACACTTGATCAGTTAAATGCAGCTTTGTTGAACATAAGATACTTAAGTTTTACTGACCCCAAATAAAGAAATAAATTTGATTACTAATATAAAGGAAAAGAGTGAGGAGACGGCGCATACACTTGCTTATCCAATGTATTCATAACACACACTTGATAGATTACAACCCCCCCCCCCCCCCCCCATCTCCCCAAAAGACATCTGTATGCTCTCTGCAACAAGAAAATCATTATTCAGTGTATCCTCTGAAGAACTGGAAAAACTGGAAAAATATTTATTTTATTGTACTGATATTCCCAATGTGTCTGTGCTGAACACAGTCAGCTGAATACACATGGAATGTATGCACATGTTCTATTTTGAAAATACATTCATTTCTTTCCGTATCACATATGAATTGTTTTCAAATTGTCCTGCGAATCTTTGGTTTCTGTGTCACTGCTGGAGTGTGACTGTCTTTTGCTTGGCTCTGGTCTGAGCCATTGTACTAAAAGAGTGAGTGCACCAGGGATGATTTTATTATCAGACTATCAGAGGAAACCCTCATCTCCAGCATGTTTTGTTTGGTTGTCATGGTTATCGTTCTGTGAGAGTGAGAGATGGGGTGACACATCCAGCTCTGTCCAGAATAATAAGACCCACAAGAAAAATGTCCTTAATTTGCTCAGTATGGTTTAAAAGGCTAAGCCCTCATGTGTTGAGATTAACTGTGTGGTTTTATGTTTGGAGTCCCAATGTATAAATGTAATTCTTAAGTGTTTTTAAATGTTTTTTTCTTGTCTGAAACAGAGCAATATTGTTTCGATTAATGTGACTATCCACTTTTAGTTTATGTAGAGTAGTCAGTCATCTGCTCATGACCTGTAAAATGGTGCTGTAAAGTCTGAGTGCAGAGAATATAGAATAATTACACATGGCATGCTGCGTATTCTTTACAGAGAGATACGGTATCAGTATTTTAGATCCAGGGTTGGTGTGGGTAAAACAGTTGCCTTGGGCCACATCTGCGAACTTCGCTGCTCTTCTGGCTTCTCCTCTGCATGTGGGGCTGTGTTGACTCGAAGTCACTGATGCTATCACTCGAGTATTCTGACAAATGTAATAACATATGGGTGTTACAACTGCAGAGGAGAGGGGACTTTTCTTATACCACAACCTCGTAAAAAGAGACTTTATTTTTTGTTCGCCTTGGCTTGAGGCTGAGCGAGGGCTGGAATTGAAGTTAACCCTGGAACGTCCTGTGTGGGACCTCACCGCCATGAAGAGGACTGAAATATTAATGGTGGATAATTATGTGGAATTGTGGATGCTTCCAGTTTAATATATACTGTATAAAAATATATAAAATGTCAAAATTTTAATATTATATGTTTATTATATATATATATATATATATATATATATATATATATATATATATATATAGTGTGTGTGTATAAATAACTTTTGCAACTTATATATACTTTATACAGCAACTTTAGTTAGTTGTTTGGTTCAGCATAGTGTAACTTTGGCAGTCATAACGTTCCTTTTTTGTGCTCCAATAAAACCCATAAATTCCTATGGCCCCAGACAATGTTCTGAATCCTGAATATCTGGATCTGTGGAATTACAGCAGTGTGGCTTTGAACACTTCCTCTCTGCAGTTGGTCTTCATTGAGCTGGTGTTGTCTGGCCTTGGGCAGCACTGGGATCTCCTGGGTTGTGCATTTGGATTGTATAGGAAGGGGGGAGCTGGAATATTAAATTTACTGTCATCAAGCTGTTTTGCAAAAGCCTCGGTTCTTTCGCCTGACCTCCTCGGTTTTGGTGGACCCAGGAGACACACACCGACACTGGGAGTAATTAGAAACAGACTAAGGGCCAGAGGGAAGGCTACAGCCTCCGATCTCTGACGCCAACACATCAGTGTGAGATACTCACCCACGAGTTGGCCTGATTCATATCTCATCAACATGTGTACACACTGTGAGACAGCTTGTTCTCTTATTAGATTAAGCAGCTTTGATATTCACAGCCTCATTATGTCACAGACATTTAATCCATACAGCTGCAGAAATGTGCTGTTGTGGTTGCGGTGGAGTAGTTGATGATATGACTTACTTTATTTCTAGATCATCCTGCACTCGATGCACAAATATCAGCCCCGTGTCCATGTGATCCGGAAAGACTTTAGCAGCGAGCTCTCTCCAACCAAACCTGTTCCTACCGGGGAAGGAGTAAAGACGTTTAGCTTCTCAGAGACAGTCTTCACCACGGTCACAGCCTACCAGAACCAACAGGTCCATTACTGACTGTCAGTGTACAGCACCATTGTGACTTTGAAACACACAGTTCATGTGTTAATTGGCAATATGCAACTAGGGATGCACTAAAAATTTTATTATAGACAATATTTATTTTTGTGTAATGGCTGATAAATGATCAGTATTTAAATTATATAGTATTTTGACTGAATGACAAACACTACAGACTCAAATCAATTTTAAAATCAATGTTTTATATCATACAAGTGAATTTAGGCATCATAACACTATAATATCCAGTGTAAAAAATGTAAATTAGGTTAAATTAAGTTTATATTTAATAGTGTGAATAAATCATTCATTTTTAAAGATTGATTTTAAGATTAATTTCTAATCTACATGTGAAAATAGAGAAAAAATTATCATGCACATTTAAATAAAATACTGTAATATCAACCAGTAGTAACCAATGTAGTTCCAATACATTGTGCACCCCAAACTTAAAGTTTATTATGCAAAAGTTTCAAAACTCACAAATTGAAGGTGATATGTTGAAAGTGTCTGAATATGTCAAAATATTATTAAATGAGTCTGTTTTGGACATCTTCTCTTGTAACAGATTACCCGTCTAAAGATCGACCGCAACCCATTTGCCAAAGGATTCCGGGACTCAGGGAGAAACAGGTAGATTTTCAGGAAATCTTACCCGTGCTCTGTATGGTCCATGCTGTATATGCAAATACACACATATCTCGGCAGTGTCCTTTCATATTGACATGAACCCCAGGAGATCCCTTCTAATCCCACATCCTGCTACATTAAAATCACTCCCGGGTTCAGGTGCCAAGAAAAGCTTGTTGATCTGTGATAAGGGATCTGATTGAGGGCAATGGAAAGAAAAATTCCCCTTTCCTTTTCTTGCTTTTTAAACTCCTTTCCCTCAATGCTGTCCACCCTTTCACTTGCCTTTCTATCACTCTCGCTGTTTTTCCGTGCACTTCATTGCTCCGTCTCTATAAGATGCGAGTCAGAACGGTCATACACTGCAAAAAAGTCTGAGACAGACCCTCAGCACTTGAAAGCAGGCTTCCATCTGGAGAGTATTATCGCCACAGATATTTGAGACATCTTTTTTCATTTTTCAAACAATAGACCGCCTGATTTATGGCCTAGCTTTAGATTTTCATTGCAGAAAAATAGAGATGAAAAGATTATTCAGGAGTAAGATATATATAGAAAATGCTCTTGCCCTCACACATATATCCTTATAAAACTAATGCTAGTAAAAGACCTTTTCATAGAGTAAAACTGTTTTTCAGTCACAAAGCAACCACAGTTCCATTTATGCACTGGATCCTTTTCTTCCCATGCAGTTTACAAAAACTGCAGATAAACTTGTAATGTTAGCTTTTGATGACTGGTGGAATCAGTTATGCTTATTCAAGATATAAATCAGTATTTTAATGTAAATCACAGTCAGTCTTATTGGTGATGTGTTATATCAAAGAGAAACAGATTTTTATTTGGTGACCAGTATTTGGATTCAGTCTCAGCCGGTGCTTCAGTAAATCATAAGAGCGTCTCACTAACAAGCAGAAAGGAGTGGAGAATAACAGCTTAAACAGCACGGCGAGGACCGATGCAAAGCTGCAAAGAGGAATAAATCAAACAGGAAGGGGAGCCATGTACAGAGCACAGATGAAACATCACCCAGATTTATGTGCACATTAAAATCCTGCTCTATTTTCCCCCTCTCATGTGCATAATCGTACCTGTTTTCTCTGCCATCTCACGTCTCTTCTTCCGGCTTTCTCTGTCACTATCCCTCATGCAGGACTGGGTTGGAGGCAATAATGGAGACGTATGCTTTTTGGAGACCACCAGTGAGGACGCTGACATTTGAAGACTTCACAAACATGCAGAAACAGCAAGGTATGCACATGGTTCCTTCGAGTGGAGATGTTTTTAACATGCCTACTTGAGTGACAGAGACTTTGAAAATATTGCTTCATAAATCATGTGTAAGGTTACTGTGTGGCCACAATAATCACACCACAACACACTGGATTTATAATTGACTCTAAGCCTGAGGAGAGCTTTGCAGTGGGTGGGACAAGTTGGACAGTCTTGGGTGTCCAAGAGTGAGTCTGTCTATATGTCTGTTTGACAGATCAAATAGTATTTCCCTTCTTCAATGCCTTAACAGACCAATTCACCCTAAAATTAAACCACATTATAGCTTAATGTAAGAAAGAGTCCAAAATTCATTATTTAAACATTTAAATATACATTTACATTCACATATTCAAAAGTTTTATATCATTATTCCCTTGTGTAGCAATTTTTAAATAATTGTCTGATTTTTTTAACTGGTCGACTTGGTGCACAATGAATGATTCATTCACTATTCGAACTGATCCAGTTCTCAAGTTCAACTCATTGATTTAATATTCCTGTAAAGATTATTATTGAATAACAACATAAATTCCAGCCTGTTTCTCACACAACGTATTCATATGATTTCAGAAGACTTGCATACACCAATGTATAGACCACTTTTATGGTACTTCTCATTTGTTTTGAAACCTGAAATGGCATTAGAGTGAATAAAGGATGACAGATACAGTCATTCAAAAATTATTTTTGCTCTCAGATGTGTCTGATCACTAAAAGATGATCAAATATTGATGTAACTATTTTTTTCTCCTGTCATAAGGTCAGAGTGATGTGAGCATGGTACTTTGTCTGAGTAGACATCTGTTTCTCATCACAAATTTCACAAAACAGAATAATTGTTAAAGTTCTTGCACGGCTGACAAAACGTTGTGCTCCCTCCCTGCCCCTACCTTCGCTGCCCCAAACTGATTGCCCTCAAGAACTACATGCAGATCTATTGGAGTAATTAATAGTTCTCAAAGCACCACTGAAGCCTCTCTCACCCCAGCCTGACAGTAAGGGAAAACATGACATCACCGTGAGGTCTCCTCTCCCTCAGCCAACAGAACAGAACCACATCGAGTGAACCAGAACTCAGCTGTATTATTGAACGCATATGGAGCTGGCCCAAGCCACAGCCAAGAGAGTTCTGAATGATTTCGTTTCTTTCCCATTCCGAACCATAGAGCAGACTACATTTTCAAAACAACAAACTGAGTGCTGGCCAACTTCTCATTAATAAAGAAATATGTGGTAGATATCCCAACTCATTCAGTTCCAAGTGTTTGACTTATTCATTGTGCATATGTGCCAGTGATTTTTTTCCACTCTATGAACAAATGCTCAAATGCTGCCTGTTATACTGAGAGAAGACGACCAGTGCTCTGTTGACCAAACATGCACATTATAAAACTCAAGCCACATTTGCATTCAGCATTCATCACATTATCCATGAGATGATTGTAGCTGAAATGTGATGGGTTTTTCACACAGTGAGTAACCTCTGGTTATTGTTATTATCTTTAAACCTGCTTTCAACCCCAGGAAAACCAATGTCTCACTCAGAGTTAACCCCATATTTTGGTGCCAAATGTATACATTGTTAAACAAAACAGAGTTGTTTCGCAGCAAACAAGCAATCATAAACTGAATAGTGCTTGCCTCATTGATGGAAAAAAAATTGAGTGAAGAAGAGAATGTTTTATTTGTATACTTATGGTCCGAAAAGTTTATTTAGTATAAACTGAATGGAACAGTCAGGCATATATAAACCCAGCTGATGCGTTAGAGTGAGAAAAGCCATTATTTAAACAGGCTACATACTTTTTTCATCTAATAAATCACACTGACAATGCAAATCTGTAAAGAACAATGTTAACCCGTGCTTTACAAATGTATACTTCAATTCAAAGTTTGGGGCCCGTAAAATTTTTTGATGCTTTTGAAATGAGCATTTATTTGATTAAAAAATAAAAATAAATAAATAAAAACAGTAAGAACTGTTATATTGTGAATTATTATTATTATAATTATTAATATATTAATTATTAATATATTAATAATATATTATTATCATCATCATTATTTTTTTTACTACAATTAAACTAATAACTATTTTTCAGCATCATTACTCCAGTCTTCAGTGTCACTTGATACTTCATATATTATTATAATATGCTGAAAACAGTTGCTGTTTAATATTTTTGTGGCAAACCAAATAAATAAAGAAATTTTAAAAGTATTATTATTATTATTATAAACCTTTTATAAAATACAATAAAGCATAGGCCTTATAATTGTAGACCTTAAAGGGACAGATCACCCAAAAATCCTGTCATCATTCAATCACTTTCATGTTTTTTCAAAGAAGATATTTTTAACTGATTCTGTCCATACAGTAAAAGTCAGTTGGGTCCAAAATTGGTTCCCACTGACTTCCAGTGTATGGACAAAAAACCAAAGACATTTCATATATGTTATTTTGCTTTTCACAGAAGAAATTAAATCATACAGGTTTGGAAAGACATGAGTCAATCCCTTTAGGTAAGATCAGCAAGAATGAAGAATGTAGAATAGCACTGTGGAGATGGGCATTCCATTATGGGTTAATTCGTGGAAATTGCTGAAGGTTTGAACAGGCCTCTCTTGTAACCAGATGAAGTGCTCTCCCTAAGGTGCCATGGTGACTGCTCGTGGTCCACGGGATGAAATAAGAGATATCCTCTTGGTGTGATTTTTGGACAGTGTGTGTGTTTTCAGAGCTGGCTGTGTCTCAATGTTCTCCTCTTGTGTGTGCACTTATTCTTCATGCATAGGAATGTGTATCCGTACTGTGTCTTTGGGGTTTGGATGTTTCTGAATGTTTGCTGACTCTGTTTTTCAGGAGGGAGCACTGGCACCTCTCCCACTACCTCCAGCACTGGCACTCCATCTCCCTCCGGTGCGACACACCTTCTCTCCCCTTCCTGCTCCCCTCCTACCTTCCATCTGGCGCCCAACACCTTCAATGTGGGCTGTAGGGAGAGCCAGCTGTGTAACCTGGGCTTGTCTGAGTACCCTGCATGTGCCAGGAGCAACATGGCTGCCTTGCAGGGCTACGGAGGACTGTCTGATGGCTCCTACAGCCGCCTCCAGACCACAGGAGGCGCTGTTACCTCTGCCCAGGCCTCAGATTCCTTCTTGCCTCAGAGGACTTCCTCTCTCATCGCTGCTGGAATGCAGGGAGGGGCTCACACCTCACTGGCTGCTGGTAACAGCACCAGCGGAGGTAAAATGGATGGATATGGAAGTCAGCTGGCCTCTTTTCCGGCGTCCCAACTGCAGTACGTAATGCAGGCAGGGGCGAGCTCCGCCTCTGGTTCATCGGCTTCATCCGGCTCATCCCCTTCCTCTGCCCACATGTTCTCAGGGAGCCATCATCATGTGCAGCAGAGCACATATAATGCCTTTTCCCTTCACAATCCCTACAACCTGTATGGATATAACTTCCCGGCCTCACCACGGCTGGCGGCCAGCCCGGAAAAGCCTCAGGGTGGCTTAATGTGCTCCTCCTCCTCCGCCGGAGCATTTGCTGAACGTCAGTACCTGTCCAACAACGGCATGGACAGTATGCACATGATCGGCAACCCTGCCGGCAGCCAACAGGGGGCTGGCAGCTGTGATGGCCGCCAGTATGGCTCCTCTTCACAGATGTCCATGCACATGGTTTGAAGCCATTGAAAATCAACCAAAAACAGATCAAAACACCAAACACGAACAGCTGTTGCAGTTTTTTACTCAGCGTTACTGGGATTTCACAGTTTTATTATTCAAAATGTCTGATACATTGGCGTGATCGTTCTGGCATTGGTGACACCAGCTGTTCAATGTGGAATTATTACACACACATGCCTTATCAATCGTCAGAGTAAAATGTTAAAGTGTTACTTATGTTCATCACATGATGTGCCATCAAAATGAATGGATATTCAAGCTAAAAATATCCCTTCTAAATTGATTGTTATTGTTGCTGACCTGCCGACCGCAACAATGTGCAGAACTGAACTAAATTAACTGAGGTCTGATTTTTAGAAAATGGATTCTAATGAGGATTCATATTTGGTGCAATAATGACAGGAATAATGGCCCCTTAAATGTCTCACAAGAACAAGAGCCATCAGCCAGAACATGAATTAAATGTTCTCAAAACTGTGAGCGAATAAATGTTGTCAGTATGACATTTTTGCTGTTGATAATATATCATGCTTGTCATGGGGCCGTGATGCAATGTTGTAAGCTCACTGACTCTTTCAGAGATGAGGGGTCTCAGGATGGCAAAGTAAAATCCTCCTGTAATAACAGGGTCTCTGCATGGTACTGTCAATCTGTACTGAAATACTGAATCTTTGCCTGTTAGTTTGGAAAAGGCTTAACCATATCCTGAGTGGAATATAAACATACGGGGAATAGTTAATGCACGCAAAGCACATAGGTTTTAAATTGTTGTGTGGATAAAAACCATAGGAAGACAAGGTATATGCTTTGGAGTGTTTGTAAATGAATATATTTAAATGCTAAGCAATCATGGTCAGTGTATATTGAATTTTAATAGAGTGAGAGATGAACAAATAATGTTTTAGGCTTTTAAGACTGTAAATACAAGTGCCAAGCACATAAAGCTAATTAAATAAACACTATAAGTCCGCTGTATGTTTCTTGGAAAAAAATCAAGCATGTTTTGTTGCTTTTGTTTGTGGTTTTGAAATGACATCATACAGTATATGATGGATCTCAAATCAGAAATTATCATAGATTTGACCTTCACAACAAATTATTGATCTACACAGTTGCATATTTAATTATTTTAATAGTTTCATGTTTTGTTATATATATATATATATATATATATATATATATATATATATATATATATATATATATAATATAAAATCTTTTTTTTCTTAAGTTGAACTATACACACAATTTATAATATACACACTTACTAGACCAAAAAAAAAAAAAAAAGATTTTTATTATCTTTCCCTCTATTATAATCATGGGCTTAAGGTATAGAGAAACCTTTTTTTTTTTTTTTTTTTGAAAGTCAATATGTGTAAAAATGAATGTTTAAAAACAAAGGATTGATCCTGCTGTTCTCTTTGAAATGAAGAAGAAAGAGACGGCCATGTGGATCATATTCATCCTTTTCACTGTGATGATGCATATAAATATGCCACCTGTTTAGAGAGAGCGAATGAGGGCAAGAGGGATTGGAAAAAGAGGAATCTTTTAGATGCTGGATGTGGGTAATTTTTTACATTGCTGGTTTTAATATGTCTGCTCTTAATACATATGCATTTATGTTCACTTCTCTCATGTCTGGGCTTTGGTCCTCATTATCCGGGCACAGACTTGATTTAAAAGCACAATCATCATCTATTGCATGGATGTCTTCAGAAGTGAGTAAAAAATGTTTCTCTTTCTCTCCGTTCCTCTTTATTTTTCTTCTTTCTCAGATCACTTCCCATGATGTGATCAGTTCAAGCCAAGAAATATCATATCTGAATCCTCATCAGAAAGTAAACAGGGTAGAAGACCATGGAGTCAACACTCTGTATTAGAAACACCTGTTTTCCAAGTGCAGCTAATGGCTGGATATGCAATCAAACAGTGCGCGATTTCATAATTTGGCACATCTTCATCTATCTAGACATTATTTCCTATAATTATGCACATTTATTTGTCTGGTACTTTGAAAGAAAGCAATGCTAGAATTTCAAATCAACTAGTTCTCTGTAAAAAGTGACCCACGGACTCTCACACCCAGAATGTCTGAATATAGATGTGTAAAGGAAAACATTTTTAAGTAGGCTATACTGGAGAGATTCATTAGCAAACCCAAACTGCTACTCATAGATTCTCTTTCATATTGGCTATCTTTTAAACATATTTGAATAATAATTATTTAACAATTCATTTTATAAAGCTATCTCTCAAAATACAATATGCCAGCTGAAAACATGCCCATAGATGTATGCGTAGTGACTACAAACCGCATAACCCAAGGGGGCTCTGCTTACTAAACAGGATCTGGCAGCTAGTCTTTTGGAGTGTCAAATCTGTGTACAATGATCGATGTATTTTTTGTTGTATCTATTATCTTTTCTTGGGATCCAGACATTCACCTACAAAATGCCATGCCATCAGTCTGAGCACAACCAGAACGCATGCAGACACATCCTTAAATAATTAAAAAAGTAATAAAAACAAAGTTGTTTAATTAAAAAATCGGAAGTGATTTATCTGACAAACCACACAGCTGGTTTGAAGTATGGCTATGTTAGGATTTCTGGTAAACTATTGCCCTCTTGTGTTTCTTTTTCTACCAGCACTGAACTTGTTGTTTGAGTAAATAACTCAAGATTCTTACTGAATGCAACAATACAAGTCACGTTAGTTGTAATCCTCAGATTAACTTTACAGTATAGCCACTCTACTTTCCCCCTTCTTTCTCAATCAGATTCATCAACCAATCAAATTCTATTTGTACACGTAGCCTACCTGAGTTTTACGCAATAATGCATTAGGTGACGTAATTAGCAAGTCCACAGCGCAAGAGATGTTTTCCGCGACTTTCACTTCAAATATGTTAGGTAAGAGTTTTTTTTTTCTCTATATTTTTTTTTCAAGTTGTCTTCTGAGTTTACTTAAGTCTAAGCTAAGACCAGCTTAAGCGTTCAGCATCATGTTATGCTTTTATTAGTGGCTTTTGGCTATTTTAGAATAAATAAGACTCATGTAGCCTACATGACACGTAGACTAATTGTCAACTTAAACTCATTTTATAGACATTTTATTATAAAACATTTTTTCTTAAATGAAACACACTGAAGGCCCAGACCTAAAATGCACAGGAATTTGACATGTTTTGGTAACATTGTCAAGCATTTTAAAACGGATTAATGCATAAATTAAAACTGATCTAAACCATTAATGATTTCTTATATTGAAAAAAAAAAAAAAAAAAAAAAAAAAAACATACTCATCGGGTTGAAAGGAAGTGTTTCAACTTTTTTATAAATTGTTTTTTTACTTGACAGACGAAATCAGATGTTTGAGATGCCAGCACAGCACCCTCTCAAAGCAAGTGGTTCTGATGTAACCATAAGAAGGGTATACCGAAACCGTACCTATGTATGTAACTGGTATAGAACCGATTCAGAATGCCGATTTTGGTGCCACTTAATGCCCAGGCGGCAAGGAAGTCGACCGGAAGTTGAAGTCAGCAGCGTGCCGCCATCTTGTAGCAGAACTTCACTTGCGTTAGCATCCCATTGACTCCCATTCATTTTGGCGTCACTTTGACAGCGAATAACTTTACATCTGAGGTGTTTAAAGACTCAATTTGTCCATTATTTATTTCTAAAAATACACAACAATGTATAAAGGGCTCCATTACCTTCTATGTTACATTATGGCCCCATAGAAACAGTTTTTGCAAAAATAGGCTAACGATTGCGTCATAACCACTGGACTCTCTGTCGCACAGTAGAGAAATTACCGTACAGACAGGAGGAGAAGCTCGCAGGCAATTAACTTAATATGGCGTACTGGCATTACATTTTAAAATACTATTAATCAGAATACTTACTCCTGCTCACTCACGACAAAGAACTCCCCGCTCAAGCTCGCCGTCTCTGCAAAATTAACGATGGCAGTTTTCACGCACAGCTACTAGAAGATTAACATCTGTCAGACAGGTTGCTGACGTCTTCAAGCTTAGTTTGAGTCTGCGTGTCAGAAACACAAGTGCTAAAAATCGCTAAAAATGGGCTTCACTTGTCTCAATTGAGTTCCAATGGGGTCGCTGTGTCCATTTCTTTTACTGTCTATGTTGCCTGTGTGATCGACTGAAATATAGCCTATGTCCTGGTTCTCCGAAATGGACCTTAGAAGCAGGGGTGTTGTTAAGACATTTTTAGTTGGGCTATAGTGATTAGCTCCATAAACTGTACACAAATTTGTGATCGCATCAGAGTCAGTCACCAAATTTCATATGAAATGGCGGCATGCTTCACCTCATCGTCTTTCAGCACACTCTTCAAACCTGCGCAGTTTAAAACATCTGGAGCTCACATCCGCCCTTTGAACACAAGACTATCCAGATGTAGGGCTGAATGGGAAAGTTATCAGTTTGTCCGAGCAGTAACTAATGAAGAACGTGCAGTTTAGTAGAGAGGCAGTTCAGTATTTCACGGTGGACTGTCTGACTTAAAGGGATAGTTAACCCAAAAAATGAACATTTTGTCATTGTTTACAGAGCGGCAACCTCCCGCTCTCTCTCGTGAAGCCAACAAGAAAGTGACTAAAACTGTAATTCATCGACTAGCCGCTTGAGGCTGGCTGCAAAAGGGAGTCAGTCCCATAGACTCCCCATGTTAAAATGCCCAACTTTACAGCAGAAAAAAACTTGTTTACAGCCTGGTGCAAAACAATGTTTTGGTCTATATAGCTATTTTAGCCCTTCTTGACAACTGTGAGGGGGATGTTTTTCTTTTTTATAACTCATCCGTTTAAATAAGTTCTGCATAAGGGTGTGACCACAGGTGGATTCCGGCTGCTGACACCACCGTCACGTTAGGTGGGTGTGGCTTCAGCATCCAGCTCCCGCCTTTTTGCCCATTTTTGATTGTCAGCTTGAGTCGCAAGGTGACGTGCTGCCAAGATGGCGACCTGCTCTGCACACTCTGAGCTTCAAAAACGCTCTTCAGGAGCTCTTCATGTTTTTATACAGTCTATGTCGCTTACACACCTACAAATTGTCCCAAACCTGTAATAATTTCTTTCTTCTGTTGAACATAAAAGAAAATACTTTAAATAATGTGGGTAAACAAAAAGTGTCTGGTCCCCAATGACTCTGATAGTATTTTTTTAACCTTACTATGGAAGTTATAACCATCAGCTGTTTTGTTCAGTGACATTCAAAGTATCTTCTTTTGTGTTCAAACGAAGGAAAAACTTTATGCAGGTTTAGAACAACCTGGGTAAATTATGACTAAATAAAAAAAAAAAAACACACCTTAAAAGTGACAGACACTTCTAAAAGTTTAGGCCTATTGTTTTATAAAAATTTGGATAGTGTGTTAATATAATATCCCATACATTATCAGAGCTTGGCAGACATAATAGGGATCATGAATTAGTGTCCCTTATTTGTCTCGCTGAAAGTGGCAACCCTACGCTCATCACACCAACGCTGTTTCCTCCAGCGATAATCTAGCCCTTAACACATTTGAACGCATATTTTCTAAAACTATCATGTTGGTATTTTCATTTGAAATTTTAATATTCAGTATAAAACATATTACAGTGCATGTGGCATACCACACAGTCATTCACATAACTGATTATCCTTTCAGGCACCTGTACCATTTTAGAAGTATTGATTTGGCACCGGTATTGTAAAAAACTCAATCGATACACAACCCTAACGATAAGTCCATATGGAAACAGCTGAGCCCAGGGCCAGACCCTTTTTCCTGTGGTTCAGTACCTGTGGAGTACAGAGACATCCCACTTCCTCCTCTAATGAGAGAAATCCGTCCTGGACTGGTCTCACGGATCTTGCTAGTGACCTTGCTGTAGCAAACACTGAATCAAGCATCCACAAAACCAGACGTGAAGTAAGAAGAGTGTGGCTGAAACCACAAACTCTCAACCTGTGGTTAGAGGTTTATACATTATCTAGAATTCTTTTCTACATAGTTAATCAAGTGCCAAGTTTGAAGAGTGTAAATGTGCACTAATATACCAGGTGAATATGTATGTATGACATATGTGGGAACCCATGACTAAATCAACCATCTGGAAAGCATACAACAGAGAACAATTGCAAAGTAGTCGTCATATGCCATGTTCACTATTTACAGCAGTAATCTAACATTAATTTGATCTTGAAACAATTAAATAGCAGAAAATTATTACTCCCCCATCTGTGTGGCGATGTCATTAGCAACAGATGATGTATGTGCTGCAGTGATGATGTATTTTTAGGCCGACAGAGGAGGTTCAAATCTCCCTGATTCCTTTGACAAAAACGCTGTAGGATTTTTCAGTTGGCTTTAAGATTATTGCAGAGAATTAGCTCTGTGACCAACATTAAATTACATTTATGCATTTAGAAAACGCTTTTACCCAAAGTTTTTTGATTCTTACATGTTTTGAATTCTGACATGATTCCTAAGCCTAAATGTAAAAACAATTACATAAAAATAAATATAGGTTATAAACAAACTACACCACAGTCACATAACTTTAACTTCACCACCATTAAGCTTCAGACAAGTCTTCATAAAAAATAATAAAAAAAACTTCTTACTTGGAAATCTGAGTTGAAATAGTTTTCAAAAGTGAGAATATAAACACTACGAGGCTGTGATAGCAGACTAATGAGTAGACGAGTTTGATGTTTGTTGTCCTCAGCATCCTCTTTAGTCACTTTAGGCTGCTCGTTGGAAACCAGTTTTTCAGGACTGGTAAAAACTTCACAAAGGGGTATTAATTATGTATTTTATGTTGTAGAATATAATGTGAAAATATACTGAGTTTGTGTAAACCACAGACCTTTTCAGGCATTTAACCAAAAACCCATTTAAGAAACCCAGGGAGTTGCACGTGACTCGACTGTATGAGCAGAATTCTTCCACTTGAAAACATAGAACTTTATGTAGACCAAATCAATCTTAAATCGTAAATGTAAATTATGAACTCATAAATATGTTCTACATTATTTGACAAATATTTTTTTTGCAGTCTAGACTATTAACATGGCTTTGGCAGACTGGTTTGCTGGTCGCCGTGATTTTGCCAAGTAAGACATGTTCCTGGATCAACATCTTTTGTTGATCCTGGATCAACATTATTGTCCAAAATACAGACTTAACCCAATCCCTACCCCTAAATCTAACCCTACCCATAATTTATTCCTAAAATCATAGGGAAATGATAGCTGATTGACAAGGGTGTAGAAGCACCTAACCCTGATTTTAAGCCTAAAACAGATATTTCCTCAAAAGTTATCTCTCAATTCTGATTGGTTGATTGGAAATATGTTGTACTTAGTCAAATCACGCTCACCCTGGTGGGCTATGTAATTATCATAATAAGAGAGGCAATGGTGAAAAATGGAAAAGCAGCGTGTCCTAATTGCAAGCAATATGAACAGATATTAGACTGCCTCATGAGACTGTTAAAACTAAAAACATTTCTGAACACTGAAAAGACATGAGATCCCTGGGTCCAACAAAGTAGTACATGACAAATTGGTCAAATTTGTATAAGTATAAATCCTTTATTTTAAGTGTGCTCTTGTGAATGTAAATGAAAATATAATATCTAAATTCCAGAAAAGGAAACAAAAGAATAACCCAAAAGATAATAAAAATGAGGAAAATACAAATAAAATAAAAAATAGCCTAAATATGGTTCATTTTTTATTAGCCATGAATTTACATGGCTGTTTTCCTCTCCTGAATTTTTAAAGTCCTTGATAAAAACAGATACCCATCACTTCAGAGATTCATTTTTTACTGAAGGAATAGTTCAATCAAAAAATGTAATTCTGTCATCATTTACTTACAGAGTTGCTCCAGCTCTTTCTTTATTATTTAGGAGACAAAAGAAGATTTGGATTTTGAACTGTCAATACTATAAAAGTCAATGATTCAGTTTAGTTTTGGACCCTGTCTTGAACATTTGATCCATTCTTCAAAATATCTGTATTCCAAACAGCCACAGTATACTGTAGCTAAACAGTGAAAAGAAAATGAAAGCCCTCTTCAATGTAGCTAGGTAGAGCAATATTGCTTGCTATTATTCCTAATGATCGTTTTACTAATGATGTTTAAATCATGTTACTGTAATAGTGACTGACTAGACCTTGCCTTTGTGAAATGATATTGCAAGGCTAAAGTATTTATAGTTTAAAGTATTGACCTGTACAAATGGTCTTGTGTGCATTATCAGTGTGGTGATGATTGAGTAAATCGTGTCATAAATAATATAGGCCTGTAAAAACATCATGCAGATTTCGGCATGATTTTCTCCTCTCTATAAACCAGTGTGCCTCATCAGTGCTCGACTAAGCCTCTGTGCCACATTCGCAAAAGTTCGATTTGTTCCCCTCATTATTTTCTCAGGAAGTTTGTTTAGTGGTCGATAGATGAACAGCGAACAGCCATCATTCAGTCTGCTTAAAATTGCAGAGCTAATCCAGAACCCACCCCAAAACAGTAAATATTCTGGGAAATATTTTGCCAACACACATGCGGACAATAAATCAGCTTTATAATGCTTGTCACATAAAATGTTACTATGATGGCTGGCTTAAGATTGTGTTTGTAGAGTTGGGCCTAACAGAGGCCGTGCCAATGCCTCACCATCTATGTCAGCCGCTCATCAATCTGTGTGTCAAGGCATGTAGATATGTGTTGGGTGCGTGTCTGAATGCAGGTTTGACAAACAGCCGCTGCATTCTTCTGCACCCCTCACCTGGGCCATTGGTTTCATGGAAATTTCAAGCCAGTCTTTCCAAAAAGCTCCACGGTAATCGCCTTTCAAAGCGGTTAGGGTAAATATGGCAGTCTAATATGGTCACAAAGTGCTATTGTCGCACAGCTAATCCATAGTAGCGGACCTGGTGAAAACCTTCTGGCAGTGCAGGCCTACAGGCCTTATTTCTTTGCCCTTATTTCATCCTACCGGTGGCATTTAGCATCAGCACACTCTTCTAGACTGCAAACCTGTTTTTTTTTTTTTTGTGTGCGTAATGGCACTTTCTATTTCCTTATTGCAAGATAAATCTCCTGTAAATCCATGAAATGTAGGCAGTTGTTAGGGCGTTCAATGGCTACAGGAAAATACCTCTGTGCCTATGTGCTCCTGTGCCCTTTTGTTTGGCAAACCATGTGCCTCAGTAATTCAGGATAGTTTGGGCTTAACCCTTAACACACAGCAGCGAGGAGGAGGATGACCGGAATCAGTGAGCAGCTTTTGTTTCACAGTCTCACAGGCTTTTAAAGGAAACGATAAACGTTATAGCTAGATTAGCGTCCTTATGTTGCACTTTTGTTCTGTTGGTCTGGAAAGCAGGTGCTGAAAGGGTTCAGCGGAGCCGGTTGTAAATGCACCAACAGAGATATTTTCCATTGTGGAGTAAGTTTTGAATGTAATAATAACTGAGATGAAGCACTCCACTATAGTCACTTAAACTATTCAGTGCGTGTGGATGTCCACTTATATGCTTTTCTAGCAAGTGAACAAGAGTTTTAAAGAGGAAACAAATCTTAAATATAGGAATGGCATGAAGTTTAAGTTCATATGTCCTACAACAACTGTACCCTGGACCTTTGTTTCCATCTCTGTGAGCACACTCCCTCCTCCCAAGCCTTCTTCAGACAGAGGGTTTGCGCGGTAATCCCAAAACACCTGCTTCATAGAAAAATGCCAAGTTAAATTTACTGCAGTAAAGAGAGCCCCAGTGAGAGACGGTCTTTTAATTGAAGGGACGTCTCTCTTCCACTAAAACAAATACTTACTTTTATTCAGTTATTAGTGACTGTGCATGTTCAAAATGCTTGTTTCTGAGCTGCTGTTGTGTATACAGTATGCAACATCAATGGAAGGCAAATGTAGATGGATACTAAAATGTATTGCATAAAAATAACAACAATGGTAATATTAAAAGGGTAGGGCTTTACAATTAGGTCCCATATATCACAATAGTCACAATAGATTTGTTATAGTGTATATTAATCTTTGTTCAAATTTGTCACGCAACGTTTAATTCATGTTGATCCATGAAATAACAGACACAACTTTAGATTTTAATAATGAATGTTGGTTTAATAGAGAATGTTGAAATTAACATTAAGATTAATAAATGCTTTAAAAGTATTTTAGTTCACATTTACTAATGTAGTTAACTAATGTTAACAAATGAACCCTTATTGACTACACTGATCTTTACTTTTGAAAATGTACATTAAGCTTTCATCTTTAATAATCAGCATCATTCTTCTTATCCATTTTAGTAGTATTAATAAAAACAATGCTTAAGACCTTATTATGCATCAGAAAAATGTTATGTAACCATGATATTTATTATGTGCGTTCTGGAATCATGTTGATATTTATGAATTTATGAATATATTTAGGAAAGAAAGATGTGTGACCCTTAACTTCACAGTTTTGTTCGCAAAATAACACTAAGTGGGAGATAATAAATAAAAAATCTCTCAACATATAGTCACAACTATAAGTAATAATCAGATTTTTGGAGACTAAGCAAATAATTTAACCTAGTGTAATTTGGAATATAAGATAGTGTAACAAATCTCCGATCTCTGTTGTCCCCAGAGTGTGTATGTGAAGTTTTAACTCAAAATACTTTACATGCCATTTTTTATAGCTTGTTAAAATGGCCATTGAGCCAAAACATGGCGAGCATAATTTCACCAAATACAACATGCTCAACTTCATTGTTGAACCTGGAACAACATTCCAATCAACCAATCAGAATTGAGATATAACTTTTCAGAAAATATTTACGCTTACAAGAGTTAGGTGCTTCTACACCCTTGTTAATCAGCTATAATTTCCCACTGATTTTAGGAATAAATTATGAGTAGGGGGTTTAGGCGTAGGGATTAGGTTAAGTCTATATTTTTGGACAATAATGTTGATCCAGGATAACATTAGCCTGGTAATACCAGACTCTGCTACTTCACTTTGCTTCGTAGACAGAGAATGACATAATAGAGAAGTGTTTTCTCTCTCGCTAGGGGGCGCTTGTCTGAAGTTTAAAATCATTGGTTACCCGTAAGCCAATCAGATACATTTTGTTATGACGTATGTTATGCGCCTGTACAGCCGCATCGAAGCACAGACATCATGCATCGAACTCAAATCTATGATTGAACTTCCACTGTAAACCTGTTGTACACATGATGATGCGAGCGAAATACCGGAATGAACATGGTTGTAAACGACTTTTGCAGATTCCGCTTAGCATCTACGTCACGGCTCTCAGCCCGCCCTCTGTTCGTTGATTGGCCCGGCTGTTTCCAGACCGGTGGCAAACAGAAATCTCTGACGCTATATCAGACTGAGTACAGAAGCGAAATGAAATTGAGCGGAAGTAGGAAGTCTGACGTAGTCAGGCTAGGATCACATTGCTTTCATATGCAATTTTAACTCCCACTTTCCTATTCACAATCATTCTGGCAGCATGTGAAGGCAGCATCAGTTAATACAAACAGACAATGGTAGACATTTGCCTAACAGAGTGCCAAGAAGGTCTTTCAGAAAGGCAATTAGGAAAACTAACGCATAATACTTCTGGAGGTGTAGCTGGATCACAAACAGTTGGCACAGCTCCATCTTTCAGGAGAAACTTTTGTGCAAAAACTGCTTTACACTGACCCTTGTTCACAAAGTCCGGTGTAAACTTTCATGGGTGAGGCCTGTGGCTAAAGTGACATCACATTAGCAGCAATGCTGAAAACAGGTAGTTGGGGGACACTGCTTTTTATGTACGGGTATAAAAAAAAAAGGAGTGGGTGGTAATTTTTATCATTATAGGGTGGTTGTGTACACACTGCCAACACACATCTATGTCCAAGCAACATGTGAAAGTGATTTTGTGAATTTTTTTCTTTACTTTTTACAGTATGTGTTACTATTTTCACTACTTTTTACCCCGCAAATGAAGGATCAACTCCATTTCTGCACTGTTCCATTTATAAACTGTGTGAACCACTACTAGATTAAGTTTTCATGTAGAGACTGTTTGTGTCCAGCTCAGTCTATGTATGTAGTGTGTAGCTGCATGCGGTCTAGATTTTCACTGCCGTGCTTCGGTCCTAATCCATTTAAAGCCAATTACAAGGCTATTACAGCAATCACCCTCCCAAAAATGACAGTGGAGTTGGTGTGGTAGAGAATGACAACAATGGCAGCCCTTTGCCCTAGAGCTGGTCTGTCCAGCCTTTGCAGAACTGGCTTTGTGTTGGCGGGATGTCTCGATTCCCGCAGGTGATGATGGATACAATTAGCATTGAGCTTAGACAAGAGTATTTAGGTGTTGACTAACATCTTCTCAGGCTGGGGTGTGAGTTTAAGGCTCTTAAGCTAAGCATTTTGGGTTTGGTGACTGCCCACAGACAGATTTGTAACATTTTAACTAGATTGTTTTAGACTTGAGAAGTATATGAGATGTGTGGTCTGTGGTTATGAGACTACCTCACTCAGTTGAGTATATGAATGCAAATAAATTATATATTCCACTTTTTTATTGTTCTATTATTGTTAGATTATATTTATTGCATGCTAAAAGTATATAAAGCAAGTATTTGGTGATATTTTAAAACCCCTGTTTTGCTCCATGAATTGTCAAGGCTTGTCTTAATGAAAAAATGGGTTGACTTACAGTCCTTATTAAAAGATCAGAAACTGGTTTATTCTTGTATGTCTGTCACAATGTGATTGAGATAGAAAGAGAAGGATGCAGGCAGGAAGTTTGTGTGTGTGTTGTGGCTAGATGTGTGTGCATTCGTCATACATATGGTACACACACACACAACACCAGGCATTCACAGCAACACACAGCACACGTTTATTTAATTAGGCAGGAAGCAGCCCCTGTGACATTCTCCTGCTTATTTATGATGTGCCGCGTCCAATGCAGAGGCCAAAGAACTGATGAGGTGGAAGCCCTCCATTTTGGAGTTTGTTACAAATTTATTCCAAGTCATAATTCTTCTTAGTATTTATGTCCCACTTGAACTTGAAGGAAGCTGCAATTAGTCCGGTCTCTAGACTTCCTCTGCATGAGAGGAAACAGAAACAAAGAGGAAACATTTCTCTGTAAAGTCTGTCCACAGAAACAAAATGGCTCTGCTGGATACTTGTTTTATTTGATTGTATATATTGACAGTGGGTACTTTTTTTTTTTTTTTTTTTTTTTTTCCAAGGCTGTGCTTGCCCAAGGCTTCAACATTTGATGTGAAACGTCACAAACAAGTAGAAAAATATCAATGGGGCTGTCTAATTAAAATATAAAAATATATGATATATATAAATATTACAATAATATATAAAATGTTTTATCTTTAATACATTTACTGATTAAAATTACTTTTTATAATTATATTTCAAAAACTTGGTCCCTAATGCTCACCAAGACCAAGTAAATCAGGAATATTGTGAAATATTATTACAATTTATTATTCTATTCTAATATATTTTACAATGTCATTTATTTCAGATATGCAGAGCTTTATTCTAGTCTTTAGTGTCACATGGTCCTTCAGAAAAAAAGTATATTTAAAAGTATATTTAAAATAGAAATCTTTTGTAACATTGTAAATGTCTTTAGCTGATGTCAGCTGACTCTAAAGCTTTGAATGGTAGTCTATATATTGCTTTTACATTTCAGTTGTTGATAATAATTCCCTTTGCTATAAATATGGTTATACATTTGGCCATGTTCTTGACAAAATATGTTTATGTTTAGTATGAAAAGATATATGCAAAGGCCTATTTAATTACCATGATCTGTGCTGGAGAGTTTATGTGTGTGTTTGGCAGCAGCAGGGGACATTTGTTGAGTGGAAAATGGGCTCTTAAGCTCCTCTACTCACCTTTCGCGGTGGTAACATTTAGCACTGTATGTATACTCCCTACCCCCAGCTCTATCCCCTCTTTCCTTTTCTCAGCACCTAACCATCACCCATGTTTCCATATTAAGTTTTCACAACCTGTTTTAGAAGCAATAGGAGGATGAAGTGATTTTAAAGAAGTAATGCCCTTCAACAGATGGTCAGACACAACCAAATGAAGTGGGGCTCGGAGGTGGTGGCTGGTGGATCGGGTTGTCGGAAGGGGGGTTCTGCAGAGTTTGAGCAAGGGCTCGAATGTGACAAAATGTAAAATGGAATTCACCAGCACCACCATTCCAGAATTGGCCCCAGGCAGAGAGCATGCAAGTGGTACAATGGCATGTCCTTCGCAGGCCTTGCGAGTTTGGCTGACAGCTGCGATGTTTATAGACCGGCTTCGATGACAGTCAGGAGGGGATGGCTCGGCTCTTTTCAGACAGGAATTAGGTTTGTCATCAGATTCTAAAATCCATCTGATTTATGACATTTCCACTCTTGGTATCCCTTTAATCTACCCCCAGCTCTGCAACTCTCTCCATGGGTTTATGGCATTTGGGCGGGCAGTTGTTTGTTTACTTCTTACTTTTATCAGAGAGATCAGTTTTCTCTTATTTGAGTAATTTTCACTTATTTTTGTGGAAAGAAATCAATATCTAAGAGTAAGTTTATATTATTTATTGTCTATTAATAAAATAAGGTAAATTAAAATGTGTAATGCCATATTTGATGGTGTCATGACAAAACGCTGCTATATAAAAATTGGTGTACAAACGATTTCACTAAGAAATTGCTATTGTAGTAAATTTCTATTAGAATATCAAATAAAAACATGAATTAAATATGAAATTTTGAAGTAGAAAAACTGAAGTAGTATTTTCTTGCAAAATGTACTCAAGTAATATTTTGTTTGTTAAAAATTATTTAAGCGTAAATAATGCTATAAATATATTATATTATTAGATAAAGTTATTTATTATTATCATTATTATTATATAATTTAATAATACATCTATAATTAATAAAATATATTTAAATAAAATTTTGTTCATTATGTAATATTACAAATTATATTTACTTTAATGACAAACTGTTGTAGTTACACGTTGCTTTAAATTCTAGTTTAAATTGCCCTTTTTTAAATATATATAGAAAACATTTTTTTGGCACTAGCAGCATTTAGTTATTAGAGAACATATACTTATTTTGGCCGGCTTGTTTATTGATTTAAAATGTATTTACAATTTTTTTTTTTTTGGAAACTCTGTTTGACATCAATCTGAAACATCTCTTCATGCCAGCAGATCAAGGTCCAATATGTAACACAGGGTACATTGTGATTTCAAACACTACATACCAAAGTCTTCCAACAGTTATTAAACTCCCAACCAGCAACATTCTTTTTCCAGACAGTACAGAAAGACAAATATTCGACTTTGGAAGCCTTTACATAAAAATATATGCATGATATGTCAGAAGTTCCCACCACCACACTGAGATCATGACCTGCAGGCCCAGAGCAGACATTTATGAGGTAAAAGTCTTTATGACCTTTGGCCCCCGCAGTGCCCAGCTCACAACCACCAGCACAATCACTCACCTCAGCCTAGTTCACAACAGGACTATGTTAAAGAACAGTGTTTTCTCATAGCCCCTCTTTGCACTCTCAGACCCATCCAATAAATATAAAAAATTAAAACCCATTCACCAATTGTAAAATTATCATCTGGTTGCATGCAGGTTTAAAATAACCTGTTTGTTATAAGTCCACGTGAACCGGAAGTTGCAAATGACTTTTCTCCAGTGTTGTGACTTATTTCCAAGAGAAACGGAATATTAAATGTGGAAAAATAGTGGGCGTGGCTTTATTTTACAACTAGCACCTGATTGGATCTAGAAAAGTAGGTGTTTCATTCAGAAATGGAGGCAGATCTAAACGCAAACAATCGGTTTTTGAAGCATTCACGTGTGAAGTGCTTTGAGCACATCCGTGACCTCTCTGTTATCCCTCCTTGCTCGAAATGTAAAAATTCAAGCCATATGGACAGTAACGAGGGAGTTTTAGAGAATGGGAAAAGTGTTTTGTGAATGCCACAACTAAAAATGCACCTCATCGCCATCTCTCCTTTCACGCGCTGTCAATCATCGCAAACACACGGGCAGCCTGTCTACTGTCAGTTGGAGGGTTGTGGTTATGGATGCTGAGCAGACACCCAAACTGTCAAACCTACGTCATCAGGTAAGGTCCTCCAATGCAGAGCTGAGGGGTATTTTCAGATTTTAATTAAAGATTACGAAGCCAAAACATTTTTTTTGTGTGGATTGACTTGCATGGATGAATTGTTCACCACAAAACGATCAATTTACGCAAATAAAGTAAATATTGTCAATTTTGATTTCATTTTGACTTTAAGGAGATAAATAAATGCAAAATGCGATACTGGTGAACAGTATGGGAGAGTTCTGCTATTTGGAGGGTTTTATAAGCCACACCAACCTTTGTGCTTATGTTTCTGAGAGTTTTAGAGCAAAATAAACCACTAAAGAACTAAAATGGAGACAGTCTGTGTATATTCAGTGCTTCAGTCCTTTAAATGTCTAAAAGCCAGAGCTGAATCTTTGTACACTCTTAAAAATAAAGGCTCTAAATGGCTTTTATATAAATATAATCTAAAGAAGATTTTTCAGTAATGAACCTTTTGTGGAATGGAAATGTTCCATGGATGTTAAAGATTCTTCTTGGAACCATAAATGCCAATAGAGAAGCTTTATTTTTAAGAGTGTAAAGGTCAGTGGCTCTAGACCACCGAGTGCTCTTATCTATAAATGTTAGCACAAGCTTTCATGAAATAGCTGTATTTAAAAAAAGAAAACAAGCCGAGTGATGTTTCTTCACATCTTAAAAAAATGACAACCAGAGTTATGTGACACGTCCCCTCCTCCTTATTGACTGGATTTATAGGCTCCTCCTTGAGTGAGGTGCGTCAGACATGAGGAACGCATACACCAGCTGCAAACGCTGGTGCACACACAGGTTGATCTTGCACCTCCCATGAAGCTGGCTCAATTGTTCCACCTACCCCCAGCACTGCTCTGCACCCCGTCCCGCTCTGTGCAGTTAACTGAGACTATTTCACAAGCTGTAAATTCTGAGCAGATAAATAAATCATACGGCTGGACGGCTGAAGGGGGGTCGTAACGGGATCTGCAGACTTTCACTCCAGGGGTCATCACTGCTATTCCAAACCTGGCCCAGTCTTGGAGAATGCACTCGACCCGCTGGAGCAGCTGTGCTGGAGAAAACCTGGGCAGACTCAGCAGCCTCTATAATGACATTGTGAAGAGTATTAAATGCTAGATTGTAATAGGAAGCCCTGCTTTGATCTGTGAAAACAACTTGGTTCACCATGCAGAAACAAACTGAACATGACATCATTCATGACCTTTTCTTTAATATGCTTAACATAATCAATTATGAATTTAGTCTCATTAATTACAAATGCTATATATACATATATATTAGAAAGAAGCTATATAAATGTAATATTAATTTTTTTAAATGTGTGTTTGTACTGTTTGTGCGTGTATGTACATATTGCCATTTAAAAGGTCTGGGTCAGATTTTTTTTTACAAATTTTGTAAAATTCCTGCTGAAAATCTTCTATGCTTACCATGGTTGCATTTATCTTATCAAAATTACAGTAAAAACCAGTGGTGTATAAAGTACCTGAAAGTCATACTCAAGTAAACGTACAGATATCTTACCAGAAAATTACTTTGGTAGAAGTCTTAAAGTTTGATATTTATCGTACGAAAAGTATTCTAAACATACTCTTAAATCTCATAATCTTACTCATAATCTTAAACATACTTAAGTATTGAAAGTAAATGTACAAGTAAATGCAAAATGGAAAAGAAGCAAATATATATATATATATATATATATACAGTATTGTTCAAAATAATAGCAGTACAATGTGACTAACCAGAATAATCAAGGTTTTTAGTATATTTTTTATTGCTACGTGGCAAACAAGTTACCAGTAGGTTCAGTAGATTGTCAGAAAACAAACAAGACCCAGCATTCATGATATGCACGCTCTTAAGGCTGTGCAATTGGGCAATTAGTTGAAAGGGGTGTGTTCAAAAAAATAGCAGTGTCTACCTTTGACTGTACAAACTCAAAACTATTTTGTACAAACATTTTTTTTTCTGGGATTTAGCAATCCTGTGAATCACTAAACTAATATTTAGTTGTATGACCACAGTTTTTTTAAAACTGCTTGACATCTGTGTGGCATGGAGTCAACCAACTTGTGGCACCTCTCAGCTGTTATTCCACTCCATGATTCTTTAACAACATTCCACAATTCATTCACATTTCTTGGTTTTGCTTCAGAAACAGCATTTTTGATATCACCCCACAAGTTCTCAATTGGATTAAGGTCTGGAGATTGGGCTGGCCACTCCATAACATTAATTTTGTTGGTTTGGAACCAAGACTTTGCCCGTTTACTAGTGTGTTTTGGGTCATTGTTTTGTTGAAACAACCATTTCAAGGGCATGTCCTCTTCAGCATAGGGCAACATGACCTCTTCAAGTATTTTAACATATGCAAACTGATCCATGATCCCTGGTATGCGATAAATAGGCCCAACACCATAGTAGGAGAAACATGCCCATATAATGATGCTTGCACCTCCATGCTTCACTGTCTTCACTGTGTACTGTGGCTTGAATTCAGAGTTTGGGGGTCGTCTCACAAACTGCCTGTGGCCCTTGGACCCAAAAAGAACAATTTTACTCTCATCAGTCCACAAAATGTTCCTCCATTTCTCTTTAGGCCAGTTGATGTGTTCTTTGGCAAATTGTAACCTCTTCTGCACATGCCTTTTTTTAACAGAGGGACTTTGCGGGGGATTCTTGAAAATAGATTAGCTTCACACAGACGTCTTCTAACTGTCACAGTACTTACAGGTAACTCCAGACTGTCTTTGATCATCCTGGAGGTGATCATTGGCTGAGCCTTTGCCATTCTGGTTATTCTTCTATCCATTTTGATGGTTGTCTTCCATTTTCTTCCACGTCTCTCTGGTTTTGCTCTCCATTTTAAGGCATTGGAGATCATTTTAGCTGAACAGCCTATCATTTTTTGCACCTCTTTATAGGTTTTCCCCTCTCTAATCAACTTTTTAATCAAAGTACGCTGTTCTTCTGAACAATGTCTTGAACGACCCATTTTCCTCAGCTTTCAAATGCATGTTCAACAAGTGTTGGCTTCATCCTTAAATAGGGGCCACCTGATTCACACCTGTTTCTTCACAAAATTGATGACCTCAGTGATTGAATGCCACACTGCTATTTTTTTGAACACACCCCTTTCAACTAATTCAACTAATTGCCCAATTGCACAGCCTTAAGAGCGTGCATATCATGAATGCTGGGTCTCATTTGTTTTCTGAGAATCTACTGAACCTACTGGTAACTTGTTTGCCACGTAGCAATAAAAAAAATATACGAAAAACCTCGATTATTCTGGTTAGTCACATTGTACTGCTATTATTTTGAACAATACTGTATATATATGTGTGTGTGTTCATACACAGCTTGAGTAGCAAGATTTTAACTATTTCTTCCATTTTGTATTTTTTAGGTAAGCATAAGAAGCACTTTATCCAGTACTTAGTGTCTTTCATTCCAAAATAAGAGAACATTTCTGGATTCTGCATCTGAAATAGCATTTAGGACATGGATTCATTGAATCTGCAGTTACAGATGCATAAATAGGCTTAATGATTAGTTTTTAATAAAATGTTGAATACTGATATTTGAAATAATTTAAAACATTGAAAAAAAAATTGTTGAAATGTGTAATTAAAACCGCCAGTATGTGACAGCAAGTGAATGTTAATGAGTGAGTCATTGAGATTCAACCGATTCATTCAAACGGCTGATTCATTCAGAAACAAAGCATTTGACTGTGTTAATGAGTGAATCACTGAATCATTTATTCAACCGATTCTTTCAAAAATCTGATTTAATTCAATAAGTAAACACCGTCCATTGCTTAGAGATGCAAAACATTGCTGTGATCTTTGTCTGGAACTACTTTCGTTGGCAAAATTGAGCAAAAACAAGCAATAAACTCCTTGCCCCTTTGAGGTCAGACGCTAAAGTGCCCTTGCGGTCTGGTCTGCCCCCAGAGCACACTCAAAGCATGCGAATGAAAATGGAAAAGCCCGTCAAACTGTGCCTGATTACTGAAGTTATGTTTTGTGCTAATACTGTCAAAACACACAAGGTTTATGTATAGACTCAGTTATGACTCAAATAAAAGTAAACAACTGAAAGAAACAGATGCATGTCTGCATATTAGATGTGTGCAGGTCTTAAAGGGACAGTATGCTACATGCTGCCGACTGTAATTAAAGGGATCGTTCACCCTAAAATGTAATTTATGTCATTGTTTATTCACTCAGTGTTGTCCGAAATTTATATTAATTTATTACTTGTGTCGAGCACAAAAGAAGATATTTTAAAGAATCTGGATAACCAAACAGTTGCCACATTTACTTTGATACAGTAGTAGGAAAAATACTATGGAAGTCACTGTGGACCAGGAAATGTTTGGTTTTCCACCTTCTTCAAAATAGCATTTATGTTTAGCAGAAGAAGGAAACTCATTAAGGTTTAAAACAACTTTTGAGTGAGCGCATGAAGGAATAAAAAATAAAATGCTAACTCTTTTTACATTTTTAGGTTAATTATTCCTTTAATGTTAATAAAAAACAAACACAAAGAGAAAAATCACTCAATACTCTTGACTGAAAAACTTTAATACAGTTGCTTTAATAGGAATCAAGGTATATAGCGTTTTATTATTATATTTGTTCATAAACATTTTTGAATGCTCCTGCTAAATACTATTGTACCTGACAATTAAACACGGTTTATTTTATTTGTATATAATGTGTATTTGTAATGTGTATCTTTGTTCTAATTATTTAATAAGAAAGATAAAATAATAACAATTTTTTTGTGATTAAAACATGATATTTAAAAAAATAATCATGATATTTTACCATATCGTCCACCCCTAGCCGAGGGGGAACAAACCCCCCACACGCCACCCCTGGTCCGTGATTGTGCCCTCGTACGGCCATTTCGCCCCTGCCCCTCCAGAGGTGTGTGCACGCCACTGCACTCATTTATTAGTCTATAAAAACACTGATGTCTAATGATCAGGATCTCAGTTCGATCCCTGAATGGGGCCTGTAAATGCTTCATGAAATGTTGTCCCTAAAACCAAAGTGCTGCAATAATATAACCCTTCTTCCCGCCTATCCAGGCCTCTCTCACTAATCCATCATGAGCTGACAGCGCATGTCAGTGGCTGAATTTCTGCTCCATAAATAGAGCTGACGGCCACTCTTTTTAAGGCCCCCAGTGATGGCCTGCCATCCCTGTCATGTGGCCTATGTGATGGCTTGAGAACACATCTTCACCACTGACCTGTGAGCAGTCCAAACCCATGAGTGGCTTATTTTAGGCCTGTTTCTCTCTTCCACCTCCCTGTCCTGCTCACTTCCCTCTCTCTGTTCTTTTCACAGACAGGCTCCCTCTCTCATCAATCACTAGCCTGTTGGAGGTGAAAAAAATAAACAATACCCCCCTAGGAAGCGAGGGGCGATTTTCGAGTGGTGGCAACAACTTTGCAACTTTTCAAAAATATTATTTGCTCAGCAGGAGTTCATCCCATGAATCTGCCAGCCGCTAAAAGTTCACACTCACTAGAGACTGTCAGTAACCCGCACCAAACTAGAGCAGAGACATTCACACCAACAATTAGTACTTAAAGAATCAAGTCCTCATTTTAACACCTCAATTTCAGCACTATGGGGTGGTGGAGGAACAGGAGGCTTCTTCAGGATGATCAACATATCTTTCACAAAAACCAGTTCATTCTGTTAATTGTTTGTTTTCTCGGTTCAGATATACCCTTGTGAAAAATAAGTGTGCTTAATTGTATTAAGTGTGTTCCAATCTAAAAAATATACTCTTTTTAAAAGTGCATTTGCAGATAATATCATATGGTTTAAATTAAATGCCACTTAAGTGTACTTAAAAGAGATTACACTTTAATCACAATAGGTCTTAACATACTTGAGTGCACTTTATAAAAATGCACTTTATGATAATGTCTAAATTAAGTATTACTTAATCATACATTTTACATCATGTTAAGGGGGGGGGGGGGTGAAATGCTCATTTTCACTCAATAGCCTGTTAATCTTGAGTACCAATAGAGTAGTACTGCATCCTTCATAACTCCAAAAAGTCTTTATTATATTTATAAGAGAAAGATACGCAACGATTTTTCCCGAAAAACACGAGCGCCTGGAGGTGTGATGTGTGGGTGGAGCTAGAGAATCACAAGCACGAGTAGGCTTTTTGCGTTGAGAGCGTTTGGAAGCTGTGACATTACCGTGAGGAAAAAAAAACATCCAAAACAAACCATGGCTAACAGCCAGATTCAGCCATATATTTATGATCCAGAGACTGAAATTTAACAAGAGCAGCATCAGCAACAACGTCTCTATGTGGTATGAAACCGTATATATTTGTTTAGCGGTTTTGGAAAATGACTAAGTTCCACTTTGTCGTCTTTTTTTTAAGCTGTACATGTGTAAAGTGCAGTTTGATGACAACAAATCGCATGTTTACTTGATGTGCTTACGAGCCGATAGCTAAGTTAACAACACAGAGATATTCGAAGCAGTTTTACTCACCGCCTGCGGTTCCAGCACACGATCGTGACCCTTTTTCATTATCCTTAAGAAATAAACGTTACGCAAATCCGGCGTCAAACTGGGACTTGTTTGTAAAACAAGCATCTTTGAAATGCAGGGAACAAAAACACTTGCACAACTCCGTTGATGCTCTGTAAAAATAAACTCCATCCACTGGTCCCTTAATGCTGTTTTTTAAAAACACTTGTGACATTTCGGTCTCTCGCTCTGATCAGTGAAGGTCTCTGCTATACAGGAGCGCACGCTCTTCTGGGAGAAGTGCCCTTAGGACCCATCTAAAAAAAAAAAAAATTCCGAAACTTGTGACAAACCGGAAGAGATTTTTTGGAACAAAACGTACAACTTATTTTTTGAAACTTTGTCCATGTTTAGCATGGGAATCCAACTCTTTAACAGTGTAAAAAAACAATTCAGTATTTCACCCCCCCCCCAGTATCTTAAAATGTATTACTATTTAGACTAATATATATAGCCTACTATGTGCATTAATGCAATTCGTCATCAGCTTCTGCTGGGGTCTAGTAGCTTAAGCTCTGAAATGCACGTTGTACATAAAATATGCAAGTGTTCTCAGTTATTTTTGAATAAATTTTGTTGGTTGAATTCTAAAGAGTGGGTCGCAACTTAATGACCATGGGAAAATGTGGGTCCCAGGGTGGGACCAGTTGAGAACCCCCGGGTTAAACAGCCAGTTAACAATTAGCCCTTTAAAAAGGGGAGCCTTGTGCTGCTCCAGGTTAGCAACTGGAGGATGGATAAAGGACTCTGGACGCACAACCTTACAAAAAGGTTGTGGAACCCTGGTTTAATAGTGCGAAAAAAAAAAAAAAAAAAACCTGGTAAGAGGGGAATTTAATACCAGATTCTGCAGAATACCAATAGACAACATACCTCAGGGTTCTGCAAAGTTTATTAAAAACTAGATTTACATGACTAGAGTAACTGGTCCACTAGAAACCACCGTCTGCTCCCCAGAGACAGCCTTGATACGAGTATCTCTTCCTGAAAGCGAAGTGTTAGAAGTGAGAATTTTTATAAAATGCTCAGTTCCTCTTGTCTAGAGTAAGAGAACTCACGTTTCCTGGTGCAGCTTTGCTCACAAGAGCCAGATGATGGATGGCACACCTCTGTACTGCAATGGATGAAGATCTGACAGGCAAGAAAGAGGCTCAAGTCATAGAAACCACAAGTAGTAAAGACAAATGTTAAATTAAAAGGGGGGCATACGGTTTCCTGCAGAGCAGCCAGTGAAGCTGGATCTACAAATGTGAACATCTTCACAACAAAGCGCTTGTAGTGGGTTGGGAACTGAAGCCCAGATGATCCAGTCACTGGAACCAGTGTGGTCAGATAACGGTCGTCCTGGTAAGGGCATCTGAAGACAAAAGAGAAGGTTAGAAAGGACCTCCCAGCAGACTAACAGGATAAGGATCAGCTGTACACACCCATTGATCAGAAGGTCCCACTGGGGGAGACTGAGTGGACTGGGGGTTGAAGTCGTCCAACAACGTCCCAGCATTAGGACAATGTTGGGGTCAGTCCTCTCCATAAGGTGCACCTCAACATACACAGGCTCTCGCAGGACTTTTGTGATTGGATAATCAGCATCACTGTAGTAGGACGTGTAGGCCTCATCTCCTGAGGAACACTGGGGTTTAACCAGAGTCAAGTTTGAATGGCTTTAGGCAGACACAGGGCAAGACCTTACCTTCAGCACAGCCTTTGGTGACACATTGGCCATTGGCCAGTCTGAGCTCCACCCTGAGAGGTCCAGGAGCAGCTACTGGTAGAGGTGGAGGAACGGAGTTGACCTCCACAACCAGAGCTTCCACAGAAGTTTCAGAGTATCTACACTGGAAGAGGAACCTGGACAACACACAGTGAGCTTGTAGCATTTGTCAGGGATTAGTGTTCACACAAAGTCATAGATCACCTACTCAAAATGACTGTCCCTTGTGATTGAACCATATGGTCCAACCCCCACTTCATAGGACGAGGTCATTCGGTTTTCATACACCACATATCCACCATCCTCCTGTGAACGGAAACAGTGGCAGCATCCTGTCCATCATAAGCAAATGCAGAATAAAACCAGTAGCAGCTGCTCACCATCACACTCGTGCCACATGCGGTCACAGGGAACTGGTATATGGCAAAAGAAGGTGTGGACCCCACAGGAGCACAAGGTGGGTCGTTTCCACCCAGTAGATTAACCGAATCCAGACTCAGTCGAGGCAGAGTAACATCTCTAGACACCACTACCACAAACTGACCATCTCTAATACACTGGACAGTTACTAGAACAAGGTACAAGAGCAGGTTAATGCAGAGAATCAGTTTAACAAACAATAAGATTGAGAACACTTACCCGTCCTCCCATAGTAACACTGCTGTGCGTTAAAGCAGCAGTTGATAGCTTCACACTCAGCACCACTCATGCCAGGTAGACCACATTGAATCTGCTCAGAATCAGCTACAGCACATTTATCAATAGGATCTGTCTGCACTACTGGCTTCTGAAGCGGAAACTGTAGTTTAGGTTGTTGAACCGGCTTCTGAAGCGGAAACTGCGGTTTAGGTTGTTGAACCGGCTTCTGAAGAGGAAACTGCGGTTTAGGTTGTTGAACCGGCTTCTGAAGCGGAAACTGCTGGTAAGTTGGTTGTTGAACTGGCTTCTGAAGCGGAAACTGCTGGTTACTTGGTTGTTGAACCGGCTTCTGAAGCGGAAACTGTGGTTTAGGTAGTTGTTGAACTGGCTTTTGAAGCGGAAACTGCTGGTAAGTTGGTTGTTGAACTGGCTTCTGAGGCAGAAACTGCTGAGGAACCTGCTGGTTACTTGGTTGTTGAACTGGCTTCTGAGGCAGAAACTGCTGAGGAACCTGCTGGTTACTTGGTTGTTGAACTGGCTTCTGAACCGGAAACTGCTGGTAAGTTGGTTGTTGAACTGGTTTCTGAAGCGGAAACTGCTGGTTCATCAGAGATTGAACATCCTGAAGCGATTTACTCCATTGTGGAACAGCATGGCAGAAAGCACAAACCAGCAAAATCTGAACCAAACACCAACTTCCAGCCATTGTTTAACAGCTAAACACAATGTGGAGATACTGCCCTTTGGTCTTTTTGTATTCTACAGATTTCAGCTAATTAACGATAGTCCCTCCCTCTTCATTAACACTTATGGTTCTCATGTGTTGCAGAAAGGGGAGCTTATGCAGCTGGGTGATTCTCATTGGATCTCAAGATAGAATTCGTATTTTTCCCATTTTGAACATAAATGCACAAACCGAATTTGAAAAATCATACTTATCTTATCGGATTGTAATTGGTTCTCAAATTCTGTTAACATGGTGTTTCTTGAGTCCAATGTCATATTGACAATAAATAAGAATGTTTCAAGTCCAATGTTTACTGGAACTTGCCAAAAGTAGATGTTTTTCCACAGACAAGTGTGCTCCTACAAATATGAAGAAAATACTATATTAAGCAGTAAATGATTTTAAGTATATGGAAGCTTATTTCCACAACAGATTAAAAAAAATAAAAATAAATAGAGAAGAAAAAGGTAATTTTGACTATTTATGTCATGACTGATCTATCTCACAGTTCCCTAATATCTCAAGGTTGCTGACTTTTTTTCCTCCAAATTGACCTTTTTGATTCCTTGGGGGATATAATTCCATAGAATCCATAGAAGGTTGTCAGCAAGTTTATTGAAACCACACACACACACACAAAAAAAAAAAACATTGTTAAAGAGAAAACCCTAACAACCTTTTATTCTTTATGATTAGTCCTTAAACTTTCTTTAGTAAAACATGACTGCAAAAAGAAAAAAGAAAGAAAAAGAAAAAGAAAGAAAAAGAACAGAGCAATCTGAGTTAACATGACTAAATCAGTTGACATTTAATGGACAAGTACAATAGAAGACCCCAGCTGCAAACACCAATTTTGGAATGTTTATTTTTTTCCGTGATCAATTAAATGTCAATTTTGCATTGCAATTGTGTTTATTGTCATGTAAAGTTATCCGCTCTTTAATAGTGTTCTCAAAACGTTGGCAAAAAAAAACATTATTCATATAATCTTTTTAAATATTACTACTTGTTTCACAATGTTCAGAGAAAATTCAAAAGTAACGTTTCCATAATGTTTGGAAAATGATCAAATATTCCCTTAATGTTCTCATAACCAGGAAAAAACATTTAAAAAAAAAAAGCTGGACGTCCAATGAACATTCAAAAATAAATTTTAATAACTTCATGGAAAAGCTTGCAAAATGATATTTGAACATATTGCTGTTAAAGGTGCCAGAGAATGGAAAACTTTATTTACCTTGGCATAGTTGAATCAGAGTTATGTACATGGAAATGATCGTGAAATATCGTGAGCCTCAAACACTATTGAAATCTCGTGCTGCAATAGTCCACTGAAAAAGAGGCGAATCCAAACAAAACACCAACTGTGACGTTACAGTAGGGATCATTAATGTTTACACCACCAACATTTGCATAACATTTACCAGCCCATGTTCTAGGCCAGCCAGACCTTCACATCGATGCAATGTTGCCAGATATTGCTATTAAAACTGATAAATAAATAAAAATAAACCGAAATGTTTTAAAATATTTAGCAATTAAGATAGATAAAGATATCGCTGACCATAAATTGCAACGTCCTACTTTATTAACTTTCTAAAGTGTCAAAAAAAGTGGAAAAGACAAGTGCAAAAATGCTTATAACAGCAACACAGAGTCATGCTTATAACAGCTGCGTCCACATCTTCACAGAAAACTCTCTCAAGCCTCTTTCATTCGGACGCTAAACATTCTTTCAAAATCTCTTAAAATCTGTATCTTTGTCTGATACAGGCTCAGACATATCAGGTTGGATGCCTAATCTCTCCATCGTTCACGCTGGACAGAAAATATTTTTGGCCATGAAACAAGTAATCAGAGCAGAGCTCAACATTATTATTCATGACCCTTCCAAATAATTCTAGGAACAAATCCTAGGTTTGTAAATGGACATGTAAAACCGTTTCAGGAGAATTTTTTCCCTTACCAAAGCCACATACCTTTTATGTAGATATCATTTAAAATATTGTATCAATGCATTTTTACGGCACCTTTAACTGGGATTATGAACTCCTATTTTAGCCAGAAGCAATAGTTTGAAGTTAAAAATGTCTTAACGCTTTAAGTTTGAGTAAATGAATCACTCTGGTACTTCTGGTACTCTGAGTACTAATGCATATTGCAGTTGTGAACCGTTTAAAACGATTCAGTTAGATTTGGTGAACTGGTGATTTTTGGACCAAAATGTATTTTCGATGCTTCAAAAAATTCTAACTGACCCTCTGATGTCCGATGGACTACTTTGATGGTGTTTTTCTTACCTTTCTGGACATGGACAGTATATTGTACACACAGCTTCAATGGAGGGACTGAGAGCTCTCGGACTAAATCTAAAATATCTTAAACTGTGTTCCAAAGATAAACGGAGGTCTTACGGGTTTGGAACAACATGAGGGTAAGTTATTAATTACATAAATTTGCTATTTGGGTGAACTATCCCTTTAAACAAAAGAGACACTGCATGGTTACCGAGCGCCAACCTCCCGCTCTCTCTCGTGAGGCCAATAAGGAAGTGACTAAAACTGCAATTCATCGACTGGCCGCTTGAGGCTGGCTGCAAAAGGGAGTCAGTCCCATAGACTCCCCATGTTAAAATGCCCAACTTTACAGAAGAAAAAAAACGTTTTCAGCCTGGTGCAAAAAATAATTTTGGTCTAAATAGCTAATTTTGCCCTTCATGACAACCTGTCATCTGTCAATATAATAAATTATATTAAAACTTAAAGTTCTGCATAATTAAGGGCGTGGACACTTGACTGAGGATGTGGATTGCCGCTGCTGACACTGCCTGACTGAACTGCTGTGTAGAGAGAACTGAAGATGAACACCGAGCCGAGCCAGATAACGAACAAAAGACTGACTCGTTCTCGAGTCAAGAACCGGATTTATTATTTATTCTGGAGGATAAATTTAGCATTGTCCTCCAGACTCTTTCTAATAAGTGAGTTGAAGTGTTGTAACTGTATAGTGTTGGGTTTTTCTTGTGCATCAGCAAAAAGCATTTTTCTGTATTTGTTTTAGAGATTGATTTGTCAATAAATGTAAAGGGTTTACCATTTTGTGTTTTTGCTTTGAGTGTAACTAGGTTATTATTATCATTTAATATAGTAAATTTCAACCTTTCAAGTATATTTTAGTTCGCATTAATTTCTTATTCAGAAGTACATATTTACCATATTACAAATCACATATACAATATACTAAAGTCCCACTTAAGTGGTTCAAAAATATCACTCAAAAGTTAAACTAATTGCAATTCATGTAATTTTAAATTGTAATATATATGAAATTAATTAAAAATAATATGCAATTATGTGGTCAAAAACATTACATTTAATTCACACTTAAGTGTATTGTTAACTGACATTAAAGTGTATTTTAGTTCACATTAATTGCATGTCAATACATTAATAGTACACTTTAAGGATATTTTAAAGACACTAGAAGCAATTAGGTACATATAAAGATGTACTAAAAAGTGCCACTTAAGTTGTTCGAAAAAATCACTCAAAAGTTCAACTTTATTTAATATAACTTTAAAATGTGATACATCTGAAATTAATTACATATACAATGTACTTAGGTGAAAATAACATTTAATTTGCATTTATGTGTGTTCTTTTAAAGTATATTATTTCCACAATAAGTACACTTTATAAAAGTATACTTAAGTACTTAAGTATATTGTTGGCTTAAAAAGTTGCATAACCTAAAGCCAGCTGCAACAAGAGTACAGTCAACACGAAAATGCTATGAACGAACACAACGTGTAAGTCAAAGATGAATTGTGGTAATTGTCCTGTTACAATGCAAGGTCTTCAAACTTGCCAGCTGATGTTGGAACAAACTGGCATGGGATGTGGGGATTATCATTGCTGGGCTTGAGTGAACTGGCCACCTGTGTTCTCTGTCAAAAGAGAATGTGACTGACCCTTGCTGCGTATGCGGCCACATACAGTGTGTAACTGTGGTTGTGTACAGCATTGTACTGAGGAGCAGGTGTTACTCATTACATTCGACTTGACAAACTGCTATATTCTCATCTGCAGTACTATGAGCAGTGCCCTGTGGTGAACTTATACAATCGGAGTCGTATTTTCTGCATCATCATATCACAATGCTGGCTTGTCATTTTTTTAATCACATTAGTAATGTAGAGAAAACATTTTGGGTATGCAGAGCTTGGATGTTCCCTGAAGCAGAGCAGAGCATAATTAAATCCAAAAAGCATAATTAAAACTCCACTGGCTTCTGATGAGCACTACTGAGTAAGGAGGCCAGTCGTGACACAACATGACCGTCACTGTACTTGAGAGCAGGCTAATGTAATCCAATATTGGTGGATATCTTTCTCTCTGTCCTGGTGACACATTTCTGATAGTTTACACTATACATGTCACCATGTCGTTACATTTATTTCAGACAGTGTCAGTCTGATGTAATTATTTAATTAATAGGTTTTGCAGCTCTGAATACCAAAATATGTTTTCAGGTTTATTAACTGATGAAGACTGCTAGCCAAAAACTTTTCATTTTATCAGTCGGCCATTGAGTAAACAAAGCTATTGGTTCATATGGTCAGGAGCAGAGGCCTAAAGTGCTTCAACCTGAGAAATGCTACTCCTGTCCTCAGCTGTTCTAATATGATCTTTCTGCAGTCTCTGGTACAGACAGTTCTGGCCGGCCATTTGATATGCAGATACCTAGTAAGATGTACACTGTGACATCTGGTTAGGGATTTAGCGCTGCGTGTGGACTGTCTCTATCTGAAGTCTGAGTGGAGATGAGTTTAGGGCCAGTAATTACTGTGCTTCAGTGTTGGTGATGAGTGATGAGGGGGAAGAGTATCGGCCAGCAGAGTTGCTGAACTAGGGTCACAGTCATCAGCATGAAGTGATGGCTAGAAGTGAGATGAATATGTGGGTCAGTCTAGGGTTTATTGCTCATATGTATTAATCAGTAAGTAGGTTATTAGTATAGGGATTAATAAACATCTCTCTGATTGTATATATTACAGGAACCAAAAGTTTGACCAAATAAATTCCTCAGCCTATTTATATTTATGCTTTTCGTAGATGCTTTTATCCTCACCAAAAAACATGCTTCTATTAGAATAACCCTACAGTGTCCCAAAACATACATCCGCTCAAGCTGCCTTCTCAAATTTTATGATACATGAAATGAAATACAATAGAATACCTTTTGGATGTGGCACAGATTTGTGGCAAGAAAATCATCTGTGTATAGTAATTTGTTCAGTAGTTTTTACCATCTGAAGTCAACTATAATTTTTATTGCTGCTCCGCATGACTGCGGAAACCTAGTCTCGGATAGCCAGACCTTCAGGCTGAAAGTCTGGAATATATGGCAGGTTTCATTGGCCAAGGCCCGCCCATGAGGCCATTTGACTGACATGTCAAACAACCAATCACAGTATGTTTCATTCAGTGTCACGTTTCAGAGCATAGAAATGTCGCCACAATAGCAGAAAATGAGTAAGTGAGTAAAACTCTATGATGTATTTTAAAGATTCTATGCCACAAACTTTAAATATTTGGCATACTTTTGAATATCCAGCGTCACAGTTGTAAACTCCATGACTCCATGGGGTTAGGCGCCACAGCATTTTTGTTTCCAGGCGAAACATTAAAGAATGTGACACACAAGACTCCTGAACAAAATCATGAACAATTCAACCAATCCTATGACGACTTTGATGCTCCTGAAGTGTTTGCACTTTTGTGGCCCATTTTGCATCACATGTTTAGCCAACGGTCTGTGGGCGTCACATCTGAGACTGAGACTAGCGGAAACCCTTTAGCTGTCAGTGCTTTATTAACTGGCATCTCTTAAGAAATTATTTTCAGCATGGATTAAGAACGTTCATTTGGTAGGTCGTGTCTCCCAACCCCCTCAAAACTAAACTTATGTACTCAATATTTACTTATAGTTACATTCCACCATCTATTTTCCTTCTATGAATCTCCTCACAGTTTCAGCAGGCTACAAATTACAGCGGCGAGAGCTTTTCACATTAAAGGGTCTGGATGTGTGGATGGTCTAAAAGCAGAGACAGAAGCTCCTTTTGGCATGTGAGAGGGCAGCCACCACATGTATGGGGTCTAGATATCATCACATCACATGAAGATTCCACATTGTGCACATCAATCACTTGCCTGCATGATTTATTGTGGAAATCTGGCTACAGCACAAAGGGGTGGGAGTTGATGGCAGGGGTCAACATTTACTGTGTGTGTGGCGTCAGGAACAAAGGATGGAAGCGCTCTTCACTCACGCGGGTTGTTATGTTTGTTTACCACAGCAGCGTTATAAAGGAATATGTTCAGTTTGTTCAAACACCATGAAAACATCTCTTTACCCTTTTAGAAATGAACATCTTTAAGATCCGTTCACACCAAGAATGACAGCTATGAAGATAACTACTACAGTAGCTGTTAAAGATAATGCATTATGTTATGATTAATTTAAGCACTCGTTTTACTTCCGTCATCTGTCACTTTAAATGCTCAGAGTAGGATATTTAATTTTATATTGATTTTTTTTTTATTGATTGTCAATGTTTTTATCATTCATCAGCTGGAAAAAATCAGTCTGAAAGTGATTTCAGCAGTATCATTCCTCTGTGCTGTTATGGTTATAGCTGTGCTCTGGATTTTGCTATTTTTATAAATCTATTGAGTTTTCTTGGTATGTATGGGCATTTATACAGTAACACGCTTCTCTTTGTACTACTATTGCTAGAGAAAGTTTTTATTTTAGCCATATATTATTGTCTAATTTCAGTTTCACCTTTATCGCAACATTTGAAAACCTGCTGAAGAAAAAGTATCCTTAAACTAAACTTTGCACATTCCTCTCATCAAATGGACATGGATGAAGACGGACCTGCAAGAGAACTATTATTTTTGTCCTTTTGGCAGACAGGATATTTTTTTACTTTTACAGCCTGAGATTAAAACTTTTATAATAAATAGTTGGAATTGTGTGTGTTGTACTTGGCAGTGCACTGTTGTTTATAAAAAATAAAAAAAAACAGTGTGAGCAGAGGGTTCACACTTTAGGTGATAACTACACTGGGCCTTTATGAAGCATGAGGACTGGCCGAGGAATGATAGTTTATTTTGGAGGCTAAAACTGAACCTAACTTAATGCGTAAAGTTGTCAGGATTTGCAACTTGTATACTGGATTTGAGCCTTTTTTTTTTCAAAGATGCTTTAGGACCACATAACAAGAATGGGGTCACTGACACTGGGTCAAAAAATATTTTGTTAATTGACTCCATGTTCCCAAACTTTATATTTTTTTGAATCTCCTCCTGCCATTTCAGAATAAGTCAATTGAACTTTGACACCTGGTGCAGCCTCCTCCACTTTGAAGAGTGGCGCTGAAAGGCGATGAATGTTTTTAGAAAAACTCTCTGATAAGAACTGACAGGTCAATAAAAACAGAAATATTATCAGCTCCATAATTAAACGCTGCCTTGGCAGTTGCCAAAATATCCCCCAATGTTCTGGCTGGTTTTTGTCCAGATGCATTACGTCTTTCCATAAAGGTGCTAAATGCTTTTGACACCAGTTAATTTTTCCAGTTGGTTTTGCAGTGCCTCAGATTTATTACAGATCCTGTTCCTCTTCAACCATATATGTTAATGTATAGCCACAAGGGGTCTCACTGATAATCTGATTCAGAGTATATATGTATATATATATATATATATATATATATATATATATATATATATATATATATATATATATATATATATATATATATATATATATATATATATATATAAAGCATGAATGTTAGTGTAGATTTTAAAGGCATGTTTAATCCAGTTTTTGTTATCCATTGCATTAATTTTAGTGTTTTAATGTTTTGGTTTTGTGACTAGCATGTCATATGTGTTGTCCTAATGGCATTTATGTACAGTAGGTTACAATGTTAATGTGTCTTATTTATTTACATTTCATTACAGCTGGCCACTTGCAACTAACTTTAAGTTAAACAAGCTGTTTTTAACAGTTACATGCATTAAAAAAATAGTCGCAATCCAATAACATAATACCTAGAACATTCCCACTGTTTTTACTTGCAGCTTCCAGTTTTTTGTGTTAAAAGAATAGTTCACCCAAAAAGGAAAATTACCCTTTGATTTACTCACCCTCATGAAATCCTAGGTGGATATGACCTTTCTTCTTTCAGACGAATGCAATCGGAGTCATGTTAAAAAAAAGTCTTACATGTTTTATAATTTCATGAATGGTGGCCCAGATTTTGAAGCAAAATAAAGTGCATCCATCCATCATAAAAAAAGTACTCCACACAGCTCCGGAGGGTTAATAAAGGAATTCTGAAGTGAAGAGATGATTTTGTGTAAGAAAAATATCCAAATGTAAAACTTTATAAACCGTAATCTCTACATGCATTCACGAGAGAGTGATGTTCCAGCAGATAACATAGGACATAGGCATAGCGATTGTATTCGCCTGAAAGAAGAAAGCCATATACACCTGGCTTGAGGGTAAGTAAATCAGGGGAAATTTTCATTTTTGAGTGAACTATTCTATTAAATTGGAATTTTTATTTTTTTCAACGGCTAGGTGACTTCATATACATATGGCTGAAACCAATCATAACTAGAAGAAAGATCACATGAATGAAGAGTGCTATATGTTTGCAGATGAAAGCAGTATTCACACCTGAATGATTTACAAAGCTGACTTTACACATGTTAAAAGTAAAATCAAAGATTACTGGTACAAATCCTCTCATCTGAAGTTCACTATAATACTTGTTATTATAGTGTCCTCAGAGCTCTCTCTCCCAGAAGCGAGGAATGATCTGCTGTTTGTGATGTGTGTTTGATGTTCTATTTCAGCATCGACTTCTATCACATTAATCAGAGTGCTGGACCCGTCCACTCGACATATTCAGCCATTCCTAAGACGATTTATTGGGGAAAAAAAACCTTGGCTATATTTGCAGCTCAACCTTTGCTCTTCGCCACCAGTGGACATCAGTTCATTATTTATCCCCTGAATCAAATACATTTTCTCTGTGCCAAGTCATCTCGCTGTGTTCTCTTACTCTTGTGGGGAGATTCAAGACATGGGACAAGACAACCCCCACCACCCCACTCGCAAAACTAGTCAGTCTCTGTGTAAAATCAGCGTTCAATCCATCTGCTGATGTTATCCTAGCAACCAAAGTTTGGTTGCCAAGCTACAGGTTACTCCATTTGAACTTGTCAGTCAAAGTATCATGACCTATTTTTTTGCTCTGTCACTCCTGATTTATATGCATTTATTTATATATATTTATTAATTATGTTAAAAAATAGAAAAATTATATATATTATGGTTTAATAAAACCATAATATATATAAGCACACAATGCCTGTGGAACAGAGGAAAGACATACTAACCCTGAATAATTTCCAAATTAAGTGTGAGAATGGGGGAAAATAAGTATGACTTAGTAATGTTATGAATGACATGGTTTATATAGGGATAAATATAACATTTCAGCAGAAATCTGACTGCATATGAAATGCTTGCTACATTTGTCATATTTTTTCACGCTGACTTACTCAACTGTATTTAAAATGGAAATTGTTATGGTAGGATTTTTTTGATCACCTTACTGACCTTCAGTTAAGTTTATATATTCACTACCGGCTGAATGTGAGACTGATTGCATACAGTTTAACAAAAGGGAGTTAACATATAAAGAACAACTGGAGGACCAATTTGCAACTTTTTAGGTCAATTGGCAACATGATTGGATATAAAATGAGCCTCTCAAAGTGGCAGTGTCTCTCAGAAGTCAAGATGGGTAGAGGATCACCAATTCCCCCAATGCTGCGGTGAACAATAATGGAGCAATATCAGAAAGGAGTTTCTCAGAGAAAAATTGCAAAGAGTTTGAAATTACCACTGTAATGCATGGCCTTGTCCCAACTTTTTTTAAGATGTGTTGAAGCCATAACATTTTAAATCAACTTATTTTTCCCTTAAAATGCTACATTTTCTCAGTTTAAACATTTGATATGTCATCTACGTTGTATTCTGAATAAAATATAGAAATTTGAAACTTCCACATCATTGCATTCTGTTTTTATTCACAATTTGTACAGTGGCCCAACTTTTTTGGAATTGGGTGTGCACTATAAAACAATTAAGTTCACATTAAAACCATAATAATGCAGATGGAATAATAGAAAGCCAAGTAATGATTCAGCGTCAGTGACTTGACCATAAAACATGGTCAGTTTACAGTAAACGGTGCACAGGGTCATACACATAACACAAGACATTATAATTATGCAGTAAACCTTAAAATATAACACAAAAAATATATTTGTCAGTATTACACAACAAAATGACAAGTAATGCAATGTTAATTAATTTACAGTTTTTCACCATATGTGTCTTACAGTATGTTTTTACTGTAGCATTAATGATTTTTTTTTCTGTACAGATTTTTTTACAGTGTAGTTTTCATTAATGCACATTTTTTATTTTTATTTTAAGTCACTTTGTATCAACTCTGAAGTGTTGACCTATGATCCTGTCTTCACATGCAAGTTGCATTCAATTAGAATGTTTCACTTCTTGTTAAGTGTGTTAATATTATCCAGCAATATCACTGTGTTATTTTTTTTGTAATATTTTTTTTGACTGCAGAACATCATTATCATTTAGTGTAGATGTAATTCCAGTGCATAAAGATGTTTATCAAAGTGGTGCACATGAATCTGTAACTGATCAGAGATTTGTGGCTTTGGGACTTGCTAAGGTTCACTGTATTGTGGTTTAAGTGGATATGTTGTCATGTTGAGAAACTGAACCATGCTCAATGCACACTTGTGAACCTGTCAGCTCAGCAATGTCCAGGAGGAGGAGGAGGAGGGGGATTAGTTCTATTAGTTCTGGACAGCATAGACACATTCGCATTCGTGAGGAGTCACTGAGGTCTTTTCTGCTAATTATAGGCTGAAATCTGACAGAGAAAAATTAGAGGGAAAGGGGACAGCTGCACTGTACTCTGGCACAATGGTGTGCAGAGGAAAATAGGGAGACGAGGGGTGATAGATAAGGTAGATAAGACATCCTCCAACCTCTTCTGACGGGAAAACAAAATTCAATCATCTTGGTGTCCTCTCTGTTTCACCCCCTCAAAACCCTCTTCTCAGCTCACAAGAGGTGAGTAGTAAGTCAGGTCAGGAGTAAGTCCCACATGGGGTGGGCTCTGACTTCCCAGGTTTCCGTGTTTTGCATTGAAATCACACTATTTCTAAGCTGGGTTTAGCTTCAGGAAGGGACCAGGGCTCTGTGACGTATGTGTTCTCAGTTCAGACCATGCTAAACCTTATCGATTCAAAGAATAATAAACATTTCTCACTGGTGTATTTTCTAGCACAGTGAAACTATAGGAAATATCAATGAAAGTTCATGGAAATTCTTCAGTGAAAAGGGATCATTAACTCATCCTCATGTTGTTCCAAATCGTGTGGAGTTTTTATGTTCTGTGGAAAACAAAAGTAGATAATTTGAAGAAGGTTTCTACTGTGTTTGTTCCAATAAAAGTGGAATAAAACAACATGGGGTCCAAAACAACAACAACACAACAAATTGTCCTGTATTTCACAGAAGAAAGTCAAACAGGTTTTGAATGAGTGAGTAATTATAACTTAATTTTCAGGTGAACTTTTCCTTTAAATATCTTCAGAAAGTTCTATCAACAGTTTACATGAGATGTTACAAAGCAGTGGTCTGCTAGAAGGAGATAAATCATTATCTTGTTGCAAAGCCAATGTGAGAAAGTCACTGCATCAGTTAATGTGACGCTCCCCTTTCCTGCAGATTCAGAGAGGCAGCAGAAGCCAACTTGAGGTTTTTTTCCTTTCTGTGATTGACAGGTTTTGTGCAATCAATGCAGATTAACACCGGAGATCCCCAGAGTCTATGGGGGTCCCCATGTGATCTGAACCGACCTTGCCAAACCAAAGTCCTTACTCATCTGCAGAGTTCGCTACTCTCAGCCTGCAGCAAGTGTACTTAACACCCGTACCTTGTGATAGAAGTTTTCATAAATTGTGCCAGTTTATCCTATATTTTCCACTTCAGAATTAAAGGTAGTAATGCATATTTATACAACGGATATGCATATTTCATATTTAAATAGTTCACTGAAAAATGTGAAGATTTACTAAGAAATGTAGTGGTGGGAGCTTGTTTTATTCAGCCTGTGCATATATGTAATCCATGTGAGAGAATTGTTTTAAATTTTTTTTATTCAGTCTGTGTGAAAGGAAAAATCCAAACTCCCTCTACTGGCACAGTATGTAGCTGTGAAAGGTGTTTTTATCTGTTGAAACATTTATACCACAAAGAAAAATACCTACTGTATGTTCTTTCATGTTTTATTAAACTGAATTCAAAATTGTAGGCTGTACAAGAATTACAACAGACTTGTCTGTTTCCGTTTTACCACTTAAAGCTTGTCGTAGGGTTGAGTTTGGTGTCCAGGGGTCCGCTGGCACCGCTGTCCATCTATCCAGGCCTGTGATGGAAATGTGCTCTATAATATAACTTTGATATATGACACATCACATGGTGGGATGTAAAGTCTGGTACAACATTCATTTAAACTACGAGTTGCTGATTGTGTAAGGTGTTCCAATTAGTTTTCATGTGGCCTCAGAATGCAGTCAGTTTTCTATATAGGCAGCAAGGACAAGAGTACATATGCATATTCGAATTATGCATAATCAAAAATTATGAAAAATCTAAAATTGGTGCATGTCTGGTCTCAAAAAAAAACTTATTTTTTTTTTTAAATAAGATGACTTATTTAAGTTTTAGAGTGTATAGGGGATGAATCCTCAAGCTGGTGAGCATTAGAGTTGCCCTGAAAGCTCAGATGAATTCCAAAAGTGAATTTCCTTTGATGTTTCGGAGCACCTGCAGGTCATATCAGCTCCTAGCCTGAAACGCTTGGGGCTGTTTTTGTCTCAAAGAACACATAATGCTTCAGTCTTCAGTATCCCAGCCATATACAAGTTTTGAACAAGAGTCTTCTCTGATTTTATAGTTTTTATTAAGCAGGCACTCTTAGCATTATTGTTATTGGTGCATGTCTGGTCTCAGGCAAGAAGAGGTCACCTCCCTACAGCAGAGGGTCTGCAGGGTCACAGAAGCTAATTCAGGGAAGATGAGTCTGTGCTCTGAGAATGCTTTAGCTCCCTATGGACAGCTGCCACTCTTTTCCTTGTCCATACCCCAGGGCACGTTAATGAGAGGGATGACCGGTATCTCTGTTAGTTAATGAGGTCAGTCACTGAAGGTATCCTGACCCTGTCTCTACATCCTGCTGCCCAGATCATGGCATGGGGAATTGCACACTAAAATAGCATTTTATGAACCCCAAGTACTATTAAAATATATTTTTTTAAAGTTTACACATATGCTTTTATGATTGTTCTTTATTGAAAGTCCAAATGCAGCATTTTGGAGGAGGTGCTGGCTTATGGAGGAACTGATGAGGAGGACTCAGTGTGACACAATTCCTGAGCAACAAATACAGTTTGAATGGAGGAATGCTTAGAATAAGTCTCTGAATTAGAATCACATGTAAAATGATGATCTTTCTTTAACTGCAATGTACATTCGAGATCCTTGTGAATTGGGTCAGTGGTGTTATTCCTGCAATTGTACAGTAAAGTGACATCAATGCTTTTGGTGGTTACATCACTGTTCTCATGTTGATTGTTAACACTGCTATTCCAGACCAGGCTGAAGGCCACTGGTTCTGTTCTCGGCTGCTCAGTCCTCCCTGGCATCCCATGTCCATCACATGACCAGCCATATTATCTCTGGCACCTGTGGGAACAGACAAAATTACTCTGATCACACAGAACGGTGATAAGTCTTGAGACTTTATTTGTGCCGATGATCAGTGGCATTCTTGTAGGCACATGGGCCTGAACTAAGCATGTTAAGTTGAACACACAGCAGAAGGGATATGAGCGGATGGACAGTTGTCATCTAATGGACGTGTTAATGATGCTGCTGTCTGAGGAATGCCTCAGCAGGGAAGTTTAATGAGTCACATAAAAAAAAAGAATTAAAAAAAGTGAATTAACCTAACTTCATGTGCTGTATTACAGTTTAATACATTTAATACATTTAATACATAATACATTTTTATTTATTTATTTTGCTTTGGACAGCAATTTCAGTCAAAATGTATGTGTGTAATATAAAATTGTAAGGTAAAATATTTTTCTTTCTTCTATAACATTTCCCAAGGACTGTAAACATGTTGGCACTAATATGTATTTCAGTCTGGTTTACAGCCATGATGCGTCCGACCACAAAAACAGTCACACTCTTGTTGCCTATTGCCTGAGGTGTGAGGTACGAGTGTTGGCGCTGGGTTTGGAGATGTCTCCAGCTCATTAAGCATATCTCTACTGGGAAAAGTAATGGCTAATGTAACCTTATTGTGTTATATTGCCCATGCAAAAGACCAGGCTCCAAAAAACACACACTGTTGCCCAGTCTGGCTCAAGAATCTGCTGACAAATCACTACACAGCATTTTATTATGACAAGCTCCTTAATATGATGACTGATGCTTTTAGCATTTATACATCTTGTACTTATAATGTATGTACACTCATGCTGTTTTTTTTCTTCTTTCGATTATCAGTCCTTATTATATTATTATGTTTTTGTTTTATCAATAAAACATTTGTGGTCAGTATAACAGCAAGGAATTTCTGAGTATATCTGTAAGTATAGAGGATTTTATAATACATTTTAGCAAAAGCCACAGTTACAATAAGGCACTTTATTTACATTTATTTACATTATGTAACAGATGCTTTCAGAACATTTAGTCTTGAAAAAACATTTTTTTTATATAATTTGTCTAAACTTTAAATCATTTTTAAGTTCTGTCTCTTTTTCTGTCTCTCTTTTTTTGAATGTATGCGTGTGTCTCTCTTTGTGTGTGTGTGTGTGTGTTCTCTATGACTGAACGAGAGAATCACTCCATACGTGCAAAGTATGACTTCTGACTGCCAAGTCACTGTGAGACTGATCCAAAGTCCATCTGCTGTTTTCTTCTCTTCTTACTCCCCGAACTCTCTCAATCCCCCCTGCTAAAATCACCCTGTCCACCCACATGCCCTTTATGTGTGGATGAAGGCATTTAGATTGAAAATTCACACTCTCCACTGTACTTTTGCAACCTAAACCATCCTCTCTGAAGCAGGAAGAATATGAATGTGTGTGTGTGTATGTGTATGTGTATGTATATATATATATATATATATATATATATATATATATATATATATATATATATATATATATATATATATATATATATATATATATATATACAATTTATTACCTCCAATATACCAATATATTTTACATACACATTTAATATGTATTTTAATATTTAATTTATTTGTATTATAATCTGTGGATTTCAACAATTAGGTATCATCTGATACTGATATAAATGTATTTTATTTTAATGGCATCTACAGTTACAGCAATCCACACAAACGTGCTTCCAGACGAACCTGAGAAGTCCGTGAAGAGCCAGATGATGTCGGAGGGAGATTTGAGAAGGCTTGTCTTCGGATAGATCGGGGAACGGGCTGAAATGATTTATATGGTCAGAAACACACACATGCCTTCTCTTTCTCTCTCAAACACACATTACTGCAGTTTCCTCTTCACACACTCACCTTGCTAAGGCTGCATGGCTGTGAAAAGTAGTTGTGCTCACTGACGAATCTTTTAAAATACCACCAACACACTGACCACTGACCACCAACTCCTTCACACCAAAGTACTCTAATAATATAAAACATTAAAGTTTTTAGTAATAGTTTCAAGCAACACTATTATTATTGCTCATACTTTTGTTAAGGGATATAAACAAAACCTTTATCCTTAAACGTGGTTTGTAACTCATTCCTTGCTTTTTGTGCCACAGACATGAATGATGCCTCAAATCATGTGTCCGGTAAAAATAATGAATATTAAACAGTAAAATGTGTGAATATTTTCTATAGTTTTACATCATTGGTTCTCAACCAGAGGCTTATCCATCAATCTTCCAAGACGGCTGCAGAAAAACTTCATTTAAGTGTGAAAAAAATAAATAAATCAAGCTGTAGACTCATATTTCTTTTTATTTTGCCTCAATAACTTGAAAATCAGTGGTTTGTAAAGGCAAGTTTTGCACTGGCAAGGACTGTTTTTCAGAAAACCTTTTGCTTTTGTTTTCAGATGGTGAACCTGTTGGGATGCAGACACAGTTCAGAAGACAAAGGTGGACAAATACATAGTAATACCTTTAAGTTTTGTTCAGTCTGTTGACTCTGTTCTGTCTAAACTCACACATTATGCCTGGTTAAAAATTGTGTTACTCTACTAGTGTAGCAGTGCATTAACTTGAGCACTGTAAAATGTGAAATCAACACAGCAATGTGTAACTGAAAAAGGTTACATGGATCAAAATCATGATAAGTGACTTAGCACTTAAGATTGATTGGATACCATATAAATTGATGTGTGTATGTGTGACTTTGCTTGGTCAGACAACACTGGCCTGTCAGCCAGCAGTATCAATAATAATCTGAAGCTGATATCAAACTTCATTTGACTTCTTAAAGGTGAATGTGCATTAAATTTATCCTGAGCAAGGGGCCTGTAGGATTTCCAGAGACTGTGTAAATGAATAGAAAGTGTGTTGCGGGTGATCAGTTGGGGCTGATACTATACACTTTTCTATTAGCTAGCCTTATTGTCAGAGGAAAGGAGAGTGAGCAAATGAAAAAGAGAGAAGGCAAGTCTGATGTGGTTAGCAGATGCATGCGCGTTATTGCAGAGCGGGGATTTGGACATTTTCCATATACTACACTATAAATATCCTCCTGACGTTTATTACTCTCACAAGACTTCAGGTGCTAAAACACTTGGACACCAGTCAAATTTTAGCCTTGCATTTTAGACTCTTAAATTGAAATTAAAACGTGTCATATTCTAATTTTAAACAAAAGAAGAAGTCAGTCACACTGATAAATTAAGTAGGCAATAAGTAATCACATGTAGTGGGCCAGAGGAAGTGACCTTAGCTTTAGTTCTTACAAAGTGCTTTTTAGTAAGACAGAAGATGTTTTTCGAAGTAGAATGTTGTTTTAAAATAATACAAAATGTGAGATAGATGCAAGAACGTGCTATCCAACTAGGTTTTTTTATATATTTAAATGATTACATATACCATAGCATATCAGTTAAGATATCAACTTAATTTACTACAGAAAATAAGTCGTCTATGTCTGAAGGTCACATTTATCATTGCTCAGCAGGTGAAAGAAAGAGGGACCAGATGTGACTAAATACCTTGAGTGAAATAGTGATGATGAAATGAACACCCAGCGCTATTCTGCTGGCTAACCAAACCAACCCTAAACGACAGACTTTGCTATGAATCTCCAAATGCACAGAGGACACTGTTAATCATTTGCAAATGTTAATGAAGTACAACAGAAATCTGTTCGTTTGCACAGAGGCCTTTTTTTGCTGGTCTGGTCAGAATCAAAAGCTGTATTTTCAGGTGGGCCAACATCTGTATCCAGGTGGTCTGCATGTGCTCTGACTCTCTTAGAAACGCGTTCTTTTATACAGGCTTCATGCGTGACACCTCAGTCATCAGATGACTTGTATAAATTGTTTCATTTGTAGGCAGAGGGCGATGGTGGGAGACGGGGTTGAGGGAGGAAGTGCCAAAAATGAGTACATGATTTCATGCTGTGCGTTATTCCTTCACCCTCGTTTTACTTCTCCTCCATTATCCCAAAGCTGCATGAAAAACAAAGCTCATGTGGTCAAATACTGGGAATGTAAGCAGTTTGTTGGGTTAGTGGAGTTTCTGGCCTGTCTGGGTGGGGACACAGTTGATTAGAGGTTTGAATTGTATCGTAGCTGAAAATGGACTAAGACCACACGGAACCCACACGTAATTCTTGCTCGTACATGTCCCGGGGGAACCCTTACTAATACCTCCAGGTAATTCGGAGCAGCTGTCCACAGCTGGGTCGGCAAAAGAGAAAAGAGAAAACGAGAGAGATAGAAGAGGCAGATCTGGTGGATTTGGTTTTCTATGTCACACATATCAGATTAGGAGAGCATTAGGAATGGACTTAAATTATAGGCTATATGTCATACATTAAGTTATTTCACTCTGTGTACAGATAGTAGAGAATATAAGTATAATTGGCATTGAGAACAATGATTTGGTCATCTCAGTGTTATTATAATTCACCATAGAGATTCTAACACTTAAATGGTTTATGACGCATGATTATAGTAACTCAAATATGTGGGAAAGCATTAGTGCAGAGTTTTTGCATACAACTATTCACATCTGAGTTTCTGAGATCGGCCAATGACATTAAAATACTTATGGCATGAATGAAACTGCATAAAATGTGAGGTGGATCAAGATTTCTGACAGAAACAAGTGATTCTATCAGCATTGTACCAACAGTGCAATACCAGACTTCATTACTTTAAGCACTACTTGATGGTGGAGAGCCTAGTTTATCTGAATCAGTCGTATATATATAATTAAGAGTAAATAAAGGGTTAAATAATTAAGAGTTTAGGGTAAGTAAGGTTTCCTTTAAGAAATTAATATTTTTGTTCAGGATGTTAAGGATGTGTTAAATTGATCAAAAGTGACAGTAAAGACATTTATACAATTTAAATATATCTATATTTAAAATCCTAAATCCTATTCTTTTGGAAGTTTTATCCATTAAAGAATCCTGAAGAATTATGGTTTACACAAAAATATTTGTAGGTTCATATATAGGTATAGGTATAGGTTCATGTTAAACTAAAGACTGGAGTAATAGTTTTCCTTCACAGGAATAAAATACATTTTAAATATATTAAAATAGATAGCAGTTATTTTAAATTGTAAAGATATTTCACAACATCAGTTTTACTATATATTTTTAATGCAATCTTGGCGAGCACTAAAGACTGTAAAAAACATTGTAAAAAGTCTAACCAAAAAAACCCTTGCTGTTTTGTGCCCGAAAAATATGTCTCTGGTTAAATTTTGAGTGTTATTTTTAAATAGTTGGATATTTAAAAAATATTGTCCCCTTAAGTGGTTCCTTTTGTTAAGAACTGCTTGTACAGTAACTATTTAAAATACTAAATTATGAGTAACTGCAGTTATAAAGTAAACACACTATATCTTCTTTGAATGTCTTTAAAAAAATCAATAATGATGTGATGCAGTATTCTCTCTTCTGTGCCCTTTAATGATCAACAAAAAATCTAAATATTTCCTTAATTACGTTAATGTCGCTCTCTTACTTAAATGTGCAGTTTTCTGAATTTCTGCCAGGCGACAGGGCTGCATGTGTATGAGTAGCATTGTGATGAGAGTGGGATTGAGGATAGATGCCAGGGCCTAATGGGGTCCAAAATGTAACGGAGACCACATGGAGACTTGACGCACATCTCCAGTTAGATTTGGCCCCCGAGGTGCATGACCAAAATTAAACTACTGTTCTGAGAAGTGTCTTTCTTAGTCATCTTACTTTAGAATAAACACAGCTTAAGGATTATAAATAGACCTAGTTCATCTATTTATTCCATAGTGCTATTCAGCCCCTGAATAGGGGTCAGTCTTATGGTCAGGTTTCAGATGGTTTAGAGGGGGCGTATGGAACAGATATACAACTGCAAATGTATGTGTTTGTGTGTGTTAAACAGAGTTGAAGAGCCAACCCTCAGTGCGTGCACATCAGAAACTCAAGGTCATAGTTAATGCTTTTTTCCCTCTTGTGATCTCCCAGTGGATCAGGTACAGATGATCCCAGTCATATTTCATGTGTCACACACTTAAAAGGGGGAAAGTAGTTGTTCATCATCATGCATGGCAACTGCTGCCAGTCTACAAAACAACCTGTGTAAGCAGTCGCAAACAACAGCATCGAAGATCCTGCTATCATAATAGGCATGAAAATTATTTAATTTCTTTCTTTTGTGCAACATAGAAACTTATTTTAAAGAAGTCATTTATATACCATTTTTTTTATTAGCCTTTAATTAATTACATTTTTTAAATATTTCTATTTACAGTAGCTTTCTTTTGATTGTTTTAGAACTTCAACTTAAACATTATATCAGTTATTTGGCAAGGTAATATTTCACATTTTTCAAGTTAAATTGTACTTTATTGCAGCTTTTTAACTGTAATACTATTTTTTATAGGAAAATTACTTTTTAGTTAACAAAACAAAATTGTTATAAGCACAATGGATGTCAGTGGGGTCCAAAACAACAACAGACAAACAAATATTGAGAGACTGTGACTGTATGGACAAATAGAAACGTTATTGAGAATATCATCTTTGGTCTTTCACAGAAGAAAGAAAGTCATACATGGAATGGCATGAGAGCGGGTAAATCATGTCCCTTTAACTTCGGAAGAGTGATCACATTTCAGCTTTGTTGAACTTGTAGAAATATCTTAAATACTAGATGATCTTTTGGGTTCTTCTGATCATTCAGAGTTCCAGAGTTCACTACAGGGTTGAGAGAAGTTAACACTGAGACAGTTTATGGCCATTAAACAAACACAGGACAAGATGAAGAGAGGAAGATGGGCAGACTGGAGAAAGAGAACAGGAGAAAGCAGATGCAACATTTAAAACCTAAAAGGAATAGATAATCATTTTAAATTCTTATCAAGGGAATGGGATGCAACGATCTGAGCAGATCCACCATTCCCTGCAGGAACCCTCCTCTCTTCACGTTAACATGCCTTCCCACCCTCTCAAAGAGCACGCTGGCCTCCCTCCGTGAGGGGCGATGACGTCAGGCCCAGTATTTCACGGCCAGACATGGGCGATGACACAGGCAATTTGGCCTGTGAGTTCTCTCCAGCCTCGGACATGGTGTTACGATTACACGCTTCACTGCGGCTCCAACATGCCAAGGAAGGAGGGGGGTGCTTTTAAACTAACTTTTATAGAGTACAGCTCTATCGATCTCTCTCCTCATAAATAATAAAAAAAAAAAAAAAACCAGGGTGGCTGATAGATGAGGCGAAACCCGGTCAGGTCCGCTGGAATGCCAGAGTGATGCCCACAATACCTTCCAAAGACAATTGAACATCACTTCCTGCTTTCGAAACCACAAAGCATGCTGGTTCTGTGTTGGTCTTTGAGTTTGATCATGTAAGGTGAATGATAATAATTGAAACAGACTATTTTTTTACTGCCAGTTTAAGTTTCATGGGCTTAGTGGGTGATAATTCATGGCGGATTGTTTTGAGAGAACAATGCGGTTTGTGTCCTGTGCTCTACCCACCATTCTGAGAGGATGGAGAAGGGATGAGTTTTAATTAAGACTGTTGACCAGTCGATATAAAATACAATAATATCATGTGTGATATGGTATTAATGAGTATAACTATCCAGGACCATACCAGTCTTATTTTGCTTTTGACCAAAAACCTTTTGCTTGAGTCATAAATGAACTCTCACAGACCTTCTGACACTCAACCAGTTTTTACTGTCATAAACGGATTTTAATTTGTCTGTAGATTCGCTACATTTACATTGAACGACATAATCCATCAACGATCGAATTGATGGCTCAGTCAGACTGAAAAGGCTTCAGATAAACTTCCAATCGATCTGATTAAGTTTGGTTGAAAGTGCTCGATCAGATTGAAAGGGTGGTACAGGACACCTAAAACAATCAGATAAACAGGAACAATAAAAAATAAGCATGCAAACATCCAGCCATTTTCTTGATCTGATTTACAAGTGCAGTGCTGTAATGCAAATGTTTACATATGTTTTACGTCTTACGAACATGCATATGTTTATTTATGCCTTGAGTCTTATGAACTGATCAGTGGAGGAGACTGAATATTTCTTAAATATTTTCTAAAAAAGAAAAAAAGCTCTTCTGACATGTCATGCTTTCTTTTTAAATATGTCATCAAGGCAAAAACAACAATTATATTCAAGGTAGCTTCAGTGACATCATCATTTTTGAAAACAACAACAAAAAACTAATGCAGAATTTTAAACATTTCTTAATCGTTTAACATTTTAAATGGAACTAAAAACTGAAATTTTCAGTGTATCCATAGATTTTTGGTATCCATTGTGTCTCCTAGTATTTTATAAAGCCGAATTAAAAAACACGTTCATTTATCAGATAAAAATCATTCCTTTAATATTCATCTTTACTAGGTTTTCATTACATATTTCAATCTCACTCTTTTCCAACTACATCCGGGCTCATCCTCTTGGTGTTGTGCTTTTTTTCAGCTTGCATATGTCTCTTTTAACACTAGTCAGTCAAATTCCTTGGAGATGGAAGAGATACTAGTGTTATACGCGTCTAATTTTCCTCTCTTCTCTCTCTCTCTCTCTCTTGCTCCAACTCATCACTCTGGGATAGGGGATTAATGTGTTGATGTAAATTAGCTCCTGGGCCAGATGCTTTCTTTCATCACCTTTTCCTTCACTTGCTCTCTCTAGCTCTCTGATTCTTTCTTCCTCCAATCTACTTCTGGTGAGAAAGGACAACAAACTCAAAGTGCGTTAACACCTGACCATGAATCTTCATCTTGTGAAAGACAGCGTGGGTAGCTCTGAGTTACTCTCACTTCCTCTTAGATCCTTTAGGAGGTATCATTAAATGTCAGCTCTTTTGCACCCAATTAAACAGGAATAAGATAACTGCCCTGACTGATAAGTTTATAGCCTGAAATAAATGCAAAGCCTTTTTATAACATAAAATAAATACTTTGTTGAGCTAATAACCCTCTTGATCATGGTTATAGAGTAATTGCATGAGAGCTCTGTGTAATTGTAAAGCATGGTATCCAAAATGGGGTTTGTCAGGAACTGGAAGGGGTTCTTTAGTTATTTTATCAATATATATTACATTTTTGAATGGTCTTATTATGGTATTATAATTTTTTTACTAGTTTATTTAATAAAAAATATTTGAAAATTATTTAAAGTTGACATTTCAATTATTTAATTAATTACTTTTCAACCCCCTGCAGTTCCCTCACAAACCTAATTTTAGATATCCTTATTTTACAATTACACAGAGCTTTCAGAAAGTGAGGGTATATATATATATATAGTTTTGAACTACAGAAAAGTATTTTTATTCAGCAAGGATGCATTAAATTGATCCAAAGTGACAGTATAGACATTTATATTGCTACAAAAATTAATTTTAAATAAAGGCTGTACTTCTGAATTTTCTGTTAACTGAAAAATCATGAAAAATAATGCTTCTACGAAAATATTAAGCAGCACAATTATTTTCCACATTGATAAAAACAAAATTTTATGTGAAGAATGTATGTAAGAAATGTGAAATATATACAAATAGAAAATTGTTTTCATTGTAATAATATTTCACAATATTACTACATTTACTATATTTTTGATCGAATAAGTCTCGTTTCGTCTCATGTTTAACATAAGAGACTTCTTTCAAAAACATTCAAAAAAATCACAGTTCCCAAACTAATTCACAGTAATTTAAAGGGATGATTGTAGGTTAAGCGACCATCAGAGAATCATGAATATTTTAGGGCAAATAGGTTTAAGCGACAAAGAAGGAATATATTATTAAGAAAGGGAGTTATTATTTGTGATTTCACTGCTGGTTATAGATGAGCAGGTTCAAGAGCTGTGAGCTGTTCTGCTCTAGGTGCACACGTGCTTCATTCTTTCCAAAAAGGACCAAGAGAGAAATATATTTCCAATCCTGCATTGGAGGAAGCACCTTTTGCTGACGTGATATATGAGGCACTTTCTCCCTGTCCATTCAAGCCCTGTAGGAGGCAGTTTCATCCCTCTCTGCTGGGGAGCTCAGATTTATGGAGCTGAAACTGTACGCTTGTATATATGCTTTTCAGCCTGTGCTCCCTCTCTATCAACATCAATGTAGTTTATGTAAGGAAGCGAATCAAATTTATATCTTGAAGCATTTTGTCCAGCATGGACACATTGGGCAGTTGTCCAAGTACAGGCGAGCTGCTATTTACAGCCTTTATCTACATTTCTCAGTGGTTAACTGCAAGATCTCTGTATTTTGTAACTCCGGATGTCTCACTGGCAGTATGGGATGGAAAAGCTGGCCAGGGTACATGATCGTTACAAGCAGCTCTGATCACCCAAACATATCTCTCTCTCTCTCTCTCCTGCAGTGCATCTGTTTCTGACTGCATGCACCCCCTGTTGTTTAGTCATTAAAGAACATAATATCTTTAGCATGCCCCGGGGCCGAGGGGATACTACCTCTCAAGGCTGCCGGTAAAGGATGTTTCCAACTGCATCTGTAAACAGCGCACGTTCTTGGTCCGTCAGTGTAGACACATCGGCACTGAACACACTCACAGAGTAATGAGAGCAGTACATAATCCTACACACATGAGAGCAATCAAAAAATGTGTTTCTACCTAGCCGGCCCCCACCTCTTGTTCTGACCGTCGCTGCTGCCCAAAGCTTGTATGAAATCCATCACTCCATGTCCATACTGTAACGCTTTGATTCCCAAAACATCCATTCACCAGTGTACGGTGGTACTCAGTTCTGAACATGAAACCAATGGATAACAGGGTCCATCTGTAACATTTTTGTATGTGTGTGTGTGTGGGAGTGATTGGGAGCAACGTGTAAAGACATTGTTCTAAACCAAATAAATAAAAAAATGCCTTGCAACATCTAGAATACATTTTTGATGTTCTGATGCAATGTGGGTGTATGTGTGTGAGCAAGTATGTGATATTTCTGTCTACCAGTGTGTGTTGACCTGTTCACCACCCCTGCTGTGTGTGCATGGTACCCTCCCTCCATTTATCACTGTGCAGTCCCTTGAGGAAATGAGAGGCAGGGAGCAGCTCCCTCGGTGCAGGAGAGATATACGGCAGGCTCTGTCCAGGCCGACAGCTTCCTCTTCTGACATATGGACCAGAGGCAGGGGCCCCAGAGCCAGGATGGACAACCATATCCTGTGTGGACCAAGCATCCACCAGTCGGGCACCCTTGAATGCAGTTAATTCATTTTAAATTAAGGTGCAAGCAATTTTTGCATACTCAAAGGGTTAGTTCACCCAAATATGAAAATTATGTCATCAATGACTCACCCTCATGTTGTTCCAATCCCGTAAGACCTCCATTCATCAGAACTCAGAACACAGTTTAAGATATTTTAGATTTAGTCCGAGAGCTCTCAGTCCCTCCATTGAAGCTGTGTGAATAGTATACTGTCCATGTCCAGAAAGGTAAGAAAAACATCATCAAAGTAGTCCATGTGACATCAGAGGGTCAGTTAGAATTTTTTGAAGCATCAAAAATACATTTTGTTCCAAAAAAACTACGACTTTATTCAGCATTGTCTTCTCTTCCAGTTCTGTATTTATTTATTTGTTTATTTATTAAATTAAATTTAATTTTATTTTTATATAGAAGGCAAAAGGCTAGAAAAGGTCATGACAGTAACCTCCATGTTTTCCCCAGCTTTAGGTAATGGGGAGAATCATATGCAGGTGTAAAGTGAAGCCCAGTCTCTCTCACTCATCCACCTTCACTCTTTTTAAAAAAGACATCAAGCAGGTCCATCTGAAGATAACTGGGAGCAGATGCCACAATACTTGATCTCAAATACTTGAACGTTGACCTCTTGGGAGCAGCCTCTCAAAATTGGCTCCACCCTTATTTTTTTTTTTTTTCCTGAGTATCTGTCTAACCAATGGAAGGTATTTAGGAAACCTACAGTTCTAAAGTCACACTGACTGTAGTGGCCAAAATTACACACCTCACCTTTAAATGTCCCATAAAAAAAACAAATAATGACTGAATGAGAAGGTTGTAGAGAGACACAACCCCTTGGAATAGTAAGACGCTGTGTTCTGACATATATGGCTGGATATTCTTCTACACTGCAGGCTGCTAATGATCTCTACAGTAGATGTGAGCTTTAAAGACTCTGGGGTGGTTACTGATGGTCACAGACCTGTCCGAGAGCCTTGGGAACACATATTACTGATGATAGTCCCCTTGCACCAGAAAGGCTCCAGATCACTTATGGCATTCAGATTGTTCTCAATGAGTATGGCGGTAATCATGAAGTTTAGAACTGATTCCGACTGTCAGAAAGTGAAATGAGGTTCACACACAGTCATTTATTTCTCATGTTCTGAGATCATACTGTAAGTACTCACAAACACACAACTTGTGAAAGTTAATTAAACTCCTAGCTGTTTCATTCATTGCACTAGTGTTTCCTTTTTTCCTCAGATTTCAGTATAATTTGAACACTTAGCCACACGTCAGCAGATTTACTCAAATTCTGAGTTATACGCAACTGATGGTCAATTGTAGTGTAATTGTTTTAGAAAGGAAATTAAATGTCAAACATGAAATGTCTTGGTGCGGTTTTAGTAGCCTGCACTTTTAATATATTAATCTAATCGGCAAAAAAAATCTAATTTTTACATACCATATCCAGGCGATGTTCCTGTTGAGATGGGAAAATGTGAAGTGAAATGTACAAGACATTGTGAATTTTTTTTTTTTTTTTTTTTTTGTGACACACTGATCTCCTCCATTTAATCTCATGTGATACTGTTTATAGTCATCATTCAAAGTGAACAAGGGAATTTGATGCTCACCACAAGCACATTTTGTCACAGATACGGTTTTGGCAGGCCTGGGTTAACTTAAGCACTGTATGTGCACTGATTTATGGGAAACAGAAAGTGATGATGCCTTTCTCATATTCACGCACACACAATGCTCTGCACTGGCCTGCTTTTATGTGCCACAGTGGTCAACTGTTGACCAGCTGTTTGAGAGAGCTGCAGTTGTGTCTAGCTCTACCACAGAGAAACCTGTAGATGCATCATGCATCAGATATTTGCACACACAATAGAGGACGGGAAGTGTGTTGAGGAGGGTCGTTTAAAGATGGCAGCTCTGTAATTCATGTGTGCCGGTCCTTATTGATCATTAGTGCTTTGGAAATTCAGCTGATTTGTAAATGGCCTTGTGTTCATGGAAACTTTATATAACAAGGATGTCCAACAAGAGAAAGGTGATGTATGTCTCATGTCTGCCAGTTGGAGAACATTATTAACCAAAATCCCTTCAACCTTTGCCAGTCTCTCAGTCCCTCTCTTTAGCATTGTTTCAATTGTCAGTATTTTATAAGCATGGCATACAATGCTACATAGTGTAATAGCATATTCAAAGCATAATGAGTGTAATAATAGTTACAAAGAAAGAAAGTAGACAAATTATGTTAAGGACAGTATGAATAATATACAATGTCAATAATATAAAATGTTAGAATAATTCGAAATATTTATTATGTAAATAGTGAGTAATATATTCAAAAATATGTACTCTATATGTACTGGAAAAGTATTGTGTGATAATACATATAAATAGTATGACAGTGAAATAATATTAATTTTAACAATAATAAATATAGTAAATGTAAAAAGTGAGAAATTCGAGTAATAGTTTATTGCGATTCAAAAAATAAACAATTTATTCCGTGTTTTATTATAATTATATATAATATAAATAAAGTACATCATGTAAAATAATGTAAACAAAAACGTGTAATGAAATCTATTTTTATATTTAAGAAACAGTTCAGTGTTTTATATATTTGATATATTAACAGCGCCCTGTCAGTATGATAATAATGTACACATTTAAAAACAAAATAGTGAGAAATTACTTTATTAATAATAAATAAAACAAAAAAGTTAAATAATAACAGTATTTACATTTTTTTACAGCATATTTACCGCACTAAAATATGATTTGGGCCATGAACTTACATTTGTTTAATTTATATATCTTATCATATTATATAATTTATATCTTATCTCAGAGTCATCATTGTAACTGTAAAGCTTTTGAATGGCAAGCTCTTTGAAATGATTTTCCTTCCTATTCACGTTGATAAATGTATTTAACTTTAGGTTTTAGTTTTCTTTTTCAGACATCCCAGGCCAAAGCCGAGTCTAGTGAGGAGAGAAGCTGAGAGAGGAATGACTTGCTCACTGAGGTACATGGAACATTTTCTTCTGCCAGCATCAACCATTGGAGTGGAGCAGAGCCATAACCTTGATAGATCGTCCCTGTGTGTGCATGTGTTGGGTTTGTACAGGTTTGAACCTGTTTGTTTGTGAACACAGTGTCCATGAACAAATACAAACACACTCTGGGCCTGGTTGAATGTGCATCTGTGACCCTTTCAGACAATTTGTGCAGTAGGGTGTGTAGCTATGCGCTTTGCTGAATGTGTGTATGTGTGCAGCGGACTCTTGGGCCAGGCCATAATGGTGATGGATGGTCCGTGTGTGGAGGCCGTTATTATTTGTTATGTGAGCGGGTTTGTGTGACAGCCGTTGTAGGCCGTACACCTGCTGTGCGAGCTGAGAGGCCGAGCGGGAACAACAGCTGTACGCATTGATTTAGCAGCTCACTCCACAGTCTGCAGGAACAAATCAAGCAACAGTTAATAAAACCTGCCTTTATGATCACGGCCCAACTGCCCCCAAAACAACTGGCTACATCATGTGTTCCTCTAACACCCGCTATTGCTCAAAATTAAAGCCTGGACTAAGGTGTCACTTCTGGCCTCAGCAGGTTTTAACGTCTGAGCTAACGAGTATTTGAAGTTGATGTTAACAAAGGCAGATTTTTTGTTTTTTTGCTAAGCTGTCTTTTTCTTCACTACTTGGGAAAAAGTGTAACTGTGTGTTGTGTATACAGGGTATTAATGTATATACTTTACCTACAGTAAAGGGCTGTCAAATGATTAATGAAAATTACAATTACATGACATGCTGGTTATTGACATTAACAGTATATCACTCTATTTGCTGAGAAGAGTTTCCAAATGAAGATTCGGTTCAAATATGGCATTGTTACGTTATTGTTGCGTATGCTGAATTTTTAAACTGGGGTCCAGAGAAAAATTGAACAGGCAAAAAAAGATTTTACAAAATGAATTGACGAAGAATTGCTGTCAAAGTTAACACATTAACTTAATACATCAATGAAAAATAACATTTTTGTTGTTGTTTTTATTTTCTCAATATCCACAAAATTTGATATATTGTGTTAATCTTCTTTCCGATCAGAAAATCATGGTATTAATAATGGTTAACTTTATGATTTATTTTAATCTATAGATATTTAGAATTATAGAATTATATACTATAGTTATTTAAATATATGATAAAGTACTAATAATATTTTAACATTTCTTTATTATGTCATATTAAATATATTTCTCACATACTACAAATTGGTTTATATATAAAATAGAGACTTTTTAGGATGGAGTTAATTTTCACAGTCAGCTTTCAGTGACTGTGGTTTGGCAAAGCAAGTATCCTTGGTCAACATGATTAAATGTTTTTTAATGAAAATATTTTGCATTTTTCAGTTATATATTTGATTTATTATTGTTTATAATTGTACTATATTAAAGCGTTAGATTCCTTATTTCATTGTTTTGCTGTGCAGACGGTTCATTTGCTGGTGTCAACTCAAGAGTGTTAGCATTCCTGAAGGAGATTAGCTTTTTGATGCTGGACTGTGTGTCTTTACACAGCTGTATGTTTGCTGTCTGGCCTGTGTTAGGCAGTGTCCCATAACAGTGGCCCCATTGTTAGTACCGGGAGCTATGGTGTGTAGGACCAGCCAAATACCAGGAGATTGGACATGGCTCCTGTTTCAGTGAAATCGACATCTGACACACACACAAACACAAACCAAAATGACAGATACAGAATATATGGCTAACAGCATGTGGACCCCCAAAACACCACAGCTATAGCCTCAAAACGATGGCTGTTAATTAACTCAAATATATGATTTCATCTCTTTTACAGTAAAAATTCCTTTTTGAATATTTTAAAGCCAATTCAGCAAAGCCATCCACGAACATAAACACAACCACACATGTACAAACACTTCGGCAGCCATTTGCTCCTCTGTCCACGCAGCCTGGTGACAACTGGCTCACGAAGTGCTGATGTGATGTTGTCATAGCAGGAGAAAAGGGGCACCTGTTAAATGGCAGGGGTGCTACACTGTCAGAAGAACTGGAATTTTTGACGCATTGGGGTGCTACACTGTAATAAGAACCGCGATATTAAGCAGGCTGGGCGAGATGCTGTGATTGCCACTGGAACATTGTTAAAAGAAATCACATGTTAAGCCAGGATGGCCTCTGGCTCTGTGGTGTGAACGTGTGGACTGGTCGTGGCTTATTGTGCTCGACCAGTGGATTGTTAGTAATTTGGTTGTTGGATGCCAGGGTGATATTAAGGATATATAAAATGATATATTGAAGTATACACTTAGATGACCATATTAAATGAAGTCCAGGTGCCTTCCTAGTTCAGGGGTAGAATATTTAAATAAAAAGTGGAATAGTTTTTGACTGTGAATAATGAACACAAACATATGAACTGTAAAACTGTTCTTACAGTGCCTGTCGATGGTGTTTTCAAAATATGTGTGAATTAAGATGTTATAACATAATTAGTATATGTAATTAATATATAATTATAATATATTATAATATCATTTTAATATAAATTGTATCTACCACATTATTTATCTATTATTAAAAAAGACTAGTTTTGGTTTCTGACCTCTGTTCACCCTTTATAACTCACGTCTGTTGTTACATCAATTTTAAACAGACTATATTTCGATGTATTTCAAATATATTTTAATAAATGAACTGTATTTTAAATTGAAAATGAGTTTTAAAGACAATAAAAAGCCAAATATTACATGCTTAGGAGGAACACTGCATTACTGACGGTAATGTAATGTAACACGTCTTATAAACCCCCTCCAGTATGTGAGGTGGCAGTTATAAAAAGTGAATGAAGAATTTGGGTAAAACTACATCGCTGAGGGATTGACACTGACAATTCAGTCTCACACACTCCGGCTGCCTATCTGTTTCATGAGTCCCACAGGAAAGTTAGGAACCGATATGCTAAAATAATCATCTGTCCTGTGTAAATGTGTAATTATATTCATAGAGGATATAGGCTACAGTATTAGCATTGGCACATGTGCATTCCTGTGTGTATGGGATCACGCTCAGTGTGTGTTTATGTGTTGGCTTGCTATTCTTATGTTTTTTCCATGGACAGATCTGTAAGAAGATCTGTCAAGAAGACTTACAGCTGCAGCATTTCATCACATTTTTATTACAGGTGCATATAAAAATTACTAGCCACTGTTAAAGCAACAGACCGGGACATGATCAGAGCTACTACTCACATGCCTCACTGCATGATACCGGGACCTCTCCAATAATGCCCTTTATATTATTTCTTACTCTGCTGTGAACCGGTTCTTGCACCACGGAAAATATATTTAAGGAAAGTATAGATTGTCATGTCATTCAATGGTTCTTCAGTTTTTTTTTTTTGTGATGACGTGACAATGTTGTGTGTCATAAAACAAAGGGATCATTTGATTATATAAATGTTAACATTCATCATGCATTGCCTCACAAGCCACTTATTTTTATTTTATTTATCCATTACACTGTATTATTTTAAATATGTAAATATCAGTTCAGTTAAATGTATTAGGGAGCAGAGTTATAACTATAAAGTCATATTTGGCAACTCTATTAAAATAAATATTTGAATTATAATAGAATGAAAATAAATGATGACAAATGAATTCAGCAGTGAACAGCATTTCTTGTGGCAACTCAATGTATTTGCACAGTAATATAAAAGTCGGGACCTGGGGGCCCAGGGCTCCTTAGGAACAGTTCTTAAATTATATGAAAGGGAAAGAGCTGCCAGACAGAAAATTAAGGAGGAAAAAACTTTTCAAGTTGAAATATACACTGGACACAACTTCTAGGCCCCAGACGTCCCTTAACAGCTCTCAGTCCCCTGCTCTCAGAATGAGTTTCCGCCCCATTTTTCCTACATCAAGGAACTGTCTGCACCCGAGCACTCCTTACCCCCACAGCCCTCTCGATAGTTTCATTATTGTACAGCAAAGTCAGCGGATCCATTTTAGGTCTCCGATTTACTGCAGGCTTCTCACTGATGTATTGAGCTCCAGTCAAAGGTATGAAGGCTTGGCCTGTCGGCATCCAATGAACACTCAGGGATCCGGCGGGGGGCTCTGAAGTCAATTGCCATTTGTGAAAGCCATCATCCTGCTTTACGCCCGTGACCTTCACATGTCCAAATACTGTAAATATCCCAGTGGCCTTTGCAGAAAGCACACAGGCCACTCACCACTCACCCCAGTGTAGTGTCCTCTTAGGCCCCGTCCACACGTAAACGGAGCTTACTGCAATCTGATCTTTTTTTTCCTCGTCTCAAGAAATATCCACGTCCACACGAAACCGCAAAATGATGTAGTATACATGCCAGACCAGTATGTGGCACTGTAATTCTGCCACAGAGATACACTAAAAACAGAGAAGAAGACTTGGACTATGCTCATAAACCTTGCGCGTGGTACACAAATGAACATGGAACAGTACATTTATTAATCAGTGTTAATGTTAGTTAATAAAAAGACAATCGTTCAGTGTTTGTTCGTGTTTTTGTTGCTGTTACGTGACGTAGAGGTGTCGGACTACGGGGGAGACGTGGACTGATGACGTCATCGTTTCAGAAAATATACTGATTAGCCGTCCAGACGAAAACACAAAGACAGCGTTTTCAAATGTATCCACTTTGGGACCCGGTTTCAAAAAATAGCGGTTTCACCTTGCGAAAACGCCGGATTCGTGTGGACGAAACGCTTATCCGAACAAATGTGTGCGTATTCACAGAAACGCGTCTCCGTGTGGACGGGGCCTTAGTGTTTGAATGGTTTTAAACCCTGAAAGGAGGCCACATGTCTGTAATTGTGGCTTTGTGTGATTTTTCACACCTTCCCCTGCTGAGTCAGATTGATTTGACTGGCAGTCAGCTGAGGTAGGTCAAAAGTGTGAAATAAATGATTCCTCTGCGGATTCTCTTTTTAAAATGTGATGCTGTCTGCATGTATTGTGTCTGATGTGATACCGAAAGCACTGGACTCTGTTAAAGCCATTAGTGTCTCTCTTTCTGTCTTCTGAAGATTGGCAGCGTTACAGCAGCAGTGGGGAAAGTCACGGCTTTAAGTTACATGAGTCGCTGTGGTCCTGAGCAAGAATAGCAATGTAAAGAGCTCTGTGAGGGCAGGTCCCTGAGAGCGCTTCATCAGGGCCCTTTTTCCATTATTATTCATGTAGCATACTTTAACATATACGGTAGTTATATGGGAGGCTGTGTGTGTGTGGCATGTCCTACACGTGTTCAAACATTTGCAGAGGAGGGTAAAATGTTGTGTTCATGCCAGCCAGGTTCCTGTCAGGATTCATATCACTCCACAGCCTTAAGTGTCCACGCATATGTCCAGGGGTGCAAGCGTCTCTCACCAGCACATCTGGCCAGCAGGTGAAGCCTACTAAAGTCCTTTCTACACACAAATGCATGACCAGACAGAATGTTTTGAAAACATACTATTAATTAATTACGTATTTAAAGAATGTCACATATTACCCAGGACAAAGTGCCTATTTGCCATACAAATCTAATGGTTTGAATGTGTTTTGAATTTAGATTTTTTTTTTTTTTTTTTGTGTGTTTTGAAATTTCCCCAGGCCTAGATAGGAGAAATTGCCTCAATCTGAGCTATAAATTGAAATACCACACTGCTGACAATTCTTCAGCCTCCCTTTTTTGAGCAGAATGATGATGCTTAGTGCTCAATCTGATCTGATCTCCTTTAATCTGAGATGTTGTGCTCTTTTTGTGTCAAATATGCACTGTGTTTTTGAACATTGTCTCCCTTGCCATAACCCCCTACTTGCAGTCCACCTTCACTATATTTAGCCTCATATACCATGCACTGCCACCCTGGGCGCTAGCACCCCACTGATATTCAGACTTCATCTGTCTTTGTCGGCCTGTCAAGCTCCTGTTCCTGCAGACATCCATGGGTGTAAGACAAACTTTCTTATAAGCTGTGAACAATGTTGTTAGACATTAATGATCGCTGCTGCAGAAAGATGATGGATGAGCATCCAACCCCTTAACCTCTTAACCCCTCTGCTTTATTTTATTATCCATTAAAAGGTGAGTACGTTTTCAGCAATATTTTTTATTTTTGGAAGAACTATTCCTTTAAACAATCTCTATATTGGTTCTGATGGGCCTCTGTCTGCTTGCTACAGAAATGGCAGTGACAGAGTAAGAGTTCAGTATAAAGATCCAGCGGTGGAGGACAGTGAGAAGAAAGGGGAATACTGAAAGAGAAAGCAGCCTGGGCAATAAGTCACACACACTGATGTGTGGACAGGCAGACAGATGGATATATAGGATCAAAAGATGAACTGCAGAACACAGAGGAGAGGAAAGAAAACGTACAATGTGTGAAAACACCATCCCACAAGTCACTCATGGTCTTCATGGTTATTATTCATTATGGTTGCTGCTATATTTTAAGCCAAGAATCATACATATCAGTTTATCTTATCAAATGTACTTGTTATGGGAACACATACTTGGTTGACACAATTGTTAACTTCTCTTGGAACAGGATAAAATAAAATGATAAAATTCAGTTGTATTCCTTTCCAAAAAAAAAAAAAAAAAAAAAAAAAAAGAAGTTACATCCTTAAATCATAATCATATTCATATTTGTCCCAGATATGTCTTTCCTTAAAACTGTCCTGTGGTTAAGAAAGTAAAATACTCAAATAGTCACAAATGTTGTATTTGGAAATATTTAATGACATAGTGTGTGATTATGACATGAGAGACTTAGATCTATTTTTATGACCGTGAAACCACTTGAAGCCATTAATGGGTGTATCAATGAGCACAATAAAATTCTTTTAGTGTAAAAGTACATTTAACAGAAGTAGCTGTTTAATGTGTTGCTGTTTTGTGCATGTACAGTAATTTATTTTTTTAGCAAAATGTGATCATGGTTGACAAGCAATGTTCGATGTTGCTGGTTTAAAGCAGAGGTTTATGCATGTGGTATATGTATGCATGCATGATGGGAATGTGCATGTATGATTATGTACTGAGTCCTGAGGTGGTTTGTTTTGCCAGCTGTTAGGAGGGAAAGCCCAGTCCCATGTGACCTGTGTTTCTCCAGCTGTTCCCCAAAGCAGGACCTCAATAAAAGCCTGTCTCTCACATGACTCAGTCTGTTTCTCTCATATTTAAACTCAGATTCCCATTGCTTTGTGTCACAGGATCTGATGGTTTGCACTAAGACTCCCCAAAGGAAGAAAAGGTTATGATCCATATACACAATTTTTATGGAATTGTTCCACCCTTCTTTATTTTTTCATTTTTTATCCCACTAGCCACAACCTATTAGCACATAGTTTTTTAATGATCTTTACTTGTTGCTGAATCTTTTCTCATACATACACAATAGATGTTTTTTTCTACAAATAAATGAATGCAAACACACACATACACACACACATACATACATACATAAATAAACTACAGTTTCCCCAAGAGCTTTTCTTTTTATTTTTTGGTGAGAGAAGAGATTTCTTTCAAAAACATTTTAAAAATCTTAATTAATGTTCTGTTGATTGTTTTGAGAACGTTCTGACAAAATGCTGAATAATAAGATCATATATTGCAGTGTAAGTAACAACAATGAATGAAGATATATGGAAATTGTTGCACAAAATGGTTACGAATGGATAGAAAAAAGGACCAAAAAAGAGTAGCGTAAAAGTAGCATGACAAACATTGTACCCTTGAAAGTGTACCCATGAGGTTTTGACTGCTGGATGCAATGTAAGTCCTCTGGTCTTAAAGGGTTAACATGTTAGTGTGGATGGTCCCAGCTGGTCAGACACGTCTGTCAGCACAGCTATTACAATCCTCTCTGCCAAACGAAAGGAGAGTAGGCCAGTGTCCTTGGAACCAACTCTGAACATTATTTTCTGCCTGCCACCCAAATACACATTACTTTTAGAATTCACTCATGGACATATGTTCATAAGTGTGTATTTGGATTTATTGTGAGCATGACTGTCCAGTGCTTATAGTGTACCATGTTAACATAAGTCCTCTTTAGGAGAATGGTTTTCTGCTTTGACCCCTTAAACTTCACACAATGTGATAATGCAACAACGGGTCCGTATGCTAAGTGTGAATATGTGTGAGTGCTGATGTCAGTGAGAGACCCACCCTGAGGAGTGAAGGAGAGTGTTCATTTTGCTACTCAACAAAGAAGCTTTGTGGCCTTCAGTTTAAAGTCCCATATGGAGATTAGGGGGACCTCATTTTTTTATTGTGAGTGATAATGAGGGCTTATGCTCACTGCAACGCATGAAGACATATTGACCAGAGACTGTATGAAATGCATGATCTACTTTTCCCCCGAAGGGTCAAGAAGGTACGGGGAGACTAGAATTCCACAGAATTCTGCAGAATGTTCCACAGATCTCCACAGTGGTTGGTAATTATATACACTGTATATATACATATCACATGTATTTTGGGGGGAAATGTAAATAAAAAGCTACTTTAAAAAGATTTTATGACAATTTCTAAAGTAATGGCACAGCTAACACAAATACAATGAATTTCAAATTTGTTTGAGATTTTGATAATTTAGAGTCATGAAGATTACGGAAATAAATAATTAAGATACTATAAAATACTGAAGCTTTAACTGCTGTAACTGTTGATGAGTCAACAGAAAAACATACATACATCTTTTCTCGTTCAGGCTGAATTCGCATTCACTCTGGTAAATAGGATTTATTTTGTCTGTAGTGTTGTTTGCAAATTGCCATTTTGCATCTAACTTATCAAGTTTATTTTTAAGTTGAGACCATTGTTTGCCCATTTTTTGAATAGGCATCTGGCAAGGTTGCAACAGTCTGTTGTGCTGCTTGATAGGGCAAACTGGTATGTTAAGATGATGGTTAGGGTGAAAATGCCCTACTTAATTGTAACATATTTAGATATAAGTTTAGTATATGCAGACACATCAGCTAATGAAAACAGACACATTTGCTAATTTAGTTGTCGTATTACATAATGCTTAAAAGTCCAGGGCCAAAGTGTCCTCAACATAAATTACTAAATCAGAAATTGTATTTGAAAATTTTGACAATTTAGTTTACAAATGTTGATATTCAGATCAACCTTCCATTCATGACTACAATAAAATGAAGGATGGAAATGTGTAGGCCTACCTGTTGACAAATTTTTACTGGCACATAGTTTAGTCTAGTACTGGGATATGATTATAATAAAGTCTGAAGCCAGCAGCTCATGAAAAATATTGGTGAAGCACGGTGACAGGTCTGACAGGTCTGACAGGTCAGGCTCTCACAGTCCTTAAGACTTTGGGTTAAATATAGATGGAGGGATTGGATGTGCTCTTGGAGACATGAGCTGAGGCAGTAGAAGAAAGTGATGAGCTCTCCACTTGTTAGATCTTTCTAGAGCCTAGCATGTCTGTCCATCACTCATCTGTTGGCACCTCAGCGCTCAAGTCCCCTTCATCTTCCCTCAGCAAACATCTCCAGCTTTTAGAGCCCTGTGGTTCTGTCCCAATACAAACGGCCACATAAATCTGGTGCTGTGCACAGGCATTGGGGGCCTTGCATGCTAAGTAAGTGTTTGAGCGACTTTGCTTGTGCAGATGAGTGAAGTTGAACACATGTGTATCTGGCATGTTTCTGGGACAAATTGTACTGTCATGCATTGCACCATTAACATTTTCGCCATCCTTTTGAAGGTAAGACTACACCACACTGGTTCAGTAACAAGCTGGCGGAGAGGCTAAACATCTGAATGGCGTGGAACAAGATGTACAGCTGGGCTTCTTAGATTCAAGTCATCATTAGAACAAGTTTTAACCATGGTGCCTTGCTGCTGTTCCCGTCCCTCAAATGACATGACATGTTTTAACTGATTCAGGCCTCTATCCAAAAGACTATGTTGACTATGATTAAAGGCCCCCTTGGGGTTTAATGAAAACCAGTGCTTCAAATCCATTGTCACCAGCTATGGGGTCAGTGATTATGCACTGTAAAACCCGACAAGTTAACTCAACTCAAATCGTTTGAGTAAACTGATTGCCTTGACTGTAATACCAGACAAGTAAACTTTACTCAAACGGTTTGAGTAAACAGATATCCTTAAGTTATGTTAACTCAAACCGTTTGAGGAAACCAATTGCCTTAAACCGTTTAAGTTGAAAAAAACTAACAGTTATGAGTACTCTGAACTTAATTCAGTTGAGTTCACTGAAAGAAGATATACATTGCAATTAAGTGATTAAGTGATTAATTGAGCTTTAGTGATGAACACCTGCTGTTAACAAACAGAATCACTGAAGAAAAGAGAGAAAGGAACAACAGCTGACTTCAGACACAGCCTCACTCAAACCTGACAAGTTATGTTAACTCAAACCGTTTGAGGAAACTGATTGCCTTAAACCATTTAAGTTGAAAAAACTGACAGTTATGAGTACTCTGAACTTAATTCAGTTGAGTTCATTGAAAGATGTACATTGCAATTAAGTGATTAACTGAGTGCTGATTGAGAATTAGTGATGAACAGCTGCTGTTAACAAACAGAATCACTGAAGAAAAGAGAAACACAAGAACTACTACAACTGACTTCAGACACAGACTTAGATGAAATCAACTGAAATAAAATACATGAAATCTCTCAAGATCTGATTAAACAACCCCACAAACAGCATCACCAGCTCCACTTATTAATAACCAGACTGACTTTATTTCTGTCAGACATCTACAAGAGATCTTATTGAGCATGAACTAAGGTTTAGATGTTGATTTATTGTTTCATTTGAAGTAACCATGTTAGAGATCAGTGTTTGCTTTAGTTGGGCTCTTGACCCTTGATTTCTGTCTTAGTCTTTTCTCTGGCTGTTATAACCGTGTGTTTCTAAAACACATTTGTTGTAACTCAAAAGCCCTAAATAAATGCCATCAGGTGTTAACCTGTACCTAGGTGTAGGTTGTTATACTTTATAAAGGTGATGGTAATTATTCATTATTATTCACAGTTATTGATCTGTACAGAGTCTAATCTCTGATGTGTAATTAGTAGAAGTGGACCTAGTAAAAATGACACTAAGAGCCAGTGATTCTGTAATATTCAATTAATATTAAAAACCTAAACATTTTGTACACATACTTTTGTCTTCTATGCCAGTAATTGGTCAAACACAGACATCAATAATCAGAATATGAACCTCTACAATGGTGACAAAAAAAACATGCTGCAATGCATGCTGGGTACTATTGTAGAACAAAACTCATCCATGGCTCCCAGCATGCTCTGCAGGATTTTTTTTTTTTTTTATGGTCACCATTGTTGAGGTTCATATGCTGATTATTGATGTCTGTGTGTGACTGTTTGACACCGTAGGAGACCACACTGTTTGGAAAGTCTTTGTATTAACGGATTATCACAGAACCACTGGGTTTTAGGATCACTTTTACTGTAATCAATCAAATTACATAACACTTATTTCATCAGAGATTAGACTTCTATTGAATCAATAATTGATGATTATCACCAATATAAAGTATAACAACCTACACCTAGGTACAGGTTAACACCTGATGGCTTTTCTTCTGGGCTTTTGAGTTACAACAAATGTGTTTTAGAAACACACGGTTATAACAGCCAGAGAAAAGACTAAGACAGAAATCAAGGGTCAAGAGCCCAACTAAAGCAAACACTGATCTCTAACATGGTTACTTCAAATGAAACAATAAATCAACATCTAAACCTTAGTTCATTATCAATAAGATCTTCTGTAGACGTCTGACAGAAATAAAGTCAGTCTGGTTATTAATAAGTGGAGCTGCTGATGCTGTTTGTGGGGTTGTTTAATCAGATCTTGAGAGATTTCATGTATTTTATTTCAGTTGATTTCATCTAAGTCTGTGTCTGAAGTCAGTTGTAGTAGTTCTTGTGTTTCTCTTTTCTTCAGTGATTCTGTTTGTTAACAGCAGCTGTTCATCACTAATTCTCAATCAGCACTTAGTTAATCACTTAATTACTTGAATGCAAAGTTTTAAAACTTACATGGTTTAAATCAAGGCAATCTGTTTACTCAAACGGTTTGAGTTAAGTTAACTTGTCGGGGTTTACAGTGTGTGAAGTCATCATTTTCCTGAAATGGATGGAGGTTTTAAAACGTATTTAGAGATCAAGCTCAGTGACTTGGTTAAGCCTTGGTCCTGGCTACCAGGTCATAAAAATGGCTCACATCTGATCCAAATCGTGACCAAAGTGTAGAGGCTTCTGGCAGTAAAGTTGGCTCAAGTGTGATCTTGGCCTTGGCATCGTAGTCTTAGCATCAGTGAGACTTTGCCTAACAGCTAATAAACATGACACATGTTCCACAAATACTTAAAAGGTTAGCAATTTAATATAGTTGTTTGCTACTGTTTTACATTTGCTAAATTAAATGGGTCAGTGGCATATTTGAGTGTCCATGATTTATTTGTATTTTTTTAATGTATTTGTATGTAGACTTTGTTTTTATGATGATTTCAAATGGATTTGAAAACCTTGTGTCATGTCATTGACCCAATTAGCAGTTTATAAGTTCAATCATTGGTACATTAAACAAAGTAATTACAGTATGACACATATTAAGTTAAGAATAGAATGGAAGAGATGAAAATACAATAATAGCATGATCTTGATTTCTAGAGTAGATTGTTTCTCACTAGTATCGTATGACTGGACTCCTTTTGGAGTTCCTTTTGGTGTTTCTCTTTTTAGTCGGCATGGATGTGAGATTAGTTTCCAGCTGTCCTGGTGAACCTTATCATTCTTCAATATTCTGGTTTGTCGGACAATGAAATAACTTTTCTGTCCCTGGAGGCAGAGGGAGAGCGGCTGGGACCACCTGACACTGGATCACCTCCATGGAATCCTGGGAATGGTGGTGTTCATTCAGCGGAGCCACACCATGGGAGAGCTGGCATCCTTGAATTGTGTTTATTTGTTGGCACCCTGTCTTGAAAACCTTTCCATCAACTGCATATTAATCTTGTCAGCAAATTTCTAAGGGTCTTTCTTCCTTTGCATCCACACCCCTCCCAGCTCAAGCTTCTGAAGAATTTATTCCTCTCTCTTCACCTCCTCACTCGGCTCAGCCTTGCTCCTGTTCTCCTCCTTTTTCTCGGCTCCTCTACTCCTTTCCTTTCTGGTCCATATAAATTTACTCTAACTGCACATGCATTGATATATAGGTGTCATTGGTGACATGCAGCCATTGCAGAAGGTCACTAAGAGCTCAAGTGAACAAAAACCTCTCAATCCTGCTGAGAGTCCATCTATTTGCTGAAGCAATGGCCACAATACTGGAGGTAATCACTATTGGCTTACATTCCCTCACTCTGACTTTAAACATATGACTGGAAAAGTTACATTGCTAATATGAATTTGTTTTCACATTACCACATGGTACCTGTGCATGCAAAATTCTAAACTCTAAGAAAAGGCAGCAAAATTATGGCCCAATGTACCGTCTTAATATGAAGAAATTTCTCATATTAATTTTTTAATTTAATTATAAGGAAATTAGGGGTGTAACGGTTCACAAAATTCACGGTTCGGTTCGATACGATACACTGATGTCACGGTTCGGTTCGGTTCGGTTCGGTTCGATACGTTTTAGATACAGCAAAATGTAAAAACATCTCAACTTTTCAGAATGCCGCAAGCGCACCGCGGGTCATGTGACAAGAACCAACCAATCAGCTTCATCCTTTCCCGTAACAACGTTGAGAGCTCAGCCAAGATGAAGGAACAGCTGATCATAGTTGTATATGGATTGCAATTTTGAAATAAATTCAGTAGCAGAGCTACTGCAAGCGATTTTTAGAGCTGCAAATCCATTTATCCTTCGCTGAAATTTCCGCGTCTCATGGAGAGAGCACGTCATTGTTGCTTAGCAAAGACAGACGCCTCATGAGCGCTTCTGCCCGAGCGCTTTGGAAAGGAGGAGAAAGACGCGCTTAGCGTTTTCCATGCGTTTTTAGGCACGATATGTGAACGGCCCCTAAGGCGCTCGCTCACTCAGCACGCGCTGAAGGCTCGTTGCAAAATGTCTAATGCATTTAACAGACCAGAAATATAAGATCCTAAAATAACCAACAGGTCTGGTGTTTGGGTTGGATTCCCTGTAAGCTATAGTGTCTAAATGCTGCAGGGATAGTTTGCTGCGTGCATGTTTCTCCTTTTTTTCGTCTTTTCCCAGATAGTACTGACGCATATATTCCAGATATTCCCGCTGGTTTTTTTTTGGTTTTTTTTGTAATCCCGCTGGTGTACCCTGTCATGTTGCAGATGCGACATACCGTTGTTTTTTTATCCACCACTCTCTTGCCATCACCATTATAGCTTAAAGGGAATCCAAAGTGCACCCAAACACCAGACCTGTTGGTTATTGGAGGATCTTCTCATTTCTAGTCTGTTAAACGCATTGGCTATTTTGCAACGAGCCTTCAGCGTGTACTGAGTGAGCGAGCGCCTGCTGAGTAGCCTAACATAAACATATAAGATGGTGTTTTTTTCTTCTTCGGGAGTGTCAGGGGCGTTGCCTGTTACGTTGTTTGGGTTATTGGGCTACCTTGTTGAACGCATATCATTATATTTCTTTCTCTCTCTCTCTTTTTTTTTTTTTTTTCAAATATAATTAATTACTCCAACGAACCGTTCGGTATACATAATGCGTACCGCGTACCGAACCGAAAGCGTCGTACCGAACGGTTCAATACGAATACGCGTATCGTTACACCCCTAAAGGAAATGTCTAATAACGTAACAGAAAAAAAAATTACTTATTATTACTTAAAATTACTTATTTTTTATGACTTTTTTTAAAGTGTAGTAGAGCTGCACGATTGTGCCAAAAATCATTATTTTGTATTATTCCCTTGAAATTGTAATTGCGAATATTAATTACGATTATCACAATTTAAACTGAATTATGTACATTTACACTGAATTTTATTTTTTTGTTAAGAATATGTCTTTCTGTCTCTTTAAGTTTAATTTAGTTTTAATTAATTTTATTATTTCAGTTTTAATTTTAACAGACTTATTTCAGCTAGTTGTTTTTAAGTTTACATTTGTCATCTAATAATATTATAACAAAAATTATTGTAATAGTTTTAGTAAATAAGTAAAGCTGTAGTAAAGAAAAATATCATATATTTTGGTAATTTAAATAAAAAAATAAATTTTACTTTTTTTTTTTTTTTTTTTTTTTACTATTTTAGCCGTTCAAAAATATCTGACAAGGAACACACCAAGGCCAAATACTCACATTTAAAAAAAATCTACCCATTAACCTCCTACAGTAGCTTCACAGTCTTAAGAAAATGTTTTGGTAAAGGTACAGTTCAACTTTGCACTTTTTCTATTGCTTCCCATCAAATTATCAGGTGCTTAATATTTGTGTTTTACAGGCTTTAGGCTGAACATGTGTGTTGGGAATCAGGTTGCAGGGGTAGTCTTGTGTTTTAGGGGTCCAGGGAGACCTATAGTCAAAAAGAGAGGCGAGCATGTCCCCCAGTACAGCACAATAACCACAAACACTGTGCAAAGACTGCTAGACAACACTGAAGTACAGAGCCAACATCATCATGACAACAGCTAATCATTGATTCATTCTCAGAAAAAAGACCTCCGAATGATGATAAATGATCAACAGCTATATGGCCCAGTAGCCATATTTTCAGTAATGGCATAAACAAATGACATATAAACACCTGCAGTGTAGCACACACTCTTTGGAACACTATAGTAACAGTTTGAGGGGTTAGTGTGCTACTGAAGCCCAAACGTCAGGCAAGGACCAGGGTTCCAGAAGAACTTAAATGGCTGCTCACCCTAGACCCAAACTTCTTAGATTTACTGAGATGTTGAAATATGGGAAGAAGATCTGGGCCTATCAGAGTACAGCAGACTGAGTGAAATTTAGAACTGGTATGGTCATCAAAATTTATTTGCTTAAAAATGGTAAAAACAGTATGCACATAATAATGTGAATTAATATTACAATTTAAGACAACTGTTTTCTGTTTCATTTACTAATTTATTCCTGTGATGTCATTACTCCTGTCTTCAGTGTCAAATGATCCTATAGGAATCATTCTAATATGCGGATTTGGTGCTCAAGAAACATTTCTTGTTATCAACTATGTTGAAAACAGTTGTGCTGCTTTTCAACAGAACCCTGCTTGGTCAATCAGCACGAAGGACCGGAACTAACGGCTGCTTAAATTCCATTCTGGTACTATGTAATGGACTCAGGGGAAACCAAGCCACACTTTCCCCTCTAGCACTTCAGCGAAGTGTGATTTTACATTCCTATGAGCATGAAGCTCCATAAGAAAGGGGCTGTTAAATCCCCATCCCCTTCAGTGTGGAAAGAAGGATCTCACTGTATAAATATTACACGGTATGGTGGTGTGATAATGAGATTTGTTTGAAATTAAATACTAGGTGCCACAATAAAAACAGACTCCATACTGTAAAATGTGCAGTGATGGATTTAAACCGTTTTCTGGGGCACTGAAATAATGGCATGAAAAGAAAAATCACGTGGTCATGTAATTGAAGCCCACTCAGTATGTTATTGCTTTAAGAGATTTATGGTCCTGTGGCATGTTGGCCAGATAAAAAGAAACTCAAGACACCAAAAACAAACTTGTTCAGACTTTCGCTCACTTTTGTCTAAAATATATATATATATATATTCCTTTTCAACTAATACGAGATTATGTCTTTCTCTTCTGGAGAAGATCTTTGGAGATCAGACCTGGCTCTGTTTAGCCCGTGCTAAAAAGGTTATCTGAAGCGTATGAAGGTGCTAAGCAGAGATCTTTCAGTGCGAGTGCTTCAGGGAGCATCTGTATGTGTGTGCTTGTTTGTGCAGAACTTCAGATGGGGGTCACTCTTAATGCTTTTATTGAATTAATCACATGAGTGGGAGATCAACCTTGGCCAGCGGCTGCAGGAGGCCCGGCGTTCTGCCCATCGCCGTGATGGCAGCCCATCAAAATGGGTTGTTGCTCTGCACATGGAGAGGGAATGAGAGCGTGGGGTTCACTCTTTAACTTAATTAAACGCTAATATGAAGCAGTCAGTGCATCTGCTTTTGTTGTACGGGGGCGTTGGGAAGGATCTGGGCCACTTAGTGTGTGCTGAAGCTGCTGAGATGCTATTAGTGCAGGATTACACCAAACCCCAGGGCTCTCTGGCTGGCCGCTTGACCCTCAGAAGGGAGATGGTGGTGGAGGGGGTCCTGTGATGTGGGATTGGCAGAGGTGTGATCACTGGCCAAAAGATCTAGGTCTCAATCCCGTTGTGCTGACAGATAGAAGAGAAGCAGTGTGGACCCTTGAATGCTCTTGAATAGGACAGTGGCAGTGATTCTTGACTTATTTTTTTGTGCAGCGGTGAATGGAATATGAGAAAAATGTAAAGTTTTAGGTAGCTGATGTGTTTAGTTCTCTTGGTAAACATTCACATGAGAAATTTGGGATTTTTAGTGCTAATTTGAGAAAGTATTACTGCTTAGTCTATAAAAATGGCTGCATATGTTCGATGATTGGCAGGTCGCTCTGTGGTCTGGGTGGTCTTTGCGGTGCTAGTGTTGGGGGAGGGATGGTTATGACAGCTTGCATGCCTTCAAGACATTTTAATTTTGTCCTCCTCCTTTAAAAATAGTAAAAGAAGTAAACCTTAAAGGGATTGGCCATGGATATAGCATGGACATAGCATCCCTGAAGGCACTTCTGACATGTGGGGCTCTGAGTCCACATGTTCCCAATAAAAATAAAAACCATACAGTCTCTAATGAATACAACCTTTCACTGATTTTTTTGTGTGTGTAATTCGCTTTTTACGGCTCATTTTTGACTTGGTTTACTTTCAATTCTTCACAGACTGCAGAAATATATCGAGTCTCGATGTCAAAGGAATTTGACAGACAATCTATGAAGGCTTTCACAGTCCAGCTGATTTGAGCCTCACAAATACATCGATCTAAACACTGTGATTGCTCTTGTCCTTGCACACACCGTATGGTTGTCTTAGACGTCCATCACGCTCTGGTGTTTACATACCAGACCCTGGTGACCTTTACAAACATCAATTAATTGGAGATAAGATCCATTAGTTGTATCTGTTTCCAACCGAGAGCAACAGCATACAAAATCCAAACAGATCAGTGGACAAAACAAAGAGATCCCTAGGACAGGAGATCCCATCATCCCCACTGATCCTCTGCTCGAAATCACGGATGTTGGATTTTCCTGCTCACACCTGTTGTCAGACAGCTGAACCCAATGATATGCAGGGAAGGCCGGGGCTAGTTGTTTCTCGTTAATACCTGGTAATATATCTGAAGCTTCGTAAAACTGTATATTCATTATAAATGTGAGTTGTAAGATTTGAATAATTTACTTGACTCTTTTAGAGATCACATTTTATATAACTATGATTATTTTTAAGTATTTCTAGACAGAGGGATTCCTGTTTTTTTTTGGGGGGGGGGGGGGGGGGCTGCTTGGGGCAGCTGAAGGGGTGAATTAAAATAAAGGAAATATCATATAAGAGCCAGTAGAATCCCTGCTCGTAATCCTGTACTGTATACTGTACACTTTGAATAATGGCAAAAAGGGGAAATACCCTTTTTTAGTTGTTTAGGCTTATTTTAATGCTTCTTTTATCTTACTTTAAACAATTGTATGTAATTTTGAGACCCCCTTGGAAGTTTTTAAACAGAACAACTATTATGAAACACAAAACTATAACGACAGAAAAGGTTATAAAATTATTAAATTGCTATTTTCGCCAATGGTAATGATATTAAAACTAAATAAAACGTATTAAAAGGGTTTTGAAATAAAAACCATCACAGAAAACTCACTGCTAAAAAAAAACAATGAATTGTGAAGTTGGATTCTTTACCGAAATTGTAAAGCCTTTGTGAAAACTTCCCTGTGTGGCAACTAGCCCCCAACAAAAATATAGGCTATACATTTTATGTAGACATCTTAAAAGCCAAAGCAGGCACAATTGGTGAATAACACGTAAGTGTGACATTTTATATTAGTTAGGAACGTGGGAAGAAAGGTTGATTTTCATCACGTGTCGCTTGTGCATCCGCTATGTGTGTATCTGAGAATAAACTTACATCCGAAACAACATTTACTTCCATCCAGATCACTTTAGCTTTCCTTTAGTAACCCCAGCTGAATATCTGAATAAGATTAACAATCATAGTGTGTGTACTTGGTCTGAAATAAAGAGATAAAATAAGCTATTACTATAATCATCTAGCATGTTATATATTTGTATATTTTTCTTTTGAAATCACATAATCATATGAACTGATCAAATATTTTAGCAAATGTTAACACATGAAACTTTTACTGGCTAACAGAAGGCTGCTTAGCTTGTGTAATGCGGATGTATGCCTGGATATATTTAGATGATGTAGGTCAAACCTTTGAAAAACATGTCAAGGACGTTTTTCATTCATCACCCCTGCAATATTTGCATCGTAAATCGAAAAGTTGTGTTCTGTTGTAAAAGTGTTTTAGGAACAAATCTTGACATTGTGTCCATAATCGGTTTGTAGTTCTTTTCCTCATTTAATTGGACAAATGAACTGCATTTCTCCATGAAAGTATAGAAGCATTATTGTTGGGGAAGGATAAACACGGTGGTCCAGAACGGATTGTAAAAGACTAGAATAAACACAGAGGACAGGACTGAACACTGAGGAAAGGATTGAATGTCTGTTTATAGGGAGTATTATGAAGTTCAAGACTCTGATGACTAATTACATCAGCTGTGTGGATTTCAGGGGAGAGCTCTTAAAAATGTCTCTCTTTGTGTGGGTTCATGGTTGTTATGGGGTTCACATAGCAATGGGATGCTTTCAGAGGCTCAATCGCTCTCCACACCTTTGGTGAATTGGTGTGTAGTGGCTCAGAAAAGAGAACAGGATCATCTGACACACAGAAAAATACATTCTAAGATCAGGCCTCGGTTGTTTTATCTCAATTTAAAAGTAAACACACTGGACCACAGGTCAGCCATTACTGCTTGAAATCATTTTCAAGGTGGGAGTGAATTCACTGGTGACTGAATTGCGTTTCAATCCTGAAATGTGGTGGTTGTCAGCTGGAACTGATAGAACAAACCAAAAATGAAGGTGAGGGGGTGAATCAAATGCAAGTAAGGTAGAAAGACACATTAAAAGAATCGCTGATTTCGAGATTAGCCAGTGACTGAGAGCTCAGAGAGGCGTTTTTGGAAAAGCAATGGTGACACCCAGTGGTCATCCCACATGAAATGAGAAATGCAATAGCCCCTGTGTTTACATATCATTAAACATAAAGCATATTTAAACTTTGATTTAAAAAGAAACTAAATATAGCATAATATATGTATTTATTGAACTTATACAATTTACACACTGTTATAATTTATTATCATTTAAATATTCTATATTGGTCTTGTTTATTTGAAAATAAATACATAATTAGTAATCATCTTTGGGCATTAGCTGCAGAATAACTTAAGTTAAAATAAGGGTTACACTTTATTTCGATAGTCCACTTTAGACATTCTACTGACTGTAAGTAACTTTGTAACTACATGTCGACTACATATCAACTAAATCTCAGAAATTTGCAACTACATGTCTACTAACTCTCAGAGTAGACTGTTAGGGTAGGTTTAGGGTTAGTGTTAGGGGTAGGTTTAGGCTTAGTATAAGTTGACAATAAGTTGAGAAAGAAAGTGTTAGAAGATATTAAGCAGACAGTCTATTCATACTCTACTAACTGCTAGTTGACAGGTAGTTGCAAAGTTACTGCTATAGAATGTCTAAAGTGGACTATCAAAATAAAGTGTTACCAAAATAAGTTACCTGCTGGTAAATCTGACCATAGTTACCATCTGAACAGCCCCAAGGGATTGTCAGTATCAGCCTCATCTAGGATCCATTTGACCAGTTCTTGACCAATAAAGCATTGAAGAACCAAAACTGTCCTCTACTAAAGCTTACTTGGTTAAACTGGCAACTGATATACACACTTCACATCAATTTTCCTACTTTTTTCCCTCTCTTAACTAAATGCAGTTTCGATCCCACTGTGCATATGCTGTATACGCTGTCCTAATTGTCCAGTGTCAAATCAAGGCTTCTTTGCACTTTGTTATTGTTTATGTGTTGTAATATGTTGTTTATATAGAAGACATACAGTATTGTTCAAAATAATAGCAGTACAATGTGACTAACCAGAATAATCAAGGTTTTTCGTATATTTTTTTATTGCTACGTGGCAAACAAGTTACCAGTAGGTTCAGTAGATTCTCAGAAAACAAATGAGACCCAGCATTCATGATATGCACGCTCTTAAGGCTGTGCAATTGGGCAATTAGTTGAATCAGTTGAAAGGGGTGTGTTCAAAAAAATAGCAGTGTGGCATTCAATCACTGAGGTCATCAATTTTGTGAAGAAACAGGTGTGAATCAGGTGGCCCCTATTTAAGGATGAAGCCAACACTTGTTGAACATGCATTTGAAAGCTGAGGAAAATGGGTCGTTCAAGACATTGTTCAGAAGAACAGCGTACTTTGATTAAAAAGTTGATTAGAGAGGGGAAAACCTATAAAGAGGTGCAAAAAATGATAGGCTGTTCAGCTAAAATGATCTCCAATGCCTTAAAATGGAGAGCAAAACCAGAGAGACGTGGAAGAAAACGGAAGACAACCATCAAAATGGATAGAAGAATAACCAGAATGGCAAAGGCTCAGCCAATGATCACCTCCAGGATGATCAAAGACAGTCTGGAGTTACCTGTAAGTACTGTGACAGTTAGAAGACGTCTGTGTGAAGCTAATCTATTTTCAAGAATCCCCCGCAAAGTCCCTCTGTTAAAAAAAAGGCATTTGCAGAAGAGGTTACAATTTGCCAAAGAAAACATCAACTGGCCTAAAGAGAAATGGAGGAACATTTTGTGGACTGATGAGAGTAAAATTGTTCTTTTTGGGTCCAAGGGCCACAGGCAGTTTGTGAGACGACCCCCAAACTCTGAATTCAAGCCACAGTACACAGTGAAGACAGTGAAGCATGGAGGTGCAAGCATCATGATATGGGCATGTTTCTCCTACTATGGTGTTGGGCCTATTTATCGCATACCAGGGATCATGGATCAGTTTGCATATGTTAAAATACTTGAAGAGGTCATGTTGCCCTATGCTGAAGAGGACATGCCCTTGAAATGGTTGTTTCAACAAGACAATGACCCAAAACACACTAGTAAACGGGCAAAGTCTTGGTTCCAAACCAACAAAATTAATGTTATGGAGTGGCCAGCCCAATCTCCAGACCTTAATCCAATTGAGAACTTGTGGGGTGATATCAAAAATGCTGTTTCTGAAGCAAAACCAAGAAATGTGAATGAATTGTGGAATGTTGTTAAAGAATCATGGAGTGGAATAACACCTGAGAGGTGCCACAAGTTGGTTGACTCCATGCCACACAGATGTCAAGCAGTTTTAAAAAACTGTGGTCATACAACTAAATATTAGTTTAGTGATTCACAGGACTGCTAAATCCCAGAAAAAAAAAATGTTTGTACAAAATAGTTTTGAGTTTGTACAGTCAAAGGTAGACACTGCTATTTTTTTGAACACACCCCTTTCAACTAATTGCCCAATTGCACAGCCTTAAGAGCGTGCATATCATGAATGCTGGGTCTTGTTTGTTTTCTGACAATCTACTGAACCTACTGGTAACTTGTTTGCCACGTAGCAATAAAAAATATACTAAAAACCTTGATTATTCTGGTTAGTCACATTGTACTGCTATTATTTTGAACAATACTGTATAGCAATACATTGAGAGACACATTCCTGTACATCAAAATAACTTGAAACAAAGTCACCCACTTTTTTTTATTTTACTATCATTATTTTTATTGAGAAGCAACATGATCACTGATATCCAGTCATAGAAATAAAGGGGGGGGGGGGGGAGGTGTTAGGAGTGGAAAGTGGGCAGTAGATCAGTAAATCTGCCGGATGACTCAAGCGTTGAGGAACCGTGGAGATGTCAGGAACATGTCATACACACTCTCTATGCTGTGGATGTTATGAGTGTTCCGTTATTGCTATGAAAAATATCAGCCACAATATGAAACTAAATTATTTCTGGACTCGACTGTATAGTTTTTGAAATTGGTTCAGACCAGGACTGCTATTATTCTGTTCTGTTTACAACTGAAGCAGGAGGTCAGAAGGTTATAGGTTCATTTGAAAGAAGGACTGATGTCTCCAACATGTTGAATCTAGTCATTATCAATGGTAGCCATGTTTAAATTAATCTGCTTTTCCATAAAAACAAGGCTGTTTTTGATTAGTTTGTCCTGCTCAAGAAGGATTAACACAGAACATGTTCTCAGGCATTTAACTTCAGCTTTTTTTTCAGAGGAATTTTTAATATTGGTAGGTGTGATATTTATAGCTTTGAAACCCAGACCGGTCTCATAAAATGCTGCAAGCCTTTTTACGGCTTTATAAATACACGGTTCATCTGCTTTTTTCAATACTGTTAGATTGAACAGGTTTGAAAAGGAGAATGTTGAGGGATTTGTTTCATTATTTCCAAGACACTGATGATTAGGATGTTAACACAGAACAGGAACCTGAAGTGTGAGAGCTGGGTGAGAATCACTGTTAAGGCCAACGAGCACTAAATAGGAGTGAAATATGTCGCTGAAATAAGCAGCATCAGTTTCCAGGTGGTGAATTATGAATCCCACATACATACAAGCTTTTAACTGTAAATTTAATCCAGGTTATGAGCTCAGTATAGTCAGCGCTGAAAACAGGTCACCCCTTCTTCAGCCATACAGAAAGATTTAACTCATTTATTTCATCCCTATTGAAAGCTCTTGTGTTTTTACAGGCTTGCAGAGATCAGTGAGATTTAGAATCCGTCTTGATTACTCACTTCTTCATCTTTTCCACAGAATTAAGCATAACAGAAAACATATGGGCAATAATGTTAGGTTAATTTGGGACATTAGGTAATATGGGGCTCCAAAGATCTGATGCATACATTTCTCACTCTATCACAGTCAAAAAAGTGCCAAATATGTCCCAGATTACTCGGATTCAATCTTAAATTATGCATATTTAACCACTGCTTCTACATAAGAAAATGGCATGATTTATTTGTGCCACTCCATCATTTGATGCACGAAAGATTTCATGATAAAACAGCACTGCTTCTCCTTGGTGGAGCTGCTGCTTCACGGTTCAGTAGCAGCCCCTGCATAAACCTGCCAGTAAAACGCCTCACTTTGGTACTTACATTTAAAAAAAAAAGCCTTTTTTTTATATTTAAACATTAATATCTAAAATTAAAGAGTCTAAATGTTCTTAACATGTTTTCATAAAATGTGTTTCTTCTTTAAAACTGTCTTAAGCATTTCATAGCTAATTTAACAAAATGGGTATAATATGATTTTATGCAGTGCATGCAGCTACAGTATAAGAACGATGCAAATGAAAATCATAATGGCCATTGAATTGCCTGGACTCTACATTTACAAACATATTAAAAAAAAAAAATAATAGCCTCACTAATCTGATTTGTGGAGAAATTCACCTTTATGGACTTTAGACAGGTGCAAATGACACATGAACTTCTAAAAACATCAGCGTGATGCTTCTTCAGAATGGTAAAGCACAAAGCAGTAGAGTCTGTTGACAAACACATCAGTTTCATGTGACTGTAAGGACGGCTCTTTCACGTTTCCTTCTCTTTCTCTTTTTCTCTTCAAAGCGGTCTGTGGCATCAGCAAAGAACATTACGTCCTCTTTGCTCTCAACCTCACGCTGCAGGAACTGAAGACCCGCACTGTTAAAACCCAGGACATCCTGAAAACACGGGTAAATGAGAACACACAGGCTTCCACAATCTGATCATATGAGTTGTCCCATCCTGTTTCCAGTACTGAAAGCGGTACTCACCCTGATCTCTCGCACTTTAGAGATCGTGTTGGTCCTTAACTCATCAATGACTGACAGCAGCATCTGATTACTGGTGATCTGACCAAAATGGACTCTAGGAAAATGGTAAATGGTGGAACTGTTTACCAGGAGCAAAATCACATCGGCCTAGGAAAATAATTACCTCAATGCTAATGAAAGCATAATTCAATAAAATGGTAAAATGAAATGAATAAATGTAAATTAAACCATAATATGAAAAGCTACAGCTACAGAGGAGTACCTGAGCAGGAAGAAGAGGCAGCGGCACACTAGCTCCACCTCCAGGCCCTGCTGTACGTAACCACTGAAGAGCTTCAGCAGATCTGGCACGTAAGGAAACGGCAGCACCAGCAGAGACACTTCCAGCTCACTGAAGAGAAAAACAGAGCCTATAAAACATAATGGTGCATAACAGATGAGTTAGATGCATTTGACTGGGTTTAAGAAGAGCTCTTACCTGGATCGCACCTTCTTTATTACTTCCAGAACATATCGAGAGGGCTGCAGATATAATGGCAACCATCAGTAAATATGAGTGATGAATCTCAATTTTTAAAAAGACTTTTCAGCTAAAAAATACATTTGGCTCTTTAGTGTGGTGGGTGTATTATTAAAGATTAATTTTAAATAAGCAGTACATGATAGCAAAGATTAATCTAGATATCAAAATAAAGGAAATGTGCATGTATAGTACTGGCTAACTGCTATTGACCGACATGGTACTGAAACATTGTGCACCCCTAAATTATTAACCAAATATGACGAGCAAACAATCCCAGTGCTAATAATTCAAACACACGCTCACAGATATATTTCCAAAAGCCACAAGGATGGGGTTCATCTTAGGAGGTGGTAACTGCAAAAAAGAAAAACAAGTAAAGCACCAGCATCATTAGAATGAAATCCATATTTTGTGAACTCTTCAAGCTCCAGACCTAATTATGTGCAGACAAAAAGAGAACTTCAATCGAATGTTGTGTTTCCTCTCTTTAATGGGCTTTGAGTGTCTAGAAAACATCATACCTCCTTCCCCGCTGCCTTGCAAGCGGCTCTGTGCTCCTCCAGCTTTTCACTTTCCTCTCTATAGAGCTCAATAGCCTCCATTATTCGCTCAGCCTATAGAAACGCAACACAAGTGTCATTTCTCCATTACTGAATTTAAAGGAGAGGAGCTCTTTATCTGTACAGTTCGGCAGACTCACGGCTTTCACAGTCTCAATGGTCTTCTTCCCAGCGGGCTCTGCCTCTCCTTTAGTCTCTCCGGGGACCTGCGATACACGAGGAAACACTGAGACCACGCAGAGACATAAACACAGAACTGTTCTCTAGGGTTTAAGAGAACCACTTACCACAGGTTCATCACCTTTAGCTAACGACTCCTCAAATTCTGCTTCCCTTTCCTGAGGAGAAAATAAAATGTTCAGAGAAGTCAGCAGACATATTCTAATGCTGTGCATAGAGTAGATGTGCGTTTTTATAGATTAACTTTTAAATGCTGATATACTTGGGAGAATTAAGTTTCTTCTTTTCAATCCCAAAATATTTTATGTATTACATAACCATGTATAGTTTTTGTGTAGTTTTTCTAATTCAGCTTGACATGACACACTAGAGTCTATTGGAGGTGTAAATGTAAACCCGTTTTCTCCTTAGTAACATTCTGCTGAAAAACCAAGCACTCACCATCTCCTTCTCCTCCTCCAGGATGATGGGCTCCCTGGTTCTCTCCCACAGTCTGAGGGACTTATCATGCGACGAGGAGACGATGTGGTCTCCATTGGGGCTGATGGCCAGGCACCAGACCTCACGATGATGACCCTGAGGAACATCCAAGGGTCAAAGTTCAAAAATACAGTCAAGAGTATGAGCGGGTCTGCAATAATGCAACAGTTCCAACACATCTTCGTCTGTGATTACAATGATTAGGGCTTAAACAAAAGCAGACTGCAGCTTACGTAATGAGATCAGCCTCCGCTCCATATTGACTGGGCTCTTATTATAACTCTAATCCTTTCAATACAACAGCGACCTTTTTTCAACTCATTCCAGCTATGGAAAAACGCCTATTGTAAGCAGTCCAACTATCAGAGAAAGGTCACCTCCAACGTCTGGATGTGCTCGAACTTATCAGCGTCCCACTGCTTGATCTTTCGGTCCTTTCCCGCAGTGAAGAACAGATGGGTTTTAGGGACAAACTGAAGAAACATGACACTAGGGAAACAGGGAAAACACAGTGGATGACAAATGATGACCATCTGGGCTGATGTCATCCAGCAACTACAGGGATCGACTGGAGGGATGTCAACACTGTAGGTAGGTGTCACCTGACCGAACGCTGAAATCACTGCACTTGTCATCAACCGGAATCATAACAATATAACTCAGAACCATACAGGTAATGTGACTGGACCGGCAATGCAGCAGTGTTTTATTACCTGTCGTCATGTGCAAACATGGAGCGATGACAGTCTCCGAAGTCCAAACCCCAGATCTTGACGTTTCTGTCTGCTGAGCCTGTGGCGATTAAAGCGTTGTCCTGCAGAACATGCACAGAAACCCACAAACAACATTTGAGCATAATTACGCCATCCGCCAGAATGACTTGCAGGATGTGACAATGCACTCACATGTGAAATGTCCAGGCACAGAACGGGCAGCTTGTGTCCATACAGCGACAGGAAGAACTAGAGGAAGTCGAGACAGGTGGCAAATCTCTTATTATTCTGCACAGCTCTCATATCTGTCCTCTAAAGCACTGCTGTTGTTTTGAGTAGAGTTGGACGGTAGGTATGATTAAGTCATATTACACGAGTGGTGATTGGTTATGGATTTAACATACCATGTGAGATACCATGTGTTGCGGTTTGAGAAAAGTACTGTAATGCTGCATGCCGTGCTTGTGGTTTACCTTTAGAGTGTCTGTGTAAAAGATCTTGACCGTACAGTCTAGAAGAGAGACAGCCAGCAGTCTCTGGTCAGGACTGTAGCGCACACACAGCACGTCCTCATCTAACTGCAGGGTGCGTGTGTGCTTCACCGTCAGTCTCCTGTGGATTACATGAAGCAATAATACATTAAAGCCAAGTAGAGAAAGAGAGATGGAGAAATCTGGATGAGAGAGCCATGCTTTGTGATCACAGATAATAACTCACTTGTTCTTCCCAGAGTCCTGATCCTTTACGAGTTCAAAGTCCCAGAATTTCACAGTCTTGTCAGCACCACCCGTCACAATCCCTCTCTGTATAAACATACAAATCAGGAGTCAAATTTGTTCGCATGAAGCTAAAATCCTGGCTGACAGCTTACAAAGACTTTGGAATAAAGTCAGGACTGTGGTGTTTTGTAGGGATGAGAAGCTCTTTGTCATTCGACAGAGAGATCGGTATTATACCTGGTCTGGAGCGAGACACATGGACCAAAGAGCTCCATCATGGGCATCAGTCGTCTCTAGAAGGCTTCCTGAGGCCAGGTCGAAAATCTGAATCTTCCCACTCTGTTATAGAAGACACATAAATACCACAATATGGAACGAGCTGCTAAAAATAATGCAAAATACATTTTTCATAGCAAAAGATATATGGACTAAAAGTTTTGGAACAGTTTCAGGATCTTAATCAGCATTCATTAATTAGCTAGTTACAGGACAAGCCAGATCTAATGGCAAAGGCATCTGATGCCAGTTACAGGCAACCTGGCACCATGTCTTTTTTTTGGAGCTTGATTGCCCATATCATAACCAGTGAACAGAGCAGAGCAGACATTCTGCAAACCATCTTATTTTGTGTTCCACAGAAGAAAGTCATCAGGGCTGCACGATAAATCACATGCAATATTTAATGCACATCTTGTCAGTAATGCTGGTTCTGTAATCAGTGGTAAATCACTTTTTTTTTTACTGCTGATTACAGAACCAGCTTTACTAACAAGATGTGCATTTTAAGTATCGCATTTATCGTGCAGCCCTAAAAGTCATGCAGGTTTATAATAAAGTTAAGCAAATGATGACAGCATTTTATTTTTGGGTGAACTATCTCTTTATTGATTGATGATAGAGATGTGAATAGTTATATACCTTTGTTCCTAAGATAATCTGTCTGTCTCCAGGAACAAATAACGAGCAGAGAGCATATTCACATCCCATGGTACGAATGACCTGCAAGGTGGACCTGAAAAAAGAAGATACATCCTGTTAAGGATTCGCAATCTATAAACCCATGCAAAAAAAAGGTAATTGATGGAAAACATGTGTCATCTTCACACTGACCTGTTCCACACTTTGACCGTCTCTCCAGAGGCGGAGAGGATGGCTATGTTATCTGAGCTGAAGGCCAGAGTTCTGACGTCTGTACGATGACCGCTCAGTGTGAGGCGAGAGGTTTTGGTACCAGTAGGATTCTTCTCTGAAGTCTTCAGTGTATATGTCTCCACTGTGTTATTCTGCAGAAGAAGAGCAACCTTCATCTCTCCGTTAGGAACCAGAAGGCAGTCCATTGATCTGTAGATTAAAAAAAAACAAAAAAACATTACCATCAATACTTGATGACAGTAACATGCACGAGGGCACTGTGCTTGCATGCATACTGACCTGATCTTGGATGACGCCTTTATGTTTGCCAGCTTTTGGATCTCATCTCTCAACTTTCTCTCCACTACAGGTTCGGGCACATCATCTCCTCCTCCTTGAGACCTGCATAACATAACAGTTCATCAGAATATCAGAAAGGCTTAGAGTAACAACTTCATATTTCAAAACAGAGGTTTACACACTTTGTTTTCTTCTTGGCTTTCTTTAGTTTTCTGTCCATTTTTTTCTGGACCTCTTCCTCCGACAGTACAGTGAAGACTTCAAGCGTAGCATCCAGGCCCTGTTGAGATTTAAAGAGAAGTTATATGATGTAGGCTCAATTTTTGCCTAATTATTACATTGCTACTTTTAATTAGGGATTTCCGATCAATACCTTTCAAGCTAAGGAGAGTGGAAAGCTTTTTCCAGCATGATGTGATTTTTTGCAAAACACTAGAATACACAATTATGAAATATACTTACATGGCATGCAAGCACTTTAGCTTTGGCGTCTGTGACCAAGGACACAACCCTGTCTCTGGCTTCCCTCAGAACAGAACCAGCTTTCTTACAGCTGAGAATTCGCTGTGGACAGAAATCAGATCTTTGATGAACATCTGAAGGAAACCCTTTTTCTTAAACTAAACGAAGTGTACTGTGTCATGTCAAATCACTAATATCCACTGAATACTGGAAGAAATATTACTTCTTCTGGCTCTCCGTCAAGTCCGTCCTCATCTTCCTCTTCATTCTCAAGAAGAGTTCTGGCTTTCTTTTCCTGTGGCTCCCCCACTTCTTTACCCTGTGAAGACACTTTAAAGTCATTCTAAATACATGAGATCACTTTCAGTTTTCTATATGAGAGACAAAAGATCACATTCAAGACTGTATTGGAATGTAATTCAGCCTACAACGTAACCATTTGGCACAGCATGAGTGATATTGCCTTACCTCCTCAATGTACTGAATGTCCCAGGCTCTGAGCTCACTGTCAGCAGACCCTGTGATCAACCTACTCTCCTGGTTCAACAGGACCATTCCCCATACCTACAGAGATGGGACAATGTTGCACTGTACTACAACACTCAGATATACAGATTGTGCTGGAGCCTAATCATTTACATTCATTAACATGCATTAATTGTATTGTGTAGTATATTTCAGAAAGATCAGGACAGTCTCGACAGTGTCCAGTGATCCTATTCACCTCAGTGCGATGCCCCACCATGGTCTTGAAACAATGCTGTGTGTCCAAGTCCCACCACTTTACAAAACTGTCCTTAGAGCTGAGGAAACATGAGAAACACAGATACAGATCAGCAGCACGTTACTACATCACTGCACCAAGGTACACATCCAGTTACTTTATTTTTTTCAGCATGAAGTATTATATAAAACGAAGCAGTCGGTTCTGAAAATGTAGTCAGTCAGTTTGTAGTAAGTTGCAAATTGCATTTTAGAGAGATCAGTGTATGTGTAAGTCACATTTCATTATATATATAAGTGAAACCACTAGCATGTGGGAAAAGGCACTATATAAATAAACTCATGTACTATTCACTTTAGGCAAAAATACAAACATTTCACATTTTTTACATTAATTACATTATATAAGCACATTTCAAATGATAAAAAGGCTACTTGCATTATGGAAAATGATGTGTCCATGCATGTATGTATATAATCTTATATAAAATGTTGAACATTTTCGAATGTAAATTCATTTCAATAAAATATAAAGACTGATTTACCTTGTAATCAGCAGGTTTTTGCTCTCCAAAAACAAAATCTGTGTGATTGCATCTTTATGTCCTTTGAGTCTGTACAGACCACACTCATTGATGATGTCCCACACAATCACATCTGTGTCCTGAAATACAACAACAACAAAAAAATGATTTTACTTCATACATAACTGAAAATCAATAATAACAACAACAACAAAAAACCTGTTCTGTTCTTACTCTGGAGCCAGTGACGAGACGAGCTCCCAGTGCATCATATCTTATAACCGAGACAGCTGATTTGTGTCCACTGAAGGAGATGCTGCTTTCACCGTTGAGCAGACTAAAGATGCGCACACCTCCGTCCTCATAACCTACAGCTATGTGGACGCCATCAGGAGAAGGACACAGGTATGTCACCTCATGCTTTTTACCTTCAAGTATAAGAACCTGAGAATTGAAAGGTGTAAGTGCAATGTTTATGACTTTATATAAACTGATGAGTAAATGTACCAAGCAATCTTCTAAACCATTTAAAGCATGTACCTTCTCAGCTTTGCGGACGTCCCATATGAACACATGCTCACAGGCTCCCACAGCAACATATCGACCCTTCTCACCTCCCCTGAGGGTCACAAATGCGATATTGGCCTTCTGACTGCCGATCACTCCAAATACAGCACTCGAAACATAGCGCAGGTACTGCTTCGTTAAACCCATGGCAAGCCAGAGGCTGTAAACACACACACACACACACACACACACACACAAGGTAGTGGGGTTAGATGTGTATCTCCTTTAATCTAGCAAACTGTGCACAATTTGTCATGTGAGCATATATTTAGAACGAAACCAACTATATTTTATAAATCGGTGTATTTAGCTAGTAAATGTACCAAGCATTTGCTATATCTTTAATTATGAGATTAATGGTGTGGGTTTTTTTTTTGGTTCCTTATAATAAATAAAAAAATCCTAATTGGCGAAAAACTAATGTATAAAACCATAAATATTGTGCTTGCTGAAAAACTAAATTATTATAGAACGTTATAGATTATAAATGTCACAAATTTCACGAAGCTCTTAACTAACGTTACCTTTAAAAGTTATGATTGCCAATTGTAATGTATATTAATTGAACGATCAGACCATAAAATGAAAGTGAGATCCAACGCCACGCTTCACAGCAACGTGAACCACATGCAGTCTGTTTAATCTTATTTTCAGCGAGCAAGAGATATGCAGATATTAATAAACTACAAAGTTCAAAATAAGCAACTGCGTATAGAAAATGTAATTACATACTTTGTCGATTAGATGTATATTTTATCTGCAGTCTTTTATGATAATATTGTTTCTGTGGATGTGGAGAACTTCTACATGCTTTTTGGTCGCATGTGTGACATCAGGTAAAGACAAAAGCGGTAGATTACCGAGCGGAAATACGATGCAACAGCGCTTGCAAAATGTCGCAAGAATGTTTTCATAGACATTTGTATCACTCTAGAAATATGTCTTCGAATGCTTCCTTATTATTCACACGGCTTCATGCGTTTTATGTATCTGTTCTTCTTTTGAGGCACGTGTATAGTATCGATTACTTTGGTCTGTGAATGCGAAGTCATGTAGCTGCCCACGAGGCGCAAGATGTGTTCATAATTACACTTTATTTAATTCATTTATTCATTATTATGCTTATTTTTAGCTTTGACACTATAACGTCGATTAAAATATATGTTAAAATCTAAATGTATGTTCTATTTGATAAGTCTGTGCGTTTTCTATACGGATCGACAACATAGCCACTGACCCAACTGCATTCCCGGAAGTGACGAGCTTTGTCCTCGTGAATCAGCTGATCAGGAAACTCGCTGAATGTTGCAAACACGACGTGTTGACCACAAGCAGCTAAAATCACATTTTAACAATGACCCATTTAAAAGCGGAAGCATAGGAGGATCACAGTGATCTTTAACTCTGTTAAGGGATTCGTTCGACCTAACGTGGGTTTGTGTTTGCGGTAGCTGCATCAGATGACATCTGGTAGGTCGCTGGTCATTGTGAGTGATTGATGGTGGTTAAAAGTCGATATAAACATTTGGTCTTGTTAGAATAAGTCTGACGTGTTGCTATCCTTTATATGCTCTCTGAAACAGGATTATTCCTCATTGTTTGTATGTTCCTGTTGCAGTAGAGATTAAACTTTGACGTATTTGAACAAACTCATTGTTTTGTTGCTGTTGAAATCTAATTTGGCGAGTCGACCTTTACACATGCATCTCATTTCTGCTGAATATCTTCTGTGTTCCTGAAGTCCTGTCTGGCTGCACTGATACAGCCTCTCTGTTGTGCTTGAAAGTCAATTAAGTTCATGAACACTACACTTTTCATACTGCACCTGGCACACAAAGTTTTCCTGAATACTTTTAAAAAAAAGACAACAATTGTAAAGGTTCGGGAATTTCTTTCCTTCTTTTATTTTCCTTGTGGTTTTATGTTTTATGTGAATTAATTTTGATAAAAGCACTACACTGTATTCAGATATAATAACAATAATACAGATATCATGTTGTTGTTTTTTTGTAAACATCAGTTATTGAGTGTGAAACCCTTGCATGTATATGTGGGTTTAAAAAATACAACATTTACTAAATTGGTTCTCTAAAAATTACAATGTATACAATTTAAATTAACCTTCAAGTATTGTCTTGGACAATAGTGGCCCCAAAGGACTGCTTTAATTTCATACACCATTTATCTGCCTGAAACTCACTGAAGTCTGCCATTATAACCACGGTCTTACATGTTTTAAATGATGCAATGCCAAAGCCCAGGTCAAACTAAACTCTCTTTCTGTGTTAATGCACCTCTGTGTCTTTTCAGTTCAAAATTGCTCACTGAAGCTACAGGATGGATCCTTTGGGAGCTCGTTCCCAGTTTGTGGAGGTCCAGACCCTCCCCACGTGGGACCAGCCTCAGGGAGTCCAGGACGAGGTGGATAGAGGAAACCAATTACCAGAGGAAGATGAGCAGCTGACCAATCAGCTCAATTCTTTAGAGTCCCCTTTCCCCTTCAGAGAAGACATCAACAGAAAGATTGTACTATTGTGAGTGTTGTTTTCACTGTTTATTTTTGTTATTTTAACAAAAATCACTTCATAAACAGACTACATAAATCTGTTTTTTAGTACTAAAAGTCTAAACTTCAAGATTATCTATACATGTGAATACTAATTGGTTTAATTCAGTAGTTTGAGATCAATCCATTAGTAATTTAGACCTAAATATTATGATGATCTTCATGTCTGTTAGTCATTCCCTCGTGCACACAAATCCCGAAACATATTTTCCTCAATCATGTGAGCGTGTAAAAGAGGTCCTTTTGGTTTTCAGACCAATGTAGCTTGGTTAGGGCAGAAAGTTAAACATCGCAGTTGTATTTAGAAATATTTGAACTGATCTAGGGCTGTAACTAATGATTATTTTGGTAATCAAGTATTCTACTGATTATTTTCTGAGTAATCTGATATTTTTTAGTAACACAAACAGACCTAAGTAAAAAACCAGGCTTTAGTATGACTATTTATATATGAACTAACAATGAAGCAATAATAAATGGCTCAAATAAAATATCAAAACCAAGAAATTACAAGATTTGATTAATTCATAGTTTCTCTTTTTTTAAGAGAGCGGAAACTCATTGCATGCAACTTCTCTTTGAAGTCAAATTAATAAAACCAGTCCTTCTGGAAATTGAGTCATGAATAGAATTCAGCTGTAGGGGAATTTACGGTTAAAACCCAAGGACCAGATATGTCGCAATGAAGACCAGGAGTCAGAGATGAGTTCAATTAATAATAATAATTTTACTTGAAGAAAATAGTTTGCAATTTCATCAGCAGAAGTCAGCTTCAACACTCTCGAAGGAGTTCGCAGGCCGCCCCGTACAACTTAAAATCAACCACAGTTATACCCTGACAGAGGATACTAATTGCGTCAATACATAAGTCAACAAAATTCTGATTGGTTCCAAAACCTAGATAAAACTCTCCAAAGACGTATATCTGATATGCTGGACACTGGCAGTTGATCGTTTGTCCTGGGACTGTCTGAGCTTCTCCCTGTACAGACAGATACTAACACACATACACAGAGAACTTATCTAAAATTCAAGGCTTTCTAGTACTGGCGAGTGTCTTATCATTACGGTTGGATACACACACATAATATGTGGCAATTACTCTTAAGGAAAAGAAATACAGCACACATAAGGTTACACATTTCACTCTTGCTATAACTTGATTAATAGTCAAACAAGAAATCATGTAGTAATATAATTAATATCAGTATGAAGGATATGGCAACTCGGCATCCACTCCTTCACAGCAGTACACATAGTTTTATGCTTGCAGGATTTGTTTATAGTGATTATTCTAGCATTCATCTGATTTCCATGTATCTAATGTATATTTTTTAATTTTTTTTCGTTAGTTAAAAAAAAGAAAAAATCGACGTGATGGCATAATCATATTTACATTAACACTTAAAGTTACAAATAAAATTTTAAAATAGTGTTATTTTAGTATTAATAATAGTATTTATTAATATGTTGAGTTTTTATTTTCATATTTTAAGTTGAATTTAGTTTTAGGTAATTTGTAATGTGCCTTTGTCTTTTTTTTTTTTTTGGTTTTAGTCTAATTTAAGTTCTTGAATTTCTGTTAACTGCCAAGGCAGTGTTTCTAATTTCTAAATTGACGTTTTCATTCAGTATTTATATTTGATTTTATTTCAGCTTTATTTCATTTACCAATAATTTTAAGCATTCTATTTTACAATAACAACAGTGTTATTTATGCAACATTTGTTTCACACAGCTTTTTCATAGATTATATGATGTTCTGTATCTGATATGCTGAATTTATATCATTCCCTTATTTTACAGTAATGGAGATGTGGCACTTTTAAACTGCACTGCAATCGTCAACACAAGTAATGAGACACTAACGGACAAGAACCCTGTATCAGACAGTATCCATAGATATGCCGGACCTGAACTAAGGGATGAAGTACTCAAACTGAAAGGTAGGGGGCACAACCAGTACAGCAGATGGAGAATTGATCTCTAACTATGATCTTAAACTAAATGCTGTTTGTGTTTGTTACACAGTTTTGGAACGGATATTATCGAATTTAGTTGGTATCTCATTTTGTGTCACATTCATTGGAGTGATATGCGTTTGTGTATATTTTTACAGGATGTCGGACCGGGGAAGCAAAAATGACAGAGGGTTTCAACTTGGCTGCACGCTTTATCATTCACACAGTTGGACCCAAATATAAAGCCAAGTACCGGACAGCTGCAGAGAGCTCTCTTTACAGCTGTTACAGAAACGTCATGCAGCTTTCCAAGTAAGCCGGACCATTCCGATAAATGTTTTTGAGATTGTTGCATAAATATTAAATGTTACCTCATAAAGACTGTCTGGACATTCTGACATGGTTATACTAAGTAAATATGCTTAGATATTATTATTGTTATATCTGTAAGTCACTCTCCAAGATCATATCAGACAGTTCAAATACAGTCTAAATCAAATATTTTAGCATGAACTTGTGTTGATTGGTGGAGCAGTGAGGCGTTTAGTAAAATAACACCATCCTTTGTGTTCAGTGCTTGATGATTATTAATAACAATGTCTGATGATGTAAAGAATAAACCCAATGCGCTTCTGGAAAAGAAAGAAAATTATACAAGATTTAGATTTTGTGAATACATTATCTTTTGTGATTTTTAAACTTGGCTAAGGATAAATGCAAATTGATTTCTTTTTTGGGAATGAGTGTGTGTGTGTGTGTTAACAGTAGGCATTTATGACAGGGATGCTTTACTATGCAAATAACATGTCATTAAAGACACTGCTGCCTGCTCTTAGATGGAAAAACCGGCTGACTAATGTAAACTGTGTGTTATTGAAGTACATGCAAGATATTTTATGTTTATTGATTGTGTTTCTCTCCTCAGGGAACATGCCATGGCATCTGTGGGCTTGTGTGTGGTCAGCACAGTCAAAAGGGCATATCCGCTGGAGGATGCCACACATATAGCATTAAGTAATTGCTGTTTAATTCATTTTATAATACAAGTGTTATACATCACATGTGAGGTCACTCCTTTCTGATTAAATTGAGAGGGATTTCATCAGAATGTGTTTCCCCACATTTATGCTTTTAGGGACTGTTCGTAGATTTCTGGAGAACCATGGTGAAAATATTGAGACGGTAGTGTTTGCTGTTTCGGATGTTGAGGAGGTGTGTGGCATTTCATTTTCACTGTTACGCAACAGCCTCCGTCCTTGAACTCTCTTGTGTGCTCTTTCATTTTCTAATGAAATTCTCATTTTGATTTAAAAGCCAAACATTATTCGTGTTTGTGGGTTAAACTAACTTGTTTTCTGAGTGTTCCTTGCTAACATTTTTTAAAATTGCATTATAAAAATATATATATATATTGCACAAATGTTTTAGCATGTGCCTGAATGTGTATCTATGATCGATTGATTAATTGATTTTGTTTTCCAGCCATTGTACAGGAAGTTAATGCCATTGTATTATCCATGCTCAAAAAGAGAAGAGAAGATCAGTCTGCCTCTCCTCCCTGCTGACATTGGTAATGCTGAGGGGGAGCCCGTGGTCCCGGAGAGACAGATCCGCATTGCTGAAAAGCCAGGAAATCTAGATGGTGAGCTCAAATAATTGTTCACTGTATCATCTTTTCAGATCTTTTAGGCAGATTTTCTATTCAAATAATTTGGGCTGCTAAGATTTAAAAAATATATTGGCCAACCGATATTGTTTTTTTATTTTTTTTATATTGGATGCCCAATATAATTTTATTTAATATTTAAATCATTTTGAAAATGTATTTAAAAAATAAATGTCAAATTAACATACTTCTTTAAAAGACAATGTATGTTTCACAAATAAACATATATTCAATAAAAATATAATTAAAAAGGAAGTAACCACTGTAACCAACAGAGCACTCAGTATTCTGTAAGTTTGTGTGCGTTGGAAATCACTTTATATATATATATATATATATATATATATATATAAAGCCAAAGTAACACTGATTTTAAATACAGCACACAGTGAAAATGACATGAATCTGACTTTGGGCAAAAGCATGAAGCACAGTATAATTTGAAATCATAAGTTTAATGTATTCAGTTTACACTGAGCGACCGTCACACAGTGCATACACTATCGTGCAGGATACAAATGCACACTTCGTTAAGTTCTCACAGCTAAATTTCGACAAAGTTTGCAAAGTTTGTGAAATTAGATGTTCATTAGTCATTCAAAGATTTGTTTCAATTATATAAATGCCTATTTGCTGAATGCTGACGGCAAAAGGTAAGTATTATAATGTTTGCCTTTCTATAACTAACAATATAAAAGCAAGCCTAATAATTCTTTTTGTATACATTTTACAAGTTCTATCTTAATGATAAGTGAGTGATGTGACATTTAGCCAAGTACGGTGACCCATACTCAGAATTCGTGCTCTGCATTTAACCCATCCAAAGTGCAGAAGCACAGAGCAGTGAACACCCACACACTGTGAACACACACCCGGAGCAGTGTTCATTATTTATTCTGCGGCGTCCGGGGAGCAGTTGGGTGTTCGGTGCCTTGCTCAAGGGCACCTCAGTCGTGGTTTTGCCGGCCCAAGACTCGAACCCACAACCTTAGGGTTAGAAGTCAAACTCTCTAACCACTAGGCCACGACTTCCCCTCTGAGAGACTGTGGACAGAACTGTTAACAACGAGAGCGAACAAGAGTAAGAAAGTGAGCACTGTGACAAACTAATCGGCCGATGCAGATATTTGAAAAATGCCAAAATATCAGCTGATATATCAGTCGACCATATTTTCATATTTCATATCATATTTTCAATTCATATTTAAAGTGCCCCTATTATGCCATTTTTACAATTCCTAATATTGTTTTGGAAGTTCTCTACATTAGAATTAAATGCAAAATGTCAATGTCGTTTTCTCAAAATATGGATTTAATATCACCTCATTTTCCAGCAATTCTCAAACGATTCATTCGAAGCAGTTCAAAGATTCAGTCTCTCTAAACCCCTCCTTTCTGTGAGTCTGCTCTGCTCTGACTGGTCAGATGGCTAGTCTGTTGTAATTGGTCTACAGCAGGGATCCTCAAATCTGGCCCATGAGATCCACTTTCCTGCAGAGTTTAGCTCTAACCCTAATCAAACACACCTGAGAGCATGCTAATCAGTGTCTTCAGGATCATTACAAAATCATAGGTAGGTGGGTTTGATCAGGGTTGGAGCGAAACTATGCAGCCCATTGGCCCTTCAGAGCAAGATTTGAGGAACCCTTGGTCAATAGCGTACAGCTGCAGTGTTTCAAGGGTTCGAGTCGTTCGCGACCGGCCAATGTAGAAAATAGGTGCGCATTATGCAAATGTGTTACCCCGTAATGTTTAACCATCACGAAAGTGGGATTTGAATAACTAATGACTCGTTTAGGCTTTAAAGAGTCAATTTTTTATTTTGGGAGACAGTAACTTTATTTATCTTGCACTTTCAGCACACAGATACATTATACACTGCACGAAAGGCAATATTGGAAATGGTTAAATAGGGACACTTTAAAGAAAAGTACATAAAAATGTTATTATGTGAAAAAAATTTATAATTTAAAATGTGTTTTCTATTTGAATATATTTTGAAATGTAATTTAATCCTGTGATGCAGAGCTGAATTTTCAGCAGCCATTACTCCAGTATTCAGTGTCACGATCCTTCAGAAATCATTCTAATATGCTGATTTGGCACTCAAGAAACATTCCTTTTTGTATTAATGTTTACAACATTAACCTGTAATATTTTTGTGGAGGCTCTGATACTTTTTTTTTTTTGGATTCTTCTAATGGAAAGTTCAAAAGAACAGCATTTATTTGAAATCTTTTGTGACATCATAAATTAACTCTTTACTGTCACTTTTGATCAATTTAATGCATACTAGCTGAAAAAAAAGTATTAATCTGTTTCAACTTTTAGAAGAAAAACAACAAATCTTACTGAATGGTAGTGTAAATGTCTTCAGTCTACCAAACAAACAGTAGGAGTAAATGTTTGCAAAAACCGTTGGAGAACATTCATGAGAAGGACGTGTATTTACACTGTGTAATGTAAAAATTTAAAGTTTTTTTTTAACAGAAGCGTATTCATGTTGTATTTGATTTACTGAATGAAAAGCAATTGCCTTTTATAAATGTGATAGAATAATGATTATGAGCAGCATGCAGCTGATCAAGTCATCTCTTCCTCCCTGGCCTTTCATTTGGGTCTGTTAATGGGTGTTTCATGAGTCCAGGGGCCTGTTCTTCGTACGTCGCTTATTACATCCAAGATCAAATGACACATCCAAGATGATATCATCGTGCTAATCATGATCCGGCTAATTGGGTTCTTCGAACACACCTGTTGTGTATAATTAGTATCGCTGGATTGAGTTATCTGAGATAATTGCGCGTTCATGTGTTGTCTTAAAGGGGATATGTATCGATACTCGAAACCATGATCAGCAGTGCAGCGATTGGCTGGTGGCAAGACGGCAATGTAATGACGTCATATAATTTAAAACGACACCTGACGAAAAACTTGACAAATTTCTGGACTTTTATAAGGAAACAGCCAAGCAAACAAAACTACATATTAGATACATAGATGCATGTTTTTATTTTATTAGAATTTTTTTCATCATTCCCAATTATTTAGATTCACAATTTATAATAGTTGTGCAGTCTTTACATTTTTATTTCAATGTAGAAATTATCTATTCATTTCATTTTATATTTGGACAGATTTGTTATTTGACAGCATTAATGAAAGTTTCTTAAGGGTCAATATCATGTTATCTGCATCTCCTGTGCTCCATCAAGCCGCTCTTATAATAGCAGTCATCACTCAAAATAATGCACGACTCCATTATCTGTATAGCATGTGTGTAAGACTCCAATACAATTATGAAGTAATAATTTTATGTCAAATAAATATTTAAGTATTTTTAAATATATTTTTTAATGATTATTATTTAAAATTATTGTCCCTGGATCAGTGCAATACTCTTGTAATAAAGTAGCGGTGGTAGCAGACATATTTTGAGTATCAGTTCTGGTTGAAAAGAAGCGATCTAATCCTGTTTACATGAAATAAGCCTGCTCCCGAGCAGGTTTAAGCTTATGGACCTGTTGCTATGAAAGCAGCTCCGAGATGAGCTTCGAAGAACCAAACGATCCAAGATCACGGCAAATCGTCAACAATCAAATCAAGCTAACTGAGTTAGCGACATACGAAGAACGGGCCCCAGGTTAGCTGACACTGCCTCTTTCTCCTACAACAGGTGTTTTGACTCCAGCAGAATCTTCTGCATTCAGACAGACCCACACAGCTACAGTCAAGTGTGTGTGTGTGTGTGTGTGTGTGTGTGTGTGTGTGTGTGTGTAGGCACCAGTGTCAAAATGGTAATGCCTGTATGAGAATGAGTGTATGTTTGGCTAGTTTGCTTGCCATAGCACTCAGAGCAATTGTATATTTATTTATTTAGTGGGAGATTTAATTTGTATATTTGTTGGCTGCCATTATTCCAAACCCAGAACACGTGGACTGTGAGCCAGATGTGTTAAGTTAATCAAGTCTCACTGTTGAGCTGTTGATCCGTTGATCCAACTCAAACACGACGCATAAGCCAGGTCATATGTTAAAAAAAACACTGCACTTTCCTGTCTGTCTATGATCCAGGACATGAAACGGCAGCCCAAGGTCTGCTACCAACTGAACTAATAAATACCACTCTTGCCAAGTTAAGGTCATTCAATAATCTGCTTGATCAGTCTCACTTCTGGTTGTTTGCTTGAGCCATCAAGAATGACAACAAACTCTAATCTGAACAAACATGATCCCTTAACCAAATTTACTTTGGTGTACAGTATACTGAAATGGCAAAACACTTCCTTGTTAATATGAAGTTAAAGGTGAAGTGTGTACTTTTTGTGCCACTAGTGTTATCAAAATGAATTAATGAAAAATTTGATTCAAATTTCCATTGGTCAGCCAGACATTAAGGGCCCTATCATACACCCAGCGCAATGTGACAGCAGGCTCAGCACAATTGTATTTCGGTAGTTTCAGTCCCATGCAGTTATCATTTTCATGTCCAGCACCACGTTGTTTAAATAGCAAATGCATTTGCACTGATGGGAGCGCTGGTCTAAAAGTGAGGTGTGTTCAGTGCATTTTTGGTGCGTTGTTGTTTTGAGACAATTGCAAACTATTCTGTCATTGACCAGATAAATACTGGTCTAAATTCAATGACGCATCCTTTTCTTTTTTTTTTTTAGGGTGAGTTCGTAATAGGCAGGTGAACAACACGTGTACACTCTCGCATGTCTCTCACATGATCGCATCATGTGAGAGACTTATACAGCCCAGCTCTTATGGATTAGTCTATGAAGCCATGTAGATGTCTCAAAGCATGCCTCAAACCACACACTTGCCTAATCTGCTTTCTCCATTTGTTCTTTTGTCTTTCCAGTTTACTTAATGCCCATTTAATTTAGCGTATTTACATTTTCTTTCCTTCATTTGCTGTGCCATAGAAATATTTGTATTTAATCGTTTACTTTTTTGATTAGATCTTTGTTTGTCACAAAGTTAAATATCACATTATGGTGAAGTGCTCCTGAAATCCAAACAAATTTCCTCTTGAGGCCATAGGCCTTACTGCTCTCTGTTCAGCGAGGAAGGATGATCATAAAAGGACCATATGTTGCATTACAAAAACATAATCTCAGTCCTTGCTTCAACATGCTGTAATGATTTTGGCCAAAGATAACTTTCGGGAGACATCTGTCTCTCATTGAGTCCTGATGATGTCTGACACTAGGTTTGCTAGCAGCATAGAGTATTTGGTTGTAATCCACTTATTTACCTGTTAATGTCTTTTTACCTCTCTGTCAAAGGTGTTTCTTTTATTTCTGGCTAACTATTTTGTAGTATGACCAGTGACCATGTGGTTGAGCTGAGGAACTCAGCCGTTTGTTGTTCAGACTGGACTTTCTTTTCATGTCTGTTCAAATATGGCTAAGGTTGGCCTGTAATAGAGATTTGGCATACACATGTAAACAAGAATAACAGACAAGGATTATTTTTACGCTTTGCCTGGCTGTAGATCACACACACCACTGTCTTTCCCAGCTCAGATTGAGGGAGTGAGTTCAGGCCGGGTGGAATGCACCACGTTGTAGTGCTAACTGAACCTTGTAATGGTCATTACAAGTGTGCCAAAGTATATTTTACTGTTAATCACTGCAAAGCATTTGCGCTTTAGCGAACTTTTATGGTGCATTGGCTTTGCTTTTATTGTAATATTCAGATCTCTGTGCAGTGCACGAATACACCCTGTTAAGCATATGATAGTGATATTAATCTTTTTTTCTGCAGATGACTCTGGGGATGACTTACTAGAGTCCGACCTGGGGCTGGTAGGAAGTCATGCGTTTGCTCGTATGGAAGGGGATGTGGATAAGCAGCGTAAACTCATCCTTCAGGGCCAAGCATCTGAAGCAGCTCAGCAGAAACAGCACCAAAGGAAGTAAGATGTCTAGTTTTCTTATTACCGTATTTTTCGGACTATGTCGCACCTGAGTGTAAGTAGCATCAGTCCAAAAATACGTCAAGATGAGGAAAAAAAACATATAAGTCGCACTGGACTATAAGTCGCATTTATTCAGAAGCAAGAACCAAGAGAAAACATTACCGTCTACAGCTGCAAGAGGGCGCTCTATGCTGCTCAGTGCTCCTGTACTCTACACTGAGCAGCATAGAGCGCCCTCTCGCGGCTGTAGACGGTAATGTTTTCTCTTTGTTCATTTCTCTTAGTTCATTTCTCTTGGTTCATGTCAAATTAATTTTGATAAATAAGTCGCACCGAACTTAAAGTCGCAGGACATGCCAAACTATGAAAAAAAAAGTGTGACTTATAGTCCGGAAAATACAGTATACTCTCCACCTTTTACAACTACCAAGTTTCTTAACCTAGACACTTGCAAAATGTTACCATGATAGTTTCTGCCAAAATAGGATTGAGTGATGTTGATGCGAAGCAACTGTTTTGGTACCCATGCCATATTTATCAATTGTTTTCTATGAAGAATTGAATATTTTGTTTTGCATTGGTCATATACTATATATACTTTACTATATATACTTATACTATACTATATATACTTATACTATATATTCTTAACAGCTTTTAGCCGTTTCGATATGTGATCTTACTCATATTCATTATTATTGAGTACATATTTCTTTAGTGTACTGTAGAACTGTGTACACTGAGATTGCATGTATGATATTTGTATATATGTTGGTATATTTTTTTTAATAATTCTGGTTCATACCAAAAATCTTTCTTTACAGTTATAACCGCTGGCTTTGCAGAGCTCGAGCAGAGGACCTTTCAGACATAGCCGCATTAAAGGCACTATATCAGACAGGTCAGTCTTTTTCTTCGAGTGTTTTATGTATTTTAATATTTATGTAAATAAATTGTAGTTTAAATGTTCTAATAATAAGGCTGTCAATTTTACATAATGCTTTAGAACAATCAATTGTGTAGCATTAATAAATTAACTAATTTAAAGGGGTCATATGATGCTATTTCAAGTTTTCTTTTCTCTTTGTGGTGTTACAAGCTGATTGTGTATAGAAAAGATCCCTGAAGTTGCAAAGACTAAAGTCTCAAAACCAAAGAGATATTGGTTATCAAAGTTAAGACTCTGCCACACCCCCCTAAAACGGCTTGTTCAAACACGCCCCCACATGTCTATGTCACTATGTGGAAATATTTGCGTAATGCAACCTAAAAGTTTAAGTGATATTGACTGTTCAAATGCGGAGTTTTGTGCATCGTGTGTGTGTGCGCTTATGTGAGAGCGAGAGAGAGAGAGAAAGAGAGAGGGTTACACAGTGGAGCTGTCTTAACCTTCCGTGGCTTGTGTACTACAAACACATACGAGCTTCATCACTGTGTCTGCAACACGATTCTGTTCCCCTTTCAGGCTTGAACTGATGGTAAAACTAAGGACATTTTTAACTGTCTTATTATTAATGAGTTCTTGTGGTGTTCGGCCAATCACAATGCACTGGGTCAGTTGGCCAATCAGAGCAGACTTTGCTTGTCTGAAGGAGGAACTTTGTAAAAAAAATATGCATTTAAGAGAGGACCTACAATAATGTACAGTATTTGAAAAATAATGTGTGTTTTTTTTTTTTACATTAAAGCATGTCAAGTTGTCAACATTTTCTTAGAACAAATACACAAAATAACGATCTTTAAAAAAGCATCATATGGACCCCTTTAATCAAATTAAACTACTTTTGCCAAAAATGAAACACTCAGGAATAATTAATTTAATTGGTATGTATACAGTATTGTTCAAAATAATAGCAGTACAATGTGACTAACCAGAATAATCAAGGTTTTTAGTATATTTTTTATTGCTACGTGGCAAACAAGTTACCAGTAGGTTCAGTAGATTGTCAGAAAACAAACAAGACCCAGCATTCATGATATGCACGCTCTTAAGGCTGTGCAATTGGGCAATTAGTTGAAAGGGGTGTGTTCAAAAAAATAGCAGTGTCTACCTTTGACTGTACAAACTCAAAACTATTTTGTACAAACATTTTTTTTTTCTGGGATTTAGCAATCCTGTGAATCACTAAACTAATATTTAGTTGTATGACCACAGTTTTTTAAAACTGCTTGACATCTGTGTGGCATGGAGTCAACCAACTTGTGGCACCTCTCAGCTGTTATTCCACTCCATGATTCTTCAACAACATTCCACAATTCATTCACATTTCTTGGTTTTGCTTCAGAAACAGCATTTTTGATATCACCCCACAAGTTCTCAATTGGATTAAGGTCTGGAGATTGGGCTGGCCACTCCATAACATTAATTTTGTTGGTTTGTAACCAAGACTTTGCCCGTTTACTAGTGTGTTTTGGGTCATTGTCTTGTTGAAACAACCATTTCAAGGGCATGTCCTCTTCAGCATAGGGCAACATGACCTCTTCAAGTATTTTAACATATGCAAACTGATCCATGATCCCTGGTATGCGATAAATAGGCCCAACACCATAGTAGGAGAAACATGCCCATATCATGATGCTTGCACCTCCATGCTTCACTGTCTTCACTGTGTACTGTGGCTTGAATTCAGAGTTTGGGGGTCGTCTCACAAACTGCCTTTGGCCCTTGGACCCAAAAAGAACAATTTTACTCTCATCAGTCCACAAAATGTTCCTCCATTTCTCTTTAGGCCAGTTGATGTGTTCTTTGGCAAATTGTAACCTCTTCTGCACATGCCTTTTTTTTAACAGAGGGACTTTGCGGGGGATTCTTGAAAATAGATTAGCTTCACACAGACGTCTTCTAACTGTCACAGTACTTACAGGTAACTCCAGACTGTCTTTGATCATCCTGGAGGTGATCATTGGCTGAGCCTTTGCCATTCTGGTTATTCTTCTATCCATTTTGATGGTTGTCTTCCGTTTTCTTCCACGTCTCTCTGGTTTTGCTCTCCATTTTAAGGCATTGGAGATCATTTTAGCTGAACAGCCTATCATTTTTTGCACCTCTTTATAGGTTTTCCCCTCTCTAATCAACTTTTTAATCAAAGTACGCTGTTCTTCTGAACAATGTCTTGAACGACCCATTTTCCTCAGCTTTCAAATGCATGTTCAACAAGTGTTGGCTTCATCCTTAAATAGGGGCCACCTGATTCACACCTGTTTCTTCACAAAATTGATGACCTCAGTGATTGAATGCCACACTGCTATTTTTTTGAACACATCCCTTTCAACTAATTCAACTAATTGCCCAATTGCACAGCCTTAAGAGCGTGCATATCATGAATGCTGGGTCTCATTTGTTTTCTGAGAATCTACTGAACCTACTGGTAACTTGTTTGCCATGTAGCAATAAAAAAATATACGAAAAACCTTGATTATTCTGGTTAGTCACATTGTACTGCTATTATTTTGAACAATACTGTATATTACTTTGTTTAAAATATCAAATCATATTACAGCCCTGGTTCATGCGTGTTGAATTTATTGTATTAGTATAATGTGGTCCGATGTTTGCCTGTTTTATCTCACACGTTCTCCAGTACATGTTCTCTCTGTATATCTTTATGCACATGTGGACTTTGTGTTCTCTCCATCTGTGTGTTTACACTCTGGGCAGGAAACCTTTATTCCGCCTCATTGAGCTCAACATCAGGGGGTTCTGTAATCCATTTCTCTCGTTTCATAATTTCAGAACAAAAAAAATAACCACCAAAGTAACGGTTTAGTATTTATCATCATATCTTTTTTTCTTAGCTCATACAGCGTCTAAGCTGACCTACTTGAGTTCTAAACCTCATGACATTTTACCACAGCCTGTACACATTAGGTTTTCCAGAGGCTATTAGTCCTGCCAAATTTGATCTTGAATTTCTTCTTTTAATCATGTTAAAGCAAGCCACAGAGCAGTACTTTTCATAGACATTGACTCCCTTGACCAAAGGGGGGCAGACTTTCTCCAGCTGTACAGCTCAACATGCATCTTCACTATGCCACATTAGTTTGGACCGTATGAAAACATCTGGCTTTGCATATCCAGAGGATTCTAACAATATAGTGCAGAAAATGTATTTTAATATATATATATATAAACACGATGAGGCTGAAATTTCCATTGTGTTTCTCCAGATTTGCTGCATGTGAGAATGTTGCCAACAGAGTAAACAAACTGGAGAAATGTCACCCTCCTAACCATCTCCTCAACCTTTGAGGCTGGGTTAGGGATAGGAGTTAATGCACCTTTTGCAGTGGCTGTGAGAAAACATCCTTCCCTAATATAGTTCTATTGCAATGCAACTCTTTTTTTCTCTCGTTTTCAGGCGTTGATTTGTGTGGTAGGACGGTCATGGTTGTTGTTGGCAGGAATATTCCAGTTACAATTATTGATATGGAGAAGGTAAATGAGAAAATGCTCATACTTTCCTTTATGATGTTCTGTGTATGACAATACATTTTATTGATCGCCCTGTATTGAGCATATCTTATGTTGCACCAACTGTTACATATATTTTGTCAGATTTAGCACTAAATCCTGCCGACGAAATGAAAGGCTAACCTAAATTAAACAAAATAATGTTTGGCTCAAGATTTCTATTTAGATGTAAATCTTTTAGATTTATATTTATGTTAAGAGATGTTATGGGATTTTGTGTTATGAGATTTGCATTGTATCAGAAACTTTAATTTTAATTAGATTTTCTTTTTAAAAGATTGACTTGTTTATATTTAAAACACTGTAAACAAATGTAAAAAATGATACTGCACTGCACTCAAAACTAAAAATCCTGTCATTGTTTACTCCCTCTCATATCATACCCATGTGGGTTTCTCTCTGTGGAGCACAGGAGAATCTGAAAGGTCATGTAGGTGGTAAATGATGACTGAATTTAGATTTTTGAGTGAACTATTACTTGAAGTAATACAGTGTACCTACTTAAACATATCTGGGGGACAACTTTGAGTCTAGAAGGGAGTTAAAAAGGATGAAATGTCTTCTTAAACGTCCTCATTTGTAAAAAAAAAACAATGTAAAAATTATAAAGCTGCAGAATGTTTTCTGTTAAGGTTAGTTGTAGGATGTATTTTAATGTTAGGTCATAGCATTTTAGCTGGATATAAAAACAATAGAAGTCTATGGAATGTGCCTTTTTAGATATCTAAGTAAAGATGTTTGTTTGTGTGTTAGGCTTTGCTGTATTTCATCCACGTGATGGACCATATTACAGTCAAGGAGTATGTGATGGTGTATTTCCACACACTCACTGGTGAACACAACTACCTGGACACCGACTTTCTCAAGAAGCTTTATGACATTGTGGATGCCAAGTAAGATTTATTTTTTGTTCCATTACAGAGATACTACAAACCTCCCACAATCCCTGATCTCTAAGACCTTACAATGTTTTTGAGATGACTTGACCCAGTTCTTGACTGAGGTATTTTTTTAAAGCCATAACTCAGACTCGCATGGAAAAGCTAATCACAGTTTTGCATAAATGCTGGCTTGGTGACTATTCATTTTTAGGAGCTCCTTGTGCCCAACAGTACTGCTTCCTCAAACCCAAACACACCACATATGTTGTGATAATCATAAGGGAATGTCTTTGTCTTGGGCTTCCTGTTCTTTGAATGTCATGAAGATTTATACACAGAAGCTCAACCCTTTTGTAGCTTATGACAAGAATGGAAAGCACTGTTCAAACACAGCTGAGTGACGTTTTACCTGCTGTTTCTCCAAAATATCACTCTAAATTGGTGCTCAGATGTGGCTATGGTGATTTATTCTTCTAAGGAAAGTGAAGTAATATAGCTTTTTTTCAGAGCACTTTGGGACATTTTGAAGGGGGTTTCTGGATTTCAATGTTAGAAGACAGAGCGATGAATCTGAGGTTTTGATGTTCTCCTCTCACCCAACTAATTGAGAAAAACGCAAACTAGCACCACAGTCACCAACAGTGGCCTACAAACACCTGTATTTAGGATGTAGCTCCATGGAATGCCATTGTAATTGTGTGTTAAAAAAACACATCGTTCTTTTAATCGAACAGTCCTCATAATCGCCGTTTTCCTGACTTAGCGGAAAGGTGATGGTGAGTTCAGGCATCCGTCATTTATTCAGGGGACACTCTCAGCATGCAGGCAGAGGAAACCACAGCCTTGAAATAAAAAGCAGAAATGCTCTCCAAGCTCCAGTCCCTCACACTTTCCGTACATCGTGGAGATCAGCGTGACTCATAACTTTGAGATCCAGGCCAGTTTGACTCGTGTCATTTATTATGAGGAATCAGCAGAGCACAGCAGATCATCAAGAAAGTGTTTTACAGACATTAATCCTCAGCAATCTTCTGGTTCTGTTAGCAATCACAGCCATGTTTATAGCGGAGTTAGCCAGTTATGCTATCACTCCCTATGACCCCTGCTGATGGATTTGGACTGGATGGGCTGAGACCATCGTGGGAAAGTGGAAAGGTTGACGGACACGTTTCTTGTGCTTTTCGAACACCCCTCCACTTCTGGTCTCCTAGCCATCCAGATCTCTATCCATCTGTGGGTTTTGGACAACAGTGTGTGGTTTGGACATGGCTGCCCTGTTGGATTTGATTCACTTACGTTTGCTTGTTCTTAAAAAATGCACTTCAGCTCTCTTTCTAATGGGTTTATTGTTTTTGCTAAGGCAATAATCCATTCTTAGCCAAGTGCGCCAGAGGAATTCACTATTTGTGTAATAAGTCATTGTTTGGATTTGTTGATAATGTTTCAAAAACCATTACTTGCAAGGTTTTCCTTTTGTGTTTTCAGGTTTAAGAAAAACCTGAGGGCTTTCTATTTCGTTCATCCAACGTTCCGCACCAAGGTAAATGTAATCAGTTCATCAACTCAGATGGAAGTCCATTAAATGCAGCACTAGATGTTCATCTCATATTGAGCTTTTCTTTCTGGTTTGTACAGGCCTATGGTCTGATTCACAGTGGTCAGCTCCACATTTAGCATTGACTAAGAGAGACTGTATGTGAGTTTATGTAACTGAATATGTTGAAAAGCGTGTCTGAGACCACATTGAGATTCATGATGTTTCCTCACTAAGTGTTCCGTAGTGTTTCACAGAACCTATTCAGGTAATTGAAGTACTTATGGTAGCATGTTGCCTCTGCCAGGCTTTGCTTTCACTTGGAAAATAATTCAATAATTATTCTTTGTGCACTCCAAATGTGGAGGAACCCTGGCAATTAAGTGTCAGATAATTGTTTGTTTTAAAATGCATCCATTTCAGTCAGAGAATGCTCGAGCGTTGTAACAGTCCCATGGGTGAAACGTGTTCAAGTATCAGGGCTGAGTCATTGGAGTAAATTCTGAAAATGACTAAAAGCAACAGCTTTAGGAACTTAGAGTTTGCCTTTAGCAACAAAACACTTCATTCAAGTGCAGCTCCACCAGTTTTGTAGCTGTCTGATTTAAATTGACCTTAAAATGGAGTATTGTCTGAGCTGTTTTCTATTTCTATTACATTTGAGTTAATTTACAATAGAAAAGAATCACCCCCCCCCACCCCCCGCCTTAAAATAATAACATTCTGTTGCTTTCCAGCCTGAAATGAAGACAGACATGGTTTTGTTTTATCCAGCTGTATTTACTCAGTGCAACTTATAACATCCGAGGGGAAGATATAACATCAATATGTCAGAATAATAATAATAAAAAAAAAAAACTGAATCACTGGGTTGGATGAAAGTTCACCCCCCTCCCAATTTAACTTTTAACTGTAATCAGCTGTGGTAATTTTGATTAGAAAAGAGCTTTCCTGGAGCATTTCAGTCCTTGGTAGTGCAATTGAAGTGAACAATCAACTATGGGTGGCAAAGCACTGTCAAAAGATCTTGACGGGATAAAGTTGTCGACAGGAACAAGTCAGGAGATGGATGCCAAAAAATTTCAAAGGCTTTTTCCATGCCTAGAAGCACAGTGAAGTCTATTATTAAGAAGTGTTTGGTACAACACAGACCCTCACCAGATCAGGATGTTGTTCCAAATAATCAACTTTGTGCATGTGACAACAATATCACAAATTTTCTATGAATGTGGCTTGTATGGGAGAGTTTCGAGAAAAAAGAAAGGGTGTATTCAGTCACGACTGAGCTTTGCCCAAACCTAGAAGATTCTGAGGCAGATGAGACTAAAGTTGAATTATTTGGCCTTAACACCAAACGATATGTCTGGCAGAAATCCAATAGAGCTCACCATTCAAATAACAGCATTCCTCCAGTAAGCATGGAGGTGGTTAGATCCTGTTATGGGGAGTTTCTCTGCAGCAGGGACTGGAGCACTTGTCAGGTTAGAAAGAAAAATGGATGGGGAAAAATATAGTCAAACTTTTTTAGGAAAATCTGCTGCCCTCTGTCAGAAAGATGTCAATGGGAAGAAGGTTTACCTTCCAACATGACAATGAACCAAAGCACACAGTCATTTGAAGCAGAAAAGGGTGAATGTTGTTGCATGGCCTACTGCAAGCCCAGACTTATGATCTGTGGATTGACTTGAAGACTGCAGTCCACATAGGGCTGCACGATTAATCAAACACGATTAATTGCAATCGTCATGCATGTATTGTTCTGTGATTAGTAGTAAATATCCATCACCTGCTTTCAGATGGAGCTTCTCGGTGAACTAAAGCTCTATGTAGTAAATGATGCTCCATGAGAGCACGTGAAAATACCACATTTAAAAACGTTTTTACTCCAAACTCGCTTCATAACGTCAGTCGAGTGTTTGAAATAAATCCTTCTGTGAGATGATGTGTCTTCTTAAACAGAATAATTAAGTCACACAATATTTCATTGTGTTCCAAGCAGTGATAATATATCAATAAGCATTTCATTATAGATATGTTTTATGTTAAAAAACAATATATAATAATGAGAGCTCAGATAAACCATATATTGCAGTAGTCGTGTTTCTATTAGTCATGTTGAATCAATGAAAGCAGTTACCGTATTTTACGGACTATAAGTCACACTTTTTTTCAAAGTTTGGCTGGTCCTGTGACTTATAGTCATGTGCGACTTATTTATCAAAATTAATTTGACATGAACTGAGAGAAATGAACCAATAGAAAACATTACCGTCTACAGCCGTGAGAGGGCATGAAAACACATACTGAACACACTGAACTACACTGAAAACACAGAGCGCCCTCTAGCGACTTTTTTCCCATGTTGTGACACATTTTTGGACTGATGCGACTCAGGTGCAACTTATAGTCCGAAAAATCCAGTAAATCTTCTGTTTTTTTCATTTCCATTTCCTGGATTTCTTCTAGTCATATTTGTGACCCTGGGCCACAAAACCAGTCTTAAGTGTAAATTTTTTTAAAATTGAGATTTATACATCAGCTGAAATACAGCTGTTTGTAAATCTGGAATCTGAGTGTGCAAAAAAATCTAAATCCTGAGAAAATCGCTTTTTGAAGTTGTCCAAATGCATATTGCTATTCTTAGCAATGTATATTACTAATCAGTGTTTTGATATATTTACGGTAGGAAATTTACAAATATCTTGATGGAACATGATCTTTACTTAATATCCTAATGATTTTTGGCATTAAAGAAAAATCGATAATTTTAACTCATACAATGTTTTTTTGGCTATTGGTAAAATATATCCCAGCGACTTAAGACTTTTGGTAGTACTTATGGTAACTTTTGTTTGCATTAGCCTATTGTAATGAAACTGGTCTCAAAATATTAATTGACTCATGCCGAAAACATATATACTAAATATGGCAGAGTAAGATGAACTTCCTGTCCACCATTTTGATTTGTTGAAAACCTACTTTTTCAAACTCCTCGTCAAACAGTTGGTTCGATTTTCACCAAAATGGAGTCATATAATCTTCAAACTCTGTGACATGAAACCGTTTTCATAGCGCCACTACAAATTTTAGGCATCGTGCCAAACTGCATCTGAGGCTATATTTCTCAGCAAATATTTGACAATATTGACACCAATTTCATTTCCAAATTTCACAAATATTTGACACACTGACAGCAATTTCATTTCCAAATTTCAAACAAATGCTGTTTTTCTAAAATTTCTATTCTTCAACAAATCAATGAATACAAAGTTCATCATGTAATTTAAAATGTAGTCATTAAAATAATAAAATTGTACCAAGATGAATTTTGTGTTTCAATACCAATTTTTGTACCATTTTCATGGAAAGTGCCATCTCAGTCAATCTAATGGTTTTATTTTTGATTCCTGTCAGGTCTCTACATGGTTCTTCACAACATTCAGTGTATCAGGCCTTAAAGAGAAAGTCCATCACATAGAGAAGCTCCAGCAGCTCTTCACCTGTATCCTGCCTGAGCAGATCGACATCCCTCCTTTCGTCCTGGAGTATGACACACGGGTGAGTATTCAGACATTCAGACAGACTACAGTTGTCCACTGAGGATAAAGGACGTTACACTTCACAAAAGAGGTGTGCATGCAACTTGACTTTTACTAATTATTTTAGTATTTAATCTATATTAAATTCTGTCAACATTTATTCTCCGTCATGTTCTTCAAAACCTGCCTTACTTTGAAGAATGTTTTAAACCTGTTTATAAAACTGGTCTGACTTAAAACATGAGACATCATCTTTGTGTTTCACAGAAGAAAGTAAGTCATAATATCTTGGAACAATATATGATTGGGTAATTTTTTTGTTTTGTTTTTTTGAGGTTATCTATTTCTTTAAAAAAGTTTAATTTTTATAAACTTAATATTTAAGTCTTCGGGAAACTTTTATTATCTTATATTTGTCGCTATATGCAACTACAATTAAATTCTTGATTGCTTCTTTACAAGTTATAGAAAAAAGTTCTAGTTTACTGTACTACTAAACAAAAAATAATAATTCAAATACAATAAAGTGACACTGTCTGTAATGAGCTTAAAGTTTAGTGAAAATGTCATGTTCTTAAACATTTTTAGGAAAATTATTAAGCTCAAACATGCAAAAGATTTTCTCTATGCTTAAGGTAACTGAAATGTTGTGACCAATTTTTAGATGCAATTATATGCAAATTCTTCAGACTAGTTTCCCTGTGTGAGCTGTTCTTTAAATGCAGCCTTTAGCACGGTTTTATTTTGGTGCAGCCGGTTTATAAAAATATTTACTTTTTTTTTAGTTCTTAATGAGGTCCTTTTTTGCGTTTGGCTTGTGGAAAAGCGATGCTTAGAAACTTATTTTTAACTGTTGACCCAAAGTATGGGTGGAGGAAAGTCTTTCCCCTCAGACTGAAAGAGGCCTCGGCCGTGAGAAACTCCTCCAGCTCAAAGGAACACAACACATTTGTATTTCTTAAAGATTACTCTTAAACTTCTTATGTGGGTCAGGGTGACATATTTAAGGTTACTCTGGAAAATGAGAAGAGACAATGAGGAAATGAAGGGTGTAGTCATCTGCTTTGCAGAATCTCATACTACCATTATAACGTTACGTATCATTTAACATGTGTTTCCCTCGATAGAAGAACATTGTTTTTCATTTAAAATGATGCGTTACCTTTGTTACCACTGTTGAATCCAAGCAAACTGATTTGACACTAATGTCATAAACAGAGTTGTCACAGCAAATAGCAGACCATATCCATGCATTGATTGAGCCCATCTGGACTGCACTCATTATTTAGTTGATTTTCATCATGTCATCCCTGAGCTCTTAGTTGCACATAAACATGCCATTCTTCTAGAGTTTCATCATAGGTGGGTGGTGTTACCTAGCGGTTAAAAATCTGGGCTGGTAACCAATAAGGTTAGGTCCAAGCCCCACTAGGCATGGAATTGGGCTACCACCATTATGCCCTCAATTTACCCCATGGGCATTGTTCCTGTTGTGATCCGTTGTCCACACTGATCTAGGATGATCCGATTGCAATGGGGTCCAAAAAGTTTTGTGCTCTGACTCTCATACAAATTACATTCCGGAATGCATATGACCACATCACATATGTAATGTAAATGCTAATCTTAAATGTCTTAAAGACAGTAAAGAACCACCTACTCTTCACTGATTTCAGTAATCTTTAATACCACACCTTTTATTAAATGTATTTCAGATTCCGCATAAACCGATCGTTACACACACAGCTGTGTGACAGTAGAAGTGCCTTCTGAAAAACATTTTTCCATTGTTGTTTTTTGTCCTTCTGTTTTGTTCCTGAATTAAAGGGCGCTGGATTAAAGTAAATGAAAGCAGGAAGGAAGGCACAAAGATGAGGCAGCTGTGAAGAATCGATCATGCCACTAATGCGTTAAATGGATGGTCTTTCTCGCGCCAGGTGCATGTCGCCCTGTATTTATGTGTTCCCTGAGCAAGAGTGCAGACACACAGGCTTGATTAGAAACATTTTTTCCCTGCAGGCTGTGTGTGTGTATTTAATTTGCATGAAAAACATTTTGTACTTCTACTTTAGTACGTTAACACAAACTCGGTGAAAAATGCAAGCTTTAATATAATGTCAGAATTGAGTTTTTAACCCTGCACTCTTCCTGTGAAAGTAAATGTCAAATCAAATTCCGATCAGATGGTCATCTTCAGGGAGGGTTTTCACAGAAAAGTATCTGAATCATCAAACTCGGGATCTCTTAGATTTGTAAGCAAGCAGGGAATATTCCACATGTTGTCTCTGTTAAAAACCAAAGGCTTTAAAGTTGTACTTGACGACTCATTTGGACTCTTGTGTTTTTATTAGTACTGGAAACTGTGACATTGGAGACTTTGTAGGGATTGTTGTCTTTAGGGAATATTCATAGACATTTTATAAATTAATGTGTTGGTCACTTGAATGGATAAACCTGTTTTCTTTTAATGTGTCTGACCTTCTTTAATGCTAGTATAGCGTGTGTTTTAGTCTCATTTAGTCTTGGATTCACTCCTGGACTCCTGGACTTAAGTATTTCCTGTCATTCTTTGATTACCCAGGAAGATAATGGGCAGGAGGGGAAATGGCAGAATGTGTAAGCTTTTAATGCCAATTGCACTCAGCTTCTCTCTTTGCCCATATGAATAGATGCAGTGCCATGGAAAGTCCAGCCGCAGTCACCTCAAATAACCCAGTCAATTTTCCATAAAAACCCTTGATGGGCCTTTCAGTGCTTTATTATTATTACTTTGGACTATCACCTCTATACTACAAGAATTGTTGTGTAGTAATGGTATACAGTGTGTAATTTGGATTATGTAATCAAAATACAAAAATCTTGTTGGATTATAAAATCTATAAAAAAATAATTGTGTTAGTTATTTTTGTATGGGTAATTGGGTATCATGATTGCAATTGATTTCTTTGACTTTGTTGTAGCTCTACATAAATAGAGTGGTCTCATTCCTCATTTGACCACAGAAACACCTTTCAATGAGACGTATTGAAAATGACCTTGCGTTCCCAAACATGCCTTAAATCCATCACAAGACTCCAGTTTAAACTGCTAATGTTTAATGAAAGGATTTTTGGTATCTAAACAACTTCATGGAAATATAAAAAATGGGAAACCTGATATGAGGACCTTTGTGACTCAACATAAATACAGAAATCTAAACAAGAATAATATGAAAAAGGAAACAAAGTGCAAACCACATTTCAAATATGAGAGAAACCCTGCGCTGAGTGACCCTGTAGTAAAAGAAAACACACAGCCTCAACCCTCTCTTTATTCGCAATAAAGCCAGACAACTCAACTTTCCGCCTTTTTTGTTCGTTTCTAATGAATTTCCTGTGCTCTGTGAAACAATTTACAGCATGATCTCTTTTTGCGTTCATTTGACCCGAAGGCCTGAAGCACGTCTGTTAAATTGTCCTCTTAGTTTTCAGGAGGTGAATCATCTGCCGTGCTGGGAGTCGTACAGTAGCATCCACTCATGACACTCATTCATTCCCAGCACAACTTTTTCCTCATTTGGCTATTGGAATCCTTCTTCAGAATATCCTGGAAACCACAACCTTTATTAAATAATTGTAATAAATATTTACCTACGGAATATTTGTATTCTATGGCAAATACAACCTCATTCGTTTGATTTACCATGCAGTTTGATCTAAATCTATCATTTGTGCCAACATGCTTTCTTACGATGTAGGTGTGTCTTGGGTTTATGTTGTGGTGGGTGACTGGCCTCTTGGCAATTTGCCTATGGCTTTTAACCGAGTTAGTGCCTCTCTGCCAGTCGGTGAACAAATTTAACCTTTACTACTGTATATTCGACTGTACTTCTAAATATCATCTCTGCTCTTCCAGGTTAACAGCCCTTATTACACGGCTCAGTCCTCAGGCCTGTGATGGTGCCACTTTTCACCGGGCGAACACTCAACCCAATGACCCTGACTTTGATGTGAACAAGATGAACACAGACAAAAGTGCATCTTTGTCGTTCCTGTTAGGCAGGTTTTCTCTGTGATGGTGAAAGACTCTTGATCAATAATGCTGTATAAACACATCCAGCTGAAACCTGCTGAACTGTACCAAACCCAGATCTCACTGAAGGAACCGCCTGCCTGACCGAAGCTGTTTTTGGACAAGGTATGTTTGTGTGGTGTGTGGACGAAGAGACTGAATTTGACAAACATACTAAACCAATGTTTTGTACCAATGTGAAACACATGTACCAGTGTCTGCGAGAATAATGGCTGGCAATAGCCGAAACCATCCTGGTTTTAATTTCTTATGTCCTTGTCCATCCAATCATCTAAAAGCCTCATATTTTGCTGTTTTGTAGTTTCATCTCATGTTGTCTGCAGAGTCACTAGAAGGAGCAGCTTTCTGCTTTTATCCTGATTCTCTTTTTTTTCTGTCACCAAGCACTTTTACAGCTTTATCTGAAGTGTTAAACAACCATCTCTACAGCTCCCTGAGGTTTGACAGGAAGCAACTTTTCCTCATGTGTTGAGCAATGTGATGTTGGAAAGATTGCAAAAATCAGGTTGGCCTGAAGAGATTTCCATCAGCCAAATTATAATAATCCTTTCTTCTGTTCCTTCAAGTATGGTACATCATCGTTGTGGTGGCTTCACCTGAGGTACACTGAAATCTTGCAGTGCACCTGTTGGTGTTTGGTTTTAAGCAGATTTACAAGCTTGGCCAAAGGAATATCACAGACAGAGGTGTGATCTCTAAGTGAAGCACTGTAAATAGATAACTGTAGATTCTACAGATGCTGTCTGGTATTATTAATTCAGCTTTTTTTTTTTTTTTAGTTAGCCTTACTGTAGCTCTGCAGTGATTCATGTGCTAAATTTCATACCATTTTAAATAAAATATGATGTATGAATTACGATGATGAAGAAAGTAATATTTGAATAAACAAAAATATAAACATTTGATGTTATCATTCATCTTTGTTTGGGCGTCTTTTATTGAATTATTTTGTGTAATTGTATGATCAAGTGTGTTTTCAGTTTGTCAGCCCTTTGACATTGGTTTCAAAACAAAAGCAATGTTTTATTTTCTAATGGTGTCTCAAGTGAAATGATAATGAAAAAAGGCTAGTTTTATAAATGTTGTATGAGGTTGAGCGATTTTTAAAATTATTCCATAGACTGCAAGTACTATTGAACAAGTATAGCTGTACTTTTATGACACCCCTCACCAAACACTGTTTTCTGTAAGACATATACACACACACACACACTTCTATCATGCTGTTTGTTTTTAATCATTAAAGCAGTGCTCGTAAGGCAGCAGTCAGTCCAGCAGAGTGCCAGTGTGTCTGAGGTTGGGTGCAGGCCCGTCGTCAAGGGGGGGCATCGGGGGGCAGTGCCCCCCCAAATTACTTTTTGTGCCCCCCTAAACGTAACGCACAGAACAATTAACCAAACTTGCATTACTGTGCATTCACACCGCAGGCGTCGAGAGCGTCAAAGTGGCCGGAAGTCATTAATTTTCAATGTAACCCAGCGTCTAGCAGCGGCGAGGAGCGGCGCGGCGCGACTTGGCCTTTGAGAGCGTCGAGCAGAGTTGAAATCAAGGCAACTTTATGGTAATTAGCTATGACGCGGTTGGGCAGCAACCAATCGGAACGTAGAAGTCATCCGCTTGAGAGGATTCCAGAGGACGCAGCTCCGATCACAGTTCCCAAGCAAAATAGAGGACAGGTTGATTATTGCTGTTTCGCGTTTGCAGTAATCTATGATGTGTCATAAAAAAATAATTAAAAGTGATACGTGGACCAAGGTGTCTGAGATCGTTCATTTTAAGTAAAGGATCTTAATATTTCGTCCACAACAATATTTAATGAGATTAACTTTTAACGTTAACCTCCTTGTGGTTAGTCTGCATAAGATCAACAAGTCCGTTTTCCTTGCGGCCACTTTTAATACAAAATAAGCATTCGGTCAACGTCTGAGCGCTCAGCGCTCACAAATCTTTCTGCAGCGTCGAAAGCAGAGCGGCATTAATGAATTTCGACGCTCCCGACGCCGCGGGTGTGAGCGCGCAGTTACACGTTTGATATTGATTGTTATTAATATAGATCATTGCAATAATAACGTTGTTTCAGCAGAAGTTGGCTCACAGGAACAGTAATCACTACAACGGTAACACTAGAAATGCATAACACATTACCTTGTGTGAAATGATTCAGATGATTCATTATTCAACGCATTATTACACAGAACATAATTTTAAATATAATTATATTCATAAATGACTGTTAAAACATCCCAAAACAGCACCCAAACCTTGCAAAGACCTACCTCATTAATTATTCAAATACAACAGCCAATGGCAAGTCTCCAGCAGCAGACCTTTCAATATGTTATTTTTGTGTTAGTAGTTTTATTAATTCAAATTACAATATGCAGTTTGTGTGTAAGTATATGTATATGTATATATAAATCATGCAATTCATTTAGTTAAGCATTCAGTATTGTATTGTTTATACGCAATTCCTTTGGGCAGCTGAGCTGCGCGTTGCATGCGATCTCAGAATAAATTTTTGGCGGTTTTGGAAATGTTAAGAGACAATAAACAGAGACGTTGAGGTCAAACGGTGAAGTATTTTATTTGAATAATTGAACAAAACAAGACTATTGTGGTCTATTTTAGTTATAGCCTAATATGGGTTTATGTTATGATCTGTCTCAGATCATTAAAAAAAAGTGTGCCCCCCTATGAAAATTAAATGCCCCCCCATTTGGTTTGTTCTGACGACGGCCCTGGTTGGGTGCATGTGGTGAGGAAAATGAATCTGTCTTTAACCGAGCTCTCACTACGTCTGAGGAGTCAGCAAAGAATTGCACTGGACTGGACTATATTGCTATGGCTTTACACTGTGAATCAGACCGATCATCTTCAGGAATCAGCAGGGGTATCTGGGAAACGGAGACATGTCTGTGTGTTTAATCATCACTGGAAGGTCTGCAGGCTTACAAGAGCTGTCCTTAAATAACCCTCCTTACAGTCATCATTTAATCAAATGCATTCATTACCTCATATAGCCTATTCATACTACATTAATTCTCTGTTCCATGTGTTTTCCAATCATTAGTTAGTTTGGGCATGATTCATGCGCACAAAAGCCTGTCATTTTACTTCGCTTCATGCCAATCCAAACCTGTAAGTCTTTTTTTTCCGTCTGCAGAACACTGAACAAGAATGTTGGTATTCGAAATGTCTTGGTACCCATTGACATTTACTGTATTTTTTCAGTCAATGGGAACGGAAACCATTTGGTTACCGATATACTTCAAAATATCTTCCATGTTCTGCAGAAAAGTTGTTATACACTTTTGGAATGACATGAGGGTGAGTATGAGGATAGATTTTTTTTTTTTTATGTTTAGATGAACATTCTTTATCACAATGTTTGCCGACATCTGGATGTGTTGTTGCACTAACTAAAAGCACTGTGAGAGAAATCGTCTGAAGTGATCTGGTTTGAGCAGAATGAAATGAAACAGACTGATTGGCCCTATAGTCAGCAGGATGATTAATTGGGTGAATGAACATAGAAGCTCGCGCTCTTTTATTAGTGCTGGAACCGAAACTATGGCATTGACTCGCGCACACCATCTGCTTATTGTCCTGCTCTTGTCTGTTCTGATGCTGCTGAAGTTGGAGGGCAGGAGCGGGTCACTGTGCTGTTAGTATCACCGCTCAGTGGGGGGCGGCAGCACCCTTACTACATTTCTGGGTTCTTGAGTCATTATGTAGAATATTAATTGTAGAATTCTGACTGTAAATGTTTCTGGGAAATGATATCCACGCGCGGAAGGTTTTGGCGCGAAGATGTTTACAGCAGGAAACTTCCTGAAAGTGATGATGACACAATCAAACAGTAAGTCGTTTTTACTGACTGATATTTATATGGAATATGAGGTTGTAACTCCACAAAAGCGAGGCAAATTAAATAAAAACAAATTTGCTTTCCATGCCTGCAGTATTTGATACCAGTTCATAGACATAAATCAAATATGAGAGATGACATTCGGTAGAAACAGGATCCTGGCCGTATCTTATTGCACATTGTCAGGGTTCACAAGACAGTCAGGAAGTGCTGCATGCAGAAATCGGTTGAGGATTTTATCAGTCCATTTACGGTTAAAATGACAATGCATATTATGGTTTGCTTTATTTTCTTTCTGCTTAAACCAATCTGCTGTTTGTCATTCTCGATCATCTGATCGGAATTTTATCTTTTCACTCTCTTTGTGAAAATTGCATGATTTTATTTATTTATTTTATATATATATATATATATATATATATATATATATATATATATATATATATATATATATATATATATATATATATATATATATATATATTAGATATAGATATATATTAGATATAGATATATATTAGATATAGATATATATTAGATATAGATATAGATATATTAGATAGTAGATAGTTGGGTAGATCTAGATTAGATTAGATCTTTTAGTCTTGATAGCAAGATTCTACTTTAATATACAAAAATTGCAGTATGATTTTATACAGTTATTATAGACTATTAATAGATCATGTGGGGTGTGGCTCAGCGTGAAGCGAGTGGGGAGCTTGAAGTTGTTTCTCACAGGTTTCTGAGTACCGTCAAACAGGGGGAGGTGCGAACTTTGAGAGGTGTAAGATTGTTTCTGAGAAATGCTACAGACAATGTCGAAAAATGCCCAGCTTCGGTAGAGTTTACTCCCCCTTACCCCCACCCCACACCCCTCTCCTCTCATTCTCTCTGTTTCAGCCACAAGAACATCTGGCATCCTTCCCTTCGTCTCTCACCTGTTTCTCAGGACCTTGAGCTCCTATAAATGGCACCTCTTGAAAGATGTTGATGGAGGCAGTTAGTGTTTGAGCAGCCTGCCCATTTCCTGGCCAGGACAGACAGTTTGCTTAAGCTGCTTGATTTCTCAGAGGATTGAGAAGTTTGCCAATTGCACCTTCTGCTTCTGACGCACTGAACCCCAGTGAACCTCGACAGCCTTACGCGAACGCCATGGGAATATGCTCTGCAGGTAATGCTCAACATATCATCACAAAGAGGATGTCAAACACACAATAATGTGTTTATCTGTTCTGTTAACTGCTCTTGATACAGGAGCAGACCAGTAACCATTACATATTAACTACATACAATTTATAACCTGGGAAACAGACATTTTCTTCGTTCCACATACTAATTACAGAACTCTTATCTCATTTTTGCCTCAAAAACACAGTGGGTCCTGAGAACAACTAACACAACAACAGCTTGATTGATAGTTTTGTGGGAAGAAAGTCTCAGTATTCATCTTTTATAGTCTTGTAATGGTTCACTGAAATAAAATTTAGGACTAATTAAAAGTTGATCTGACAAGAGGCATAAATATTATGAAGAAACACATGCTCTCCCCAGCATAACCTCTGTGTGCACACAAACCTGGCATGTTTTCTGCAACACACAGGCTGTTCTCTGCCTAATCAAATGGCCCTTATGTAGAACGGCTGGTTATTTCAAACAGGGAACTTTCTCTCAGCCATATGTCTCTTATAAATGATAGCAGTCCTACTGGAAAGAATGGAGAGAGGGATTCTCTAGATAATGTGCGGTACCGCTGTAAAGATTGTGCTGTGTGCTGTGCTTTCATTGTTTCACTATACATGTTTCTATCAGCACTGTTCCAGAAATCAGTCATTGTTGGCCAGCCATTTTCACTCATTATTGTTCTGGCATTGGCCTCCAGTGACTGAGCACCGGGACTTAGTGGGAACATGAGCTCTAACCGTCCTGGGCCTTTGGTGATCAACAACACATACACACCTGCATGTCTTTACCTTTCATTGGAGTGCATGGAATATGGGAGAGTTCCAGATGTTACCAAGTGAACTGTAAAAACAATCCGGCCCACAACATTTTCAGTGTGTACAATTAAACGGAACCATGGAAATGTAATTGTAATTTTTTTTTCTACAGTTGTTCTCAGTTGCTGAAACACATTCTTGAAATTATGACTCCTTTTCTCGAAACTAAACACAAATCCATAACTTCTCACCCAATTCCCCATACTTCCTATTTTCAGGTCAAAATGAAGCTCTCCCCTCAAAACTATTCAATCTTGCTGAAAAACGAAAACTAATTTTGTCCTAAAACATGACACACACTACAACATAGTCTTACACACTAATGAGGTCAAAAACCTTATTTTGGAAATCTGGTATCATTTTACATCTAGGTAGTTTCAGTACTTCAAGCTTTTTAGATTTCAATATATCATATCATATGTATGCAGATGATACACAGTTGTTTGGCATTGCTGGGTTGTGTAAATGAGCTCAAAATATGGCTTTCAAATAATTTCCTTAAGCTTTATGAACGGAAGTCAGAGATAGTAATATTTGGCCCACCAAAAGTGAAAGATGTGATAGCCTCTCTCTTGGGTATAACTGTGCAAGACAGCGTGAGGAAGAAAAAATGGCTATTATAATCAACTCATCCCTTAGTTTTGAAAAACAGATTCAATCCTATTAATGGTTTTTAAAGTACTCCACAACTTGTCACCAGTATATATTAGTAATCTTAGGATTTTTTTTACATCAGCCAGGACCTTAAGATCAGCAAAACTTTTGACACAGCCTTCTCAGTAGTTGCTTCTCAATTGTGGAATAGCCTCCCACTCTATATTTGGTTGACCTCTTCTATAGAGGTTTTTAAGACTCTGCTTGTTCAGCTTGGCTTTTGAGGCGGGGGAGTTCTTCAGAATTTCTCTAGGTGCGCGTGAACATATGGGTATTGTTATGGTTCTGTTGTATTTTATGTTCCTGTATATTCTGGATTATATATTTTTGTGTACTTGTCTACGATTTTACGAAGCTATAAAGAAATAAAGTTGAAAAGATTATTTTTATTGCACTGCTGTAAAGAGATCTTACAGTACAATAGATGAAAAGGTCAAATACCAAAGAATTGCATATGAACACACAACAGGATATAGAGTCATCTCTTAGTTCTGCAAATAAATAGTACATGTAAAGTACTTTGCTACAAATCAGTTCAGCAGGTACAGTATGAGTTTGAGTTGAGGGCTTCAGTATTTACTGTACCTATTTATAAAAAGTAAAAATTCTCTCATCTGAAGTACTGCTACTGTTCTGTCGTTATATTTGATCTGTAAGTAGTACTGAAAGCCTGTAGACCAACTGTCCTCATGCACAAGAACATGGTGAGCTGCGTATTTAATCAGGAATACATTTATTTTGAACCAGTTCTCGTTCCCCCTCTTCGTCCTTTTTGTCCCCCACTGGTAGTACTCATTTTCTGAATCACATACAATAATCCCATGTGCTCCTTTTTATATAAATCTGAGATTCTGACTGCGGTGTCATCAGTTTGCTACTGAATATTCACTCATGGATAAATGTGTGCTGTTTGAGTTCATTTTGTGATTCTTGAGGTTAGTTATATTGTGTTTGTGTTTTCTGAATGAGAACACTGTTAAACCTGTGCAAAAGGATGACATTCTTTTGTAAAGTTTTGCAGGAAACTGAGCGAATTGGAGCATGTGAAATGGGTTTGGAGAAATGTGTCTTTGTTCCAAGAACTGTGTGAATGGTTTGGTAAATTGTGCCAAATGACTCGGTGTTTGCAATCAAGAAAGACTGTAATGTGCATCACAACTAAGAATTTTACTTTCTCTGATAAAAGCCAAAGCAGAAAGCTTAAAATAAATACACTTAAATATTAAGTAAATTATAAAAACACATTAGAAGCATATGTATAGATTTTACATGATACACATGCTGATATTTAGAAATAGATTTACTTTTAACTATATTTTTTAAGTGAACAAATAAATAATGCAATTTAAATTTCCAAACGGGGAAGTCAGATGCACTTAATAGTGAGCAAGCTGATCCTTAATATCTGTAAGCAGAAACAGGTCCAGGAATTTCCATTCACCGTTAGAGGTTTTTTACTGGAATAGTGTTAGGATAAATAGAGACATGTGGTCAAGAAAGAGAGGCAAATAAACAGGCTTTCAACATTTTCAAATAAATGTAAAATCAAATACATGTACCGGTTACAGGCTCCCTAAAGGTTTGAAAGTTTAACCCAGTGTGTATATCAGCCTCAGAGAACAGAGACTGCTGATTCATACTTGTGCTTTTAAGGGCAGTGAGATGAACTGCACAGCAGCCCGAGAGCCCTTGGGAATGAACACCTCAGTGAACCAAGATAATTCAAACACTTCAAACTATCAGTCTCCACAATTACAAGAAAACACTGGAAGAAAGTGTTCCTCAATCTCAAGCAGCAAATCCACCGTCATAAATCACTGAAGTTGAAAGATTTCATACATTTTACTAGAGAGAAATTTAGTATTTTTATATTTATAGTATAATATACTATATTTTTATTTTCAAAGAAAAGAACATGAAAAAAAAGAATGGGCTTTCAATACTTTATTTTTCCCCTTGATACACATTTTCCTTATTCTCAATTCCATTCAAAGGAAAATTACAGTGAGGTAAAAGTGCTGAGAAACAAAATGGCATAATGAATCTACATCATAAGTCACCACACCGACATAACCATTTCAAAATAATAGTGCGACTTCCATTTTTCACTTTTTTTTTTAAACTCACAATCATTAGCATCCTCACAGACAAACGACAAATAATCACAGAAAAACGTAAACAAAATCTGCTGAAATCCACAACTCTTTGCAACGTCGCAAAAGGGCTTCAAAAAGGCCTCGAATCATCAATAAGACTTGCACTTTAGACAAGCATGTCCAAATCCAATAAACCTCCCCTACACACAGTTACAGATGCATTCAGAGTTACAAAAGCTCCAACACCATTGTCTACTGAATAAAATAACACTGGGGGATATAGAATTACAGCTGACAGAGGGGGACACAGAACAGGAAAAAAAAAAAAAAAAACGACATGTTTTTTTTATTTTCATACATGATCCAAAAAAAAAAAAAAAAAGACAGATCAAGGTGAGATTCTGTTGACCAACCACTACACATCATACAAACTCTCACACAAAGGAAAACCAGTTCTGAAATAATAGTACTTGTTCCTGATGAGCTAACATTTTATTTACTTTAAATTCCTTAGTAATACAATGCTTTTCAAACGGTTTCACTTTTCAGGAAGAGTTGTTACCCTCAAGAGACACCGTAGCCCTTTATCATGTCCCTGAGACACCAAAAAAAAGGGCACCTGATAGCTTGTCACAAGGCCTGTAAAGTGCATTCATTGACAAGCATTTAAACAATTTGGCCTTTTTGGATTCTGAGAATGCGGTGTAGTGCACAGTACTTGCTTTTGTTAGGAGGGTGACATTGAAAAGACGTGACAATGACTTAGAACAACTGGAATGACTACACAACTACAATAAGAAAAAGCTAGGTGTGACAGGAGACTTAAATAGGACTTGAATTATTATGTCATGCATCCTCCTCTGCCCTTCTTAAATGGACCAGCAAAAACTTCAATGACACCAAATTGTAGCTACAAGGTCTTTTCATTGGTTTCATGCGAAACCCAAAAGGGGTCCCTACAAAAAAAAAAAAAAAAAAAAAAAAAAAAAAAAAAAAAAAAGCGCTACGTTGCTGGTTCAGACATTGGTCCACAGTCTGCATGTCCCAAAAACAGCGAGGAGGATATAAAAAAAAAAAAAACAAAAAAAAAACTTGTTGGCCAAAATACTAAACAAAAACAACAATAGTAAAAATCCATTCCAGCTCAATGTGCTTTGGGGTGTAACCCACTAAATGGGAGGCCATGTGCCCAGTCTCGCTCTACCCTAGAAGTCTGTGAGTGCAGATAGGGGAAGGAAGGAACGTAGCTCATGGTTATCTGCTGGATGAAGCAGCAGGAGCTGTGGCACGCGAGTAGAGGCAAAGAGGAAATCGGAGGGGCAGGGGGCAGCTGTCAGCCATTACATAAGAGCAGCAAACAGAGTACTACCCTTCTCTGAACAGATGAATGTTGAAAGAGGAACTACACGGGGGCCATGATGGGGGGCCAGGACAAGAATAGACAGTCACATAATTTAGTAAGGTCTGACGTACAAAAAGCATGGAACTGACAAATGCAATGTTCCATGGAGCCATTATATCAAAATCACTGACAAAGGACCAAGACAGGAGACATCGAAGCCCAATAAATCTCATGAGCAGCAACATCAATTAAATCCAAAACTGGAAAGGAATCCACACTGACATGCGTTTACGTCCATGTGAATGAGCAAGGGTATATCCCGCAGATACGGCAACCCCTCTCAAACCTCAATTACCAGAAAAGGCTTTGTGACATACCAGCATTCACCCCTCATCTACAGTGACGCCAGTCAGAAGGAAAAACAGTTGCCCCACTAAAAATTCCACCCCACATGCTGTCCATTCAAGGCACATCCCGAGAGCTGCAGGAAGGGATAATTTTAGAGTGCTGTGACACCATTTGGCTTGGCTGTTAGCTGGAGGAGGTCTTGTTACACATAGCAGTGCTAAGTCTACTAATGGTCACAAAAAGCTCAGGAGGACAAATAGTCCAACAGCTGAACCTTGCATGGACAAACATGTCCTCTCTACCCACTTAAACGCAAACAATGTTAACGTGAGATTAAGGAAGGTTTACCCACTAGAGCTGAAGATCTTCATTAATCGTCTTCATAAAAAGACCGTTTAACTGCCCTCTCTGCTCTATGGGAAAGGAAAAAGCATATTTTTGTACATGCTGCAACCAAATTCAAATTTCAGTCTCACCTTTGATGTAACTAGCAAGACCGAACAGGTTTACAAATGGCACAAATTCTCAAAAACATATGGTAGAACAAGTCATCTTTATGCATTCACACAGCAAACTAAAAAGCGCATTGCTATGAATACTGTAACATGATTCTGTTCACATTTCTATTCGAGAACAAAAAGAATTTAGCTGCCCACCAGTGTACCAAAAAACGAACAAAAACTTATTTCACCTGTGCTCACATTTTTCATTATCTTTTTCTTTCAATTTTTTAACTTTTTATTTTCCTCTCCAAATTTCCAAGAACATTATTTTTTTTATTTTTTTTTTTGGCCTTTTTATTTTGTAACACACAGGAAAAATATTTATTTGTCCCAATATGAATCTTCCTTCATTTTAAGGTTAGAATATATTAAGGCACTATGGGAATTGTTTCTCTTCAATATGGAAAACAAAAAAAAAGGTTATTCTCTTAAGCCAGGGACAGAGAGAGATGAGAGCAGACATATCTGGAACTTTAGAATATTAAAGTTAAAAAAAAAAAAAAAAAAAAAATTTCACTAAAATATATAACTTTGAATCAGAAATGTCTTGGCACCTCTGCAGAGAAGGAATTAAAAGAAAAGAAAACAAAAGAAAGGAAACGCTTGTCGTTTTAAATATCCTTTATGCCTACAGAGGGAAACATCCCTTACTGCCACATCCGGCTCTCTGGCCAACTCATGGGTTTTGTTGTTGAACAAGCATCTTTGAGTCTTAGTTACAAGGCAACCAAGTTGGAATGGACTGGTTACAAGAGGCCACATAGTAGTTGTTGAAGTTCAGGTCTCTGACGTACGGAGCCGGCTGGTAGTAACAGGTGACGCTAGATGCATCAGGTATGGCATTCTGCTCGGCGAGCACCCGAAACGCCATCAGCGAGATGAGGTTAAGCGTCTGCCGCCTCTCATGTCCCATGAGACACACGGTGCTCTCGTTCACAACCCGTCGCAGGATCATGAGGTAGTTGTACTTGCTCTTCTCCTCACCGACAAAGTGGCTTTGCAGATAAGCCTCCAGTTTACGCTGTTGCTCACCAATGTCGGGAAAGTCAATGAAGAAACGGGAGCACATGTAGCGCTCCAGGGCCTTAAATTCATCTTCATCTGTGGGCTTAAAGTCCCTCACCAGGAGGTTGCAGTATTTGAGCAAACCACCTCCACGGATCTCCTCCGGCCGTTTGGTGGCGATGAGCTTGTTCCTGAGGTGGTCCAGAGCCCCAGAAAAGTCGCCGTACACGCTCTCCCCGACCACAGTAGGGTGGAAGTGCCGGGACATGGGGTTTTCAGAAAAGTCATAGTATGACAGAACGGAGTCCAAAATGATCTGAAAGGAGTCCACGCTGAACTCAAACTGTCTCCGGATCGAGTCCACAAACTTAAGTTCCACATTGCGGCCATTGTTGTTTGACAGCGAGATGAGGGACCAACGATCCTGCTCGGTGTACACTTTGACCAGCTTCTGGACATAGGCCTCTTTCAGCGTCATGGGAGTGATCTTCTCTTTGTTCACCCCCTCTGGCAGAAAGTCCAACAAAGTGCCCAGAACCACATCTTTAATGAGCTGGAACTCCTCTTCCCGAGGAAGGTCTACCCTGAAGATGACATCCAGGTCTTTGTAGCTCCAGCCGATGTCCTTCACCAGTACGTGGCTGGCGGTGGAGCCATTCAGACGTACATCTTTGACCGTGATGCCCCTCAGCTCCAGACGGGTCCTAACCATCTGAACGATATCCTTCAGCCGGACCTCCAGGGTGGGAAAGTTGCCACGTCCGTGAACTGGCACGGCCTCCATCAGCACGCCGTTCAAGCGGCTCACTTGATCCCAGGTAAGCACACTTTGTGACTCACTTTCACTGCTGGATGAGACTGAGGCCATGTTTGCAATCTATGCAGTTTCCTGGAACAAAAAAAATCAAAATAAAAAATCTCTTAAAACTATCTAGAGTAAATATTTAGTTAGATAATTAGCTTCAATTTAAATAAAAAAATGGTGTACTTAAAGAACATTACAACATATAGAACTACCAAATATTGCAACAAGCGTGATTGCATCATATAATAATTGCAGTAAATGGTGTTCATTGTCTGGTTGACTACGTCTTGTATTGATTTTTCTGAAAACTTCTGCCATATGCACATAAACTGACAGACAACACTGAAAAGCTACTACTAAACATTGTAGAAACCTAGTTTTCTGTAAAATATTATTAAATGATTAGTATCGTAAAAAGCGCTTTACAAATAAACTTGAACTGAATTGCATACAATGTTCAACAGGTTCACCACCACTCTCTCATAACAGAAAAGCTAACAATGATTCACAGGCTTTCTAGAAGGCCGAACAAACTCCAAACAGAAACTGAAGCATTTATAGTGACACACTCAGCTGCTCCTCAATTAATTTAACGTGATCCCCAATCAAAAAAAATCTAAATCAATCCCAAAAGAGCACGGAGCAATCACGCACACCAAAACTTAGACACGTCTAAACCAAATTACATTCATAGCTTAAATATCTGGTCAGAATATCACTATAGAATGTGTATAGCATTCCCATCATCATTTTAAAACAACCGGATGAAGAATTTAAAGGATACAACAAGATTAAATAAAATAAAAGTAAACTACATAAAGTTTTTTTTTTTTTTTTTTACATATCCATAGTCTTAGAAGGACAATATATGCTATTGGGAAGTTATTTTTTGAAAATAAACGTGTTAGAAATTTTTGATTTGTATCTTATGTCGGAATAATAAAGAAATTATTGGTTCCAATATGATGAATTTTACGTATTAGACTTTAATATAAAGATACATGGCGGTCTGCACCCGAACTCAACACTATACATTTTATCATAACCACAACGCAAGTAAATAAAAGCAGAAGAACAAATGTTACAAACACAACGCATTTAGTTGAAAATCAAAAGGAGTTATTTAATCAGAGTACGACATATAGATAAAAACAATCTTTTAAAACAGCGCACGTGAGATCAAAATGCCACAAAACTGCGCGAGATCAGCGTTCAAACAAAGCAAACCAAATACAAAGTATGCATTAAATCCAAAAAGCAAACTTTAATGTAAACCGTCCGACTGCATACGAATCACAGATATCCAACGCGATGGTATCGAATTAGAATTATGTCCACCTACTGTTTTCAGGAAATCCTCTTGAAGTGCTCAGCAACGTGGTCGGCACAAAGTAGTGGATGTCAAACAAGGTTTCTCACCAGCACCTCCATCCATCCGTTCCGTCGTCAAACCCCCGAGCTTCAGTTCTGAGGAACACCACGCGCGCTCTCTTATAACTGCCTACTAAACAACCTGCTTCTCCGCACCTCCACTGCGCACTATTTTTCTGAAGCCTTGCCATCAACACACACATAAACATATTTATTTTATTTAACAGATAAAGTCATAAATAATCTACTTACCATCACTCCCATGTTAAGCCTCGCAATTCAACACATTTATAGAATAATGCTCTATATGGAATTCAAAAACATACGGCGTTCTATTCGCTGATATCAATGCGCCAGGCGAAGCCTGTGATTGGCTGAAGAGGTTTTCGTGTTGCCAGGCGACCACAGGCACGTGTCGAATTTGACGTCCGGTTTTTGAAGGTTTCGAACACATTTGGTAACATGAGGTTTGAGATTACTTCGAATATTCAGGATTTTCGTTTTCAGGAGGTGCGTCAGGTAAACGTGGCTATCAGTTAAAATATTAAAAATCCTCAGCCTCTTCTTGTTGTCAGAGTGGAAATTATACAACAAATTAAATAATTCGCTAATGCGTAATAAAGGTAAATAATGAGCTCACATGTTAAAACAAAATATAGGCCTATATATTTTTTTCATTTGAAAATGAACAAAAATTCTGGGCTGGGTGCAGGAGATGTGTTGTAGCTTGCATTTATAAGCATCTGTGAATCTCCTGAAATTCTGTTAAGTGTTAAAATATTCAAGAATGTAGTCTGGTAGGTTATACTGCAGAAATATCTACATATGTGATAAGTTCTTGTTAAACTATGGACAATCTTACCCTTACATGGTGACAGGTCTGTTCTTTTCAGTATCAGTAAAGTACGAGCAAAACAATTTATTATAAAATGATATTGTAAAGACCTTTTCTAAAATTATTCTGAACATGGATTCACTATATTTGTAAGGAAATTTGGCCCTCAAAAACATGCCCCCACACAAATGCTCTTTTGTAGGTGGCGTCCGTCTTAACTGAGAAAACAGACACTAATTAGCTAATATTTGTTTTGGAAAAGCTGGATCTGCAAAAAACTCAAATAATTATTTCATAAATTAACACTTAGTCTATAAAGAATGAGCCACGCTGTGGTGAGTGTCAGTGAAATTGTAGATGGTGAGAGGAAAATAAGAAGCATGACTGGGGAAAACACAGCATCAGCACATACAGCATGTCGCTGAAGCTGCTGAGTAAATCAACAGACCTGCAGCCTCCAGAGGAAAGATGAGGGAGGGATATTCCGGTCTGTAGGTTCCTTCTGAATCTTTTCTTAGCAATGATGTGGGTATAAATTACACGAGAAAGCGAAACAGGAAAAGATTGCTCAGTTGCAGTGTGAGGAAACTCCAGTTTTGTCTGCTGGGTCTCTGAACCACGATTAATTTTATGAATGGCAGAGAAAGAGAGAATGAGATGGCAACAGAGAGAGAATTAGAAACTGGATCTGAGGGACTGTCCTAACAGTTTTGTGTTAATCTTACATAACGTCAATAGTGAGGAGTTGCTATTATTATATGAGATAAGAAAACAATTATATGAAAAAAGATGCTATTCCCCGAGCCACTGACATTTATGATGGGAGCCTCTGATTCATACACACACAGCAATCAACATTAAAGATTGTTTTAGAGAATAATTGCACAATATTTTATACATTTGACTAAAATTCCAGCCTTGACAGCAAAGCAAAGTTTTACGTTAGTCAAGCTTATACTTCATATGAAGGTTTTGTTTCAGATGTTTTTGCAGTTCCACAATTATGCATGAGGCTTTTCCAAACAGGATGGATGCATTTACATATTAAAATGAGGATGAAGCATGAAAGACATGAAAGTGCTATATAAGTGAAGGAAACTAATGTCAAACTAAGAGCATCTGGATTATTTACAGCACAAACTGGTTAGTACGTTTTTCTTAGTTGAATTTTTTTTTTACAACTTGATGACCTTTTAAAAAAAAAAGACGAGTCATAACCATAAGAGAAAAAGAGAAGGCGAAAGGAGGCGGCAGAGGTCATGAGCCGGGCGTTATTTGCCCTTTCAACAACCCTAGAGCTCTTATCACAAATGTTTGCCAACATCACATAAAAGCTCAGAAGAAAGTCACACCTAAGACTAATTAATAGTTTAATACATTTAAATCATAAAAGTTTCTGAATTATTTGGAAATTGAACCATGATCTGTCAATTCCTTATTGGATTTGCTAAACGGAGAACAATCACATTGAACTGTCAAACCAAGGTTTCTTTCAGCATCCGTCAAATAAACCACCAAACATCATGGTTAATGTCTTTTGAGAAACATCTTATATACATGAAGTCTTAGGAGGCTAAGCAAGCATTTCTTTCCCAGATGGACTTAATAGAATAAATAAACCTCACAGTGAGCACTGAATCGAGTAGAAATTAAGCATTAAGCAGTGTTTTGTTCAAAGGTGAATGTCATTTAGTTTGTATGAGAAGTGGCAATGCCACCTGCTGCAGCTGGGCTCCGCGCCAAGTGGAAATGACTCACTGTCCATGCCACGGATGGTTCACCAGTGGCCATTAACACATTAAACACACTGGAGGCGGTGTACACGCACATACGGGCCATTAACAGATTAAACACTCCACTACGTTTGTGGACATCCACGCAATTGTTTTTCCCCTGTCTATCAGTTCGATGACTCACGGAGACCGTCATAATCCTCTTTCCTGTGACATCAGAAACTCTTGGTGATATACTGATTCAAATTCAGAGCTCATAAAAAACGTATCTCATAAAAAACAGAGGGTCTCATGCATCTTCAGAAGAGAGGTCTGTTTAATACCAAAAAGATGGACAGAGCACTGGCTCTCAGCTGCTGGACAAATTCAGCTGTCAGCTGGTAGAAGCTGCAGTAGCTAAAGGGAAAGTTCACTCCAAAATGAAAATACCGTCACCACTTACTCATGTCAATCAAAATCTGTATGACTTCATTTCTTCTGCAGAATACAAAATACATTTTGAAGAATGATGGAAATGAAGCAGTTTTGGTGCACATTGACTTCCAGTGCATTAGAAGGGGGTGAAGAAACTGACATTTCCACAGAAAAAAAAAAAGTCATACAGGTTTGAAAGTACTTGAGGGAGAGTAAATTATGACAGAACTCTAATTTCTTTGGGGGAATTTGTTTTTCTATTAAATCAGGCCGATGGCTCAATGATATGACATTATTTTTTTGGCCAGAGTATTAATTTATTCAAAAATATATTAAAATGCAAGTAATAAATAACACCTGATAAAAAAAAAAGAATAAAATTCTTGTAAAAAAAAAAAATAGTTTGTACTTTTTTGTACTGAAGTAGTTTGGAATGAGGTGGAAAAGAAACACACCAGAAAAACAGGAAATTATATCACAGCAAGAACCCCTGTAGACCCTCATAACTGTGTCAAGGTTAAGATGTCTCTTAAATGATCAGAAAATTTGACATTGTGACAAGACAAAATTATATAAGGTTGTAAAGACCGTATCATGTGGCGCAACACCACAAAAACGTAATATTTATGAATTCATAACTGAGCATTTAAATACTTTTGAAAATATTATATATTTTTAAAATTTTTTATTACATTTCATTAAATTGTACAAAAGTTTGGTACGGTCTTGGGTCGCCACCTGTCCAATTGAAATCTGAGTGCTGAAGCAAAACCAGTTTAGAGCTATTACACACTTAAAAGACTCATCATTGTTAGAACTTTATAATAACAGCCCTGAGGAGTCAAGATCAGACAACAAACATCTTATTTAGCTTATCAGACAGGAATAATATTGGCACATATAACAAATACGGCTGTGACCATGTTGTAATTTGAATTTTAAAAATGTGTTTAATACCACAGAAATACAACACACCCAGGGGAGAAAATATTTGTAAAGATATTTCAAATATGCAACATTCAATTTGACAGCCTCACTCTAGCACATTATTTGCTTGAAGTAATGAGATCTTTTGTTTTCACAGTTCCCTTTCGCTAACCTGAAGAACACAAACAGCCACTCGATGCAGGCAGACACAGGAGTATGTAAAATAACCAACAGGATGATATACCAATGACAAAATGCAGTTATTCCATTTCTCTTGAAAATAGATAAATGTGCTTTTTCAGCAAGGGGTATGTTAGAGTACTGAAACTGAAGTTATATTTCAAGTCAGAAAACTTCAACTGGCGCTCCATATGCTCTTCTGAAAGTCAAGTCTCTCATGAACCAGTGGCCCTGGAGCCCTCTCTCCGTGTGTGTAATCGCTGGCTATCATTAGAAAAAGCTGCCAACTGACCTACCTGGTTCACAGTGACCTTGGAGCTTTTTTTTTTCAGTGCACACTTGCAACATGCCAGAGTCTCCGGCTTATCACTCATTGCTTTAAACAGAAAAAAAAAAAAGTTTAGGGTCAAAGTTGACCCTAAACTAGACATGATGAATCCCATTCTGTACATAAGAATCAACATTTGTTCTTGCTTCCGCTGAAGCACAAGATACTTTTTGTATCATTCTCAAATCATGCTGGATAACATGATGATCAGGGGGTTTTTTTGGAGTCTTTTAATTTATTTTTTTATTTTTTATTAAATTAGGAAAATGTAAAAAAAAAAAACAAAAAAAAAAACAAGCATTTCCATTAGTTTCCATAGAGTCTTGGACCCGAGTGCATGCGTGGAAGGAGAAATCCGTCATAGTTCAGCGTCTGTTCAGCAGATGATACTCCGGGGTCACATTGTGTCACTAGGGACTGTTGAAAAAGGGCAAATGACACCCGGCTCATGACCTCTGCCTCCTGCTTTTGCCATCCATCCATCCTGTCCTGTCATACTGCGGTCAGACTAGACAGCTCAATGACAGAGGACAGCTTAGAAAAACAAACAAACAAACAAACAAACGGACATTCCTCATGTTTGCCCTCAAATCTGCTGCGTCTGCAAAAGAGAGGGAATAACAAGCTCACACGTGTGAAATACTGTTTGCAATGGTGATGACGTGTATACTGAGAGCGGGGTAATGTGCCAGGACCAGTTCACCATGACCTATAATATCAACGTGCGCTGCCAAGAGTAAAGGAGCACGGCCTTAAAATAGATAAAGCCTCTATCAATAACATGAATACTGAAATAACTGAAATGTACATGCTGTAGCTAGATTCTATCTATGTGTAAGAACAGTTGCACAGGGTCACTAGAGCTTTAGACCAATGATTTTCCATGTTTCCACTCATTCATAATTATGGGTGAATAATTAAAAACATGTTTTTTTAAGAGATCACAGGAGCATATTTCCATATGTCAAGCATCAATATTTATAATAAATTGTTTGTCTCTTATAATATATTACACTGTACAAATCAATCCTGTGGTACGATGCGGCTCATTCTTTGAGCCCTAAGTGAACATGAACGGGAAATTATATTCATAACAGGAACGTGAAAGTCGAGAGATGTTTTAGATCTAGAAATTGGAAACTATGAAACTCAACTATAAAATCCCCTGCAAGTCTTTTATAGGAATCAGCAAGAAAAGACCTGACAATAAAAGCTTGTTTTGTTTTATTCCGGTCACTTTTTTTTAATCTTTATTGAATTTGTGTGGCATTTTAAACATTTACAATTTTTTTATTTTATTTTATTTTTCTCAGTAAAAATACAAATACATTAGACAGTTTGTCAAAACTCACCCAGCAACAACAGGGAAGAGTGTTGGCTTGGTCATTAGTCAAAGTCATGTTACTGGGAGAAAAGAAAAGAGAAATGAGACGCACAGGAGCAGCCGGACAGCGCTGCTGCCATCTAGAGAGGAGGAGAGGACATCTCCCTCAGACTGGGACCAGAGGGACCAGAGGTTTACAAACAGGAACTGAAATTATGGGATAAAAAGAGAAGGAAGCTGATCAATGACACCCAGCATCCCATCAGTGATCCTCCAGTCTTTTCGACCGACTGATTCTCACAGTTTCTTCATTACCCAAGATGATCAAATAATTAGCTTTTCCATCTCTGGTCAACTACATGAAACGTTCTGAGGATGAAGAGGAGCACATCTTCCAAAGAGACTGAATCAATATTGACTGAAGGTCAATTAAACAAAATAAATCAAATCGAATCAAACTAAATACTTTGATGTTGGCTGCAGGCTGTTTAATCATCTGATATCAGAAATCTGTTTCCCTTTCTGCCACCACCGTGTTTCAGAAAACATGTCCAGGGACATCCAGAGCGTTTACAGCCCGGGACTGAATAAGTCATGTTAAACTTCACATTAAATATTCAGAAGTATGCATTTGACTAATAAAAACATCCAGAAACCGGAATGACCAAAAGAAGTCTTTGACCTCAGTTCAAGAGTATTCCCAGGTCTAAAACATCATATGTCACAGGCTTAGTTGTTATGAAATTATATTCAAAATCCTTGCAGTTTTTTGTGCTCTGTTTACTCTGGGTGTCTTGTAAAGGGCACACAGTGTATTTTATCAAGTCTAAACCCCATATATATAAATCTCTACCTTGTTGGCTACAGTTTGTGGTAAATCGTGACTGTTGAAAGAATCTGGTCTGATCTATCGACAAATGAAAACAAATGGTGATGGCCATGAGCATTAGCATCTAAAGCACTGTGACTTTTACCCACAAGTTACAGTTACTCAAGTGCTGCAAAGTTAAACATCAGCCCATCCATATTTCAGAATGCAGTATGAATGACATTCCGGGCATTCACAATGGATGAAAAAAAAAAAAGATGGGATTGGAACAATGCAGAAAACGCAGGTTTCTGGAATGACGGTGGTGACTGTGTCACAGGCAGCAACTGTTCGATAGCAGCATTTGTCCATTTTTACCCGAAAACCTTAAAGAGACACCGGAGAGACTGTTTAAAGAGAAATGCTGGAGAAAAGAACATTCCTGGGTGCTTCTGGCCTAAATTCAGCCTTGGCTGGAGAAAGATTTCACGGGAGGTCACATCCAACATCTGGCATCTCCAGGAGCCCAGCTCAGAAAGAGGCGGTCTGGTCAGAGAACCATATATCCATCGTTTTAAGTGGTTTAGCACTGAGCTGATGATATGAAATGCCACCAAATTGAAGAGAGAGAAGGAAAAAAAAGAACGAGTGAATGAACTTGTTAAAATCCTTCCCCAAGTGAAAAACACACCACTATTTCAGAAGGTCATTTAGTCCGCTAATGCGTGTACAGTGTGTACGGACATGTCAGACCAACGGCCATAAGAGAGAGAGAGAGAGACACGATCAATCCAGCAGTCTGTCCTTCAGAGAATATATGAGAGAGACATAGATAAAGAGAGATGGGTCTGTTCTGGTCCCTTCTGTTCACTGCAGTCCCTTGATTCACAGTCCGGGAGGTACAGTTCATTCTTCTCCTCTGCACTGGCAGCTGCTGTCTTTCACAAGGAGGGAGGTGTTTAGAAAAGGGGCGAGCGAGGGGGAGAGCGCCCCCCGGGTGAGTCCGCTCTACCGCTGGGTCTCGCTGCCAGGCAGGGTGATGTTGCCCAGGTGCAGGACGGGCAGAGGATGGGCCTCGGTGTTAAACACCCAGCTCTCAAGAGGCAGCAGCTCATCGCTGGAGAAAAGTAGATAGAGATACCTACAAAAACACACGCAAGGTTCATACATTTAAGTTGATACTGGCACCAAACTGGGTCATGGATCTGATGTATACAATTCAAACACATCTGGTGCTGGGAAACTGTTTCACTGACACCAGCAGGTGGCAGTAATGACTCGCTGGAATGTCTTTCCACTCCAGTTTACTTTGCAAATTCCACTTTGTTTAGCTGACAGTCACTGTTTTGCATAGGGTTAGCCATATCTTGCATTGTTATGTTAACCATTCCAGTAATAACTGAGCATTATTTCATTGTTTTATAGACAATAATAATGTGTACTAGCATTATGAACTGAAACAGTAGTGCAACTTTAACATCAGAGCTTCAGCACATTGTATTTTAGTAAAGGAAATGATTTTTACTTGAGCGTTTCAGCCAGGAAGAAGCTTTGCTGGACATCATCGTAGGTGGGGTTGGAGGAGTAGACGTCTTTAACACCAGAGAATCCTCCGCTTACTCTGCAGTATTTATCTATAGCCTGCAGAAAACACAGAGAAAGTCTGGAGTCAATAAGAGCTCTCGCTCTCGTTCTTTTTTTGGAAATAAATGAATACTTATTCAGCAAGGATGCATTAAATATATTAAGCACTGCTAATGATTAGAAATGCTTATTGAGCAGAAAATCAGTGTATTAGAATGATTTCTGAAGGATCATGTGACACTGAAGACTGGAGTAGTGATGTAGAAAAAAAATTGCTTTACCAACTCAAGAATAAATTACTTTTTCAATTATATTTACATATAAAACAGTTATTTTAAATTGTAATATTTCACAACATTAATTTACTGTATTATGCTACTGTATATTTTCCAAACACCATCACCCCCAAACCTTTGAACAGTAGTGTATCTATACAATTACATATAATTATAATAATATAATATGTCCCAATGACAACTACATTGTTTATATTTTCCTGAATTTTGGTTTACTTTTTCAACTGAATATTCCAGCTAAATCTCTCCACAAATGTGATGTTCTGGAGAAAAGAAGAAAACCCCGGCACCTTAGATGAACGTTTGATGGTTGTTAAAAGACGCTCGAGTCATGACTATGTCTTTGATTTGAATTATGCACATATCTTACATAAGTGAGGACCAGGCTATTGTTCTTAAAATTTGATTAAACCATATGATATCTTGCATTTTCTGATAAAGTCACCATCCAACTGGTGAGTAACTCAGGCTAGCTCAGTTCCAGAAGTTCCATTTCCTGTGCTTTAGCTCGGTAAGATCAGTATGTGCTTTATGAAGTGAAACCCTGTTCTAATCGCCACTTTATGACTGAAAATCAAATCAATGACTGTGTACTCGCAGTAATGACAAGCCAAAAATAGAATATATATGAAGCCGCTCTATTTTTCTGGCCTTGTTCTCCAAGAACCAATAATGCTCCATTAGTGCTGTTCCAGTCTCTGCAGGCAAGAGGGATGCAAGCCATCTGTGCCAAGAAAACATGGCATGATGTGTTCACCTACCTGGAGCAGATCAGCCTGAAACAGCTGCTACACGGAGGACTCACCTCACACGGATCTAACACAACAGCAGCTGGCCTGAACCAGCCTCCGATGAACCCATTCAACAGAGAATCACTCAAGACTTGCAGCGTATTTCCTCGATTTTCCATTTAGATCAAATATCTTTAAAAACACTAATTATAACCGTTAGCCAATCTCAAAATCCCTTTCCATTTTTTTTTTCAATCCTATACCTTGTCATGAAGCCTGAATTTACGTGTAGCATTTAAAACAATGGATTTTAGTATTTTTTTTTAATGTAAATAAATCAGAGATGGCCAAACTTTTAAAAATAATTGACCAAATCTATCAAACTCTATAATAAGAAAATATTAGGGCCGGGACTCGATTAAAAAAATTAATCTAATTAATTAGAGGCTTTGTAATTAATTAATCAAAATTAATCGCATTTTAATCGCATATAAATATTTGACCTGAGAACAGTGAGAAGTAATTTTTTTTTCACATGGATTTATTGTATACCATTGAATAATGACCGAATACATAAGCTTAAGCAACAAATTAGTTTATTTTTGTTCAACCAAGTCTAGCAGACCAGTGCAATTTTTGCCATTAAGTGTAGCAATAGCATATTTAGAAACAATTTAGAAATAGTATATTTCAGAAATTCAGGAAGCTTATAGGTGCTGGAACCTTCTGTAAAGTGTTTTTTAAGTAAAACACAATACTGTCAATTACATTCAGAACATTGGAAACCCTGACTATTAGAAAACATCTCTCTGTTGCTTCAGAGGCCATAGTTCAACATAAAGTGTAAAGTCCACGCTAGCTGCTATGTTTTGCGTTGAGGTGATACTTGAGGCTCGATGTGTGCTGCGGTGATATGCGAACACTTGTTGGTGCTCCAGTATAATCGGTCCGCCGAAACGCATCCAGTGAGAAACGTTCCGCGGTGCAAAAATAAGTTATTAAAAATGCAGGAATTTTTTTTCTGTAATTAATTAATCTTAATTAGCGCGTTATTTTTTGTGTAATTAATTAATCTCAATTAACGCGTTAAAGTCCCGGCCCTAGAAAATATATAAAATAAAGAAATGTAAACAACTAAAAACATATTTTTAAATCTAATTGATGAATGACATGTTTTGTTTTTCTTAACCGATCCCGGAGATAAGAGTGGACTCCAAACTGATAAACATAATACCATTTATCTGCACAAAGAACATTGATACGATCACAAAGAGAAGAGATTCTTGGGATCCTGGAAAGAAACTGGGCACAGAGAGAGAGCTGGACACAGAAAACGATCAAATTAAAAGAAAAATGGAATTTCGGTGACTGGGAACAAGTGAGCTTTATTCTGTTCTCTTTCTCCTTTTACAGAAATGGGTGAAAATGAAGAAGAGAAGAAAAGAAAGAGCCCAGGCACCCAGCGGCTCATCAAAAGAAGCCCAACTGCAGTGAAGCAGTACTGTACCGGCAGAACAATGACACCCAATCAGAGAGAACCCAATGACAATCCATTCTCAAGAGCACTTTAAAAACACAAACACATTCCTTACAGGTCTACACAGCCCAGATCTCACCCGAATAAGAGTAACATGAAAATAGAGGAAAGGATAGATCTAAAAAACAGTGATAAACAGATAAAGTTGGATAAGTAACATGACTACTACGAGCAGCAAAAAGATGCCACAGATAGAGCGACTGGGACTACAGATGGATACCAAAGAGATGAGATGTGGGTTTAGATCCTAAGAACATCCTGTGCCGCACACACACTGTCTGACCTTATTCTGTCTCTGATATCCAGCTGAACCCTGATGGCTCGAGATACCAGTCCTGTTTGTGTTCCCTGTGCCCTAGCTTTGAGCTGGTGATTTTTGCACAGGCACCACTTGAGACTCTTATCTTACGTTAAACTGAGTTAAACTGATATTGAAGTTCTGGCTGGAACAAAAAGGCCGTTAGCCAATAAATGGCAGATTTTAAAAATCTGAAACAAATAAAAACAAAATCCCAAACCGTTTTTGCCAACGTTGAAACACTTGTGATGTTTATTGAATACAGGCATCCAAACTTTTTAAATGCAGAGTATGAAATATGGATAACTATTTATTTTGAGGGATTACATGAGATTATAGATGGGACCTTTATTGGAAAGTGCACTTAAAAAGGGCTTTTAAAGGTTTAAATCATTGCCGTCATCCAGTGCTATCACTTAAATTCGCTATTATATGATGGCAAAAAGTAATCGAAAATCTTGGAAAGCAGTTTCTACAATAAAAAATCCAATATTTAGCTGGAGGCACTCCTTTATGAGGATATTTTATACATTTGATATTCATCCAATATTCACTATTCAGTAAAAATGGATTTTCCAATTAACCACAAATCTCCATTGGAATCTCTAAAGCGATTTTTAAAAAGATACATATTACAGTAAAAAAAAGAAAAAAAAAAGTAAAATGACCAAATGTGTATGAATGGAAAGATGCTGACCTGCGCAGCTTCCCAGCCCCACTGCCTGTATTTGGGATCATGGGTAAATCTCCACATGTACCAGTACGTCTCGATGACCTCAGGCCTCAGGATATAGTATTTCTCGTTCTGTCTCACAGCCACTGCCTCCAGCCCACTGTCGAACTTAAAGGCCTCTGGACCGAGCTTCAGCACTGCAAACAATGAAAGGTTTATGCGTTTAGTACTAGTAGTTCAACCTTTGGCTCTCATGGTGCTGTAAACGTGAAACTATCTTTCGGAGAGCTTGTTGTGTCTGAGCTGCAATCCATCAATGTCTTTCAGTCAAGTTGTGTGAACAGAAACGCCATACTCTGAAAATAACCTGTAGTGTTACCATGGCAACAAAACCATGCTAGAAATGAGTCCAAAGATCTAATGCGTTTATTTTATACCCTCCATCTCCATCTTATTCACTAACCAGTGCGATCGTAGCTTTCATGGCAGGTGTGTGCAATCTCTGCTCCGAGCTGCAGATAGTGTCCAGCTTTATCATCCGGCGACCCATCAGCCCCCAGGGCAAACATGCCCCCAGCAAAGCAAGTCAGGTGACCCATCTTACGCTCCAAGTGGCCGTTTTTCCACTCGCCGATGAAAGTAAGGCCACCGTTGGACTTCCGGATGAGGTGGCGCTCGATAGCCTGTAGGAAGAGAGAGAGAGAGAGAGAGAGAGAGAGAATGAACTAATGATGCAGCACGAAACACCACACTAATTGCCATGGCAACCAGGAGCCCTCACCTCGATGGCATCATCGTAGGTCTTGCGTGCCTCTGTGTCCGTTTTATCAGACATTATCCAGGCCTTCAACAGGTACTCATAGAAACTATCACCCAGTCCACCTACTGAGGTGTGATCTGCAGAGCAAGAGAGAGAAACAAGGTAAGACGAGGGGAGCTGAGAATTCAGATTTTCACAATATTTACTTTTAGTAGTTATACACTACTATCTTTAGATAAGTGAGATTTTTAAATTCTTCAAAATTACAAAACTGGTCTAATTAGATCCTAGTTTTAAAGGGTTAGTTCATCCAAAAAAGGAAAATTATGTCATTAATGTCTCACCCTCATGTTGTTCCGATCTTCAGAACACAGTTTAAGATATTTTAGATTGTCCGAGAGCTCTCAGTCCCTCCATTGAAGCTGTGTGTACGGTATACTGTCCATGTCCAGAAAGGTAAGAAAAACATCATCAAAGTAGTCCATGTGACATCAGAGGGTCAGTTAGAATTTGTTGAAGCATCGAAAATACATTTTGGTCCAAAAATAACAAAAATGACGACTTTATTCAGCATTGTCTTCTCTTCTGGGTCTGTTGTGAGCGCATTCAAAAAACTGCAGTGTCGCTGCTGACGTGTTTTCTGGTGCGCCCAGTTACAAAGATAACACGTCAGCAGCGTCACTGCAGTGTCATACATCAACAGCGTCGTGAACGCACTCACAACAGACACGGAAGAGAAGACAATGCTGAATAAAATCGTCATTTTTGTTATTTTTGGACCAAAATGTATTTTCCATGCTTCAAAAACTGACCCTCTGATGTCATATGGACTATTTTGATTATGTTTTTCTTACCTTTCTGGACATGGACAGTATACCGTACACACAGTTTCAATGGAGGGACTGAGAGCTCTCGGACTAAATCTAAAATATCTTAAACTGTGTTCCAAAGATGAACGTAGGTCTCACGGGTTTGGAACGACATGAGTTATTAATGACAATATTTTCATTTTTGAATGAACTAACCCTTTAAACTTCTAATTTTGTGAAAATGAATTCAACTAGAGCCAAGACAGGCCTGCTATGATTCTTACTTTTATTCTGCTTGCTCAGTATTGGTTACTCTGTTCAAAGCTCAGTATTTTAATGTGCCCGAATGCTGCTATAAAAGTGTATTCAGGCTTGACAGAGACCCTCATTACAATAAAAATGTGCAAGTAAGCATGTTTTTGCGGGCATTTATCCAGCGTGGACACACCCCAGCACACACCTAATCACTTATAAACACAGCCATAGAGTGTGTGTTCCACTTTGACACAGCTAATGACTCTGCAGAGTGAGTGTGTGTAAAGTGTGAGTGTTTGACAGGCTGGGAGTCATTTGTGCCAGTAATGGCTCGTAATGGGAACCTACAACAGAACATGTAAACAATCTGTGTTGAATTGTTGGAGAGAGCTGTAGAAATTAAAACATAGAAATATTGAAGACATGGACACAAACACTAAAGATATTTATTTAAAAAAAGGCACTAGGTTGGAGCCATGGTTTCGTAGTTAGCTGACCTTGAATTGTGATGGTCAAGTGGGTAAAAGGAGTTTGAGTCTATTTCTATATCTGTATCTACTGTATCTACCAGTTTCTATCTGTTCTTCTATCCATCCATGTTAATTATCTATATCTGGCTATTTGTCTGTCCATTCAGCCATTTAATCTGTCTACAGATCTAATCTGTATCTATGACATCTGAACATCTGTATACATCCACCCAGTCTTTCAATCTATATCTGTTGGCCTATCTATCTACACTGAACAAAATTATAAATGCAACACTTTTGTTTTTGCCCCAATTTATAATGAGCTGAACTCAAATATCTAAGACTTTTTCTACTGTATTTACACAAAAGGCCTATTTCTACCAAATATTGTTCACAAATCTGTCTAAATCTGTGTTAGTGAGCACTTCTCCTTTGCCAGAATAATCCATCCACCTCACAGGTGTGGCATATCAAGATGCTGATTAGACAGCATGATTAATGCACAGGTGTGCCTTAGGCTGGACACAATAAAAGCCCACTCTAAAATTTGAAGTTTCACTGTATTGGGGGGTCCGAAATCTAGTCAGTATTTGGTGAGACCTGTGAGGTGGATGGATCATCTCGGCAAAGGAGAACTGCTCACTAACACAGATTTAGACAGATTTGTGAACAATATTTGAGAGAAATTAAAGCTTGTTAATCCATCTAGGGAACAGACAGGACACAACTCCAGGGAGAACAGGAATGATGTGTACAGGAGGCAGCGGAGTATATACTGTACATTTGCTGTACATAGTATCATGGACGAGTGAGGGAGGAGCCAATTAGCACTGTCACAGCTCATATCTGCCAAGGTTAGCGAGCAGTTCTGCATTCAGCCTGCTGAGAGAGAGCTAGCAGGGAGCAAATGTTCAGGAGACGACTACCAAAAGCCATAATGGAAGGTCTTTAGAGGAGACTGGGGGTGGGGAACAGATGCAGAGGTGATGGTTTACAAGAGAGAGGTATGAACACGCAAGTGACACGGCTGAAAATTGCCTCTTGCAATAGCTGGTTCAAAAATCAGAGTGAGAGCCAAAGAAATCAATGAGGCAGCAACAAGGCAGGAGGCTGAAGCACTTTATGAGAGATCCTTTACAGAGACACTGAGACAAAGTAAAAGATGTATTTTATGCTAATGGATGTGAGGGACTGACCTAGTAGAGGCAAGATGGAGAAGCGGAGATAAATTATTCAACCGGAAAGAAAAAAAAAAGGTAGGTGAAAAACAACTAAATAGAAAGTGAGAGAGAGAGACTGATGTCCAATCACAGGCCATTTGTAAGGAACTCTTAATAGTCCGTCCTGCCGCAAGAGGTGGGATATGTTGGAATATGAGGGGGAAATATTGTTTACATTTTCTGCAGAAAATGTCAGTGCAAAAGCTGTCGAAACAATGCTGCAGGTTATTCCCAGAGTGTGGCCATGTGGTTGCCAAGGTATTCTGAGGTTGCTAAGGCACTGCTTACAGTGCCAATTCAAAAGAGCCAAGGTCTCTTGTCCCCAGATATGGCTCAGATGTCCCAAATTGAAAAATAAATATATATCTTTTTTAAATATTGCTATAAAGTAATATTACATTTTTACTCAACCTCATGGATATGTATCATTTATGCCCCAAAGACAAACAGTGCAGGAGGAGTTAGGTTACGATTTAAGTGATTTTTGCCTTTGCACGCAATACCAATAACTATATCTGAACAGAGCTAGAAAAATGTGAAGTATAATAAGAAACAGTTCAGGGAGAATGTGTGGATCTCGACAGTGTGAAAATTTTGACAGGTTGAAAACAACAGAAAGAGAAAAAAGAAGCTGCTCAGAGACAGCAAAAGAAATATAGAAAAAAGGTACAGAACAAGAAAGCACAGAAAGAAAGCGGGCAGAAATCCTAATAAATATAATAAAATCATAAACACTATCAATGGTGATGATTAATAAATAGATGGTCTGATGTGCATAGGAAAAAAGAAAAGCTGTGGCAGTGGAAAGACTGAATGAAGCAGAAATGGTTCCGACTCATCTTACCCTTTATTTCACAGCCTACTCTGGCATGGCTGACAGTCATCGAATGTCTGGATTTTCACTTCTGCCAATCAAAAACAAATCCCTAACGGCCTCCCGCTGAAAAGTAAATGCCCTCAAAGCAGGGTGGATTTGAGTAACTATCAAAGATCCAGGCGGAAAATCTCTACAGAGAGGCTTGGCCGACAGTAAATGGACAGGTCATGGAGAGAGAATGACGGGTTGAGGAGGAGATGTGGATCTAAAACCTAAAGGCTCCTGGAGGTGAAGCTGTAGAGACGTGGACAGAGAGAACTTCACACAAAAATGTATGTTCTGTCAGTACCTGACGCATCCTACTTGACTGGAACACAAAAGGAGATGTTTAGAACAATGTCCAAGCTGTATGTGATACACGGTCCCCATTCACATTAATTGTATAGAAAATAGCAGCTTGAACATTTTTCTGAACACACAGAAAGTAATTTGAAATGAAATGAAGGGAGAATAAATGACGAGAGAACATGAATGTTTTGGAAATGTCCCTTTAAGGGTCTACAGGGGCAGATGCAGTGTTGGAGAGGGAATAATACTCGGCTGTAATGGACTGTCACTCACTCCGAGTTTTCATTTAGAAAATAGATCACTAGTACAACTTCATTACATTCTACCCCTTTGGATACACACACACACACCCTCACACTTTACTGGACTTAGTCTTTTAGATGTGTGTGAGCGTGAGAGTGAGAGTGAAAGAGAGAGAAAGAGAGTGAGAGAGAGAGAGAGAGAGAGAGAGAGAAAGAGAGAGTGTTTTTGTTCACACAGTGTTGATCAGGTTTAGCCTTTAGATGCAGGGCATTAATTAAACCCTCATCTCTCTCAGTAATTAAGAGTTGGTTAAAACACAGTGGAGTGTTTTCACTACACATAATTACTAATTACATATAAAGAAAGAAACTTCCTCACATCCCATCTTTATTAAAGCTCGTTGATCAGTGAGGAGATGAGGATAAACTGCCATTGTCGTATTTCACATTTACAGAATAATAAATCCAGGCAGAGGGATTATGAAAATCATCTGTGTCAATAAACAGACCTCGCAGAGTGATATTTTGGACCTGAATCCATTCTTATGATTATTGCAGCATTAAGAATACAGAAACAGGGCTCAAAAATAAGAACGGCCTGCAGGGTCGGATCCAGTGTGTTTCAGATTGCCAAGTTGTCATTATATCTTACATTTGTTAGTCATATACACTATCTTTCAAGTCTCCCCCCAAATAAATGCTGTACTTTCAAACTTTCTATTCATTTAAGAATCCTGAAAAAAAAAATTATCATGGTTTCCACAGAAATCATGAGAGGAATTTCTGTTTTCAACATTTATAATAGCAAATGTTTCTTGGGATAATATTAGGAATAATAGGAAATTCTTCCATCTACTAATAAAGCATCATTTCTCCCAGCAGTCATGTGTACAATCTTCCAGCATAGCATCAAGTTCATGCTGTGAGTGTCTATAACCCTCTTTATTTCATAGAGTGTGAGAATTCACAAAATGCCTTTTGTGGAAAGTGAGAGATGTTTCTGCAGAAGAGAGGATGTAAGTGGGAGGTACTCACGCTGGCCCCAGCGTCCTGTGCGTGGGTTCAGGTAGTTGGGGTAAAGCCCGTTGGGTCTGTCCATCTTAGCCAACAGTTTCCGTATGTGCATCACCTAAACCACAACACAAACAGAGTTCACAACAGGACACAAACACAGCTACACAACACTCAAGCATACCTTCTGATAGTAGGCAGGGTTTCCAGTCAAATATGTCAGGTGCACAAACTCCATGTGCAGTGTCCCAAATTCAGCCAGAATACTGCTTCCAGCTGAAGCCCAGCCCCAGTTACGCCCCACTCCACTGAAACAGACAGAAGGGGAAACACATGACATTTACATATAATATGTTCATTATTAGCCTAAAGCAAACATCCACCTTTATACACCTGCAGTGTGTAGACAAAGAGGAATTACAGCAAGCTCATTTAAGTCAAATTACTTCATTCCCTCTCCAAACAGATACACTGCCATCCATCATTCCCCTGTTAAGTCCAATATCCTGTGCTCTGCTTGTATTTCTCATTTCCATGCAGAACGTATCCACAGCAATCACTTGGAGTGTGTGTGTAAACTGTGAGAGGCTGCTCTACATGCATGGAGATTAATAAAACAGCGTCATTTTTTCCCCTCCGGATTAAAGACACCCAAAATGCGGTGGTCTCGTCTGTTCCTGAGCAATTTCTTCTAAACACCCAATTAATTCACAAAAGCCGTGTCAGACTGGATTTGACCCTCCTCCCTCCTCAAACACAAAAAAAAATCTTCATGTAAATTCATAATGCGCTCTGCAGATTAATTGTGCAATTTTCCATTTCATTCTAATGAAATTATGTGGAAAGTCGAGTTAAACGGGAAGAAAGCCACAGGGACTTTCATAGATGCACAAGGTCTAACAGCTTTCCATTATGTGGCAGCCCCCATCAGGACAATGAGTGGAGGACAGAAAGCATGAGAAAAAAGAAGCAAAGAGAGAGAGAGAAAAAATAATTGAAAGGATGAAGGCATGAAAGAGAAGGTGAGTATGGAACATACCTCTTCAAATTGACCATGGCCCAAGGGATGCCTGTTGGGGTGTTGAAGGCAGGAAGCAGTTTTTCTGCCAGCTGGACAGCCTTCAACTTAAAAACCTAAAAGAGACAGAGACATACAGAGGAGAGAAATACATTATGAACCACAAGGGAGACAAAGCAAAGCACACAGGTGGACAGAAAGAATCAAGTCAGCTCAAGGGAACAAAAAAAAAGAGAAACCTGTGTGGGTGAGTCACACAAAAACATGTCAGGGGCTTATAAAAATGATAATGAAAATGTATTCAGGTCCATTAAGATTGATACATTTTTCATGAAAAGTCTCCACGTTCAGATTTTGTGCCATTCCATTCTCAAAGGTTATTATATTCCTGTAAAGATTTTCTGCATACCTAACACACACACACACACACAAACACACACACCAGAGTGAGTGAGTGAGAACACACATTTGAGACCGAATAAATACCCAATGAACAACACCTGAATGTATTTACTCACAAACTGTCTGAATAGAGATGATGCACTGGGGTTTATTTGGCCTCGTCATAAAGTTCACATTTTGAGCTGAGACAATCTTTTCCAACAGCTGCAGTTTAACAACAACTACTGCTGCAGATGGCCACATTCAAAAAGAAGATGGGCCTATCCTTTATGACAGGCTACAATGACTGAACAACATGTTTTTGTCATGAGGATGAGAAAGTGGTGACAACTTTCTTTCTTTCCTCCTTTCTTTGTCTCTCAAACCACTCGGATTGCTTTAGGTGGTTAAAAGTTGGATAAAAGCATATCTTGAATACTCAAGTCCATTTAGACACTTCATGGACATATATCAGCATAGACACAGAAAGACTGACTTCACCTTTCCAACAGCACAGATTATTAGAGTCATCAATGTCAAATGAGCACCAATCAATTTTTTTTTATACAAAAGTACTGTCATCATAATTTCGGCGAGACCGTCTGCCATCCCACTAAGTGCTTTTCAGCAAAAATCCCTTGGAAATATCTTGTGCTGATGACTCACAGCCAGACTCCTCTAAACAGGGTAAGATCTGTTGCTCATGTCAGAGCCGGAGCGGTGCGGTTGATCGTGTTTTTAGGATGGAAGATTAAATGAAGCCGTAGCAGGGAAAAGGCCTCTGGTTTATTAGACAAACCGCACAGCTGCCCGAGACACTGCAAAGGTTTTTATTTCTGGCCCATTTTACAGATGTGCACGCCACTGACGTGGAGTCTATTAAAATGCTCTGCAATTCACTAGAATAGAAGTGTGAGGAGTGTACACAGCCTATGTACACACATACAGACAGAAATACCACAATGCTGTGTTTATAAAAGGTCTAGTAAAAAGAAAACATGCTAAATAAAACCCTATTTGGGGACAAAAAAAGGCAGATGGATAATTTTGTGTCAACTTAACCAGAGGTTCCAATTTTTTTATTTTTTTAATAGTTTTCTGTAGAAAGACAAACAAACAGTGATTAAACCCAAAATATTAAATGTCACAGACGTGTATATTTTTAAGAATTTTCACCTGAGATTAGGAGCCAATTTAAAATTTACTTTATTCACAGTAAAAAGAAAATTTTGGGGAACAAAGAAAAAAAGGTAGAAAAAGGTAGACTCAACCAGAGAATATTAACAGATCTTGAATACTTTAAGAGTTACAGGCATGACAACTTTAAAAAATATATTATTTATGGCACTCAGACAGGTATGTTCTATGCCAGAGGTGGCCAAACTTTATTCTACGATGGGCCAAAAATCTAACTTGATTGAGGGCCGCAGGCCGAAAATAAACACTACATTATACCAGACTGTATTCAATCCAAATGAAAAGTTTCATAATATTTTAAAATGAATTAATAAAATACAAAACATTACTCTGTATTTGACCTAATGCAGTTTTATTTTCAAAGTTTGATATTTCAATTAAACTTATGGTATAAAAGAAAACATAGAAACACTTACCATTTATAGTACAATAGAGTTCAATGCCTAATAAAGTTATTCAATAGAAAAGCAACACAGCTATATGCTTGCAAAATCAGTGACCTCTAATGAGAGATATTTTTTCAAATGTTTTCCAAATTGGGCTATACCTGACTTACTGACAAAGTCACGATATTATGTAGGTGAGAGTCAGTTAATTTGCTTCTCATTTTACACTGAATGACTGAAAGTCTTCTCACAGTAGTAGGTACTGGCAAACCGAGACTATATTACTTGTGCTTGTTTGCACAGGAATTTCATCAGGAAATGTTGTTACATTTTTACAGCAATAGGTGGCAGCAAGGAACTGTCTTTGAGTAGTCATCATTAAACCAGTCTGTGTTGTTGAAATTTAATATAACTTTGAGTGCCACTTTATAAAGTGTCACCTGGGTAAAACTGAAGCTGATTTCATTTCATAGAGATTGGGAATTACCCTTAAATGTTGAAATGATACTACGACAAAGATATCGATTTCATCGCAAACTGTTTCACGAACATATGAATTGACCTGAAGGACAGATGCAGTGGGATAGCTTAAATATTTTTTGAACAAACATGTAAAGACAGTGGTCAATATTGCGTCCATATAATATGTCCATATTTCATACGATAAGTAAATATAGTAATTATCGCAACAGGCCTACCATCAACAGAATTATACATATACCGTGGGTCCTTTAAGGTTAATATACCAAAAGTAAAGTTTGTTATGAACCAGAATCTAAAAGGATATTAAAATATATTTAATACTCCTTGAATTACAGGCATGAATCCTTGAGGAAAAAATAAAAATAAAATCATATACAGTGCTTTTTGCCATTTTTGAACAGACACAATTGGGATATAAGGCAACAAAGATTGCTAAAGTCAACAGATTTTACTGAAAGACCTACCGATGTCTGTGTAAAAATTTAAACCCCTGTCATTTTTACACCCCTGTAATTTGGCTCCAAATCTCAGGGGAAAATTGTCATTTTGACCGCCCTCTATAAAATAGTGGATTACAACGTAAATATACATCTGTGACATTTAATATTTTGATTTCAGCTATTTTTATGCTTGTCTTTCTACAAAAAAAAAAAAGGGATATATTTTAAATGTAATGTATTCCTGTGATGGCAAAGCTGTTTTCAGTAGTATCTATCACATGATCCTTTAGAAAACACTGTTCTTATTCAGCAACATTTCTTATAATCATCAATGATAAAAACAGCTGTGCTGCTTAATATTTTTGAGGAAATCATGCTATATTTTCTCAGGATTTTTGAATGAATAGAAAGTTCAAAAGAAAATTATTTGAAATAGAAATCTTTTGTGATATACGTTACTATTTAATCAATTTAATGTTTTCTTGCTGAACAGAAGTATTTATTTTTTTTTTTTTAAAAAAACAATGTATATACTGTACATACAGTTAACTAAGATTATGAAGCATAATCTAGAAGGAGAAAAACAAGTTGGGATAGGTTAAGAAAATGTTGCAAAATACCACTGCACATTCTCATCACTTCTATTAAACCAAAAAAAAAAAAAAAAAAAACTGTTATTCTTTAGTTATTTGTTTCTAGCAAACTACTTGGGTGCAAATTGCCATGCTGTCCGTGTCCAGTACTATTTGCACCAGGTGCAAATGGTCACTCAGATGGCAATTTATTTAGGATGACAAGAAAAGGGTGACAGAGTACAGAAATGATGTGAAAACAGAAAAGTGAGACACAGGCAGAGAGAAAGATAGAAGCCTAATTTAGACTGAATGAGTGCTTCTCTCGGGATTACTAGTTGGAGTGGCGTGTGTTTGTGAGTGTGTGCAATTCCCAGAATGCAGATTCCGGCGCTGAAGCCTAATCTGGTTGATGCGGATCATAAGCACCAGAGATGATCCTGTTATTACACATATGAGGATATAATATGTATGGGTATAGTTTTGTGATGTGACTGGATTAGCAATTGTATTTTTGTTATTATTTTATTTGTTTGAATGATTTTTTGTATTGTGCAACTCTGTGGACCCCAGGAAGATTAGCAACCACTTTGTGGAAGCTAATGGGGATCCAAATTAACAATAAACAATAAACAATGACCATGGACATTCCCCACGATACAGCTTCTGCTCTCGGTTCATAAACACACACACATACGCTATGGAAACCTCAGTCTGAGATGTTCCTTAAACATCTAATGGAAGCATATAAAGAGATTATGGAGAACACATTGGAAATGGAGGGATTGAGTGTTTGTATAGAGGGATCCACGGGGTTCCAGGCTTAAAGCTGGATGTCTGCCCTCTCTCTTGCTCTGGGTCTCAGTATGTTTTTGCATCTGCAGTCTTTATGACAAACCTTCTGCCTGGTTTTTATTCTATTCGTCGTCATGGCAGCACAATTGGGAGCTGCCAATCAAGGCAGAAACCAAGGCACAAACTCAGCCAATCTAATGCAAGTCCAGCCAATCAGATCACAGCATCAGAGACGTCGTCTAATGAAGAAATTAGGCTGTCATCTGTGAGAATGTTTAGTAAAATGCTTCTCATCTGCTCAAAGCATATAGGGACAGTCAGTGCACTTCTACATTTACATTTCAAACACATATTCTGCCTTTTTAAAAAATGATTGCTCCAGGTTTATATATAAACTGCATGGCTTCAGAAGAGACAATGTAAGAGCTACAGAGCTAAGAGTCGATATGGAAAAACACTCCGAATGCACAAGAATAATAATAAAAGAAGATTCAAACCTAATTTAAGAAGCTTCTCTTTTCTTGAATGAACTACATATGATTACTTTTCAGGAGATTCCTCAGATTCATTAATCATGAATTCAGTGCTTTTTTCACAATTCAAGCACTATTTAGCATTATTTAAGCCTACAAGTAATTAAAAATCTCTTAGCACTATAATATATTTTTAAATTATGTTTATATGATGATACTGTGCTTTACTCAATTTATGGAATATTTTAATAAAATCATTGCATCTTCCCTTAAATACCCATTACTGTAATGCATTAGAATACAATTTTCTCCATATAATGGACTTTAATTGGGATCAATGGGTTAAAGGTCCAAACTGCAGTTTCAGTGCAGCTTCAAAGGGCTCAAAGTGATCCCAGTCGAGGTGTAAGCGCTTTAACCAGCAAAACGATCTGAACGGTCATTGAAAATTTTAAAATATAAATTAAACAAATTATATATATTTTATATACTCTTTAACCACAAATTCTCGTCTTGCATTAGCTCTGTGATGCATACTGCAGGTCTCATTTTACATTGATGAGTGTGGCAAACCAAACCACAGCTGGGATCTCAAACTAAATGCTATCACTGGTGGTTTACATGTACAAAGTCAACACTTGTTAGTCGCTCAATGATGTTAACTTGACAGATCATAAAACGGCAATTTCCAGAGTGTTTTGGACACAATCTCAGCTACAGATCAAGGGCTGAAAAACCATATATGTTTCTAAGAAAATATCAGTCTAGAAAGGCCAGTCATTTGTATTTCAAGAGGAGATTTGATAGGTGATGGCATGACCAAAGTCTACAGCACATCAAACACGCAGATGAGAATCTGATAAACATTTTCTCATCCATCAAATCCCTTTTTAAATCTCTGTCCTTATGTGGTCTCTGCTGGGCCCAGGGCTGCGGCTCTCTTCTGCTTTTGATGAGATCCGTGTTTGACAACAGAAGTGTGCACTGCTCCCTAATGTGACACTGCATATTCTCTACCACTGTGAAAGGATATACAACCACAGGACAGCGCATCAATAGAGAGAGAGAGAGAGTGATGGGGAGGGTGAGAGAGAGAAAGCTGGAGTAAACACCATTTCCTCACACCATCTCTGCATGGAATAAATGTGCAAATCAAGACAGAGAACAAATATTTGCCCATGTTGGTAACTTCTATGATCCTATATGGCTTGAAGGAATCTTAAGAAATAAAACCTCCGACAGCACTGCATTTGGAGAAATCTACTGATTCATGCAGTAATTAGGCTGTCAAACACAGTAATGGAAGCATCTCACAACGAATGCCAAAATGTCTGAGCTTCTGCAGGAGCAGAAGGTAAAAAAAATTATATTTGATAATTAGATTTGATTGAATCTGAATTTGCCTTTCAAAAGGCAAGAAAAGCGCTGTCTGGATCTGCAAGAAAATTACAGTTAGATGTGACATCTACAAGTCATCTAAAATTTCTGGCTTGCTGGTGAGGTACCTGGAAAATTATATTCTACAAGGGTCTTAACCTCAGAAAAAAAAATAAAAAAACTAATTCAAATAATATGACAAATTACTAACCTAAGAATAATTATACTAATATTAAATTTTGATTAAATAAAAGTTCCCTTTAACTATGTGAAGGCCCTTTATTTGTGGGCATAAAATATGAGTGAATAAGAAAAAATAAAACAAAACATTGCAAACAAAAAACTATTCTCAGAAAAGAACACACCAAGGGTTGACCGAATCACAGGTGATCCTTGATCTGTACGAACCAAGCTCCACAGTTCAGTACACATGTGATCCGGGGATTCATTGATTGATTAATTTAACTATATAGTGAAAGTTTATCATTTATATTTGTTCAAAAGTAAAAAAACAAAACAAAAAAAACCTATACTAAAAACTACTTTTGGATGGCTGTCAATGAAGCAAACAACACTGTCAAGAGATACCGGGGTGAGAGGATCTGAAGAACAAGGGGGAAAGACTAAAAAAGAGAGATGAAAGGAAAGTATAAAAGAGAATACAAGAAGACCAAAAGACAGTGGAAGAAAGGACAGAGGAACAGCAGAGTAAACATCATCCATCACTGCACAGATCCGGCTGATAAGAGAGAGAGAGAAAGAGAAAGGATGGAGGATGTGGTCTTGCATAGGAGAGATAACCTCCAGAGCTGATAAAAATATGGAGTCTTCTGTTTTCTTCCGATCAGATGCTCTTCTCCAGAAAAACCAGCTGCACATCAGTCCAGTCCACAACTCTCTCTACTCTGGACACTCTTTCATTCCCTCCATCCCCCGATGGCTTTCTCTATCTTGCCCGATCAAAAATCTCTTATTAAAGAGGCATGGCTTTTCATTCTATGACACCCTTGCTCCATGCTACCTCTACTGCATACAGGGGACATACAGTACATAGAGAAACTCTGCCTGCACCAAAGAGATGTAGAGTATAATACCTGGAGAAAGGTTTTCATTAGCATCCCTATACATCATATGGCAACCGCTTGGCTGTTGCGTGATCCCCTGTGAGAAAGCAATTTTAAAACTGTCATCTTTGCTCTTGGGCAGGCACTCAGTACTTTCGAAAAGGCTTTTGAATAGCTGTCAATGGAGAAAGAGGCATCGGTTCCCATAATGCTGAAGCAACCGTATCTACCAGGAGAGTATGCACATCTTTATGTAAAAGTGACTCAAATAACTGTAAGGAATTAAGGCCTTGAAATAAAAGGTAGTTCTGGGTGATAACAAAACACAGATAATTGTAACAAACGAAAACCAATAAATGGCTAATATTAAAATACAGAGAGAAAAAATCTGTAATATTCCCTATTATAAAAAAAATAGGAATTTAAAAAAACTACAGTAAGGAGAGAAATATAAATGCACAGTTAATCCAGATGATATTTAATGATTCTTCAAATAATTCATTTAATCTGATCACCTCTCTTCATGTTTGCCAGTGGAAATACAAGCACTAGAAATTGGACACTCTGCCTCCAACATTCAGCCCCAGCTGTACCGTGTGAATGTGACAGCACACACGTGTGACTGCACTGGGCACTGAGGCCTGACGCCCAGGCGTGTCAAAACACTGGACTGAAGGAACAAAAGGTCACTTGGGACAGAGAGGCAGGCAGGCATGAATTTATATGCAAGTGTGGCGAGTTCCACGTCCAGTATCTAAATACATCTAATGAAGTGTGTGGAGCGGCGATGAGGCTGTGCCGCATGGCTGCAGCTTAATTCCTTTGTATTTCACCTTCAGACTAAGAGGAGAACACAGTGATATGCAGTGGTAGAGATATGCTGCCCAGTGATAAGAGAAAAGAGAGAGAGAGAGACTATGTGTGTCATTCTCCATTAATGTCCATGGGCAGATAAGACAGAAGGGAAACATTAATTAACATGGGCTTGAGAGAGGGACATTTATTTCCCCTGAAAAAGCTGTTCTTAGTTCTCCGAGCCAACATCACTGCCCTAAGATAAACTCTCTCTGTCCAGATCTTCATCTGTGTGGCTGCCTGCACAAACCTTCCTCATCTGAAATAGCTATGAAATTGAACAGCACAGACAGAAATGAAACAAAATGAAAATCAATAAGCAATGATAGCAGCATACCTCCTGTCCAGAGAGGTAGTATGCAGCCAGAAGCCCTCCAATGAAGCGGATGTTGACCTCGAAGACAGATACTTCTGCATTCTGTAGAAACAGAGGGAAAAATGAGAAAGAGTAAGAGCAGAACAGTGATTGGCTACTTTTTCTGGGTCCTCAGTTACCCAAGTATGTCATGTTTTTTGGAATCAAAAAATAATAAAGAATATAAACCTTATTAGTATTTGTCTTATGTTTTAAGAATACTTACTGACCCCAAACATTCACAAAATACAATATATTTGAAGTTCATTGCAAAATATTCAAATAGATGATCAGTTTTAGATTGTAAGGAGAACAGTGCTATTAAAAATTTGGGGAAATAATTTCTTTTTATTTTCAGAACAACCCTTGCGCTATATATAATTCAAACAACGGTTTAAGCAGCTTTATTAATGTGCATGAAATGTCTTCATAACAGCCATGAAGAGCTCCCAGATGAACTTCAAATCAACATCAAAGCTGATCCAATAATCTCTCAGTGAGACTGAAATTAATACTGGAGCAGTGTGTGTGTGTGTGTGTGTGTGTGTGTGTTTGTATTATCAACATCCATCTTGTCAGCTTCTACCTTTATTTAGAGAAAATTACCATAAAGCAGTTTTCCACTTGCACAAAGATCACACCGCAAACAGCAGCTAATAGCACACACCCTCTAAGTCTGGAATAGCAAAGGAACTAATTCAACCAATGCAGAAAAACAAATCTAAACACACAAGCTCCCGAAATCCTGTTTAGCCCCGTCACAATCCCATAATCCACAGCACCTAAAAACAGCACCTGTTTTTTTTATGCTGCTTATGAAAAATAAGCAGGTTATTCAGTTTCGAACCTAATGCAGCTAAAGCATCTCATCGAGTGTGTTTTACACTAATTCGACAAGACATGAACATGCTTCAACCAACCCCTTCCACTTAGTATTCATTTAGCATGTCTATTAATTTTGACGAAAGTAAACGTGCACCAGATTAATTCAGATATGACCGTTCCCTGACCAAGGTCCATTAATTCAGTTTTTGGTTTAACAGCTGTGATTAATGCTGATGATGGCAGGCAGACTCATCCATCATCACAACAGAAACACACAGAGAGAGAGAGAGAGAGAGAGAGAGAGAGGGGGGAGTGCATTTCTTTCTTCCGTGGAACACATTGTACACATTTTTTTGACAGTCATCAGGGGTCCAATCAGAAGCTTTTGGACACCACTGATTTTTATTGTATAGACAAAAACTGATGTCACGTGAACTATTAATTTGATTATAAAATCAAAAAATTAAAAATTTTTAAATGGCAGTTTTCTATGTCTGTAAATATATTATTAAAAAATGTAATTAAAATGTAAAAAAATATTATTATTATTATTTTTAAATGTCATTTAATCCTGTGATGCAAAACTGAATTTTCAGCAGCCATTACTTCAGACTTCAGTGTTACATGATCCTACAAAAATCATTCTAGTAATTTGCTAGATTTTCAGTCCAAGGAACATTTCTTACTATTACCTGTTGAAAAAATATTTTTGTGGAAACAAAGCGTTTTGCACACGCTTCCTTTCCTCGCTTATGCTTTGTGGTTTATTTCCCTCCTCCAAAAATCCACCCAACACATCCATCCTGCTGTGACCTGCTGAGTCCTCTATGGCCAGACCCAACGGTCCAAGCATGAGCTATCCTTCAGAGTGCACATGCTTTGTAAGATATTTGTCTAAATGTAACAGTGAGGAGGGGGAGAGAGAAGAAATTAGGTCACTGCTCGAAAAGCCAAAAAAGATGAACCAAACACACAGAGCTCAAAGCTCAAAGAAAGGTGGCAGAAGGGAGACGGGAGAAAAATCACACAACACAAAGACACAAGAGAGGTGATAAAGCCAAGACGACCATACAGGTTCTCCATATCTGATGGAGGAGAGGCCGGAAAAACAACTGATAGGGAGAGAAACTGGAGAAATCCCATTAACGGGTCAGGACGTGAATGCAGACAGAGACGGAGAGCAGGAGACACAGGGCCCCTGGGGCCACTCGCCATCCCCCGCTTCATTCTCTGACATCTCTTTTGTCTGCCATTTTTTCCTCAACATCACTGGC